>NC_061869.1:35200166-36518339 GCF_907164915.1 Impatiens glandulifera | reverse complement strand
TATCATCGACCAATGGAGAATCGCTGAAACCAGATGGAACTGGATTTGACCAACCAGCTTCGGAATCAAAGCCAGATGAAGTTCGGTTAGTTGGTTTCGATCTTAAGGCCAAACCCTTTCCAGCTGTGGCTGAAAAACCACCACCTGAGCTGTTATCATCGGAAGTGGTGAAGTCAGTTTCGGATTTTTGTCTTCTTCGGAATAATTTCTCGCCTGATGATCGTTTATCTGCTTCAGCATTGGGTTCACCATTTTCGCATAATCCATTTGCTAAGCTTTTTGATTTACGATGATGAGTTAATGGTGGGTTGTAAGGAGAAGAAGACGAACTTCCAGATGGATTAAGGCCATAGTAACCTTGTAAGCTGTTCATGGCTGATGACATTTTTTGATTTGGTGCCGAAGAAGATGAAGTCAGTTTTAGCGACTGGAATGTCTCAAACAGATCGGAGTTCCTCCGGCGAACAGGAGTCTGCTCTGAATTGCTCAATCTGTAATAATGCCAATTGAAGACCCTTAATCAGTTTAAACAGATAAAAACAAAGCATTCCATTGTTAAGTTTAATAACAGATTCTATTTTTCGAAAGTTAATTGAACTTTTTAAGCAGTTTAAGACTAAAAGCATAATTATTATTATCATTATTTGAGTATCGCTATGCAATATTGGCTGTTTTGGTATAAAAAAAAAGAAAGAAGTAAACATCTATTATGTTATCAAAAATCACAATAAAATCTAAAAAATAATCTCACCGTGATCCAAAATATAATCTAAATACCATTCAGAAAAAAAAAACTCTATACCAACTGAAGAAAAATGAGACTAAAATTTGAAGCATAATATGAAAAATGATTTGTATGTCCCACTATTGAGATTGGGACAAAATACTAGTTTTCAATTAGGCTCATTCTGAAATATTCGATATATCAAATGATAAATTTAAAAACAATATATACGAACAGAAAAGTTCAAATATCCAATAAATCAAATTCAATCGTTCGGCTTTGATATAGGGCTGGGTATGGTTATAAAATTATCTAATAAAATTATTTTATTGAATAACCAACCAAACCGAGATCACCCCATCCTATGGTTAGTGCTAACTCAAATATAGAACAGAGAAAAGGGCAATAAAATCAAGAAAGAAATGCAGGATAACAATCCATTAAGACTACAACTAACAAACAAATTCACTCTCAGGTTAAAAGATAAATGGAAAATATGAGAGATATTCAAAGATTAATTCATATATTTTCACACCAAAAAAATCAAAACAAAGTTAAAAATGTGATTTACCCATTATTATCTGGTTCAGAACCATTGGATAAATGAGGAGATGGTGGGTGCCTCCCTTGAAGTGGTATATGAAGTGTCTTATGCGCAAACATTTGTCGGTCTGTTACAAGCCCGTTTATCCTCTTTAAGTCTGCTACCTAATCATAAACATAAAACAATGTGCCCAATTACAAAGTAGATGAGTAGATTCAACATAGTTACCAGAAAGAAAAGTGACATTTCAACTGGAGGTGTGGCAAAACGTGGTTGATACATGTATGAATGTAACAGGAATTAGATAAATTACACAAAAACACCCAAAGGGGAGTAAAAGCTTCCAAGTCATCTGTAATAAAAGTTCCAATTGTGTAATATTATTAAAAAAAAAACAAATTCTATAAGAGTGCAACTTACGGAGGTATTCTAACTCATGGGATGCTAAACAAGAAATGTATATATATTGCTTCATTGTTCCTTTGCTATTGTGTTGTGAGATCTGTAATGGAATATGTTTAATTTTAACTGGGTGCTTCTGAATTCAATTGAATATTCTTGGCGTAATGGTTTGATCTTGAAAAAATGGTTGTTCTTAATAGAAATTGGTTCAGGGGAATATTTGATGATAAGGGATGATCGATTGTTAAAGGCTCAGGGATTCACTTGGTGTGAGACATTTTGGACCTTCTCGACAATATCAGTAGGTGATTGTCCTTTGGCATTGCTTCTCCTTGTACTTTTCTTCATTTGTTTTTGTGGTTTCTCTTTGTTTCTTTTGCTTGTAAGTGTCTATTGAATGGATGCCTTGTTAAAAAAAAAGAAAGAAAGAAGCTCATGAACTTGCATCAAGAGCTCAGGACAAATTTGTTTTGCTCTTCTTGAGTTTCATTTTGATATGATTGTAACTTATCACTACCCAAGTAATAAGACTCATAACTTGTTCTTGTAATGGTTTTTTTTTACAGGTTTTCACTGGATTAATGAAATGGCTTCATCCTTTCAACAAAAAACTATTAAAAACGACTAAAGTTACTTTCCATTGTAATGTTTTTGTTAACACCGCTAATGCCTCGATATGCACTTTAGAAAGAAAATCATATCTTAGCTTATGATTGTGATTAAGGCACTACAAACACTGTATAGAGCTGATTTAATAACTTAGCAGAGTTAGCCAAAAAGATGACTTGGAAATAAGTAAGTTGAGTCATTTTTAGTAGTACATGAAGCAAGAAAAGCCCCAACCCAAACAAGTAAGGGAATCAAAGCAATCCTTTCAAATTGATGAAGCCAAAATGAAATACTAAGTGAATGGACTGACTATACTCATGTTCAAATAAGGAATAAAAATCATAAGAATCATGAATAGCTAATATTCTAGATTGCAAAGATCACATGAAGCAATTGATAAAAAGAATTATTCTAATTTGAATTACCTCAACCCCGTATTTGATGGCGACGCCTGCCAGTGTATCCATCATAGTGACACGATGAACAATGTAACGGATTCCACCGGCGCCGATGGCATAAGTCCCAGCGGAAGATGTAGAGGATGGAGGCAAAGGAGGGGTCGATGGAGCAGAAAATGAGGACGACGAGATCTCGGATGAAATATCCTCCATTTCGTATCGATCGAGAATCGATCGTTGACCTAGCGGAAGGCGATAGGTGAAATCTGAAATTCCATTGTCTGCGATCCTTGCTTTATCCTCCATATATATGCTATTTATTCTTGTATGAAGATGAAGAGCAGTAGCATAGAGAAGTAGTGAGACAACAACGTGAATAGGGAACCACGTAAATAAGAGCAGGACACGTAAATAACAGCAGATCTGCTAGAGAATTCGCGAAGAAGAGACGATTATTTATTTCGGATTGAAATGTTGAGCCGCCAAATCTCACGTCAAAGCCAAATTCCACTAGATCTGGCGTTGGCCTTCGCACTTTTCTCTCTCTTCTAGCCTGAAATGTGACTGTCCGACGACGTTGCTATTCCGGAGTCGGAGCTAGGGAGAGAGGAGATGGTGTCGACCCAAAAATATATAAAAGGAAAAAAAAATAAGTCCAATTTTCAGACATATTTCTTTATTGCAACTTTATAAATAAATAAATAAATAAAAACTATATATATTATAAATATACTATTCTTTAATAAAAATATTTCGTTTTTTTTAAGTTTCTTTTTCTTAACCACTCCTATTTAATTGTTACGGTATTTTATTCTTTTCATTACTCAAATTTGAATTGTTATTTTATTCGGTATAATAATATTTTTGGTCGGATCCAATGTGTCATCTTTGATTTGTGTAATTCGAGTCATAATTTCAATCTTTGTTAGATGGTTTATTACTTTGTATCATCGAATAATGTTAGTGACCATTTTTTATTGTATTTATCTCTTTCTTTGTATCAACGAAACGATGTTGTCGAATTTTTAATTTTTTATTTATTTTATTTTATTTAGTTTTTAAAATTAATCTTTTCATTTGGAGTCCTCCTACATGTAAATTCTAATAATTGTTATAGATATCTCGTTATTTTTATCATGTATATTATATATTTATTCTCATTAATTCCAATTGAAGAGATAAAAAAAAATGAAATTTTTAATAGACAAATTAAAAAATTACATAAGTATCTTAACATTTAACCAAAAAAAAATTACTAAAATTTAACAAAAGTCAAATTCTAAAAATATAACAATTATTTGAGATGGTAGAGAATGATTCACTAACATATTAAAATTATTTAAAGAACTTTAATCAAACATTTTAACTATACTCACATGGTTGATAAATAATATATATATAATTAATGATGTTTAATTATAAAGTTTTCGGATTGCCTTCGGGTCGAACTGTGATTAATTTCGATATATATATATGGGAGAATATATTGATACTTAGGTGGATTATGGGTTGACTCGTCCATAAACTTAAAACGCTTAAAAATAAAATGAAAAATGTTATAAGTATGTTTCGAACTTTCAACTTAATAAAAACAAGTACAACATTTTAACCAACTAGGGTAATAAGACTTTATATTTTAAATTTAACATCAAAATTTATTAACGCGGATTATTTTAACAATAAAAGTTCAACTTTTTAACTAACTAATATATATATATATATGTGAGAGAGTAAATAGATATTTGGGTCAGATTGTGGGTTGATCCGCCCATAAAGTTAAAACGGTTAAAAATAAAATAAAAAATTCTATAGGTATGTTTCGAAATTGCAACCTAACAAAACAAGTGCAATCATTTAACCAAGTGTGATTGGGATGTGGTTTATCGAGGAATAATAGACTGATATTAATTGAAAGTGGTTAAAAAATATAAATCAAATATTTGATTGACCAAAGTGTGAGGTCACGATGCTATATATGTTAAAAAATATGAATCAAATATTTGATTGACCAAAGTAAAAGTGTAAGGTCACGAGATGAGAAGTTCATTCGGAAAAAAAAATATGTAATGAGATATGTTAGAAGATAAGTTGTTTTACCGAAATAAATAAAATGTGAAATGAGAGTGTTATATTTTTTTTTTATTTAGTATACATGATTTTTTTAAATTTTAAACATTGAATACATATTATTAAATTTTTTATTTGTGTGTATGTACAGGATTCTTCATAGTTAAACTATCATGTATCCCGTGTATTTGCACGAATAATAATATAAAAAATTATGAAAAAAATATTACGGTAAAAATGTGATAGCATTTTAATTTTATTTTTAACCGTTTTAAGTTTATGAGCGGGTCACCCACAATCTGACCCAAGTATCCATTTACTCTAACATATATATCCAAATTAACCAAAACTCTCGACCCGGCAATTCGGACACTTTAAAAATTAAGCATCAATATATATATATATATATATATATATATATATATATATATATAATAGTTAGTTAAAAAGTTGAATTTTTATTGTTAAAATGTCTCGCGTTCATCAAATGTTGTGTTTAATTTAAAATATAAAGTGTTATTACCCTAGTTGTTTAAAATGTTGTACTTGTTTAGTTAGGTTACAAGTTCGAAAGATATCTATAGCATTTTTAATTTTATTTTTAATCGTTTTAAGTTTACGGGCGGGTCAACCTATAATTCAACCCAAATATCTATTTACTCTCACATATATATCCAAATTAATTACAGCTCTCGACCCGGCAATCCGAACACTTTAAAAATTAAGCATCATTATATATATATATATATATATATATATATATATATATATATATATATATATATATATATATATATATATATATTAAATGAAACAATTCTTTCAATTTTATTTATTAAAGAGATAATAATGTGTTTGACTAGGGGTGGGGAATATTACCAATATTAAAGGTATATCGAAAATACCGTATCGTAATATATCGAAAATATCGACTTTTAAGGTATACCGAAAAAAGGTAAGGTATGATACCGATACCGTAATTATTGGTACGGTAAAGGTATGAGATTTTTAAAATTTGTGTATATCTCGATATACCGAAATCGAAATAGTATTTATAAATTAATATATATATATATAAATATATATATATATAAATATATATATATATATATATAATACTTATAAGGAAATAATAAAATAGATTTGAAATTAATTTAATTATAAAAATATAATTTTTAAATAATATCAAAATATAATTATACAGAAATATTATTCAATATATGCAATCTCTACCTTAACGATGGGATTGATTTTTTTTAAAATTAATATATTTTTTAGGTATCAAAATATAATACCGATACCGTACCGAAATTAAGGTAAGGTAAATGTATGAATTTTTTGTATACCGAAGTTAAGGTATATCGAAAAAAGATATACCGAAATCAAGGTAAGGTAAATGTATGCATTTTTTGCATACCGAAATTTTAGGTAAGATATAAGATATGAATAAAATATTAAAGTATACTGTACCGACTCACCCTTATGTTTTTGACATAGAAAAATAAGTAATTGAACGTACACAATAAAATTAGTGTTTTTTTCCCCTTAAATTTGACTCTAACTAATATCTTTGTAAACAAACGCGCTGCTTCAATGTGGATATGAAAGTTCATTAGAGTGAGTCCTATAATGGCTATTATGTTCAAATACGTATTAAACATCTTGTCGCCTTCTATCTATGAACATATAATAAGATAATATAAGTAGACAATATAACTTTATTTAATAAAATGATTAAATGTCAAATTCATCACTATCATGTCATTGACATGGATGCGACAAATTAAATAAACAAAATGTAATATATTGTTAAATTATGTGTATACTTTAATATCACCAATTTATTAGAATGACTAAAATTTAATTTATCTCTGTTTTACTTTTAGCTAATATTTACTCAAACAAGTCATTATAATTCAAAAACTTCTAATCATGTTCTTGATACTAATGACCATTTAAATAATGTGACGAGTAATCTACATAAAAAATAACTTAGTTATTAGGGAGTATACCGGTTTGATATTTTTGAATGAGGTTTCATTTCGAATACAAATCAAATCCCTATCATTTGAATTTAAGCATATAAAATTAGTTTATTATCTACTAAAGTATTTTAATTGCGAATGTCATAGGTTTATCAATGTATTTTATGAAAAATTAAATTGCATTCAAAATATAAAAGCTTATAGTTCAATTGGTTATAACATCTTGCTAACAAATAGATGTGGGAGTTTTCACTGTTTATACTTGCATAACATGTTATACGGACAAATAGTTAAGTATAGTATGTTTTCGGGTGTATTTGGTACGCTTTGAACATTACTATTTTTTTTTATTATTTTTCTCCTTATATTTAAAACAATTTCATTTATATTCTATTACATAAAGATTCTTAAAAACAATTGTGTCGAGAATCTTTATTAAACATTATTATTTATATAGATTATACAATATTTTTTTTAAAATATCATAGAATATATATATATATACAAAAATCATATTATATATATATATATATATATATATAATATGATTTTTTTTATATATATTTTGCTATTATCAACTATAATGTTTCTGTTATTTGGCATTTCAAATTGTTTAATTATAAATTATATCTGCGTTAATCAATTATTATGTATGTATTTTTATTTTATTATATATATATATATATATATATATATATATATATATAAATAAATAAATAAAGAGTAATGATATAAAGAATACTAAAACCCAATAATTCTAGTTAACATAGCTCCAATACAAGTTTTAAATTTTATTATCTTATTTATTTTAATTCTATCATAATTTTATTTAATCAATTGTAATAAACACATTTATCTCTATTTTCTTAACCTCACAATCTATATATATAATGATGCTTAATTTTTAAAGTGTTCGGATTGCCGGGTCGAGAGCTGTGGTTAATTTGGATACTTGGGTCGGATTGTGGGTTGACCCGTTTTTAAATTTAAAACGGTTAAAAATAAAATTAAAAATTCTAGAGGTATGTTTCGAACTTGCAACCTAACAAAACAAATACAACTCTTTAACCAACTAGGCTACAAAGACTTTATATTTTAAATTCAACACCAAATTTGATAAACGCGGGACGTTTTAATATTAATATAAGTTCAACTTTTTAACTAACTAATATATATATATATATATATATATAATGATGCTTAATTTTTAAAGTGTCCGGATTGTCGGGTCGATAGCTGTGGTTAATTTGGATAATTGGGTCGGATTGTGGGTTGACCCGTTTTTAAATTTAAAACGGTTAAAAATAAAATTAAAAATGCTAGAGGTATGTTTCAAACTTGCAACCTAACAAAACAAGTACAACTCTTTAACCAACTAGGCTACAAAGACTTTGTATTTTAAATTCAACACCAAATTTGATAAACGCGGAACGTTTTAATATTAATATAAGTTCAACTTTTTAACTAACTAATATATAATGATGTTGAGTAAATGAATACTTGTGTCGGATTGTGGGTTGATTCACCCAAAAATTAAAACGGTTAAAAATAAAATAAAAAATGTTATCCGTAATTTTTTTTCACAGTTTTTATATTATTACTCGTGCAAATGCACGGGCTAAATGCTAGTTTTGCTAATAACACTTCATTATATTAAAAACCAAAAAATAAAAAAAATTCCAAAAGTGCTTCTATCAAAATTATATAATAGCTTGGTTGAGAAAGTTATTTTTTGGGTTTTGTTTGGATTTTTTTAAAATTCTTTATTTTATTAAAAGTAGGAAAATTTTGGTTTTTATTTATTTTTGATCAAATTATTTTTTATCTCTAAATTTTTATTTAATAATTAATTAATATTTAAAAAAATGTAAGAATAATTTTAATATTTTAAAAGATAAATAGATTAATAATGTGATATTAAGTTTTGGGGTTTTATCCTAATAACCTATTCATGAAACAAAAGCCCTTAATGTTAGTATTGTCCAAAATAAAATATCAAATCATTAGTATATACAAAAAATGTTAGGATCTAGGACGCCGCTGGAGGACCGGGGTTGGACCGGTTAGCGGTTTTCACTCAAAAGGTGGTGGTTAATCCGGTTAGAGATTAACACTGGGGTTTCAATACTACACAAACTGTCAAAAACCCTTGAACTAGGTTCAAGCACGAAAGAGGTTTGTTTCAGGTTGAAGCAGCACACTTGTATGATAGGCAGGACCGATTTCGGATGATGAAGGTTAAAGAGAGTGATGGGTCGGTTTCGATAACCTGGTGATTCGGCTTAGATAAAGTTAAGTAGGTTAGAGCGGTACGGATCGGTTAAATAATGGAACCGACATAAAGTAAATGACAAGACAAGTTTTATGGATGTTCGGAGATAAGACTCCTACGTCACCCCTTCCTCTCGAAACCGCGAGAAGGATATTCACTAAGGAATACAAGTACAATCCGATCGAGACTTATTTCCTGCTCGATAACACTCTTACAATTTATACCGAAATTGCAAAACACACACTTCAGCTTTAGCACTTAGGCTTTTCTAGAGAGAGAACACACTCTTATAACTTGTAAATTAAATGCTCTTAGAATCTCTTGTTGTCTCGTATATTGTCCCACTGTGTGTCGCGCATTTACTCTTCTTCAGCTGCTCCTTTTATAGGTGAAGTATGCCAACGGTCATATTTCACTTCCTTGAATCTGATTGGCTGAGCAGAGGTTCAGAGGTTCAGTGATTCAGTGATTCAGAGATTCAGACCTGACGGTCAACCTCAGACCTGGCGGTCAATCTCACAGACTTGCCAGTCTGTTCTTCCGGTATGTAAGACAAACCTACTAGGTTTGTCTTTTACTCAATGTGGACACTATCTGTCAAACAATTGTCTGTACTTGGAAGATCTCCTTTCTGACTTATCCCAAAGTGGAAAGATCCTGTAGGACCGTCTTCTACAGCCTGCAGACTTTCCTCAGACTTGTATAGATATGGAAGTGTTCAGTCTGTTCCTTTGGTATAATACTCAACAGATACCCAAATTGTCTTCTTGTACTTGGTCGGTCATTTGTCTTTACCGAATGGCTTCCGGTGTGTTTGGTTTAACCGGACAGCTTCCGGTTATTCCTCTGCCTTGTGGCTGATCGGCTGTCTAATGTTTCCGGTTTTAAGCTTTGGCCGATCCTTTCTTTGTGCGGTCATGTTCCGAGTATTCTTGGTCGGTTTAGTGGCTTGACCGGCTAGTCTTTTTAGTCGGTTCTTTTGTTTGACCGGTCCGGTTCCTTTGTTCCTGCATGGAAGGTTTATTTATGTTAAGTTTTGTGAACCGGTCTAATTTTATCTAACAATTTCTCCCTTTTTGATTATTTTATTTAAAATTATCAAAACCATGTAAGTTTGCAAATGTAGGCCGGTTCTTTATTTGACAGGATTTTTGAAACTGACTTTGGAGAATTTTTCGAAAAATTTGGAAACATTTCGAGAAATTTTTTAGAAAAGTCTTATCTTTTTATCTTATCAATTTCTCCCTTTTTGATTATTTTATTTAAAATTATCAAAACCATGTAAGTTTGCAAATGTAGGCCGGTTCTTTATTTGACCGGATTTTTGAAACTGATTTGGGAGAATTTTTCGAAAAATTTGGAAAAATTTTGAGAAAATTTTTGGAAAAGTCTTATCTTTTTATCTTATCAATTTCTCCCTTTTTGATTATTTTATTTAAAATTATCAAAACCATGTAAGTTTGAAAATGTAGGCCGGTTTTTTATTTGACCGGATTTTTGAAACTGATTTGGGAGAATTTTTCGAAAAATTTGGAAAAATTTTGAGAAATTTTTTGGAAAAGTCTTATCTTTTTATCTTATCAATTTCTCCCTTTTTGATTATTTTATTTAAAATTATCAAAACCATGTAGGAGTGCAAATGTAGGTCGGTTTCAAAAATAACTTTATATATATAGATAACCGAAAATAGAAAATAACATATAGAGATATTAAGACATGCATAGTTAAGAGAAAGGGATCCCCTATTCCGAGTCCGAGAAGTCATAGCTGGCCATCAGATCCTTATTCCGCTTTTTCTTTTCCGGTCTTGAGACTTGTTGTCTTGTAGACCGCCGCTGTAGGTGCACTTCATCCTCTTCTTCGACGTGAGTAGCCTGATCCGGTAGACTCTCAATAACCGTGTCAGTGACCTCATTCAGCAGCTCGACCACTTGAGCCTTCTTTGAGGATTCCCTTTTCCGTTTTGCCGGAGCCGAAACGGAAGAGGCCGCCTTTTTCTTCTCGTTAGCTTTTGCAAAGTTAGCGAGTCTTTGCCTTTCATTGTTTATCCGCTCTGCATCCTCTCGTTGCTGAGCGGCTACCGTTTCTGCAAGACCCGGAAACTTAGCCATTGCCCTTCGTTCTCGCTCGGCTACTTCCTCTTCGGTGAGTTGCGGCGGATCCTTCGCTTTTCTTGCTTCGTTGTCCAGCACATTCTGGACTTCCTAAGCCGCTCGGGCATTGGCCTCTACAACCACGACATCCGCATTTATTTTTGCTTTGAGCAATTCGGCAACTTGTGCGGTCAGCGCTTTGAGGTCGGCCTCGAGACCCGCATTCTTCTTTTCAAAGTCGGAGACCCTGTCAAGTGTTGTGCCGACCAGATCCTCAGTAACCTCTGTCAGTTTTTCATCGGTCTCTCTTTCAAGCCAGTCGAAGTTCTCTTTTATCTCGGAGGTCGTATCTTCCAAAATCATTGTTCGCCGAAGGTGTTTGCTGCGTAGAACCGCATCTTCCCGGTAGTCACCTTCGATTTCTGACATCCGGTTATCTGCCCAAAAAAAGAGTTGCCTCGTCTTGTTAGCGAACCGGAGTGCCGAGCTAACCGTTCTCTTCATCTTTTCCTCTAGTGGGTTAACCGTGGAGTCTTCAAATTCTTGAAAGAGGCTCTTGACCCATTCTTTTGTAACGCCCGGTTCGGAGACTTCCGGTTGTTCATGTGGAGGTTGCGCTGTAAGAGGGGTCTCCGTTCCTTCATCGGTTTCATTTGTTGCCGGATTCGCCCTCGGAGGTGTTGGACCGTGAGTCGGACTCTTATTGATTCGTGGGGCTGTATAGTGCGGTATTTCTCTTTGTTTGTACATTACCTCCAGCCGCTCTATTTCTTCAACGAGTTCTTCTCTCGCTTTCTCAAGCCTTTGTAACACCAAAGGCGTTAAGGTATCCTCCGATGTTTCCTTGTACCGTTCCTTAATTTTCCGGATCCGAACGGTAAGCTTCTGTAGCCGGGCTCGCGGTCTTATGACGGAGGTTCGCCCCAAGGCCTCGTGAATAGTTTCGGAGTTGGTGAGGACCATGACCATTTCTTCTACTTCCTTCAGTCTCTGAAAACACTCTTCGTCGGTGAAGTCCGGTAGAATGTTTCTATAACGTTTGCTGAATCGGTGCTCGTGCCATTCCCGGTATATTTCTCCAACGTTATCAGCTCGCCGTGCAATGACCTCCAGGAGTGGGCGCGCTATACCATCGGCCTTTGTCGGTTCGTCCTCCTCCTCTTCTTCTTCACTGTCTTCCTCATCGCCCTCGGCGGTCTCAGGATTTGCGCCTGTACCGGCGTTATCGGGACTTTGGCCCGACTGCTCTTCATCATCGGTCTTCTCAGATCCGGTTCGTTCAGATGTGGAGGCCGACTCTTCCTCCTCTGTTTGCGGTGGTGGTTCGGAGAATACTATCTTCTCTTTCCCCTTGCTTTCGCCTTTTTCTTTCGCTGGGGCCGATTTCTTGCCGGTTGTCTTCTTTCGGCCACCTGTGGAACCGGGGGCCGGCTGCTTCCTTTTCAGGAATTGTTTGGATCTGATCAACCTTCCGGATGAGATAGTGACACCGGGACCGGTGTTGATGTTGTGATGAAGAAAGATTTTACCAAGAGGGATGGCGTATCCCCATGACCGGGTTGAGTCCGGTTTCACCATTTCCTTCAGGTTGTGGAACACTTCCTTCGCCCAGTTCACTTTTGTGCCTTCTATCAGGCCGACTAGCATCCTGATTTTGTCCTTGGTGAGGCTGCTGATGTTTCCTCCTCTTGCCTGAACCGCCTTTGTGAAGATATCACAAATCGCTATGTACTCCGATCGCAATGTCGCTTTGTTACCGGATACTTTTATTGGCTCCTTACTCGCTGAGAGTATTTGGCATGCTACTTCGAACGTTTTGAGCTCTATATCCGCCGTTGCATCTTGGCCGGCTGTCGGAAGGCGCAGGCTCTCCGCCACCGATTCCTCGGTTAGCTCGAATTCAGTACCGCCTACACTTGCGGTGATCTTGTCGTCAGAGAGGGTTGCGGTTTTGAAAAATTCTTCAACCGCATCTCTATATAGAATATGGGGACCGCCGAGAAAGTATTCTAGTCCGGCCTCGGCTACCCGGTTAATTACTTCTACCGCTGCAGGCGTTCCCTTATGTCGGATTTCCTCGAAATCCACTTGAGTCATGTGTTTGAACAAGACCGAGTTGCGCCCCATCTTAGAAAGTTGAGAAAGTTTGAAGAATAACCGCTTGAGAGAGTTTGAGAGCTTAGAGAGAGAAAGATGTTTCGCGTGAGAATGAAATGAAATGGCCGAGAGCTCCTTTTATAGGTGCGGTTTGGAAACCCAACCGTCCTATCAACATTTGGCGGGAGTTTTCCCTCCAAGCCGAATGGGCGGAAAACCATGGGCGGGAAACCAAAGGCGGTAATCAAAGAGGCGCCAATCTGTGGGCGGTAAACCAGGAGATGTGAATTTTGAGCGGGAGATTTGGGCGGGAAATTTCCCTCCAAACTTTTTGCTTTCGACTTTGATGACGCGATCTTCTTTTGAGACCGAATGATGCTGCGGTTTTCTAAAGTTAACCGGTTATTTTGAGTAAGCGGAATTTTGCAATCTTTTGAGTTTAAGCGGTTTTTCTTTGAGACCGGATAGGGGCGCGGTTATTTTGACAACGTTAACCGGTTACTTAGATAGATAGTCAAGATGTTAAATATGACTCGGTCATTTAAACTGAAATGGAATTGTATTCAAGAGACATTGCAGAAAGGAAACCGAAAGATAGATCAGTGTGAAAACAAACATACATAAAGATGGAAAAATACAACTTATGTAATAACCATTTTGGAGATATTTTCTTCCACCGCATCCTTGTCAAGAATGTTTGAAGAAGAGGCCGGTGTGCCCGGTCCAAATTCTGGCCGGTACTTGAGAATCAGTTTTACTTATGTGAGGTGCATAACTGAGACCTTTCTTGGTCAGCACCATGTTCTTCAGGTTTTGAAAGATGACCGTTGACCAGTTTATGGCCTTATGGCTAACGATATTGGTCATCATATTGTATGTGTTCTTTGAGTACCGCTGATTTGGGGACTGACAGAGGATAGACCGAGTCACAATCTCAAGAAGGAGTTGAGCGTGACTAGCGAGGCGGGTTTTTAACCCATAGTTTTCCACCGGATCAATGGTTCCAGAGAAGAGAAGTGCGTGATAAAATACCTCAAGCCCCTCTAGAGTTGGAAAGTCTGAGAACCCTTCCGTGGGCAGGTTGAGTAGGGAAGCAAATTCGGCTTCATCAAACCAGAAGGTGTTGTCTCTTACCGTAGAGACTATGTAATTGCCCCTGATGCAGGCGCTTCTGAAGAATGTCTTGACGTCCTCAATCAGAATAGGACCGGACTCTTCGAGAAATGTTCGAAGGCCTGTATCAATAAGGGATTCGAACATGAGTTTCTTTGCATGATTTCCGTCCCATTCCTCCATGCATGATTCGAAATCGATGCTCAAAAAGTTTCATAAGGTTCGGCTCGGCATGATTACGGTTTTGCAGAGAGAGATAGAGTTCAAGAGATTTCAGGAATGTTTTATGCTTTAGGATGTGTTGAGTTGAGTAGAGGATGGTCCTTTATATAGGGTCGGTTTTGGAGGGAAAATATGAGCATTGAATGTCAGTTTTGTTTTATTAAAAAAGGGAATCTTTATGTTTCCAAGGTTTATTGGGAAGAGGCTGATTGCGGAGCCCGAGGTAGGTATTAGTTAAGAAGTAACCAAGTTAGTTGGATATTGATTACTTATGTTAGGTGGGAGTTACCTCATTAATTAAAGATTCCTTTTTCATTAATGCACCAACATAATGGAAAGTAATCAAAAGAAACCGAGGGAATCATAAATAAAACCGAGGAAAGACATAAGAAAAGCCGAAGTGATCATAATGATGTTAGATAAAGATACACCGGTACGTGCAGCAAAATGACCGGGTGCAGGAAGGAGTGACTTAGTGTTTGTGGGAGTTGACGACACCGTTGGGGTTGTTGCGGCGGTTCCTTCTCCTCCAAGCCCTTTCGAACCGCTCATAGAAGGAGTCGATTATCTCTTTGGTCAGCACTTGAGACTGGTTTAGACCTTCGCCCGGACAGGTCGGTACCCCAAGTTCAACTAGTAGGCAGCTTAGTTGTGGAACCAGGCCGACTGTTCGCACCCCAATCATCCAGATCAGGACATCGAACAGGACCCTTGACCAGTTCACCGGTGTACCGGTGGTGATGGCTGCCATTATGTTGAAAGCCGTTGTGTAGTAAGTGTTTGTTACATCTCTTCCCAAGATGCTTCTTCCTATCACATCGTTGAGGAGCTGATATTCAGCTCTCAAGAGTGATTTAGTGCCATGATTATCGACAGGTTCGTTTGAACGTGCGAAGGTGAGGGAAATTTCGGCCTTGACATCGGCCGGAACATTTAGATCTGTCAACCCTTGCTTTGGCAGGCTAAAACACCTAGCAAAGTCATGCTCTGTGAAGTCAAAGACTATATCTCCCACTTTCGATTGGATATGGGTATCGAAATGAGGAGTTCCTCTGAACACCCTGGCATTGTACAGAAATTCCAGGACTGATTCAGAGTATATAGTCTGCTTGTCATCCAGGAAGTACCGAAGACTAGTATCTTCCAGGGACTTGATCACTTTGTACACCTCATAGTGTTCGGTGCTCAAGGCAGATTGGAAATCAACTTGAAAGATGTTAGGAAACTGAGACATTTTTGCCTTAGTGAGAGAATGATCTTTTGTCTTGTGAGTGTTTTGGTTAACGTTTGCTTCTCTTAAATACTAGTTGGGGGAGTATCCTAATGTCCAGGTATTATATGTGATGATATCTATTAACTCCAGGATAAAGGATATTGTATGAAATAGGTATGTTTGCAGTCTAGGATGTTGGTCATAGACCTGGACCATGAAAGATATCATCAGATCTTCACGTCTTTTTAGGTACGACCATTTTACTTTGAAAAGGCAATGTTTCAGAACAGATATCTTTAAACACTAATAGTTATTCCACTTTTGTTTGAATTTCAAATAATCTAAGATAGCCTACTTCCGAACCGGTCAGCTATCAGTTGTTCATCCCGATGCGGTTATTTAGTGCATGCACTAAGTAGCCGGTCGTTTTACTCTATCTGATAAGCTGGGCGGTTCTTCCATAGATACCAAGAAAATTTGAAGTCCAACAGGTTAGGAGGAACTACCGGTTTAGTCTGTCCGAACTGGTTTTCCTTTTTAAGCATCCTTAGGAAGGATTTGACTAATGTCGGTTAAACCGAGAGTAAGTCTGAATTGAGAGAACTTAGCTTCCTGTAGAGGCTTGGTGAAGATATCGGCTACTTGTTGATCTGTCGGTACGTATTCTAGCCGGATATGCTTCAGCATGACATGTTCCCTGATGAAGTGGTGCCTTATGTCAATATGCTTGGTTCTGGAGTGGAGAACCGGATTGTAGGTGATTGCTATGGCACTTGTGTTGTCACAGAAGATCGGAGACTCTTCGGCTATGACACCGAAGTCCGTCAGTTGTTGTTGGATCCAAAGTAGTTGTGAGCAACAACTTCCGGCCGCCAGGTATTCAACTTCTGCGGTTGACGTGGCCACCGATGTCTGTTTCTTGCTATGCCATGAAACAAGCCGGTCACCTAGAAACTGACATGTTCCGCTGGTGATTTTTCTGTCAATCTTACAACCTGCATAGTCTGCATCTGAGTAACTCGTTATATTAAAGGACGAGTCCTTTGGATACCACAGGCCGACATCAGGTGTGCCCTTTAGGTACTTCAATATTCTCTTTGCGGCTGTGTAGTGGGATTGTTTTGGATTAGCTTGGAATCTTCCACACACACCGACTGCAAATAGAATGTCCGGTCTACTTGCTGTCAAGTATAGTAGGTAACCGATGATGCCCCGGTATGCGATCTGGTCTACCGATTGGCTCTCATCATCCTTGTCCAATTTAACCGATGAGCTCATTGGAGTAGCCGCTGAGGAGCATGTATCCATCCCAAACTTCTTTAGAAGCTCCTTGGTGTATTTGGGTTGACTTATGAAGGTTCCATCTTCGAGTTGTTTAACCTGAAGACCTAGGCAGAAACTTAATTCCCCCATCATACTCATTTCAAACTTGTTAGTCATCAGTTTTGAAAACTTATCACACAGTTTAGGATCGGTTGAACCGAAAATGATATCATCTACATAGATTTGAACAAGGAGGATATGTTCCTTCTTTTCAAATTTGAACAACGTTTTATCCACCGAACCGATGGTGAAATCATGTGCGATTAAGAATGCGGTTAGTGTGTCATACCAGGCTCTAGGTGCTTGCTTTAGACCGTATAAAGCTTTGTTTAGTCGGTATACATGGTTTGGAAATTCAGCACTTTTAAAATCGGGTGGTTGTTCAACATACACCTCTTCACGTAGGTCACCGTTCAAAAATGCACTTTTAACATCCATTTGAAAAACCTTAAAGTTTTTGAATGCAGCAAAGGCTAGAAAAATCCTAATGGATTCAATCCTAGCTACAGGGGCAAATGATTCTTCAAAATCAATGCCTTCTTCCTGTTTGTAACCTTGTGCCACTAATCTGGCTTTGTTCCTCGTGACCAAACCGTCCTCATTGAGTTTGTTTCTAAATACCCATCTTGTTCCTATGACCGGATGATCTTTCGGTCTAGGGACTAGGTACCAGACTTTGTTACTCTCAAATTGGTTTAGTTCTTCTTGCATTCCCAAGATCCAGTCCGGATCTGAGAATGCTTCATCTATTCTTTTCGGCTCAATCTGGGATATAAAAGCGGAATTAAGGTATTCCTCCATTAGTTGACCCCTAGTTCGAACAGGTTCTGAAGGATCACCTATAATTTGCTCAGGAGGATGTTTAGTGTTTCTTTTGAAATTCGGTTCAGGGATGTCTACCAGATTACCGTTTATTTGATCAAGGCTAGACATGTCAGTAGGCTGAACAGGATTGTCAGACCGACCGACTTCCTCGGATTGGACCGAAGTGTCAGCTTCCTGTCGCGGGACAGCTTGATCCGGCTGGGTTTCAATATTACCCATCTGGTCATGGACAAACCGCCTGAAGACCGGTGTCTCATCTTCACTATCAGAATGGATATTGTTGTTTTCTAATCTGTTGTGTAGATCAAAGCATGATGCAGTATTACTTTCAACCGATTCATCGAAAACAACGTGAAGTGTTTCCTCCATGGTTAAAGTTCTATTCTTATACACTCTATATGCCTTACTCACTGCCGAGTAACCTAGCATGATCCCAGTATCGGTTTTTGCATCAAAAGCAGAAAGATATGTTTTACCATTTATATGAATGTAACACTTACAACCAAAAATTTTGAGGTACTTAAGATTAGGAACCCTGTTAAAATAAACTTCATATGGTGTTTTGTTATGAAACTTGTTAATCAGAGACCGGTTTTGTGTATAGCATACAGTGTTGATAGCCTCAGCCTAGAATTTCTAAGCAATGCCCGAGTCGGCTATCATGGACCGTGCGGCTTCCTTGAGAGTCCGGTTTCTTCTCTCGGCCAGGCCATTTTGTTGAGGAGTCCTAGCACTAGACAACTCGTGTCTAATGCCGGATTCATCAAGAAATGCGGTTAAAGTACTATTGGTGAATTCAGTACCTCGATCACTTCTAATGCTATTAATGCGAGTTGATTTTTCATTTTGCAAACGTTTAAGAAGTGTGATTAGGTTTGATGCAGTTTCACCTTTAGATGGTAAGAATATTACCCATGTAAACCTAGAATAGTCATCAATAACTACCATGGTGTACATCATACCTCCTAGGCTAACGACCTGAATCGGTCCAAATAAATCCATGTGTAAAAGATCTAAGTATCGGCTAGATTGGATATTTCCTTTACTCTTAAAGGTTGACTTAGTCTGTTTACCCATTTGACATGCTGAACAAACCTTATCTTTGTTAAATACTATGTCAGGGATACCTTCTACTAGCTTTTTACCGCGAATGTAGTTTAAGATTTTCATGTTTAGGTGGTTTAGTCTTTTATGCCATAACCAGGTTTGATCAGTCTTAGCTATCATGCATATAGGGTGTTCTATCTTAGTTTTCCAGTCTACCTTGTAAATATTACCTAACCTATTTCCGGTTAGCAGTATAATGCCTTGAGAGTTCTTTACTAGGCATGCATGTTTAAGAAATTCTACAGTGTATCCAGCATCACACATTTGACTAATGCTTAGCAGGTTAAAACGTAGATTTTCAACTAGAAGTACGTTATCAATTGTTAGGTTACCATGGACAATCTTACCCTTGCCCACAGTTCTACCTTTTGAGTTGTCACCGAAAGTGATTAGAGCACCGGTTTCTATTCTGATGTCGGTTAGCAGGTTGTTGTTTCCGGTCATATGTCTGGAACAACCGCTATCCAAGTACCATTTAGAGTTTCCTTGCCGTTTCTTTAGATCTTGCAAAATGTACATATTTACAACTATTTGGTACCCACATTCACTTGGGTCCACATGCGATTAGTCACTTAGGTATCCAAACCTTGATAAACCGGACAGCCTTCTTTGCTAATGTTTTAGCCGTCCTTTTGGCACTTGGTTTTGGGTATCTGGGTTTTTCTACAAAAGTCTTAACTGAGGGTGATCTTTGGTTTGACCTATGCGGTTGACGATTGGCTTTCCTATTTTTGAGAATGTCGGCTTTTCTTTTCTCAGGGTCAAGCCACTTCTCAGAGTCGGTTGGACCAACATAGTTATACTTTAGTTTTTCTTCCCTATAATATGCGGTCAACTCTTCTTCAGCGGTTAGGGAGCTTTTGATGAATCTAATAAGAGGAAGATTACTCCTTGTAGACCTAACTTTCTCTACGGGTTTTTGGTCTTTGGAACTGTCCTTTGTGTATCCTAGGCCGAACATGCAAAAAGAATGTCTGTAATGACTACACATTTTCTTTACCATATCACTAGATCTCTTATATGCGGCCATTTTATACTGGAGTCGGGCATTTTCCTCTTCGGTCAGTTCTCTAGCTGGTTCAATAGACTGTTCGGTACTAAGTGGTGATTCAGGTTCTAGCTCGGTTTCTATGCTAGGAATTTCATCAGGATCTATGACCTCTGGTTCGGTTACAACAAGCACCTCTAGTTCTATCGGAATGGGTACTATAGGGTCGGTTCTAAGGTTGAGTTGCTTAGGTAACATGACTAGTAGATTCTTATACTCTTCTACCATGTCATTCAATGCATCATATAACTCATCTTTAGTAAATTGTTCACAGGGAGAGTCAAATACCTGTTCTTCATTTGCCATGAGACATGTGAGTTCATCATCACTGTCACTATGAGCCCATAGACTTCCTCCATCGTCGGCTATCAGTGCTTTTTGAACCTCACTTCCTTCACCGGTTTGTTGATAATTGTTTCGGTTATTTTGGTAATCCGGTTTTCGGTCATCCCTCCTTGGTTTTCTGCATTCCCACTTAAAATGTCCCAAACAGTTGCAGTTATAACACCTTATATTTGATTTATCACCATAGTAGTTGTTTGTTGGTTGGCTTCTTTTCATGAACCTTCCAAACTTCTGTGCAAGCATAGCCATGGCATCCTCGGTGAACTGTTCGGCGGTTCTGATAGGTGCAGGTATAGGTGCAGGTGCCGGTGCAGGTGCAGCCAATTCTGTAGATGTGATTAATGCTCTGGTTGATGTTGAGGCCGAGACTTCTTCTTCAGTCCTAGATCTCATTTCGAACTCATATGTCTTGAGATCTTCGAATACATCGTGTAGTTTCATCTTACGTAGGCTTTTTGATTCCCTCATTACCATTGTCCCATGCACTTGGAAGAGATCTCAAAGCTTTCATGATGACCTCTTTGTTGCCATATCTCTTGCCAAGAGTTGCTAGCTCATCTAACACACCAGTGAACCGGTCACTGTACTCCTTCATTGTTTCTCCCGGTTTCATCTTGATGCTTTCAAACTTCTGAGTAGCTACCATTACCTTGTTTTCCTTTGTTCTTTCATTTCCCTCAAAGATCTGAAAAACCGTGTTCCATGTCTCCTTCGCGGTTTTGCAGTCTCTGATCTTGCAGTATGTGTTTCTGTCCACACTGTTGGAGATCCGGTTTCTAGCATGGTTATCCAGGTTGTTTCTTCTCCTATCTTCAGCTGTCCATTCTTTTCTGTCCTCATCAATGAATATCGGTCCTTCGGTCAGAATGGACTCCATCTCATCATCCAAGGTAATTAAGTGTAGGTGCATGCGTGCCTTCCAGTTGGCAAAGTCATCACCTTCTAGCATTGGGGGCCTATCGAAAGACATGCTTGCTTGAGTATTGAAACTAACTGCTCTGATACCAATTGTTAGGATCTAGGACGCTGCTGGAGGACCGGGGTTGGACCGGTTAGCGGTTTTCACTCAAAAGGTGGTGGTTAATCCGGTTAGAGATTAACACCGGGGTTTTAATACTACACAAACTGTCACAAACCCTTGAACTAGGTTCAAGCGCGGAAGAGGTTTGTTTCAGGTTGAAGCAGCACACTTGTATGATAGGCAGGACCGGTTTCGGATGATGAAGGTTAAAGAGAGTGATGGGTCGGTTTCGGTAACCTGGTGATTCGGCTTAGATAAAGTTAAGTAGGTTAGAGCGGTACGGATCAGTTAGATAATGGAACCGACAGAAAGTAAATGACAAGACCAGTTTTATGGATGTTCGGAGATAAGACTCCTACGTCACCCCTTCCTCTCGAAACCGCGAGAAGGATATTCACTAAGGAATACAAGTACAATCCGATCGAGACTTATTTCCTGCTCGATAACACTCTTACAATTTACACCGAAATTGCAAAACACACACTTCAGCTTTAGCACTTAGGCTTTTCTAGAGAGAGAACACACTCTTATAACTTGTAAATTAAATGCTCTTAGAATCTCTTGTTGTCTCGTATATTGTCCCACTGTGTGTCGCGCATTTACTCTTCTTCAGCTGTTCCTTTTATAGGTGAAGTATTCCAACGGTCATATTTCACTTCCTTGAATCTGATTGGCTGAGCAGAGGTTCAGAGGTTCAGTGATTCAGTGATTCAGAGATTCAGACCTGACGGTCCACCTCAGACCTGGCGGTCAATCTCACAGACTTGCCAGTCTGTTCTTCCGGTATGTAAGACAAACCTGCTAGGTTTGTCTTTTACTCAATGTGGACACTGTCTGTCAAACAATTGTCTGTACTTGAAGATCTCCTTTCTGACTTATCCCGAAGTGGAAAGATCCTGTAGGACTGTCTTCTGCAGCCTGCAGACTTTCCTCAGACTTGTATAGATATGGAAGTGTTCAGTCTGTTGCTTTGGTATCATACTCAACAGATACCCAAATTGTCTTCTTGTACTTGGTCGGTCATTTGTCTTTACCGAATGGCTTCCGGTGTGTTTGGTTTAACCGGACAGCTTCCGGTTATTCCTCTGCCTTGTGGCTGATCGGCTGTCTAATGTTTCCGGTTTTAAGCTTTGGCCGATCATTTCTTTGTGCGGTCATGTTCCAAGTATTCTTGGTCGATTTAGTGGCTTGACCGGCTAGTCTTTTTAGTCGGTTCTTTTGTTTGACCGGTCCGGTTCCTTTGTTCCTGCATGGAAGGTTTATTTATGTTAAGTTTTGTGAACCAGTTTAATTTTATCTAACAAAAAAACTATTATAATAAACAAAATTCAGACTGTCTAAAATATCAACCAATTAACATATAAATTACGGTTGAAGATGAAGTTTCACATTGACATTTAAATTTATATAATTCTCTTACACTAAAACAACCGAGATTAGACTAATCTTCTTAAAGTGCACTGAGCATTTACCATCATTACACTTCTACATTTAAATATCTATAATTCTCCCAAATTTGTATTAGCTCAAATTCAAACTTTGGACTTTACTATATAAAATGTAATTATTAAAACTATTATTGAATTACATTTTAAATTTTGTATATGTCTATATTAATAATTAGAAAATTTATACTTTTATATCGTTTCTTTCACAAAAATTCCGAACTTCGATAGAGAAATTTTGTAACAAAGATATAAGTTGTTGGCATTGTGAAAAACAATCATTTTAACCCCTCATTTTCAACTATAGATAATGATAAGAAAATAATCAAAATGCAGGGTTATAAAACAAATTACTATTGTTTTTTATTAGACCATCTCCAACCAATGCCAATATCCAAACCCAAAATCCCTTTTTTCCTTCAACCGATATCAACACTCAAACACAAACCCAAAATGAGTTTTCCCCATTTTCCCTCTCTTGCAAATTATGCGTTTGCACTATTTATGAAACTCAAAATTTTATTTGTTTTTTTTTAATTTAACCCCTAGACTTAATATAGGTTCATTTTATACATTTAACTTATTTATATAATTTATTATTTTAATTTATCTATATAATTTAATTCATTATATAATATTTTTTATATAAAAAAAATTTATAATAATGTTAAAAAAAATTACAATAATGTTAAAAAATTATCTCCTTTTTATTTGTAAGAATCACTTTTAATTTAGTTTGTGTATTGTAATTTTTAATGAATTTTTATAATTAATTTACGATCAAATTTAAAATAATGGGATAATATTAAAATATTATGGTGTAATTTATAACATTGTAAAATATATAGGGTGATATTAAAAAATTATTGAAGTTAATGTAAGGAAGAATATTATACAAATATTCTTTTGGGGTTGAGAATGAGTTTATCAGTTGGAGTAGAATTACTGTTTGATGTGAAATTTACACCAAAATTAGTTTGAAAATGAGTTTTTCGGTTGAAGATTATCTTATATAATTTTTTTGTGTACCAAAATTAGTTTGAAAATGAGTTTTTCGGTTGGAGATGATATATAATTTTTTTTTGTGTAAAATTATAAATTTCATGACAATAACTTAAATATTTGTTTGTGTAAAATTAAAACTCATTTGTCTATTTTATATTAAAAACTATTATTATGTTACCTCATACTATACTTAAATATATGAATGTAACGTGAGTAAGATTGGATCTAATTTAATTGTGTGAGTTAAGTGAGAACTAATAATAAATTGTGGACGAGCTAAATATCCGACTCATTTTGCCATGGATATTAATTTGGTTTTCAAAGTTTTTTCAATGGAGCGCCAAATTAAGCCGAACTATAAAATGATTTAGAATTTGGATAGATGGAATTGGGGATGATCTTGGTAGGTTTATTGAGTGTGATGAGAGTTATCAAAGTAGAAATAATGAAGGATAGGTCTGAATTCTTGTGGCCCCTCTTGAGCCGAACATAAAATATACGGAAGTCCTTCTTGTAGATAACGGAACACATGATTGTAATGTTATGGTTTGGTCAGAACACTTTATTAAGATTTTAATAACGTCGAATACTAGTTCTTTATGATCCTAACAATGATACCAATATTGAACTTTTATCAACAACTCATCCTACGAGTTCGATGACATTAGAAGTAGGTGTTAAGGAATTATTGGTGACTCCTTTCTATGTGGATCAAATTCGTTTGGCTGGGCTCGCTAATGTTGAATGATTAACCGTTGTGGAGGATAATAAGCGGGTATTGAGTCTTGATGCCTTATATGTCGAGGATGTCATAGTATGTTTAGGTGAAGAGGTCGATCATGAGGTTGGATTCGATGTCATTCCACCGTTATATTCGACTAATCATTCTCATGAGTGTCACGCCTCATATAAGAGTCATGTCAATGTTATGGAGTATTCGTTTGAGATGCACCCGGTTGATGCAAATATCGAGCATTTTTCTCCTCTTTTACACATGCTTGAGACTTTTAACCATGGTTCTCCTGTTAGTTCCCCTATGAGAAATAATTTACATTTGGTCTCATACCATGTTAGGATGCCCCCGGTCTCACATCCAATCTCAAATTTAATTGATAATTTGGAGCAAGTTGAAAGGGTTGAGGATAATATTTGGTCCCCCTTTTCTAGTACGTCTAATGTCACCACAAGCAAATCGCTTTATCCCATTGGTGAGCCGACTATAGTCATTCATGAGGTTTCTGAGGAAGAACCTGTTGAGTCTGATCCTGAGTATGATGCCGAAGAGGAGGTTTGCGTAAAGTTCTCGACTCATAATATTATTTATCTCCGGTGCAAGATGTTTTGAGGTGTGAGAATAAGGTTTGACCGGAGATTCGTGAGATTCCCCCACTTCAATATTGTTATCTTTGAAGTGAAATGAAGAAGAGTATTTTTCCTAATGGTAATATTACTGATGAAAACATGCTTCAAAGCCTAATATGGCGTATTCTAATTAATTTATCTTAATGATTGGAAAAATTGGGGCGTGAAATATTTATTTGTACGAACTTGTGCTAATCTGATAGAAAGAGTTAATTTTCAGGACTTCAAGATTCTTATCTTTATTGTCCTCTACTTGAATTTTAGGATTCTTGTCTTTGTTTCCTTCAGCATCAACTTTTGGTATCCTTTGCTTCAGCTTGATTATTGTGAGTATCTTTCTCTCTGCTTTCCTCTACTATAGCTTGATTTGTTTGATAATCAACTTCCTTCTTCTTCCTCAACCTTTGTTTCATTAAATCATTTATCCTTTTCGTAATTAGAGTCCCATTTATCCTCTTTTCTTCAATCACATTACTTTTTCATTTTTAGAGTCCTCATTGGCTATAACTTCCTGCTCTTCCTCCACATTTTGCTATTTGATGTTAGACTTCTATGTTTTATTTTCCTACTTTTTTCTTCACCGCCTTTCAGTATTCTTTTCTCTTCTTCCTTAGTTTGACCACATTTCGTGCTGACATATTAGAAAATATTATATAATGAACACCAGTGTGACCTCCACTCATAAGTGATTCCCATTACATTATATTTTCCTTTCCTATCAACCACTAACATTTTATTTGACAATGTGCTTCGAGGATGCACCTCAATGCCAAATCTAGTAAATGAAAGATGCTCTCCTCCTTCATTAATTGGGTTCATATATAATGATCTACCCAATAATCCTACAAAATGCCCAAAAACTTCTACATATACATGTATGTAGGGTTATTCAAAGTTTGAACCATATCTGAACTGTTTCCTTAGGCTCGCTTAATAGGTTAAAATCTTCCTACCATCTTTCCAACTTAATGTAGTTAGATCCAATATATGTATGCTCATTTTCAGAATTTAATGCGGTTTTGATCCATTCTTGAATTTCAGAAAGTAAAAATCATGTATATTTGCTAAAAATATACCTTCCAATTTGGTTATTATTTAATCAAAATCATTAAATATATAAAAAATATAAAAACTTAAATAAATTAGTTAGATGATTTTTTTTTTAATATTCTTATTTTTCAAATAATATATAATAATAAGTAATATTAAACCCTAATATAACTTTGATCGGTAATTTGATCCAAAATTCAATTTTTCAAGATTTGTTTTATCGAAATTACTTTTATTTTCACTTAAGGAATTTTTTAATTTATATGATTTTGGGTAAGTTTAAAAAAATATTTTTTTTTTTAAATAAAACGAGTGGATAAAAGTAAGTTTTATCATATTTTTTAATAATTAGATAATAAAATATTAAATTAAATTATAAAATAACATTTTTAACCTAATTTTTTTCTTAATTTTATATTATTACTCATACAAATAGACGGATTATTAGTAGCTTTTATTGATAAAAAAAAATTTAAATCTCATACTTTTATTAAGAGAAAATTTAAATTGAAGATATACTTAATTTTTTTTTATTTATTGTCTCTGTCGGTCATCATGCTTAGACTTTTTATACACCGACATGTCAGTATCCACTATTTGTTTATTTTTCCTATAACACTTTTTTATTCATAATTATTCTAATTAATAAAATTATATACACATAATATAATATTTTATTGTAATTTGTCCTGAAATTATTATTCATATTAATGCAAAAAATGTAATCCACCAATTCAGCTGGTTGGAATTTGGAATGGCCAGAGTCTCTGAAACCTTAACATATATTAATTTTAATATTTAAATATATTCATCAAAACATTAAACTTATAAAAGAAATAACAAATCAATTAAATTAATTTATTTTTATATTACATATTTCTATATATTTTTGTTGTTAACCAAAAATAAATGTTATAAAGAACTTCGGATAAAGTTGATATGTGTGTACACAATTCAATCTACTTTTAAAATTTTGTTTTGAAACCAATTTTTTGATTAAATAAATATTATTTTAATTACAAATTTTTATTCTTATATTTTTTTTTAACAAATTCATGGTGTCCCACTCTTCTCTATTTCCATGTTTGACTTCCACTTTAAGAGTTTGGTAGAGAAAATAATATACTTATATAAAAGATTTATAATATAAATTAGTAGAACTAGATTAATTAAATATAGGGACGGATGAAATTAAATAATTTATATTCTTCTATAAAGAAATAATTGAATAGTAGGCAATAGAGTTTGGTCACATTGTTTAGACTTGTAGCCGTGTTTCTTTTCTTGACAGTTGTGGCGTCCAGCTATATGCCAGTGTTTAATTTTTCTTTTTCTATAAACACATAAATTATCAACAATAAAAAAATAGTATACAAGAATAAAATAATACATAAAATAAGATTTTACAAACATAAACCCTAAACTGTCTTGCCTATTCATAAAGTGTATAGATAAAATATATAGTCCAATTTGAAATAACATACTAGATATATAATTATCTTGATGTAAATCCAAATAATTAAGTTAACGTTTGAAAACATAATTTAATAACACATGAATTTAAAAGTTGATAATTATTTAAATTCATATTCGTATTTAGATCTAAAATATTTTCTTAATACATAGATCCATTGTCTATTTAAGAAAATAAACTTAACTAAGAAAACTATCAGAATTCAATAAAAAATTATAATAATTTTTAATTTTTAATTTTTTAATAAATTACGAACAATATATTATAATAAAAATACAGAACATTTGCATTCAACATTTTATTCAATTTGATAAAACAACTCATATTCTCACCTATCACATATCACACATCAAATATTTTTTTTCTAATGAACCTCCCATATCGTGATCTTTCACTTTTATTTTTGTTAAATAAAAAATCTCAAACATTACCAATCTATTTTTTACCCTCACTTTAACACATCAATGCTCAATGGAGCTCTTATCTCGTGACCTTAAAATACTTTGACGGACCTGACCAACCATCTCATTACATATTTATCTACCAACTTAAATCGGACTTCTCATCTTGTGGCTTTAACTTTCACTTTGGTCAAACAACTAATCTTCTTGCATATTTTATCCACCAATATCAATTTTTTTCCGTAATTAACCTCTCATATCTTCACCTTACTTTCACTTCGACTAATGAAAAATTATGTCATTCCACATTTATCAACCAATCACAATCGGCCTCTCATCTCTTGAAATCTTACTTCCACTTTCATCAAACAACTCATCTTCTCACATATTTTATAATATACAACCCGAAATTATTATCCTCACTTCGGCTAGCAATTCACATTTCATTATACATTTATTCACCCAATCAACCTCTTATCTCGTTACCTTACTTTCATTTTGACTAATTAATCATCTCAATTTACATTTATCCACAAATTTACAATTAATCTCTCATCTCGTTACCTTACTTTTATTTTAACTTATTAATCATCTCATTCCACATTATTATTCCACCAATTTCAATCAAACACTCATCTCGAGACTTTACTTTTATTTAGGTCAAACAATTCATCACCTCACATATTTTACAATAAACAATTCGACTTACTTATCCTTACTTCGACTGATCAGCCATCTCATTCCATATTTATCCACCCTAATCAGATCTCACATATCGTGACCTTAAACTTTTACTATGGTACATTAACTCAATTGATCTTTATTTGTATGACATACTCACTTCGACTAACAAACCATCTCAATCGACCTTTTATTTCAAAACTTTACTTTCATGTCGGTCAAACAACCCACTCCTCACATATTTTATAATAAACAACCCGACTTACTTATCCTTACTTCAAATAACCAACTATCTTATTTCATATTTTTATCCACCTCAATTGACCTCTATACTCGTGACCTTACACTTCGGTCAAATCAACAAACTCCAAACAATCATATAGATGACATTTAAACCATTGTCTCTGTAATATAATCTAAACACTTTAACCACTACATCACTTAAAATTGTAATTTATATTTATAATTTTGTATGCATATATAATTTATATGATTAAAAATTAAAATTATTTTTATTTATATATATATATATATATTATGTGTATTTAAAAAATATTTAAAAAATATTTATTATTTTAATATATTTAAATTAAATTTGTATTTTTAAAATTTATTAATTTTTTTACCGAGGGATATTATATATATTGTTAGATAAAATAAGACCGGTTCAAATAAACCTAACTTAAATAAACTTTCCATGCAGGAACAAGGAACCGGACCGGATAAACAAAAGAACCAGCTAAGAAAACTAGCCGGTCAAGCTACCAAACCGACCAAGAGTATTCGGAACGTGACCGCACAAAGAAAGGATCGGCCAAAGCTTAAAACCGGAATCATCAAACAGCCGATCATCCACAAGGCAGAAGAATAACCGGAAGAAGTCCGGTTACATTACTCATACCAAAAGCCACTCGGCTAAGTCAAGCGGCCGACCAGTACAAGAAGACAATTTGGGTATCTGTTGAGAACGATATCAAAGAAACAGACTGAACACTTCCATATTCATGCAAGTCTGAGGAAAGACTGTAGGCTGCAGAAGACAGTACTACCGGATCTTTTCACTTCGGGATAAGACAGAAAGGAAATCTTCCAAGTACAGACAACTGTCCAACAGACAGTGCCTACATCAAGTAAAAGACAAATCCGGCAGGTTTGTCTTACAAACCGGAAGAACAGACCGGCAGGTCTGAAACAGAATACCAGGTCTGAGGTTGACCATCAGGTCTGAGGAAACGACCGCAGGTCTGAAACACTGAATCACTGCACCTCTGCTCAGCCAATCAGATTCAAGGAAGTGAAATATGACCGTTGGCATATTTCACCTATAAAAGGAGGCAGTTGCAGAAGAGTAAATGCGGGACACTCAGTGAGACAAGTGAAGCGTTAAGAGCATTTACTACAAGTGATAAAATTTGTGTTATTCTAAGAAAGCCTAAGTTAAAGTGTGCATTACAATTTCGGTGTAAATTGTAAGAGTATTATCGAGCAGGAAATAAGTCTCGATCGGATTGTACTTGTATTCCTTAGTGAATATCCTTCTCGCGGTTTCGAGAGGAAGGGGTGACGTAGGAGTTTTATCTCCGAACATCCATAAAATCTGTCTTGTTATTTACTTTCTGCTGGCTTCATCATCTAACCGATTAACTCAACTACACCGCTCTAAACCGACTCTATACTAACCATACCGAATTTCCAGATTACCGAAACCGACCCACCATTCTTCAAATCCCCATCATCCGAAACCGACCTTGTCTATAAAACAAGTGTGCGGCTTCAACCTGAAAGCAAATCTCTTCCGCGCTTGAACCTAGTTCAAGGATTTGTGACAGGTTGTGTAGTATTGAAACCCCGGTGTTAATCTCTAACCGGATTAATCACCACCCTACGAGTGAGAACCGCTAAACGGTCCAACCCCCGGTCCTCTAGTGGCTACCTAGATCCTAACAATTGGTATCAGAGCAGTTTGTTTCAATACTCAAGCAAGCATGTATCAGGATAGGCCTCCAATGCTAGAAGGTGAAGACTTTGCCAACTGGAAGGCACGGATGTATCTACACCTAATCACCTTGGACGATGAGATGGAGTCCATTCTGACCGAAGGACCGATAGTTATCAATAAGGACAGAAAGGAATGGACGGCTGAAGATAGAAGGAGAAACAACCTGGACAACCATGCAAGAAACCGGATCTCTAACAGCGTGGACAGAAACACATATTGCAAGATTAGAGATTGTAAAACCGGAAAGGAGACATGGGACACCGTTATCCAGATCTTTGAAGGAAATGAAAGAACAAAAGAGAACAAGATGATGGTGGCCACCCAGAAATTTGAAAGTTTGAAAATGAAACCAGGAGAGACAATGAAGGAATACAGTGACCGGTTCACTGGTGTGTTAGATGAGCTTGCAACACTTGGAAAGAGGTACGACAACAAAGAGGTTATCATGAAAGCATTGAGATCTCTTCCAAGTGCGTGGGATATAAAGACAATGGTAATGAGGGAGTCAAACTGTCTAAACAAGATGAAGCTGCACGATGTCTTCGAAGATCTAAAGGCATATGAGTTTGAAATGAGGTCCAGAACTGAAGAAGAAGTCTCGGCCTCAACCTCAACCAGAGCATTGATCACACCTATAGAACCGGTTGCTCCTGCCCAGCACCTATCAGAACAGCCGAACAGTTTACTGAGGATGCCATGGCTATGCTCGCACAAAAGTTTGGAAGGTTCATGAAAAGGAGCCAACCAACAAACTACAACTACGGCGACAAATCCAATGTAAGATGTTATAATTGTAATTGTTTGGGTCATTTTAAATGGGAATGCAGGAAACCAAGGAGGGACACCCGGAAACCGGATAACCAAGATAACCGAAACAGTTATCAACAAACCGGTGAAGCAAGTGAGGTACCGAAAGCACTAATAGCTGACGATGGAGGAAGTCTGTGGGCTCGCAGCGATAGTGATGATGAACTCACCTGCCTCATGGCAAATGAGGAACAGGTATTTGACTCTCCTTGCGATGAATTTACTAAAGATGAACTATACGATGCATTAAATGACATGGTAGAAGAATATAGGAACCTACTAGCCATGTTGCCTAAGCACCTAACCATTAAAACCGACCCTATAATACCCATTCCGACAGACCCAGAGGTACCTATCATAACCGAACCTCCGGTCTTAAAACCCTATGATACCCCTACTTTAGAAACCGAGTTAGATCTCAAGACCGAACAATCTAGTGAACCGGCTAGAGAACTAAGCAAAGAAGAAAATGCCCGACTTCAATATAAGATGGCCGCATATAAGAGATCTAGTGATATAGTAAAGAACATGAATAGACACTACAGACACCCTCGTTGCAAGTTTGGCCTAGGATACGAAAATAGCTCCAAAGACCGAAAACCCATAGAGAAAGCAAGGCTTACAAAAGGAAACCTTCCCTTTATAAAATTTCTTAAAAGCTCCTGGACCGCTGAAGAAGAGGAGACCGCATACTATAGGGAAGAAAAGCTAAAATACGACTATGTTGGTCCAACCGAATCATGGCTTGACCCCGTGAAAAGAAAAGCCGAAATCCTCAAACATATGAAAAACTTTCCTGAACCGCGTAGGTCAAACCATAGATCATCAAACCGAAGACCATCATCATTTAAGAACCATGTAGAAAAACCAAGATACACGAGACCAAGTGTCAAAAAGACAGTTAAAACCCTAGCAAAGAAAACGGTCCGGTTTATCAAAGTTTGGATACCTAAGGGACTAATCGCATGTGGACCCAAGTAAATGTGGGTACCAAATAGTTGTAAATATGTATATTTTGCAGGATCCAAAGAAACGACTAGGAAACTCCGAATGATTCTTGGACAGCGGTTGCTCCAGGCACATGACCGGAAACAGAAATTTGTTAACCGACATCAGAACAGCAACCGGTGCTCTAATCACCTTCGGTGACAACTCAAAAGGTAAAACTGTGGGCAAGGGTAAGATTGTCCATGGTAACCTAACTATCGATAATGTACTTCTAGTTGAAAATCTACGTTTTAATCTGCTTAGCATTAGTCAGATGTGTGATGCTGGATACACGGTAGAATTTCTTAAACATGCATGCTTAGTTAAGAATTCTCAAGGTATCGTACTACTAACCGGAAATAGGATAGGTAATATTTACAAGGTAGACTGGAAAACTAGAGTAGAATATCCTATATGCATGATAGCTAAGACTGATCAAACCTGGCTATGGCACAAGAGACTAAACCATCTAAACATGAAAACCTTAAACTACATTCGTGGTAAAAAGCTAGTTGAAGGCATTCCTGATATAGTATTTAACCAGGATAAGGTTTGCTCAGCATGTCAAATGGGTAAACAGACTAGGTCATCTTTTAAAAGTAAAGGAAACATTCAATCTAGCCGATGCTTAGACCTTCTTCATATGGATTTATTTGGACCAATTCAGGTCGTTAGCCTAGGAGGCATGCTTTATACCATGGTAGTTATTGATGACTATTCTAGATATACATGGGTAATATTTCTACCATCTAAACGTGAAACCGCATCTAACTTGATCACACTTCTTAAACATTTGCAAAATGAAAAATCAACTCGCATTAATAGCATTCGAAGTGATAGAGGTACCGAATTTACAAATAGTACCCTAACTGCATATCTTGATGAATCCGGCATTAGACACGAGTTGTCTAGTGCTAGGACTCCTCAACAAAATGGCCTGGCCGAGAGAAGAAACCGGACTCTCAAGGAAGCCGCACGGTCCATGATAGCCGATTCCGGCATTGCTCAGAAATTTTGGGCTGAGGCTATCAACACTGCATGTTATACACAACACCTTATGAGGTTTATTTTAATAGAGTTCCCAAACTTAAATACCTCAAGATTTTCGGTTGTAAGTGTTATATACACATAAATGGGAAAAACCAACTCTCTGTGTTTGATGCGAAAACTGATACCGGGATTATGCTAGGTTACTCGGCAGTGAGTAAAGCATATAGAGTGTATAATAATAGAACTGCAACCATGGAGGAAACACTTCACGTTGTTTTCGATGAATCGGTTGAAAGTAATACTGCATCATGCTTTGATCTACACAACAGATTGGAAAATAATAATATCCACTCTGACAGTGAAGATGAGACTCCGGTCTTCAGGCGGTTTGTCTATGACCAAATGGGTAATATTGAAACCCAGCCGGATCAAGCTGTTCCACAACAGGAAGCTGACATTTCGGTCCAATCTGAGGAAGTCGGTCGGTCTGACAATCCTGTTCAGCCTACCGACATGTCTAGCCTTGATCAAGTAAACGGTAACTTGGTACACATCCCTGAGCTGAATCTCAGAAGAAACAGTAAACATCCTCCTGAGCAAATTATAGGTGACCCTTCAAAACCTGTTCGAACTAGGCGTCAACATCTGGAGGAATACTTTAATTCCGCGTTTATATCCCAGATTGAGCCGAAAAGAATAGATGAAGCATTGTCAGATTCGGATTGGATCTTGGGAATGCAAGAAGAGCTAAACCATTTCGAGAGTAGTAAAGTCTGGTACCTAGTTCCCAGACCGAAAGATCAATCGGTCATAGGAACAAGATGGGTATTCAGAAACAAACTCAATGAGGAAGGTTTGGTCACGAGGAACAAAGCCAGATTAGTGGCTCAAGGCTACAAACAGGAAGAAGGCATTGATTTTGAAGAGTCATTTGCTCCTGTAGCCAGGATTGAAGCCATTAGGATTTTTCTAGCTTTTGCGGCTTTCAAAAACTTTAAGGTTTTTCAAATGGATGTTAAAAGTGCATTTCTGAACGGTGATCTACGTGAAGAAGTGTATGTTGAACAACCACCCGGTTTCAAAAGCGCTGCATTTCCAAACCATGTATCCCGGCTAAATAAAGCTTTATACGGTCTAAAGCAAGCACCTAGAGCCTGGTATGATACACTAACCGCATTTCTATTAGAGCATGATTTCACCATCGGTTCGGTGGATAAAACATTGTTTAAATTTGAAAAGAAGGAACATATCCTACTTGTTCAAATCTACGTAGATGATATCATTTTTAGATCTACCGATCCTAAGCTATGTGATAAGTTCTCAAAAATGATGACTGACAAGTTTGAAATGAGTATGATGGGAGAATTAAGTTTCTTCCTAGGTCTTCAGGTTAAACAACTCAAAGAAGGAACATTCATCAGTCAACCTAAGTACACCAAGGAGCTACTGAAGAAATTCAGGATGGACACCTGCTCCTCGGCGGCTACTCCAATGAGCTCATCAATTAAATTGGACAGGGATGATGAGGGTCAATCGGTAGACCAGATTGCATACCGGGGAATGATCGGATCCCTCCTATACCTGACGGCGAGTAGACCGGACATCCTGTTTGCAGTTGGTGTATGTGGGAGATTCCAAGCAAATCCAAAGCAATCTCACTACACAGCCGCAAAGAGGATATTGAAGTATCTAAAGGGCACACCTGACGTCGGTCTGTGGTACCCAAAGGACTCATCCTTTAACCTAACGAGCTACTCAGACGCAGATTATACAGGGTGTAAGATTGACAGAAAAAGCACCAGCGGAACTTGTCAGTTCCTAGGTGACCGACTGGTGTCATGGCACAGCAAGAAACAGACATCGGTGGCCACATCCACTGCAGAGGCTGAATACTTGGCGGCCGAAAGTTGCTGTTCTCAACTCCTCTGGATCCAACAACAGCTGAAGGACTTCGGTATCATAGCCGAAGAGTCCCCGATCTTCTGTGACAATACAAGTGCCATTGCAATCACCTACAACCCGGTTCTCCACTCCAGAACCAAGCATATCGACATAAGGCATCACTTCATCCGGGAGCATGTCACGCTGAAGCATATCCGGCTGGAATACGTACCGACCGATCAACAAGTAGCCGATATCTTCACAAAGCCGCTACAGGAAGCTAAGTTTTCTCAATTCAGGCTTACTCTCGGCTTAACCGACATTAGCCAAATCCTTCCAAAGGATGCTTAAAGGGAAACTGGTTCAAACAGACAAAACCGGTAGTTCTTCCTAAACTGTTGAACTTTGAATCTTCAGGGTGTCTGTGGAAGAACCGCCCAGCTTATCAGATAGAGTAAACCGACCGGCTACTTGGTGGATGCATCAAATAACCGCATCGGGATGAACAACTGATACCTGACCGGTTCGGAAGCAGGCTACCCTAGATTATTTGAATTTCAAACAGAAGAGGAATAGTTATCAGGGATTAAGGATATCTGTTCTGAAACATTACCCTTTCAAAGTAAAACAGGTCGCGCCTAAAAAGACGTGAAAATCTTTTGATATCTTTCACAGTCTAGGCCTATGACCGACAACCTAGTCTGAAAATCCTGCCTATTTCATGCAATATCTTGTACCCTGCGGTCAATAGACATTATTTCATTCAATACATGGACAATAGGTTAGCCCCCAAACTAGTATTTAAGGGAAACATACATTCACTAAAACATTCACAAGACAAAACACATCCTCTCACTAAGGCAACCATGTCTCAGTTCCCAAACATTCTTCAAGTTGATTTTGAATCCTGCTCCAGTACCGAGCACTATGAAGTATATAGGATGATTAAGGCTCTGGAAGATATTGGCCTTCAGTATTTTCTGGATGATAAGCAAACTGTCTACCCTGAATCCATTATGAAGTTTTACTATAATGCCAGAGTATTCAGGGGTACTCCTCATTTTGATACCCACATTCAATCCAAGGTTGGGGGTATAATCTTCGATTTCACCGAGCAGGACTTCGCTCGGTGCTTCAGTCTGCCCAAACAAGGGCTCACAGACCTCAACCCACCGGCCGACATTAAAGCTGAGGTCTCCCTCTCTCTTGCCCGGTCGGATGAGCCTGTTGATGATCATGGCTCTAAGTCACACTTGAGGGCTGCATATCAGCTCCTCAACGATGTAATAGGTAGGGGCATCTTTGGAAGGGATGTCACCAACACCTATTGCGCCGCTACTTTCAACATGATGGCGGTCATTGTCACCAGCACGCCGGTCAACTGGTCCCGGGTGCTATTCGACGTCCTCATCTGGATGGTCAGCATCCGGTCGGTCGGTCTCATTCCCCAAATAAGCAGCCTTCTCGTGGAACTTGGTGTCCCAACATGTCCTGACGAGGGTTTGAACCACGCCCATGTGCTAACCAGAGAGATAACCGACTCATTCTATGATCGGTTTGAGAGAGCCTCGAGGAGGAGGAACTTCAATCGCCCCCGTGAAGCCCCTTCCCGTGCACACTAAGTCACTCCCTCTTGCACCCGGTCATTTTGCTTCATGCACCGGGTGTATTCTTATCCAACTCAAGTTTGATCGTTTCGGCCTCTTCTATGTCTCTTTCGGCTTTATTTGTGTCTTTCTTGATCTCATGTTTCCTTCATCGTTCTTCATGCAATTTTCGGCATTGTTTCTGTTATTTTCGGTTTTAATCTAATTAATCTCGGTTATGTTTAAGTGCATTTAATGAGATTATCCCCAAATTAATGAGATAACTCCCAACCACCTGCACATTTAATATCCAACTAACCTGGTTACTTCCCAACTAACACCTACCTCGGGCATTGCAATCTGCCGTTTCCCAATGCGCCTTGAAAAGGTAAAGATTCTCTTCCTTAATAAAACAAAACTGACCATCAATGCTTAGACTTTCCCTCCAAAACCGATCCTATATAAGGAGCCATCCTCTACTCATTTTATCACATCCGAAAGCACAAGATCACTTCTGATATTCTTGAATCCCGTCTCTCTCAATACCGAAATCATGCCGAGCAGAACTCTGGGAAACTTCCTAAGCATTGATTTCAACTCTTGCATGGGCGAGAGGGACTGTACTACTGAGCAGAAACTCATGTATCACTCTCTCGCTGAAACCGGTCTTCAACCTTTTCTTGAAGAGGCCGGTCCTATTCTCCTAGACGATGTCAAGGCCTTCTTTCGAAGCGCCTGCATCAGGGGAAAATACATCGTCTCTACTGTCAGAGACCATACATTCTGGATAGACGAGGTTGAATTTGCCTCACTATTCGGTCTGCCCACTGAAGGTTTCTCTGACTTTCCGACTATACAGGACCTTGCGGGATTTGAAACCGCCCAATACCTGTCGGCCACCTCTTCTCCGGTGGAACACTTTGGGTCAAAAACCCAGCTTGCTAGTCACGGTCAGCTACTGCTCGAAATCGTGACCCGGTCGATTCTGTGTCAATCACCGAATCAACGGTATTCTAGGAATACCTACAACATCATGACCCACATTCTTTGCGAATCGGCCATTAACTGGTCAACGGTCATATTCGAAAATCTTAAGAACATTGTGCTGACTAAGAAAGGTCTCGGGTATGCACCGCATATCAGCAAGCTGATTCTTGGGTACTGGCCAGTGTTCGGACCGGGCACACCGGCTTCTTCCTCAAACATCCTCGACAAGGATTCGGCAATAGACCGAATCTGTAGAATGTCTTTTCAATAGGCTGTACTTTACATTATTTCTGTATGCCTATCTCTGTACCGAATCTTATGTCGGTTCCCTTTCTCTACTATTTCTTGAATTTTAATATCATTTCAGTTTAAATAACCGTGTCTTCTTAATTCTTTGAACATTTATCTAAGTAACCGGTTCACATCTTCAAACTATAACCGCGTTCTTATCCGGTCACATAAAATCTGCTTAAAATAATCTGTTAACACTCTGATCACTCAAACTGACCGGTTAGACTTAGAAACCGTATCATCAATCGGTTTCAAGAAGAACAGTGCGTCATCAATGACATTAGCAAAGGGTTTTGGAGGGAAATTTCCCGCCGAAAACTGCCGCCCCCTTTTTTGGTTTACCGCCCATGGTTTGGCGCCCACGGTTTGCCGCTCATTTCGATTTGGAGGGAAAATTCCCGCCCATTATTGATGGGACGGTTGGGCTTCCAAACCGCATCTATAAAAGGGACTTTCGGTCATTTTATTTCATTCTCACGCGAATCTGCTTTCTCTCTCTAAGCTCTCTCACTCTCTGAAGCGGTTATCTCTCACATTCTCAAATTCCTTAACATGGGGCGTGATTCGGCTTTGTTCAGACTCTATTCTCAGGTGGATTTCGAGGAAATCCGGTTGAATGGTACGCCCGAGGCGAAGGAAGTTATTGACCGGGTAATCAAAACCGGTCTGGAATATTTCCTCGGCGGTCCTCATGTTATATACAAAGATGCGGTCGAAGAGTTCTTCAAAACCGCAACCATCTCCTACGACAAGATCACCGCGACTGTATGCGGTTCTGAAATAGTGCTCACCGAAGCATTGGTGGCTGAGAGCCTGCGTCTTCCGACAACCGGCCAGGATGCAACGACAGAAATAGAACAGGACACCTTTGAGGCGGCTTGCCAGATTTTATCGGCCACTAAAGAGCCGATCAAAACATCCGGCAGCAAACAAATGTTGAAGCCGGAATATATCCCGATATGTGACATCTTCACAAGGGCGATCCTGGCGAGGTGAGGAAACCTCAACAACCTCACAAGAGATAAAATCAAGATGCTGATCGGTCTGATGGAGGGAAGAGAGGTCAACTGGGCAAGATCGGTGTTCAGCAACCTAATGGACATGGTGAAACCGGACTCAAACCGGTCGTGGGGATACGCCGTGCCCCTCGGTAAGATCTTCCTCCACCTAAATCTCGACATCGGTCCCGGCCTCGCTGTAGCAGAACGTTGCCTCATCAGATCAAGGCAATTCCTTGAAAGGACGCAGCCGGCCCCCGGTTCCACAGGTGGCCGAAAGAAGAAAACCGCCAAGAAAGCTGCCCCAGCCAAAGCGAAGGCCGAAGGCAAAGGAAAAGAGCAGGTGATTTTCTCAGAACCACCACAGTACACAGAAGATGAGGAGTGGGCCTCTGAGAGAACCGACACGGAGAAGACCGATGATGATAGAACGGTCAATGAAGACGGTTCGGCCTAGAGTCCTAATGTTGCCGCACCAAACTCCAACCCTGAGACCACCGAGGGTGGAGAAGAGGTTGATAAAGAAGCCGATGATGAAGGCGGCGACACAGAGAGGGAGGAGGCCGAAGAAGCAGAGGCCGATAGGATAGCTGGGAAACTCCTTCAAGGCATCAGAAGAAGAGCCGAGTCGGTTGAAGAACTATACCTGGAGTGGCACGAGCACCGGTTTGATACACCGTATAGATAAATCCTACCGGGACACACAGATGAGCAATGCATAAACAGACTGGAGGAAGTGGAGGACCTGATGATGAACATTACGAACTCCAACACACTCCAAGAGGTACAACACCGAACTTGTCTCTTGTTACCGAAGGTTCAACTTCGGAAACTAACGACAAAAATCCGGAAAATTACAGAGGAGCTCAACAAGATGGAATCGGTGGACACCGTAGCGCCGCGGGTGTTAGCAAGGCTTGAAAAAGCCAAAGGGGAACTAATTCAAGAAGTCGAGCGGTTGGAAGCCATATGCAGCCGAATGCAGGTACCGGTCTATACTACTCCCAAGATCGAAAGGTTTCCGGCTAACTGCCCAACACCTCCAAGGGAGAATGCGGCACCGATAGAATCCAGTGAAGGAGCCGATCCAAATCTCACCGAGCACTCACCTCCCCCACTACCGGAAGTCCCTGTTTCAGACTTTACTAAAGAATGGGTTGAGGACCGACTTCAAAAGCTTGAAGCATCCACATCGGTACGGATTGCTGACCGTATTCAAGAGTTCGAAGATACAGTGGTTCAACCTTTCAAGGATAGATACAACAGAATAGTTGATTTGGCCCTCAAGTTCGCCGACGTCACAAGGCATCTTCTGGAGATAAATCAAGAACGGTTCTCGGAACTCGGCGAAGGTCTGTAGGAAGAGGCGGTTCAGCGCGATAAATTTGTTCAGCGAACTGCAATTCTGGAGGACGTAACCTCCGATTTAAAGAAAGATTTCGACCGGTTTGAGAGAGAAACCGATCAACGGTTAACTGCGATGAGTAATGATCTGGTCGGCACGACACTTGACAGGGTCTCCGAACTCGAAAAGACGAATGTGGGTCTCGTGACCGAACTAAAGGCGCTCTCTGAACAGGTTGCCGAACTGCTAAAGGCAAAGGTGAATGCGGATGCCGCGGCTATAACGGCCGATGCTGAGACGGCTAAAAGGATCCAGGATGCGCTGGATGCCGAAATGAGTAAAGAAAAGGGGGCACCGCGTTCCACTCCACTCAACGAAGAAGAAGCAGAGGCCGAGCGACTTCGAATTGCAGAGGCTAAGTACCCAGGGTTTGCTGAGAAAGTAGCCGCTCAGGCTGCGGAGGATGCCGCACGGCTGGAAAGGGAAGCACGGAGGCTGGACGGCTTCGCCGAAGAAAACAAGAAGAAGAAGGCGGCCGCCTCCGCCTCAGCGCCGAAAAAGCGGAAGAGGGAGGCTCCTAAGAAGGAGGCCCTTAAGAAGGTTAGAATTGCCGAGCTACTCAGTGAGGTCTCTGAACCAGTCATCCCGAGTGCATCGCAGTAGGCCGACCAAGTCGAAGATGAAGTCGAAGAACAACTGCGGTCCCGGTCTACAAGACGACGATCTTCCGAACCAACCGGTCAACAACAACCGAAGAAAAAGAAGAGCCTATATGACTTCACGGACTCTGAATAGGGACTATCTTTTCTCTTATTGCCTTAAGTGCTTTTATATATTTTGTCTCTTTCGGTTATCTATATATATATAAAAAGTTACCTTTTGAAACCGGCCATCTTTTGCTTTTCTACTTAGTTTTGATAATTTTAAGTAAAATAATCAAAAAGGGAGAAATTGATAAGATAAAAGATAAAGACTCTTATAAAGACTCTTCCAAAATTTTTCTCAAAATTTTTCGAAAAATTCTCCTAAGTCAGTTTCAAAAAATACGGCCAAACAAAACAACCGGCCTACGGTTGCAAACTTACTTTGTTTTGATAATTTTAAATAAAATAATCAAAAAGGGAGAAATTGTTAGATAAAATAAGACCGGTTCAAATAAACCTAACTTAAATAAACTTTCCATGCAGGAACAAGGAACCGGACCGGATAAACAAAAGAACCAGCTAAGAAAACTAGTCGGTCAAGCTATCAAACCGACCAAGAGTATTCGGAACGTGACCGCACAAAGAAAGATCGGCCAAAGTTTAAAACCGGAATCATCAAACAACCGATCATCCACAAGGCAGAAGAATAACCGGAAGAAGTCCGGTTACATTACTCATACCAAAAGCCACTCGGCTAAGTCAAGCGGCCGACCAGTACAAGAAGACAATTTGGGTATCTGTTGAGAACGATATCAAAGGAACAGACTGAACACTTCCATATTCATGCAAGTCTGAGGAAAGACTGTAGGCTGCAGAAGACAGTACTACCGGATCTTTCCACTTCGGGATAAGACAGAAAGGAAATCTTCCAAGTACAGACAACTGTCCAACAGACAGTGCCTACATCAAGTAAAAGACAAATCCGGCAGGTTTGTCTTACAAACCGGAAGAACAGACCGGCAGGTCTGAAACAGAATACCAGGTCTGAGGTTGACCATCAGGTCTGAGGAAACGACCGCAGGTCTGAAACACTGAATCACTGCACCTCTTCTCAGCCAATCAGATTCAAGGAAGTGAAATATGACCGTTGGCATATTTCACCTATAAAAGGAGGCAGTTGCAGAAGAGTAAATGCGGGACACTCAGTGAGACAAGTGAAGCGTTAAGAGCATTTACTACAAGTGATAAAATTTGTGTTATTCTAAGAAAGCCTAAGTTAAAGTGTGCATTACAATTTCGGTGTAAATTGTAAGAGTATTATCGAGCAGGAAATAAGTCTCGATCGGATTGTACTTGTATTCCTTAGTGAATATCCTTCTCGCGGTTTCGAGAGGAAGGGGTGACGTAGGAGTTTTATCTCCGAACATCCATAAAATCTGTCTTGTTATTTACTTTCTGCTGGCTTCATCATCTAACCGATTAACTCAACTACACCGCTCTAAACCGACTCTATACTAACCATACCGAATTTCCAGATTACCGAAACCGACCCACCATTCTTCAAATCCCCATCATCCGAAACCGGCCTTGTCTATAAAACAAGTGTGCGGCTTCAACCTAAAAGCAAATCTCTTCCGCGCTTGAACCTGTTCAAGGATTTGTGACAGGTTGTGTAGTATTGAAACCCCGGTGTTAATCTCTAACCGGATTAATCACCACCCTACGAGTGAGAACCGCTAAACGGTCCAACCCCCGGTCCTCTAGCGGCTACCTAGATCCTAACATATATTATACTATTAATGTTGATATTTTAATATTATTTTATATACATTTTAAATTATTAATTTTATTTATTAGGTATATTATAAATAAAAATATGACAATTAATAATTTTTTTTATTTAAATAGACTATTATAAATATAATATATAATTATATATATTATAAAATAATTAATATTTATAAATAATAAATAATAAATTTTATTTATTTAAAAAGATTGTTATATATATATATAATATAATTATATATATTAAAAAATAATTAATATAAATAGAATTATATATAATAAAATAGAGTTAAAATGATAAATGACTTTTCCTAACTATTTTTTAAGTTTAATAATTAATTATGTCTTCATTAATTTTTAATATATATATATATTATAAAATAATTAATACAAATAGAATTATTGATATTTAAATATTTATTAAAAACAAAAAAATTATTTTGAAGAAAAAATATAAAAGTTAAAATTATTAAATTAAAAAAAGTTAAAATAATAATGAATTTAATATAAAAAGGTGATAAATAATAATTTTTTTAAATTTAAATAGGTTAATATATATATATATATATATATATATAATAAAATAAATTGAATTAAAAGATAAATAACTTTTTATATATTATTTTTAAAATAATATATATATATATTTTTCTTTTTTATTAAATAAAAAATAATAATTAAAAAAAAAGACCATTGAGATAACTTATTCCTATATCATTAATTTACCGTCGGAGTCGAATTTATGATAGACTCCAAGTATTTTTTTATCTACCTCGACTTAACAATCCGGACATTTTTAAATATAAACATTATATATATTATAAAATAAATTAAATTAGAAAGATAAATAACTTTTCATATACTAATTTTTAAATTAAATAATTAATTATATATTAATTAATTTTTAATATATATATTTTTATTTTTATTAAATAAAAATAGTATTAAATAAAAAACTTTGGGTATCTTATACCATACATATTAACTTAGGGTCGAGTTTATGATAAAAATCTAACCCACATATTTATTTTGTTTCACATGAATATTCAAATTAAACATATATCTCGACTCGACAATTCGTACATCTTTTAATTTAAGTATATATATATATATATATATTCGCAAATAGTGTTTTTTAAGATAAAAAATGTGGTTCGATTCACACTTATTTTAAGTTGAAACGAGTGTTTCTATATTAATTTGTTTTTTTATGGAAAATATAGTTATTAGAGGCTAAGTAAGAATTTCATTATTATTATTATTATTATTATTATTATTATTATTATTTTCTAACCAGCTTACAAATAATAACTAATCGGCAAAGACAAAAAAAAACAGAAAGAAAAATATAGAGGATAATGTTAATAACATGTTAGGACTTAGGACTCCCTACAGTAATGGTGAGTGTAATCAATTACAAATTAAATGTGTTGGATTAACAATGTTACAAAATATTGTAAAACTAAAATCCTTTTAAGAAGTCAAAAACTCGTTGCTTTCCTAGATGGAAAAAAAGGTTTATAACATTATTAATTAATGAACTCAACCCATACAAGTCCAACGTTATTTTCGGAGAGCTGGGAAGAAAGAAAATATGCATTTTATTGAGTCTGAAATGGTGTAGATCAAGAGTGAACTTAGATTTGTTAACGAGGTTGATATCAAGAGTGATACCAAGAGCAATTGTGTCAGGGTAAAATATTTCTCTATGATCACAATTAGCTTTCCAATAAATGTTGTTTTTGAACTATGAAAGTTGAATCCACTTATTTTGTTTTGTCGGAAATATTATGTGTGCATCTTCACAAATTGAATCTGAACATTTTATCTTTTACATAGTTATTGGAATTTTAAACTAATTCTATAATTAAATTAAATAAGAATTTGAATAAATAAATTAAATATAATTTAATTTAATTAAATATAAATTCATACAAAATTCAAATGTGAATTTTTGGTAACATTTAATGCTAGTGGATAATATCGAATGCCAATGATAAGATCAAATGTCAAGAGTCTAAGAATGACAGCCGTTGAATTAATTATCAGCCGTTGGATCGATGAATGAATTTATTGTCACGGTTTAATTTCCAGCTATAAATTTCCCCCTTCATGTTCGAAGTCTGAAAAATATGTCATATCTCTTCTTCACTCATTTTATTATCTTTTTAGAATTTAAAAGATTTTTTTCGTTATTCTCTTGAGTGTTCTTCGAGTTCTTCACTCAATCGAGTGTTCTTCGAGTTTTTCACTCAATCAAGTGTTTATCGAGTTTTTGACTTGTCATATTTCCGTTGAAATCTGGTGATTGATTCAGGTACTTTGTCAAGTTTGCTGCGTAGTGATTCCGATGCTCACTACTAGATTTATTGTTCCCTGAGAGACAGTCATCTGTGATAAGCTCCAGCAGAAGGGGAGACAGTGGAACCGTTTTAAGGGAAATGTGCTAAGCACATATGTCTCAAATCAACATTTTATTCGGTGATATCGCTCTTTGTAATAATATATTTAATTAATTTATTTGTAGTATCATATATATATATATATATTTATGTTATTTCAAGACAAATTATCCAACAATCTTAAAACATGTGCTAAGTTATTTAATAGTTTTTGCCGTCGAAAATCTTTGTCTTTGATGTTTCGGAAAAACGAGTTGCAATGTTGCAAAAGAGTTAATGGCTCATTTCGAAAAGTTGAAATGATTCATGTTAATAAGAAGAAAAATCGACTAATAAAGATAAGTATTTATTATACATGTATATATGTTAATTATTAACATTTTCTTTCTTGTGTTGTCAAAAGCTTAATTTTATAAGCTGATATATGTTGACATATAAATTTTCTCAAGAAAATTGTATATTTAATATACAAACGTTATCTTGAAAATAAATTAGAAAACAATAATTTATTTATTTTTATTTAAAGATTTATTGGTTACTAAAATTATTATTAATAATAAATGAAAAGTAACTAAAATATTAGATTTTTATTTCAAGAAAATTAGTGGTTATATTTATTAACAGTAATTATAATTAATTATAATTGAAACATATTAATTTAGTTTTAAAATAATTAATTATATACATTCTTAAATTAATTAAACGTCCATGATTAATAAGAATGTGCTATGGTGATAACTAACTATAAAGATTATATACTATATTTTTTATAATGGTATTTAGATATCATTTTTAGATGTGTATATATTTGTTTGTTATCAGAGTTAAATAAAAAAGCAGAAAAATAAGTTTTTTTAAAAAGAAGACAAAATGTCGTAATAGCGGTAGCTGGAGACCAAGAAATTGAAGAGTTGTGTAGCTTGTATTTGAAGTGTCAAAAAGAACAATCATAATTATGCAGCATTAATAGAGAAGGTCTAATTGGTTCTAGATCTCAATAATAAGACCTTGTTTGATTTGGTCTTACAAGGAAATATCTTAAATTGATTTGAGAAACGATGTGGCATATGTGCCGACATCATCGGACATAAAGGTGCAACCGAAAATAAATGTTTAAGCGCTTCGGCCAAAGATGCTTGAAATATTTTGATTTCTTTTGTATAAATCATGTGACATAATTATAATGAATATTTATTTGATTAAATATTCTAATTTCTGATATAGAAATAATATGTTGAAATAAATATTTTAATTGATTCAACATTATAGTTTTTTATATAGAGTTTATATAAAGAATGGTTTATATATGAATAAACATTCTAATCCCTTATATAGAAATTATATATGAATGATTTATTCAATTAAATATTCACAATAATAGTTATCTTATTAATTTAATGATAAGTATAACACAAGAATTGTGTGACAATCTCTTAATTAAAAAAAACTTCGGATTTAATTCACATAGATGTGTGTTTTAAAAAGTACCAACATGGATTTGGTAAAAATGTTTTTATTGATAATAACACAAAGTATTATTGTATATGTTATAATAAATAAAATGATGATCTATTGTTAGAGAAATATGTTCTCTACAAAAGATAAAGTTGTGCAACTTAACATAATAAAAAAATGTCTTGTTTGTATTTGCTTAGTTGGTGCTCAATTTGTTTTTTTTAGGGTTTGAAATCATGAGATATGTTTTTCTTTGATATTATTTTCATAAAATTTGAAGAACAAATATCTTAAAAATAGATTTTATGAAATAAATTAATAAAAAAAATTTGGCTGGTAAAGTTTTGTATGATTTATAACAATGTTAAAATTATGGTATGAAAATTTTAATCATATTTTGATTTTAATTGAAAAGTCAATAAATATGACAATTGTGTATATCATGAAGACAATGAATGTGGTTATTTCATTATGTGTATTTATACGATATTTTTATCGTTGAAAGTTACGATAAAAATGATTAAGTCCACTAAGGATGAGAGTTGCACTAAACGAGATATCATATTGTTATCAAATGATAAAGTGATATGAAAGACTTTACATCTACAAGTGAATATGTTTACACTTGAAAGTGAAACTATATGGGTGAAAATCTTCTAACGAAAAATATATTTTTTATGAAATATGTAATCGTTTACACGAAGGAATAATAGTTCAAAGACATTATGTCTACTAGTTAGCCAAGTAAACAATATTTTCACAAAAGATTGTTCAAATGATAAGTATGTATGAATGACTATGCTTATTATAAGATATTTCAAGATTTTTTAAAAGAAAATTTCTAATTATTGTGATAATAATATGAAATTAGACAAACATAGAGTAAATTTCAAATCTAGACATACACGTCTTAGATATAATTGACTATACTCTCTAATAGATTTATCACATTTGACTATGTTAGTCAAAGATAACAGTGTAGATCTACTAACCAAAATATTGAATAGAGAGTTAGTTTGAAAGTCTTTTAAAGACATGAGCCTACTATAAGTTAGTATGAAGGAAAACCTAACCTATGTAGACTAGAGATCCCAAGAACTAGGTTCAATGGGACAAGCTAATCATATTGACTTGGAAGATTATTGTTAAGGATTAATCATATAACGAATTAATATATATTTTGACGAGGATAAGCGTATTAATTTTAATGATTCTTTGTGAGAAAGAGATCACATATGTGAGGGAGAAGTGGGGCCACTTCGAAGGAATTGAACGGCTAAATTTTAGACCCTCTCACAGAACCAGGCGCGTGTTCCATGGCCAAAACAGACACAACCATGAGAGCTTGACATGTATCAGAAAGAATTTTATGTGAAAGTGTGTAATCGTTCACAAAAATGACAGAATAGTTCAAGGACATCGAATATACTAATCAACTAGTAAAGTTATATATTTTCATAAGGGAAAGTTCAAAGGATTACACCTACCTATCATATGTATGATTCAACTATTGAACATTTCACCGGGTTAATCTTTCAATTTCCATTAATGTGGGGGATTGTTGGAATTTTAAACCAATTCTATAATTAAATGGAAATGAGAATTTGAATAAATAAATTAAATGTAATTTAATCCAAATAAATATAAATTCATACCAAATTCAAATGTGAATTTTTGGTAAAATTTAATACTAGTGGATAATATCGAATGTCAATAGATAAGATCGAATGCAAAGAGTCTTGAAATGTCAAGAGTCTATGAATGACAGTTGTTGGATTAATTATCAACTGTTGGATTGATGAATAAATTTATTGTGACGGTTTAATTTCCAGCTATAAATATTTTTTCATGTTGGAACTCTGAAAAATATCTCATATCTCTTCTTCACTCATTTTATAATTTTTAGAATTTGAAAAGTTTTTTTCTTTCTTCAATCGAGTGTTCTTCAAGTTTTTGACTCGTCATATTTCTGTTGAAACCTAGTGATTGATTCAGGTTCTTTGTCAAGTTCGCCGCGTAGTTATTCCGGTGCTAAATCGCTAGTAGATTCGTTGTACCCTGAGAGACAACCATCTGCGATAAACTCCAACACAATGGGAGATGGTGTAACTGTTTTAAGGGAAATGTGCTAAGCACATGTCTCGAATCAACATTTTATTCGATAGTATCGTTCTTTGTAATATTGTATTTAATTATTTTATTTGTAGCATCATTTATATATATATTTATGTTATTTCAAGGCAAATTATATAACAATAGTTGTGTTTGGGACATAAATATATTTTAGAAAAACTCAAACATTGATATTCGGTTCAATTATTTCAACTAATTCAAAGAGCTCAAAGTATATATCTTCTAAAGTGGGCCCGAAAACATTCAACATATATATGGTATGTCTAAATGCTCTCAAATTGTATCTGAACATTTACACTTGAATAAATGTGTAGTTTAAGAACATTGGACTAGAGAAAAACTAAAATATCAGTGTTTGAGTTCATTATTTTGACTATTCGAAAGGAGCGCAACAAAAATATTTTCAAGGTATGCGAAATGATGTGGATATCATATGGGGCCGAGCCAAAACCACGACGATGAAGGAAGATTTTGATGTTTTTATTATTCTTTAATGTTTTCGTTAATCTTATCATAATTATGAAGATAATTTTTTTTTGTTAGTATTATTGTCTTTTAAGTTACATAAAATATATATACATATGATGTTACAAAGAAATTAAATAAAATACATTATATATGAAGAACGATATCACTGAATAAGAGGTTGATTCGAGGAATGTGCTTAGCACATTTCTCTTAAAACAGTTTATCGTTTTCCTATGTGTTGGAAATTATCGTAGATTAATATCTTTTAGAGTAACGAATTTAGTAGTGATTCTACACTGGAAGCACTACGCAACAAATATGACAAAGTGCTTGAGTCAATTGTTGGGTTGTAACGAAAATACGTCGAGTGAAGAACTCGAAGAATACTCAGTTGAGTGAAGAACTTGAAGACACTGAGTTGAGTTAAGAACTTGAAGAACACTCACTTGAGAGAATATTTTTAATAACACTCACAACAAATAAAGAAAAGACTCTTCGAATAATAGAGAGTTAATAAGATTAATGAAGAAAAGATTTGATATTGAGTTCCAACATATGAGATATATGTGGCTGAATTTAAACCATCACAATAAATTTATTTATCAATCCATCGACTGCCATTTCTAGACTCTTGAAATTTTTAGACTTTTGTCATTGAATCTTATCCATTGACATTTGATCTTATCCATTAGAAAAAACATTTAACAAATTCACATTTGAATTTGGTGTGAATTTATATTTATTTGGATTAAATTACATTTAATTTATTTATCAAAATTCTAATCAAATTTTTTATTTAATTAATGAAATTAGTTTAAAATTCTAATAATCTCCACATTAATGAAAATTGATAGATTAACCCAATGAAAGTTTTAATAGTTTAATCCTACACAAGATAGATATGTGTAACCCTTTGAAAATTCCTTTATAAAAATATATACCTTTATTAACCGATTAATATACTCAATTTCCTTAAAATATTTTGCCATTTGTGTCAACGATTACACATTTTTACATATAATTCTTTCTGATATATGTCAAGCTTTTATTTTTGAGTTTGTTTTGGCCATGGAATACTCGCCTAGTTTTGTGAGAGGGTCTAGAATTGAGCTATGCAATTCCTTCGAAGTGACCCCACTACTCCCTCACATATACGATCCCTTTGCTCATAAAGAATAATTAAAAACGGGATACTTATCCCCGTTAAAATGTACATTGTTTTGATATAGGATTAATCATCAATAATAATCTTCCAAGTAAGTACAATTATGTTGTCCAATTGAACTAAGTTCTTGAGATCTTTAGTCTGCTTATCTTAGGTTTTCTTTCATACCAACTTATAGTAGGCTCAACTTTTAAGACTTTTAAACTAACTCTCTATTCAATAGTTTGTTTAGTGGATGCACAATGTTATTTTTGACTAATATAGTTAAATGTGATAACTCTGTTAGAGAGTATAGTTTAATGTCATTATATCTAAGACGTGTATGTCAAGACTTGTCATTGACTCTAAGTTTGTCCAATTTCAAATTATTATTATAATACTTAGAAATTTTCTTTTAGACAATCTTGAAATATATCTTATTAAAAATGATAATTAATACATAATTATCATTTAAACATTATTTATAAAAAATATTATTTTCTTGATAACTAGTTGACAAAATGTCTTTGAACTACAATATATTTAATTTTTTTATACATGTCAAAATTTTATGAATATATATTATATCATTTAATCTAACAATCATAATTTCGTTAGAAAATTTCCACCCATATAGTTGCACTTTCAAATATAAATATATTTATTTGTAGACGTAAAGTCTTTCATATCACTATATCATTTGATAACAACATGATATTTCGTAAAGTGCAATTCACAACCTTAGTGAATTTAATCAATTTTATCGTAATTTTTAACAATAAAAATATCGTACAAAAGATACGTAATGAAATAATTCTCATTGTCTTCATTATATATATTTGTCACATTCAATTATAATCAAAGTATGATCAAAATTTCATATTATTATTATGAAATTTGTTATAAGTCATACAAAAAGTTTATAAATTTTCTTTTTCATATATTTCATAAAATTCTTTTAAAGACATTGGTTCTTTAAATTTTATGAAAGTAATGTCAATGAAATAACACGTTTCTTGATTTCAAAATCCTCAAATTTAAAATATCAATCTGAGCACCAACTTAACAAATATAAACAAACATATTCTTGTTATTTTTTTTTGTAAAGTTGTGCAATTCTATCTTTTGTAAAGAACATATTTTTTAGCAACGAATTATTTTTTATTTATCATAATATACACAATAATTTTGTTTTAAGATCACAACACCCACCAAGGTAACCAGTGGTAAAAGTCGCTTTGAGTTTGATTCCAACCTAGTATTTCTACTACCATTGTAACCTTTTGTTTTCTTTATTGAGAATAACTCATTACTCATTTTTTTGACTTCAACTCTATTAACAAATGAATATATACACATTTAAAAAATGATAAGTTAACATCATAATTAAAAGATAAATATATAAGACAATATATATATATATATATATATATATATATATATATATATATATATATATATATATATATATATATATATATATATATATATATATATATATATATATATATATATATATATATATATATATATATATATATATATATAAATATATATATATAAATAGAGTAATGATAGGGAAGCAAAAATTTTATAACGAATGGGACAACAAATGATGTGTTATTGTACATGTCACCTAAGAAATAATACGCGTAAAAATTTATATCTCTTTAATCATAAAAAGTACATGTCACACATTTCATATTTTCTCTCTCTTCAAATTTTTATTATTTTAAAAAAGTTTTTATTAATTTATCTCTTTTTAATATTTTATTATTAAACTATTATAAATAACATTTTAAAATTATTAATATATATATATTATATATATAATTTTTTATAATTGTTAGATGTAATATCTCTTCATTAATAATTTATCTCTTTAATATTTAGTTATTATTTATTTTATTTGAAATTGGATCACTATGATTATCCAACTCAAATCATAAACTACTAATATTTAACATAAATATAAATCAAATTATGAACAATTAATATTTAATATATATAAAAACACTTAAAAGATAAGAGTTAACCTAATATGATAATATAAGAGAGAATATACAATATTATGAGTTAGTTAACGGTAATTGATTGAGCTTTTAATACATTTTATTAGAAAATAAAATATGGGAAAAAACTTTTAAAGAGAAAATAAAGGAGAAACAACTAGAGTTTAAGTAAATATATATATATATATTTATAATTTAATATATATATATATATATATATTTAAAAATTATATATTTATATATTTTATTAATTTTATTAATTTTATTTTATCTATTATTACTCATTTTAAAAACAAACAAATAAAAGACGTTGTTTTTGACGAGAAATCAACGCGGGATGCTTCGTCTGCGTTCTATCTACGTTCAGACGTTTTGTCGCTTTTTTAGCTAACGATGATGAGACGTCTGTCTGCGTTTAAGCTACATCGCGAACACAAACTCCTCCATTACAGAAGGCGATGCATATGACTCTCGTGAGATCTACTACACTGATTCTTCTTGGTTTTGGCTGCAACATATTCAAGTCATTTTCCAGCCTTGGAGCTTGTTTGAATTTAATTTTTTTAATTTCCTTTTATTTCATTTTTAGCCTACAAAGTATTCAAAATGTTTTTAATAAATATAATATTTATTTGATTTTTTTTTTTATATTTTTAGGGTTGAATAAATAATTTTTTTGGAATAAAATGAATACAACACTTATTCTAAATTATATATTTTAATTCCCCTTTTATTTTCTTAAAATTAATTTGAGATCTAATGAGTATTTTATTTATTTTTTCTTGGCCATCATTTTTAATCAATTAGAATTTAATTATCACAATAATTAACCTAATTAATTATTTTAATTATATTTTTGATCTTGATTTTAATTATTTTTATTATATAGATTTCAAAATAATTTATTTAAAATTTATAAATAGAGTATGTAAAATTTTAGTGCTTATAAAGTTCCCTCACGAATCGAGTTTGATTAAACAAATTAGTTTTCGGAAATACGAATTCGAGTATGACATCTAACACTAAGTTTTTCTTGCCCAATTATATCATTGAGGGTGATAGAAAAATGAAACCTAGAGTGAAAAAATATTGGAGTGACCTTGTGTTGTTGTGTTTAACATTTGTTGAGACTTTCCAAAGCATTGAGAAATTTAAGGATCTTTTATTTTGTGATTATCCTAAAAGGATGAAAATGTTTTGAATTTTGTTTCGCAGATCTTAACAAAGGATCCACAAAATCTAGGGGATAATGGTACATAAATGACCACAAGTATTTGTTGAAAAATCAACATTTTATTAGACGTGAATATCAATAGATTGTTCATGTTGGGTCTTTTTTAAATTATCGATGGATATTATTTGGTTAATGTTGGTTTGGAATAGTCATATACAATCGACTAGAGTTATTGTCAATAGGTTTTACATAAAGGGGACATGAAAGTTTAATGAACTTTTTATATAGATTACTAACAAGTAACATTTTGAAGTGATCATATTTAAATGACCAATATACTATCAACGAATAAGTTTTCATGAGGGTTGATAAAATTTCACACTAGGGTTACTTACAATTAATGTTCAGAGGGATCTTACCATGATCATTATCGGGTTAATAACATATAAGCTTATGTGAGAGTGATCATGTGTTTCTGGCCTTAATGGAGATTATTTTTACAAAATAAAATTCTTCTATTTTTTTATATTAAAGTGACCTTTACAACTGTTGTTAATCATTAATTTAAAATTTTGTTTATAAGAGTGCCTAACTCTTTGTAAATATTTTTGGGAAACGTTTATGTGTATTATTCTAGAGATTTTTCATTTTTCTTCAAATAGTTCTTCACAACATGCTTGATAAGCGAAAGTCGTGTGTTCGATTTTTATTACGAGAAATGATATTACTTGTAAATTGTTCTTCTATCTTCTCCTCCATGTTAGAACATTTCTTAGAGAATATCCTTAATAGAGGGATGTATTTTTTTTTAAATGCCCATAGTATTAGGATTTTATTTTAAAAACATGATTTTACAAGGTCAGTAATTGATTTAATCAATTTCTTTTTTGAGAATTGGAGTAAAACCTTAATCTCATTAACAAATCAGTATATTTTAGAATTAAAACATTTTCAGTGTTTTGTTTAGAACATTATTTTCACGAATTTTTTGGACCATCTTAAAAATAAGCCAAGTTTCTTTTTCTCTTATTTTCAAGATATTAGTTATAAATTCGATCTCGTGTATAAAGGATTATTCTGAATTTTAACTTTGAAAAAGTTGGGGGCAAAGCGTTAAAGCATTGACAATGTCAACATATTTTTATTTCTTAATCTTAGCCACGTCATTCGAAGTCATTTCATCCAAAATATTTTTGGAGAATTTTCAAGACCTTCGACTTTTGAACTATATTTTATTTGACTTTGGATATATTCGATAGAATCAATATATTTATGCTCTTGCGTGTAGAAATAAGGACTATAGTCTAAGTGAGCAACAAATGATTATTTCAATATTTAAACGTCTATGAGTATTTTCATTTCTGGGATATATCTCATAGAATCGATACATTTTTCTAATTCTTTATAAAAAAATTCGAAATTGTGGACATGCCCTTTCTAATCTTTAGATTTGACAATCATGTCGTCCTCATATATTTCCACTTCTTTATGGATCATATCATGGAGAATCATCATAGATGCCCTCTAATACGGTTCCCCTAAATTTTTTAGGCCAAATAACGTGACACGATAATAGATGTTTACCTTTATTATGAACATAGTATTTTCTTTATCTTCTATGACAATCAGAATTTGATTGTATCTTGAGAATCCATCAATGAATGATACAAGATCATGACCAATTACTTGATTAACTAGTATATTAATGTGAGTGTAACCCCTGGAAAAACCCTTTCGTTTTCACGCCAAACTCGAGTTCGTTCATTTCAACCTCGAATTGCGTGTCAGGAATGATTTAAAATAAAACATCATTTTAAAAGTTTTTAAATGATTCCTGACACCTTTTGAAATTAATTATAAAAATAATTAATTTCCGTTCAAATTTGAATATTCCGGGGATTTTCCGTTATCAAATTACAATTTTATTTTTTAGAAATTCATTATTCAAATTAATTAAATATAATTAATTTAGAAGATTATTTATTTGAAAAAGAGTCGCCAATTGATTTTTAGAGAATCAATAAAAATGGTATATGTGCACAAATGTATTTAGCTAGAGTTTCTTTTAGTTCGTAGTTTGATGATAATAAGGAAACGACTTTCGCGCTTCATCCTCTGTACCCATTTTAAAAACAATCTCTACTTATAAATTTGGCTTGTGAAAGTTGGTTATATAACGTTTTATTTTTATCAATTATTCTCCCGGTCTAAGGCATTGAATGCGTTATTTAAAATTTTGTAACAATAATATTTAAATGCTTGTACCTATTGCAGATGACGTTAACTAGTGAAGAAAATATCTAAAGAACATTAGTTTTTAAAGGTATTATAGTTTATACATAAATCCCAAATAGGCCTTTTTCAATATATATTTTGTGGAAACATCCCAAAAATATTTTGAAAGTATTTTCTAATTTGTTTAGAATTTTTAGAAAATGGTTTGACGTTCTAAAATAATAAAAATAATTTTGGATTTGTAAAATTGGAACCAAACAGGCCTTAGGATCAGTGTCCTAGGCATTGGGTTTGTTTTCATCGGTCGAGGTCCAAGACCCTCGGTCGGCCCATCGGCCTAGGCTAAAAAGCCTCGGTCGAGGTGCTAAGGACTCTCGATCCTTGGCTGAGATTACCGATTGGGGTATAAAAACCACCGGACCTTGGTTTGCCCTAAGATAACTTTATCGGTCTCAGGTTTAAGAATTCTTGGTCGAGGTCGAGATTCCTTTGTCCTAGGTGTGACCTCTTGGTCAGACCTTTCGGTCCTAGGTTTTGGAACTCTCGGTTGAGGTCGATATTCCTCGATCCTAGGCTTGACCCCTCGGTCGGACCTCTCAGTCATGGGTGGAGGTCATTCGTCCTTGGTTCGAGAGTTCTCGGTCCTAGATCCAAACTCTCGGTTGGACCTCTCGGTCATCGGTCAGACTTACTTGTCCTCAAGTACACCAAAATTGTAAGTTTTGCAATTTTTATGGTTTTTTAATTCTTCGATCCAAGGTCTTGGGTATTTTCACAAAGCTCCCAAGAACATTTAGAACATCATCCCAAGGTATCAATCGACCTAAGTGATGATCAATTTGTTTAATATTGTATGTAGCCAAAAACCAGGTTTTTGGTTTTAAAGTTATTTTGAAGTGAAAAAGCTAGCCTATAGCTTCTTTATACCTCATATACTTGATTATATCAAAATTGTGATTTTGATTAAACATGACTAGTAAAAAAAGGTCAATATCAACGGTTTTTATTGTTGTTATTAAACAAAAAATGGTTAGTATTGAGTAATAACAACCGCTCAAAAAGCGGTTGACATCCGTTACTAGAGCCTCCGTAGGCATTGCTCAAACATGAAATATCAACCATTTTGAGGCGGTTGTTATTACTCAATAACAACCGTTTTGTGAGCGGTTGTTATTAAGAAATATCAACCGTTTTACATGCAATTGTTTTTAAGCAATATCAACCGTTTTAAAAAATGTTGTCATTACTCAATATTAACCATTTTATAGGCGGTTGTTATTAAGAATTATAAAAGCGGTTGTAATTTCTTAATTATAATGGTTGTTGACATTTTTTATTCCGAATTTATAAAAAAAATATTTCAATTATTTAATTAAAAATCACTTTAAAATAAATTTAATTATTTTATACAAAATTTCAAATGACAAGATAATTTTTAAATATAATTCCAAATAACATTAAAATAATTTAATTCCATTACATACAAATACTACATTTAAATAAAAAAAATTCATAATAAAAAAATAAAAAATAATAATTCGATCTTCATCTTCTATCATCTAATTCTTCTTCCTTGAACTTCATCTTCTATCATCTATTTCTTCTTCCTTGATCTTCATCTTCTGTCTCTTCTTCCTTGATCTTCATTTTTCTATCATCTATTTCTTTTTCTTTCACATAAACCTCATTTTCTTCATAATTAACTACCTCTTATTTTTTATAATTAATTCCGTCCAAATTTAGTATACCTACATATAAAGACATTTACAACATAAATAATTAAAATTAAAGTTAATAATATAAACATTGTTGGAGGAATCTGTTTAATCTATTTAACAACTTCTTAGTGTATCTTCAAAACCTGATAATTTTACCTATAAGATAAATGAGAAAGGAATTAAGAGCATTGATTTGAAGGAGGAGAGTTGTCTGGATTTGAGAGCATAGGGTTGAGGATTGAGGGATGAGAGAGGTTGAGGGATGAAAGAGAGATTGAGGAGAGAATAAGTAATCAAGGTCATAAAAATAAAGGTTATGGGAAGAAAGGTGATTGAGGAGAGAAGAAGTTATAGAAGTTGGTTAAGGAGAAGTTATCAGATAATGGAGAATTAATTAATTAATTATTTTGTATAACAACCCACAATTTTAATGATATTTTATTTATTTATTTTAATTATATATATATATATATATTATATTTAACAAATTTAATTGCTTAAATATTATATATATATATATTAACTATTAAATATTATATATAAATATAAATTATTAAATTCAAAATATTAAAAAATATTTAATATCAACTAATTTTAAGTAATATTATATATATTTACTCTATTAAATAACAAATCAAATTAATTTATATAAAAATTTTAAATATTTTATATGTATATTTTATTAAATAAATATGAATATTTCAAATTTAATTATATATATATATATATTTATTTATTTTATTACATAAAATATGAAATTATATTATGTTTTTAAATTTAAAATATATTGTCATAAAATTTTAGTTTTTTTACTTATTATTATTGTTTAATATTTATATTATATATATATAATTCATATAATTAATTATTAATAAATTTATATATATTTATATAAATAATTATTAATTATATTTTAAATTTAATAAAAATATATGATTATATATTTTTACTAGTTTCTCTCTAATCTCTCCACTTAATAATTTTTATTCTTATTAAATATTAAAATTTATTAATATTTATATTTTTCATAAACACTAAATTTTGTTAATATTTTTATTTTTACTTTCCCTAAAAAAAATATTCCTTCGTGTATATTTTTTTTTATCTTATCTCACTTTTATTCCTTATATATAATAAATAAAAAAAACTCAAAAATTACAAATAAATTCTCATAACAACTTTTAATAAAAATATTGAATAATTTCTTTTTTACTAAGAATAAAATTTATTCAAACGTTTTGCGGCAATAATAAAATATAATATAACAAAATATATATCAGAACGGTTGATATTTCTCCCTTTATATCAACGGTTTTTAAAATGGTTGATATAGATTTGGTCAATATCAACCGTTTTTAAAGTGGTTGATATAGATGTGGTTAATATCAACGGTTTTTAAAACTATTAATATAGAGTGCAATATCAACCATTTTAAAATTCCGTTAATATAGATGAGTTAATATCAACCGTTTTAAGAGCGGTTGATATTGACCCCCTTTATATCAACGGTTTTTGAAACTGTTGATATAGAGTGGAGTCAATATCAACCGTTTTAAAATTCCGTTAATATAGATAAGTTAATATCAACCGTTTTTAAGAGCGGTTGATATTGACCCCCTTTATATTAACGGTTTTTAAAACGGTTGGTATTACCCCTTTAATATCAACCGCTGAACAAATGGTTACTATTTTTGGTTACTATTAATGATTTTTTTACTAGTTTGTGATTGATCAAACATGATCCAAACTGTTGCTCAACATCATTACATTCATGCTGAGAATCTTTATGGGCAACTTTTCTTGAAGATTAGCTCAAGAAAAGGAAACTCGATTTCTAAATTTTTCAAATTAAAATTTGGGTTTTTCTGTTTTAGGTTGATTGATGGATTATAATCTAAATAGAAAGCTTGGAAATAATCATATGATCAATTTTCAATCCTAAAATTAAACAACTATATAGTATACAAACTTATATAAATTTCAATTTCAAACTGGAAGTATGAATTAAAGGGTTATTGGAAAATATATCAAGGATTGGAGAATACCCTCAGACCTTAGGGAATCTTTTGGGATGCCTGAATCCAAGATTTAGAGCCTTATACAAAATTTTAAAAAATTCAAATGCTTGAAGCTTCAATGGAGGATATCTGTAATTTATAATTTGAGGCTTGGATCTTATCTCTTAGCTTCAGATTTGTTTAGGGAGGTAAAGTTAGTTGAGAGCTTCAAATGGATTGAATCAGTCAAAAATCATTAATGATGTTTTGGTTGTTCTTGGATCAACTTGGTGATATCAGCATTGATTGTGCCTATAGATGTATGGAAAATGGTCACCATGATAGGGTGATCATTTCGCCTTTTGAACATAGTAAATTCGTCCAGAAACGATGAAATTCCATCTTTGAAAAATCGAAGATGGCTACGGATGGTTATCCATCCGGCGTCGCAATAGAAAAGATGATTGACAAATGAAATGACGTCATTTTGAGGGGAAATGCGAACGCGGAGGGTTCTATTCACATTCCATCATGGGGCCGTTGCGTTTCAGCATATTTAGCTAATAAGGTTGAGGCACGCGTTAGTCAAACATGTGTGGCACGTGCACGCACTTCCTTCTTTACAGTGGGGTACGGTGACGCGTCTGGCGCTAATCCAATAGATGCGGCTTCAAATGTAATTTTCTTTCTGGATTTTGGCTACACCCGATTACTATTTAATTTTTATTTTTAAATCTAAAGGGTTTGTTTGAAAATGATTTTTTTCCACCTTTTAGCTTTAATTTTGATCTTTTTTACACAAAATATTAAAATGAATATTATAATATTTTGCCAATTTTTTTTTAAACATTTTAGGGTTAAATAAATAATTTGTTTGATGAATTGGGTACCTCATTTCATCATAAATTATTTATTTTAATCTCTTGATTTTTTCTAAAATTATTTTAAGATAAAATGATTACAACATTTATCCCAACTAATTTTATTTTTTTGTTTTGTCCATTTTTCTTAATTAATTATGTTTTAACTATCACAATAATTAATCAAATTAATTGTTTTAATTAGGTTTCAGTCTTGGGGTAATTATTTTGATTTTTTTTATTCGAAAATAATTCAAAATAATTATTTTAATTTTATAAATTAGTGTGTAGATTTTTAGTGCATAGAGTGAGGTAATGAGAAATTGTCCTTAGGGTTAGTCTTGTTTAAGTATCAATAATCGATGCATGCACATATTTTCCAGTCTTTATTTGTGATGGGAACAACGTTGGCTACCCATGTAGGGTATTCTATAACATCGAAAAATCCAGCTTCCAATTGCTTTTGGACTTCTTTTTTTTTTTTACAATATAATGTATTATCCGTCTAAGCTTTTACTTTAAGGGCTTAGTGTCTAGATAAAAGAGAATATGATGTTGGACAATATTTAAGTCGATCCTTGTCATGTTTATGTATAACCAAGCGAATATGTCTTTGTAGAGTTTTAGGAGTTCAATCAAGTCGTGACATTCTTCTTTGTATAGACTTTATCTAATTAAGATGATTTAAGGATCATCTTGTGTGTTCAAGTCTTCAATTTGTTTTTGGTGGAGGAAACAATTTAATTGTTATTTTCTAAGAAACACTTAATTTCAACGTTCATGTCTAAATTAAATGATAGGTCATCATTACTCGGTATATATTCAAAAGTGTCTTCTTTGAATATATTATCGTGTTTATTACAAGGGGAGGATATTATATCAAAAGTTGTTTCTTAGATCAAATCGGTGTTCTTAGTTTCTCTAGTATTAACGATATTTAACACTTTTTTATGTCTAAAAGGGTTGTCTTTGTCTTCATCGGTTGAGTTAGCATAGATTAAATCGATGGACGAAGTTTCAATTGTTAATTCTCGGGTTAGCTAATCGGCCTTGAGGACTTCGTTTATTGACTTGTCTTTTCCACTAGTAGTTGGAGTTTGGGAGTGTCATTATAGATTGTCGCGACAATTTTCCATTCTTTTCCTAATCACACAAATAGAAAAGTTGGGGTTATAAGAATAATTAGGGAATATTTCGAGACTTAGGAAACATCACTGCAAATCATGGTTGGTTAAGGGTCAAGGAAGTCAAAGCACATTGTATTTTTTCCTTCACGGATAAACTACATGTTGAGGGTTGTATAATAATAAATATGTATTTGCACCAAATCTGTTAGGATCTAGGTCGGGGCTGGGGAATCCGGGTCTGGCCGGTTTACACCTTTCACTCAACGGTTGGTGTTTAATCCGGTTAAAGATTAACACCGGGTTTCAATACTACACAAACTGTCACAAACCCTTGAACCGAGTTCAAGTACGGAAGTGGTTTATTTCAGGTTGAAGCAACACGCACACAGGATGAATAAGGCCGGATTTGGGTAGAGTCGGTTTGGAGTTTAGTGGGTCGGTTTGGGATTCAGTAAATCGGTTTAAATAATGTTTTAATCGGTTAGGGCGATATGAGTCGGTTAGTATAAATCGGTTAGAATGTAAAGCCGACAGAAAGTAAAGAACAAGATAGGTTTTTATGGATGTTCGAAGATAAACCTCCTACGTCACCCCTTTCTCTCGAAACCGCGAGAATGATATTCACTAAGGAATACACAAATACAATATTCGATCGAGACTTATTTGCTGCTCGATAAACACTTGTACAATTCTCACCGAAATTGTAATCTTACTTCAAATGCACACTTGAGCTCTTTAATCTTAGAGAGATAAACGCAACTTATAACTTGGGTTGTTGTAACTACTAGAACTGGTAACTCTTGTAACTGCCTTTACTCCTCTTCAACTCCTTCTTTTATAGGTGAAATGTGCCAACGGTCACATTTCTTCTCCTTGAATCTGATTGGTTGAGAAGAGAGGTTCAGTGTTTCAGACCTTGCGGTTTAGGCTTCCAATGCTTAGGTCAAACCGGCTAGGTTTGTCTTTTACTTAATATAGCAACTGTCGGTTGGATAGTTGCCTGCACTTGGAAGGTTGCGCCTCTGACTTATCCCAGAATGGAAAGATCTCTTCAGGCGGTCTTCTGCAGCCTGCAGAGTATCCTCAAACTTGTATGGATATAGAAATGTTATAGTCTGTTCCTTTGGTATCATCTTCCGCAGATACTCAAATTATCTGTTTGCACCGATTTGCAAGCTGTACTTAGTTTGATATTCTTGGTTTCTTTCTCTAAGTAGCTTCTTCTCATCGGTTTTCCGGTTAGATGAATTTCGGTTTAGGATGTCTACCGGTTATTTAGGTTAATCGGATGACTTCAGGTTTTTCATAGCTTCAGGTTAACTGGATGACTTCCGGTTTTGGTTACATCTTTTGCCTTGTCTTCTAACCGGTCTTGTTTTCCTGATCGGTTGGATTCTTGACCGGTTGGATTACTTGACCGATCCTGGTTCTTTAACCGTTTCTGCACAGGAAGTTTGTTTTGTTAAGTTCATATTTAACCAGTCTAATTTATATAACAATTTCTCTGTTTTTGATTATTTTATTTAAAATATTCAAAACCATGTAAGAATTAAAGTTCATTAGGCTGGATTTTTGGAAAATGACTTTGAAAAATTTTTTGAAAAATTTTGAAAAATTTGAGAAATTTTTTTTCTTTTTTTTAAATTTTTTTTTATCTTATCAAAATCTTTGACTATTTTAGAATCTTATCCATTGGAAATTTCACTATTTTTTTAAGCACTAAAATTTTACATATTAATTTTAAATTTTAAAATAATTGTTTTGAACAAATTAAAACAAAATAATTAAAATCAAGACCAAAACATAATTAAATAATTAATTTGATTAATTATTGTGATAATTAAATCCCAGATAATTAAGATGCTGGTCAAGAAAAAATAAATTAAATAATTTAGGACAAATGTTATACTCTTTTTATCTCAATTTAATTTTAAGAAAATTAAAGATAATGAAAATAAATAATTTAAGATAAATGTTGTATCCATTTTATCCCAAATAAATTATTTATTAAACCTCAAAAGTATTAAAATAATTTAAAAAAAATGACAAATTTATTAAAATATTTTGTAGGTTGAAAATGGAATAAAAAGGGAATGAAAAAAAATCAATTTCAAACAAGATCCAAGGCTGAAAAGGGGTCAGAATCAGCTGTAGCCAAAATCTGAAAAGATCAGTGCATCAGACTTCACAACCCTTGCACGAGCGCTAAAAGTTTATCTAGCGCACGTAAGCCATTCGCATCACCCACTGCAACGAAGGAGGCCCGTGCTCGCAAAGCACTAGATCAACTTACGGGCCCCTCAACATCGTTACCCCAGACGCAATAGAACGCCCGAAAGTGGATGAAAGACAAATAGAACGCGAACGGAGTGTCCCACATTCGATTGCTCTCCCAAAATGACATTGTTTCTTGTCTGGGTTGTCTTCTTCTTCACCACAACGAATTGGATAATAACAACTTCATCTTTCATTCAAAGATGGAACTTTGTTGTTTCTCCACCTTTTGACTTCGTTCAAAAGGTGAAATGATCACCATACTCTGATGATTGTTTCCCCAATACTTGGAGCCGTCATCATGTCCTATACTAAAAACTGGCCGAAAATCAAACAAAAGAACAGCAATGGCCTTTTTACTTAATTCTATAACTTGGTCGATGATACCCGAAGGCAAGAGATCCACTCTCCCACTCTCAATCAAGCCCAAGCAGAAATTCTCCATTAAAGCTCTTCAAGCTTTTCTGAAAATTTTGAAATTTTTTATAAGGTTATAAGGCTCTGAATCAAGCATTCATGAAGCTTCCCTAAGAGTTAAGGAGTGTTCTCCAACTCCAAAGAAGCTTCCAATCACAATGTAATTCGAACTACCAAATTTAGCTGAATTTTTTATATTTTAGTTTTTCCAGATTCATATACTACTTGGTTGTCTGATTTTTTATTGGAAAACAATCTCAAGATCATTTATAAGTTTTCTGTTGAAACGAAACTCAATAAATTGACTTAAATCAGAAACCCAAAAATTTGATTTAAAATTTTTCAAAATCAGGTTTATTTCTAGAGTTATTGTTGAAGAACAACAACCTAGAAAGATGCCCAATATGTTTCTAAGGATGTTGAGATAATATTCGAGGCAATTCCAAGTTATCTCGATCATGTTTGATAAAAAGCTAAATTTTTTATAAAAATAAAATTTTCAATTCTTGAATTGGTTAAAATGAACAATTAGTGTTCATGTTTTAGTAATATTTAACCATATGAAGCATAAAGTAGCTATTGAAAAGGTCATTATGCTTCATCAAAGCTTAAAAATCCAAAACTTGTTTCTTGTATCAAACCAGTTTGGGGTGAGTGGGACATCATCCTGATTGATTGACATAATGGGGTGATGTTATAAATGATCTTAGGAATTATACAAAGCTCCCATGCCCTCGGATCAAAGGATTTATGCCTCATAAGAAACCATCAATCTTGTAGTTTCATGTTCTTGAGGACCGAGACTAACCCATGACCGACTATTCTTCGCACAAAGTACCGAGGAATGTTAGCCTGAGGCTAACCCAAGACTGAGTATTCCTCACACTAAGTATTGAGGAAAGTTAGCCCGAGGCTAACCCAATACCAAGAATTCTCGCTCCCGACCAATAGCCTCCCACACTAAGGACCGACGACTCCTGCACCCGACCGCGAGTCTATCGAAGACTGGGGGTTTTAACATATGACCAAGTCCTAGGGCCTGTCTGGTTCCACTTTGAATATTTTAAAATTATTTTTGTAATTTTGGAACCTCAAACCATTTTTAAAAAATCTTAAAAAATAGAAAATTATTTCAAAATCTTGTTCGAATATTTTCATAAGAAAAATATTTTGATAACGACATGTTTGGGATTTATTTTTAGATCCCTAAAATTGATGTTTTTCAGGTACATTTCCCACTAATTGTAGACATCATTCCTATGTACCAGCATTTAAATATTGTTGTTATAATTTTAAATACACAAAAAACATGTGCATGTCTAAGACCTGAAAATTAATTGGTTAAAATAAATGTTATACAAGTAATTTTTAAAAACCAAAATTTTATAACGTACAGACCATTTTTAACGGGTATAGAGGAGATAGTGTAAAATTTCTTTCTCGAGTATTACTAAACTACGAACCAAAAATAGACTCTAGTCAACAATACGTTGGTATACGTATAGTTTTAATTTATTTTAAATTAAAATTCAATTGACGACTCTTTTATCAATAAGGATAATCTTTTAAATAAATTATTTTTTATTATTTTAAAATACATATTTTCTTTAAATAAAATTATAATTTTATTATTTTAAATCTATAAGATTATCTAAATTTAATCAAAATTAATTATTGTTATAATTATTTTCAAAAATTCAGGACATATTTGTATAAATATTTTAAATAATGCTTTATTTAAAAAATATGTATGACACACAAACCGATGTTGAAATTTCTCGAACCTAGAGTTTTTTCCGCGATAAGGGTTTTCCGTGGGTTACAACTCTTTGGCGATTCTATTGGGGATTAAATTGTTAACTCGAAAATATAAACTAGGCTTTTGAAAAAATGCTTGTATTATGCTTTCAATTTAATATGCACATTTCAAAAGGTATAACACCTAATGGATGCAAAGGCTTTTATCTTAATAAAATTTTGGGCCTATAGAGCGTACATAACCCTAACATTTCTTTGAGAAGTACACAATAGGACTTGGTACTTCTACAATTTACGTACAAAGATTATCAATGAGGAAAGACAACGTTTTACAATCCGAGTGATGTTGTGAGAAGAAAAATTAGAATGCATGAGATTAACCCCTCTCTTTGGCGATGAGTCGTCGAATAGGACATAAACATTCTGGAGATGAAGGGAAATTCCCAATTTAGTTAATATTCCCTAGTTTATGAATGTGGTAAATCCCCTCCACTATCGGTAAATGATACTCTCTTATGATTCCCCTTAACAAAAAAAAAATCTAGATACTCTCTCTAAACTGATTGTTTGACGTGCCGAAATAACTAAGCCTCATCACTCAAACCTTACGTGTCTGTTCTATGTGTATTATGTGTATGCATTTATAGTTTAAATGAACATCTTGAGTATATATCCTCTTCAAAACAAATACATTTTTTTAAATTGTTTTGAAACTTCCAATCTTTGACGATGTCCATGTTAAATGATATTGCCTTGATACCTTGGATTGACAACTTCCATGAAATCGAGTGGAACCACGGGGTCTATGGACTAACTCCCATAAAATGATTTATGAACTTCAAGATAAATCATACTTTCTTGATGCAAATGCAAAGGAGATGGAACCCACTCGCCCGAATCTTTTTCATGGGAGACAAGTAGATATGCCCAACCATTGAGGAATTTAGGTCTATCTTAATGATTGACAACAAAAACATTCTACACCTCAAGCCCTTTGTATAATCATTGTCATTGAGAAAGGTTTTGCAAAAGGAGTATGGATACACCAAAAACAAAATTCGATACTATCCTAAAGAATGCTACTATCGACTTCCAAAAATAGACAAAAATAAAATTCAGAAATGGAGAAGTTCTTCTGACCTCGGGCTCATCAATAATGATAGTAACTGTCCTACTAGATCATTTCTTCTTACACAGGAGGATAAAAAACCATCCTCCAAATTTCTAGAGATAACCTACCATCTACGTAGAGAAAACAAATATCGCTCGAGTATTATCTTAGTAGAAATACTATTGGGGTTAAATAAATCATATTTAACCTCCCTTGTGAGTAAAAGAGACTAATTTCTAATATTCTACATTTGGTTGCTCGATAAAATTGGACACCTCCCGCCAATAGTCCTTAGCGACAATATGGGCCCTACTCTTCAATATCGAAGAATGAGAAAAGAGATACGTAAGCCTCTCGTACATAACAATGAAGAAGTTAGGCTACTATTTCCATGGTATCCCATTGGTAGATTAAGTTAAAGAAAGAAAAATGGAGAAAATTAATTAAATTAAGATTAAAAACGAAATCTTTAATTAAGTTGAAATATGAAGAATAAATTAATTTATTAAAATGAACTTAAGATAATTAAAATCAATACGACATAGTTTTGATGTTGTGTTGATAAATGAATAAAACTAAGTTATGCAAATGTTTAATGCGCAGGTAGAGCTCAAGAAGCGCGATCAACTAAGTTGATGTCAGCAAAGCTGATGACGCATTGGCAGTAGGGTTGCCAATAACAGAGTTATCTTTAGCATGATGGCAAGAGGCTTGCTTCAACAATACAGTTGAATAGGCGCTGACAGCAGCCTCGTTCAACAGCAGAGTTGAAGAAGCGGTAACAACAGTCTTGCTTCAATAGTAGAGTTGAAGAGGCGCTGGTAGCAGCCTCGTTCAATAGCAGAGTTGAAGAAGCCGTGGCAGCAGCCTCATTCAAAAGAAGAGTTGAAGAAGCGATGGCAATAGCCTTGCTCCAACAGCAGTCTGAAGAAGTGTTGACATCAGCCTTGATCCTAAAGTAGTCTGAAGAATTGCTGGCAGTAGTCTTGCTCCAACAGTAGTCTGAAGAAGCACTAACAACAGCCTTGCTCCAACAGTAGTCTGAAGAAGCGCTGGCAGCAGCCTTGCGCTAGTAGTAGTCTAAGAAGCGCTAACAACCGAGTAGCTAACGTAATCCTTCCACAGTCATCTTAATACAGCAAAATCTACAACTTCCACATACATAATTATTCCACTTGCCTGCGCAATACTATTCAGTACACCACGTTCCAACGAATATTCTGCGCACTACAATTCAGTACACCATGATCCAATGAATATTATTCTTACGTACTATCTCGTACACCTGGCGTACAATAAACTAAAAGTTGATACGTATCTACGAATTAGATTCGACCGTTGCTACGCTTCAATATAAAAAGTGATTAGAGTACAACGATGATCTCTCTCTTCCGCACTCCATGATCTATGAATTCTTTATCTCTTTGATTACTCTCTCTATAGTTGATTCTACAAATCACTACATTAGGCTAATCGATATTTTACTGTATTACCTGAGTGTATTTTCAGTGTTATAAGTTGAACAGGACGTTGTCTATTCAATAGAGTGTGATAACTAAAAATTCATAACAGGCAGCAGTTAAGTCATGTGTTCTAAGTGGGTTTGTGTAGAGGCTATACAAATCAAACTCTTCTAGTGAAATCCTTTTGGAAACATAAGAAAGCGTGACATAAGAGTTTTATGTCTGAACATGCACAAAATCTTGTGTTATTTACTTACTACTTCTCACAGTCCGTTATCTGCCGCTGCAAATCTCGAAAGAACTTTCCGCATTTGACACTGTTCAAGAGCTTGCTACGATTTTTCGAAGAATAGAAATAGATTTTCAATCTCTAACAGGATTAAAATCGCATTGAAATTGAAAATTAGCATAAAAATATTCAACCCCTCTTCTATTGTTGAAGTCGATCCTATCCTAACAAGTTGTATCAGAGCAAAGTTTTATGTTCTCAAGCAACTGTAGATATCTGAATCATGTCTCTCCTAAACAAAATCCCAATGTTGTCAAAGGAAGATTATGATGACTGGAAGATCAGAATGCAAGATCACTAGGCGACATAAGATGATGATATGTGGTATGTCATCACTAACGGTCCCATGAGGATTCTGAAGCTCAACACAGCCACAATTGCAAATGAGGGTGCTTTTGATATGAAGGAGAAGCCCATATATGAGTGGATTGCTAAAGACAAGAAGAAGGCCAACCTCGACAATGTGGCCATAAACATTCTCTACAAGACTCTTGACAAGAACATTTTCATCAAGATCAAGTCATGTTCTACTGCCAAATAAATTTGGGAGAAGTTGACTCAACTCTATGAAGGCAACGACCAAACTAAAGAAAACAAGCTGATGGTTTCCACACAGAAGTTTGATAACATCAAGATGCGCTTTGGAGAGACAATGACTGAATTCGATGAAAGTTCAATAACATGGTCATTGAACTCTCCACTTTAGGAAAGACATATAGCAACAAAGATGTTGTTAACAAAGTGATGAGAGCTTTGCCCAGAGAATGGGACATCAAGACGATGGCCATGAGGGAATCAAACGACCTCAAAAAGATTGAGTTGCATGATCTGTTTGCCGATCTGAAAGCCTATGAGTTTGAAATAAACTCAAGGAATGAAGAGGAGCCATCCACATCCATCACAACGAAAACACCGTGGAATGCTGAAGAGCCACCTGCTTCGTCTACTACATCGTCTTCTGAACAGATCAAAACCAATGCAATGTCACTCTTCGTCAAGAAGTATGGAAAATTCACGAAGAAGAATCATTCTAACTCTAATTCAAACAAAAAGAATTATAAGAATGATTCAAATGCTAATTTAAAATGTTTTAACTGTGACAAACCATGTCACTTCAAGGTTCATTGTAGAAAGCCCAAGAGGGATGACAAGAAGCCGTTTCATAGGAAGAACAAGATGGACCAAAAATCTCTTCTGCCTGAGGAAAGTAAGAGCAAGTGGTCTGACAGTGACTAAGATGACAACTTATCAAGAGAAACTGAGGACGAAAATGTTATGCTTCATGGCACACGACAATGAGGTATTTGACTTCACCTCCGACGAATTCACACAAGATTATCTAACCACTGCACTCAATGACATGGTCATTGAGTACAAGAAACTGTCAAACTCTTTTAATGAAATTAACTTGAAAAACAAATTTGACAGTACATACTTTTCATCTCAAAATATTGAACCAGAAGTTTTTAAAAACAAAATAACTAAGCTCTCATCTGTGAATGAGAAGCTCAAAGAAAACAATTCAAACTCTTTCTACTGAAAACCAAAGATTAAAATATGTGGTTAGTTCTTGAACGAAATCTGGAGATGCCGTCAGACAACTAATTTTGCAACAACGGCCTACCGAATACAAATCCGGTATAGGATTTGTTAATGGAAACCCATATGAGTCTAACAAAAAGTTGAACCTAGTAAAATGCTAGCTTAAACTTATAAGCTTTGTTAAGGAAAATTTAACTGACATTGGATTTAATCACAATTGTGATAACTTGACTTTAAAAGATGAACTTAAATATGTTAAGCCAACAAACCAAAAGGTTCAAGATTTCAAACCGATTTCATGCTGCAATGTCATTTACAAAATAATTTTAAAAAATCTTTCAAAATGATTTAAAAATGTCATTGGTAAAATTGTTAGTTTAAATCAATATGCATTCATTCCCGGTCTAACTATCTCACATAACATTCTACTCATGCAAAACCTCCTCAAAGGTTATGGGAAGAGAAAAATATCCCCGAGAATGACTTTCAAAATTGATATAAAAAAAAACTTTGATTATGTTAGATGGGAAGCCATTCGGGACTTTATGGTCGTATCGGGTTTTCCTATGATTTTTATATAATGGATCATGCAATGCGTTTATACCTCTTGTTTTATAGTTAGCGTCAATGGGATCCCCTATCATCTTACCTTTTTGTCATCATCATGGCGTGAGGTAGGGAGATCCCCTATCATCTTACCTTTTTGTCATCATCACGACGATCTTTGAGAGCGTCTTTAAGACGTTCCGAAAGAATCGACCATATATATCTTCCACCCATTTTGTGAGGAGGAAGTGATCAACTATTTATGCTTTACTGACGATTTGTTCATTCTCGCGCATGCTGACGTAGATTCTATACAAACTGTAAAAGCTGCACTAACATTTTTTTCTGAGGATAGAAGTTTGACTATCAATAAAAACAAGAGCTTAGCATTCTACGGAGGAGTAAAACAAGAAACGAAAGAAAACATCTACAACATCATGGGTATCGTATAAGGAAGCTTCCCGGTAAGATACTTAGGTATACCACTCATGACAAATCTCGCATTGCATACCACTGATTAAGAAAGAGAAGAACTCAATTTCCGGCAGGGCAGCAAAGAAACTTACATACACTGGAAGAATTGAGCTAGTCAAAAGTGTGGTAATGGGAATCATCGGTTACTGGTCGCAACAACTCGTGCTCCTGAAGAAGGTAATGAAAGAACTTGACGTGCTAATGAGAAACTTTATTTAGGGAAGCAGCGATAGAGGCAGGAGGAAGGTTAAGTTGACCGTACTTTGGAAACCAAAGGAAGAAGGCGGCATAGGGCTCAAGAATTGTGTTGAATGGAATAAAGCGTTGACGCATAAACACCTATGGGCCATTAAGAGCAAACAAGAATCACTCTGGATCAAGTGGGTCCACACCCAGTTTATGAAACACGAATCAAACGTATGGACTTCTAAAATAAGCGAATATATGGGATGGTCTTTAAAGAAAATCCTTAAGCTAAGAAACAATGTTGCATGATTTTTTTATATTAGTTAAGGAGACGGAAAAAACACAATATTTTGGCATTATCCCTAGTATCAAGACCAACCGCTAATTAATAAAGATGAATTCAAAAAAGTGAGAATCAGACAAGACTGCCTAACTTTAAGGTCAAAGACATTAAAGACGGACTATAGAATTCGATCCTTAGACGAATACTAGTGGGGCGGCACATTCTCGAACATATTAGTAACATTTCAACAAAAGAACAGACATACACCAATAGAAAGCCGAGGAAAATGAGAAGATGATTTCAAGCAAAGTGTGGAACATCATTTGAGAGAAGGAGCAAACAATAGATTTGGCTAATCTGGTCTGGTCGTCAAAGGTAATCCCGAGACACCAATTCATCATATGATTTGCATTTCGGGAAAGGCTGAACACGAGTGATTACGTCAAGAAGTACATGGAAATTCTGGATTCAAGTTGTCTATAGTGTTAATGAAATAAAGAAACAACTAATCATCTCTTCAGGAACCGTTCATTTACCTCAAAACTTTGGAATAAATTTGCAAAAAATATTGAGATGACCTGATTTCTAGGAGACTGGAAAGAAATCAAGGAAGTGGCTGTGAAGAAAGCAAATGGCACAAAGTTTAAGTAAAAAATTTTCAAAGGCGGATTCAGTTCAACAGTTACAACATCTAGCGGGAGAGAAACACAAGGGAATTCTCAAGGAATCAAAGAAGTCTGGAGCAGACATGGGATGATATTGTAACTAAATATATCGTGAACATCCAGACGTGGAGAAGAGCCCCGAAAAACGAACAAAATTGGAAACTCAACAGGAACTCGAAGGTATCATTTCGGAAGTCACCAAACATGTTGTTTTTTTAACGAGATAAACGCAATTTAAATTTGTTTGTAATTCCGATGACTGTTTGTAATTTATTTATTTTTAGATCATAATGAACTTAATTTTTCTAGGCTTGTCTAGGAAAATACAGAAACTCATTTGTTTTTTTTTTCGTTTTGGGGGATTTTTAATGAAATGACGTTAAGTCGTTTTTCCCCCAAAAAAACTGACCAAAAGTCAAGCTAGCTTAAGGCTAAGAAGCGGGAAGCCAATTGGTCTAGTAAGAAAAAACTTGACAGAAAGTCAAGAAGTTTTCATAAAAACTCATCTTCTAAAGGCAAGGGATCATCAACAGGTAGGAAGACATCTACCGAGTCTAAATCATACGCACTGTTAACAACACAAAATGAGAAATCCATAAATATAACTCAAATAAGGATCGCCAAGGACTAATTAACCATGAATCCAAATGAATATGGGTGCCAAAGCTGTAAATGTATATATGTGTAGGTAAATTAGGACAACTACCTGGAAGACTCTGTTTGGTATCTAGACAATGGCTGCTCCAGACATATGACAGGCAACAGCCGACTGTTGACTGGTATAACAAAATGCACAAGACCAAAGATCACCTTTGGTGATAACAGTAAAGGTAAAACCGTGGGTAAGGGTATGATTGTCCAAAATAATCTTATTATTAATAATGTGTTGTTAGTAGAAAATATGTGCTATAACTTGATTAGTATAAGTCAGATGTGTGATAACGGGTACATAGTAAATTTTCAAAAACATGCATGTCTTGTAAAAGATCATCAGGAAACACCCTGTAGATATGAAGTAGAGTAGGAAATTCATATAAGATAAACTGAAAGAATAACACGTATGATCTTGTATGCATGATTACTAAAAATGATTAAAACTGGCTATGACATAAATGAATTAACCACCTAAACATTAAAACGATTAACAACATCTGTTCAAAAGATCTTTTAACTAGTATTCCTAAACTGAAATTTTTTAAATATAAGGTCTGTCCTACTTGTTAGTTAGGAAAACAGGTCCGATCAACTTTTAAAAACAAAAGAATGTCCAATCCGACAGGTGTCTGGAGTTATTGCACATGGATCTTTTTGGTCCAATTCAGTAACTAGTTTAGGGGGAATGAGATATATCTTGGTTATAATTGATGATTTCTCTAGATTTACTTGGGTAATATTTTTAGTATCTAAGTATCAAACTGTTGAAAATTTGATTAAAATCCTTAGAAGACTACAAAATAAAAAATATTTAAGTATCATAAAGATTAGAAATGATAGAGGAACTGAATTTACTAACAGAAGACTGTCTTCTTTCTTTGAGGAATCTGGTATTAGACACGAGTTGTCTGGTGCCAGAACTCCACAGTAGAATGGCGTTGCTGAAAGGAGGAACAAAACATTGAACAAATCAACTAGGTCAATGCTAGTTGATTCTAGTGTATCTAAAAAACTTTGGGTAGAAGCCATTAATACATCATTTTATACTACAAAAATATCAATGATTATAAATGTTTTAATAAAACACCTTACAAAATTTTCTATGGAAAAGTTCCTACAATTTCATACTTTAGAATATTTGGTTGTAAGTGTTTTATTCATAACAATGACAAAACTCATTTGACTTCTTTTGATGCGAAATAAGACGTTGGTATAATGTTAGGTTATTCATCAGTTAACAAAGCTTATAGAGTTTTCAATAAACAAACTCTAATTGTTAAAGAAACTACTCATATTGTATTTGATGAATCTGTTGAAAATAACTCTAATAAAATCATCGAAGTTTCTAACAGATTGAAAGTTTCTAATATCCGATCTAATAGTGATGATGAAGTTCAGGTCAACAGAAACAACCCGTCTAATCAGCCAGTTGACCTGGTTGAAGCTCAACCAAACAGCCAGACTGAAAGTCGGTAGGCGACTAACAGTTCAGATGTTGCTTAGACAGCTGATCAAACAGCTGGCCCTTTAGGACCGAACTTCAGATGGAACATAAACCACTCACCTGAACTAATCATAGATAATCCTAATGCACCTCTTAGAACTAGGAACCAACTAATGGATGAATTTGAAAACTTTACTTTTATTTCTCAAATTGAACCTAAGAAAATAGATGAAGCATTGCTTGTTCCAGATTGGATCAATGCAATGCAAGAAGAACAAAATCAATTTGAAAGAAACAAAGTTTGGCAACCAGATGATCAATCTATTATTGGAACTAGATGAGTTTTATAAATAAACTTAATGAAGATGGTTTAGTAATGAGAAACAAAGTTAGGCTAGTAACTCAAGGATACAGACAGTAGGAAGGAATTTACTTTGAGGAGTCATTTTCCCCTTTAGCTAGACTTGAAGCTATTAGAATTTCCTAGATTATGCAGCTTTCAAAAACTTTAAAGTATATCAAATGGATGTTAAAAGTACTTTTCTAAAGCGTATACTTAATGAAGATGTTTATGTTGAATAACCACCTAGTTTTCAAAATCATTCTTTGCCTGATCTTGTTTTCAAGTTAGATAAAGCTTTATATGGTCTTAATCAAGCTCTTAGATCTTGGTATGATACTTTAACTGAATTCTTATTTGAGCATGATTTTATTATTGGCGTAGTAGATAAAACAATTTTTAGATTTGTTAAAGATTCACATATATTACTTGTTCAAATTTATGTGGATGATATCATATTTGGGTCAACTAACCCCAAACTGTGTGAGAAGTTTTTTAAGCTGATGCAAGGCAAGTTTGAAATGAGTATGATGGGTGAGTTGACGTTCTTCCTTGGTCTTCAAGTTAGGAAACTTGAAGATGACATTTTGATTAATCAAGCGAAGTATACCAAGGAATTGCTGAAGAAATTTGGTATGAAGAACTGCTCAGCTTCCTTAACACCCATGAACTCATCAAGAAAGTTGGACAAATATGAAGATGACCAGGATGTCGACATCACAGCTTATAGAGGAATAATTGGCTCATTGCTCTATCTAACAGACATCCGACTAAACATTATGTTTGATGTCGGCGTGTGTGGAACATTTCAGGCTAATCCTAAACAATCTCATTACATAGCTGCTAAAGTATTTTGAAATATCTAAAGGGAATACAATATATTGGACTATAGTATCCGAAGGATTCCAGTTTCAAATTAATTAGTTACTCTGATGTAGACTAAGCAGATTGTGAAATAGATTGGAAGAGAACTAGTGGAATATGTCGTTTCCTTGGTGATCGTCTGATCTCTTGGTTTAGCAAGAAGCAAAATTTTATTGACACATCTACAAACGAAGCATAATATCTTTCTCAAGGCAACTGTTGTGCTCAATTATTGTGAATTCAATAGTAGTTGAAAGACTTTGGCATTCAGGTAGACGAGTCGCCTATATTTTGTGACAACACTAGTGCTATAGCGATGACTTATAATCCGGTGTTGCACTCAAGGAAGAAGCATATCGACATCCGTCATCACTTCATCTGAGATCATGTAGTTCAAAAGAAGGGTTGGCTGAAATACGTGCCCACCGATCAATAAGTGGCCGACATTTTCACGAAGCCACTCCTCGAGACTAAGTTTTCTTATTTTAGAAATATTTTAGGTCTTTTAGATCTAAATTAATTAATGAATCATAAATTTAGGGGAAATTTGTTGATAAGCTGATAAACCAGACATGTTAAAACGACTGTTTCCAATCATGCTGTAAAAACAGTCGACAAATGACACTGTACAACAGACGAGGTTGTGCTTAAGCACCTTGTGGTTTTAGCACAGTAGGGACACTAAGCTGTTAGGCAAAGTTTGTTGTTCATAGCCAGTTGCTGATGTGCGTTAACATCACTTCTTCAGAACAACTATGTCACTAAGCTAAAATACAAGGCATGTAGACAGTGCGGTCAGTCCGCTGTCTTAAGTGTATATTAGACGACTTGTCTTAAGATGAGTGAAACAACTATTTTAATCTTATCAATACCCTTTTATTTAATCCCTATTTGGATAGTGAATAGTCACATTTTTAAAATAAACATTTCTCTCCATTTATTTTAAAATAACATGAAGACACGTGTCTGTCATGTTTTATAAAATGTAACCTACACGCATACTTCTTTAAATAATGTCCATTTATTAAATTTTAAAATAATATGAAGGCATGTGTCGATCATGCTCTATAAAGTGTTCCCAACACACCTAAGACCATTTATATTCCCTTTGCGATTTTAAAACCCTAAACTTCTATCTTCTCTCAAGGGTCTAGCCTTCTTCATCTTCAGCTTTCTTCTTCTTCATCGTCTCAAACCTTAACTTTCTGAAATGGCCTCATTTGCACAAAACACAATGCAGGTGGATTTCAAATTAGTTTACTCCATGGAGATGTCAAAGATGGTGACAATGTTTAAAACCCTAGAAGCTTCGGTCTAAGGAAGTTTTTCGGGGGTCTATTCACCGTTCACGAACTAGAGGTTCGTGAGTTCTTTGCATATGCGAGGATAGTCGGAGACGCTGTTAAGGCAATGGTGAAAGAAGAGGAGGTGTCTATTTCTGAAGAGCTATTTACCAAATATTTAGAGCTTCCGACGGAAGGGCTAACGGTGTTTGACCTTATTCCGGCTGAATCTCTCTCTGAAATGCAAAGAGCCTTCTCAAATGTATCCTTTCCTGTTGAGACTCATGGGAAGAAGAAATTTCTGAAGTCAGAGTTTTGTCTGCTCAACGACCTTATTTCAAAATCTCTCCAGGCGAAGATAGGATCCTTCGATGCATAAACCCAATAAAGATTCGAAATAATGGTGACTATAACCAAGGGAATGTCCATCAACTGGTCATCCATTCTTTTCTCTACATTAGTGTCAATGATAACACCGCCAAAGAAGCAGTACACTTGTTATGCCGTAAAACTCAACAGGTTGTTCGAACATCTCCAGGTGAACGTCGGTAAAGGAGAAAACATCCACACTAACAGAATTATGACCAGCTAAATGGTTTGTAACTATTTCTCTAGGATGAAACGGATCAAGGACACCAGTCTTTAATCATCCGCTTAGTAGTCGAGTGGACATTCGACTACTCTGTCCAAATGCTCATCCATCTCTCGACGCCCAACCCCATTAAAGAGAAGGAAACTAAGGATTGAGGAGTCGGCTATGAGATGCATCAACCAGAATCTTGTCTCTATTGAAGAGACTACTGATATTGCATTCAAGTCAAAGAAGGCAAGATTGGAAGAATCCCTACTGCAAAGGTAACTCCTCAGGTACCTCTAAATCTACTATGGCCTTAGTGACCGCCGAAGTCCCTACCGTGGGACTGGCTGAATCGCCAGTTGTTGTGCCTGCTGGCAAGGTGGCTGAAACACAAGTTATCTACACATCTGCTTGCCCTTCTACAGAACAACCAAAAGAAGAAACTCCAAAAATTGTTGTCCCTATATCAGCGCTCTCTCTAGCGGCCATTTAAAGAAGGGTTCAAGCTGCCAGAGGAATTGTTTTTAGGGAACTCATCCCTTCTGTTGAACAACCTTCCGAAGTTGCAGGAAAGAGTAAAGATCTTGCGGTCTTTGTACCCGAACCTCTCTCCATTGTGAAGCAAACAATCGATCTGATTATGGAGGAGGTTGAGACGACGGCGTCAGAAAGGCTTGCAATATTCGACAACTAGATACGTAAAAGACTTCATCGGAGGTTCGATCAATTCCTTTATGGTGTCGATCTAAATCTAAAGTTTAAAGAGTTAGTATTTCTAGAGAATATAGTTCTGAAGTGGGCCTGCACTAGAGGGGATGCCTTGCACCCAATTCTTCTTTAGAGATAGGCCAATTATGACCCTTTGGAGTGAACAACATGGCTGGATGCCAGGGTCAACGTCAGACTACAACGGATCCTAGACACCTTCAGCTCTACTGCCATGTCATTCATATATGGTACTGAGTCCTTTAGTGCTGGTGAGCAACAAAGGGGGAAGCATATGATAGTGTGAAACTGTCTAGATGTAGAAAAACAACTTTTCTATGTTGAAAAGTTGTAATTCCCTACTGTGGAGAAGTAACTCTCTTTGGTTGAAGTATAACAACCCCTCCGTATTGTAGAGCAACTGCCTCTCCGTGTTGTTGAGCAGCTATCTTCTCCTACTCCCGAGAAAGAGTTCTCTCAGGCTGCTAATCAACATTTCTCCTCTGATTTTGAGAAGGAGTCCTCTGAAGTTTTTGATCAACGTTCCTCCTCTACTCTTGAGAAGGTGATTTGAAGAACCATCTAGAATTATTAAAGAAATATGTGTAGATATTTATGGGGTTGATGGATTAACGCAAGTGCTGATTAAGGTGCCCTCTCCTCGGGCTTCCTCATATTCCAAAGATCCAGCGTCGTCTTCCATTCAAGTAGGCACACATATTTCCCTTCTTCAAATCCTACCAGTCGGTTCTCATCTAGAATAGTAGGCTTATCAATCTCCAGAGGAGTCATCTCAAAGAACGGTGGATCTTCGTCATTTCATCCAAGACACCATTGCGCCCCTGCAGAGCACTTCAACAATTTTTGGTGAATTGGAATTTCTGAAGGAGCAATCAGTTGCTTCCTCAAAAGCAACAGCCTCGGCAACTTTGGCGTAAGATAAGTTCTTCAAATGTTTAATGCACAAGTAGAGCTTAAGAAGCGCGAGTAGCTGAGCTGACGTCAACAAAGCTGAAGACGCATTGGCTGCAGGGTTGTCAACAATAGAGTTATCTTCAGCTCACTAGCAGTAGGCTTGCTTCAACAGCATAGTGATCAAACATGATCAAAACTTGATTACAGTTGTTTCGAAATCATTCAAACATGTATACAATTATGTATAAAAACTACTTGAACCAAATAATTCAATTTTAACCCAAGAACATAAGATTTCAAAAAATCTAGTTTTCAAGTTTGATTTTCTGAAATTTTTGATTCATATAGATTTGATCTAACTTCTTTCAACAGAAAGCATATATGTGATATAAAGAATGATTCTCAACAAAAAAAATTCATAATCAACTTTAATAACAAGATCAAACCGATCAAACAAGAAAATTTGAAAACATTCAAAATTTTCAATTACAAATCGAAATTCAAGGCTTCTAGAATCATACCAACAGTTGGAGAACACTCCTGGGAGGTATTGGAAGTGATCCAGAAGCCTGTATTGAATCTTGGCTCATCGGAAATTTTTTAACAAAAACTATTCTTGGCCGGAATTTGTAGGTCTTTGTCCGAGGTGAATTGGGGTGTAATTGATGGCTATTGTATGATGATTTGGTAATGGAAGGGTCGAAGGTATTTATAGTAGGGGAAGGTCGGCTGAGGAAGGTTAATTTGAGATGAAATTAACCTCAGTCAAGCTTATCCTTAAAATCCTATCCGGAAACTAGCAACCTTATCTATAGTGGGATAAGGCTTCTAGATAGAGGGCTATCGTAGGTGCTGATGAGAGGGACGTGTAGGCAGAGAAATTAGCGGATTTGATCAATTGTGGCTGAAGCTAAAGCTTCTAGAAGATTGGACACTAGAGACGATCGCGAATCTAGAGACCCATGCATCCCAGCAAAGAAGACGAACAAAACGTCGTCGTTTTGTGTAACAGGATGCCGAGTTCCGCATAGTTCAGTCTGTAGTTAGTTTGGTTGACTAACGTGGTTAGTCTATCCCGTTAGTTGATTTAATGTGGGCGTGCGCGCGTGGCTCCGCTACATCCGGCTGTGTGGGAGCATCTGGGTTGTTGGATGAGATCTAGGCACTCATCTGATGGTCCAGAATCCTACTGTAGAGATTAAACATAATTTCAGCTACACAGGATTTTGCAATTTTATTTATTTAAAAGATTATTAAAAATCGGGTTTTAATCTCTTTTAAATCCATTTTTTCACAAAAAATTTCACATAAAATATTTATAGAATGATAATAATAATTATGATCCTATTTTATTTTATTTTAGGGATTTTCGGAATTTTGGGGTATTTTATTAAATTTTCTTAAGACATAAATTTAACATAATTTATTATTAAATCATAATTAAATATTTTTAACCCCTACCTTGGTACAATTTGGGTAAAATATATACAAATATTTTATCCTCAAATTATTTTTAAAATTTTGGAAAGTTTCCTTAATTAAGGTTTAATTATCACAATAATTAATCCTTAATTATGTTTTAATTCCTTCTTTAATTTATTTAGAATATAAAAAATCCAAAATACTATTTTAATATTATTTAACATAATAATATTATTTTGAAAATAGGATAAGTAAAATTTTCGTGCTTACAGAATGCCCCTCTTGAACCGAGTTTGAATAAAATAATCTTAGTTTTTGGAAATATGGGTTCGAGGTTTGATCATAAAAATTTGTACCCTAACCTACAGTGTAGTAGAAGGATCAAACATGGATGGTAGCGGCTGCTGGTGGGAAGTCATAACAATGACTCGTGGTTGGTGAGATTACGTGATATTCTGTTAAGCTTGAAACAATAACCTAGCTTTCCAAGTTATTGATACCAAGAATCGGGTTCTTGATAGTTGGGACCGAGGGTGGAATTCAATACTCAAGCGCAGTAGATATAAAGTGAGAAGAGAATTCGAGGTTAAGGAGAGAAGAACCGAAGATGAGAAGAGAAATACTACTAGAATACACCTAGTAGGGGTCCAAGACCGAGAGAATAAGTTAGAGTAACAACTTTCACAATCTTCAATTCATAGCCCAAAAAGTGGAGTGTGCATCATCATTTAAAGCGGCTGAATTACCCAAGACTAGTCGGTTACAAACTTGTTACAACAACTTGTAAAAATAACAGAATTCGGTTTGAGAGAAATATAAGAGAAGGGAAATAAAACATAATTATTCAACAAAAACATAAATTGGCCCATGTGCACCATAGGACCGAGAAAAGGGTGCCGGAAATATTCTAGGACCGAGGCCTTGATGCGTAGATCTAACATAATCTCCCCCTTCAAAGTTCGTCGCCCTCGAAAAAAATGAACATGGAGTGGTAAGCCTCTAATGCGCATCCTCAAAACTTCAAAAAAGACTATTGCTTCGGTCGTGATTCAGAATGTTCAGCAATGGTCGCAGCATAAGATCGGACTTCTTAAAAATCTATCGGCAGAATCGTTTCAGTAGTGGAGTTGGTCGGGTCCTCGCCATTCCGCCCATCTTAGAAATTTCTGTGCACCCAAGGTCGAGTCTTTCGTTGTTTAGAGCTGACCTTTGTTTCTACAATGTTGCCAGGACTTGAAGAAAATATATAAAAAAAACTTCTTCCAGCTTCGATTATACTCTATAGTGTTATCAAAAATTCAGGCCAAGTCTTTTTCCCGAACAAGCATCACAAGGGAAACAAAAGAGCCATAACTTCTAATTATTCTTCTAACTTGTGGTCGGTCTTCGGGTTGCTGGAATAGAGCATTGGACACTTCAAGTAGTTGTTGAAGATATTCAGGAATATCTTCTAAGGTCATTGTCGCGAGGGAAATAGTTTGGCCTTCGGGCTTACTTTTTATTTGCACTTTGGCAGCAACACTAGATTCATCCAAAGTCTTTCCCAGCTGGTTTCCATGCATCAAGGAGACCTGCGACCGAGGAATCCCCTTTAGGACCGTGGTTATGCCTTGCTTCTCATACGAAAGGGTCAGCTTTTCGAAGTTCCAAGATGAAGGACCTAAAGTAATCAGCCATTCAATGCCCAGCAAAATATCATGTCCGTCCATGGAAATTACCTTAATTTCTGTTTGATAGTCATTGCCTTCCATCGACCACTTCAAGTCTTTGCAAACACTAGAGCATAAAACATTGGACCCATCGACCACTCTAATCGATTGCACCCGGGTTGCTATGCTTTTGTGGTCTATTTTCTCCAAAATCCTGTTATTGATAAAATTGTGGGTGCTTCCTGTATCGATCAAGATCACTACCGACAGGTTCCCAACTTTGCCAAGAATCTTGAGCGATTGAAAAACTTTAGAACCGGTCAATGCATGTAAGGATATGGCTGGTTCTTCCCTTGGCTCGAGCAACGAAGGTAGATCATCAAAAATAGGTTCTTGAACGGGTTCTTGGGCTTCTTAATGATTGGTCGAGACCATGAATAACTTTGATTTACACCTATGGTTTGGTTGCCATTTTTCATTTCAAGAGTAGCATAGGCCCTTCTTTCTCTTTTCATCCATTGAGACCGGATCTAGTTGCTTAATGTGGCCTTGGTTTGCACTTGAAGAGGACTCATATGATGAATTCTTGATGTCGGTATTGGTGCTCGGCCAGGCTGTATTAATATTGGATGGCGTGGGCAGCAACGGTGCTTCAGCGCTGTACAAGTTCCCACTGCTCATTAAGGACCGATACGTTGCTTCTTGGACTTTAGCCATGTCCATGGATTCGTTTAGAGAATCCGGTATTCGCAACCTGATGCAGTTTGCAATCTCCTCCCTTAGACCGGACAAGTAGCAATCTATGATGTACTCCCTTGGCATGCTGTAGTTTTTGAGAGATTGACATGTATCGCAGATTATATTCTTGAACCGACCCAACCTGTTTCAAATTCATCAGTTGTCTCATTGGTGTGTCGTGTATAGACGGTCATAATTGTGTCATAAGGTCTCTCTTGAACACGTCCTAAGATAAGGCCTCCATATGGTTGCGATTTTGGAGATAAGATCCATACCACATTCTTGCTTCGCCAGAAAAGTGAATGGGTACAATTTCTAGTTTCGTGGCATCCCTAGTTTTGTCCACCCTGAAGAATTGCTCGGCGGATATTAGCCAACCCTCCACATCCGACCCATCAAACTGAGGAAAATCGACCTTGGTTAGTCGAGTGGGAGGAACATAATGTTGGTCGTGGTTCTGGCCAGGGTGCTGGGGCCTAAACGGGGAAGGATCGTGGCAAGAATTATCATCATAGGGTCTGTGGCGGGGTTCTTGCACATTTTCAGATGCCCCGCTCTCAAAGGCTGCCATTCGTTCTTCACCCGCATCCAATCTTCGGTCTATAGTAGCTTGCATCGCAGATGTTTGTTGGGACAGATTTTCAATAAGGGCCCTGAGCGTATCCATTTCTGATTGCTGGCGAGTTTCTACCATTCCGAGAATCGACCAACTCTAATACCAATATGTTAAGCTTGAAATAATAACTTAGCTTTCCGTGTTCTTGATACCAAGAATCGGGTTCTTGATAGATGAGACTGAGGGTGGAATTCAATACTCAAGCGCAACGGATATAAAGTGAGAAGAGAATTCAAGGTTAAGGAGAGAAGAACCGAAGGTGTGAAGAGAAATACTACTAGAATACACCTAGTAGTCCAAGATAGGGGTCCAAGACCGAGAGAATAACTTAGAGTAACAACTTTCACAAGCTTCAATTCATAGCCCAAAAAGTAGGGTGGACATCAGCATTTAAAGCGACTGAATTACTCAAGAGTAGTCGGTTACAAACTTGTAAAAATAACAGAATTCGGTTTGAGAGAAATATAAGAGAAGGGAAACAAAACATAATTATTCAACAAAAACATAAACTGGTCCATGTGCATTGTAGGACCGAGAAAAGGGTGCCAGAAATATTCTAGGACCGAGGCCTTGATGCGTAGATCTAACATATTCTTTTGCCTTTTGTGTTATATCGGGAATAGACTATCACAATAGTCTTATCATGCACCGGGAATATGATAGGGTGTGTTGGGGGATGAGTCATGAGAATGACTCATTCTCTTCTTTGTGGAATCTTGTTGAGGATAGACTATGACAATAGTCTTAACCTATTAAGGAGTAAATAGGATTCCAACTAGGGATGAATTACTACAATAATATTGTCATAAGAATGATTGATGGTGCCTATCAACAGATATGACTCACATGGGGATTAAAAACAACTCTTTGTGGGTAGCAGTCTCATGCTAGTAAGACTACCTATCGGGAGGTATGACTTTCATGAGGAATGCTCTCTTGGGAATACAATCCCACGGGGATAGATGTACAACTCTCGGGGATAATGATAATTATCATACCGCATCCATCAATAAATGGAATCCACTACTAGAGAGAAGTAATTACAATGACTCTCGAGGATGCTTGTAATACGATAGGACTTATTGTAGGAGATGATAATCACAACTAGAACTTTTCTGGGAATGAAGAGAATTCTCCATTGAGGGTGAAGGAAGACCTTCTAGGTGACGTGACAACAATTTCGTTGGGTGGTTATAACAATCACATTGTTTTGTAGGAACTGTCGCTTTGTGGGGATGATTACATTCGTGCTGGGAATATAGGTTATAACAATAACCTATAGACAAGATGAGTGAAAACAATCACTCTGGTTAGGAGTGATCATAGTAATGACCAGTATAGATACCTATCAAGAGACAAGACTTACTCTTATAGGGATATGCGAAAACATTCGCTTGGAGAGGAATGGGTTATAACAATAACCCTTATGGTCGCCAAACTGTGGGGATGGGTTATAACAATAACCCATATGGACGTCAATCTGTTGAGAATATGTTACGACAATAACCTATATAGATGCCTATTGGAATAGGGCTTTAAGAATCATAACAATGATCCTCTATGCATATTAACTAGGGCTTTAGAGAGGTCTTGCACGAAGTGACCTTCATAGCTAATTGAACCTATGGCTTCCGCTGAGGATTATTCATGAGAGGAGTTGTCCTGATTGACAGCTTATTTTTCTTGGACCTAACAAAATGTCCTTCACAAATAGGTGAAGTTGTCACCTCTTTGGGGAGTTAGAGGAATGGTTCAACAAAAACTTTTCCCTTTGGATTTACAAAGTGTTCTTCATAACTTGGTTGACACATCAACCATTTGTTTTATCACTCTGTAAGGTGGAGAGCTTTAACAAAAGCTACTTAGGGGAATTGACTATTCCCAATTCTATCTTAGACAAGGTTTAAAAATAAAAGAAACCCTGGTCTTACCCATATAATAGGGTGACTTGGATTCGAAACGTGTTCTGGGCTAGGACACGAACATTCCTTTGTTGATAGGGATCGTCTCATTTTTAAAAGATCATGAGATCCTTATTCTCCTATGTTAAGATATGGATGACAAATTCGATATCGTGCAGACGATTATCCAATATGTTAACTTGCGAGGAAGGTGACCATGAGAATCATATTTAGTTATATTTTAGTTGTTTTTTCCATGGGCCATAATTCTTCGAAAGTTCAATTATTCCAAGAATAATCACAGAGAGAGTTTCAAATTTCTGACTAAGGAAATTTTCTCTTCTTTTTTTGACTACCAGGGTATATCTGGTGGAATCGATACGTTTTGTTGTTACGATAGTCATCGAGACAGCCGTCCGAGTGAGCATAAGCGGTGATTTCAACACCTCATCCTACATGAGAGTGTTTTCTATTTTTTTGTCCCTGAGGGTATCGGAAGGACGACAAGTTCTACTCATGCGATAGTCATCGGGGCAGCCGCCCGAGTGAGTATGAACGATGACTCTAACTCGACCTGCAGGGGATTTTTATAGATATATTTTTTTGGAGCCTTGAGTCTAGTTCTCTCTATTCTCTTATACAAATGGGAATGAGACGTCCTTTCTCAAATTGTGACTTTGACTTGTCTTTGGGGGGTTTATTCCATTTCTTTTTCAAAAACCTTACATTGAGGGTTAGTTTTCTAGATAATCGCGTAGCACGGAAACGAGCTTATTTAGGATATCCATCGATAGGAGTTTTTTGGAAACTCGGGCTTTTGAAGATAAATCGTAGTTTGATTGCCAAAGATGTTCATGACCTTTGCCTTTACTTGTTTTGTAAAATCCTTATCACCGGTTCGTGGAAAGAACCAAGATTCTCACTGTTCTAAGACCCTCTATCGTATAAAACTAGAAGTAGTTTGTTTATTTTCAGTTTGAGCTTCTTGAGCTTTTTGAGCTCATTGAGCTTATTGAGACTAGACTTCTACAAAGGCCGCCTATGTATTCTCCATTTGTCATGGATATATTCTTTTATTTTCTTTGGAAGAATCAGGTCTCACGGAGTTCTCCCATTGTTGATGATGACGTAGTTGTACAAAACTAGAGGTCGATTAGTCCATTCGAAGCTGAGTACTAGCTGGGGTTGTCCAACATAGTAATATAATACTAGAGGTTGATTAGTCCACTCTTAATAGGGACTAAATGTTGGGGAATTTCCCTACAAGGCTAAAGATTTGATTAGTCCTTACTGGGGACTAGCTCTATGAAGGTATGACATAGCCGTACAATACTAAAGGTTGATTAGTCCACTCTTTATTGGGGATAAACTATGGGGGATTGTAATATGGTTCTACAAGACTAGTGGTTTAATTAGTCATTTAGAGGCTGGGGACTAATCCTCGATAATGTTGACATAGTCGTACAAGACTAGAGGCCAATTAGTCCACTCTTAGCTGAGGACTAACTGTTGGGAGTTATGACATAGACACACACCATTGGAGGTTGATTAAGCCATTAGGACTAAACCTGTCATAATCCTGGTAAGACTGGATTGGGAGCCTTTGTAATCTTGCTACGGCTAGATTAGAGCCATGGTAATCCTACTAGAGTTAGATTGTAGCCGTGGTAATCCTACTAAGGCTATATTAGAGTCGTGGTAATCCTGCTAAGGCTAGATTAGAGTCGTGATAATCCTGCTAAGGCTGGATTAGAGTCGTGATCATCCTGCTAAGGCTAGATTAGAGTCGTTGTAATCTTGCTAAGGCTAGATTAGAGTCGTTATAATCTTGCTAAGGCTATATTAAAGCCGTGATAATCCTATTAAGGCTAGATTAGAGTCGTGATAATCCTTCTAAGACTAAATTAGAGTTGTTGTAATCCTGCTAAGGCTAGATTAGAGCCGTTATAATCCTACTAAGGCTAGATTAGAGTCGTTATAATCCTGCTAATGCTAGATTAGAGTCGTGATAATTCTTCTAAGGCTAGATTAGAGCCGTTATAATCATGCTAAGGCTAGATTAGAGTAGTTGTTATACTGATAAGGCTAGATTAGAGTCGTGATAATCCTACTAAGGCTAGATTAGAGCCGTGATAATCCTACTAAGGCTAGATTAGAGTCGTGATAATCCTACTAAGGATGGATTAGATCCATTTTCGCGAAACGATATTAGACATAATATCGTTTTAGGGCGTCTAGATTGCTTGGAGCAATAATTTCTTCGCCTTCAACATTCGAAAGGTGAACCGCACCTCTAGAGAGGATTTTCTTGATGAGGAAGGGACCTTCACATCGTGATCAGAACTTGCCCCTATGGTCTAACAGTTTACGGGTTACTTTGAGCACCGAGTCACCTTCTTTTAGGTTTCTGGTAAGTCTGGGTTTTGCATAACGCATCTAACCCATGGTCTTCCATTAACGTCAACTGGTTGTATCAGGATTTTACCCAACCTTCTTCAATGACGTGAGATTCCAACAGGACTCTTAGTATGGGAATTTCAATCTCGATGGGTTGTACGATATCCATACCGTATACCAGATAATAAGGAGTCTTATATGTCAATGCTCAAGCAGTCGTACGATCTCCTCATAAGGAGAATGACATCTTTTCATGCCAATACTTATAAGTAATGGTCATCTTCTTGATGATCCTAATCACATTCTTTTAAGCCGCTTCGACCGCGCCATTAGTTTGGGTCGATGGGGTGAATATTTGTGATGTTTAATCTTGAACTCTTTGAGAAGGGATAAAACATTTATTTGGATACGCACGTGGCTCCTTTACATCCGGCTGTGTTGGAGCATCTGAGCTGTTGGATGAGATTTGGGCGCTCATCTGATGGTCCAGAATCCTGTTGTAGAGATTAAACATATTTAAACTACATATGATTATGCAATTATATTTTCATTTAAAAGGTTATTAAAAATCGATTTTTAATCCCTTTTAAATTCATTTTTTCACCACAAATTTCACAAAAAATATTTTTAGAATCATAATAACAATTATGATCATATTTTATTCTTTTTATTAATGTTTGGTAATTTTGGGTTATTTTATTTAATTGACTTAAGTCATATATTAAACATAATTTAAGAATAAATCATAATTAAATATTTGTAACCCCTTCATTGGTCTAATTTGGGTAAAATATATACAAATATTTTATCCTCAAATTATTATTGGAATTTTGGAAAGTTTCCTTAATTAAGGTTTAATTATCACAATAATTAATCCTTAATTAGGATTTAATTCCATCTTTAATTTATTTTGAATATAAAAATCCAAATTACTGTTTTAATATTATCAAACATAATAATATAATTTTTAAAATAGGATAAGTCAAATTTTCATGCTTACAAGCACGAAAGTCTTTTCCCGAGTATCAGCAAACTACGAACTAAAAAGAGACTCTTATCAAAACTACGTTTGTAATCCTATAATTTTTATTAATTTTAAATTAAAAATCAATTGACGACTCTTTTATCAAAGAATAATATTTTAAAATGCAAATTTTCTTTAAATCAAAATATAATTTGATTATTTTAAATACATATTTGTTATAATTAATTTCTAAATGTCAGAACATATTTTTATAAATCTTTTAAATAATATTTTATTTAAAAAATATGTCTAACACACAAATCGAGATTGGAATTTCTCGAACCTCGAGCTTTTTCCGTAAAAAGGGTTTTACGGGTTACACTTTCTTCTCAGATTCTTCTTTAATTTTAAATTTTCTAACCGTATTTTTTAGATTTTACATGTTTTGAACATCTCCTCTAACTTTTAATTTATTTTTATGGAAAAATCCCAACTTTTATTTCATTTGCTTGTGTTTATTGTTTTTCAACAAAATCAGACCCAAACAAAAAAAAATACTTTTTTTTATTCCTATAAACTAGGAATATGGAAACCTTTGACTAAGTAGCAACTGGTATTAATGAAGATCCTTGTTTTAATGTATTTCATGAAGTTTGGATGTGATGGATGCCTAACTTTCTCCTTGTGAATTTAAATATTTGATAAATATAAGAAGAAAAATAAATGTAAATAGGATTTTTTTTCTTTCAAATTTATATTTTACATAGTCAAATGGAAAAACACAATCAAGAACATAAAAAATGCATAATATATAATAATGATTTTCAAATATTCAAAAAAATAAAATAACACTATTATTTTAGTTCCTAATGTTAAAATATTCTAAGTACTTATTGATAGTTAATTTTGTTGGACTAACAAGAGATGAAAATATGTTTCTATTATTCAAAAATCGTCACAAGTTCTTGAACGGATTCAAGTGCGGAAATGCTTGCTAGATTTGAAGCAACAGATAAACGAAGGAAGATGTAGTAAGTAAATAACACAAGAGTTTTATGGATGTTTGGAGATAAAACTCCTATGTCACCCCTTCTTTTATTTCTAGAAGGATTTTCACTAGAAAACATTACTCGTATAGCAACTACACAAATCCAGTCAGGATCACAAGACTTAACAGTTGCTTATTTCTTTAGTCCTAGCTATCACTCTGTTGAATAGACAATGTTCTATTCAACTAACAATACTAAAAATACACTCAGGTAGAACAATAAATGATTTCTTTTCTTTGCTTAGTGAATTATAGAATGATCTTTGAGAAAGAGTAAACACAGAACTTAGCAAAATTCAGAATTCGTGCCAATAGTCGTGGAGACGGAGAAGCTCGCTATTGTACTTTGATCACCTTTTATATTGAAGTGTAGCAATGGTCAAATCTTTCTCTTGGATATGTGTTAGCTTTCCATTAGATGTACACTAGGTGTATGGGATCGTACACAAGAATATATTTGTTGGATCATGGCGTACCGGATTATACTGCATAATATTCGGTATAACGTGGTGTATTGGAAGGTACAACGCGGGCTAGTGGAATAATTGAGTATGTGGCAGTTAAGTGTATTAAGATGACTTGAAAGACGGACTGGTGACGAATATTGATGTTCGCTATGCTGATGAGTTATGCAGATAAGAGGATGCTTCTTCATACGGCTGCTAAAGCAAGGTGTCTTCTTGCGCACTTCTTCAGACGACTGTTGAAGCAAGGCGTCTGCTTGCGCACTTCTTCAGATGACTGCTGAAGTAAGGCATCTGCTCGCGCACTTCTTCAGACGGTTGCTGAAGCAAGGCGTTTGCTCGTACACTTCTTCATGCGGTTGTTGAAGTAAGGTGTCTACTCGCGCACTTCTTCAGACGGCTGCTGAAGACAAGCGTCTCTTGAGTTGTACCTGGGCATAAGACATTTGCACAACTTAATTTTATTCACTTATGAATTCATCATAAAAACTATGTCGTATTGATTAAACCTTTTTTATTCACCTAAGTTCATTTAATCAATTAAAGCATTTTTCTTATTTCAACTAAATTAATTATTTCTCTTTTAATTAATTTTTCTTTTTTCTTTATTTAACTTAATCTAACATGTTATAATTAAGATATGTTTTCAATCGATGACAGTAGTGTCGACATGTTGACAATACAATTATTCGGGCCAAATTTACAAAATTGCATGGAGTTATCGGGTGAAAAAATATTGACAATAATTGTCACAAAACATTAATGAAAGACCAAGAAGATGATAACCGCAGAAGGGTACTTATATGTTGAAGTGGAGACATTTTGAGAGCAACTCCTAAAAGAACAATTTGTCATTTCATGTTAGTAGGTGAATGATACCTTGAGTGAGATTCTTAGTCATAAAAAAAGGCTAGATGAAAAACTCAACCAATAATATGGGATAATTTTGTTACTTCTTTTGTTCTAACTTAATTATATATGTGTTGTTGATCACATCTTAGGTGAAAGAGATTTGTGATCTCTTTTGGAGAAACTATAAATGATCATGTGAAGCATGGTGAAGACAATTGGAGAGAGTTATAAAGTCTTGAAATGAAATTTTTGAATTACTTTTGGTTTTGGAAATAGTCAAAAACTAAGTAGATTGTAAATTAATCGGTTCAAAAAAATTATGAGGTTGGTGGTTCGGGGTTTAAAGCAAGATGGGTGTCATGTGATATCTAGATTGAGTAAAGAGATGTCCATATCTGCCTTATTTTTCTTGTTAGGAGGTAGAGTATCCAAATTCTTCGATCGTTGATATCAGATTTTGAAAAGTAAATGGTGAAAATATATTTTGGCCTTCTTAGGTCTAGATCGATTGTTGGTCTCAAAGAGTAAAGAGATGTCCATATCTTCTAATCGGAACATGAAGACAGAATACCCAAATCAACTTCTGTGACAAGATCTAGGTTTCCAAATATATCAATAGGTATGAAAAATAATTTAATATTTCATCGAAGAAATAATGTGGTTGCCCATATCCACTCCATGTTATTAACTCTAAAATTATTTGAAATTGTTAGTCTTTTAAGAGACTCTTAGTAAGAGTAGAGGTATGGCCATTTATTTCCTAAATGGTTCAGACAAATAGATTGAAGTTTTGAACTCATCTATTTATGGCTTGATATTTGTATAGTATTGTTAAGGTGGAGATAATTAAATTTGTTAGTTAGTCAATAAATCTCAGCAAGTACACGTTTGGGTTTGGGTTTATATATTATAGATTTATAATATAATGGGCTTTAAGTTTATAATGGGAGTATTAGTAATTTAGTATAAATTGATACACTATTAACCTTAAGTTATTTGAACAATTATTTTATAAAATATTTATAAAATAGACAACTCTTCAATAATATAAATATTTGTTGATCAAATCTCGTTATTTTTTCTGTTTATTTTTTTTCATCTTCTTTCAATTGTCATATATATTATTTGTGTGATATCTCAAAAAGTTTGTGCAGGATATGAAGTGTTTTAAAATTTAAACCTAGTATGCCAAAACAGCCAAATTTGAGGCCAACTAGTAATTGAACCTATTATTTATGAATTAGTTATTCATAAACTATAAGTTTTTTATTTTAAAAACAATTAAATCAATTAAACTCTTTGAACCAAGTAACGGGTAATTTAACATTTAGGAAAATCGGTGTCATTTAGGTGCGCATTTTGGTAAACAAAAACCGATCGAACCAAACATCTTACATACATACCTAAGTACGTAATGGGAAATCGATATTTTGTTGTTGTTTGTTTTGTTGATCTTCTTGATTGAAGAGCTTACCAAAAGGTAAATTTGATGAAGTGTGGGATAGGTCAAGATTAACATCTATAAGGAAAACAATGAATATAAATCATTCATAGGTACTTGTTCACCAAAACCACCAGGGTCTTTCATTTTCGGCATAATATATTTGTATCTTGCTGTATATTCAATTATCATTTAGAGTGACATCAAAACCCTAGAATTGTGCATTCCAATTTATAAAAGAAACTTGTTCTTGTGAAAAAAATATATATTCAATTATTCTACTTATAGTTTGATGTTAATTATTTTGTGGTTTTTAGTTGGTTTTATTAAAGACATTGTTGAATAAAATGTATGTTATTGTATTTTTAATTTTGAAATTACTAAAATTTATTTTATATTTAAAATTTATAAAAAAAAATAATTATATTTTAATTAATGAATTAAGTGATTTGTGATAAAAAAAATATATGATAAGATGATTTGAGTTTGAATAAAAAAATTCCAAAATCAACTAGAATGTTTCAAATAAATATGTTAAAAAAACAAATGTACTTTTGCTTCATATCACTAGTAAAAAAAGGACCTTTACCGACGGTTTTTCCCGAAGGTTTTGTAAACCTCTCCTAAATACTCCCGAGAGGAACAAATCCTTCGGGATTAAAAATAGATTCCGAGAGAGGTGAAAAACCTTCGGGTTTATTAATTATTACCGAAAGTTCTACAAAGAACTTTCGGTTTTTACCCTCCCAAAAAACTCAAAAAAATTCTAAGTGTTGGATGTGGGTTAATTGCGAAGGTTTTTGTAAAAACCTTCGGTTTTGAAATCCCTGGTTTTTTAATTGCGAAGGTTATTCAAAGAACCTTCGGTTTTGCCTTTTTTGAAAATTTCATTTCCGAAAGTATTACAAAGAACCTTCGGTTTTGCTCATTAAAAAAAATTATAAATTTGGTTATGGTTTTTTCCGAAGGGTCTTTAATAAACCATCGGTTTTGAATAATATAAAAACCGAAAGTTTTATGAAAACCTTCAGCCTAAACCTCTATAAATACAAACCCTAACCCTTCTCTTTTTCATTCCACTCATTTCTCCTTTCTCTCTCTTCCGCCGCCGCCGCCTGCCTCCTCCAAGCCGCGGGTTCTTCTCCTCTCTTCAGGTAATTTGTTTGATTTGTTTTTTTGTTTTGTTTATTGTAAGATTTAGATTTCTTAAGTTTATATATATATATATATATTATAGATCTAGATTTATGTTAGTTTACGTTATTTTGTTTGATTAATATATATATACATATATATATCTGAAATGCATTTAGGATATGGGTGATTCGACATGGAAGAGACTTCGGCAAACACCGGAGAAACTGCATCCGTGTTACCAGAATCTGATAACACAATCAGAAATTGCGGCACGTGAGGAAGAGGTCAGAAAGATGACGCTGGAAATGGAACAAATCCGATTAAGGGATGCCGAAAGAGGTCGTTTGCTTAGTGAAATCAAAGCGGACCGGGCCGAAATGTCTCAGAGATTAGAGAATCTCGAACAGGAACTTGTGTTGTTGAGGAGTCGACTGAATCAACCACCCCCTCCTTCCACCCCATCTAATAATTAATTTGTAGATTTATTATGGATTTATTATGGGTTTATGACAATTAATATTTAATTTTATGCGTTATGTTTTAATATTTATGAATTATTGTTATTATGTTTGTTTGGTTTGGTTTAATATGTTTTAAATAATTAAGTTTTGTTGACTTTTCACCTTTTTTTAAAAAAAAAACGCATCGCCAAAACCGAGGGTTTATTTGTAAACCTTCGGTTTTGACCAATTTTTTTTTAGAGGTAAAAACCGAAGGTTTTCAAATAAACCTTCGGTTTTGACCTTACATTAAAAAAATCCGATTTTTTTCTAAGTATGGGAAGGGTAAAAACCGAAGGTTTTCAAATAAACCTTCGGTTTTGACCATACATTAAAAAAATCCGATTTTTTTCTAAGTATGGGGAAGTGTAAAAACCGAAGGTTTTCAAATAAACCTTCGGTTTTGACCATACATTAAAAAAATCCGATTTTTTTCTAAGTATCGGGAGGGGTAAAAACCGAAGGTTTTCAAATAAACTTTGGTTTTGACCATACATTAAAAAAATCCGATTTTTTTCTAAGTATGGGGAAGTGTAAAAACCGAAGGTTTTCAAATAAACCTTCGGTTTTGACCTTACATTAAAAAAATCAGATTTTTTTCTAAGTATCGGGAAGGGTAAAAACCGAAGGTTTTCAAATAAACCTTCGGTTTTGACCATACATTAAAAAAAATCCGATTTTTTTCTAAGTATGGGGAAGGGTAAAAACCGAAGGTTTTCAAATAAACCTTCGGTTTTGACCTTACATTAAAAAAATCAGATTTTTTTCTAAGTATGGGAAGGGTAAAAACCGAAGGTTTTCAAATAAACCTTCGGTTTTGACCATACATGAAAAAAATCCGATTTTTTTCTAAGTATGGGGAAGTGTAAAAACCGAAGGTTTTCAAATAAACCTTCGGTTTTGACCATACATTAAAAAAATCCGATTTTTTTCTAAGTATCGGGAAGGGTAAAAACCGAAGGTTTTCAAATAAACCTTCGGTTTTGACCATACATTAAAAAAAATCAGATTTTTTTCTAAGTATGGGGAAGGGTAAAAACCGAAGGTTTTCAAATAAACCTTCGGTTTTGACCATACATTAAAAAAAATCCGATTTTTTTCTAAGTATCGGGAAGGGTAAAAACCGAAGGTTTTCAAATAAACCTTCGGTTTTAACAATTCCCAAAAAACTTCTGATCAAGGTCAAGACCGAGAGATATATTTAAAACCTTCGCAAATACACATCAAAACCGAAAGTTAATTTTATAACTTTCGGTTTTAACACTACCTAGTTTGTTCAATTATTTTGTTTTTAACCCACTAATCTTAACTTCTAACTAATATAATCATTTTCGTGTTCTATTTTAAAAATTAATATTGTGTTTCATGTTAAAATATTTATGATTGTGTTTGATTATTATTGAGAAGTCTATATGAATGTTCATGTTTGATTATCTTATGAATGTAGGTAATGTTTGATCATATGGATTGTGCAATATTTTAAAGACATCAAATGTGGTAAATTAATATTGTTATAGGTCATTAGAAGGTGAAAAACCAAAGAATTTAACAATTTGTCAAGTGCTAATTCCGAAAGTTATATAATTAACTTTCGGAAATAACCATCAAAACCGAAAGTTTTCTATAAACTTTCGGATTTTACATTTCTCAAGAACGAGGGTTTTATATAAACCCTTCGGTTTTGATGGATATTTCCGAAAGTTAATTATATAACTTTCGGAATTAGCACTTGACAAATTGTTAACTTTCGGTTTTGATGGATATTTCCGAAAGGTCTTTATAAAACCCTCGGTTTTTCGACAAAAGAGGAAAACCGAAAGGTCTTTTTAAAACCCTCGGTTTTTCCAAAAAGAGAAAAACCGAAAGTTCTTGTAAAACCCTCGGTTTTTCCACAAAGAGAAAAACCCGAAAGTTTTCATATAACTCTCGGTTTTTCTCTTTATGGAAGTCCCGAGAGTGTCAATACCGAGGGATGGCGAGGGTTACTAAAACCTTCGGTAAGGAGTCTTCACCGAAAGTTATAGGGTCAAAACCGAGAGTTTTAACTCTCGGTTTTGACCCCTTTTTCACCAGTGTATCATGCATGTTGGTATTTCTTAGACTTTTTCATACCATAAAAAAATATATAATTTTGGAGCTTAACCTTATCATTTTTTTGGGGTTCAAACAGTTAATTGACTTTCATGGGGACTTGCCTTCTCGACTCCAAATTACATATGAATTCTTTTGCATTAACACTATACGAATAAGTGTTAAGAAAAAAATCTAATCTAAACACACGATAAAATAATATATTAAGATAAAGTGGTAAAGAATAATAAAAAACACAAGATATAACGAGGTTCGGCCAACAATGTCTATATCCTCGGGGAGTCGTCCATTCTATTGATTTACCTTGAAATAAAGGTCCAAGTAACCGTAGGTTAAATTTCTCTATTTATAGGAATACATCAAAAACCAAAAGACTGAACTATTACTCATAAGCCCAATAAAACTTAAAACCCATTACAATATATAAACTCTAATAAAATATGAGCCACAAACCCAACAATCTCCACCTTGGGCGAATACCGTTCTTATTAAGATGTGATGAATAAATTACAAAATCAACAATCTTCACCTTGACGAATTTCACGTCCCTTAGGAAATACACGAGCCGTACTCATCAATTTCCACTTTGACAAAAGTCAAGCCATCAAAAAATAAGTGGGTTCAACACTTCAATCTTCACCTTTGATTGAGCCATTCATGAGATAACTTCTCGTACCTCAACTTCCACTCAAGAGTCCTTAGAAGAATAACAATATCCACCATCACGTATATCGCACCATCAAAAGGTTATGAGCCACACATCAATCTCCACTGCTCGAGTCATTCACGAGATAAATCATTATACCTCTACTTACGCACAAAATTCCTTAGAAGATAAAATTATATAGTTTATAACACCAAATAAATTTGGTTAACCACGTTATTTCAATGACGAGAGACATTCAACAACTCTTCTCAATCTTTGTTCATACCTACTGACATATGCGGAAACTATAATTAACAATTCTTTATTATGTCAAAATAATTTTTACCCTTGTTTTCCACAAACTGAGTGTCTTATTTTTAAAGTCCAACAATCGACTGAAACCAAAATACCGAATAGACCCAAGACGAACTTTAATCGTATATATTTTCAGAATCAAATATCTATCAAAAATTGAGGACACCCAAAACGAACTTCCATCGTCTACTTCCTCAAAATAAGATATCAATTGAAAAATAAGAAGACACAAGACGAATTTTTATTGTCTACTTCATAACAAATAAATTAGGCTATCACGAAATCTCTTTTCTCTAACTCAAGATCTAACAAAGTATTTGTCACCCTTCTTGCCTTGAATGTTGCATACTCAACCAACTTGAACCTCATACTTCTATTTGAACAAATTAGCTTGCAATCTGCTAGTTTCTTGAATCAAAAAACGCCTCACAATACAAGAATATAATTTCAAGATTCACTATCTCTCTTCAATTGTCTTCATCAATGCTTCAAATGATCATCTATAGTTTCTCTAAAAGAACTCGAATATCCTTCCATTTGAATTGATTGAACCTCTCATCTAGCCCATTTCTCATGACTAGGAATCTCATTCAAGATCTCAATCATCTCATCAATAAGATGACAAATCAATCATCTCATTCATCTAAAATATGATCCATATTGTATGGATAATTAAGATAGAACAAAAGAAGTAATAAAATCAACACCTTCAAATTAATCGAGTCTCCCATCTAGCCCCTATTTCATGACTAGAAATCTCACTCAAGGTCTTATTTATCTTCTCACATTAGAAGATAATACAATGATTTCTTCTTGGTTCGTTTGAGAGTTGCTCTCAAGATGTCTCCACCTCAACTTATAAGTCTTTCATTAGTCTTCATCTTTCCAATATTTCAATTATATTGTGTGTTAACTGGAATTGTGTCAATCCTTAATCACCCGCCAACTCAATGCAATCTTCCAATTTGGCCTAAATAATTGTCCTGTCAACATGTCTACAATGTTATCTTCGGTAAACACCATTTTGATAACAACTTTCTATACTCGATCATGTTTTTGTCAAGTGTAAAAATACATAATCTCACCATCGTCTTCATCTTGATTATCTCTTCCAATAAGATAAGATTATAACCAAAAAGATACAAACTTTTTTATCTCAAACAAGTCAAATAAAATTAAAATTAGGCAGACACTTTAAGCCCCTTAATCTTCATCCTTATACTTAAATAAAAAATCAAACTCTAATAACACTTTGATGAGAAAATGTTTATCAAAGCAAAATAATTTCTCAATTAATTATGTATAAGAAATGAGTGAACCATAATGAAATAAAAATGACAATATAAGAAAAGTTTTAGAGTTAAAACCTCTATTTAAATTGAGAGTAAAAAAATCACGGGACTCAAACAGGCAAGTTAATAATTAACTATCATCAACAAATTTATAAGTATGGTTTCACTTAGATATAACCAAACTAGAGTCACTAATAAATTGCATTGAGATCACACAGCAATCTTGACAAATAATAACAAAGAACAAGACAAATAAAAATAAAAAAAATACAAATTATGCAATTCTAATTTTTCGTCGAAATTAGAAGACTTAGAAATCATATCTTCCCTGTTCAGAATGTAGCCTCACAAATTACCAACAAGCTGTCAAATTTTGAAGTCAAATAAATGGTGCAAACTCCGACAAATAAAAATTTTCTCTAGTTGGTACTTCAAAGATAAGTATGTTATGTCTTCTAAATCTTGTTGTTGTCCACCAAACTCAAAAAATACATCTGATAAAAAATAATGTGCTTAAATAATTCTTACAGCAAGTTAAATCTTTCCCACTAGAAAAAAAACACATTAATGAATTAATACTAAATCCACAAAGTTGCTTATTTATGAAGATGGGAATCAAGTACCAACTATGAGCTCAAGCCATTATTGGATGGGATCTCCTCTCCCGAATGGATCAAGATCAATGAAAGACCCCTCATTTTTGCTACCAACTTAGACCTCAACAAATGTTTTTGATATGTTATTTAACTTTGTGATTTTATTTTTTTTTGGAAATTAAAAAAGAACTAGCATGACACCCCGCATCAATGACTCTGCGCTTAAACTCAAAACGCTTACAGATGAAATTGAACCTATGACTTTTTGTTTTTTAAAGTCAACTCTTATCACTGGAATACCTTTGTGGGGTGTTATTTAACTTTGTTATTAAGTATTGTAATCCCAATAATATTGATTATTCTTGTTGGAGAATTAAAACATTAGTTAGAATATCCACTCTGTGTCTCGCAATATGAGTGCTTTTAGGTTTCTTTTAATCAAAATAATTTGTTTTTTGAAAATGGTGATAAAAGTTGTTATTTGCAAGGTTTACAATTGTATTATTTAAGATATCAACTCTATGTCTCCCAATATGGGTGATTTTAGGTTTTCTTTTGTTCAAAGTGTGAAAATCTAGTGTCGGAAAATTGTTTTGGAAACACTTTTATTTATGTCAAGTATCTTATTTGGACGTTTATTTAAATGGATATAATATACTTATAACTTATTGGTATGTTTTCTAGTCAAAACTCATATTTGGATTCAATTCCAATTTCCAAATACATTTGGAGTACATTATTTTTTGATAGGTGAGGCTAGGACTCAAATTCCTGAACAAATGTCAAAATACAATTGTGTTAATAACACCTCTCAGTGTTGGTATAGATAAAAAAATACATCAAATTTACAACTTTATGGAAATGTTAAGAGTATCCTCTAGCTTTCCCACAATTTGTTCCATCCCTGGCCTTTCCTGCTTTAGCCCTGTACAAGATAAAGCCAATTTCATCACAATTTCAAAGGCCTCAACTGAGTAATCTCCATTTAACTTAGCATCAGCAAAATCCACCAGATTTCCTCCCCTTGTCAAGAATCTTGCCTGAGAAAATTCCCCCATACATTGAGTTTTTACTCCATTGGTTTCATTTATAGTAACTTTCCTATTAAATCTCACAAATTCGACAAAGAAAACTCACCTTTTTGTCAAGTGACATTGGTCTGGTCAGATCCATATTGATGACCCTTTGCCCCGATATAATTTGTAACAATACAATTCCGAAACTGTAAACATCGCTAGACGAATTTACACGTCGGTTATTTCGATACTCTGGATCAACGTATCCAAACGTCCCTCTAACTTCTGAACTCACGTAGGAAAGACCCATATCGAGGACTTTGGACAAACCAAAATCCGATAGCTTCCCATGAAAATCCTCGCATATAAGAATGTTTGTTGGCTGTTTTGTCACGATCAAACAATATTGTAAAAGTCACACATTAATGTAAATCTCTATGTTCATCATTTCATGCACGGTTAATAAAAGATAACCCGATGTTTACCTTAATGTCACGATGAACTATGCAACCGTCTGGATATGTGTGGAGAAACCATAAACCTCTAGCACAATCAATAGCAATTTGAAGCCTTTGGATCCAAGTAAGAGTCTTATCCTTACCTATTTGATCAATACAAAATAAGATAGTTGATTTGTGTCATTGAATGTACATTTTATTTTATTTCACGATAATTCATATATTTAGGAATTTATTATACCAAACAGCCATTCGGAGAGATTTCCATTATGGCAGAGCTCATAGACTAGGAAACATTCATCTTCACCCTCACAATACCCAACTAGAGCTACTAGGTTCGGATGTTTGACAGGCGAAAGGCTTGTCACTTCGCGAACAAAAGTTTCCATGTGGCCATCGTTCAATATGTGTTTAATGGCCACATGTTGCCCATTTGACAATCGGCCTTTGTACACCTTTCCTGATATAAAATAAATTGAAAGAAAGATTTTGTGAAAATTGAACTCCTCGTGGAATTTATATCAAATAATCAATCTAGGAAAAAAAAGAAGAAAAATCTAGTATTTCTATTATCTTATGAATAACTTTTATATTTAAAGATAGATGTCTATGATTAGTTGTGATATGCCTAAAATTGTGAAACTTCAAATGTATGGTTTGTCAAATTTTAAAGACCATAAATCTTTTACCCTCACAAAGTGGGACTTTTTAATTTGGTGTTTGCTAATTTGACAAAAAAAAAATAATTAATGTTAAACAAATTGATATCTATCCATTCAACATTTTTCACTACAACATTTTCCACTTTCTAACTTAATTATAAATTATTTTACATTTTACTTTAATAATGCTTTAATATAATTTCTAAAATATGCACATTATCTTCTGGGTGTGGGAAGCAATTATATTTTATTGGGTGTATATGAATTTGAATTAGGGTAGGACTAAGTTTAAATACATTTTATTTCTAATTTAATCTCATGTTCATTCATACAGATTCGATCACTTTACATGAAATGGTATTTTCAAAGAAAATCAATTATTTATTTAGAAATGTTGTCAATGTATTTTTTATTTTATTTTTCTTTCTACTTGGTGATTATATTTGAAAAGACCTTAGAGAAAACAAGAAATTACAATGTGAAAAATAAAGTAATGGAAGAAAGTCCAAAAATTGAAAACGACCAAATGACATTTTAAAAAACAATGTTTTTTATGCATATATATTTTTATCCATCTCTTATTTAAATTTGAGCGTTTTTGAAAATCATTCTATAAATCCAAAATATACCTGCTATTCCTTGGCCAATGAAATTTGAAACATTAAGATTGTCGGTGGCAGAATTAACTTCTTTTATTGATATCTTCCGACATATATCATGTTCAACGGATGAATAATATTGGTTTGATGCTACAAATGGAGAAAACAGTTAGAGTTGTTACATCCAAAGTTGGAGATAATAATTGTTTTATTCAAGTTGCTTACCCTCTTCTTTAATTTCGGGAATGAATTTTGATTTCGCCTTTTTCCTAAGAAGTATACACCATACAATACTCACAACTATTACAATCCCCGATAAACATCCAATTAGAATCCATAAATCTGAAAAATAAATATAAAATAAAATATATTATAAAATTATGTTCAAAGAAAATCTCATACAAATTAATCTAGTTGATCAAATTTACCTTTTCTGTTGGTTTTAATATTTTTTTCACTTCCTTGTACATCTGAAATAAACCAGAAGATGGAAAACAAATATTGAACATGATAAGATCTAAATGAGAACTTGTTTAATTTAGTCCAATGAAAAATTGTTGAATTTAATCTAACATAAAGGTACATGTCAATATTATATTATGATAAGACAATAAATAATAAGATAAATTAAAGTTTCAATGAACATTTATAATACATATCAATAGACTTATTTATTATTTTATGATGGAAAACAAATTAAAAATACACATAGAAAGTTAAGTTAAGTTTACATCCCATATAATAACATATTCCTTTTTTAAACAAACCATGAAGGGTTATTTCAATTTAATCTATATAATTCTTTATCACATAATTAATCAAAATTATTTAAATAATCAACTAAATGATAGTATTTGTATTTTAAAATAATAAATAACGCAATATTTCAGTCATATAACTAAAAGAACTCAAATAATTCATTTTTTCATCAAATACAATTTTTATTTTTAAATATCTCAATTTATTTTACCTACACCAAGTGTCCATATATTTATTCATTATACTTAGTCTTCTTAAGTATAATGGGTTTGTCAATGATTAATATAGTAAATTAAACTCTTACAAAATAGCAAATTAGGTTGAAAAAACATTTATCATGAATCTTGTACAATTAACATGTAAACCCACAATTTAAAAGATCTAAAAACCAGGAAATGCAATAGATTGGAGTTGAGATGACAAAACTCAATAAATTTAAAATTGGCAATACCTAAAACATTAAATTTACCATCCAAATGAAGTCTCTCAAAAAGTGAAAAAAGCTTTGATTCAAACAAATAATCATTATTCGATTTGGTTGTAGTTATTATAACTTCATGAACATACAATGAAATTGATTATCCAATTCTATTAAAGTAAAATTGAGTAGAACATATGTTATGTGTTTATAGTTAGGTATACCATCTATAATTAGATTATAGGGATAATTTTCTCCATATGAAGAATAAGCATATATAGGAATGATTTTAATAATTTCATTATATCATCATTTTCAACTATAGTTTCAAGCCTTATCAAAAAGACTCTTTATTTAACCTTCTAATTGAATTGGTCATATAAAACATACCCTTGAGATAGGCCCTTCTATCGAACGAATATGTTCATAATAATAATTTGTTTCGAATTTGAAATAACAAATTGAAACTCCTTATTTGAGTTAATTACAATTTGGATCTCATATTTTGAACATCACAATTTTTTACTCTTTATTGAGGTCAATTACAATTAGAGACTTCTTCTTTCGAATCTCACAATTTGGGTTTTCACTGAGTCAAATTATGAGTTTCGAAAGAGGAGGTGTCAAATTACAATTGCCCCCTAATAATGAGTTCAAAATTGTATGATTCGAAAGAAGATATCCCAAATTGAAATTTTCCCAAATAAAGAGCCCAAATTGTACCGTCTAAAATAAGGGATCCTATATTACAATTGGCTCCAATATAAGAAGGCCTTATTTGTTATTTCGACCAATTATGAATTCAGGTATCAACAACTTTGATCAACTAACATTCATTATTCCTAAAGAAAAATTATAACTTCAATGTTCATAAGAGGATAATGATTTTCACAGTTAGATTCCAAATCTAATCTATATAAGAAAGCAAAAGATATGTAAATTAGAATGTATGTATTCCATTACCCATAGAAAGGCGGTTTTGCCCTTGTAGACAACCATAAAGTTCCTTGATCCATTTCTCCTCATAAATTCCACGGCTAGTTACCGTTACAAGAACTGCAAATCTACAAATATCATCCTCCCCTTTCTCTCCCATTTCTTCCCACATCCTTAAACAAGAACCACAAGCCTCACCCGACAAATCATCGCTACCAAGATCACAACTTTCCTCCAACATATTCTCAAAGTTTTCGAGCTTATTTATCACATCTATTACAGAATAATCTGAACAACCGCCTTCTCCACTTGTTAGCTTCTGAATCCCACAATTGAGAACATCATCTTGCTTAGTTTTCATTGAAGCCAAGCAGTTGACTTGCTCTGTCATATTAAGAAATATCTGCCCTGTTTTGTTGGCTCTTTCTCCTAATGCATGTAGATAACCATCAAAAGGAACAACACAACAATTTGCTTCCAAGAATCCTCCCCAGTTACCTTGAACACAATTTGAATCATTTCGTTGAGAAGGAAATTGAATATTTAAGATGCAGTCATTGGTTGATGATGCTAGAGACTTCCAAATATGGAAGGTCAAGATCATGGTTATAATTAGTTTCATGTAGGTGTTCCCAGAAAGAAAGAATGTGTATAGATGTTGTCTAGAGAATGAAAATGGCTTGTTGAGATTGCGGGAGTTCTGAATAAAGGTAGAAACAAAAATGATCTAATTTGGAAAGTGATGTTTTATATAAAAATAAATCATTGCTATATATCTCCTATTGATATTCTTACTTTTTTTAGTTGAAATAATATATACAAATATATTCGTGTTGAAAAATAAGTATGATTGAAATATCATGATTGTAATCATTTAATCCGTTTAATATTAATGAGTGAAAACTATTTTTGGTCAATATCGAAAATATATATAGTATTTTAGCTAAATCTAGATAATACCTTAAAATTAATTTAAATCTTAAACCTTTATGATTTTAAATTTTAAAACGATAAAATTTCAAAAAAAAAAAATTAATTCAACTCTTAAAATCTTACACAAACCTAATAAGTTAAATATAGAGAAACTCTTAGATTAGTTAAAATTTACATCTTACTACTATTTAAGTATTAACTATTTACTTCTTATTTTATTAGAATATTTAATTTTAAATCAAACTGGTAAAACATATGTATAAGTTGTTGTTTTTTGTTGCTAAAAACATAAATTTATTTATGATAATTTAGTTATATAATGAAAAACTTTAAAATATTAAAATTTTGAGCTCATTTTGATTAAACTTATTTGTTCTAACATATTTGAATCACTAATGATAAATATGTTTGATATTCTTAGCTGTCTTATTTATTCTTCTTATTTACTCTATCAAGCTTATTCGTAAAATATTTAAATATTAATTTTATTATTCGCTAAAACAACTATAACAATTGTTACATAATCATGACTGGTTAGTTCATTAAGCTAAATCAAACTAACATTTAGATCAAACCAATGAGAAATATTAGTTTTTGAGATGTAACATTGAACTATGAGTCTCTATCATTTTATACTATTTTAATTATATAATTAAAAAAATTGAGGATTAACTAGATTTTTATTTTAAAGAAAATTGAATACAAGAGAAATAAACAAATATGGTTATTTTTCTTTTTTTTAAATGTTACATGTATGAAAACTTAAACCCTTAAAATTCAACTCTAAAATTTGAATAAATTTGAGCTTAATTGTGAAGAAACAGGAGAGACCTGATAAATTGCCGGCTACGGACAAAATGATTTCCTTGGGTCTGCCATGTTTGGAAAAAAGACAAACAGCTAAAGAACATAACCAAAAGTAGAACAATGTTAAAATAAGAAGGGGCCGGCAAGATACCAAATAATGAGTTGTCAATTCTTCCTTCCGACTGTCGCCAGCAATTCAATAGACTATTACAAAGTCTACAATTCAGAAAAAAAAAATAACAAAAATTGATAGAATATGTTTTATTAATATTTTGATAAGAAAAAATAACTGGTTGATGCCAGGCCTAGCCCGGATGAGTAGGCAACCGGACCAAAAAGGGGTCCATTTTTTTATATATGTTATGTATTAGTAAGAATTTTTAGTTTTTCTAAGTTAAAATTTTTGAAAAATTATCTAAGATTTTCGATGTTTCAAGATAGATTGAATGGACTTGCTATTTTGTGTATTGAAAAAGATTTTTTGGAATATAATGATTAAAATACAATTATCAATGATTTTGCATCTAAAAATGCAAGAAAAAGTCACTTTCACTGACAATTTATGTTGCATCTTTATAGATATTGAAAGGTTATTGAAGATGAACAGTGAAACACAAGTGAAGTTTATACGTAAGGCACCAATTTCGTGCTTTCGCATAATGCCTAAAAAATCTCAAGAACGACACTGGTTGATGCAAAATAGATTTTTATTAAGATTATTTTATTTGAAAAAATATGGGTTACAAAAAAATTCTATAAGAAAGTTTGGGCATATTGACTGGGTCTAGTTAATCTATCCATCCTTCTAACAAAACAAAGTCTTGGGCTATGCGTTTACGGTTGGTTGGGTCATCCAATTTGTTCAAAAAAAATTAATAATAAATAAAAACAATTATTGTAATATATAATAATATAAATTAAATTAATTAATAAATTCTTTAAATAAATAAATAAGACAATTCTTTTAAATGAATAAAAACAATTCTTAGATCTATAAATAAATAAAACAATTCTCTTTTCTGAATATAAATACTGAGCTGGGCCTTACCCCAAATCTCTTTGTGGCCTAAACTAAATTAAAGAGAGAAATAAATTAGCCTACCTAATGGGGAAGGGATCTTATTCATTTTGGTTACACTAGGAAGTGCCCTTATTATCCTCGTGTTAATTCATTTGACTATTTTGTTGAAGTTTGTCCAAATGAATGTTAAGATTAGTGCCCAAATTAAGAAGTAGTATGACTACTATAATAACCATGTTAAAAACAAAATGCGACGTAGATTTGAATATATTACATTTAGATAGATGGTAGGTCTTGAAGATAAAGATAAATAAAATGTAAATATTATATTTAAAACGATAAAAAATTTAGAGTAGATAACATTTGAGGATGGACATAAGAGATATAGTGTCATACATTTTTTCAAATATGACCAAAAGAAACACAAATATTTTCTTTTATCGATTTATCATGGAAAAAATCAATGGTCCACTAAATAATAATCAAAGTGGGCCTAAATGGATCATTCAACTACGAAAACAACCTTGGAGGAGCACGTTTTGAGAGAAAACGACTTTTAGATGTTACACATATCTTCACCAAGCAATTGCCCAAAAGTTCATATTGTTAGTTTAGGACCTTAACTAAACTAAGTTTTCACTCATATTTCAAAATTAATCTTTTTAAATAAATTATATTTCTCTTAATGGATTATACTGTGACTCTTTTAGGCTCAAAATATTTTATTTTGCTCTTCTATGTTATTTAGTAAGTTGACGTTAAACACTTACCAAAAACATTTTGAATTTTTGGGTTTTTATACTGAAAACAAAATTCATTTTTATCATATTTAATTACTTAATTTATCAAACAGTATCATTTCAAAAAATCCACATGAAAGCAGCTCTTAGGTTTAAAACTCTTTACATTTTTTACAAATCCAAGTACATCATCTCTATGTACACTAATTAACCAAATTTGTTTATCTATATAAGTGGAAAATTATTGATATATAGAAAAAACCTTACCATAAAATATCAGAAATATTGGTTGATCGAAAAATATAGTAAGATATAGGACATATATCAAAATTATTGTTAAAGCAAAGTTATGAGATTTTTAAAAATTCCGTACTTAAATTATATATATATATATATATATAATACTTAAAAAGAAATAAATAATGATTAATAAAATTATAAATATTTATGATTTAATTTTTTTTTCAAATTATATTCACGCATTTAATATGAAATTTTTAGTTAAATCAAACAATTTTTAAAAAATTCATAATATATTTGAGGCTCAATTTTAAGGTATCTATTTTTTCTATCTAAACTTAACAAATATATTTTTTTTTCAAATAAATTTTATATTAATTTAATTATAGAAATAAAAATTTTAAAATTAAATTAAAATTAAATTATAATATTATTCAATATATTAATCTCTAAAAATTATATTTTATTTGACTATCAAGTTTTTTATTTTATTTCAAAATAGACATAATGGAGTTTAATATGTGATCAAGTATATCAAAAATATAAAACACAATTAGGGATGACAATGGGTATCCGTATACCTGATATTCGTGGGTACCCGATGGTCGGGTTTGGGTATTTTAAATTGGGGTCGGGGTCGGGAATGAGGAGTAAAAATGATTACCCGATCGGGTTCGGGGTCGGAAATGGGGAGTGTGCAAAACTCAAACCCGATACCCGAAATATTAATATTAAATATATATATATATATTTAAATTGACATTTCAAATTTCAAATTTTAAATCAATACCATCATTACAATTTATATTAAATATATTAATTATTTAGTTATACCAACATTCAACCACTCACTCTACCACGCGATCATTAATTTAATTTATATTCTCCATGACTCTTAATCTTCCATTTCTATAATAACAAAACATTTCCCTCCCTATTCACTTCTTATTTTTAAGATTAAAATATTATATCTTTTTTATTTTAACCTCTTCTCTAATTTTTGTTGAACTTCTCTCTAAATTTTTTGGAGTTCATATATATATATATATATATATATATATATATATATATATATATATATATATATATATATATATATATATATATATATATTATATTTTGTTCAACTATACATGTATGTAATATTTTTATATATATTTTTAATATTTAGTATTTAGTATATTTAGAAAATAATAAATAAAAATTCATATTTTAATCAGGTAATGGGGTATCCATCGGGTATTGGGTACCCGACGAATCGGGGATAGGGATACAAATAGATATACCCGTCGAGTTCGAGGTCGGGGATAGGTAATAAAATAAAAATCGGATTCGGGGATGAGTACTTCACTACCCGGCGGGTAGGGTACCCGTTGCCATCCCTAAACACAATAAATATGAAACACAATTAAATAGAAAGCATAATGAAGTATGAAACACAATTTTTTTTGTGGAAATAATATGTTTATTTAGGTATCAAAAACATAATACCCATATCATACCAAAATTAAGGTACGATAAATATATGAATTTTCTCATACTGAAACTTTCGATAAATTATAAAATATAGACAAAATGTTGAGATATACCGTACCGACTCACCCTTACTCTTTTACGAACTTATTTATTCAAATATTCAAGATATTATATTATTTAAGTAAATTAGGAAATAAATATAATAATGATATTACTATAATATTTAATATTTTTAATAATATTGTGATAATATATATATATATATATATATATATATATATATATATATATATATATATATATATATATATATAAAGGTTAACATTCTTCTCAAAACTCAAGATAAAAAAAAGTTGAAGGATAAAAATTGAAGATAAGATTTTGAAATATTGATAATATTTTATAAGTCAAATAAATTATTAAGTGTTTTAATCCTTCCAAAATAAAATAAGAAAACATAATGAATAAAATATGTCCATCAATAGGTCGAGACATTATTTTTATAAAATTATGTTAGAAATCATATATGTTCATAGGTGCGTTAATCGTTTGTACATGATTCTCTCTACAAACTCTATCTACGGATTGGTTAAGACATTGTTTGTATACAATTTCATTCGAAGCCCTATCTGTTGGTATTCATTCATACACAATTTTATCTGAAAACTCTATATGTCGATAGGTCGAGACATCATTTATATATGATTCCGCTGAAACTCTATATGTTGATAGGTGCATTAATCGTTCGTACACGATTCCTTCTGAAAATTCTATCTATATGTTAAGTTAAAGTCTTTGATTAATTTTAAGTGTATCAATAAAACTTAGTAGTGTTATTAATTTTATGTAGGGTCAAAGTGAAGAAAACCGAAAGGGAATATGTCCGGTAGTTGATCAAATTCGGTATTTGATCAACTTCGGTATTCTGTAGAAGCGCGTCCGGTTTTTCTATTCGGCTTCGATATTCTGCAAAAGCGCGTCCGTTTTTTCTATTCGGCTTCAGTTTTACAAATGCGCGCTCGGTTTTGTCTGGTAGTTGATCAAATTCGGTATTTGATCAACTTCGGTATTTTGAAGAAGCGCATCCGGTAGTTTGTCCAAATCGGTTTTTGGACAAGCGCTTCCGGTTTTATGTCCAATTCGGTATTTTAAAGAAGCGCATCATGTAGTTTATCTAAATCGGTTTTTGGACAAATGTTTCTGGTTTTATGTCTAGTTCAGTATTTTGAATAAGCGCATCCGATAGTTTTTCCAAATCGGTTTTTGGATAAGCGCTTCCGGTTTTATGTCTAGTTCGGTATTTTAAAGAAGCACATCCAGTAGTTTTTCTATATCGGTTTTTGGATAAGCGCTTCCGGTTTTATGTCTAGTTCGGTATTTTGAAGAAACGCATCCTGTAGTTTTTCTAAATCAGTTTTTGGACAAGCGCTTCCAGTTTTATGTCTAGTTCGGTATTTTGAAAAAGCGCATCTAGTAGTTTGTCCAAATCGATTTTTGGACAAGCGCTTCTGGTTTTATCTATCTTCGATATTTTATATCAACGCGTCCGGTATTTTAACCAGTTCAGTTTCATATCACAGTGTCCGGTATTTAACCCGTTCGATTTTATATAAGGCGCTTCCGGTATTTAACCATTTCGTTTTTATACAAGGCGCCTCCGGTATTTGATCAAATTCAGTTTTATATGAAACGCATCCGTTTTTTCCATAACTTCGATTTTATGAAGCGTTTTTGGTATTTGATCAAACTCGGTATTTGGCTTCTATGAAACACTTCCGGTTCTTGATAAAATCTTGTATTGGTAGTTTGAAACAGCAACTGAGCCAATTCTATAAAAGACTGTCACATGCCAAATTAATTCAAATTCATGTGATGTACGTTCCCAATACACCACGATCTCTTAAAGGATATTCGGCGCACTATCTCGATTCAGTACATCCACGTTGTAACGGATATTCTCTGATGTACTATCTTGGCACACATCCAACTGAAATAGGATAAGTGTCCTCTAAAGGAAATTTGTTAGTTGAGAAGATATATATTTAAGAAGAAATTGGAGGACAGTTTGTAATCCCTCGGTTCTTTGATTGCTTTCACGAGTTTTAAGCTTTTCTGTAATCAAGCGCTCAAGTTTTCAAGTTCTAAAGGTCTACAAGTTTGTTAGATCACTAAGTTGTATTACATACTATTCTTTCTGTGTGAGATTTTAGTATTATAAGGTGACATAATCTTGTATGTTCAACAGAGTGTTGTGTGCTAGGAGTTCAGAAACATACATTGTTTAAGTCCTGGTTGTTCGACTAGGTTTGTGTAAGCGTTGTACTCAAACCAAATCTTCTAGTGAATATCCTTCTCAATGTTGAGTAGAAGGGGTGACAACGTAGGAGATTTTTCTCTGAACATCCATAAACAAACTTTGTTTCATGTGTTCTTTACTTTCCGTATTTTCCATCCCTTTATATGTCGCTCAAGTCTAAACAAATAGTTCCAAAATTGACTACATTCAAGAGTTTGTGAAGAGTTACAAGGAATAGAAACATATATTAACTTCTAACAGAGTTAATATCAAACGAAGGTATTCGCGATTAACAATACTTGGTAAAACTCCCTACTATTATTGACTCCTCTCCTAACACTATCAATAGGTCGATACATCGTTTATAACAATTCTACTAAAATTGTATCTTTCGAAAGGTATCCCCTCTCGAAACATCACTACGACCAAATATCTCAAAAAAAAAACTCTATCGCTCAAATAGGTATCCAAACTCTATCGTTCGAATAGGTATCTCAAACCCTATCGCTCGAATATGTATCAAAACTCAATCACTCGAATATATATATATATATATCTTCAAAACTCTATCCCTCAATTGGTGTTCAAACAAAACCCTGTCACTCAATAAGTAAGAGAAATCTTATCCTTCAATAGGTACTCATGAAAACCCTATCTCTTGATATTGTTGGGTCAAATTATTTTGACTAAGTGCTGAAATAATTTAACCACTGAGATTTTAATGATGAAATGACTTATGAGTTTTGATACAGGTGTATTGAAACAATATTTTATAAGACTTGGCTCTAATGAGGGTCATTAGACCGATTTTGACATTCAATGCATAGAATTAGACGTACAGTCTAACTCATCGGAGTTAGACGTGTAGTCTAATAGACGTGTAATTAGATGGATGGTCTAATAGATACATGGAATTAGACGTAAGTCTAATGCATAGAATTAGACGTACAGTCTAACTCATCGGAGTTAGACGTGTAGTTTAATGAATGCATAGAATTAGACGTACAGTCTAACTCACCGGAGTTAGACGTGTAGTCTAATAGACTTGTAATTAGATGGATGGTCTAATAAATATTCGGAATTAGACGTACAGTCTAACTCACCGGAGTTAGACGTGTAGTCTAATATATTTACAATTAGACGGATAGTCTAATTTGTTCGGAATTAGACGTGTAGTCTAATTAATGAAAGTTAGACGTGCGTCTAACTCCTTCAGACAAGTCTGAGGTAGAATCGGAATTAGACGTGTAGTCTAACTCAGTGGAGTTAGACGTACAGTCTTATGGTTATTAGATAATTAGATGTGTAGTCTAATTAATGAAAGTTAGACGTGCCTTTAACTCCTACAGACAAGTCTGAGGTAGAATCGGAATTAGACGTGTAGTCTAACTCAATGAAGTTAGACGTATCGTCTAATAGATATTGAATAATTAGACGTGTAGTCTAATTAGTGAAAGTTAGACGTGCGTCTAACTCCTTCAGACAATTCTGAGGTAGAACCGGAATTAGACGTGCAGTCTAACTCAGTGGAGTTAGACGTACAGTCTAATGGTTATTGTAATTAGACGCGAGTCTAATTCTATTAGACCAGGCGGTCTAATAGATTTTTCTATTAAAAGGAGATGTTTGATTTCATTAGACTAATTTTACAATCTGTCTACCTGAAATACGTCTAATGCTCAGTTTAAGCAATATGCTTGAAGCTAACATTTCTCCTACCCATGTGTTATAGCTGTACCCTACTCCTGCTCCACTTTCTAGTGAAAAATAGTACAACAGCTATATGTAACCAACCAAGGAATGCCACGTAAGAGAATTTTCCTCACATTACTTGTTTTGCAGGTACATCCCTGATGAAATATTCGGTACACTACCAGTGATGTATGGCCACGATCCTTGTGCTCAGAACCTGCTGTGTACAATGGAGGCTTTCTAATGGAAGAGTGCCACGTATCATTCTAAAAGATTCGACCGTTAGCTCCTGCTTAGTATTTAACAAATCTAAAGGACAACGGACAATCTGACTTACGAATTTGCCTTAGACAACGAACAAGCAATCTGATTTTGCAGAGAGAGAAATTACTCAATCATCTTGCTTACTGGATTCATATTGTGAAACTGCTTTCTGATTGTACTGTGTGTGAATCAAGAGAGAGCTAGAATCAAAACACCTTTAGCTGAGTGATATTCTTCATCTTGTAATTGAACAGAAAGTGTTCTGTTCAATAGTGAGCTAAGTGTGTGTGTAAACTGTATTTGATTCGAATCATATTATAGTGAATCCTTCCAGTGGTTGGAAGAAGGGGTGACGTAGGAGAGTTTCTCCGAAAATCCATAAACAAACTTCTGTGTTATTTCATTTGTCATATTTTCATATTTCATCTTGTGCTTTAAACCCAAGTAAACAATTCCGCCTTGAATCTGTTTCTAGTGTTTACAAGTGTTTGCGTAGAATAGAAAGCGAATTAAATCCCTGACAGGATTTCTTTCAAACCGTTTTTCATAAGCCTTCATCCTTAGCCAGACCCCCGTCTCTATCGATAAAGTCGATCCTATCAGATAGGTGTACAATCAAAATCCTATTTGTCAATAGGTATTCTCCTTTTTAATTCACAACACAAAAACCTATATTTTGTTAATACCACGGTCATTTATACATGATTGTCTTTAGCCTTACCTGTGAGTGACCTTTGTAACAACTTCATTAGCTCCTATGACAAACCTATTTGTTGATAGTATCATGATCATTTGTATATGATCACTCAACGCCTTATTTGTTAGTAAGCCCATAAGTAAGCTTATTATCTTTCACCAAGACTTATTTGTTGATAGTCTCGCGATCATACACATATGACCACCTTAAGTGTTACTTGTTAATAACCCACATGAAAGTTGTTAAGAATTTTCATGTTTCCCAGCATATCTCATGACATTAACCATTAGCCATTTATACATGACTATCTTAACTAATTTGTATATTCATTTTAAATAGGAATTGATGTTTCAATGTCTATGATTATCATCCCATGAACTTTACTTGTATTTTTTTAAGATCTGTAAAATAGTATTTCCAAGAATTGTCCATTTTAGGATAATTATTAAAGAAAGATCCCTAAAACAACACTTGGAGGCACCTCAACGAACTGCTATACACAGCATCACCATGTCACTCCAATATCGGCACACAACAGATTCTATCTTTCTAAACCCCTCTCATTATAAATTGAACAAGATAACTTAGTGTTAAATGTCATGCTCGAATCATCGTTTTCAAAACCAGTTTGTTGTATTCAAACTCGATCCAAGAGGGGCACTTTGTAAGCTTTAAAAATCCACACATCAATTTATAAAATTAAAATAATTATTTTAATTTATTTTTGAATTAAAAAATCAAAATAATTAACCCTAAGGCCAAAACCCAATTAAAACAATTAATTAGATTAATTATTGTAATAATTAAAGACTAGTTAATTAAGGAAAATGGCCAAAATAAAAAAAAAAATTATTTAGGATAAATATTGTACTTATTTATCTTAAAATAATTTTAGAAAAAAAATCAAGGAGTTAAAATAAATAATTAAGGATGAAATGAGGTACCCATTTCATCTTCCAAAATATGCAAAAACAATAAAATAAATTGGTAAAATATTTGCAATATTTATTTTAATATTTTGTGTATTTTAAAAACATCAAAATTAAAGCTAGGATGGTTAAAGAAAAATGAATTTCAAACAAACTCTTAATCTTTCAATAAAAAAATATATATATATCAGTGATCCTTTGTGGCCGAGATTGTAAAAAACAATTACAGACAACGTTAAGACCATTGGATGAGAACTGGAATCTCATCCAACGCCCCAGATGCGCCTGTGTAGCTCGCTGCAACGAATGGGACACGTGCCCCGCCACACCTGATCAACAACGACGTCTAGACGGAACGCGGACGGAACGCTTTGTGTCCGTATTTTCCCTTGAAACGATGAGGTTTCGGTCGACAGTCATCTCCACTAACGCGACGCAACATGGATGACCATCCGCAACCATATTTTATTTTTAAAAAATGAAAATTAGTTGTTACTGGACAACTTGACTCTGTTCAAAAGGTGAAATGATAACCCTACAACGGTTACCATTTCCTTTACATCTATAAGCACAATCAGTGTATATATCAACAACTTAGATCAAGAATAACTAAAACGCCATTAATGGATTTTGGCTGATTCGATCCACTTAAAGCCCACAAATGACTTCGGGAGGCTATAAATAGCCTCTATGAACAAATTTGATGCCAGGAGATCCACACTCCGACTTCAAATAAAATATTTTCAAAAATCCACCAATAAGCTGCAAGCTTTCAAATTTTTTGAAAATACCGCATAAGGCCTTAAATCTTGGATCTTAGTATTCCAAAAGCTTCCCTATGGACCTACGATTGTTCTCCAATCCTTGGTAAGATTCTAATCACCCTCAAATTCATATTTCCAGTTTCAATTTGAAATTTTTGTATTTCAAATTGAATAAGATTGTATGATGTCTGGTTATGATGTTTTATTGTTGGAAAACAATCCTAGGATCATTTATAAACTTTCTAGATATTTTAGTAACAACCAATCAACCTTGAACAGAAAAACCCAATTTTGTTTTTTTTTTAAAACGGATTTGTTGTTCTTGAACTAATCTTTGAAGATCACAGTCCAAAAAGTTTTCCAACATGATTGTAATCATGTTAGACAACTGTTTGAATCATGTATGATCCATCTTTATCATGTTTGATGAAAAACAATTTTTTCAAAAAAAAAAAATAGTTCTTGATTTGGTAAAAACAAATAGTTAGTGTTCTTGTTTTGATATCAATCAAGTATATGAGATATAAGGAAGCTATTTGATAGCTTCTTTCTCCTCAAAACAGTTTTAAACCAAAAATTTAATTCTTGATCACAAACTGTTTTGAATGATTCGATCATCATCCAAGTCGATTGATACCTTAAGATGATGATCAACATGTTTCTAAGAGCTTTGTGAAGCTACCCAAGCTATTGGATCAAAAATCCAAGAATAAAACAAAATATCAAAACATGCACTTTTAATTCTTAAGGACTGAGAGGTCTAACCCACAACCATCGGTCTGAACCTAGGACCGAGAAATTCGAACCAAGGACCAATAGGTCCGATCGAGAAGTTCGATAGGACCGACGATTCGACCGATGTTCTTGAGTTAGGACAAAGAGTTCCGACTGGTGTTCTTCATCTAGGACCGAAAGATCCGGCCGATGATTTTTATATCTAGGACCGAGAGGTCTAACTTAGGACCGACAAGTCTAAACCTAGGACCGATGAATCTTGATCTTAACCGAGAATTCCCGAACATATGACCGATGAGGTTAGCCCAACGCTAACCCAGAACCAATGGGTTTATACACCCGACCAATGATCTTATCCAACGACAAAGAGTTTTTAGTTCCCGGCCGACAAAAACGAACCCAAGGCCTAGGACTCCGGTCCTAAGGTTTGTTTGTTTCGACTTTTTAAAACCAAAAATTATTTTTGTAATTTTGGAACCCTAAACCACTTCCTAAAAATCCCAAATGATTAGAAAATGATTTCAAACTATTTTTGGGATATTTTCACAAAATATTTTTTTGACTTAAGCATGTTCGGTATTTATTTATTAACCAAAACACCCTTAAAATGACTGATATTCTTTAGATATACTTCTTCATAGTTATCATCAAAAACATGTACCAACATTGAAATATTATTTTTTCAATATTTTAAATAACGCTAAAATCTAGAAGCATAACTAGGACTAGAAGAATAATTGGCTAAAACTAAAACGTTATACAACCGATTTTCGAAAGTCAACTTTATAAGTAGAGACCGTTTATAAAATAGGTACGGAGGATAAAGCGTGAAAACCCTCTCCTGAGTATCACTAAACTATGAACTAAAAGAAAACTCTAGCAAACACGTTTATATACATATGTCATTGTTTTTTTAATTAATTTTAAAAGTATTCACGAATTATTAAAAAAAAGTAATATTTTATTTTAAAAGAAATTCCTGACACATAAATCGAGGTTGAATTTCTTGAACCTCGAGTTTTTCACGGAAACCGAAGTAAATAATTTTTATAGGGTTACATCATTAGATGAAAATCTAGCGCATGGTCGCAATTTCAATTGTAGGTGTTCTTATGAGTTTTTGTTACACCTACATTTAATTTTTATTTTAAAATTTTAAGAGTTTTTTTTAATTGAATTTTTTTTACCATTTAAGTTTATTTTTAAATATTTAATATACAAAAAATATTTAAAACAAATATAATAAATATTTTGCTAATTTTTTTAAATTTTTTTTTGGGTTAAATAAATTGTTTTTGATAATAAAATATATTAAATAATATTTTTTTATTATTTTAATTTTATTTATTCAAAACTAATCAAAATAATTATTTATTAATTGAATACTTATATTTTTAATTAAGTGCTTACAAGTATTTAATAAAATTAATTATATCTTATTTATTTATTTAATAATATTTATTTTAACATACGGAATTTATTATTAATAATTTTATAATTAAATGGCTATAAATATTCATCTACATAAGTATCAATAATATAAAACTAACCCATTAAAAATTAATTTAAAAATAACGAGAAATTATAAATATTATAATATAATTGAATTATATGAATATAAGTTATCATACAAATCATAACGTATAAATATGTTAAATTAATTATTCAACTTAATAAATTTATTATCTGACGTTGTATTTTGGGTAAAAGGTAATGAAAAATATATATGTTTAAATTTATGTTATATTATTATTATAATAATTTTATATTAATATATAAAATAATTAGAAAGAAAAAATTAATAAAATAATATTTGTGAAAATAGAAATAATGAGAGAAAATAAATAAAATATATATTAAAAAGTGACGAGAGATAAACAAATCCTATAGATTATAAATTTAAATGTTTGAATGGTAAGATATAGAAAAAATTGCATTTAAATGCGCAAAATGTATTTATACACAAAATTTATCTATATATAATGATGCTTAATTTTTAAAGTATCCGGAATCCGGGTCGAGAGTTGTGGTTAATTTGGATATATGTGAGAGTAAATTGATACTTGGGTCGGATTGTGGGTTGACCCGCCCATAAACTTAAAACGGTAAAAATAAAATTAAAAATTAAATTAAAAATACTATAGATATGGTTCGAATTTGCAACCTAACAAAACAAGTATACATTTTTAACCAACTAGGCTAATAACACTTTATATTTTAAATTCAACCCAAATTTTGATAAACGCGTGACATTTTAACAATATAAGTTCAACTTTTTAACAAACTAATCCATATATATATATAATGATGCTTAATTTTTAAAGTGTCCGGATTGCCGGGTCGAGAGCTGTGGTAATTTGGATATATGTGAGAGTAAATGGATACTTGGGTCGGATTGTTGAGTTAACCCGCCACTAAAAATTTTATAATAATATTTTTTTTACGATTTTTTATATTATTACTCGTGCAAATGCACGGGATAGATACTAGTTATCTTAATAATAGTAAGAATAAGCGTTCCAATCAGAACAAGTCTCAAATATAATTAAACATTACTTTTATTCACCGTCTCATTTATTTAATTATATAACTTAATTGCCTAAAATACTAAAATAATTTATATTTTTTAAATTATTTTATCATTACATATTAATAAATTTTATGTTTTTAAAATATACCTCAAAATCAACCCTCATCAATAAATTTTAAATAAATCTAAATTTATTTAAATAAATTCTTACCAAACAAATTAATTTACCCAAACCAAACACAGTTGGTCATGCCAAACTGTTAAATCAATTATCATTTGATAATGGAATGGGACAGCCGACACACCATTATTGTTCAACCATGCTTTCATGTTTAGCTTTCTTTTGGGTCATATGGAGGATGAATAAATCAACTAGCGAAAGAGATCAAGCAAAGAACATTTAAATATTTACCAGATTATTTTTAAATAACACAGTAGTGAAACTCGTTTAGCTAAGTTACCTAAGTATTAAGTATGATCATCATCACAAGATTCTAGATTTGAGCTTTGGTGACCATTTAAAAAACACACTATTTATTGGTATTTAATTTACCACCACAACATTTTAATTATTAACTCAAATATAGAAGTAATCTTAAGAATCACTTAAACGGACATGGATGAATCTATGTAGGAGATCGGGTGGGCTGAATCCCACTCCAAATAATTTTTTTTTACGGTTAAAATATGATATTATTCCGAAATTTTTAATTTTTATTTAATAGAATTCATTATTTTATTTATTTAATTATTAAAAAAATTGTAAAACTTACCTTTATTTACCGGTTTTATCCAAAATTTTCTTGTTTTTACTTTAGCCCACCTTAATGATTTTTTAAGCCTACCTCACCAACGAATCCTGGGTCCCTGTAAATGTGTTCTTGATCAAATCATGGATAAAGAATATGGACGCTATGATTAATCAAATAACTTATTGTTATGAGCTGTTCCTTTGGTTTCCATTAAAAAATCATGAATAAAATTAGTTGATTTATAAAAATCAGCAAATTAACCGCCCTCATATACCAATAAAGCAATTTAAATTTATAACTGCCCTGAGGAGAAAACTTCCCAAAATAAACAAAGAAAAAAACTATATGCCTTTTAAATTTCAGTATATTTAAATATATATTTTGAAATGATGTAAAAGCCCACCAACTAGCTCAAAATTATACTCTTTTGAAACCATGTTGAGATGGTTAAGACTTTGGTAGACAAGTTTGTTTTAACTATGATTTATTTTCCATAATATCATTTCACACTTTGCTAACATCTTAGTAAATTCTAGAGTGTTCCTAATAGGAGTATCTAGTCGATACAAATATTCTGTTTTTGGTAAAATGATATACCAAATCTCTTTGAATAATTATTAATTTATTTTTGAATTTGTAAATATAAATTCATGTTATTCAAATTGTAAAATTAAAATAATTCTTAAATTGTAAAATTTTAATAATTTAAGTAATTTAAAAATTTACTAAAATCAGATTCCATCATTTTTTAAATTTTAATAATCAAGTCAAAATTTTAACTAGTTCAAATTATAATTGTAACTAGTTTGATTTTTTTACAACTCACCAAAGTAACTTTGGATTATAATAAATAATTTATATTCATCTTTAAATTATTTGCATGCATATTGATTAATACACTCATTATTGTTATTTATAAAAAAATACCTTAAAATAAGGAGATCATATATACCCTACAAAAATTGTTCTTTCCTTAGTATGGCCCAAGGAAACAGGCCATTTTAGTCGGTGGTCTGACACTTCAAGTCATGATTCTCTTGAACATGTCGTTTTGTGCCGAAATTGAGAAATGCTGTTTTTCATTTGGAAGTTTTTGGAGGTTAAATATTATTGGGTGGATTTTTAAATTTTATTTATTTATTTCTTTTAAATAATTTTAGGGAAACAATTAAAAAGCTTTTTAACTATTAATTTACTTTTTTATTTTTTATTTTTTATATATATATTTTTTTTTAGTAGAAACCAAATCAGTTACAATAATTTTTTTTTTAATATTTGTAGTGAAATATATCAACTTGATGATTATTAATATATTTATTGAGAAATGACGGAGAGAGAATATGGGAGAGTGAATGAAAATAGGGGAGGAGATGTGTGGCATAATTTGATAGGTCAAAAAATAATAAAATTTATCTCTCTTATTTTTTCAACATCTTTTTTCAACAATGATAGAGTGACACTTCATTCTCTCTCTCAAATTCTCTCTTCTTATCACAACTCATATTTATTTTTCTCTTTTATTTCAATTAATAATTTCTCTCTTCTCTATATTTAGATTTTCTCTCTTTTAAATACTCTTAAATAGGAGTATTTAATAATTTTCTTTCATAATTTTTATTATTAAAAAACACTTAATAATTTCACTTTCTAATTTTGTTTTATTATAAATATTTTTTTTAAATTATTGTAAATGTCACTATAAACTTATTTTAATTATTTCTTCTTCTAAACAATTTTTTCTTTTTTATTTATTAAAAACAATTATATAGTAGAGAGATTGGGGATAAAAGGAGAACTTTATGAAAAGTTTATTTTTTATATTTTTTATTTTTACCTATTAATTTGTAATTATATATTTATATATTTGAATTAATTAATTAATTTATATATTTTTAAGAGTAATAATTGGAAAAATTAATAAATTAATAAACATACTTATATATTATTAAAATGTTATTTTTTTCAAGTTCTCTATCTTATTTCTTTTTTAAAAGTCTATTCTTTTTCTTATTTCATCTTCTTGTAACAATTATAAAAAATTCAATTCAACTAACACATACTATTATAATTTAATGATTTTCATTTTATATAATTTGAGTTTTATTTATTAATTTGTAGTTTAAGTTAATAATTTATCTAATCCAAATTCAAATGAAGCAAATATTTATAATAATTTTTTAATAAAATAATTAAAGAGAGAGAAATTATTAAATATATTTTTTAAATAATAAAAAATTAAAAAGATAAATTATTAAATATTTTAGGTGACATGTCCAATTTAAAATTAAAGATAAAGAAAATGATACACGTTCTATTTCTATGGTGTCAAATTGCCACATCATTCCCCTATCATTACTCTAAAATAAATATATAAACAAGAAACAAACTTAATTTAAAATTAATGTTGAAATTTATGAAAATAATTGTGTAATTATCATTAAAGCAAAATAATAATATGTAATGTAAAATTAAATTTATTTTGTAACGATAATTATTTGAGTTATAATCAATCTTCTAATTGTGTCATCATCAGGAGAGAGAAACATTAATAACATACTCATCAAATTAGAAATAATATTCCATTTAAGGAAAGTTTAAGAAAAAGGAAGATTAAAAAATAATTTTATTTAAGAAAAGTATAAGGAAATTAAATATTAAAGATCATTATAAACAAGAAAAAGTTTAGAAGATGAATTAAGGTAGGCTTACATCATTCATATTTAATATCTCATAATTTTATGTTAGGATCGAGATCGCCGTAGGAGACAAGGGTCTCGCTAGGGTGAACGTTTACACACACGCCGATTGATAATAATTTGTTAGAGGTTAATATCTGTCTCTATACTTCGCAAGTTGTCACAAACTCTTGAACCGAGTTTAAGCGCGAAAATGTTTGTTTCAATATAAAGCAACACAAACATGGTTTAGACAACAATAAAAGGACACAAAATAGAAGGAAAACACAACACATAATTTATGGATGTTATAGGAAAAGCTCTTACGTCACCCCTTCTTCTCAAACTTTGAGAAGGATATTCACTTAGAATATTCAGATCGTTTACAATGCTTACGTCGAACACTCGGGGCATATTTACTGCTCATTTTCGATCACTCACTAAGCTCACTATGTTGATCAGAAACAGATTCTGTGAACTTACAATACTCACCACTCACAGACTAGATGAAATTGTAATACACTTTGATTTTCTAACACACACTGAAACAAACGTAGCAGGGTTGAAAGAGTTTAAAGCTTTTAGAAAAGATTATCACAGGTTGTACGAAAGGTTCTAAAGATTGTCAAAAGGTTCTAAAAGGTGGTTAATCTGATTGAGCCTTGTTCTCTTAAATAGAAATATGACAACGGTCATATTCTTCTTCTTCAACGGATATATTTCTTTGATAGTACTTCCTTACTTTGAATATGATTGGTTGATGATCGATATAGTACATCTTTAGGATATCCTCTAATCTTGTTTGATAATAAGTCAACATGACATTAATTTGGTTAATGATTTCCGAGGAGTAGATCAACATGCAGATTTGTCTTCTAATGATTTGGCTTATTTGGGATAATATGATAGACACTTGCTCCAAGTGGACTGTATTGGACTTATATCGAAAATGTAGTCTGAGTTCATTTGGTAGGCTTCTGCAAGGAGGTTTCATCAAACTTGTATTAAAATGGAAATAATACAGTCTGGACATGTGAAGGCTCCCCTCTGTAATTACCGAAATTGTTCTGCCTAACACTGAAAAGGAAACTGTCGGTTGCGCTTAATGTAAAGTTATCTTAGCATAAAACCAGTTCTACTTCTTGAATCTAACCTGACAAACTACTGATCATATTATTGATTTTTCCCTTTGTGAATAACCGGTCAAGTTACCATTAGATGGATATTACCGGTTCTGCTTCTTAAGGTAAAAACCGATCAAACTACCGATTCCATATAATACTGGAGAAAGGATACAATCGGTTCCGCTTCATATATAAGAGCCGAAGATATTACCGGATAGACTACCGGTCAAACTACTGGTCGGTTTATTGGTTCCGTTTCATAACATATTACTGATAAGTTTGCTGAGCGGTATAGCCGATGTCTACTACCGAACTGATCCACTACCGGTTCCGTTTCTTGTATAAATAGCCGAACATAAAGCTGATCAGATAATACCGATTTGCGCTGTCTTTACAAAACCGATGAGATATTTGGTTGCAATTCTTTAAGTAAATGATTGAACGGATAACTGATCATACTACCAGTTGCGGTTTAACCGAATTTTGCATTCCGGTTTTTTCTATCCTGCACAAAAGTGAACTTGATTAAGTTCTTTAGATAATTAAATACTGACTAATTAATTATTTAATTTATCTAACAATTTCTCCCTTTTTGATTATTTAATCTAAATATTCAAAACTTTGTAATCGTTGGCCGCTTATATTAAGTTAATTTTTTATTCTAACAATTTCTCCCTCTTTGATATTTTAGAATAAATTATCAAAGCCAGTATGTTTTTATTAAAAGCGTTTCTTGCAATTTCTCCATTTTTGATTGTTTTAACTTTTAAAATTATCAAAACCAGCATTTTAAAAACAGATCTATCATAAGGCATTCCTGTTTAAATAAACATAATATATAGCGTTAGTAAAGCATAAACCAGATGTTTCAATCCCAAAAGAACAGAAAGTAAAGACATAGTAAGTAAAAGATAGATGGGAAGGTAGGATTTAGTGTCTCCCTCTTTTGATTTTTTACAGCGGTTGTGAGAGATCATCTTCTACCCATTGACCGCCAGTATTAGTTTTAGCATTGTGATCATCCGAGCTCCCGCCACCTCTTCGTATTCTTCGGTTTGACCAAGCACTACGTGGAACTTCTGGTGGAGGTACTTCCGGTTGAAGCTGGGGTCTTGCAATTCTACATCTTCGAATCATCGATATTTCATCCTCTTCTTCCGGTATTTCATCATCTTCCGGTTTTTCATCATTCGATTTTTCGTTCTCCGGTTTTTCGGTCTCCGGTTGCTCATTCACCAGTTTTTCATTTTCCACTGCCTTAGATTTCTTGGACTTTTTCCGTTTAACTACCCCAGACTTTTTAGCGGTAGGAGCTAGCACGATTATTTCATTGGCATTGAGTTCCTATTGTTGATGGCGTGCGGCCTCTTCATCAACCTTTTCGTCGGCCTTCGCTTTCACATCTTCTTCTTCTTGGATACGACGGGCAGCTTCTTCATGCTCCCTTAGTTTTTCAGCATCGACAACACTTTGAGACTTAACCAATTCATAGAGTATTGATGATACGACTTCAACGACTGAGAGTGTTTTATTGATGATGGGAGTTATCTATCCCAGTTCTTGCCTTACCTTTGCCAATTCTTGATTGTGAGACCTTGATGAGGAAGCTCGCTCTCTATTTGATTCAGCTATTTGGGCTTCAATAGATGCTTTCCATGGGGCTAGGATGTTTCAGAATATCTTCTTAGTGTTTAGCCTTGGAATTTCTTTAGAATTGAATCGAGTTGAACCAAGAGCACGAGATTGAATGGGTAGTACCCCGTGAGAACTGATTTGAAGGGACCGTTCCGTACAGGCAGGTCTTTCAATACGTCATCCCTGTCTTGTTATTAAGATCAGAGGACTTACCCGATGGAGAATTGGTAGGATTTTCAATTTCTTTTCCGGCAAGTAGTGGGTTAGAGTTGGCGGTATCTTGTCCATCCTCATTTTCCTCTTCATTAGATGTTGACTTTAGCGAACCGGATTATATTTTATCCTCCGAAGTGACTCTAAGTCTTTCGGCTATTTATTCGTACTTTTGTTTTCCCAATCCAAGGTAATTTTCTTTAAAGCACGGACCTTGAACATCATAGCCGTAAAATAATTTACGTTCCTCAGAGGGAGTCCAGGTAGGCTAAAACGAATTACCCTTTTCAAATGACGGCTTCATGCTTTCAACCGTTTGAATTTCACCTTGGATAATAGGCCCTTCTTCAATCGGTGTAGATGTCGGTATTTCTTCAACCGTTACGGGCACTTCATTAACCGGTATAGGCACTTCCTCGAATTTAGAGATAATGACAAGGAAGTCCTCCATCACAGCCTTTAGTAATACAATTACATTCTTATTCACTCTTGTCGTAGCCCCGCTTGGATTGAGATCTTCTTCCCATTTTTCAATGATTGACAGCAACACCTTCATTCTAGCATTTTCTTCAACGAGTTTGATTCTTATCAATACTTCAGGTACTAATGTGGTGTTTGTTAAGGAGAAGATCACATGTTCCAAAGACAATAAGACTGACCACTTCTTCTCTTCCGGAACCTCAGGGAATACCTCACTGAAACTTGTTTCTAGTCTTGCGTTTGCCCACGCATAGAAAAGATCAATAGTTTCGCTCGCTTTCTCCTCAACCTCCTTGAGGATAAGGTTAACAATTTTCTCAGCCTCTTCATCATCTTGGTGAGGGGTCGGTATTTCATAGATGTTTGGAACAACTGTTCCGACTGCCTTCTCATTTAAAATCGGAGTATCCACGGTATCGGTCAGGATCTTCCACTAATTCCCTTCACTTGCATTTGTGTGACCGGTAGCATCCTTCTCTAGTTGTCTGATTTCTGGCATAGTGGACCGATCAGTTTTTGGTGAAGATGACTGACCGGTTTTGTCAATGTTTTCTTGATCGGTTTCAACCATCTGTCTAACATCATCAATAATATATGTCTAGTCGGTTTCAGCTATCCGACCGGTCTCATCAACAACATTTATCTGATCGGTTTCAGCCATCCGATCGGTTTCATTCACAACTTGATTTATAATATCAGATACTACTTGTTGAGCTTCTAAAACCGCAAGCTCAATCGGAGTATTAGAAGGTGGGGTTGGAATATTTACCTCAGGTTGAAGTTTCTCTTGACTTGAAGAGATCTCATCGGTTTTCTTCTGTTTTGTCTTAGCTAGGCTACCAGCACTAGCGGTAGATTCAGTGGCAGCCCGAAGTCTTTGAAATGATTCCGTTCGATCGACTAGTTTGGGGAGCTTGGAGCCGGTATCGGTTTCTTCGCTTGCGGCTTCTTCGTCAACCCTTTGTTTATTAGGTCCTCTGGACATGGACCCTTTAACCTTGCTTTCTCTAACAAAATATCTCCCTGTGCTTGCGGAGGTTAAGATTTTGATGTGGGGAAGAGGAGTACCTAGACCGGTGGGGACGTTCAAGTGAGATAGGATCTAGCTGATCTACATAGCATAGCCCAGACTCCTAGTGGACTTAGGAGTGACCATTTCGCATTGAGTGTCGAAGAGAATACGCCCCCAGTTTATCCGGTCTCCTCTTACAATAGCACCCATCATGTCGAATTTTGATCGAGTGAGACTGTCAAAATTTCCCCCTTTTTCCCGAAGCACTTTAAAAGTCATGTCGCATAGGACCCGATATTCACACTTTAGAGACCTCTTCTTCCCGTTGAACTATACCAATATATCGGCATCAGAAAATATCATCTAAAGCTTGGATGTTGAGGTGTGAGATAGTTCTTTCGAGAAATCCCGGCCCCTTGTGGGAAGTTTTAGAAGTTTGGCGAATAAGATTTCAGAGATAGTGAACTCTACCTCGTTAACCTTGTATTTGATTGAACCATCCACTATCTTTGTCGTGTCGAAGAACTCACGAACGACCTACGGATAGTAGAATGCCGGTCCTTCCAGAAAGCTCCTCAAGCGCGACTCCTCGATTGATTGGATTAGCTTCCGCATCTAAATGGATCCTGCATGAATGATGCATTCGGAGTTTACCTGAAAAATGTGATTAAAAAGGGCATTATCTCTTCCCATTTTAATAGATTTAGTTGAACGAAGAAGATGAAAGATTAAAGTTCTAGAGAGATTAGAGCAAGAAATATTCTAGGGTTTTGCAAATAAGATCTGATCCTGAAATCCGGCATGTCTTCCTTATATATAATATTTTGTGTCGTTTAAATGATTTGTTCCCAAAACAGGTAATGAACCGTCACTTTTTGATGTGTGACCCCACGTTCCCCCAAAATTAGCAAAAATGGTGCCTTATTTGAAAGTGGGTCTTTTCCTAAGATAAAAATATTTGTTTAACCCTTTATTAATGTTCTTAAAAACAACATGTATTAACTGCATCTTAAATAACCGTTTCAAGCATGCCGATTTAAAGACATTTAATGATTTAACCTTTAAATAATATTTTTCACCAAGAACATATGTTAAATGTAAATTTTAGGAAATAACTTCATTAATAAAATGCCGATTTAGAGAAGATAACCGGTTTTTAGAGAAAAATAACCGGTTTACATTTACTTAGACTAAAATAAATTAAAAACTTGAAATCCTAGACTCCATCCCTTCTGATCTCTACTACCTCTATCCTATGAGTCCAGCTTTCGACCTTTTGTTTGGTCAGAATGTTGGATGGTCTCACGTATGTTCCCGGTCCGAGATTGTGTTGAGGGAGAGAATGAAGTTGTTGATATGAGGAATATAATCGATCATTGTTCGAGGTGAGGAAACTATTTTCTTCAGATTCTCGAAAATGACAGAAGACCAGTTGATTGGAGTGCCACAGACTATGGAGATCATCATCTCGAAAATCTTATTTGTGTAGAAGTGAGTATATTCCTTTGCCATGATAGATCTACCCACTATGTCACTAAGGATTTATATATGAGGACACAACTTGGATTTGATTCCATGAGTTTCTACCTGAATTAGAGAATTTGAGAAGAGAAAGGACATCTCTTGGATGACGTTATCTGGAGAAGGAGGGAAATCGGAGAAACCTTCGGTGGGGAGATCAAAAAGTTGATTAAAGTCTTCCTCTCCAAACGTGATGGATTCTCCTCTTACTCTAGATACGATAGGACCGTTAACCACTCTAGCGTTTGTGAAGAATTCAACGACGTCTTCTTCAAATACCCATTAGGATCCTTCAAGAAACATTCACAGTCCAGTGCTTTCCAGAGGTTCAAACACGACTTTACGAGTTTCACAGTCTTCAAGAGTTAGGACTGAATCGAAATCGACAATGAGAGATGTACGAGAGGATGCTAGATTCATTTTGAAGGAAATATTTTTGAAGAAGGGATCTTTAGACTTTAGATAGATGTGATATAGACTTGTTGTGAGTTGTTCTTAGATGAGTCATTCTTAAATAGGTAAAAGAAACCGATTGAGGGTCATCTGAGAGTCTATTGAACGAAGAGATCTAGCTGTTATGATGGTCATTAAGAGACATGTCCTTTCACGTTACCCGAGGAATCACTTTTTGAGCATTGAACAATAATTGATTTTATGAGATAACTTTTCAGAGAATATTTCCAAAAAGTTCATAAGAGTAACTAACTGGTCAAAGTGACCGATCAATTATCTGAACGAAAAAACCGAACCGATCGGTTTTATGAGAAGCGACCGCTTCTCCTAAGAGTATGCCCAGATTTTATGAAAATAGAGAGCATAAATGAAAAACGAATTTCTTACTTAATTTACACACATTCATTAATACTAATAGAAGCAGTACTTAAATAAAGATATTTGCATAACCTGTTCATGAAGCAAAATGACTGGTGTGCTTTCCGAATGAAGACATTTGATAGATTTAAATCCTAACTCTACTAGCTTGGTGATCCGAAATTCATTTATTTTCTTATTCTTTCTCTTTCGACCCTTTCGATATACACTTGTATTCTTTCTTTTGTGAGAAGTTCGGATGGGTGAAGAATGGCTCCATGACCGAGATAAAGATCGATGTCAAAGAAGAGACCACATAACTGGGGTGCATAGTCGGTCATCATCTTATCTGAAGAGATTATTTTCTTCAGATTGTCAAAGATCATCTTTGACCAATTTATGGGAATATCTTTTGTGATGGAAATCATCATCTCAAAGCTCTTATTAGAATAGAGATTGGTTGATTCCTTGGGAAGAATGTTTTTGCCAATAATCTCACTAAGGATCTGGAATTCGGTTGTAGGAGCGATTTAGCTCTGTGAGCTTCGATTGGTTTTAAAGAGTGAGAGAAGTAGTGAAGCATCTCATTGATGATCTCACTTGAGAAAGAAAAGTTAGATATACCTTCATATGGAAGCTCGCAACTTCGTGCAAAATCTTTTTTTACTAATGATGAATTGATTGCCTTGGACCGTAGCTAGGATAAGATCTTCACGGACCACCTTGGCATTCTTGAATAATTCAAGAACTACCTCGTTGTTTACAGAGTAACGATCTTCGAGAAATGGTCTTAGAACAGTTGCTTCAAGGGGTTTAAACATAGAGAAGATCACTTCATCTCCACCAGATAGAACTAATTCGAAGTCTACAAGGAGAGTGTTATTGGAAAGAGCTAGATTCATCTTTTGACAATAGTCCTTTTTGTTGAAAGATAATTATTTTGAAGATTGTGAGTTATGCGGTATTGTGAGAACATCATTATATAGATGAGTGGCAACTTGGAGTACATCCTAGATACTTTTGGATAAGAAGGGATTTCATCTAATGGACAAAGAGATGTATCCATTTTATTTCCAAAAAAGTGATTATTACTAGGATATTAGTCTTTCCAATTTAAATAGTAATAGACATAGGTCTTCACGTTATTTGAGGAATGACTATTTGCTTTTTTTACAAGGAATATTTTCAAACAAATATTGATAAACATTGACCAACTGTCCCATTTTGAGTGGAAAATGAGACTACCGAAATTGTCATGTAGATAACCGGTCGGCTGTCTGTAACTTCGGTTTTAATAAGATCGGTTATTTGATCCTGAAGAAAAAACGCTTCCGCTCGAAGCCGAAGAGTTTACCGGGCGGTAGTTGTTCAATTAGAAATAGACGATTGGTTTACCGATTTACTTAGGTAGTTCAGTTTTGTTTATAGTTATTTTGGTAGAATGATTTTACCGATTTCAAAATAAGGCAGTTGATCGGTTTAATTTGTCTGAGATTTCTCCTTCTAAATTTATGCACATAAGAGATAAATGTAAATGTCCGATCGGTTTTGAAAAATACCGAGATTTGAAAGAGCCGGTCGGTTTTATGAAAATATCGAAATCATGGTTTTCTACTACAATGAAATTTTTGAAAACTGAGAGCTTCTCCCTGAGAACATGCTCGATTTTTCATGAATGCAAAAAGAAAAATGTTCTTCTTTTTGAGGAAGTTTCTCCTTAAATGCATTACCGGTATTTTAAAGGAAGAGTTTAGTCAATAACAGCAAGACCCAGAATATTTCTAAAGTGAGTAAACTTAGCCTCCTAGAGTGGCTTGGTGAAGATATCGGCCACTTGTTGCTCGGTTGAAACATATTCCAGTCGAATGTATTTCTTCGTCACATGCTATCGGATAAAATGATGTCGGATATCAATGTGTTTTGTCCTTGAGTGCAACACCAGATTATATGTGATTGCGATGGAGCTCGTGTTGTCATAAAATATTGGGGACTCCTCAACTATAATACCGATATCCCTTAGCTGTTGTTGAATCCAAAGAAGTTGAACACAGAAGTTACCAGCTACAAGGTACTCCTCTTTTGACGTTGAGGTTGCAACAAACGTTTACTTCTTATTGTACCAGGATACGACCCGGTCACCTAAGAACTGGCAAGTCCAGTTGGTACTCTTTCGGTCTACTTTACACCCTGCGTAATATGCATCAGAATAACTCATTAAATTGAAACTGGAATCCTTCGGATACCACAGTCCCAAATTTTGAGTGCCCTTAAGATATTTCAGTATTCTTTTATCAGCAATGTAATGGGATTGTTTAGGATTAACTTGAAATCTCCCGCAAACTCTAACCGTGAATATAATGTCTAGTCGGCTTGCTGTTAAATAGGGAATAGATCTAATGATTTCACGATATGCCATGATGCCAACACATTGACCATCTTCATCTTTATCTAGTTTGATCGAGGAGCTCATTGAGGTTGAGGCAACATAACAACTTTCTATGCCAAACTTCTTCAATAGTTCTTTTGTATATTTGGCATGATTGATGAATGTTCCTCCTTCAATCTGTCGAACTTGAAGACCTAAAAAGAAGTTCAACTCTCTCATCATGCTTATTTCAAACTTGTCAGTCATTATTTTAGAGAATTTATCACACAATTTTGGATTAGTTGACTCGAAAATGATATCATCTACATAGATCTGTACAAGTAATATGTGCTCATTTTTCTCAAATTTGAATAAGGTTTTATCTACATATCCTATGGTAAAGTCGTGATTAAACAGAAACTTCGTTAGTGTATCGTACCATGCTCTAGGAGCTTATTTAAGACCATAAAGAGCTTTGTCCAATATATAAACATGATTTATTAAAGTAGGATTTTTAAAACCAGGAGGTTATTCAATGTACACCTCTTCATTTATGTCACCGTTAAGGAAAGCACTTTTGACATTCATTTGAAAAACATTGAAATTTTTGAATGTAGCAAATGCTAGAAAGATTTTAATGGCCTCTAGTCTGGCAACAAGAACAAATGATTCTTCAAAATCAATTTCTTCTTTCTATTTGTATCCTTGGGCCACTAGTCTAGCCTTGTTCCTCGTAACCAAACTGTTCTCATTGAGTTTATTTCGAAATACTCATCTAGTTCTAATGACAGATTGATTAGCTAGTCTTGGAACTAGATGTCAGACTTTATTTCTCTCAAACTGGTTTAGTTCCTCTTGCATTTCTAGTATCCAATCGGGATCCAACAACGCTTCATCCACTTTTTCGGTTCAATCTGTGAGATAAATGCAGAATTTGCATATTCTTCCAATAGTTGATGCCTAGTTCTAATGGGTGTAGAGGGGTTATCTATAATTAGCCCGGGAGGATGATCTTTGTTCCATTTAAAGTTCGGTCCTGAAATGCTTTCTGACCAATTGGTTATTTGATCAAGGTTAGACAGACCGGTAGGTTGAACAATGTCAAGCCGACTGGTTTCCTCAGCAGTTTCTGAGGCGTCAACTTCATGCTGTGGAGCAGCTTGATCTTGCTGAACTTCAGCGTTGTTAACCGGTTGGTCATAAATAAATCTTCGGTAGACCGGAACTTTATCTTTACTATCAGATTGAATATTTATATTTTCCAATCTGTTAGATAGATCAATAGTTGAGAAAGTATTACTTTCAATAGTTCATCAAATACAACATGGGATGATTCTTCAATAGTAAGAGTCCTATTTTTATAAACTCTATATGCTAGCTTTACAGAATTCAGAATATCATAACATGATACCAACATCCGATTTAGCGTCAAAAGCGGTCAAATAATTTTTGTCATTGTTATGGATATAACACTTACAACCAAATATCCTAAAATACCGGATATTAGGAACCTTGTCATGGTAAACCTCAAAAGGCATTTTATTAAGACGTTTATTTATCATGGACCAGTTTTGAGTATAGCATACGGTAATGATAGCCTCTGCCCAAAGTTTTTGAGCCACAACCGAATCAGCTATCATGGATCTTGCAGCTTCCTTGAGGGTTCGGTTTCTCCTCTTAGCTAGTCCACTTTGTTGAGGAGTTCTAGCACTAAACAACTCGTGTCTAATACCGGATTCCTCAAGATATGAAGTTAGAATCCTATTAGTAAATTCGGTGTCTCTATCACTTCTGATTTTGTTAACACATGCGGATTTTTCATTTTGTACTCTTTTAAGCATCTTAATCAGATTTGGGTAGCTTGATTTTTGGAAACTAGAAAAATAACCCACGTGTATCTAGAGTAGTCATCAATAATTACTAAAGTGTAGTTCATTCCTCCTAAGATGGTTACCCTAATCGGTCCGAAAAGATCCATGTGAAGTAGTTCTAAACATCTGGTGGATTGAATGTTTCCTTTACTTTTGAAGGTTGACTTAATCTGTTTACCCATTTGACAAGCAAAACATACTTTATCTTTTGAAAACTTCATATTAGGGATGCCCTCAACTAGTTCTTTAGTATAAATGTAGTTGATTGTTTTGAAGTTCAAATGATTTAATCGTTTATGCCAAAGCAGTTTTGATCATTCTTAGATGTCATGCAAACAGAGTTACTACATTTAGTTTTCCAGTCTACTTTATAGATATTTCCTATCCTATGCCCTGTTAACAAAGTTCTACCCTGTTGGTTTTTAACTAAGCATGCTTGTTTATGAAATTCGATAGTGTATCCTATGTCACACATTTGACTAATACTAAGCAGATTAAAGCATAGATTTTCAACAAGTAATACGTTATTTATGGTCAGGTTGTCATGGACAATCTTACCCTTGCCCATAGCCTTACCCTTAGAGTTGTCACCAAAAATGATCTTTGAACTGTATTCTTTCACAATGTCGGTTAACAACTTATCGTTTCCTGTCATGTGCCTTGAGCATCCGTTGTATAAATATCATTCTGAGTCCTCCAAGCATTTAATCTGTTTTCTCTACAAAATACAGCTATTTACACATTTTGGTACCCATATTTAATTGGGTCCACGATTAATTAGTCTTTAGGAACCCATACTCGAATTATTCGAATGAATCTCCCTGCAATAGTCTTAATAGTTCTACTTGTATCAGGCTTGACATCTCTCTGTCTGCCTTGGAATACCTCATTATATTGTGGTGATGATCTTTGATGGAACTTTTGTGACCTACTATCGTGTTCTTGTCTAACCGGCCGGTTGGCTCTCCTTCTCCCAAGGTTAAGCTATCGCGACTTGTCGATTGGTCCTACATATGTTGGTTCCTTTGCCAGTTTTGAATCGTGACTTACTTCATTGTCGGATGTTGTACTCTTGACAAAGTTTATAAATGGAAGCTTGTCTTTATTGAGTTTCAACTCTTTGCAGTTAGAAGATCTAGACTTATCTGGATTGTTGTTGTCATAGCCTAGAACGAACTTGCAATTATGAGGTCTTTGATGACTCGTCATCTAGCTCACAACATCTCCAGATTTCTTCCATGCAACAATCATGTCTTTAGTTCTTTCATTTTCTTCAGTCAATGATTGGACTGTCTCCTTGAGCTTCTCATTCTCAGAGGATAGTTCAATCGTTCCACTTGTTTGATTATTTACCCGGGTTGGTACAAGATTAGACGGATTCCTATACGAAATAACCATGTCATTGAGTGTATTAATCAAATCTTCTCGGGTGAATTCCTTAAAAGCAAAGTCGAATACCTCTTCCTTGTTTTTCATAAGGCATCTGATTCCTTCATTGTCACTTTCTGAATCATTATGTGCCCACTGGCTTCCATCATCATCAACTATCAAGGCCTTTTGGATCTCTATACCTTGACTGTTTGATTGGTGATCTTCCCTTTAGTTTTGACCGGTTGGCTTTCTATCGTCTCTTCGTGGCTTCCGGCATTCCGACCTGTAGTGACCTAAAGCATCACAATGAAAACAGTAAACGTTAGCTTTGTTACCGTTAGAGTAGTTGTAGCTGTAGGAGTTGGTGGGTTGGTTCTTCTTCATGAAATTTCTGAACTTCCTGGCAAGCATGGCCATTGCATCATCCCTGAACTGTTTAGCTGATTTGACAAGTACATGAGTTGTCGATTCCATAGAGGTCACTAGAGTTCTATTAGTTGTTGAAGCTAAGGTTTCATCTTAATTTCTTGATTTTACTTCGAACTCATATGCTTTCAGATCTTCAAAGACATCATGCAACTTCATCTTATGAAGACCTTTTGATTCTCTCAGCACCATGGTTTTGATATCACTTTGAACTCATATGCTTTCAGATCTTCAAAGACATCATGCAACTTCATCTTATGAAGACCTTTTGATTCTCTCATCACCATGGTTTTGATATCCTAAGCGCTAGGAAGCGATGTTAGAACTTTGACAATCGTCTCTTTGTTGTCGTATTTTTTTCCAAGAAGTGAGAGTTCATTCACAATACTTGTGAAACGGTCATTAAATTCCTTTATTGTTTCATCGGGGCGCATCTTAATATTTTCAAACTTTTGAGTAGCCACCATGATCTTATTTTCCTTGGTTCGCTCGTTTCTTTTATGAAGCTAGATGACTGTCTCCCACACTTCTTTTGAAGTAGTGCATCCTCTAATCTTAACAAACGTGTTTCTATCTAAGGTTTTGTAGATGACATTTCTCCCGAGATTGTCAAGGTTGTTCCTTATTCTGTCCTCAATTGTCCATTCACTCCTTTCTATGTCAATCTTTATTAGACCATCAGAGATGATAAAAATCATTTCACCGTCTATGGTGGTTAGGTGCAGTTGCATGCGTAGCTTCCAATCAATGAAATCTTCGTTGTAAGTGGAGCCTTTTCGCTGTAAGTCATGCTGACATATGGTTGCTTGAGTATAGAGACTAACTACTCTGATACCACTTGTTAGGATCGGGATCGCCGTAGAAGATTGAGGTCTCGCTAGGGTGAACGCTTACACACACTCCGGTTGATAATAATCTTGTTAGAGGTTAATATCGGTCTCTATAATTTTCAAGTTGTCACAAACTTCAAGCGTGGAAATGTTTGTTTCAACTTGAAGCAACACAAGCACGGTTTAGACAGAAATAAAAGGACACAAAGTAGAAAGAAAACACAACACAATATTTATGGATGTTCGAAGACAAAGCTCCTACGTCACCCTTCTTCTTAAACTTTGAGAAAGATATTCACTCAGAATATTCAGATCGTTTACAATGCTTACGTCGAACACCCGAGGCTTATTTACTGCTCGTTTTCGACAACTCACTAAGCTCACTTTGTTGAACAAAAACAAATTCTGTCAACTTATAATGCTCACCATTCACACAGAATAGATGAAATTTTAATACATTTTGATTTTCTAACACACACTGAAAAAACGTGAGCAGGGTTGAAAGAGTTGAAAGCTTTTAGCAAAGATTATCACAGGTTGTACGAAATGTTCTTGCAGATAGATTAGATTCTAATGATTGTCAAAAGGTTATAATAGGTGGTTAATCTAGTTGAGCCTTGTTCTCTTAAATAGAAATATGATAACGGTCATATTCTTCTTCTTCGACGGATATATTTCCTTGATAGTACTTATTTTCTTGAATTTGATTGGTTGAGGATCGGTATAGTACAGCTTTGGGATATCCTCTAATCTTATTTGATAATAAGTCAACATGGCATTAATTTGGTTAATGATTTCCGAGGAGCAAATCAACATGCAGATTTGTCTTCTAATGATTTGGCTTGTCTGGGTTAATGAGATAAACACTTGCTCCAAGTGGACTGTATTGGACTTACACCGAAAAGGTAGTCTGAGTTCATTTGCCAGGCTTCTGCTCCCAAAGAGGTTTCATCAGACTTGTATTAAAATGACAATAATACGGTCTAGACATGTGAAAGCTCCTCTCGGTAATTACCGAAATTGTTCTACTTAGCATTGAAAAGAAAATTGTCGGTTGCGCTTAGTGTAAAGTTGTCTTAGCATAAAACTAGTTTCGCTTCTTCAATCTAACCGAACAAACTACCGATCATATTACCAATTTCGCCCTTTGCGAATAACCGGTCAAGTTACCGTTAGATGGATATTACCGGTTACACTTCTTAGGGTAAAAACTGATCAAACTACCGATTCCATATAATACCGGAGAAAGGATACAACCGGTTCTCTTCATATATAAGAGCCGAAGATATTACCGGATATACTACCTGACAAACAATCGGTTGCACCGTTTTTTATTAACCGAAGATATTGCCGGTCAAACTACTGGTCGGTTTACCAGTTTCGCTTCATAACATATTACCGATAAGTCTACCTATTAGCTTGCTGAGCGGTAGAACCGATTTCTACTACCGGACCGATTCATTGCTAGTTCCGTTTCTTGTATAAATATCCGAACATAAAACCGATCAGATAATACTGATTTGCGTCGTCTTTACAAAATAGATGAGATATTACCGGTTACAATTCTTTAAGTAAATGATTGAACGGATAACTGATCTTACTACCGGTTGCGGTTTTATTGAATTTTGCATTTAGATTTTTCTTTATCCTGCACAAAAGTGAACTTAGTTAAGTTATTTAGATAATTAAATACTTACTAATTAATTATCTAATTTATCTAACATTTTAATTAAGATCTAATTCGGATAAATTATTTTTGTGAGAATATATATCATTCGGTGTAGATATATATATGAATTTATGATAATTTTTTGGAAAAAAACACATTTAGACGTATGTATTTGTACAACTAACTCAATTAGAAATATAAACTAATAAAAGCTCATTAAAACGTATTTACTATCAAGAATTGACTCATTTAGCCTATGTAAGTAAACATAATTGATTTTTTTTTTAAATCTATATATTTATTAATTAGATATTCATTTTTCTCTCTTTTTCCTTCTTTTTATTAATTAATTAATTAATTTCTCTCTCTTATTTTTTATTTATTTATTTATTTATTTATCTCCTTTTATATATTTATTTTATGTCTATTCATATGTTATTATTTGATATTTGAATATTTTAATTTTATTTATTTCTACTATTTTTATGTTCTTCTCATATTAGCATTAATTATTTTAAAATTATTTATCTCTTTAAGGAGCTAATAATTTGATATTATAATGACTCATCTCTTCAACCACAAAATACCATTAAATTTGAATAATAATATTTATTAATTCATCCAAGACCAAAAGAGTAACAATCAAGATTATAAAAAAAATAGTAACTCATTAATTTTGTTACTATTATTATAAACCTGAATAAAAAAATTAAAAAGAAATACTATTAATTTTAGTTTTGTTTATATTAAAAAAAAAAATTTAAAAATCTTAAAAAAAATCTTAAAAAGAAAAAATGAGATTAATTAATTAATTAATTAATAAATAACTGAGAGAGAAATTAATTAATTAATTAATAAAAAAATAAAAAAAGAAATATTTAATTAATAAATATATAATTTTTTTTTAAAAAAAATTAACTTTGTTTATTCATAGAGACTAAATGAACTAATTTTTTATTATACATAAGTTTAAATAAACATTTTTTAGTTTATATGTCTAATTGAGCTAGTTATAAAAGTATATACGATCAAATTAGTTTTTTTCTAATTTAAAATCATATATATATATATATATATATATATATATATTGTTGGGTCAAATTATTTTGACCAAGTGTCAAACTAATTTAACTATTGGAATTTTGATGATGAATGTACATTTGCGTCTAATTGCTTTTGGTGCAGGTGTAACAAAAACAAGTTTTATTAGACTTGGTCTTAATGAAGTTCATTAGACTGATTTGGCATTAGATGTACTGTTAGACGTGAAGTCTAACTAGCGAAGTTAGATGTGTAGTCTAACTAGCGGTGTTAGACGTGCAGTCTAACTGATGAAAGTTAGACGTGCAGTCTAACTAGAGAAGTTAGACGTGTAGTCTAACTAGCGGTGTTAGACGTGTAGTCTAACTAGCGGTGTTAGACGTGTAGTCTAACAGGTGAAAGTTAGACGTGCAGTCTAACTAGCGAAGTTAGACGTTTAGTCTAACTAGCGGTGTTAGACGTGCAATCTAACTGGTGAAAGTTAGACGTGCAGTCTAACTAGCGAAGTTAGACGTGTAGTGTAACTAGCGGTGTTAGACGTGCAGTCTAATTGGTAAAAGTGAGACATGTAGTCTAACTAGCGAAGTTAGACGTGTAGTCTAATTAGCGGTGTTAGACGTGCAGTTTAACTAGTGAAAGTTAGACGTGCAGTCTAACTAGCGAAGTTAGACATGTAGTATAACTAGCGGTGTTAGACGTGCATTCTAACTAGCGAATTTAGACGTGCAGTCTAACGGACAGAGAAAGTTAGACGTGCAGTGTAACTCCTTCAGACTAGTCTGAAGGGAATCGTAATTAGACGTGGAGTCTAATGAAATGTGAAAGTTAGACGTGCAGTCTAACTAGTGAAAGTTAGACGTGCAGTCTAATTCCTTCAGATTAGTCTAAAGTGAACTATAATTAGACGTGAAGTCTAATCCCATTAAACCAGGTGGTCTAATGGATCCTGTTATTAGACAGGGACGTCTGATTTCATTAGACGATGTCGTCTAATTAAAATACGTCTAATGTCATGCTTAAGCAGTTGCTTGAAGCTAGCACCCGCCTACCCACGTGCTTTAGCTGTACGCTACTCCTGCTCCACTTTCTAGTTAAGACTAGTACGACAGCCAGCTGCAACCAATCAACTATTGTCACGTAAGCGAATATCCTTCACACTACTTGTTTTGCATGTACATCTCTGAAGAATATTCGGCGCACTACCAGTGGGTACGGCCACGATCCTTGTGCTCAGAGTCTGCTGTGTACTATGGAGGCATTCCAATGGAAGTTCGCCACGTGTCATTATGAAGATTCGACCGTTAGTATCTGCTCCTTATTTAAAGAATCTCAAGGACAACGGACGAACCACTAGACAATTAATCGATCTATTGATACTCAGATTATTCTATCGAAACTGTTAGCTAATTTCTTGTTTTACTGTGTGTTAATTAAGAGAGAGTTAGAATCAAAACATCATTTTAGCTGAGTGATATTTTTCATCATATTGTAAGTTGAACAGAGTCTATTCTGTTCAATAGTGAGCTATTCGTGAAAACTGTATTTGATTCAAAGCATATTATAGTGAATCATTCCGGTGGTTGGAAGAAAGGGTAACGTAGGAGAGTTTGCTCCGAACATCCATAAACAAACTGCTGTGTTGTTTCTTTCTGTCATCTTCTCATTCTTGATCCTAAGTTTCAAACTTAAGCAAACATTTTCGCACTTGATTATGTTTCAAGTGTTTGCAAGGGTTTTCTTAGAATAGAAAGTGATTCAAATCCTTAACAAGATTTCTATCAAACCGTTTTTCTTAAGCCTTCATCAATAGCCTTATCCCCGCCTCTATTGATTAAGTCGATCCTATCATATATATATATATATATATATATATATATATATATATATATATATATATATTGATAATTTCAATTAATTTGATGATGAATATATATATTTAGATTTGAAAATTTAAATCGAGAATATAGTGTGAATCAAAATTAAATAGTATGATGTTATCTATTATGACTATAGATTAACTAACTGATATTTGAATTAAATTTTTGTCTATAATTATTATTAAGATAAGATCCCTAGATTTAGAAATATTTATATTCACTAAAATAATATATATGCATTATTATTTTTTTGGAAAACGGTTAAAACTATTTCATTAAAATCTCAAAAGTGAAAGAGTCAATGATTAAATCTAGACAAACCCTAGCTATGATTAAAGTATGACAATCAAACGACCCTAAAGAACCTGATTAGTAGCAATCAAACATATAAATAGAGATTACAAACAAATATTATAAACTGTATCAAATCATAATTATCCAAATCAAGATTTTTAATTTCATACCAACATTTTGTATCAACAAGTTGTTTTCCTCTTCCCCTTGTCCTTCATCTTTCCCTTCCTCTTGTAATGAAAGGAGATGAACTGAAGAGGTTGATGAATATTTTCTATTCTCATTTTGATTTATTTATTTATATGAACTTGTTCTAATTTGATAGAAATAATTATTTTTCAAGATTTCTGGGTTCTTCATCTTGTTGTTATCAACTTAATTTTCTAGATCATTGTCTTCATTTCCTTTAACTTTGACTTTGGAATCCTCATCAACTTTCGATTCCTCTGTATCAACCTTGAAATTCTATTCTTTCACTTGATTAGTCTGAGTATCTTTCTCTCTATTTTCATCAATAACCACTTCAACTTGATTTGATTGTGATTCCTCAACTATCTCTTCAACAATATTAGGTCGAGGTTCCACCTCCTTCTTCGTACTGCATTCGTCTTATACATAATTTTCTTTATCTTTTGTTTCATGTTCTTTAACCACATTTTGTTCTTTTATTATAGACACCTCTATTTAATTTTTCTGCATCTTTATTTTCTTACCTTTATGAATTTTCTGATCTTCTTCCTTATCCAAATCACATTTTGGGCATGCATGTTGAAGGTATTATAGAAAGATCATTTGTCTAACCTCCACTCATAAGTAATTTTCATGACAGTAGGTTTTCCTTTTCTGTCTACTACTACCATACTTTTCGGTAGTATGCTTCTAGGATGCACATCAGTGCTAATTCTAGCAAATGATAGGCGCTCTCTTCCTTCAATAATTGAGTCTATGTAGAATGGTCTACCAATAAACCTGCAAAATGACTAAGGGCTTAAGAATTGTACATATGTGCAGGTATATTATAGAGCTTGAACAATATCTGTGCAGTTTCTTTTGGCTTACTCAATAGGTTCAAGTATTCATACCATTTCCAACTTCATACAGTTGGATCCTATATATGTATACCCATTTTCTAGAATTTCCTCTAGATTGGATCATTTATTTAATTTAAGGAAATATAAATTATGAACATTTGCTGAAATCTTCTCCAGCCCTTTTTCTTCCCATTGCTTCAACAATGCCTCTTTAGAAATTGGGAAAGATACTCTTTTTTTCTCTATGTAGTTTCCCACAACTACATTTTCCCATTCCTTTATACAGTTTTCCTGTACTTGAGTAAGTAATTTAAATTCAAATGGAGAATTCAGTACCTCCACTTTTGTCTGTGTATTACCCAAGTAGATTTTCCCTTTATAGGCATAATCTTTTGACTTTTTTGCTTTGTTCTTCCAGACTTCATTAATTTTCTATGCTGAGTTGCTCGTGATAATACACTAGTAAAAATAGGCCCTATAGCGAGTATAGATGGCGATTGGTCTAAAGACCAATCCCCATTATAAAGGTACTAGCGATTGGAAAGAATTCTAATCGCTTTTACCTTGATAATAGTGATTGTCTTTTGACCAATCGCTACTACCTTGCCATATCGGCGATTGTTTCTTTTCCAATCGCTACAAACCTTGTTAAAAACCGCGAAAAAATGTCGCCATCCTTTGCCGTGTTTTTGAAGTGTTAGTAGCGATTGGTCTAAAGACTATTATTAGTACTATTATTTTAGTACTATTATTTTAGTATTAGTACTATTATTTTAGTACTGGCGATTGGATAAGATAACAATAGCGATACCTTTAGCATATTAACGATTGAACTTAGACCAATCGCTATAATATTTATATAATAATTAAGATCAATTGAGAACAAATAATTGTTTATAAAAGATTGAAATGAAAAAGTAATTTCCTTAAAATAGTTTCAATTGATATTGGTATACTTATAAACACTAATAATACTAAATAAATTTAAGATTGACTTGGTAAAAAATAGATTATTTCTCAAACTCATTGATTATTAGATATATATTCTTCATAATATATTATATAATAGCATATAAACCCAATAATTTGTGTTAATTATTGTGATTTGGTTTATCATTGATAATAACATTTAAACCCATCAATTTGGGTTTTGGGTTAATTATTGCGGTTTGGTTTTAGGGCTGTCTTGTTTTTATTGTATTTTTATCATTTTTTACTAGATCCGATTAATAAATCGTGAATGGCGCTCCAATTGATGGAGTCAAAAGCCTTTTGGATGTTCACCTTAAAAGCCACACGTAGTGAGATGGACTTCCTATCGTAACCCTTAAGAAGACCTTGCATGAGTAAGATGTTATGGGAAATAGACCTTCTAGGGATGAAAGTTGATTGCCTGAGACTGATGAGTTTTGAGATAACAACTTTAAAACGTTTGACAATGATTTTTGAAATAATTTTATAAGTGATATTACAACAGGAAATGAGACGGAAATCTTGAATTAGTTAAGGGGAGGGCTTTTTTGGAATCTGGTTGAGGATGGTTGCATTCCATTGCTTAATTAAACATCTTGCGGTTCCAAAAGAACTCAGTGACAGCCTCACAAACACTCTGTCCGACAATGTTACGATTAACCTTGAAGAAAGTGGCGTTGAATCCAACAAGCCTAGGACTTTTGTCACATTTCATGCTAAAGAGGGCGTCTTTGATCTCATCGACACTAACTATCTCAATGAGTTTACTACTGTCAACATTATTGACTGTCCTGATGACGATCTGGTAAAGGAAGCTCAAGTGATTTGAGGGATCCTTTCTGGTACCAATGAGGCCACGATAAAAGTTGATTGCCTCCAAGTGCACCTGTTTCTTTCCCTGGGTCGTGCTTCTGTCACTCCTCTTGAGATAAATGACACTATTGTGGAAGTTTCTGGCCGAGCATTTCCGATAGAAGGTTGTGTTCTTGTCACCAAGCGAGAGCCAATTTTACCTAGATTTCTAGCGGGCGAAGCTTTCCTCGTAGGAGCTGAGATTGTGGAATTCTGTGAGGGCCTCCTTTTTTTGTCGTACCCTTAGCTCATACAGTTGTGGTGGAGGTGGCTGTTCTGGACGGCTTCCAACTTTGACTTGGCTTCAAAGACTCGGCGTGAGATACTAATGTATCGTTTCCTGTCAAGATTTTGGAGTTTGGTTTTGAGGAGGGCAAGCTTTTAGCTAACTTGGAACATTTTTGTATCTTGAATCTGTTCGGTCCAAACGATTTTGATAATTTTACTAAAATCGTTACTTTTCATCTAGAAATTGAAGAACTTGAAGGGACGTTTGGTTCTTTCCTTTTTATCCCAAGAAAGCATGACGGGGCAGTGGTCGGAGATACCAGGACTAAGAACTTGGATGTGGTTTTTAGGGAATTTGATGGCCCAAGTTTCATTGATTAGCCCCATGTCAATTCGACTCTTTCTCGTGTGATCGTTACCACACGTGGATGACCAGGTGAAGAAATTTCCAAAGTAGGTTGGTTCTATGTAACCCAAATCGCGGATACAGTTGATGAAGTCGAGCATACCCTAAGAGAGCTCAGAAATCACGAGTCTTTTGTTGACCTGTCTAGTGACGTTGAAATCACCCAAAATAGTCCAAGGCTTGTTGTCATCGATGTAGTTTCTAATACTATTCCAAAGCGCTCTTCTACTACTATCTGAATTGTAACCGTATACGACCGCAATGTTGAGAAGGCTGAGCATTTTTTTGCATTTGACTTCGACCATGATGACTTGGGGGCTGTTATGTGTTTATTTTACATCTACCATGTTGGAGTCCCAACTGACCCAAATTCGACCGGATTTATTGTTGGAGTTATGAATGAATTTCTAATCGTCCGCGAAACACCGTGAACCAATGTTCTTAACATTACTTAGCTTGACTTTGGTCTCAAGAATTCAAATAATTGTGATTTAATCTTTTTCAACGACTCTCCTGATTTCCTTGCTCTTGAGTGGGTCGTTGAGACCTGTAATGTTCCAGGTTAGGATGATTATTAAAGGTTATTTAAGTCAGATTTATGACTACCCTCTCCTTTTTTGCTTCTGGTTTTCTTTCTTTTGTCCTTCTTCTCAACCCGTGATGTTTTCGATTTTGATGAGTTTGATTCGGTAATGGTAGTGGGGTCAATGCTACAACCCTCTATTCTAGGACCATTGGATTCTGAGGATGCTGTGTCGATGGTGTTGCGTGCTTCTATGAAATGTGGTGATGGCTCGTCGTCCTTGGTGTTTTCTCCTTTAACTGTTGGGTTTTTAGGGTGAGATTCACTACATTCATTGTCATGCTCGTCATTATGTTCATTGAGGCTGCTAGTTTGATCATTGGCTCTTCTGTTTGGCTCATCATCCAATCCACTACCATTATTCTTGTTGTGAGTGTTAGTAACCTTCTTGACTACTGTGGTTTCAATTGTATCATCAATAATGCCATTACCTTTGTCACTCCTCGGTTCAATTAGCTCATGTTGGGTCTTGTCGAGTTTCTCAGTAACATTCACTCCCACCCCAGATGTCTTTCCTGTCTTATCATGTTCGTTCTGAGTTTTAGGTAATTGTGTAGCATCATTGTCCAGACTTTCATTGTTGCTTCCTTCATTTCCTACTTTAGTAGCTCCAATATCATTACTGTCTCATTCGGACCTTCTCAAGATAGATATTTTCTTTTTGGTTCCTTTACTCATAGTAGCATCTTACTCATTGCTGTTATATTTTATGACTTCAACATTGTCCAGCTTAGTTGTGTCAACATTGAGATTTGTGGACCGTTTATTTTTTGGGCATTTGAGGATTGAGTGCATGAAGGTTTTGCAGTTGATGCATCTGAAAGGAAACCACTCATAGTTGACTCCAATATGATAAATGTTTCACAATCTGTGCACAAGTTCCAATTCCTCGGGAAGGGCATTCTGGGTGGATCTCAATATTGACTATAGCAGTAGATGCTCTATTATCTCCTTCGATATCGGTGTCGAGATTGAGATGTTTTCCAATGATGCTTGCAAAGTAGCTAATTGTCTTAGCGTTGCATAAGTGTGGGGGTATGTTCCGAAGAGTTAGCCAAACTTGTTGAATTTCTGGGGACTTCTTGTCTAGGACCATACTTTCCGTCCATTTACACATTTTGAAGCATTAGTTGTCTATGAAGCAGAAACCACTGTCAAGGATCTTCATAGTATCGCTTCCATTGCGGAATTGGAGGAAATAGTATCCAAAGTCGTTGAGCGTGAGCCGCTCGAGTCCTTCCTTCTCCTAAAGGCCGAAGAGATGGTCTTTAACCGCTCTAAATGGAGTTGTGGCGCCACTGACGAAGTGACCCACCATGATAGAATACCATGCCCAGATGCATTCCTCTTTGATCTCAGAGATGGAATTGGTGGCTAAGAGTGGTAATTGTGGGAAGGGAGTTGTCAATGTAGAGTTGGCCCTTGTTAGGATTGGAGAGTCCTTGCCACACGTTGCCTTTTTTCCAAGTACGGTTGTGGGTTGCACGAATGGGGTAAACCTTGGTAGTTGCGCATTTCCCAAATTCTTTCATGATCTTGAAGGACCATGAGACAATCTCTTCATATTCTCTCTTAGTGATGAGGTTCCAGTCTTGGAGATAGTGGACATTAAATTGGACGGTGATTTATGAGTCTCTCTCCTTGCTCATTACGAGATCTTATTTTTGGACTTGGATGAGGAATTTTTTGATTTGGTTTCTAAGGCCTGCAAGATTAGAAATTTTGTTGCGATCCATGATCCAATTATTGAGCTCGTTAGTACGCGTCTCAACCATTGGCTCTAATGCATTGCTGTCAGCTTTAGCATGACTGAGATTGCTAATTTCTGATCTCCGAGTGCCAATAGAATCAAGTTTAGCACCACCAAGTGTTGTGACATAGGTAACAGTTTGAAGGGGATCCGAATTCAGCCTATCATTAGTTAGGTTTGGGTTTGCGTTGGCTGATGAATCGGGATTCATTAAGTTAGAAAGCACTTCAGCAATGAGACCGATTCCAATATCAAATTCCTCCTCTAAGTTTCTCTTATCATGAATCTTATTAATGTCTTGCTCTAGACTTTGTGAGTCATCCCTACCCAGAGTTATATAAAGCTGATCATTGTTCTGTTCGGTACTATATAAATCAGAGTTATACATAGAGTTTCCAACCCCATCGGTACCCTACTCTGAAGAATGTTTATCAGTTATATTCTCAAAATTACCGGACTCTAATAGTCGGGGGTTCTGACCAGCGGAATTGTTACACAAGGTATCAACACCCTGGGCTCTAATGGTAGAGTAAGGATCCATAGTAATAGGATCCAAAATTTCTAATACAGCTAAGTCCCAATCATAATAGAATTTAAACCATATACATTAATAATATCATTTCCTAGGGCCCTAAGCAATCAACAAGATCAACAACTAGATCAACACTTGGCATTTTAATCTCAAAGAATTCAGACTCATTAGAAGTTTCAATAAGGATAGGGATAGAAGCCTTACCTGTGCTGAATTTTGGTTTTTCAGCATGTTTCTCCTTCATAGCTTTAGTGGTTTTCGCAAATTCAGCCGAGATGGTCTTTGAGCCTCCCTTTGTCCGAATTGGGACATTGGGTTGACGGGTTCCAACCATAAGAGAAGCAAAAACGTAGACAGAAGGAAACCACGGTTCTAAGAGACCATGATAGCGGACTTTCTTCTAGGAAATAAGAAACAACACCCTTGCACTTGCTCCTGTGTAAAACGAGAGTCTGGCACCTAAGCAGCAACAGACTTGTGTTGTCTGCACAACCACAACCTACGACCTACCGCTAATATCAGTTATATCCTAAAAATTACTAGACTCTAATAGTTGGGGGTTCTAACTAGCGGAATTGTTACCCAAGGTATCCCTTGCACCTGCTCCTGGGTAAAACTAGAGTCTAGTACCTAAGAAACAACATACTTGTGTTGTGTACACAACCACAACCTACGACCTACCGCTAATAACAGACTAAGATGTCAACACCTGAATTTGACCTGCTACAATAGACTAGAACTGCGTCTCTAGGGAGGAATGTCGGATTGCAGGTCTGCACCACAAAGTAAAAACCAGTGCGCACCTGCACAACACTAGGAAGAACAAACCGTATCTGCAACTCAGCTGTTCGAATAGGACCTGCCACACAATGCTCAGACAGGCCCGACCTGGAGGGGTAGGCAGCCTAGGCCACGGCCTAGGGCCTAGGACCAAAAAGGGGCCCATTTATTTTTATATATGGTAGGTATTAGTAAGGATTTTTAGTTTCTTATTCTTTAATTTTTTTTTATTTATGTTAGATTTTTTGGCCCATGGCTCTATAGCCCAAATAGAGAAACAAACTAACACTATCAGAACAAAAAATTGAAAACCCTACTATCTCTCTCACTGTCTATCTCTCTCAGTCTCTATGTCCTACATCGACAACGAAACCGACAACGAAACTCATAACGAAACCGACAACGAAACCGACAACAAAATAATTTCGACGGTGGCTCTGTTTCGCTGGGTTGAGTCTTGAGGTAAGATTTAACCATTAAAAGTGAAAATTCAACATCAGGGTTTGATTGTTATTTATTTTTATGCTTTGTTTTGAGATTGTGTATTTGTGTGGTTAAACCATAAAGATCTTTGAAAATAGTTTACTTGTTTGATGGCGCCGAAAAAATATTTATCTGGATATGAAAAACGAAAAAGGAAAGAATTAGAAGAACAATTTGTTAAATCTCAAAGTGGTGCGCTTGACAAGTTTGTTAAAAGAACAAAAGCTTCTGAAAATAGGTTATTGAAGATAAACGGTGAAACACAAGTGAAGTTTATGTGTAGGGCCCCAATTTCGTGCTTTCGTCTAAGGCCTAAAAAATCTCAGGAACGGCACTGTGCTCAGGAAACAGCAACTCTAGGGAGGACCGACGAATGTCGACGATACGATGCCAAGGTGACTGCGAGGATCCGCGGTGACCATCCGTGAGCGGCAGCATAAATGCTAGAAATGGCTAAAAATTATATTCGAGCAAAAGTCGGAATTGACTAGTTTTTAGGAGGATGAAAATGGAGAGGAGATCTACATTTCTGTCAGAAAATATTTTGATGTCGACGTCGGAAAAGTCGCCGGAAGGCTGGCGAAAAGTTCGCCGAAAATTGAAAAGGCAAAATTTCTCTCTCCACTTATCTCTCTACAATATTTAGGCATTTGGGTATATTGAATATTATTATTAATATTATACATATTTATATAATATGGACATAATTTTTACTTTAAAAATACATTAATAAGATTAATTTTTAAATGTGTTATATTTCAAAAAATATTGTTAAATTATTTACATGATTATATGAATATAACTAATATAATGGAGATAAATTTGTAAGTGTGATGTATATGACAAACCAAGTTTCTAGGACCCGTGTTATATATAAATATGACTTAAATGTAGACTTTTGTTATGAACTTATTTTTTTTTTATTAAGAAGTGATAAATTAGTCGACTTTTAAAATGTATAATTGATTTACTTAGAGTTAAATAATATGTATTTAATTATGAGATTTTTTTATAAGATTTGTTCCTTATATTATTGATAATTATCTATATTTCTTAAATTATTATTTTAAATATAATCAATTTTGTGAATAAAATAAAATATATTTGTATACATAATGAATATCACCAAACTTCAAACCCAAAACGAAAATTTGGTATAAAATACGTTTGTACACGCACACCTTTTTATTGATTTTTCTAAAATCAATTGGAGACTCTATGTTCAAATAAATAATATTTTCTTAAATTAATTATGTTTAATTAATTTAAACCGAATTTCAAATTTGATTAAAATAAATCCCTTATATTATTAAAATTTGAATAAATTTAATTATTTTTACATAATTGATTTTAAAAGCAGCCAAGTATTATCAAAATCTTTTTAAACATAATGTATTATTTTAAAAAGATGTATGTCACGCAAATCAATGTTGAAATCATCGAACTTCGAGCCACCCTAGGTCCCCCCGTATTACCATCTGTCAACCAAACACGTGCTAAGCTATGGAGGAACGTTTCCGGGGGTTACATCTTTTTGGCGACTCTACTAGGGATTTAAAATGTTTAACTCAAAAATATAAATTTTGTTTTTAAAATATTTTTATCACGTTTTCACACTTAATAGGTTTGTCTTACCAAGTACAACACCTTTAAAGACGCATATGTTTTACTCTATTTAAAGCATTTATCCTTTATGTGTAAAGGGTACATCACCATCTTCTTGCAAAGAAGTACTCGACCGGGATCAGTATTTCTATACTTACGTGAAAAGATTGTCAATGTGGAATGATAACTTGTTACAAACCGAGTGATTGTGTGAGAGGGAAAACTAAGAAACCAGGATCGACCCACCCTTTGGAGATGAGTCGTCCGATAGGACGCAAGCATTGTGAAAGTTGGGGTAAATTCCCAATTGAGTTGATATTCCCCGGTTTATGGTTGGGGTTTACCTCTACCATTATCGGTGAAAGAGACTCTGTTATCCATTTTATCCTTAAAACAAAAAAACCTAGTTACTATCACCAAGTCGGTTGTTTGTCGTGCCTAGAAAATCAAAAGATCTCAACACTACAACTCCTTATGTGGCTACTATATATGTACTATGTGTATGCATGTATAGTCTAAGTGAGCATTTTTAGCATGTTCCTCCCTTTAAAAACAAACGCATGTTTGTAAATGTTTTGAATTTCTAGTCATAGAAAATGTCCATGCTGACAAATGTCGCGCTAGTTCCCTAGATAGATAACTTGATTAATGAAATTATCGATCTTATGGAATCATTCTCATTATAAGGTTCATAAACTTCAAAGTAAATTTTGCCTTCATGGTGGAAATTCAGCGAAGGTGGAACCCTGTCAAACGAGCTTACTACCTTGGTAAAAAGTATATGTGCCCAACCATAGAGGAATTACGGGCTATTCTTATGACAGACAATAAAAATGCATTTAAGGTCGTTTATAGACTCAATGCCCATCGGAAAACTCTTACAGGAAGAGTACTGATTTTCTAAAGTCACATCTGATACTATCCTTGCGAGAACATACATCGATTTCCAAACTTTGACTAAGATGGAAATAAGAAATGGAGACATTCCTCCAACGCTAGGATCATCCATGATAACGATGTCAATCCTATTGGCTTATTTCTTTATAGAACCAGAAAATGGTAACCCTCCTCGAGAATCATCGAGGTAGCACACCAAATGCGAAGAGGCAACAAAGATCCATTTAGTGTTATTATAGTGAAAACACTAATAGGCCTTAACAACTCATGTCTATCTTCTAGCATGATTAAAAGGGGTTCCCCTTAATCCTCTACACCTGTCTGTTTGACAAGATCAAACACTTACCGCAAGTCCTTCCTGATGGCTTCATGTCCCCTTTTATCCAATACGAAGAATGAAGGAAGCCTTGTATGGACCTCCAGTACAGAACAATAATGAAATTTGGGACATTCTCCCATTGCATCCCATTAAGAAAATAACTTTCACGATGGATGATAAACCGATAGACATGCTTATGGGTATGGAACGGGTTACTTACTACTACACTCATAGCTTATTCGATCATTTCGACTATAGCTTTATCGAAGCTGCCTTTGCTGAGGATAAGCCATCGACCGTATGGCATATGCATGATATCTCGAAAAATGGCATGATGTCTTTCAAATGAACATCCTATCAAAGCAAATGAAATACATACATCACATCTCAAACAGTACAAGGAGGTTCAGGAAAATGAAGCGGAAGAAGATGCTAGTGTCGGAATAGGCTACAACTGGACTTAAAGCCTTTAATTTCCATCAAGCACATTTTCCTTTTTAGTCTATCTTTGTAAAATATCAATAAGAGAGTCGTCTCTTTAACAAACTTTGCGATTATATTTATATACAACTCTATGTTTGTTTAATCAAATCACAAAAGTGACTCTCATTCTCTAGGATTCATTTTATATGCATATACATTACATTTGTACTTTGTTACATCTTAAACCCTCACATCTTTCTCTTCGCAATAGTCCACGACTACGACAAGTCGACACACGGCCTCAAGAAAGACAGATCCAAAACCGTATATTTTATACACCACCATATAGCCGACAAACCCTCCGTACCTAAATCGGTCTCAACAGCCGAGTTTAGAGAAATGAAGGAAACTCTACAACATATAATGGAGCAACTCACGTTGATCACAACTTCTTTAACTAATTAGAAAATTTCGTTTGCATCCTAGAACATCCCTCATTCTCCTCATTTTCCTAGCCAAACAATCTCACTTATTTGTACTTCCATTAATCCCCGTCCTACTGGATAAAAATCTCAAGAAGAAGTCTTTCTCTATGAAGACTCCGGAGAGAATATTGATCAACTTACACGGGTATAGCATGAGAAAGTAATCAACCCCTGGGTTCACAGGAAAATCAAATTCTAGCATAAGAAGAATATGAACGCCAAATGGCTGAAGTTCAAGCCATGTAGGCAAAAATACAAGCCCAGCTAAACAAGTTATCTAAGGGAAAAAGCATTGAAGAACACCATGACTGGAAGGACGCTATTAAAGCTATTGAACGAGTAGTTATTTTAATAGGTGTCAAGCTTTCAGCTCTCTCTAAGTACATAAGAAAAAACGTTTTGTCTATATTTTTCAAAATGTACGCTTCCGTAATGATCTCATTGCGACTTGGAGAATCAACTATTCTCCACCTACTCCCCTTGTATCACTAGGAAAATATAGTTTATATCTACATAGCACAAAGGAACTAGCTACAACGTTCATAGAACACTTCTCAATGAATCTCAACCTCGAATGACCATAAAAGAGGTTAAAGACAATCAAACAGGGATAAAATGAGAAATTCTCCATGTTTATCGAACGATGGAAAGCTGTCACTGAGGGAATCGATTCCCTCCCGAAAGAACAATGTTAAATCAACATGGTCTTGGAAAATGTTAATAGACAATATTTTGTTGGACTCGCCATCAAAACTTTTCAAACGATGAAGAAATTGCTAAAAACTGGCATCAACCTCAATGACGCTATCAACAAGGAAGGAAATGAGGGAAAAGCAGTCAAAGTTACCCCACCTTCAAGTCATTCCTGAGAAAGAAAAAGACACAAGTACACAAAGTAATTGCTGCCTGGTATGAGCGATCGCCTCAAAAGGCGAGCCCAAGTAAGTCACCACTTCCCAAAGTAGATACAACTACTCCTACCAAGGGCACACCTCTAAAGGCACATAAACCCCTACAGTATTTGACGACCCAGGAATGTCTTTAAGTCAAGTGATGAAGATTCTACAAGAGAAGAATCTCGTCAAACCACTTTCCCCAAGAATAGATAGACCTTTTTTGGGAAAATATGAGAATGTTTGACGTGACTATGCCAAGCAAAGGGACACACTACCGACAATTATAGCGCCCTTAAACACATGTTTCAGGACTTGATTGATCAGCATGTGATCACCAAGCTGGAGTATCGACTAATGAAGCAATATGTTCACCACTAATGAAGCATCACTCGACTATAATGTATTACTGGACCTGATCCATGATACAGAATCAGAGATCAGCATGATTTATCCCTAGTCCAAAGAGAAGTCCAAATCTCTCTCCAATGAGACTTTTGAACGGTGGAAGTCAAACATGACTGTCCACATCTACGCACTGATTAATACCACGGCAACACATGGTGGAACTGATTTTCAACCCAGTTTCATAAAAACCACACCGGTCAATATGCCATCAACCTCCCAGGTTCCTGTTGGAACTAGAAGGGAGGATGAGCCTAGAGCTCTTAACCCAGGAAACAACCTCCTCAATCAACTAAAAAGGATAAAAGCTAACATTTCCATATGGAAAATCCTGATGTACTCTATCGAGCACAGGAAAGCAGTCCTCAATTAATTAAGTAAGGCTAACGTCTCTACCAATACTAACCCTGAAGAACTATCATGTATCATATCCGCTAGTTCGCAACACAACATAATTGGCTTCGAAGACAAGGATCTTCCATCAACCGAAACAAATCATGACAAAGACTTCTACATTTTTGAGCAAAAGGAGGAAAATATCGTTCTAAAGGCCTTGATAGACAATAGATCCGATCTAAACATATGTCCTTGAAGGACTCTTGAAAAGATAGGTGTGTCCCGAGACAATATCATCCCATCCGACTTGTGTCAAAGGTTTTGACAGGTCTCGTCGCGAAATAATGGGTTGCTTCAAGTGCACCGTTCGAGTGGTCGACATCCCCTTCTAGGTTGACTTTTGTGTCATCAACATGTAACATTCCTATAACTTGATCTTAGAAAGACCATGGCTTCATCAATTTAAGGCTTTAGCCTCTACCCTACGTCAAAATATCAGGTTCATCGCCAATGAATAAGTCATCACAGTCAACGACGCAATAGACACCAAAACATTCATAGGGTCTACCCACATTGACACCCTTGAGGTTGAACTAAGTTGGTTCGAGATATGTCCAATCTTCTGAGAAGGTAAAGACTCATCCAAACACCATGACTTTAGTATGTTTAGGCTCTCCTCAGAATGATGCACCAAATGGGATATTTCCCTAGTATGGGCTTAGGCCCAAACGTCAAAGGTATGACCACATTCCCACAACCATATTTTAACATGGATCGATAAGGTATAGGATACATCCCTACAAGATTTGAATAAATCAACATGAAAAGGATATCCAAACAACACATAATTGTTCCACCAACCTTGAATGGACAGTTCATCCGTGAAGGATAAAACACCTTATGCTTTGACTTTCCCGTACTCTTTACCAGCCTAGATTTACAAAGACATTTTTTAGGTCTCGAAATATTTTCAGTTGGTCCTTATAATCCCAACCCTTTTGTTTGTATGATTAAGGAAAGAATGAAATATTGGAGTGACGTCCTCTTAATTTGGATCGGATCCCCAAGAAAGTTGATCTAGCACAAGAATCTAGTTATCTCGGTTCTCAAGAAACTGACTCCCTTTTATCCATCGATGTTGTGATCGATGAAAGTATAAATCTTTCTCCTATCATGTGTATAGAGATGTTAAATATTGTACATTGTAAGAAACCCACGAATAATTATCTTGTTGGATCATCTTCTCTTACATGTAATAAATCTCTCGATGTAATACAAGAAGTAGACTTCGAATTTATGGGTAAAACTGAACTTTCCTTTTACACTGACTTGAACTTGGAAACTAAACACTTCTTAGAAACTGGGATGAGATTGTCTCCGCTGCAGAAAAGACAATCCAAATCAACTTAAACACGGCCAACGATCCTTAGATCGTGTTGATTGGCCAAAGTTTAAAACCCCAAAGAATGTTCTAGAGATTGTTGAGTTGCTTAAAGACAACAAAGACGACTATGCCTGGTCATACAAGGATATGCTAGGCATTTATCCAAAGATCACACGACATCATATTCCTCAATATCCAAACGTTAAGCCTGTGAAGCAAAAGTTTAAACGGATGAAAGAGGAAGTCATGAATAAAATCCGGGAAGAAGTCCGAAAGTAACTCTAAGCTAGATTTCTCAAGGTAGTGGAATATCCTATCTGAATTGCCAACGTAGTCCTCGTCTTAAAGAAAGACGCAAGATTACGCATATGTGTAGATTATCGGGATCTGAACAAGATCACCCCTAAAGATCACTTTACACTACCATACATCGACATATTGGTCGATCATGCTGACGGTCATGAATTTTTATCATTCATAGACAGATTCTCAGGATACAACCAAATCATGATCGCCCCTCAAGATAGGGAAAAGACCACGTTTATAACAGAAGTTATACCTTTCTATTAGAGGGTCGTGCCTTTTAGTCTTACAAATATGGGAGCCATTTATCAAAGAGAAACCACTATGATCCTTCAAGACATGATCCACAAAAAGGTGGAAGTATATGTTGACGACATGATTGTAAAATTAAAGAATCGAGAAGAGAAAGTCCTAAACCTCGGAAAATTCCTACAACGAATCAGGAAATATCAGCTATGACTCAACCCAAATAAATGCACCTTCAGAGTCACAACTAGTATAATGATAGGCTTCTTAATTACATAGAGGGGCATTGAAATCGATCCCTCTAAGATTGAAGCAATCACGGTTATACCGATCCCTTGAAACAAAAGAGAGGTTCCTAGATTTTTGGTAAAATCCAATTCATTAGCCGATTTATTAGTAATCTTACTATGACATGCGATCTATTGTTTAAGCTGCTGAAGAAAGATAAAAAAAATTCGTATGGGATGAAGATTGTCAACTAGCCTTTGACAGAATCAATGAATATTTAAAATTCCCTCCTATACTCATGCCGCTCCGAGACGACATTCCTCTCATCATATACCTTATTGTAACATACACAACCATGGAAAGCCTGTTGGCTCAAGAAAATGAGGATAAACTTGAAACGGTTTGTACTATATCAGTAAATAGATGAATGAGTGTGAACTTAATTACACTATAACTGAGAAAATTTGTTGGGCCTTAACATGGGTCACTAAAAGGTTAAGACAATACATGCAAGCCTACCCAATCAAGTTTGTATCAAGATTGAACTCAATCCATTTCTTGTTCCAACGAACTTTTTTGTCATCAAGGCTAACCAAACAGATGATGATGTTATCCGAATACGACATAGCTTATATAATACATAAGTCTGTCAAAGGAAGCGTTGTTGAGGAATTCGTTGTTAACCAACCCATCATTGTTGAGTCAGAAGATGAACTCAAATTCCCCAACGAAGGAATTATGAGTATAACATCAGACACATGGAAACTGATGTTTGACGGAGCTTCCGAAAAGCGAGCTACGAAATTGGGATTTTGTTAGTTGACTTGAAAGAGACGTACAACCCAATATCTATCAAACATGAATACCCGTCACCAATAACAAGGTCGAATATGAGGCATTACTCTCGGGTCTCAAATTGGCATATGAAAAAGGGTCAAGCAAACTATACGTCGTTGGCGACTCTAAATTGGTTATATCCCAAGCCAATGGCACGTGGTAAGTGAAAGGGGAAAACTTGAAACTCTATCATATTCACTTGGCCAAACTCATAAGAGAATTCGATCAAGTATCATTTGTTCATGATCAAAGAAGCCAAAATCGTTTCACAGATGTTCTAGCTACTTTAGAAGCCATGACTCTAATTCCTAACGGAATCAAAGTCAAACCTCTGAAAATTCGAGAAAAAAATGGCCTGCTTTAGAGTTAGGAGCAGTCACTTCCTATGAGAATGTTGTTAAACCCTGGTATGATATTCTCTCGAAGTACATTGAGTATGGAGAATATCCCTCCAATTTCCGATCTAAGGAACGACGGGCGTTGTGCTAGTATTTCATCAACTATGCTTGGATTGCCAATAGGGCTTTACCGTCGATCATTCGATAGTCAAAACATGCTCTGCATAGATAATCATAAGTCCAAAAGGATCATGGAAGAAGTGCATATAGGGACATATGGCCCACACATGAATGGAATAACTTTAACCAAGAAAATACTCCTTTTATAATATTATTGGCAAAACATCGAACAAAAATGTTGGGTCAAATTATTTTGACTAAGTGTCAAAGTAGTTTGACTATTGGAATTTTGATGATGAATGTATATTAAACTCAATCTATGCCATCTAATTGTTTTTAGTGCAGGTGTATCGAAAACAGGTTATATTAGACTTAGTCTTAATGAGGGTCATTGGACTGATTGGGCATTAGATGCATTGAGTTACACGGAGTTAGACGTGCAGTATAACAGATGAGAGTTAGACGTGTAGTCTAACAGACGTAGTTAGACGTGCAGTCTAACATACGTAGTTAGACATGCAGTTTAACAGACGTAGTTAGACGTGCAATCTAACAGACGTAGTTACACGTAAAGTCTAACAGACGTAGTTAGACGTGCAATCTAACAAACGTAGTTACACGTAAAGTCTAACAGACGTAGTTAGACGTACAGTCTAACAGACGTAGTTAGACGTGCAATCTAACAAATGAGAGTTAGACGTGCAGTCTAACAGACGTAGTTAGACGTGTAGTCTAACACACGTAGTTAGACGTGTAGTCTAACACACGGAGTTAGACGTGCAGTCTAACAGACGTAGTTAGACGTGTAGTCTAACATATGAGAGTTAGACGTGCGGTCTAACTCCTTCAGATTAGTCTGAAGGGATGTATAGTTAGACGTGCAGTCTAACTAATGGAAGTTAGACGTGTAGTTTAACTCCTTCATATTAGTCTGAAGGCATGTATAGTTAGACGTGCAGTATAACTAATGGAAGTTAGACGTGCAGTCTAACTCCTTCAGATTAGTCGGAAGGGATATGTTATTAGACGTGTTGTCTAATCCCATTAGACCAGGTGGTCTAATGGATCCTGCTATTAGACGGGGGCGTCTAATTTCATTAGACGAGGTCGTCTAAGTGAAATACGTCTAATGCTATGCTTAAGCAGTTGCTTGAAGCTAGCACCCGTCTATCCACGATCAATTAGCTGTACGCTACTCCTACTACAGTTTCTAGTGAAGATCAGTATGACAGCTAGTTGCAACCAATGTATGTATGCCACGTAAGCAAATATTCTTCCCACTACTCGTTTTTGCAGGAATATCCTAGAAGAATATTTGGCGCACTACCAGATTGGTACGGCCACGATCCTAGTACTCAGAGTCTATTGTGTACTATGGAGGCGTTCCAATGGAAGCACGCCACGTGTCATTATGAAAGATTCGACCGTTGATACCTGCTCCTTATTTAAAGATTCTGAAGGACAACGGAAGAACTGCAAGAAGAAGAATAAGAGAATTTGTTGAACACTGCTAGAATTACAGAGTATTCAATCTAAGCATAAAAACTGTCATATTGAGCGAGCTGCTTTCTTGTTTTTACTGAGTGTTCAATCAAGAGAGAGTTATAATCAAAGCATTGCTTTAGCTGAATGATATTCTTCATCATATTGTAAGTTGAACAGAGTTTGTTCTGTTCAACAGTGAGCTATTCCTGCAACTATATTTGATTCAAAAGTATAGTGAATCCTTCCGGTGGTTGGAAGAAGGGGTGACGTAGGAGAGTTAGCTCTGAACATCCATAAACAAACTGTTGTGTCTTTTTCATTCTGTTATCTTATTATTCTTGGTTCTTAGCTTCAAACCTGAGCAAACATTTCCGCACTTGAATCGTTCAAGAGTTTGCAAGGGTTTGTGCAGAATAGAAAGTGATTTAAATCCTTAACAAGATTTCTATCAAACTATTTTTCCTAAGCCGTCATCAATAGCCAGACCCCCGTCTCTATCGATTACGCCGATTCTATCAAAAAATGTGTGAGTTATGTAAGGATCTGTCATCAGTGTCAAATCTATTCTAACTTAAAGCATACACCAACTTAGACTACTTCACCAAATGGATTGAAGTAGCCTCTTACAAAGTCTTGAAATCATCTTAAGTGGCAAAGTTTATCTGAACTAGCATCATCGCTAGATATGGAGTTCCTCACAGTCTTATTTCAGAAAATGGTCGATACTTCAAAGGAAAAGTGTTGCAATTGCTCGACGAATTCAAGATCGAGCATCACAAATCATCTCCCTATAGACCCCAAACCAATGGTGTGGTCGAAGAGGAAAACAAAAATGTGATCAGGATCATCAAGAACATGATCAACACGTATAAGGACTACCACGACAAGTTGTCATATGCCTTATGGGGATATCGTACAACCGCTCGAACATCGACGGACGAATTCCCTATCTTTTGGTTTATGGAATGGACATCGTAAAACCCATTTAAATTGAGATTCCAACTCTAAGAGTGCTCTTAGAGAATCATGTCATAAAAGTAAAGTGGCTCAAATCTCGATATGACCAACATTAATGGAGGACAAGAGGTTAAACGTTTTTTTGCAAAACTCAAGCCTACCAAAACGTATGTTAGACACCTTCAATAGAAAGGTAAAACCTAGAAACCTTAAAGAAGGTGATAAAGTTTTCAAACGAGCCCGTGAACTCCTAGACCCTAGGGAAAAGTTTCGACATCAATGGGAAAGACCCTTCCTACTTAAGAAAATCTTCTCTAGATGAGTAGTTTGCATATCTAATCTAGAAAGCGAAGAGTTTATTGCGCCAAGAAATCTCAAAAAACTTAAAAAATATTTTGTATAATATCAAGCATTTGTAAAAGGTTTAAAGCTCGACCTCAAAAGAAGTTTATCTCAACATAATCTAAATCCAAGTTTTGTATAACTTGCAACGTGGACAAAAGACTCAAAGTCCGAACTATGGAGACCTGGTTCTTCTTTTACAAAAAAAATAAACAAAGAAGATATGTAGGAAACCCTCATGTTTGTGGGCCCGGTCTAAAAAAAACAGTCCCTTTCTCAAGAGAAATAAAATTTTTTGAGAAAGGAAGAAAACCTCGATTCTATCTTAGAGCCGATGTTTCGGAATTTAGGAAATAAGTAGGGGAAAAGCCAAGAGCATCATTTCCTTTCAAGTTATATTCTCAAAAAAAATGAGGATTTCACAATAAACCTAATTCAAGAGATATTGGTCATAAGCTCATTTTTGTTTGTAGACGATTATCCTAAGAGAAACCCCCAATAGAAGGTTTTGAAGAAAAATGATCGAAATAAACCCCATAAAAGCGAGACTAGAACCCCAAATTGGGAAAGAACGCATCATCGTTACTTTTGTTAAAGAGGGAGAGGTTTGAAACTCATGCTTTGATAAAAAAAATCCAAAAAATGAATATGCCCAAAAAGAGAACTGGAAAAAACTCAAAAAATCTCTAAAAAAACATTGAAAAATGTTCTTATATTGGTTGAAGTATTAAAATCACTAATTGCTCTCACACATACTCTAGTCTTGATTGCTACGGTAAGATTAGAATGTACCGATTTTACTAGATAAACCCTAAGAACAAAAAAGAAAATGTTCAAGTGGTTGAGGTATTGAAATCAACATCCACGGCCTATCCAAGATCTGAAACTTGATTGCTATGACCAGGTGCGGAGCCAGTATTTAAAATCTACCCGGACTAAAAATATTTTCTTTTCAAAACTCCCGACTCGAATTAAGTTTTTTTTTCAATTTACTTATTTATTTTTTTAAATATCTTATATAATTGATTCCTTCCCTTTACTCTCTCCCTAAAAATAATTATGTATGACTACATCCATCCACCCGGGCTGAACTTTTAATTTTAACCCAATTTTTTTTTTCAGCATTGCCAATATTTTATTAATATATAATAAATTATATAAAAACCCCCGGGCTATAGCCCAGGTGGAGTTATACATGGCTCCGCCCCTGGCTATGACAAAGCCATGGATGTACCGATTCTACCAGATACACCCGCGAGTCAACATAAAAAAAGATAGAGAAAATGGCATATGAAACCCAAAGCAAAAATTTGAAAGTCTCTCCCAAATGTTTTTGCGTTGAGTCGAACTTTCAATAAATCTGATTTAGGGCCGATTAATCAAAAATAAGTTGCACTCTTTTATTAAAAGATCAAAGTGTTGACCGCCTTCCTCGAGGGTTATGATCATGGATAATCGTTTGTACATGAGATCGAATTTATAGTCAATATCTCGAAAATTAGAGAAAACAAAATCTTATTCCTTTATGAAACAAAAATCATCCCAAAGGACGAAAAACATGTTAAAAATCTAGCCCCTGAATACGTTTTATTTTCTTTTCTCATTTGTTTTATTCCTTGTTAAAAATCTTATTCCTTGTTTTTTTTTTTTGCTTACAAGTCGCATTTGTTTTATTTTGTTTTCTCATTTCTATTAATTTTTAATATATAGAAATAACAAATACACATAATATAAAAAGACGAAATGGATAACAAAAAAAAATCTCAAACATTTTCTTTTTTCAAATTAATATTGTCATTTTAATCGACCCACCAAGGTAGCTCAGTAGTAAGAGCCGGTTTAAAAGACAATAAAAGTCACGGGTTCAATTCAAACGGTAAGCGCTATGAGTTAAAGTGGGAGGTCATGTTGCGGGATTTTATGCTAGTTCTCCTTAATTTAAAAAACAAAATTATATATATATATATATATATATATATATATATATATTCAATTTAGTTTTAAATATAATTTATCTTCCTGGTCTCTCATATGACTAGGTTGTGTGTGTACTCATTCACTTTTATTTGATCTAAATCATGATTATGCCTAAATGTATTTTAAGAAAAGATTGTGATGAAATTAGATGCATAACAGGCAATCCGACAGGATTTTAAAAAAAAAATGTTATCTTTAGACACACGTGGCTTTAGACATAAAATAATGTAAATGATGTTTTAAAATAACCAAAAATATTTTTCAACAAAAAAAAATAGAAAGGTTAACAATTTAACACTTTTAAAATGTTTAGATTAAATAATTTTAGAACTTTAATGAAAACTTGATTTACTAGCAAACTAGTAATTAAGTCCATTGAAAAACTGATTTCTACTAAAACTTCATCAAAATATTAATTTTGTTTAAACTATTATCTCCACTTCAAATCTCAATTAATATTGCCAATCAAAAAAAATATAATAATAATTTTACATATTCACCATTTTAAACACTCCATCCTTCACATTATATATTGTGCCCAGGTGATCTTTATGTAATTACAAAACCCAAAACATAAAACCAACAAAAATATTTCATGCATTTATTTTGTCTAAAATGCACTTATAGAGTCTTCTAATTAACCACTCCATCTAACTACAATTATCCTTTAATTTTGAAACTAGAGGATGTATGTGGCCTTATTAGAGGTCAACAATATTTTGTGTTATAGAGTTATTAAATAGAATAGTTTTTTTTGAAAATTAATATAGACATAAATTAATAGAAAAATATATTTTCAATAATAGAATAAAATGAGATAATAAATGAATGAAAGGGTCAAAATTGTACTATGATAGAGAAAGAGCAGTGACACAGATTAATCTGCTTTTCATTGAGAGAGGATGGCGGTAACAAGATGACAATAGAAAAGACAAGCAAAAGAACAGTAAACAGTGGACGATTATATATCATGATAGAAATTAAAAAGATGCAAAGAAAATAAAATATAATGAAAATATTTTTTAGACCTATGTCTTGATCTATGTTTTAATTAACCAAAAAAATTGTTAATAAATTTATTTAAAATAAATCATTTAATTACTAATTGAAGATGAAATAATATTTTAAAATATAAAGTTACATTATATTTATATAAAAAGTTTGCTTAAAATAATTAATTAATTATAAAATTGAAAAATTTAGAGTTTATTTTAAATGATATAAATTTACTTTATAATAATAATTTGTATATATATAATTAAATATTAAATTAATTTAAAAGATAAATAACACTAAAACACAAAATAATTACAAAATCAATAAATGAGTTCAATTATTTTAAATAACTAATAACTTGTTTTTAAAATTATAAGATAGTTTTATTTTATTATATAAAATTAAAATAATTGATGATTTCGTACTATATTAATATTATAAATTTAAAATAATAACAAATTTAAATTAAATTTATTAACCTACTTTGAAATTAAAATATCATAATTTAATTCAGTAAACTAATTGAATTATCATTTAGTCTCTAATGTTTTTTAAAATTGAAGTTATTTACAATATGTATTTCATCAATTAACCTAATAAATAAAGAAAAAAATCATTCATAAATATCCAATTATAAAGTGATAAAATTAGCTAGGGCCCTCAAAATCTTTCTAAAATCTAAAACATTTAGAAAGAAAGATAAGTACTTTGAACTTGGTCTTCAAATATCCACAGCTGTAATATTTCCCAATTTGCCAGATAGGATGACATCAAATCAAAGTTTAGCCTTCTAATCAACATCTTCTTAATTTAAAATCAATACTTTTAAACTTAGTTATATATATATATATATAACAAATTATAAAAATAATTACTTTTAACTGTGTTAAAAAAATGATATATCGTGATTTATTATCTAAGAATTATTTAAATAACTTAAAAGTATTCAAATATTATTTCGTTCATTATTGTTTATTACTTAATTTATTATTTAAAATATTATAATATTTTTAAAATTAAGTTAATATTTTTTATTTTATTGTTATATGTTAATACTTTTAAAATTTTATTTAAAAAAAAAAAGACATCTCTCATTATGAGAGGTATAACAAATTGTTAATATTAGACATCATCCACTTAAAATATTTATTCATAGAACAAAAAATACCTATATGATTTTTACTTGTTTTACCATTTTTTATCAAACAAAAATCGCAATATATATTATTTACAATTATAAATCAAATAAAGTATGAGTTAAGTGTAAACTTACCGACATCTGCACTCTTTTGCGTGATTAGATTAATATTTTTGTGGCCCATATAAGTTCATAATTTGTGACTTTGATTCAATATGCAATGTTTCTTAAAAAGAAAAAGATGTTGGTCTTTCGAGTTAACTAGTTGAAGAGATTTCTACCACACAAAATTAAATTGATAATAATAATATATAAATTATAGTATTTATTTATTTTTATCATTTTTTTAATCAAAATGTAGACTATGTAGTTAATTCAACTCATATTTAGTGCGTTTCAAAAATATAAAGTTATTTTAATTTATCATTTGAAAGGATAAGATAAAAAAAATAAATCATCAAAGTGGTAGTAATTTATTTGAATTGAGTCATAAGTTTGTATCAATTATGAACTATAATAAAGATATTTACTTTATTCTTTATATTATTTTAAAATATTATTTTTTACAAATTAAAATCTAGTTTTAACTTACATAAATTATTTTCTTCAAGAAACTTAAAAAAATATTCTGAAAATAAATATCTAATTGATGTTAAAAATCAATTTCCTTTTTCTATTCTTTTTGGCAGGGTCAATAAACAAATAATTATGTCTAAGACGGTGGCCAAACTTTTTTATAACATAGTTTTTGTTTTTGTTTCAAAGCCAACTGGAATAAAATTTGAAATTTAATATTACTTATTATTATTATTTTTTTAATTCTTTTCAAAATATAATGATAATATATGAGTTGAGCATCTATTTATACTATTTGAAAACAAATAATATATATATATATATAATAATAATAATAATAATAATAATAATAATAATAATACTTAATTTTAAAGTTTTTGAATTTCTGAGTTACGGTTAATTTAGATATATACGTGAGAATAAATTGATATTTGGGTTGGATTGTGGGTTGACCCGTTCATAAATTTAAAACGGTAAAAATAAAATTAAAAATGATATATTTATGTTTTAAACGCAACCTAACAAAATAAATACAACTTTTTAACCATCTAAATTAATAAAACTTTATATTTTAAATTTAACACAAAATTTGATTAACGCGAAACAATTTTTACAATATAAGTTTAAATTTTTAAATATATATATATATATATATATATATATATATATATATATATATATATATATATATATATATATAATTAATGATGTTTAATTCAAAGTATCTAAATTGTCGGGTTGAGAGTTGTGGTTAATTTGGATTTATATGTAATAGTAAATGAATACTTGAGATCAGAGGGTTAATCCTTCCATAAACTTAAAACGGTTAAAAATAAAATTAAATATGTTATATGTATGTTTCAAATTTTCGACCTAACAAAAACAAGTACAACCATTTAATCAAGTGTGATTGGGACGTGGTTTAACTGAGAATAATAAGCCGGTAACAATTGAAATTACTAAAAAAATATTAATCAAATATTTAGTTGACCAAAGTGTGAGGTCACGATGTTAAATATTAAAAAAATATAAATTAAATATTTGATTAATCAAAATGAAAGTGTAAGGTCACAAGATAAGAGATTAATTAAGAAAAATATGTGACGAGATATATGTGAATATGAGTTGTTTTACGAAAGTGAATAAAATGTAGAATTGAAAATGTTTATTTTTTATTTCAATATATTATTTGTGATTTATTAAAAATTTTAAACATTGAAAAGGTACTATTATAATTTTTTTTATTAAATTTATTTTATGAGGTAAAAATTGACGCTTACATATAAAAGGTCATGGATATAATTTTCACATAAATATTTTTTATATTGAAGTAATCATGCTAAATTAAAAAAATGAAACTAATATGAATTTTAATTTAATAAAATGATAAAATAAAATAAAATAAAATAAAATAAAATAAAAAACTAATGTTAATGTTTTGAATAGTCATAAAATGTGATAAAGGCCCGAATTCTCTCTTTTTAAGTAAAATTTGGTACACTACTACATAAAGGCCAGAATCCTCACTTTCTATTTCTCTTTCTATCCCTCTTCTTCACCATGTCTTCTACAATGTCTCTAGGTTTTCTTGTGATAGTACTGCTGCTGACGGCGTCGTCGTCTTCTACAATGGCGACGCCACCGAGGAAGGCGGTGGATGTTCCGTTTGGTCGGAACTATGTTCCGACATGGGCTTTCGACCACATTAAGTACTTCAATGGTGGATCTGAGATTCAACTCTATTTGGATAAGTACACCGGTAAGTCATGGTCGATCAAAATATTACGCACATTAACTGTTTTAAGATACATAGATTTAATATTTTCTTTTCTTTTCTTTTCTTTTTGTGTTAAAGGAACTGGATTTCAGTCCAAGGGTTCTTACTTGTTCGGGCACTTCAGTATGCAAATCAAACTGGTTCCCGGTGATTCTGCCGGCACGGTCACCGCTTTCTATGTAAGTCTCTCTCTCTCTTTACCGACCCAACCCCATCTTAATTTATTTGTTAATTCATTTTTTTAATTATTAATTTATAACGATTAGGGCTGGTTAGACTTAGTTTATTGGTATAGTATGGTATTCAATTAGAGTATAAATTTGTTTAAGTTTGTAAGTTGAATTAAAGTAACTTTGATTGTCATTATTCTTTATATGATTTTGTTTTGGAGTCTTCAAAATTCTCATTATAAGAGAGAATTTTTTTTTAGTATTTTTGAAGAAGGGACAGACATATATGTCCCACGGCAGATCCGGGCCAATATATTTGTTTGTTCAAAATTATTTTATTTTTAATAATTTAAAATTCACTAAAATCTTGTCATCTTTCTAAATAATAACATTTTCATAAGTGATATGAATAACAAAATAAAAATAAAATATTAAATGACTTATCTTCTATAAATTTTATTTAAATAATAACAATTAATAATAAAAAGCATAACAAAAAGAAAAATTAAATACAATGTTATGCATTGATAATTGAAAAATAAAATAATATATATATATATATATATAAATAAATAAATGTAATTAAATTGACAATATATGAAGTAGTTTGTAAGAGATATTGATAGAAAAAAAATAGGTTAGATGATTAGACATATTAAAAAGATAAAACTAATTGAAATTTATTTGTAAATATAAATATAAATATATAAATAAATAAAGTGATCACAAGATATTAAATAATTTTTTCGTATACACACTTAACTATTTAACTAGATTCAAAACTTACCCGCTCGAATCCTATATATATATATATAATATTCTTACCAATTTAACGTAATTTATTGTCAATTTAATTATTTTATATATTTTTTTTAAATTAGAATATAACTTCATGTAAATTAATTACTATTTTACTAAATGAAGCCAAAATGTGCATTAAAATATATATCATAATTTAAAAAAATATAAAATAATTAAATTGACAATAATCAACATGAAGTTTGGAAGAAATATTGCCCAAAAAATTGCTTAGGTGGTTAGACATATTAAAAATACAAGAATATAAATAATTAAAATTCATTTTCAAAAGTTATATATATATATATATATATATATATATATATATATATATATATATATATATATATATATATATATATATATATATATATATATATATATATATCATAAATTTAAAATAATTTAATTACAAACAAACAATGATTTCAACTTGATGATGTTGTAATGTGATAGTAAATGATGAAAAAATACTTTCCAAATACCTTTACATTTGAATTTTTTTTATAAGACTTGTCTCATTGCATTAAATTTTACCTGGACAATACTAAAAAGAAAACTTACAATTATAAAAGCGTTTTGACTTTTTTTTTTTTCTTTCCAAAAGTAAGATCTTCTTGAAAGATCCATGTTTGTTGTTGGGAAAAAGAGAAGTCATGATTTTTACTTGTCTAGCAATGTGACATCATTTTCAAACCAAGTCCGTATATGATTGACTCATATTACAATCTTTTGCGATGTAATTCAATTGGAGCACAATTAACCATCATTATTTTAATAATTCTTTATATACGACCATGTGAGATTACTAAAGAGTGATGGACATTTTTATATATTGTGCAGTTGTCGTCTCAAAACTCAGAGCACGATGAGATAGATTTCGAATTTTTGGGAAACAGGACGGGACAACCCTACATACTACAAACGAACGTCTTTACAGGAGGAAAAGGCGACCGAGAACAAAGAATTTATCTTTGGTTTGATCCTACAGTTGGTTTCCATTCTTACTCAATTCTTTGGAATCTTTATGTCATTATGTAAGTTTCTCTATCTCCTTTCTTTGTGTAGAGTTTTATTCATAATGTTTTGCATGTACATAAAAAAAGTGTTTAAAAAATGTGAAGTTATTGAGCTAATATATAGTATATTTTTTATAAAACTTTTGATCTTGGTCTATGATGTTTTAATTGTTTTATCTAAGATGCCTATGGAGGTGACTACAATGTCTTAAATCTTGAAATCACAATGTATTTAGAAGTGTGTTTTTAGTACAATGCTTACATTTTAGGTACCCTTTAATCCTGGCTCACTTTAAGGGTCTATAATATGTATATATATTGGATTGAATAAATGACTAAGTTGAAACCTTTATTGTATCCCAGAAAATGGTTGTTACCTAATCCAAAATAATTCATGGCCTGCATGAAATGTAGATTCTTTGTAGATGATGTGCCAATCAGGGTTTTCAAGAATTCCAAGGACCTTGGTGTAAGATTCCCGTTCAATCAGCCCATGAAGATCTACTCAAGTCTTTGGAATGCCGATGATTGGGCCACTAGGGGTGGCATAGAGAAAACCGACTGGTCTAAAGCCCCTTTTGTCGCAGCCTACAAGAGCTTTCATGTTGATGGGTGCGAGGCTTCGGTGGAGGCTAAGTTTTGCGCCACTCAAGGTGCACGTTGGTGGGACCAGAAGGAGTTTCAAGACCTTGATTCCTTTCAGTACCGTCGTCTCCAATGGGTGCGTCAGAAGTACACGATATACAACTACTGCACCGACCGCAAGAGGTATCCGACAATGCCCTCAGAATGTGTTCGCGATCACGATGTTTGAAATTTACAACTTTACCCTTGATTGTTTCGATTTTCCGTAAGCAATATGTTACAGTTTGTACAACTTGAGTTGGTATTATGATTGATTACTTGTTATAATTAATCGTTTATGTGATTATTCCATAAATGAATGTTTAATTCAATTATATTTTCTATTATTTTCTTTGTTTCTTGTGTATTATATTATTTGATTTATGTTTTTTTTAATTGTTTCTTAAAGATATAAATATACCAGAAAGGTTATTCTCTAATATTGGAGGGTGTGTAAATGTAATTGATAAGAAAATTTCTGGATTGAAGTGTCACTAATGCACTTGTCTAAGTTCTTCCTATTGTTGTGTCAAAAGTCCTTAAATCTAGATGAATTGGAAGAGTTATAAGATGACATTGTTTTGACCCTTTATAAATTAGAAAATATATTTTCACCTTTACTCTGGCCTTTGAGGTTTTGCTAGGGGCATGTTCAGTATGGATGGATGTATCAAATTTTTAGAACAAAAACTTTCCTGAAGGGTCAATCAGTGAGAGTTACCTTTTGTACGATAGTATGAGTTTATGTGCTCGATATTTAGAAAATCACGAGTCAATAGAGACATCGATACAACAAACTTCAACACTATCTATATTCTTGGCAATGGAAGATATATCGATTGCAACACTTTACACATACGAACCGGGTGATAGGGAATGTGCTCACGTATACATTTTAAAAAATTATCTCGAAGTTGAACAATATTACAAGTAAGTGTTCATAAACTGATTAGTGACTAAAGTATGAATTTTTTAATTAACTAATTACAATTAAGTTTCATTATATGCAGCGAATTCACGAAAGAGTTCACCAATACATGGGGACTCAATCTTTTTAATTTTGAACGTGATAAAATTTACATCATAAGTTTTTTTCAAAATGAAAGTGGGGCAATTGATTGATGAATGAAATTGAACTTTTAGTCTAAAGATTCTTGGGAGTGGTCTGACAATTTATGCTAAGAAGTATAACTCTTGTAAAATAAACAGTTGGCATCATTCTCATATTATATCTTACTACAACAAAAACAACAATGAGAAGCTTGTTGGCTTAAGAAAACGAGGATAAACTCGAAACATTTGTTTATTATATCAGTAAGAGGATGACAAGATGTGAACTTAACTACACTCCAATCGATAAAGTATGTTGGGAAATATCATGGGTCACTAAGAGGTTAAGACACTACATGAAAGCCCATCCCATTAAATTGGTATCTAGATTAGATCATATCCACTTCTTGTTCCAACGAACACTCTTATTACCTAGGCTAGCCAAATGGATGAGGATGATATTCGAATACGACATAGCCTATATGATACAAAATACATAAAAAAAAACGTTGTTGTACACTTCTTACTGACCAACCCATCATTGTTGAGTTAGAAGTCAAACTGGAATTCCTTGATGATGGAATTATGAATGTCACGTCAGACACATGAAAATTGATGTTTGATGGAGATTTAGAAAAGTAAGGTTATGTAGTTGGAATTTTATTAGTTGACCTTAAAGGTACATACATCCCAATATCCATAAAACTCGAATACCCCGTTACCAATAATAAAGCCTAATAAGAGGCATGTCTCTCGAGTCTCTAATTTTCATACATAAAAGGGGAAACCAAATTAGAAATAATCGAAGAATCTAATTTGGTCATATCCCAAGCCAACAGTACATGGCAAGTAAAAGGGGAAATTCTGAAACCCTATCAGGCCCACCTGACCACACTCATGAACAAATTTGATTAAGTATCTTTTGTCCATGCCCTAAGAAGCCAAAACCGCTTTGCGGATTCCTTGGACACTATTGCAACTATAAGTCACATTCTGATGGAATTAAATTCAAACCACATAAAATCCGACAAAATAAAAAACGCTCTTTTGAAAAGGAAATAGTAACTTCTTGTGAAGTTCTATCAGACCATGGTATGGTATCCTCCAAAAATACATAGAGTATGGAGAATATCTATTCCATTTCCGAGCAAAGAAACAATGAGCATTGCGCAAATATTCCACTAATTATGCTTGGATTACAAACACAATCTACAAATAATCTTTCGATTATAAAAACATGCTCTACATAGTTGGTCTAGAGTAAATAAGGATCATAAAAGAACTACACGTAGGGACATGCGGCCCACATATGCAATATATGATTTAGTCAAGAAAATACTCCGCCTAGGTATTATTAGTAAAACCTAGAACAAGAATGTTTGAGCTATGTAAGGAGTTGTCATTAATGCCAAATCTATGATAAATTAATGCATACTTCGACACCACTCCTCTATATAAGACATCCATTTGGCCTTTTTTACATAGGGTATTGATGTCATTAAGAAAATCTATCCCCATGCTTCAAACGGATACAAGTTAATACTCGTAGCCATTGACTACTTCACGAAATTGGTTGAAGAAACTTCTTACAATGTCTTGAAATCATCTCATGTGGAAAAATTCATTCGCACTAGAATCATTGTTAGATATGGAGTCATCACGTCCTGATTTTAGACAATGGTCGAAACTTCCAAGAAAAAGTGTTGTAATTACTCGATAAATTCAAGATTGAGCATCATAAGTCATCGCTCTTCAAACTCCAAACCAATGGTGTAGTCGAATTAGCTAACAAAAATGAGATTAGAGTCATCAAAAAGATGACCAACACATACAAAGACTAACACGAAAATCTTCCATATGACTTATGGGGATATCGTACGACCGCTCGAACTTCGACGAACGAAACCTCCTACTCACTAGTTTATGACATGAATGTCGTACAACCAATTGAAATCGAGATTCCAACTCTAAGAATACTCTTAGAAAGCCATGTTATCGAGAAAGATTGAATAAAATCTCGATATGATCAATTGTCATTAATGGAAGATAAGAGGCTAAATATTTTATGCAAAACCCAAGCCTACCAAAGATGGATGTCAGATACCTTCAACAAGAAGGTGAAACCCAAGAACCTCAAAGAAGGTGATTTAGTTCTCAAACGAACTCGGGAACTCTTAGACCTAAGGGAAAATTTCCAATCCCAATGGGAAATACCCTTTATGATTAAGAAAATACTCTTTGAAGGAGAAGTTTGCCTATCTACGATAGAAGACGAATAATTCATTACCCCGAGAAATCTTGATGCACTTAAAATATATTTTCTATAATATCAAGCCACGCGTAGAACGATTTTCAGCTCAATTTTAAAAGAAGCTTATTTCAATAGACTATGATCCAAAATTTTTAAACTTGCACTACTAGCCAAAGGGCTTAAGTCCGAACTATGAAAGACCTAATTCTTCTCATTATAAAAATAAAAAGAAGAGAGAAGATACATAGACAACTTATATTTTGTATGTCTGGTCTTACAGAAATAAAAATTCTCAGTCTTTTCACCAAAGGGAAGAACTAAAGTTTTTGAGAATGGAGGAAAACCTTGATCCTTACTAAGAACAAATACAGAGGATTTTAGTAAACAAGTTATGGCAAAGTAAAGAGCTTCACTTCCTGCCAAGGGTGATGATATCAAAACAAAACTCGACGATTTTATAATAACTTCAATATAGGGATATCGGTAATAAGCTCTTTTTTGTATGAAACAATTTTCTGAAAGAGTAACCCTCCAAAGAAGGTTTTTAAGAAGAAAAAAATATGGAATAAACCCAAACATAAAAGCAAGGCCATGAGCCAAAAATCGAGAAAGAACATTTCATCGATCTTATGCAAAGAGAATATAGAGGTTTATAACTCAATGTTTTGGGGAGAAAAAAACCACAAAACAAAAATGCCAAAAATAAAAAAGGAATAAACCTAGAAATCTCTACAAAAAGAGAGAAAAATGTGTCCGTATTGGTTGAGGTATTTATATCATCATTCGTTGCACACTCAGACTCTAGTTTCGATTGCTACGGAAAGAGCATAATGTATTGATTCTAACTAATACACACTAGAAACCAAAAACATACTTAAAGAGATTGATGTATTGAAATCACCATTTGTTGTTCACTCAGACTCTAGTATTGATTGCAATCGAAAGAACAAGGATTTATTGTTTCTACTAGATATATACAGAGTCTTTGAAAAAAGAGAGAATATATGGAAAAGAAAAATCCGAAGCAAAAACTTGTTAAGCCTCTTTAAAGATATGTCAAGATGAATGAACTTTCAAAGAAATGTAGTTTAAAGCCAATAAAAAAAATACTTGCATTATGTCAAAACATTGAAGTTTTGACCACCTTCTTTGAGGGTTAATATTCTGAATAATCGTTTATATATTAGATCAAATTTATAACCAATATCTCGAAAATTGGGGAAAAAAGAGGACAAGAAAGGATGTTCAAAGCCAAGCCCCAAACAGATTTTAAATTTAAAACATTATAATTCATTAAAATGATCAAGGTTCATGCCAATCTCGAAAAAAGGACAAAAATTTGGATGTAGAAAAACATCTATTTATTAAAACACATGAGTTACCTCTTCATAAATAAAACACGAAACAACTGACCAATGGATTTCAACTAGTTGTGAAGGTCTCTTCGAAAAAAAAGAAAAAAAGAATTTTGTTGAAATAATCCCTTTAAAGGCTAAAGAAGCCAAAATCGGTACTACAAAAGTTAAAAAAAGTAGTCGATCAACAAAACCTTATCTATTGATAAGTACCCGAGATCATTCGTACATGATCTAACCAAAATCCTATCTATCGATTGGTACATGACATCGTTTTTATACGATTCAACAAAAACATTTTCTATTGATAAGTACCCGAGATCAATCGTACATGATCCAACCAAAACAATCATATTTGTTAATAGGTATTCAAAATCATTTGTGTATAATTCAACCAAAAACTCTATCTATCGATAGGTACAAGAGATTATTCAAACATGATCCTCCTATAAACCTAATTGTTGACAATATTACGATCATTTATATATGATTGCACTACATCTTACTTTTAACTCATGTGAATAGTTTATTAACATTCACAATAAAATCAAACATGTCTATGGATAGTATCACGATCATTTATATATGATCACACTACATGTTACTTATTAATAACTTACGTGACAAGTTTATTAAATGTCACGATAAACATATCTATGTATAGTATCACGATCATTTATATATGATCGCACTACATGTTACTTATTATTAGCTTCCATGACAAGTTTATCAATTTTCAAGATAAACTTACATGTTGATAATATCACAATCATTTATATATGATCGTACTACATGCTACTTATTAGTAACTTCCATGAAAGGTTTATCAGCTTTTACGATAAACATATATTGTTAGGATCGGGATCAACAATAGAGACGGGGGTTTGACTATGCTGAACGCTTACACACATTATTTTGATATTAACTCTGTTAGAAGTAAATATCCGTTTATATTCTTCACAAGTCGTCACAAACTCTTGAACGGAGTTCAAGTGCAGAACTGTTTGTTTAGACTTGAAGAATTAAGTGAATGGTATTGAAAGGAAGGAACACAAGAGACAAGGAATTTTTTGGATGTTCGGAGTAGAAACTCCTACATCACCCATTTTTCTAAACCTTGAGAATGATATTCACTAGAAGATTTGATTCGAATACAACAAATTTTTTGGGAACACTTGTACAAACCTAGTCGGACAACCAGGACTTAAACACTGCATGTTTCCGAATTCCTAGCACACAACACTCTGTTGAACAGAAACAGATTCTGTCAACTTATAATACTAAGGACTCACATAGAATAAATAGTATGTAATACAATTTTAACACTCTAACAAACTTGAAGGCTTTTAGAAATTTTAGATCTTGAGAAAGTGGTGAAGAACGATGTTTCAAAGGTTGTGAAAGTAGTTAATCATTCAAAAACTGGTGAAGCAAATTGTCCTCTATTTTCTTCTTAAATATGATTGCAACGGAAATATAACGGACATATTGCTTTAGAGGACGCCTGTCCTAATTTTATTGGCTGAATTCAGAATAGTACATCAGGGAGGATCCTCTTTGATCTTGTCTTTATATGGATGATAGTAATCCAAAATGTTCATTAATGGGATAACGAGGTATGAGGAACGTACAACTCATAGGGCTTGACTTGTCTTGGTTCATAGTAGTCTTTTGTAAGTCTGATTCTACTGTCGTGCCAGACTTCCCATAACCAGTGCTTAATCGGGATTTGAGATTGATTAGGTACAGGAAAGCGCTTAGTCAAAGTTCCAAACTTGGAAATTACCGGAAGTACCTTGTGTAGAACCGAATTCATAAAATACCGGAGACATTTATCCAAAAACCGATTTGGATAAACAACTGGGTACACTTCTAGATAAGATACCGGAAGCTTACAAACTACTGTACATGCCTTTATAAAATACCGACTTTGTAAACTACTATATGCATTCCATAAAATACCGAATTTGATATAATATCGGAAGCACTCCAATATAAAACCGAAGATACAAAATACCAGACACGTATTTATAAAATACCGATTTGATATAATACCGGATACGTCTAAATATAAAACCAAACTTGCAAACTACCAGACACGTGTTTGTAAAATACCGAAGTCACAAACTACCGGAAGCGTGTTTGTAAAATACCGAAGTCACAAACTACCAAAAGCGTGTTTGTAAAATACCGAAGTATAAAAAAACCAGACGCCCTTCCAATATTATACCGAAGTATAAAATATCGAAGTATAAAATACCGAATTGGAGATAAAATTAGAAACGCCTCTTTTATAAAACCGAAGTTTGATCAAATACCAAATTTGTTCCACTACCGGACAACTTTTCCTTTCCGGTTTTCTTCAATCTGCACAGAATTGATTTAGCAAAATTCAATTCTTTATTTGTACATTTATAGTTAATATATTTTTATTTAACAATTTCTCCCTTTTTGATTATTTAAACAAAATATTCAAAACCTGGTGATTTTACAATCATTGGTTAATTATTCTAAGTTAATTAGCTATTTGGATTTAACAAATTTTTCCCTTTTTGATTGTATAGAATAAATTATCAAAGATAGTGCTATATGCATTTTTAACAATTTCTCATTTTTTAATAGTTTTTTATACTAAATTTATCAAACCATTAATTGATCAAAAATATTTTTAACATGCATCATTTGATATTCCCTAGATGATAATCAAGACAATAAATACAATTAGTCAAAAGCAATTTTTCAACAAAATCAGTTTAATGAATGTATAATAAAGATGAGAGTAAGTAGATAAGTTTAATGTCACTCCCTTTCATATCTTATCTGTCTGTCGGTAATGTCCCCCATGACCTGGTCCATAATATTCCCACCGGTTCGACCGCCAACATTTCTTCCACGACCCCTTCCTTTTGGAGAACGAGAGCCGCCATCTTGGGGAGCAAGATGTTTAGGAGACACCGGGTACTTAAAAGATTCTGAGTCGACCTACCTCTTGGTGAAGCAGGAGTAGGGGCAAGAGTAGAACAATCGCTTCGACGTAGCCTTCGTTTGGAGCGAGAGATTTGGTTTTCTTGTTGAATTGCCATTTGGGCTATGGTCATATTGTCTTCATCAACTTCAGCGGTTTCTTTAACAGCCTCTGTGACTGCATTTTCTTCATCCTGAAATCGTAGTTCAACGGCCTCGGCTTCCCTTAGTTTTTCTGTATCAGCAGCATTGTAGGACATAGTCATTTCTATTATTTGGGATGTGAGGACCTCAATTGAAGACTTGGTTTCGTTCTGGAGATTGAAATATTTTGTTAGATAAATAGGTAATTAATTATTAATTATTAATTAACTATTAATAAACAACCTAATCAATATTATTTCTGTACAGATAAAGAAAACCATAAATAAAGCTGAACGATTTTATCTAAAGTCGGCTGCAAAAATTGGTTTTATATTAGAAACATAACTGGTAGTATCTCAGAACCGATTATAACTCCACTTCGGTTTTATGTGAAACGTAACCGGTAGCATCTCAGAACCGGTTATATCTCCACTTCGGTTTTATATCAGAGACGTAACCGGTAGTATCTCAGAACCAGTTATATCACAACTTTGGTTTTATGTCAAACGTAACCAGTAGTATCTCAGAACCGGTTATATCTCCACTTCGGTTTTATGTCAAACGTAATTGGTAGTATCTCATAACCGGTTATATCTCCATTTTAGTTTTATGTTAAAGGTAATTAGTAGTATCTCAGATCGGTAATATCTTGAAACCGATAGTATCTCAAAATCGGTAGTATCCCAAAGTTGGTAATATCTTAGAATCGGTAGTATCTCAAAGTCGATAGTATCCCCAAACCGGTAGTATCTCAGAATCGGTAGTATCTCAAAGTCGGTAGACTCTCAGAATCAGTAGTATATCAAAGTCGATAGTATCTCCAAACCGGTAATATCTCGAAGTTGGTAGTATCTTACGCGTAGCCGGTAGTATCTCAATCGGTAGTATCTTACGCGTAGCCGATAATATCTCAATCGGTACTATCTCATACCTCATACATAACCGGTAATATCCTAATCGGTTTTGTAATGAAGCGTAGCCGGTAGTATGTATCCCAACATTGTAATAAGAATATCAAAAAATTGCATAAAGCATCTTTTATATCTCCAGATTGTCTTGTTGCCATTTTAGTGCAAGTCTGATGAAGACTTCTCGGGAATAGATGTCTGCCAGCCTAATTTAGACTGCCAAATCATTAGAAGACAAAAATGTATACTGATTTCTCCTCGGAAATCATTAAACCAGTTAATGATTTCTTGGCTTATTATTATCAGAGTATAGACAAAATCAAAGGATATCCCATCTACTGTACTATTCTGAACTTCAACCAATCAAAGAGAAGAAAAATTGTTTCTTGAAGAATACATAACCGTTGAAGTCAAATATATCCGTTGATATATTTGCCTACTTAAGAAGACAAAAGTCACATAAGCAAATCACCTTTTGAACTTGAACTGAACCTTTGACTGAACCTTCTTAACAAGATTTTCAATCCGAATATTTTCTATCAAATCGCTCAAGCTTTCAATACGTACAAAGTTAAAAACTCAAGTGTATTACAATACTACCTATTATGTGTGAGTGGTGAGCAATGTAGGTTGACAAAATTTATTTCTGTTCAACAGAGTGAGTTTATTGAAGGGTCAAAAACAGGTAGTAACTAAGCCTTAGTTGTTCGACTAATTTTGTGTACGCGTTAAAACAAATCGAATATTCTAGTGAATATCCTTCTTAAATATTTGAGAAGAAGGGGTGACGTAGGAGTTTATCTCCGAATATCAATAAATCTTGTGTTGTGTCTTCTTTCCCTTACTATCCTCTAAACTTTTATTTGTGGCTTCAAGTTGAAATAAACACTTTCGCACTTGAACTCGGTTCAAGAGTTTGAGACAAATTGCGAAGAATAGAGATCAATATTAACCTCTAACATGGTTATTATCAACCGACATGTGTGTAAGCGTTCACCTTTGTGAGACCCAGTCTCCTTTGGCAATCCCAATCCTAACAAGTGGTATCAGAGCAGCTAGTCATTATTCTCAAGCAATCAGATATCAGCATGGCTCTTATCAACAAGGCCCCAATACTCGAAGGGGAAGATTTCATCGGTTGTAAGCTAGAAATGCAAGTGCATCTATCCACAATAGACGATGGCATGATGTATGTCATTTCTAATGGTCCAATAAAGATTGACAAGGAAAGAAGCGAGTGGACGAATGAGGACAAAAGAAGGAATAATCTTGACAACCTAGCCAAAAACGCCATTTACACCTCCTTGGACAGAAACACGTTCGCAAAGATCAAAGCATGAGCCAATGCAAAAGAAGTATGGGAGACAATCATCCAGCTCCACGAAGGAAACGAGCAAACCAAGGAAAAAAAATCATGGTGGCCACTAAAAAGTTCAAAAATATTAAGATGCGCCCTAGAGAAACCATGAAAGAATTTGATGATCGTTTCACAATCATTGTGAATGAACTCTCACTTCTGGGAAAGACCTACGACAACAAAGAGACAATCGTCAAAGAGATAAGATCTCTTCCAAGCCTTTGGGATGTCAAAACTATGGTGATGAGAGAATCAAGGAGTCTTCATAAGATGCGGTTGCATGATGTCTTTGAAGATCTAAAAGCCTATGAGCTTGAGATGAACTCAAGAAATAAACATGAGTCATCTACTTTAACAACGATCAGAGCTCTGGTGTCCTCTGTGGAACCGACAACTTTAGTACCTGTCAAGTCAGCTGAACAGTTCAGCGATGATGCAACGTCTATGCTTACCAAGAAGTTCGGAAAATTTATGAAGAAGATTCAACCCAACAATTCATACAACTACAACTATTCAAACGATAATAAAGCTAATGTTCATTGTTTTAATTATGATGCTCTAGGTCACTATAGGTCGGAGTGCAGAAAGCTAATAAGAGATGACAGAAAGCCAACAGATTAGAGACAAAGGGAGGATTATCAACCATCCAAGAACGATAAAGAGATTCAAATGGCCTTGCTAGCTGATGATGGTGGAAGTAAGTGGGCACAAAGAGATTCAGACAGTGACAATGAAGAAATTAGATGTCTAATGGAAAATGAGGAAGAGGTATTCGATTTTGCTTATAAGGAGTTCACCCGAGAAGATTTGATTACTACACTCAATGACATGGACATTGAGTACAAGAATCTGTCTAATCTCGTAGCAACTCAACCAGATAACTAAACTGGTGGAACAATTGAACTATCCTTTGAGAATGAGAAGCTCAAGGAGACAGTTCAACTGTTGACTAAAGAAAATTAAAGGACTAAATATGTGATTACTGCATGGACAAAATATGGAGATGTTGTGAACCAAATGACGAGTCATCAGAGACCTCCCAACTACAAGTTCGGTCTAGGCTACGACAACAGCAATCCAGATAAGTCATGCAAAGAGTTGAAACTCAGTAAAGACAAGCTTCCCTTTATAATCTTTATCAAGAGGACATTAACCAATAATGAAGCAAGTCACAGTTCAAATAAACTGGCAAAGGAACTAACGTATGTAGGGCCAACCGATAAGTCATGGTGGCTTTGTCCTGAGAGAAGGAAGGCCAACCGATCGGTTAGGCGAGAACACGACAAAAGGCCATAAAGGGTTTATCAAAAATCACTATGAAAATACGATGAATCATTCAAAGGCAGACATAGAGATGTCAAGCCTAATACTAGTAGGATCATTAAGACTAACACCGGGATATCCATTCGAATAATTCAAGTATGGATTCCCAAGGGACTAATTAACCGTTGTCACAATTAAATGTGGGTACCAAAAGGTGTATATAACTGTATTTTGTAGGGTAAACAAGTCAAACACTTGGAGGATTTGGAATGGTACTTGGATAGTGGATGTTCAAGGCACATGAAAGGAAACAAAAAACTACTAACCAATATTGTGTGGAAGAGTGGTTCAAAGATCATTTTCGGTGACAACTCTAAGGGTAAGGCTGTGGACAAGGGTAAGATTGTCCATGGCAACCAAACAATAAATAATGTGCTACTTGTTGAAAATTTATGCTTTAATCTTCTTAGCATAATTTAGATGTGTGACTTAAGATATACTGTCGAATTTCATAAACAAGCATGCTTAGTTAAGAATCAACAAGGAAGTACTTTGTTGATAGGGCATAGGGTATGAAATATTTATAAAGTAGACTAGAAGAATAAATGCTCTAATTCTGTTTGCATGATTGCTAAAAATGATCAAAACTACCTTTGGCATAAAAGATTAAATCATTTGAACTTTAAAATAATGAACTATATTTGTACTAAAGAATTAGTTCAAGGTATTCCTAACATGAAGTTTTGAAAAGATGAAGTGTGTTTTGCTTGAAAAATGGGAAAACAAATCAAATCAACCTTCAAAAGTAAATTAAGGAAACTTTCAATCTAACAGATGCTTAGAGCTTTTACACATGGATCTTTTCGAACCAGTTAGGGTAACCAACCTAGGAGGAATGAATTACACTTTAGTAATTATTGATGATTATTCTAGATTTACTTGGGTTATTTTCTTAGTTTATAAAGATCAAGCAACCTCAAATCTGATTATTTCACGAAGAGAGCCATAACATCGCTGCTGGATAGTTGTCTTCACTTCAGCGGCAACTAGTGGCTCTTCGACAGTCAACAGGGCTTTGGTAATGATGGTGAATGAGGGGTGCTCCTCTTCAATCCTTAGTTCAACTCAAACTCATAGGCCTTGAGATCGACAATTAAGTCGATGAGCTCTATCTTATTGAGGTCTTTTGACTCCCTCATCGCCTTGGTCTTGATGTCCCACTCTCTTGGTAATGCACGCATGACCTTTATAGCAACTTCTCTGTTGCTTAAGTCTTGCCGAGAATGGCTAGAGTGGTGACAATCTTGCTGAACCTTGCGTCAAAGTCAGTCATAGTCTCTCTAGGAAGCATTTTGAAGTTGTCGAACTACTGAGTGACAACCATAATTTTGTTCTCTTTGGTCTGCTCATTGTCTTCACACAATTGAGTGAGTCTATCCCAAATTTCTTTGGTAGTCTTGCATGCAATGATGTAGTTGAACATGCTGTCGTCAAAAGATCCATAGAGAACGTCCATAGCCATGTTGTTGAGGTTATTCTTCCTCTTGTCCTTGTTTGTCCATTCGAATCTTTTTTTTTATTTTGATGGGACCATTTGTGACAACGCTCCACATGTCATCATGAAGAGAAGAGAGATGAGCACGAACTCTCTTCTTCCATACCATGTAGTTTACTTTCGAAAACATGGGAATCATGGTGGAACTGACATCTTTAGACATGATTAAGGTTCTTGGAGATAACTTTAGAATAGAAAATGGTCTCTGATACCAATTGATAGGATTGGTGCAACCAATAGAGACGGGGGCCTGACTATTGTTAGCAACTTCGGATAAACGGATTGATAGAAATCCTGTTAGGGATTAATATCACTTTCTATTCTTCGCAAACCTTCACAAACTCTTGAAACAATTCAAGTGCGGAACTGTTTGTTTAGGTTTGAAGCTTTGAACCAATGAACGATGAAAGACAGAAGGTAAAGAACGCAACAAGTTGTTTATGGATGTTCGGAGCAAACTATCCTACGTCACCCTTTCTTCCCAACCGGAAGGATTTCACTAAACTTCTTTGAATCAAATACATCTTACTGAATAGATAACACTCTGTTGAACAAAACAAACTCTGTTCAACTTACAATATGATCAATAATATCTCTCAACTAGATAGTGTTTTTAATTCTCTCTTGAACTTGGAAAATGATGTATAATCAGTAAGTGCAAGAGTAATGAGTAAGAATAATTCAATTCGATAACTGGTAAGCAAGTTGTTCACCTGTTATCCTTGAGCATTTATAAATAGTAAAAGGATACTAATTGTAGAATCTTCTTCATGGACACGTGGCAAGCATCCATTGGAAAGCCGCTCACAGTACAAGAGTATAGCAGGCTCTATGCACATGGATCGTGGCCGTACAAAATAGGTAGTGCGCCAAATATTCTTCTGATCTTCTCTGGTACTAGACAAAGCGTTAGAAGGAAAAATGCGTACGTGGCATTCTTTCATTGGATGCAATTAGCTGGCTGTCAGACTACATGGGAGTGAGTAGAGAAGAGTAGCATACAACTAGTTGATCGTGGGTAGACGTATGCTAAATTCAAACCGCTGCTGAAGCGAGACATTAGACGTGCTCCATTAGACTGCCAAGTCTAAGGAGTTAGATGTCAACGTCTAATAGCGTGTTCCATTAGACCACCGAGTCTAAGGGAGTTAGACTACACGTCTAACTACGTATCACTTCAGACTTGTCTGAAGGTGTTTGACGCCAATGTCTAACTACGTGTCTATTAGACTGCATGTTTAACTACGTATTTGTTAGACTGCACGTCTAACTACGTATCACTTCAGACTTGTCTGAAGGTGTTAGACGCCAACATCTAACTACGTATCTGTTAGACTGCACGTCTAACTACGTATCTGTTAGACTACACGTCTAACTACGTATCTGTTAGACTGTACATATAACTACATATATGTTAGACTGTACATCTAACTACGTATCACTTCAGACTTATCTGAAGGTGTTAGACGCCAACGTCTAACTACATATCTGTTAGACTACACGTCGAACTACGTATCTGTTAGACTGCATGTCTAACTACGTATCTGTTAAAATGCATGTCTAACTACATATCTGTTAGACTACACGTCTAATGGAATTAGACCTTGACATCTAACTTCGCAACACGTCTATTTAGCCTACTTAGACGCCGTCTAATTTAGCATAGCTTGATGCACCTAAATACACACAAATAGACAGCTTACCTTTATTCTTAGTTTTTGTTACATATCATCAAAATAAGATTGTTCATAGAATATACTTATTCTCTAAATTATTTTAAACAAAATAATTTGACCCAACATGGGAACTTTTATCAATGAGGCCAAATATACAAAGGAGCTACTAAAGAAGTTTGGCATGGAAAGATGTTCAGCTGCCGCAACTCCAATGAGTTCCTCAATTGCTATATTTACGGTTGGAGTTTGCGGGAGATTTCAGGCTAATCCTAAACAATCTCACTATATTGTTGTTATAAAAATATTAAAATATCTTAAGGGCACTCAAAATGTGGGACTATGATATCCGTAGGATTCTAGTTTTAATTTGACAAGTTATTCTAATATAGATTATGCAGGATGTAGAATGGACAAAAAAGTACCAACGGAACTTGCCAGTTCTTAGGAGACCAACTTGTATCCTGGTACGGAAAGAAGAAAACGTCTATTGCAATCTCAACAGCAGAAGTAGAGTATCTTGCAGCCGACAGTTGCTGTGCTCAACTTCTCTAGATTCAACAACAATTAAAGGATTTTGGTATTACAACTAAGGATTGCCCGATATTATGTGACAACACCAGCACCATTTCCATAACATACAATCCCGCGTTTGCATTCGAGAACCAAGAATATCGATATTCGACATCACTTCATTCGGGAACATGTGACTAGGGTTGTAAACGAATCAAATCAAAGCGAATATTATTATATTCGATTCGTATTCGTGAAACTATTCGAATATTCGTATTCGAATTTTTTTCAAATAATTAATGTGATTCGTATTCGTATTCGATTTGAAATTGATATTCGTATTATTCGATCCGATCCGATTCGAGTATTCGATTCGATTTTTTTAAAACATATTTTTTACAATTTATTCGAAAATTTGAAATTTAATATTTTTACATAATATATAACAATATTCAATAAAATTACCTAATAAAAATTAAATAATAATGTTCAAATTACGATTTCAATATTCAACTCCCAATACAATGCAATGCAAGCCATTAATTAAAACTTCCGCGTAACACAACATAAACAATAGTTATCAAAAGAATATTTCATTAAAGTGGTTTGTAAATCAATATTTGAATTCTTCATGGCTTGCAAATCAAGTGGTTTTCAACAAGACAACGAACGGAGGAGAGAACTACATGGACGCGGTGACGGCGACCGAAGTAACGTCGACTGGAGAAGAGAATAGATGAGATGGAGGCGGTGGTGGGTTTTGAGTGATTAGCGGCAGAATGACTAAATGTGGGTTTCAAGTTTTCAACCGAAGAAATGTAAATATGTACTAGGGTTTTAGAATAAATAATATTTATAAAATTAAAATTAATAAAACGGTATATATATATAATCGAATATAAGCGAATACCGAATCGAATATCTTGATTTTGTATTCGTATTCAATTATTAGTCGAATCGAATCAAATATTTTTATTCGAATTCGAATCACAAAATTACGAATACGAATATCAAAATTCGAATACGAACACCGAATCGAATCAAAAGTATTTGCTTCATTTACAACCCTACATGTGACGCAGAAGAATATTTGGCTAAAATATGTGTCAACCGACCAGCACGTGGCTGATATTTTCACCAAGACAATCCAAGAGACTAAGTTTTCTTACTTTAGAAATATTTTGGGTCTTGCTTATATTAACTAGATTATTTTTAAAATACTGGCATGCATTTAGGGAGAAACTCCCTCATTTTAAAAAAGAATAAATTTTGCACTTATCTTCATGAATATCCGAGCATACTTTCAGGGAGAAGCTTTCGCTTCTCAAAAATGTCTCAACATCATAAAACTCTATTTTAGTAATTTGTTAAAACCGATCGGCTTTTCAAAAAATCTCGGAACTTTTCAAAATCGGTTGGATGTTCAAATTTTCGACCCTCTCAAAATCTTCATGTGCATAAAATTAGAAGGAGAAACAATCCCAGACAAATAAAACCGGACAACTCTCTCCTTTTGAAATCAGTAAAATCACTCTACCAAAACAAGTGTAAACAAAACTGAACGGCTTAAGCTAAATGGAGATAAAACTTATCGGTTATTTAACTGAACAACTACCGCCCGGTAAAATATCCAATTCCAAGCGAAAGCGGTTTTTCTTCAGGACTAGATAACCGATCTCATTAATACCGAATTTGCAGACAACCAACCGGTTATTTACATGAAAAGTTTCAGTAGTTTCATTTTCCAATCAAAATGGGACAGCTGGCTAGTGTTTATCAGTATTTGTTTGAATTTATTCCTTTTTGTAAAAACAAACAATCATTCCTCAAATAACGTGAAGACTTATGTCTCTCACCGTTCAAATTGGAAGACTAACATTTCAATAATGTTTACATTCCTAGAGACGAAACAATCATGTTTCTTTGTCTAGTAGAATCTAGGATGCAATCCCTCTCCGTGTCAAGTAGAATCCAGGATGCAATCTAAATCATAACTTCCTCTATTTAATAACGCCCTAATGAAAAGGAAAAACCTACATCTGGAAATCTTCAAACTATATCCTCTCTCACAAAAAAGATTTCCTTATTCTTTTAAAGATCAAAGAGATGAATGCAACTCTCACCAACAACACCCTTCTCATTGAATTCGAATACGTTCTATCTAGTGAAAATGATGAAATCGTCTCCATGTTCAAATCCTTGGAGGACACGGGTTTGAGACCTTTCCTAGAAGATAGTCATGTTATATATGATGAAGTAGTAGTTGAGTTCTTCAAAAATGCTAAAGGGTTCCGCGGAAATCTCATCATGTCTAAGGTTCAAGGGAAGGAATTTATCTTCGTTGAAGAAGATTTCGCACGAATCTGCGAACTTCTAACTGAAGGATTTACTGACTTCTCCTTCTCAAATGAAATAATCGATGATATGTCTTATTACTTCTCATGTTCCCTCGATCCTATCGAAACTCATGGAGCCAAATATCTCCTACAAAACGAATACCAAATCCTTAGCGAGATCGTTGGAAAATTCATTCTAGCAAAGGAATCCATCAACATGTATTCTAAGAAAGCCTTTAAAATGATGGTAGACATCACGAGAGGCATTTTCATAAACTGGTTGAAGGTGATCTTTGACGATCTGAAGAAAATGATCTCTTCGGACAAAACACTAACCGACTATGAATCTCAACTAAGTTGTCTCTTCTTTGATCTTGACATCTACTTTGGTTCAGGAGTCGGACTAAATCCATCCCAACTTCTAACTAAGGAAAGAGTTCATTTGTATATTGATAGGGTATAAAGAGCAATAATCAAGAGAGAAATGACTCTAGGATCTCCTAATTATCAATCTTAGGATCAAAATACTTCCATCATTCTGTTTGAATAGGAAACCGATCATTTTGTACCATGAACCTGTTACTATGAATGTTGAATCGATTATTTTGCTAATCTTAATAAAGTCAAGGTTTATTAAAAATAAGATGCATTAACTATCTGTCTCGGGGAGAAGTCATCGCTTCTCAAAATTATATCAAATGTCTAAAGCACTTAAAATGAAGTATTTGTATAAAAACAGCTTGGTTTTGAGCAAAAACTGATCGGTTCGGTTTTTCTTCAGTTAAATGACCGGTTACTTTGGGAAAGAACATGATGGGTTACTTATGTAAACCTCTCGGTAGCATCATCCTTGAAATTTTGTCTTAAACAATTAATCTGTTTTCCATTTTCAAAAGGTCATTCCTCGAGTAACATGAAAAGTTACGTCTCTTAATACTCACATTTATGATCAACATAACTGTTAAATTCTTTTGCCCAATAGATTTTGGGATGACTCTTGAGTGGTTTCATATGCCTATTTAAGGATGCACTATCTAATAACATCTCACACAAATCTATCTCGGATCTCTTTAAAGTCTATAACTCTTTCCTTCACTCTCAAATTTCCGAAATGAATCCAGCTTTTACTCGCAACACTCTTCTTGTCGATTTCAACTCTATTCTATCTCTTGAAAATGAGGAGGTTCTCGAGACGGTGTTTTTATCTTTAGAAAATTCTGGGTTGAGAAAATTCCTTGAAGGATCTCAAGTGATTTATGAAGAAGATGTCTTTGAGTTTTTCGAAAATGCAAAAGTTGTTGACGATTTCATCCTACCAGAAGTGGGAGGAGAACAATTCCTTATTGAAGAGGAGATTTCACTCGGCTTTTCAATCTTCCCACCGAAGGGTTTTTCGAGTTCCTCCCATCCCTAGACAACATCATCCAAGATATGACCCTCCTCTTCTCGAACTCACCCACTCGCGTGGAAACTCATGGAGTCAAGTCCCTTTTAAGACCTGATATCCAAATTCTCAGTGATATCGTTGGCATATCTATCATGGCAAAAGAGTACATGTCGACTTTTAAACCATCTATGACTCGAGATGTAGAAGATATTACGATCCATTGAAGAATCCAGCCTAAGACACTTCCTAGAGGGACCGCCCATGTACTACCCGGAAGCTGTTCGGGAGTTTTTCAACTTCGCCAAGATGAACGAAGGTTCTATTGTCGCCAAAGTAAGTAGTATGGAGTTCACCATCACCGAAGAGCTATTCTCCGAAGTTCTGAAACTCTCAATCAAGGGTAGAGGTTTTTCTAAGGCGCTATCTCCATCCGCTACATCCATGTTATAATCTCTATTTTCCGACAGTGACTTTCCGGTAAGCGTTCACGGGAAGAAGAATGAATTGAAATGTGAATATCGCGTTCTGTGTGATATTGTCTCCAATGTGCTATAAGGAAAAGGGGGAAACTTTGACAGTATGACCCAGTCAAAATTTGATATGATGGGTGACATCGTTATGGGCGATAACATCAACTGGGGGCTTATTCTTTTCAACACCATGTGCGAAATGGTGTCTCCTTTCAACAAGCAAAGTCGTGGGTACGCGATGTAGATTGGCTGGATATTATCACATCTAAATGTACATACCGATCTAGGTATTTCACTTATTTCCAGTAAGATCTTAAATGCCCTTACTACTTTTAGATATTTTACAAGTATTAGCAAGGCCAAAGAGTCTAACTCCGAAGCCTCAAGTCAACAAACAAGCAGCGGAAAAGCTGCTAGTGAAAAGACAGAGGATGTTCGAAATGCATCAACACTTCCACCCGTACAGTTTAAATACTTAGATAAGCCGCTGAGTCCACCGCTATCACTACTAGAATTTCTAGAACAAGACCGAAAGATGTGAATAAAATTACTTATTTACAAAAGAAGACTCAATCGAAGGTAATTATCCCTCTTCCTTCTCTCTTTAATGCTGAACTTGTATTGGTAGTTGCTGAAAATCAAAAGGAAAGCATTGCACTTCCTACCACTACGATTGAGCCTACGACATTAGAGGTTCAATCGATAGCAGTTAACACTACATAATATGTGGTTGATCCCGCTGAAACCGGTTGGATCGATGAAACCGATCAGGTGAACATTGCATTTGGAACCGATCGATCGAATATGCCAAAATCAGGTACGGCAGAAAGTTGCTGAAACCGGTCAAGTTAACGATGAGTAGACACCTCAGAATGAGCTATCCACTCATGCTTTAAGCCCCTTGTCTACTGAGAATGAAACATGTATGGCAGTCATCCACGAAGAACCTATTACAAATCCATCGTTTCCACAGGGGATTCTACATATTCCGACTCCTCTAAATGAACATGGTCTAAAGAGAACTATTGTTGAACTACAATCCTCTTTTGTTGCAATGAGAAATTCAAGGCAACTTGAGATTAGAGAGCCCATTCTAGAACTGGAGAACGTTGCTGAGATAGCCATAGATCCTACTACGGGCAAACCATATAAAAACAAAGGCATTGCATCACCACCTCCTGATTCGCCCCTAGATATATCTCCAGAAGCTCAGGAGACTATTAAACTCATTCTCGAAGAGGCCGAGACCACTGCCCAAAAGAAGGTAAATATATACAATACATGGGTATAATTGAGACTCGAAAGGAATTTCGTTGAGATCTTCCCCGAGGTCGCCGAAGATAAGAAATGGGATGCACTTCTCCATAGCCAAAACCCAATCGGTTGCTGAAGCCATGCGAAGAAGTATATTTGTGGATGCCTATGGAAGGGGCCGATCAATTTTCCCCATTCTTAAAGGTTGCAAGGAGAATTTGACCCATTTGTAGCAACCGCAAAGGCGGATGAGGAAGTGATTAAACACTTGGAAGCTGTTACAGATCAATACATGTCCACTTCTGCGAGAATTGTGGATGGAGGGAGGGGCTACTTGAACTTCTCAAGAGTCCGATATTCCTTGCATGCGAGCCGACCTAAATCATGATGACGGGACAAAACCATTGGATTTCATCAAAGAAATGCCATGTTCTCAAGGTGAACCTCAAATTATCATAACCGAGCAGCCGATTATTGAAATGGTTTAAAATTCAAAGCCAACCTGGACCCCTTCCGAAGAACGAGAGCACTTTGAAGGATACGATGTTAAGGGATGGTGTGTTAAAGAAAAATAAATTGGCATGTCTATGTAGGAATATGAACGAATAGTCGAAAGACAGAAAGTTACTTCGATTGACATAATAGACTTTGGCCTTCTGGGAACAACATGTGATGAATCTGAAAATGAGGATGGCCAAGACACAACTAACTCTAATTTTCTTCCATCACAACCACTCATTGTAGAGGATCTTGAAGTTCCACCCTCCAAGACACCGACCCCTGCTCAATCTAAATTGAGTAAGTCTTCTATGCCTCAAGAACTATCTGGTCATGTTCATAAGAACATTAATGATAATGTTAAAGAACCGACTCGTCCGAAAAGATCTATTCAAATTAGCTCTTATCAAGTTCGTCCTACCTGGTCCGTTGCTCTTGGTTCTCATATCCCGACTCGATCCGATTATGAGGAAACTCTAAGAGAGGACATCCAGTAGATTATCTTGAACGCTCTAGCTCCATGGCAAGAATTTGTTATTACCCGATTTGATGAAATGGAAAGAAAACAAGCATCCTCTTTAGGTTCTCATAATCAGGAATTGACAGGGTTTTGACATGAGTTGAGGCAGAAATTGGGATAGATAAAACCAATGGTCTGCAAGACACTCACTGTCGTTGAAGTCGTATCATCGCAACTTGTTGAGATGGTCAAATCCCAGAACACTACTGATGCCAAGAAACTCAGAGAAAAAGAAGAAGCTGCCCGACGTCTTCATGATGAAGAGAACGCAATTGACGAGGCAACTAAACAAGTTGAGGCTGAAAAATTAGAGAAAATGAGGAGGCTTCCCTACTTATTTAGGAGTAGGAAAATGTAGATGGATGATATTCCCTTGTCTCAATATAGAGCTCGAGTACGAACAATCAGTCTCAGCCTGATGCACCTCCACCTGAAATCCCACGCAACACTAGGTCAGGTTGTAGGCTACGACGAGCTGGGTGACTTAGAATTGATGATGTATTTGATCATCCGAGGGCAAGGAATCCTAAAATAAATGTTCCGGGGCAACCAGGTCAGGGCTGCGTGGCAAGATTCATGGGAGACCTTGCAGAACCGAATCCACAACCGAAAAGAAGGAGACACTGAAACTCTTATGATAGAAAAATTAAGTAAGTTAATTTTGCAAACCGGCCATACTTTACAAGTTTTGAATATTTATTCTAAATAATCAAAAGGGAGAAATTGATAGAAAAATTAAGTAAAGTTAATTTTTGGAAGCGGCTAGAAAAACTAAACAACTATTAATTTCTATGTGCAGGAACAGATCAAATTGCACAAACCGGATGGAGCCTCATAAACCGGCTAAAGAAAACTTCAAAGAAATTCAGTTCCAAGTGATCAAGTCAAGATCAAGAGGAACCGGTTTTAACATTCTCAAGAGACCGGCTAGCAAAGACAAGTCTACTTTCCAGCCGGACTATACTGTGTAAGAATCAACCGGAAACTAAAATCTACTGAGATGACGTAATATGAAGAAATAGACGTGTCTCGAACAGATAAAAGAAGATAAGATCCGATCAGAAGCTTGCGAAAAAAACAATGATGATTTACTGATCCGACTTCGACAGCTGGAGGGTGCATGCCTGACACGTGTTCGAATCTACAAACCGGCTACGTCATGTTTACCTAAGGAGCATCTGCATGCTTGCCAAGTGTTAGGAAGTTGAAACGTACAAGCAACCTCTCTGCACCGGCGTGACTCTGAATTAACCAATCCCACGGTGAGAGAAGAAAGTGATCGTTGGGATCATCTTCACTATAAAAGGAAGACAAAGCAACCTCATTAATGACAAGTAACGAAAATCTTAGAGAGATAAAGAAATCTCACGCGCGATCCAAAACCGTTGTGCAATTTACCGAAAGCTATTATTGTGTTGTGTTATTATATTACATCAAGAGTGAGTTGGTGTAATCGGCGAGTAGCGAGTTAAGCTCGACCGGCTATGTAACTGTTGTAACTTTGAAAGTTAGTGGAGATCCTTCTCATAACCTGAGAAGAAGGGGTGACGTAGGAGAGTTTGCTCCGAACATCCATAAAAAATCTTGTCTCGTGTTATTTCCTTTATTTCCTACTTACTCACTTAACCTAACCACAAACCAAAACAATCTTACTCCTTAAATCAAAAACCGGTTCATACACTCCATCTAACCGACTCCTTGTTAATCTCATCAAAACTAAGTCGCATACGTTGCTTCAGACTGAAACAGACATTTCCTCCCTTGAACCCGGTTCAAGAGTCTGTGACAGTTTGCGAAGTGCTGAGAACGGTTATAGTCTCTAACCGGACTATCACCAAATTGTGTGTTGTGTTGTGTAAGCGGCCATCCTTCCTAAAACCGGAAACACCCCGGTCCTCCAAGGGCGTCCCCGATCCTAACAAGTGGTATATGAGCGAGGTTCTTAGCACTCAAGCAACCGAAGAAGATGGGAAGCATGACCCACAACGACAAGCCGCCAATGCTAAACAGTGAAACGTTTAGCAGTTGGAAGAAACAGATGTATCTACATCTGATCACGCTAGATGATGAGATGAGCCGAGTCCTGATAGAAGGGCCAATCAAGATCAACAAGGAGTTAGACGAATGGACAACTGAAGATCGAAGACGGAGTAACCTGGACAACCATTGCATGAGGCACATCTATAAGGCTATAGACGATAATACCTTGAACAAGATATCAGCCTGTGATAATGCAAAGGAAGCCTGGGAAACGATCATTCAGATTCATGAAGGAAACGAGAGAACAAAGGAGAACAAAATCTTGGTGGCTACACAGAAATATGAAAATATCAGGATGAAACCGGGGGAAAATATGAAAGAATTCAGCAACCGGTTCACCAGTGTGGTCAACGAGCTTCAGACACTCGGAAAGAAATACGACAACCGAGAAGTAATCATTAAAGCCTTAAGATCACTACCGAGCACATGGAATATCAAAACCATGGTGATGAGAGAATAAAGCAACCTCGGGTAGATGAAGTTGCATGACGTGTTTGAGGATCTAAAAGCTTATGAGTTCGAGATTAAGTCTCGGATCGAAGATGAAGCATCCACGTCAACCGCAACCAGAGCTTTGGTTACATCGGTGGAACCGGCGATCCAAGTATCAACCGTTCCGGCTCCAGTCAAGAACGCTGATCAGATCAGTGAAGATGTGATGGCGATGTTAGCTCAGAAATTTGGGAGATTCATGAAGAAGAACCAGCCCCCATCTAACAACAACTTTAGCTATAATTATGTAGATAAATCAAATAAAAGATGTTATAACTGTGACGGTTTTGGACATTTCAGGCCAGAGTGTAGGAAACCGAGAAGAGACGATATAAAACCGGAAGGCAAATATGAAGGCAACAACTACCAAGGTAACCGGTACCAGGGTAACAACTACCAAGGGAACAACTATCGGAGAAATGACAATCAACGGAACGACTACCGGAGAAACGACGACCAGCATGCCGACGAAGGGAAGGAAATACAGAAAACACTCATTGCATCCGACGGTGGAAGCGAATGGGCGTACTCCGACAACGAAGATAATGAAGAAAGAGTGACATGCTTCATGGCAAACAACGAAGAGGTTAGGAGAAACAACCGGCTAAAGAACTCGGAATGGTGTCTGGACAGCGGATGCTCAAGACACATGACCGGTAATGATGAACTACTAACCGACATCAAGTTTGAAACCAGAGCAGTAATAACATTCGGTGACAACTCGAAAGGTAAAACCGTGGGCAAGGGTAAGATTGCCCATGGTAATCTATCCATAAATAATGTATTACTGGTAGAACACTTGCATTTCAACCTATTAAGCATAAGTCAAATGTGCGATGTAGGTTATAAAGTTGAATTTTATAAGAATGCATGTTTAGTTAAGAATCATCAAAATGACATTCTTTTGACCGGTAACCGAATGAGAAATATTTACAAAGTTAATTGGAAAACTGATTTTTAAAAACCTGTATGCATGATAGCTGGAAATGATCCAAAATGGCTTTGGTATAAACGGCTAAACCATTTGAATTTCAAAACAATTAACTTTATATGTTCCAAAGAACTAGTTTACGGTTTTCCAAATGTTAAGTTTTCAAAAGATAAAGTATGTGCTGCATGTAAAATGGGTAAACAAATAAAGTCATCCTTCAAAAGTAAAGGAAATTATCAATCTGAACGGTGCTTAGAACTTTTGCATATGGATCTGTTTGGTCCGGTTAGAGTAACCAGTCTAGGAGGCATGCATTACACTATGGTAATAATTGATGATTATTCTAAGTTCACTTGGGTAACATTTCTAGCCTCTAAAAATTAAGAAACTCCAAACTTGATCAAATTGATTTTGAGAATACAAAATGAAAAATCTATTCGAGTAAACAAAATCAGAAGTATAAGAGGAATTGAGTTTATAAATAACAGATTAACTACTTTTCTTGATGATTCCGGTATTATACACGAGTTGTCTAGTGCCAGAACTCCTCAACAAAACGGCCTGGCTGAGAGAAGAAACCGAACTCTCAAGGAAGCTGCAAGGTCAATGATAGCCGATTCGGGTATCGCTAAAAAGTTTTGGGCTGAGGCTATCAATACCGCATGTTACACTCAAAACCGATCTTTAGTAACTAAACGTTTTTCCAAAACTCCTTTTGAAATATACTATGATCGGATTCCAAACATACGGTATTTTCGAATTTTTGGTAGTAAATGTTTTGTTCACAACAACGACAAAAATTATTTGACCGCTTTTGATGCTAAATCCGATGAGGGAATAATGTTGGGATATTCAGCTGTAAGTAAAGCTTATAGGATATATAATACTAGGACTTTAACAGTTGAAGAAATAGCCCACGTTGTTTTTGATAAATCAGTTGAACGAAACACTGCATTACCGTTCGACCTTCACAACAGAATGGAAAATTTCAATATCTATTCTGATGATGAAGACGAGGTTCCGGTTTTTACACGATTTTTCAATGACCAAGAGGTTGATGCTGAACCTCAGCCTGCTCAAGCTGCCTTACCACAGAAAGTTGACTCTTCAGTTTCGATTGAAGAAATCGGTCGGTCTGACTCTGTTCAGCCTACCGATTAGTCTAACCTTGATCAGCCAACCGAAAGCTTGATAGACACGTCTCGGATAAACCTCAAAAGGAACAAAAATCATCCTCTTGAACTAGTAATAGGTAACCTATCCTCACCCGTCCGAACTAGGCAACAAAATTTGGAACACTATGAAAACTCCGCTTTCATATCACAAATTGAGCCGAAAAAGGTGGATGAAGCATTGTCAGATCCCGATTGGATCCTAGCAATGCAAGAGGAATTAAACGAGGTTGAGAGAAATAAAGTCTGGTACCTAGTCCCTAGACCGAAAAATAAACAGGTTATAGGAACACGATGGGTATTCAGAAATAAACTCAATGAAGACGGTTTAGTTACGAGAAACAAAGCCCGGTTAGTGGCTCAAGGCTACAAACAGGAAGAAGGCATTGATTTTGAAGAATCATTTGCCCCTGTAGCTAGACTTGAGGCCATTAGAATATTTTTAGCATATGTAGCTTTCAAAAATTTCAAAGTTTTTCAAATGGATGTTAAAAGCGCTTTTCTAAACGGTAAGGTAAATGAGGAAGTATATGTTAATCAACCTCCAGGTTTCAAAAATCCAGAACACGAAAATCATGTTTACCGGCTGAACAAAGCTCTTTACGGTTTGAAACAGGCTCCAAGAGCCTAGTACGATACGTTAACACAATTCTTATTTGATCACAAATTTACAATAGGCTTAGTTGATAAAACACTTTTCAAATTTGAAAAAAAGGAACACATATTACTTGTTCAAATATATGTCGATGATATTATTTTCGGATCAACCGATCCAAAACTATGTGATAAATTCTCAAAAATGAAGACTGACAAATTTCAAATGAGTATGATGGGAGAACTGAGTTTCTTCCTAGGACTTCAGGTTAAGCAGATTGAAGCCGGAACGTTCATCAGTCAACCAAAGTACACAGCAGAACTACTAAAGAAGTTTGGAATGGATACATGCGCCGAGGCGGCTACACCAATGAGCCCTTCCGTAAAGTTAGACAAAGATGAGGATGATCAAGCCGTTGACATCACAGCATATCGGGGAATGATTGGATCCCTGCTTTACTTAACAGCCAGTCGACCGAACATCTTGTTTGCGGTTGGAGTATGTGGGAGATTCCAAGCCAATCCAAAGCAATCACACTACACTGCGGCCAAAAGAATATTAAAATATCTGAAGGGAACTCAAGAAGTGGGACTTTGGTATCTAAAAGACTCAAGTTTCAATCTCATAAGCTACTCAGACGCGGATTACGCAGGATGCAAAATCGATAGAAAGAGTACAAGTGGAACCTGCCAATTCCTGGGTGACCGGCTAGTTACTTGGAGTAGCAAGAAACAGACTTCAGTTGCAACATCAACCGTAGAGGCAGAGTATATAGCAGCCGGAAGCTGCTGTGCACAACTCCTCTGGATCCAACAGCAACTAAGGGACTTTGGCGTAGTAGCTGAGGAATCACCAATATTCTGTGACAACACCAGCGCAATAGCGATTACATACAATGCGGTGTTGCACTCAAGAACAAAGCACATTGATATAAGACACCATTTCATCCGGGAGCATGTTCAGGAGAAACACATCCGGTTGAAATATGTCTCAACTGAGCAACAAGTAGCAGACGTCTTCACGAAACCGCTACAGGAAGCTAAGTTTTCTCATTTCAGAAATATTATAGGAATTACTGATGTTAAGCAACTTATATCATGATCATGCATGCATACTGCTTACATACATAATTATGAAAAACCGGGATATGTGTTCAGGGAGAAGCTCTCGCTTCTCAAACCATATTCAAATAGGTCATTGAAAGTTCAAGAATGCTAATTGGGAGGAAGTCTCCGGTTATGCCTGATCACTTCGTGATGTCAAATCACGTGTATATTTACTACACGGTTGAAATGACCTAGTAGAAGTGGATATACTTAATCCAAAGCTGAACAAACGTTGATATGTCACACCATTTCTTCATAATCGATGCTAGATAGATGGATATCGAGGATTGAGGAACGGACACCCGACAACACCGTGACCAAATGGCTTGTTAGAATGATCGAGGGGGATTGGATCGATCTAGTTTAATCTATATGTACTTTCCGGTTTTCTGGTCATTTTGCTGTACGACCGGAAAACCACTTCATTACTCTATGTTTCGGATTTATTAATAAAATTTTATCATTTTTTTAAGTCTCCGGTTATTCACAATATCTTTCTTTCCGGTTTTGACTTGAATAAACATAAGACTCCATGTTAAACGAAACATCCGGTTAACAAGCCTCCGGTAAATCAAAACCTCAAAACAAAACTGAAAATTTTTGAAAAACTTACCGCCCACGGTTTTACCGCGCACAAAAATTACCGCCCATTGTCTTCTCCGCATTTACCGCTGAAAGTTACTGCAGTAACATTTGGAGGGAAAGTTGGCGCCAAAAACACAACCAAGTGACGGTTCATCTTCCAACCGTTCAAAACCGCCTCCTATATAAGTGTAAAACAGTTCATTATTTGCACAAGCTTTCTCTCTCTAAAATATTAAAAATCTCTCTGACTTCCGATCATCGTTGTTCTTCATCTTCTTCTTTCACAAAATCACCATGGCTCTAGTCAAAGAACCCTTTCAATACATGTTGCAGGTCGATTTCAGCGACATCGACGAACACGCTGGGAAAGAAAACAAGGCCGTGCTACAATCGCTAAGGGATTCGGGATTGGAAACATATTTGTCTGGTCCGTTCATCGTGCACCCGACGGAAGTTATGCAGTTTCTGGCAACGTCGACTCTAACGAAGAGGACGGTCTCCGCCACCGTAAGCGGCAAAACGGTTAACATCACGGAGGAGCTATTTTCTGAAGCACTCGGTTTGCCGAATACCGGGCTGGACTTCAAAACAAGCCTAACAGACGCAGAATCCAACGCGGTCCGGTTGGTGATATCGGCTGATGACAAGGATCTGGTGACTCAATCAAGCCGGAAGAACAAACTCAAGCCGGAGTTTAGATGGCTGCTGAACATAGTCTCCAGATCACTTCAGGATAGAGGAGACAACTTCGATAACATGACAAAGCTGAAGTTGAAAATGATGATGGCGATTGTCCGCGGTGACAAGATAGATTGGGGAACCGTTCTGTTCGAACAGTTCTGCGAAATGGTAGTGAAGAAGGATGGCCGGGTTCAGGCCTTCGCAATGCAAATAATGAAAATTCTTAAGTTCCTTAATGTGGAACTTGGTGAAGGTGAACCGCTTCCATCTGCTAATATTCTTAACTCTGAGCAAATGAGCAAGAAGACTGCCAAAGCGGCTATGCCGAAGTCCTCCAGAACGAAGTCATCAAAAGGAACCAGCTCATCCGCACCAGCTGAAGAAAGTTTGAAACAAGAAGATCCCAAGGGGAAGGCGGTTCAAGCCGATGCCTCTCAGAAGAAAAAGGGGAGGAAGAATACATCCGCAAAGAAGAGCTCCAACAAGCCGCAGATTCCGAGAAAATTCTTTCCTCGGATCATTCTCCAAAGAGAACCACAGACGTCTTTCAGCCCATTCTCATCAACGCAGTTCATCCCATTCCAGTCGACTCTCCACCATCAAGGCAAGCCGAACCCTCGGGGAGCCAAGAAACCAAGTCAACATCGAAGGAGGCAGAAGAGGTTAGTATTCACTCTGAAAACTACAAGTCCCCGAACAAGAAACTCGATGAGATAATGGTTGAGGTAGGTTTAAGAACCTCAGAGGTTATAGTGGACGCGGTCAAAAACACTGTTATTGAAACCGAAGACGATGTGTCAAGTCTTCTTAAGCTAGCTGATCAGGTTGAGATACCCAGTCAGAGTGAAACCCATCCGGTCGAAGAAACGGACAAAACTGAGAACATCACCCCTCCGGCTCAGGAGGGAAATATTGAAGAAAACGAACCATCCGGTTCGGCGGGGAACAAGTCCGTTCCAACCGACAGAACGCTCCGATCGGCCCAAGACGGGCCAGCTAAATCAACAATCACACCTGAAGGTCCAACTCAGGTTAACAAAGGGAAAAAAGTTTTACTTGACGATTCTACGGTAAAGGGAAAAAGTGTTCTGCAAACCAGTTCACAACCTGAGATTGTAACCGAAGTCGAGGTCCCCATTTCAGAAGAAGAAGAGGAAGAGATGTTTGAGAAGCTCCTCCTGGATATGAACAAGGATGCTGGAGAGTTGGTCTCATCATACCACTTATGGGTCAAGCTACGTTGTGAAACAAAGCTGTCAGACATGATCCCCGATATGAGCGGTAACAAACACTGGGAAAACTGTTGGAACTAGAAGACGAGGCTCTCAAGCTGACATGTACCAACGTCATTCAAGCCGCATTCAACAAAACCTTGGCGATTCACGAATACGCCCGGTTACATACAGTAGAAGATGCATTGAGGGAGGCAGAAGGAGCAACCTTAACTCCAATCGAATCAAGAATATTTGAGCGGTTTCACCCAGTGCGTGATAGACTCATTCAGAGTGTTGACCGGTTCGAGGAAGAATGGAAGGACAAGTGCAAACATGTCTTAACTCATGCCGATCTCTACCAAAGCAAACCCTTCTTTGGTACCGGAGAGTCCTCCATGACAGCAGAAAACCGGAGCAGTGATCCTCCTCAGACTGATAAGACTCTGGATCCTTAGCAAGTAAAGCAAGTGGTTGTTGATACAATCATCTCTTGATTTCGCAAGTACAACATTGCTAGTGATGAGAAGATTGCAACCGTTGAAACCAACTTGACAGAAACTATCCGGGGATCCATTCAATCCGAAATTGCCAACACCGCCCAAACATCGATCAGGTCGATGATAGATGAAACCGTGCAAACCTCAATCAAGTCAATGATCGCCGAATCCGTCCAAACCGCAACCGCTCCTTTAATCGACATGTTGCAGGCTATGGCCGCTCAGATTGAAGAGCTGTCCAAACTTCAAGTCAACAAAACTCAAGCGTAAATTAATTCTGATGCCGAAACTGCAAAGAAACTTCAGGACGAAGAAAAGGAGAGGGAACTGTTAAGGAAGGAACTTGAGGAAAAAGATCTTGAGCTCGCCAAGCAATGCGATGAGGAAGAACAGGCCGCTCTACAAGAATCCACACCGGCTCAACCCTCGCACTCTATGAAGACAAGGAATAAGAACAAACGGAAAGCGGTTGCGGCCGTAATGAAGCTTGCAGAACGAAGCGGTCTAGGAGAGATTCAACCGGTCGGACTAAACGAAGAACCTCTTGACGAAGAAGAAGAGGATATCAAACAACTCAACCTGCGAAATAAGAAAGCAGTCGAAATTCCAAGTACCAGACCGATTGTTGCTCAACCGCCTCGCCCACCAAGACCAGCAAGTGGAGGTTTTGGATTTGGCAAACGAACTCCCGGCATCTCAAGTGTATGGACCGGTTGGCAATTCGACGCTGAACGAAGAGAGACTGAATGGAAGGCGAGAGAAGAAGAAGAAAGGAGGCGGAAGGAAAAAGAAAATGAAAAGGGGGGACCATCCAATCCTTAGCTTATTTTCTTTCTTATGAACAAATTATCTGTGTTTGGTTTTATTTTAGAACTCAGTCACTCTTTGTCATACTTTAAGTACTTAGTTCACTGAACATCCTTTGAAAAAAAAATAAAAAAAATAAAAACATGTTTTTGAAATTTTTCTTAAACAGAAAAACATCAAATAGGGAGAAATTGTTAAAACAAATTTTTCAAACCGGTCATACTTTACAAGTTTTGAATATTTATTCTAAATAATCAAAAAGGGAGAAATTGATAACAAAATTTAGTAAGTTAATTTTGCAAACCGGCCATACTTTACAAGTTTTGAATATTTATTCTAAATAATCAAAAAGGGAGAAATTGATAGAAAAATGAAGTAAAGTTAATTTTTGGAAGCGGCCAGAAAAACTAAACAACTATTAATTTCTATGTGCAGGAACAGATCGAATTGCACAAACCGGCTAAAGAACACTTCAAAGAAATTCAGTTCCAAGTGATCAAGTCAAGATCAAGAGGAACCGGTTTTAACATTCTCAAGAGATCGGCTAGCAAAGACAAGTCTACATTCCAGCCGGACTATACTGTGTAAGAATCAACCGGAAACTAAAATCTACTGAGATGACGTAATATGACAAAATAGACGTGTCTCGAAGAGATAAAAGAAGATAAGATCCGATCAGAAGCATGCGAGAAAAACAATGATGATTTACTGATCCGACTTCGACAGCCGGAGGGTGCATGCCTGACACGTGTTCGAATCTGCAAACCGGCTACGTCATCTTTACCTAAGGAGCATCTGCATGCTTGCCAAGTGTTAGGAAGTTGAAACGTAAAAGCAACCTCTCTGCACCGGCGTGACTCTAAATTAACCAATCCCACGGTGAGAGAAGAAAGTGACCGTTGGGATCATCTTCACTATAAAAGGAAGACGAAGCGACCTCATTAATGACAAGTTACGAAAATCTTAGAGAGATAAATAAATCTCACGCGCGATCCAAAACCGTTGTGTCATTTACCGAAAGCTATTATTGTGTTGTGTTATTGTATTACATCAAGAGTGAGTTGGTGTAATCGGCGAGTAGCGAGTTAGGCTCGACCGGCTGTGTAACTGTTGTAACTTTGAAAGTTAGTGGAGATCCTTCTTATAACCCGAGAATAAGGGGTGACGTGGGTGGGTTTGCTCCGAACATCCATAAAAAATCTTGTCTCATGTTATTTCCTTTATTTCATGCTTACTCACTTAACCTAACCACAAACCAAAACAATCTTACTCCTTAAATCAAAACCGGTTCATACACTCCATCTAACCGACTCCTTGTTAATCTCATCAAAAATAAGTTGCATACGTTGCTTCAGACTGAAACAGACATTTCCGCCCTTGAACCCGGTTCAAGAGTCTGTGACAGTTTGCGAAGTGCTGAGAACGGTTATAGTCTCTAACCGGACTATCACCAAATTGTGTGTTGTGTTCTGTAAGCGGCCACCCTTCCTAAAACCGGAAACACCCCGGTCCTCCAAGGGCGTCCCCGATCCTAACATCTTATCTTATCTTTGATCTCCCACTTATGCATTTTACACTTAGAATTATTTCTGTTGAATTTCTAGCTATATTCCTATTGCTAACAACACTGGTTTCTGTTTATAAAATAGGGATATTCATTTTATAATTATTCTGCTATTTATGGCTGGTTTTGATAGTTTTAAGTTCAAAATATCAAAAGGGGAGAAATTATTAAAGAACAAATGAAGAACATATCACACATTTTAAAAGATGAAGTGGCTTTGATAATTTATTCTAAACAATCAAAGAGAGAGAAATTGTTAGATTAAAATAAACAATTAACTCATTATAAACGGCCAACGATTATAAAATTACAATGTTTTAAATATTTATGTTAAATAATCAAAAAGGGAGAAATTGTTAGATAAATAGGTAATTAATTATTAATTAACTATTAATAATGAACCTAATCAAGATTAATTCCGTGCAGGTAAAGAAAACCAGAAATAAAGCTAAACGGTTTTATCTAAAGTCAGTTGCAAAAATTGATTTTATATCAGAGACATAACCAGCAGTATCACAGAACCGATTATATCTCCACCTTGGTTTTATGTCAACCGTAACCGGTAGTATCTCAGAACCAGTTATATCTCCACTTCGGTTTTATGTCAAACGTAACCGGTAGTATCTCATAACCTATTATATATCCACTTCGGTTTTATATCTGAGACGTAACCGATAGTATTTCAGAACCAGTTATATCTCCATTTTGGTTTTAAGTCAAACATAATCGGTAGTATCTCAGAACTAGTTTATCTCCACTTCGGTTTTATGTCAAATGTAATCGGTAGTATCTCAGAACCGGTTATATCTCCACTTTGGTTTTATGTCAAACGTAATCGGTAGTATCTCAAATTGGTAATATTTAGAAACTGGTAGTATCTCAGATTCGGTAGTATCTCAAAGTTGGTAGTATCTCAGAATCAGTAGTATCTCAAAGTCAATAGTATCTCAAAATCGATAATATCTCAAAGTCGGTAGTATCTCCAAACTGATAGTATCTCAGAATCGATAGTATCTCAAAGTTAGTAGTATCTCAGAATCAGTAGTATCTCAAAGTCGGTAGTATCTCCAAACCCAGTAATATCTTGAATTCAGTAGTATCTTACGCATAGCCAGTAGTATCTCAATTGGTAGTATCTTACGCGTAGCCAGTAGTATCTCAATCGGTAGTATCTCATACCTCATATATAACCGGTAATATCCTAATCGGTTTTCTAATGAAGCGTAGCCTGTAGTATGGATCCCAACATTGTAATAAGCATATCCGACAATTGCATAAAAAAACTTTTATATCTCCAGACTATCTTGTTGCCTTTTTAGTGCAAGTATGATGAAAACTTCTTGGGAGAAGATGTCTGCGAGCCTAATTCAGACAACCAAATCATTAGAAGACAAAAATGTATACTAATTGCTCCTCGGAAGTCATTAAACCAATTAATGATTTCTTTGTTTATTTATTATTATCAGAGTACATATAAAATCAAAGGATATCCCATCTTCTGTACTATTCTGAACTTCAACCAATCAATGAGAAGAAAAACTGTTTCATGAAGCAGACATAGCCATTGAAGTAAAATAAATCCGTTGATATATTTGCCTACTTAAGAAGACAGAAGTCACATAAGAATATCACATTTTGAACTTGAACTGAACCTTTTGACCGAACCTTCTTAACAAACTTTTCAATCCGAATCCTTGCTATCAAATCGCTCAATTTTTCAATACCTACAAACTTCTCAATAGTGTGTTAGAAACTCAAGTGTATTACAATACTACCTATTCTGTGTCAGTGGTGAGCATTGTAAGTTGACATAATTTTTTTCTGTTCAACAAAGTGAGTTTATTGAAGGGTCGAAAACAAGAAGTAACTAAGCCATGGTTTTTTCGATTAAGTCTGTGTACGCGTTGTAAACAGATCGAATATTCTAGTGAATATCCTTCTCAAATATTTGAGAAGAAGGGGTGACGTAGGAGTTTATCTCCTAACATCCATAAATATTGTGTTGTGTCTTCTTTCCCTTACTATCCTCTAAACTGTTTATTTGTTGCTTCAAGTTGAAACAAATACTTCCGCACTTGAACTCGGTTCAAGAGTTTGTGATAAATTACGAAGAATAGTGTTGGGTCAAATTATTTTGACAAACGATATTTTGATGATGAACTTGTGTAAAACTTAAATAAGAATGAAACTAAGCCGTCTAATTGTTTTTGTGTAGGTGCATCAAAACGTGCTAAGTTAGACTTAGCTTGAATCAGGTTCATTAGACGTGTTGGTTGTTAGACATACGGCTAGTTAGACGTGCAGTTTAACAGACACGTAGTTAGACGTACAGTCTGACGGATACGTGGTTAGACGTGTAGTCTAATAGACACGTAGTTAGACGTGCAGTCTAACAACTACTTGGTTAGATGTGCAATCAAACTTATACGTGGTTAGACGTGCAGTCTAACAGACACGTAGTTTGACGTGCAGTCTAACAGATATCTGATTAGACGTGTAGTTTAACTTATATGTGGTTAGACGTGTAGTCTAACAGATACGTGGTTAGACGTGTTGTTATGCCTATGCTCATCTTTTTCTGTTAAGAAAGGCTAGTAAGGTTAAGGGTGCATTGCTGGAATGTTCACCCTTATGTATTCACTTATAAGTGATGTAGGAATAAACTTGTTATTAGTATTATTAGGGGTTGATATATAAAAAGGTTGTGTTAATTATATTATGGGACATTTTGTAGAAGGACCCATGTAGAAGAGGCTCACAATTTATACTTAGGCAATTTTTCATAAAACAACAAGTTGCAAGTTGTAGGGACCCATGGAGGGGACTCGCTAGAAAAATTAGGATAAGTATTATCCTAATTTAATTTTCTCTCTAGTCACTAATTAAACCCACTTGCTTATCATTTAATTGAAAAACTTGGCAGCTTAATAACATTCCACCCTAACCACTTGCATGCTTCCCACTTGCCCCAGCTGCATGCTTCACACTTAGCATAGCAGCCATTAGCTCACCTTACCCCCATTATCTTGTTTCATTTGAAAATTCAGTTCTCTCTCTTTATGCAAGACTTATGAGCTTTTCTTCAAAGCAAGAGCAAACCCTAGCCAAGACCATCTTCTTTATCCAATTTCGAAATTAAGGCTAGCCTTTTCTTAAACTCATTCTTAAAGCCACACACAACTATGTATCTCAAGTATTTTCTGCATAATTTGCATATATGTTTGAAATACATGTTTCTATATCATAATCTAGTTTTATTGACAAACTTGCTTTATAAACAATATGTTTTCTAAATTAAGACAACAATCATCATATTTTCCAGAAATGATAGGGTTTCCATGATTTGTTAAGTATAAAATTTTATAAAACAGAAACCCTTATGAGTTATGAATACATGGGCACATATTATTGATGAATGAGTATTGACGGAAACGGGAAGAGGCTGGCTGGCATGAGCTCTAGTCAGCTAATTCTAAATATACTAGCTGATTATTGAGGGGACTAGAGTATCTAGCATGAGCTCTATTTACTGCTGCCCAACTAAAAGACGGTCCAAATAGGTTAAGGGTTTTTAGGTATGGACTCCTAATTGTGCCTTTTCCAAATACGACTTAAACAGATTCCTTGCCTTTAGGATCAGCTCTGAATGGTGTAGGGTCAAATATGGCTCAAGATGTTACTGTACAGGCCCATGAACTCATATTTTCTAAACATGCAAATGGTTTTTATGGACTGATCATCTCTTTTTAAAGTATGAACATTTTATGTATACATCTTCCTTTTTAAAAGAAAAGCATTCCAGCAGGTTTTAAAATACTTAATTGCTTGTTGAGTCATTACAATCACTATGCTTATGTGTGGTGTAGGTACCCAACCCTAGCTTTTTTACACTTGAAGGAATGATGCTTGGAGATGAGCCAGTTGATGGAGGGGAAGAGTGTGGGAGGAGGGACCAATGCTGCTGGAATTACTTGTCTTTTTGTATAAACACATGATTTTTATTTTGGGTCCTTTCTTACTGTTTAATGGTGCATGTATATAAGACTTGTACACAAACATGTTAATATGATGGATTATAGGTTATCTTGTTGTAGCTTCTTGTAGCTGTTTGATGCAGTTTGTATATATAAAGTATATCTTTTGAACAGAACAAGTTGTATATTGCTTTAACTAGGGATCTCAATGTTAAATAGGTATATATGTTGAGTAGTATGTCTATTATATGAGTAGGGACATTTCAGTTGGTATTAGAGCAATGATCTCGATCCTTAGCACTTCCACACTCAAGCTCCGACAGTTGCATCTCCAAGATCTCGCCTTCAATGTTTGTAAGTTTTATGTGATATTAGGACTGATGATAGGAAATAAGAATTCAACTTATATAGTTTGAAAATATGCTAAACTGTTCTTAGGGTCTATATATGATTTTAGATTAAAGACAATGGGGAAAACTGCGAAAGCCCAGTCTTCACCATCTTCTATAGCAACGGAGCCAGATCAGAATACACTTTTGACAGGATTAATTGAGGCCTTGAAATATCAGAATCGTCTTCAAGGGGAGAAAATGAGGGCAATGTTTCATAATAATAATAATAATAATAGTACTCACAACAACCATGAAGGAGGGCAAGCCCCTGTTTACAAGCAATTCATGAGATTTAAGCCAACTGAGTTCAAGGCTAACACAAATCCTATTATTTCCGAAGAGTGGGTTCAGTCCATGGAAACAATTTTTGAGTTTATGTAGATTACAGAAGTGGAAATGGTCAGGTGTGTCACTTTTATGTTCAAGGATGATGCGAGAATTTGCTGGCAAGGGGCTAAGGCAACACTTGATCTTAACAGCATATCATGGAGAGAGAGTTCAAGGAGGTCTTCTATGGCAAATATTTTACTTTGAGCACCAGAAACAATCTAGCATGAGAATTTCAGGAAATTAAGCAAGGGGATTCTAGTATTGCAGATTATGTGAAAAGGTTTGAGAGGGGCAAGTATTTTGCTCCAATGATTACCGGCGACGCTACCATGGAGCTTAATTATTTTATTGAGGGACTGAATGCTACAATCCGTCGGGATGTGAGGCTTATCAATCCTTCTTCCATAAGGGAAACAGTTGATCGAGATCTAATGGCTGAGAAGAATAGCCAAGATATCATTAAGGAGGCTAAGGCCAAGAGGGCCAATTATCAAGGGAGGGAGTTTCATGGTCTAGCAATGAAGAGAACTTTTAATTAGTCCTTCAATCGAAATGGTTTTCCCCTGTCATCTTATAATCAGGCTGCTACCTCCCAACATTCTCAGTAGCCAAGGAACTTCTACCACAAAAACAACAACCAAAGATTTTCTCAACGACCTCAACAGGCACAACAATCAAAGAGGGTTCAACCAGCTGGATCAGTATCCTTAGCCAAATCTTCCAATACTCCACTTTCATTTTGTACCATCTGTGGGAAGAATCATGTAGGGAGCTGTATGCAAGGGTCCAAGGCTTGTTTCTTATGTAAGTAACGATGGCACATCCAAAGAGACTGTCCCAAGAAGAATGAGTTTGCACTAGGGAGGGTTTTTTCAATGACAAGGGAGGAGGCAGACCCTAAGACCACAATTATTACGGGTAATCTTCTAATAGAAAATATTTTAGCCAACACTTTGATAGACACTAGAGCAACACATTCCTTTATTACTGCATGTTTTGTTAAAAAAGCTGGTTTAAAAATTGAGGAATCTTTGATGGCATATAGCATATCACTTCCTTCAGGCTCTCACCTGAATTATATTAAGATTATTAAAGCCTGCCCAATTTATAATCAGAACCATAAGATGTTAATAGATCTTGTGGTAGTAGAGATAGTAGGATTTGATGTGATCCTAGGTATGAACTGGCTATTCCGACATGAGGCACAAATTAATTGTAATAAGAAGACGGTGGTGCTAACAGATCAGTATGGGAAGACCTTTCTGTTTCATGTGATTCCTGCATTTAAAAGGCAATAACTGTTTTTAAAAGGAGCCGCTAGGGTGATGTCTAAAAATGATGCTATGATAGTTGGGCAGAAACTCAAGTTAGAAGATATTGAAGTAGTAAGGGATTACCTAGTGTATTCCCTGATGATATTTCATGTTTGCCGCCAAAGTGTGAGGTGGAGTTCTCTATAACGCTGAAGACAGGGACACTACCAATTTCAAAGGCGCCTTATCGTTTAACACCTACAGAAATGAAATAACTGAAAGATCAATTGCAAGATTATTTGGATAAAGGCTTCATCCGTCCAAGTGTGTCTCCTTGGGGTGCACAAGTCCTTCTTGTGAATAAGAAAGATGGGTCCAAAAGGTTGTGTATTGATTATAGAGAGTTGAACAAGGTGACAATCCAGAATAAGTACCCATTGCCCAAAATTGACGACTTGTTTGATCAACATTAAGGTGCTTAAGTGTTTTCCAAGATTGATCTGCGATCTGGTTATCATCAATTGCGAATAATGGAAGAGGATATAAAGATAACCACATTCCGAACCCGCTATGGGCATTATGAGTTCTTGGTTCTGTCGTTTGGACTACCTAATGCACCAGATGTATTCATGGAGCTGATGCATAGGGTATTCCATTCTTATTTGGATTAGTTTGTGGTGATTTTCTTAGATGATATATAATTTATTCGTGTTCGGAGGAAGAGCATAGGCAACTCTTGGCTGTAGTTTTGCAAGTCTTAAAAGAAAATCAGTTGTTTGTAAAGCTAAGTAAGTGTGACTTATGGATCACACAGATTTCTTTCTTAGGGCATATCATTTCAGCAAAAAGGTGGAAACAGTTAAGGAGTGGGCGACGCCAAAGAACATGAATGTGGTGAGAAGCTTTCTTGGACTAGCAGCTATTATAGGAGGTTCATCAAGGGATTCTCCAAGATAGCACTATCTCTTACAACTCTAATGCGAAAGAATGTGAAATTTGTGTGGTCTGATCAATGCTAGACAAGTTTTAATGAGTTAAAGCGGTGTCTGATTTCTGCTCTAGTGCTTACCATTCCATCAGGAGTAGGAAACTTTGTGGTTTGCACAGATGCATCAAAGAGTGGACTAGGAGCTGTTCTTATGCAAAACGGGAATGTAGTGGCATATGCTTCAAGGCAACTGAAAATTCATGAAAGGAATTATCCCACCCATGACCTGGAACTGGCTGCTGTAGTCTTTGCTCTTAAAATCTGGAGGCACTATCTTTATGGTGAGAAGTCTCAAATAGTTACTGATCATTAAAGTCTGAAATATTAATTTACTCAAAAGGAGTTGAATATGAGGCAGCGACGTTGGTTAGTGTTGGTGAAAGATTATGAATGTGAAATTATTTATCAATCGGGAGGGCCAATGTTGTAGTTGATGCCTTAAGCCGTAAGTCTGGTACCCTTAATCAAATCACTGCCCAGTCTGACCTGATTCAAGAGTTTGAAAGATTAGATCTGGCTGTGATTGAGCCAAGGAAGGAGTGCATTCTTGCAACTCTAGCCATTGTTCCTAATCTTGTAAAAAGAATTAGGTTGGGACAAGTTGATGACCCACAACTCACCTTATGGAAGCAAAGAGATAAGAAGAGGGAGACACCTTTGTATTACACTAGGAATAATCTGGTGTATCACAAGAATCGGCTATGGGTACCTTTAGTAGGTTCGTTGAGGAAAGAATTATTGGTTGAGGCACGTACTACTCCATATTCTATTCATCCAGGAAGCACAAAAATGTTCAAAGATCTGCAGATGCTGTATTGGTAGCCTGGTAAGAAGAAGGATATCATTAAGTATGTTAATGAGTGCTTAACTTGCCAGCAAGTTAAGGTTGAGCGCCAAAGACCTACTGGACTTCTCTGCCCACTGTCCATACCTATTTCGAAATGGGACGATATTGCCATGGATTTTGTTGTTGGATTACCTCTGACCTTGAGAAAAATGAATGCCATCTAGGTAGTAGTAGATCATTTTACTAAGTCAACACATTTTCTACTAGTAAAGACAACTTTCACAATGAATTAATACGCGGAGCTGTACTTGCAAGAGATCGTTAGACTCCACGACATCCCAACCAGAATCGTGTCCGATCAAGATCCTCGTTTCACCTCACATTTCTGGGAAAGCTTGCGTAAGGGTTTGGGGACGAAGTTAGCTATCAGTACTGCATTTCACCCCAAATAGTTGGCCAATCTTAAAGAGTGATCCAAATCCTAGTAGATCTGCTAAGGGCATGCCTTATAGATTTTGGAGGTGATTGAGAATCAAGGCTGCCATTAGTAGAGTTTGCCTACAACAACAGTTATCAATCTTCTATTGGCATGAAATCCTTTTAAGCTCTTTATGGAAAGAAATTTAGAACTTCCCTGCATTGGGATGAAGTTGGGGAAAGAATGTTAATTGGGCCAGAGATCTTTTCCAATACAGTTTCCTTAGTTAGCAAGATCAGAGAAAGGTTGCTAACGGCTCAAAGCAGGCAGAAGAGCTATGCAGATAAGAAGCACAGGGATATAATATGCAATAAAGGTGATCATGTGTTTCTCAAGGTATCTCCATGCAAAGGTATCATTAGGTTCGGAAAGAAAGGAAAGTTGAATCCAAGATATATACGGCCTTTTGAAATTTTGGAGGCAGTTGGTGAGGTTGCGTATAGATTAGCATTACCTCCCAGCCTTGCTACTGTTCACAATGTTTTTCATGTGTCCAATTTGAGGAATTACATTCCTAATGCGAACCATGTAATTCATTATGATGAAGTTCACATAGCAAATGATCTATCATATGAGGAGAGACCAACCCAGATCGTAGCCAGGCAAACCAGGAAGCTAAGGAATAAGGAAGTAAGTATGGTCAAGGTACTTTGGCACAATAGTTCTATAGAAGAAGCCACCTGGGAAGTATAACATGATATGCAACACAATTATCCTGAACGGTTCTGTAAGTAAATTTCAAGGTCGAAATTTTTATAAGTAGTGTAGAATTGTTATGCCCAAGCTCATCTTTTTCTGTTAAGAAAGGCTAGTAGGGTCAAGGGTGCATTGCTGAAATGTTCACCCTTATGTATTGACATATAAGTCATGTAGGAATAGACTTGATATGAGTATTATTAGGGGCTGATATATAAAGAGGCTGTGTTAATTATATTGTGGCACATTTTGTAGAAAGACCCATGTAGAAGAGGCTCACAATTTATACTTAGGCAATTTTTCATAAAACAACAAGTTGTAAGTTGAAGAGACCCATGTGGGGGACCCGCCAGAAAAATTAGGATAAGTATTATCCTAATTTAATTTTCTCTTTAGTCACTAATTAAACCCACTTGCTTATCATTAAATTGGAACACTTGGCAGCTTAATAACATTCCACCCTAACCACTTGCATGCTTCCCACTTGCCCCAGCTGCATGCTTCACACTTAGCATAGCAGCCATTAGTTCACCTTACCCCAATTAATTTGATTCATTTTAAAATTCAGTTCTCTCTCTCTTTAAGCAAGACTTAGGAGCTTTTCTTCAAAGCAAGAGCAAACCCTAGCCAAGACCATTGTCTTTTTCCAATTTCGAAATTAAGGCAAGCATTTTCTTAAACTCACTCTTAAAGCCACACATAGCTATGTATCTCAAGTATTTTCTGCATAATTTTCATATATGTTTGAAATACATGTTTCTATAGCATAATCTGGTTTTATTGACAAACTTGGTTTATAAACAATCTGTTTTCTAAAGTAAGACAAGGGTCATAATGTTTTCCAGAAATGTTAGAGTTTCCATCATTTGTTAAGTATAAACTTTTATAAAACATAAACCCTTTTTCTTTCCACTGTATCTGACCGTGACATCGCTATCGAAAAGATGAGATTGCATTCTGGACAGTACATTAGATGGGATTGCCTTAGAGAAGTCTTAGCCTTTTGTCGTGAGATTCAGAATCTTAGCGAACATCTCTTCTATAAGAGTGAACTCCGTATCATTCACATTGGCATGAATGGAGTCGTCGACTATCTTTGCCGAGTCGAATAATTCCCGAACTGCTTCATCGTAACTTATAAAAGGACCTTCCAAAAACATTCTGAAGTCAGAAGCCTCGATAGATCGGAATAACGTCGCCATGTCTGATATTCCTGATTCATAGATGGACCCGAAATCCACCTGCATAACATTGTTAGAGAAGACATTATCTTTAACCATTAGCGGTAATCTTAGAAGAACAGAAGAAGATCAAAAATATTTTTCTAAAGAGAGGGCAGAGCGAAAGGAAAGTTTAGGGTTTGCAAGAGAACGTGAATCTAAACTATCGACATGCTCTATGTATTTAAAGAAAACTTGTTTCAAACCGTTCAATAGAAAGTGAACCGTCACTTTTAATAGCGCATGTTTCCGAAAAGCTATTAAAAAGGAGAAAATGGCGCCATTTTGAAAAAAAAAGAATATATATTTCCAAGAAAAAAGTCATTATTTAATGTATTAATCATTAATATTATATAATGGTCATAATTCATAAATTAAAATAGAATTTAATAAGCCAAATATTACTTAATAGAACATAACTTCATTAAAAGGAAAATTTAAATAACCGGTTCACAAATAACGAAAATTTAATAGCAAGATCATTTTCCACACCCCTACTTGACAACATTAGTGAGACTAAAAAGAAATGAATTCTAATGACTTATGGACCCTAGGGGAATTTATTTCATGAACTTTCCTTTATCTACCTTAGTGATGTACTTATAGACTTTTTCATTGGTCAAGACATGTGAGGGTTTGAGACCATTTCCAAGTCCAACACGAACATTGATATCGAAGAAGAATGGTCTAAGTTAAGTAACATATCCAATCATCATTCTTTGGGAGGATATCATTTTCTTCAAGTTGTTGAAAATGACCTTTGACTAGTTTATCGGTATACCCCTATTAAAGGCCACCATAATTTCAAAGATCTTTTTGGAATAGATGTTTGTGGATTCTTTAGCCATAAGACTTCGAAATGATGTCATTGAGAAGTGAGAATTTGGTTTTCATAGAGGACTTAACCCCATAGGTTTCAACATGATCGGAGGTGTCTGAGAAGATTAGTGGCATCTCATAGATAATGTCACTTGGGGAAGGAGGAAAATCTGAGAACCCTTCCGTTGGAAGTTCGAAGCATTGGGAAAAGTCTTCTTCAGAGAAGAAAAAATCTTCTCCTCTTACTTTTGACAGGATAAATGAATCATCAATTACCCTTGCATTTTCAAAGAACTCAAAAACAACGTCTTCGTAGATCACATATGATTCTTCGTGAAATTTCTTCAAGTCATATTTCTCGAGAGATCCATGATGGACATGATAGATTCAAAGTCGATGATCAAAGTGTTACGAGCAAAGGCCTCCATTTCTTGATATTGAGAGAGAAGAATGACTTTTGTTTGTGAAAGGAAGTTATAGATCGATAGAGGATAGAACTTATAACTATTTAAAGGAATTTTGAGACGCTTCAGATGTGTAGGTTACTCTTAATAAATATATCATTAAATAGAGAATAGGCATTTAAAGTTCATCATAAAGTCCATTGGGAAAATAAAAGTAATCGTTACTCATGTTAGTCATTATTTTAAACGTTGAAAGACACATGTCTCCAAGTTATTTGAGATATGAATGTTTAATTTCTGAAAGGGAATATACATAGACAAATAAGGAAAACATTTGACAACTGTCCCATTTTGTTTCGAATATGAGACTATCGAAACTTTCATGTAAATAGCCAACATAGTTGTTTGCATATCCTGTATTTAAGGGATCAATTATTTAAATTTGAAGAAAAACCGCCACCACTTAAAATGGAAACTTAACCGAGCGGTATCTGTTCAAATTATAAATAACCGATCGGCTTAAGTTCCAATTTGCTTAAGTTGTTCGGTTTGATCTACAAGTACTTCGGTCGAATGATCTGGTCGGTTTTAAAATAGAGAAAACCTTTCGGTTTTATCTGTCTGATTGATTTATCAAGTCATTTTCCCTCTAAATTTATGCAAACAAAATTTTTATGAACTCATGCAATGAAAATATTTTTAGAAGCAAAGGCTTCTCCCGAAATTTATGCACGGTATTTTTTTAAAAACAAATGCAATAAACTATTTTGAGAAGCTAGGGATTCTCCCTCAATGCATGTCCTTGTTTTTATGAAGATAAATGTAATAATAAAATTTTGAAAGATAGAAAAGTTCTCCCTAAGTGCATCCCGTATTTTAGAAAACTCAGTTAAGGTTTACAAGACCCAAAATATTTCTAAAGTAAGAAAACTTAGTCTCTTAGAGTGTCTTTTTGAAGATATCAGCCACTTGTTGATTGGTTGAGACATATTCCAAACGGATATGCTTCTGCGCCACATGATCTCGAATGAAGTGGTGTCTAATATCTATGTTATTGGACCTTGAGTGCAACACCGGATTGTATGTTATGTCAATGGCGCTGATGTTGTCACAGAATATTGGAGATTCCTCAGCATGGATACCAAAGGCTTTCAATTGTTGTTGATCCATAGTAACTGAGCAAAGCAACTACCAGCGACAATATACTCTGCTTCAGCCGTTGAGGTTGTAATAGAGGTCTGTTTCTTGCTGTAATAGGAGACAAGTCGATCACCAAGGAATTGACATGTTCCTTTAGTGCTCTTCCTGTCCACCTTACAACCTACATAATCTACATCAAAGTAACTAATCAAATTGAAACAGGAATCCTTCGGATACCATAGTCCCACATTTTGAGTGTCCTTAAGATATTTCAAAATTCTTTTAGCAGCTACATAATGAGATTTTTTATGATTTGCATGAAATCTCCCACAAACACCGACAGCAAAGAGGATGTCTGGCCTACTTGCTGTTAGATAGAGTAGAGAGTCGATGATCCCACGATAGGCAGTGATGTAAACGCTTTAACCATCTTTATCTTTATCAAGCTTGATTGATGAGCTCATTGATGTTGAGATAGTAGTACAACTCTCCATGTCGAACTTCTTTAGCAGCTCCTTTGTGTACTTCGCTTGGTTGATGAAGGTGCCTCCTTCAAGTTGACGAACTTGAAGGCCTAAGAAGAAGCTTAATTCCCACATCATGCTCATATCGAATTTATCTGTCATTATTTTAGAAATATTCTCACAAAGTTTGGGGTTAGTTGACCCAAAAATGATGTCATCAACATATATTTGAACAAGTAAGATATGAGAATCTTTTTCAAACTTAAACAAATTTTATCAACAGATCCTATAGTCAAGTCATGATCAAATAAGAACTTAGTAAAAGTGTCATACCATGTTCTAGGTGCCTACTTAACACCATATAAGGCTTTATCTAATCTAAAAACATGACACATCAAGGTAGGGTTTTTAATACCGGGAGGTTGCTCAACGTATACCTCTTCATTAATTATTCCGTCAAGAAAGGCACTCTTAACGTCCCTTTGAAAAACCTTGAAGTTTTTAAAATCGGCAAATGCTAGAAAAATTCGAATAGCCTCAAGTCTGGAAATAAGAGAAAATGACTCCTTGAAGTCAATGCCTTCCTCCTGTCTATAGCCTTGGGCCACTAGTCTAACCTTGTTCCTCGTAACCAAACCATCTTCATTAAGTTTGTTGCGAAAAACCCATCTGGTTCCAATGAAAGATTGATTAGTTGGTCTTGGAACCAAAATCCATACTTTATTTCTTTCGAACTAGTTTAATTCCTCTTGCATTGCAAGGATCCAATCTGGATCAAGCAATGCTTCATTAACCTTCTTAGGCTCAATCTGTGAGATGAAAGCAGAGTTTGCACACTCATCTAATGATTGATGTATAATCCTAAGAGGTGTAGAGGGGTCACCTATAATTAGCTCAGGAGGATGATTTCTGTTCCATTTGAAGTTTGGTCCCGAAACATTTTCTAATCGACTGGTTATTTAGTCAAGATTTGATTCATCGGTTGGTTGTTCAAGATATGAACAACTGGTTTGCATAAAGTTTTCCAAACTATCAGCGGTCTGTTGAGGTACGGTCTAATCTTGTTGAGTTTCAACATTTTCAGCCGTTTGGTCAGAAGCAATGTTTCGGTTGATCTGGACTTCATCTTCGCTATTAAACTAGAGATTGACATCCTCCATTCTGTTAGACAAATCGATGGATATAGAAGTGTTACTTTCGACAGATTCATCAAACAGAACATGGGATGATTCTTCAACAGTTAGAGTTTGTTTATTATAAACTCTATATGCTTTACTTACTAAAGAATATCCTAACATGATACCAACATCAGAATTGGCATCGAAAGCGGTCAAATAATTCTTTCCATTGTTATGAATGCAACACTTAAAACCAAAAATCCTAAAGTATTTAACATTAGGAACATTGCCATGGTAAATCTCATTAAGCATTTTTATCAAGTCTTTTATTAATCATTGACTGATTTTGAGTATGACATACTGTGTTAATAGCCTCTGCCCAAAACTTTTGAGCCACTCTGGATTCGGCTATCATTGATCTAGCCGCCTCCTTAAGGGTTTTGTTTCTTCTTTCATCCAAACTGTTTTACTGTGGACTTTTGGCACTAGACAACTCGTGTCTAACACCAAATTCCTCAAGGTAAAAAGCTAGAGTCCTATTAGTGAACTTAGTACTCTTATCACTTCTAATTTTATTAATACTTATCGATTTTTCATTATGCATTCTTTTAAGCATTTTAATCAAATTAGGAGTAGTTTGATCTTTAAAAGTTAAGAAGATAACCCAATTAAACCTAGAGTAGTCATCAATAATTACTAAGGTATATTTCATGCCTCTTAAACTTGTAACCTTAACTGGACCAAAAAGATCTATATGCAAGAGTTCTATGCATCTTTCAAATTGAATATTACATTTACTTTTAAAAGTTGACTTGATCTGTTTTCCCATCTGGAAAGCAGAACAAACTTTATCTTTAAAAAACTTTAATTTAAGAATTCCTTCAACTAGATCTTTAGAACAAATATAGTCAATAGTCTTAAAATTTAAGTGATTAAGTCTCTAATGTCAAAGCCAATTTTGATCGTTCTTAGCTATCATGCAAATAGGATTAGGTGATTTGTTTTTCCAGTTGACCTTATAAACATTACATGTCCTATACCCTATCAAGAGAGTACTTCCCTGTTGATTCTTGACTATGTATGTTTGCTTATAAAATTCAACAATATATCCTATATCACACATTTGACTTATACTAAGCAAGTTATAACACAAATTTTCAACAAGTAGCACATTGTTTATGGTGATATTACCATGGACAATCTTACCCTTTCCCATTGTCTTACCCTTAGAGTTATCACCGAATGTGATTTTTGATCCAAATTCCTTCACAATGTTGGTTAGAATCTTGTTGTTTCCAGTCATATGCCTTGAGCATCCACTATCCAAGTATCATTCTGAATCCTACAAGAATATGACTTGTTTATCCTGCAAAATAAAACTATATACACCCTTTGGTACCCACATTTAAATGGGTCCACGGTTGATCAGTCCTTTAAAGATCCATACTTGTGCTATTTTGATGATCCTTTTAGTGTTAGTCTTAATAAATATGCTTACATTAGGCTTGACATCTCTATGTCTGTCTTTAGATGAGTCATAATGTTTTGAGGATGAGTTTTGATGATACCTCCTTGACCGCTTGTCATGTTCATGTCCAACTGGCTTTCCTTCTCATAGTGGTAAGCCACTGTGACTTGTTAGTTGGCTCTACATATTTGAGTTGCTTTTTAGTTATCGACTCATCTGCATCGTGACTTTCTTGGGTGTTAGTTGAGGTACCCTTGACAAAACTTATGGAAAGAAGTTTGCCTTTCTTGGGTTTTAACTTTTTGCATGACTTGTCTGGATTGCTATTGTCATAGCCTAGTCCAATTTGCAGTTTTCTGGCCTTTGATGACTCGTCATTTGATTAACTGCATCCCCAGACTTAGTCCATACTGCAATCGCATAGTTGGTTCTCTCATTTTCCTTGGTCAACAATTGAACTGTCTCCTTAGGCTTCTCATTCTCAGAGGATAGTTCATTTGTTTTACGATTTGTGTTATCTGTTTGATTTGAAACGAGAACAAACAATTTTTTGTACTTAATGACCATGTAATTGAATGTAGTAATCAAGTCGTCTCGAGTGAATTCTTCAGAGGCAAAGTCAAATACCTCTTCATCGTTGGCCATAAAGCACTTGACTTCTTCATCATCACCAGAGTTAGAGTCACTTTGATCTCACTTTCTTTTTCTTTTTCAGCCACCATTTCTTTTTGATCCTTATTGTGGTTGGATGATTTATGATCCTCCTTATGTTTCTGATCAGCTAACTTTCTCTCGTCTCTCTTTGGCTTCCGGTATTCCGACTTGTAATGACCTAAAATATCACAGTAGAAACAACGAATGTTAGCCTTATAATCATTAGAGTTGTTTATTATTCCTCATGAATTTTCCAAAATTCTTGAAAAGCAATGTCATCGCATCTTCGCTAAACGGTTCAACTGACTTGATGGGTTCAGAGACGGATGGTTCCACAGATGATACCATTGCCCTAGTTACATTTGAGGATGAAGTCTCGTCTTCATTCCTTGAATTCATCCCGAACTCGTGACCTTTTAGATCATCAAACATGTCGTGCAACTGCATATTGTGGAGGTTTCTGTACTCCCTCATCACGGTTTTCTTAACCTCCCAAGAACTAAGAAGAGACTTCAACGCCTTGACTATGATTTCCTTATTGCCATAAAACTTTCCCAAAATGGAAAGTTCATTGACAATGCTAGTGAAGCGTTCATCAAATCCGTTCATCGTTTCTTCGGGACACATTTTAATTTTATCAAACATCTGAGTGACAACCATGATTTTGTTTTCTTTGGTTTGTTCGTTGTCCTCATTGAGTTGAATGATCTTCTCCCATACTTCCTTGGCATTAGAACATGCTCTGATATTTGCAAACGTGTTTTTATCTAGAGTACTGTATATGATATTCTTGGTCAAGTTGTCAAGGTTGTTCTTTCTTTTATTTTCATTGATCCATTCACATCTTTCCTTTTCAATCTTCATTGGGCCGTTAGTGATAACATATCACATATCGTCGTCTTACGAGGCCAAATACACCTGCATATGTAGCTTCTAATTAAAGAAATCTTCACTTCGGAACATGGGGGGCTTGTTGGAGGCAGACATGATGATGTTCAAATGCTTGAGAGTAGAAACTAGCCGCTCTAATACCACTTGTTAGGATCGGGATCAACAATAGAGATGGGGGTTTGACTATGTTGAATGCTTACACACTTCGTTTTCATATTAACTCTGTTATAAGTTGATATCCGTTTCTATTCTTCACAAGTCTTCATAAACTCTTGAACGAAGTTCAAGTGCGGAACTGTTTGTTTAGACTTGAAGTAATAAGTGAATGAGATTGAAAGGAAGGAACACTAGATACTGGGGATTTTATCGATGTTCGGAGTAGAAACTCCTACGTCACCCCTTCTTCTCAACCTTGAGAAGGATATTCACTAGAAGATTTGATTTGAATACAACACTTGTACAAACCTAGTCGGACAACCAGGACATAAACACTTCATGTTTCCGAACTCCTAGTACACAACACTCTGTTGAACAGAAACAGATTCTGTCAACTTACAATACTCAAACAAAATAAACAATATGTAATAAAATTTTAACACTCTAGAAAACATGAAGGCTGTTAGAACTTTAGAGATTGAGAGAGGTGAAGAACGATGTTTCAAAAGGTTGTATAAGTAGTTAATCGTTCAAAAACTGGTGAATCAAATTATCCTCTATCTTCTTCTTAAATATGCAAACTGTAACGGACATATAACGGACAAATTTTCTTCACAGGACACATGTCCTAATTTGATAGGATGAGTTCCAGAATAGTACATCAAGAGGATCCTCTTTGATCTTATATATACTTGGATGATAGTAAGCCAAAATGTTCATTAATGGGATTACGAGGTACGAGAATGTACAACTTATAGGGTTTGACTTGTCTTGGTTCATAATAGTCTTTTGTAAGTCTGATTATGTTGCCATGTCAAACTTCCCATAATGAGTGCTTAATCGGGAGCTGAGATTCATCAGGTACAGGAAAGCGCTTAGTCAAAGTGCTAAACTTGGAAATTACCGGAAGTGTCTTGTGTAGAACCGAATTCAAAAAATACCGGAGACGTTTATCCAAAAACCGATTTGGATAAACTACCGGGTACGCTTCTTGATAAGATACCGGAAGCTTACAAACTACCAGACATGCCTTTGTAAAATACCGACTTTGTAAACTACCGGATGCGTTCCATAAAATACCGAATTTGATATAATACCAGAAGCACTCCAATATAAAACCAAGGATACAAAATACCGGACGCGTCTTTATAAAATACCGATTTAATATAATACCAGATACGTCTCAATATAAAACCAAACATGCAAACTACCAGATGCGTGTTTGTAAAATACCGAATTCAAAAACTACCAGAAGCGTGTTTATAAAATACTGAAGTCACAAACTACCAGAAGCGTGTTTGTAAAATACCGAATTATAAAAAAACCGGATGCACTTCCAATATAATACCAAAGTATAAAATGCCGAAGTATAAAATATCGAAATATAAAATACCGAATTGGATATAAAACTAGAATCGCCTCTTTTATAAAACTGAAGTTTGATCAAATGCCGGATTTGATCAACTACCGAACAACTTTTCCTTTCCGGTTTTCTTCAATCTTAACATAATTGATTTAACACAATTTAGTTTTTTATTTGTACACTTATAGTTAATATATTTTTATTTCATAATTTCTCCATTTTTGATTATTATAAGCTAAATATTCAAAATCAGGTGATTTTACAATCATTGGCTAATTATCCTAAGTTAATTAGCAATTTTGATCTAACATATATATAGATAGTATTACGATCATTAATATATGATCGCACTATATGTTACTTTTTAGTAACTTTTGTGGCATATTTATCAATTTTCAGGGTAAATCTATATGTTGATAGTATCACGAACATTTATATATGATCGCACTACATGTTACATGTTAGAAACTCTCGTGAATAGTTTATTAATATTCACGTCAAAATTAAACCTATCTATCGATATTACCACGATCATTTATATATGATCGCACTACATGTTACTTATTAGTAATTTATGTGATAAGTATATCAACTTTCACGCTAAAACATATTTTTTGATAGTACCACAATCAGTTATATATATTTGCACTACATTTTACTTGTTAGTAACTTCCGTTAACAATTTATTAACATTCACGTCGAAATTAAACCTTTTTATTGGTAGTACCATGATTATTTATATATGATCCCACTACAAATTACTTATTAGTAACTTTCGTGACAAGTCTATCAATTTTCACGATAAACCTATATGTTGATGGTATCATGATCATTTATATATGATCGCACTATATGTCACTTGTTATGTAACCTAGTCAAAATATTCATTATTTTCACAATTAAAACCTATTGGCCAATATGTACTCATGTTCATTCACATATGATCACATTAAACATTATTTGTTGGTAACTCACGTGAATTAGTTTGTTGATTTTCATGCTCAAATTAAACCTATTTGTTGATAGTACCACGATCATTCACATATGATCACTCTAAATATTATTTGTGGTTAACTCACGTCAATCAGTTAATTGATTTTTACGTTCAAACTAAACATATCTATTGATAGTACTACGACCATTTACACGACCATTTACACATGATCACAATACGTTGCTTGTGGGTAACTTACGTGAACCAATTTTTGACTTTCACATTCAAACTAAACCTGTCTATCAATGGTACTACAATCATTTACAAAAATAATTTTATTAAATATTACTTGTCAGTAATTCACATGAATAAGTTTATTAAATTTTCGTGTCCACTTATGTCTCATCTATTCACAATAACTCTAATCATGTATATATAATCATCTCAACAAATGTTAACCAAATACTGTTGTTCAATAGTTGTAAAAAATGTATTTAACATTAATAGTTGGTTGATATTCGTGTCAAATAAAAGTTAATTTCTCAACAAACATTTATGGTCATCCCTGTACCATCATCCTATAGACTTTGCAGATTCTTTGTTAAGATCCATGAACATGATCCAAAGATCGAGACCACCGTTTGTCAAATATTAATCCTTGTTAGTATAATAAGTAAATGAGGATTCAGAATCACAGATAAATGCTCGGGAAACTTTGTAAAATGTTACACACAACAAGATGAAGATCACTCAAGCATCTACCCCCTCTAGGTTCTATCTTTCCATTACCCTCGTACCAAAATATAAATTGGATAGGAAGGCATAGTGTTAGATGTCATACTCGAACACACGTTTTCACAAACAAATTTATTGTTATCAAACTTTGTTCGAGAGAGACTTTGTAAGCACTGAAATTGTACCTACCCAATTTATAAATTTAAAATAATTATTTTAAATAAATAAACTCAAAATAATTGAAATTAATGCAAAATTATGATTAAATAATTAATTGGAATAATTATTGTAATAATGAAATCCCAAATTAATTAAAATAATGGCCAAAATATATAAATAAAATAATTTGATAAAAATATTTGATTCTTTTTATCTCAAAATAATTTTAAGAGGTCAAAAGAAACTAAAATAAATAATTTAGGGAAAATATTGTATCAATTTTATCCTAAATAAATTATTTATAACCCCCTCCCAAAAAAATAAATAAATAAACAAATAGATAAAATAAATGTCATATTTAATAAAAATAATTTATATATTTTTTAGGTTAAAATTGAAAACAAAAGAGATTGAAAAAACTCAATTTCAAATAAGCTCCAATGTTGGAAAATAGTCGATATCTACTATAGCTGAATTAAGATAAATTAGTACAACGAATCTCCCAACCATCAGATAAGTGCTGGAATATCTTCCAACACCCAATATTTAGCCGCGTCACCCAATGCAACAAATGGTACGCATTCATTAAGTAGTTGAACAATTAATGCATGTCTCAACACCATTAGCCCAGATGTAACAGAATGCCCAAACACAATGACATGTTGATGGAACGCCCAAGTGTTCACATTTCAGTCCAAAACTACATTGTTTCACCTCTAGTTTGTCTTCATCCTTATGACGAAGAACCATGATGATCGGCCAAAACTTTTGATTTTTCAAAGGTGGAACTTTACCAACACTCGACTAAACGGTTAATTCGAAAACTTAAATGATCACCCTAACACGGTGATCATTTTACCTACAACCCTAGGCTTCATCATCGCCTATGTCGATGAACTAGATGAAGAACATACAAAACGCCATTAATGGATTTTGATTGAAATTTGATCCACTTGATTGATCAAGTGACCTTATGAGGATATAAATAGCTTCCTCTATGCAAACCGAAGGCAAGGAATACAATCCCAAGCCCTTAATCAATCCAACACAAAATTTAAGAGTATAATGCTTGGATCTAAACATTCACAAAGTTGATAAAAGAGTTTAGGAGTGTTCTCCAACTCAAAGTAAGCTTTTAATTATTTTGTAACTCAATTTATGAATTCAAATTGAATTTTTTACTTTTAAGTTCGACTAGTTTCATACATTGCTTGATTGTTCAATTTCTTGATAATAAAACGATTTTAAAATCATTTATAAGTTTTCTATCAAAAACAAATCTGAATATATCGATCTAAAATTGAAAGTACAGAAATTTGATGTTGAATATTTTCAAAATGGGTTTATGATCTAGAACAACAGTCCAAAAACCTTTTCAATACGTTTCTAAGGGTATGAGGAGTTTATCCAGACCAATTCCAAGCAATCCTGATCAAGTTTGATCAAAAACTATTTTTTTTATTAAAATAAAATTTTAATTTCTTGAATTCGTTAATATTAACAACCATTGTTCATTCAATCACATGAAGTATAAGGATCTATTGGCAAACTCCTTACGCTTCATCAAACCTTAAAATACAAAAACATGTTTGTCAGGTTAAAACTGTTTGATTTGAATGCAACATCATCCCGATCGAATGATGCATCGAGATGATGTTATAAATGATCATTGAGACTAAGTGAATCTCCCCATACCTTTGGTAGAAGGATTAAGACCCTACACGAAACCATCAAATCTGTAGTATGATATTCTTGACGACCGACCAACGGCTTGACCTGGGTTAGATTTTCAACTGAGGAAATTGAACATTTCACTACATCCGACCGAGGAACCTCGCAACCGACAGAGAAAAATCTAGCACATGCTTGATTTTTGACCGAAGAAATTTATTCCTGACTGAGTTCTCCTCACACCCGTCCAATGATTCCTGGCCTAGGACCGAAAGCTCCTCGTACCCTTACCGAAGATTCTTGCACCCGATTGAGAATTCCTATCCTAGGACCGTGAGCTCCTCGCACCTCGACCGAGGTTTCTCATACCCGACCAAGGATTCCTAGCCCATAACCGCAAGCCACCCGCACCTCGACCAATGATTTCTCACACCCGAAAAATGATCCTTAGCCCAAGACCGATAGCCTATAGTACCTAAACTGAGAGTTTTCTACACCCTACAAAGAGCCTCCCCACCTCGAACGAGGTTTTCCCACACCCGACCATGAATTCTCGACATAGGACCAAAGGTTTTAACTTCAAACTAAGAGATCGACACCCTATATCGAAATGACCGATCCTATGAACTATTTGGTTGGAATATTGAATTACAAAAATCATTTTTTTTAAAAATTTGATGACCTAAACAATTTTCTAAAAATCTAAAAAAATAGAAAACAATTTCAAAATATTATTCGAATATTTTTCCAAAAAAATATTTTGATAACGGTATGTTTGTGATTTATTTTTAGATCCTAATACCTTAAATTTATTATTTTATGTTCTTTTCTCAACAACCATCAAATAAAATATTATTCTATAATTTTAAATGCAAGAAAAATATGTTTTATTCAAAAATAAATGCAAGAAAAATATGTACATGTCTAGAACTTAAAAAATAATTGGTTAAATAAAATGTAATAAAACTAATTTTTCAAAAGTCAAGATTTTATAAAATAGAGACGGTTATTTAACGGATATAGAGGATATAGTACGAAAACTTTTTCCGTATCATCAAATTTAAAATAATCTCTAAACAAATATACGTTTGTTTACGTATATAAAATATTTTATTAATTTTAAATTAAAAATCAATTAACAACTCTTTTATAAAATATATAATCTTTTAAATGATTTATTTTTAAATAATTTAAATACAGATTTGTCTCAAATCAAATTATGATTTGATTATAATAAATCTAGAAGATTGTTTAAAATTTTATCAAAAATTAATTATTATTGTAAATAATATAAAAAAAATACGGGGAGATATATTTTTATTATTAGTATTAAATAACTTAATCAAAAAAATTAAAAATTAAAAAATAATGATAAAAATTGAAATTATAAATACAAACTTATATAACATATTTTATTTAATTATAAATATATATTTTCAATTTAATATTGTGATATTTATAAAAAAAGATAATATTTATATATTTAACAATTATTTTGAATTAAATATTTTATATTTTATATATAAAATATAAATAATGTTGTTAATTATAGTAAAACAAATTCAAAATATATAAATTTTTTAATATTGTATATTTAAATATAAAAATTAAACATTAAATTTAAAATATTAATATTAATAATAAATAATTTAATCAAAACATTAAAGAACAAAATAAATAATAAAATTTGAAATTAGATTTACAAACTAATATAATGTCTGTTATTTAATTATATATTAAATTTAAATATAAAAGTATAATGTAAATTAATATTTAATATAAAACTCATTAAAAAAATATTTGATAATATAAAAAAATATAATATGGAATGATATAAGTTTTATTTATTTTATTTTATATATATATTATGTTTAAATATTTTGAAACATTTGTCATATAAATGTATATAATAATAATACAATTTTAAATTTTATACACCAAATATTTATTTTTATCTCTAAATAAAAATATTTTAATTTTTTTTGTTTAATATATTTTTAATTTTTATTCACTTTTTTCTTAATAATTTAGTTATATTTTCGAATTATATATATATATATATATATATATATTATATTATTTATCTTATTATTTTTATTTATAAATAAAACACATATTATATATATATATATATATTAAATTATTAGTATTAAATACATAATAAAAAAACAAAATTAAAATTAGTAATAAAGACTCATATAATATCTTTTATTTAATTATAACATTGGTTTACCGAGGTGAGGATATTGTTGGATACAAAATATTATGTGAAATAAGAACGTTAGTTTATCGAAGTGAGGAAATTGTTGAATGTAAAAAATGTTTGAAGTGAGGAAATAAATGATATTTGTGGTTAAAATATGTTAATAAATGATGGGTGAGTAAATGACATTGGTAATTTGATCGAAGTGAAAGTAATGTCACAAGATTAAAGATCAATTGGGGTGGAGAAATATAAAATAGGTAAATGAAATTGATAATTTGACTGAAGTTAAAGTAAATGTTAAAAGCTTATAGGTCGATTCGGTAGCATAAAATGAAATGAGATGGTTTCTTAGTCAAAGTGAGTGAGTGTCGAAGTGAGGATGAGTAAGTCGGGTTATATATTGTAAAATATGTGAGGAGATGAGTTTGAAATGAGTAAGAGTCAAAGTGCGGATAAGTAAGTCTATTGTATATTATAAAATACGTGAGGAGATGAGTTGTTTGAAAAAAGTAAAAATAAAGTCTGCAGATAAGATATCGATTGAGATTGGTGGATAAAAATGTGGAATGAGATGGTAGGTTAGTCAAAGTGAGTAAGGTCATGTGAGGGTCAATTATGGATGGGTGGGCCAAAGTGAAGGTAAAATAGATTAATAATGTTAGTGATGGTTGATTTGACCGAAGTTAAAGTGTAATGTCACGAGATGAGAGGTCGATTTTGGTGGATACATGTTTAATGAAATGATTTGTTAGCCGAATTGAGGATAAGAAAGTCGGGTTTTATATCATAAAATATATGAGGAAATGGGTCACGAGATGAGAGGTCAATTAGAAATTGGTGGGCCAAAGTGTGGGTAAAAATGATTGGTAATATTGGAAATGGTTGATTTGACCAAAGTAAAAGTGTAAGGTTACAAGATGAGTAAGTTGGGTTGTATATTGTAAAATATGTATGGAGTTGGGTTGTTTGAATTAAATAAAAATGAAGTCTCGAGATGATAGTTTGATTGAGATTGGTGAATAAAAATGTGGAATGAGATTGTTGGTTAGTCGAAGTGAGGATAAGTAAGTTAGATTTTACATTGTCAAATAAGTGAGGAGATGTGTTCGAAATGATTAAAGGTCAAAGTGATGATAAGTCGAGTTTTATATAGTAAATATGTTAGGAGATTGGTTGTTTGACCGAAGTGAAAGTAAAATTTCGTGAGAGGTCGATTGAGATTAGTAGATAATAATATGGAATTAGATGGATGGTTAATAGAAATGAAAATAAGGTTACAAGATGAGAGATCGATTGAGGATTCATGGACTAAAGTGAGGGTAAAAGAGATTGGAAATGTTAGAGATGGTTGATTTGACCGAAGTGGAAGTGTAAAGTCACAATATGAGAGGTCACATGATGAGTAAGTTGGGTTGTATAATTGTATAATATGTGAGGAGTTGGTTTGTTTGACCGAAGTGAAATTAATGTCTCGAGTTGAGAGGTCGATTGAAATTGATGGATAAAAATGTGGAATGAGATGGTTAGTTAGCTAAAGTGAAAGTGAGTGATGAGATGAAAGGGTGATTGGGATTAATTGACCAAAGTGAGGGTAAAATAGATTGATAACGTTGGTGATTTTTGATTTAACAGAAGTGAAAGTATAAGATTACGAGATGAAAGTTCTATTGGAGTGGATAAATTTGAAAATAAAATTGGATGGTTAGCTGAAGTAAAGATAAGAAGGGTCAGGTGATTGATTATTTGATGCAATGAATGTAAGGTATTCAGATGAGAGGCCAATTGAGAATTGGTGGATAAATGTGGAATGAGATTGTTGATTAGTCAAAATGAATGTAAGGTAACGCGATGAGAGGTCAATATGTGTGGATAAATATGAAATGAGATTGATGGTTAGCCAAAATTGAGGATAGGAAGGTCGGGTTGAATATTATAAAATTTGCGAGTAGATGGGTTGTTTGACGAACTAAAAGTAATGTGTCGAGATGAAAGGCCAATTGAAATTGGTGGATAAATGTGATAGAGATGGTTAATTAGTCAAAATGAAGGTAATGTAATAAGATGAAGGGTCAATGGGGACAAAATTAATGTTGGTGGTTAAAATATGCGAGAAAATGAGTTGTTTGACATGAGAGGTCCGATTTAGATTTGTGGATAAATGTGGAATGAGATGGTTGGTTAGTCGAAGTGTTTTAAGTTGATGAGATGAGAGGTCAATTGAGATTAGTGGACTAAAGTGAGGGTAAAAAAGAGATTGGTAATGTTTGAGATTTTTGATTTGAGAGAAGTGAAAGTGTATTGTTATTAAATGGGGGGATCATTGGGAAATAAATGAATAATGGTGGTTAAAATATATAAGGAAATAAGTTGTTTAACCTACGTGAAAATTATGATTGAATGTCGATTGTGATATGTGGATAAGTGTGGAATTGAAGTTTTCTATTTTTTAAAATATTTATTCGTAATTTATTAAGTATTTGACACATTGAATATCTATTTTAAAATAATTGTAATTGGTTTATTGAATTTATTTTGTTTACATATTTATCCATGTTCATCACACAAGAATCCTCCTACTTCCAATTAATTACTAGATTTGCGAAAATTCTAGGAGCAAATTCTCTCATCACGAATAACACGATCGGCACGAATAACACGATCGGCACGAACGATACGATCGGCACAATCGGCACAATTTTCACGGTAATAAAGTCTTGGTTCGCTTATTGTGATCACATTGTTAGTTGCTTAGTGTCACTTGTCAAACGTTTGTGCACGATCGGCACAATCAACACAATTGACACAAACGGCACGGTATCGACCCTAATTGTTAGGTAGATCATTTATCTACAAGCTTGGTTGGAAGAAAGAAAAGAAATAAGTATAAGGAAGTCAAAGAATTTGTGATGAAAGATTTAAGGGAGATAACTGGAAAGAAAATTGATAGTATTGCTGAAGAAATAACCCTGGACAAACAGGAATGTAGCAAAGGTAAGGAACCAATTCCTGTTAAAAATTTTGAAGAAAATGTTGCAGGAAAACATTGGAAGAAAGAAAGAATTTGGAAAATTGGTTATAGTAAAAGAGCCAACCTGTTTGGTCTTAAAAACTAGATTACCAAACTCCTAATGTATGTGTTACGGGCTGCTCATCAAAAACCTCGGTCTTAAAATATTTTATTCATCCGTCTCTCGGCCCAAGTGTCTATACGGGCCCGTTTATGTTTTTTATGGAATAATTCTGTTTTGTTTACTTTCTCTTTTATCTTTCTTGAAACCGAATTCTGTTATGTTGGAAGTTTGTTGTAACCGAATACTTTTGGGTAAACCAACCTCTTTAAATGGTGATGCCCACCCCACTTTTTGGGGCTATGAATTGAATATTTTGGAACTTGGTGTTTAAGTTATCTCTCGGCCCTCCTCCCCCTTCTTGGACCTCTAGGTGTTATCTAGTGGTATTTCTCTCCTCCCCTTCGGCTCTTCTCTCCCTAACTTCGAATTCTCCTCTAATTCTATGTCCGATGCGCTAGAGTGTTGAATTCCACCATCGGTCCCAATAATCAAGAACCCGTTTCTTGAATTAAAGAACTTAAAAGGCTCGGCCATAATTAAAACTCCTAACATCTTGGTATCAGAGTTAGCCGATTCTCAACATGGTAGAAACTCGCCAGCAATCAGAAATGGATGCGCTCAAGGCCCTGATTGAAAACTTGTCTCAACAAATAGCAGCAATGCAAGTTGCCATAGACCGTAGATTTGATGTTGCTGAAGAAAGAATGGCGGCCCTTGAGAGCGGGGCATCTGGAAACGTGCAAGAACCCCGCCACAGACCCTATGATGATAATTCTTGCCACGGTCCTTCACCATTTAGGCCCCCGCACCCTGGCCAGAACCGCGATCAACAATATGCTCCTCTTACTCGGCTAACCAAGGTCGATTTTCCTCGGTTTGATGGGTCGGATGTCGAGGGCTGGCTAATTTCTGCCGAGCAATTTTTCAGAGTGGACAAAACTAAGGATGCCACTAAATTAGAAATCGCCCCCATTCATTTTTCTGGAGAAGCAAGAATGTGGTACGGGTCATATCTTCAAAACCGAAATCATATGGAGGCCCTATCTTGGGCCGTGTTCAAGAGAGACCTTATGACTCAATTCGGGCCATCTATACATGATACACCAATGAGACAGCTAATGAATTTAAAACAGGTTGGGTCGGTTTAAGAATATAACCTCCGGTACATGTCGATCTCTCAAAAGTTATTACATATGCCAAGGGACTACGTCATTGATTGTTATTTGTCCGGTCTAAGGGAAGAGATTGCGAACTGCATCAGGTTGCGATTTCCAGATTCTTTAAACGAAGCAATGGCCATGGCTAAAGTCCAAGAAGCAACATATCGGTCCTTAATGAACAGTGGTAACTTGTACAGCGCTGAAGCATCATTGTTGCCCACGCCATCCAATATCAACACAGCCGGGCCGAGCACCAATACTGAATTCAAGAATTCGTCATATGGGTCCTCTTCAAATGCAAACCAGGGTCATGTTAAGCAATTAGACTCAGCCACAATGGATGAAAAGCGAAAGAAGGGTCTATTCTATTCTTGCAATGAAAAATGGCAACCAAACCATAGGTGTAAATCAAAGTTATTCATGGTCTCGGCCAATCAAGAAGATCAAGAACCTGACCAAGAACCTGTTTTGGATGATCTACCTTCATTGCTCGGCTCAAGGGATGAGCCAGCCATATCCTTACATGCCTTGACCGGGTCTAAAGCCTTCCAAACGCTACAGATTCTTGGCAAAGTTGGGAACCTGCCGGTGGTGATCTTGATCGATACAGGCAGCACTCACAATTTTATCAATAGCAGGATTTTGGAGAAAAAAGACCACAAAAGCATAGCAACCCAGGTACAATCGGTTAGAGTGGTTGATGGATCTAATGTTTTATGTTCTAGTGTTTGCAAGGACTTGAAGTGGTCGATGGAAGGCAATGAATACCAAACAGAAATGAAGGTAATTTCCATGGACGGTTATGATATTGTGCTGGGAATTGAATGGTTGATTACTCTAGGCCCGTCTTCTTGGGACTTTGAAAAGCTGACCCTATCCTATGATAAGCAAGACAGAACCACGGTCCTTAAAGGGATTCCTCGGTCGCAGGTCAGTTTCATGCATGAAAACTAGTTGGAAAAGACCTTAGATGAATATATTGTTGCTGCCAAAACGCAAGTAAAGAGTAAGCCCGAAGGCCAAACTGTTTCACTAGCTGCAATGACTTTGGAAGATATTCCTAATGATCTAATTAGAAGATATGGCTCGTTCGATGCTGCTATTATGCTGGTTCGGGAAAAAGACTTGGCCTGGATTTTTGAGCCAAGTATGGAGTTTAATCGAAGTTGGAAGAAATTATTTTTGCACCAGGCGCTGGGGACATTGCAGCAACCAAGGCCAGCTCTAAACACTGAAAAACTCGACCTTGGGTGCACAGAAATTCTAGAAAGGGGCGGAGTGGCAAGCGACCCGGCAGCGCAAAGGACCGCAAGGACCCGGCCAGTTCCACTACTGAAGCGATTCTGCCGAAAGTTTTTTGTGAAAATAAGGTCTTATGCTGCGACCTTTGCTGAATGTGCCTAAGCCCGACCGAAGCAATAGTTTTGAAGTTGAGGATGCATATTAGAGGCTGACCAGTCCACGTTCTTTTCGTCGAGGGCGACGAACCCGTTTCTTGAATTAAAGAACTTAAAAGGCTCGGCCATAATTAAAACTCCTAACAGTATGCTAAGAAGGGAGAAATCACAATCAGTAAAGAGAAAGCTCATCAAATAACAGCCCAACTCAATATTCATTATCTTTAGGACTATAATTTATTGAAGAAAATAGAATATGAGGACATAATTAAGTGGTCAGTTGATGCAATGAAGGAGTTGATGAAGGCACCCAAAACCAAGACCTACACTATCAGGTGTAATTCAACATGGAAAGTAAACGAGGTATGGAAGAATAAAGCAGAAAAGAAATTTGAAGATCATGTCTACAAAGGAAAAATCTACTTGGGGGATATCAAAACAAAGGTAGAGGTACTCAACTCTCCTTTTGAATTCAAACTGCATTCTAAAGTAGAGGAGAAATGTATTGAAGACTAGGAGTTTGTGGTGGTTGGAAACTTCATTGAGAAAATCAGAGTATCATTTCCAACTACCAAAGATGGTCTAATTAAATAGTGGGGAGAATAAGGGCTTGAAAAAGTTTCTGCAAACATACACGACTTCTACTTCCTACAGTTCAAAAAAGGCTCAAATTTGATAGAAATCTTGGAGAATGGGCATACTTACATATGATCAAATTGCATGAAGCTGGAAAAGTGGTTAGAAGAGATGAATCTACAGAGCAGACCAAAGGAAACTGCTCAGATTTGGTTCATGCTCTGTAACATTCCAGCCCACATGTACAATGCTGAAGCGATTAGTCACTTTGCAGGTACAATTGGGAAATCATTATATATGGACCCAATAACTGAAGGAGGAGAACACTTGTCTTTTACTATAATTAGTATTGAAGTGCATCCTATGAGTGTTCTGCCAATGAAAATGGAAGTTGTTGACAGAAAAGGAAAGAACAATGTCATGGAGATCTCTTATGAATGGAAACTAAAATAGTGTGCTTTCTGTAACACTTTTTTGCACAATAAATGTGATAAAGCTAAAGAATAAGAGCAGAAAATCCAGGAAACAGAAAAAAAGGAAGGAAATAGAGGATACAAAACTCAAAGATCAAACATTTGTATAAGAAAGCAAGAAGGATTCTGAGAAAATGGAAAGCAGCGAAAGAAAGAAAGGAAAGGGAATCAAGGTGAAGAGGAAAAGAAAATTCTGTAATGCAAAGGATTAGGCCTAAAATGGAAGATGAACCTCAAGTTGTTGTTGAGGAAACTCAAAATGAAAACACCCGGAATTTCAAAGATGAAACAGAGAGTTCTAAAGCCGATAAAGAAAATTCCCAAACCGATGTGTAGTCTGAAGCTAAAGATAAGGAAGATAAGAATACAGAAATTCAAGTTGAAGATAACAAAGGTAAAACTCCTGAAATTCTCATAAACAATTTTTGCTATCAAATCAGAACGGGCTCGTACAAAAAGAGAATTCAAAATAAGAAACAACAATACTCATCATCCTCTTCAATGCAATCTCCTTTTATCGTTAGAGGAAGAGGAAGTGGTAGAGGAAGAGGAAGGGGACGAATGCCTCTCAATGAAGATAGATGGCATGCGAAAATCCCAAGTTGGAATGATTAGGTTTGAACGTAGTCTTTTTTATTTGTAATCTGAAAGGATCAGTGGAACCAATAGAGACAGGGGTCTAACTATTAATGACAACTTCTTAAAAACGGTTTGATAGAAATCCTGTTAGGGATTTATATCGCTTTCTATTATTCACAAACCATTGCAAACTATTGAAGCGATTCAAGTGCGGAAACATTTGCTTGGGTTTGAAGATAAGAACGAATGAAAGAATGAAGGACAAAATGTAAAAGATACAGAGAGTTGTTTATGGATGTTCGGAGCAAAACTCTCCTACGTCACCCCTTCTTCCAACCACCGGAAGGATTCAATATAGTTTTCTTTGAATGAATTACAGTTTCAATGCTAGCTAACTGTTGAACAGAACAAACTCTGTTCAACTTATAGAAGGTTTAATAATGTTACTCATCTAGACATGGTTTTGATTCTTTCTCTCTCTTAATGTACAAACTCTGTAAACAAACAAGTGAGCAATTCGTAAGATGGATTGTAAGTCCGGCAGCTCGTCCGTTGTCCTTAAAGATCTTTAAATAGAGAACAGGTACCAACGGTCGAATCTTCTGCATTGAAACGTGGCAAGAACCCATTGGAAAGCCTCCATAGTACAGAGGTACAACAGACACTGTGCACAAAGATCGTGGCCATACCAATTTGGTAGTGCGCCGAATATTTTTCTAGGATTGTCCTACAAGGAAAAATTAGTGGAAAGAATATTTACTTACGTGGCATTCATTCATTGAATGCAACTGGCTGTCGTACTGATATTTACGGATTAGTGGAGCAAGAGTAGCATACAGCTAGTTGATCGTGGGTAGACGGATGCTGACTTCAAGCAACTGCTGAAGCGAGGCATTAGGCGTGCTCCATTAGACTACGAAGTTTAATGAAGTTAGACGCCCCCGTCTAATAGCAGGATCCATTAGACCACCAAGTCTAATGGAGTTAGACGACACGTCTAACTACGTGTCCCTTCAGACTAGTCTGAAAGAGTTAGACTCCCTGCGTCTAACTTTCATCTGTTAGACTGCACGTCTAACCACGTATCTATTAGACTGCACGTCTAACTACGTGTCTATTAGACTGCACGTCTAACCACATATCTGTTAAACTATAAATCTAACTACGTGTTTGTTAGACTACACGTCTAACCACATATCTGTTAGACTTCACGTCTAACTACGTCTGTGTTAGACTACACGTCTAACCACGTATCTGTTAGACTTCACATCTAACCACGTATCTATTAGACTGCACGTCTAACTACGCGTCTGTTAGACTGCACGTCTAACCACGTATCTATTAGACTGCTCGTCTAACTACGTGTCTTTTATTCTGTCTATCTAACCATGTATCTGTTAGACTGCATGTCTAATTACGTGTCTGTTAGACTACACGTCTAACTTTGTGTTTGTTAGACTGTACATCTAACCACGTATCTGTGACACTGCACGTCTAATCACATATCTGTAAGACTACACGTCTAACTACGTGGTTGTTAGACTGCACGTCTAACCATTGATCTGTTAGACTACACGTCTAACTACGTATCTGTTAGACTGCACGTCTAACTACGTATCTGTTAGACTGCACGTCTAACTACGTATCTGTTAGACTACACGTCTAACTTTCATCTGTTAGACAACACGTCTAACTATATATAAGTTAGATTACACGTCTAACTACGTATAAGTTAGACTGCACGTCTAACTACGTATAAGTTAGACTGCACGTCTAAATTTCATCTATTAGACAGTACGTCTAACTAGCCAATACGTCTAATGAACCTGATTCAAGCTAAGTCTGATTTAGCACGTTTTGATGCACCTGTACAAAACAATTAAACGACTTAGTTTTATTCTTATTTAAGTTTTCACAAGTTCATCATCAAAATATCGTTAGTAAAAATAATTTGACCCAACATAATCTCTTTTTTTAGAATGTATGAATTCTACTGGTCAGTTTTTAGGATATTTTGATTGTTATCCTTAATCATAGCTAGGATTTGTCTAGCTTTGATTTCTAACCCTCCCACTTTTGGAATTTTAATGAAATGGTTTTAACCGTTTTCCCCGCAAAAAATTACTAAATTTGCAAATCATAATTTAGTAAATAATTTAGGAGCACATTAATATTGTTGGAGATATTCCTAACAATTAAAGTACTATATAACCACAAATATTTAGTAAACTAAACACATTCATGTTTCACCAACCATATATGAATATTTTTTTTGGATAAAGCGCTAATATTATGAATCAGACTATTTAGATAGGGTGACACGAAAAAGATCAAAAATAAGTATTAAGCTCATTTGAATACAGTCTTTATTTAGAGTCCCCAATGAGAAAGGTTGTGCTTCATTGCATTTTTGGTTAGATATTTTTTTATAAAAACTTTTGGGAAATGAACATATCTAAAGGTAATTTAAACATTTTATGATTTTTCATTTTTGAAAGAGAAAATAAAATAAATAAATAGATTTGGGCCGTGACTTGCAAACTTTGAAATTGAGAGGGGCTTCATAGGGACGACCAACAAAACCCAATTTCCAAGTTGACAGTTAGTAGTCTATACGTTAAAGGGATGTACTTGTTTTGTTACGTTTTTTATGGATCTCTAGAAAAATTGAAAAAATTAATGATGAATGAAAAATCATCCAAAATATATAAAAGAATGCAAATCTCTTCACAATGAAATTTTGATCAAAATTCCTAATTAATAATTGCATGACACTCCACCACCATGGCCCTCCGCTTAAACTTAAAACACTTCTAGATTGAATCGAACCCGTTACCTTTTGTTCTCTTAAGCCGATTCTTACCACTGGGCTACCTTGGTGGGGTAACTTAAGATTACTTATTTAATGTTGTACGCAAAAAAATCGTCCAGATTAAAATTTAGAACTTACATCAATTTTTCATTTTGTTTAACATAAAGAAATTTAATTCATGCATGCTCAGATTTTAATAATTGTGAGGGGAATAAATTTTTACAATGATTTTTAAAGTGAAAGTGATATTTTATAGATGACTCCATATCTTATCATCCAGTAGAATTTGGGAAATATTGAGAGTTTTGTAATAGGAAGTTGTCATAGGCCTTTGTAAAGTTTTCCAATTGCATTAACCTCACGACTACAGAATCTCCACCTAATTAAAAAAATTAGGAATTAAAGAGAGTATGTCCGACGTTTAGTTACGTGTGGGAAAGAGTTTTAACACAACAATGTCCCACAACGCCTTAAAGAGAGTATGTCCGACTTTTAGTTACGTATGCCTGATTTTTCTGTTTTCATTTAATTTATTTACATATTAGGTTATATTCTAAACATAGATGATTGAACAAAAATTAAACCTAAGCTAGTAAAGAAAGTGTAAAATCACATAAACAAATTAAAGAGTCAAAGAAAATGCATTTGATTATGTTATAGGCAAAGCAACAAAATCAAATGGAAAAGGAAATCAAGAGCTTATAAAAGGGATTTCTTTTTGTTCTTAATGGAGATGCTACAAACGAAAGTTCCTAAGAAAAACTTGAGACACAACCCGAAAATGGTTGGTATTTTTGTAGATTTTCATGTAATTAAGTAGATGTGGGCAGACTATGGGCATGAGAGGAACAAATTTTAGGGGTGGCTGATTTTCTTTTCTGTGTCTGTGTTTTCATTTTTGTGTCTTTTGTATGTTTTTGTGTATTTTCTTCACAACCCTGGCCTCCTTTTATACTCAACAAAGTAAATTAGAGGTTTGACCTAATGCTGATAGGACCTATTGCTGATAGGTTTGGGCTTGTTCAGTTCGACCTATTTTGACTTTCTCCATTTTTTTATACCTGCCATAAATAAGAATAATAATTAATGATTAAAATAGACATTACCTTAATCATTCATATTTGAGATTTTATTTAATAATAAAAATCTAATTACCATTTAATAATAATATCTACTAAAATTGTCAATAATTTATTTTACCATTATTTCTTAGAATACAACTGTGATATCAATCAAACAGCCTAATCGTTATATAAATGAAAATATTTATGTCACTAAATAATTTGAAGGCTTATTGAGGAGTCTACATTACAACTATAAATTTATTTTAAGATGATAATTTTAAATAGATTTCATATTTATATTTATTTGAATAAATCTTGTAGAAATAAAATATGGGTAAAGAAAAAAAGTTTAGCTCATGAAATTAGGGGAAGGGAGGGCATTTTGCTTTTTAGTTTTGTCTTGGGCTTATCAAAAAAAAAAAATCGTACAAATTTAAAACACATGTAGTAGTAAAGTGACACATACAGATTGGAATACTTTTGGAATTAATATGTGATTCCCCACTTTAAAGAAAAATAAAAAATTATATTAATTGGGTAGTTTCTTAAGAACGAAGTATGTATGTCATGGCAATTATGTGTGTTTGTGAAGGAACCTTTTAAGCTTGACAAATGCTATTCACATGTCTAAACTAAAATTGATTTTGATAATATATGCATTGTTTTTTTTTATAATATATATTTAGTATTTTAAATTAATGATTAAAAAATTAAAAAAAATAATAATTTTCTTTAATAAGATTAATAAATTTTACTTATATATAAAAGGCCGGCCTCGAAAAAGTTTTTTGAAAGTAAAAATTAAGCTCATTCTTATTTTTTTTTTAACTTAGTTATATCTGGGTGCTTTTTGTTAAGACCATGTGGGTACAGTTGAACATTAATAATTTTATATTAAATTTATTATTAGTATCTAGATTAATTAGTTAAATCACTTAAATGTTTTAATAATTTTTAATAGTTATATCTTCAAATCTTGGAAGGGTAGTTTTTAAACTTATTTTGTCTCTTATAATTAATATTAAGAATTATAAATATATTATATTAATAATTTTATTTAGAATAACTAATAAAATATTTACTAAATAAACAATCTATCAAAAACTAGGTAAGTAATAATAATTTATAATAAAATATTTAAGACAATATTTTAACTTTAAAATATGTAATAAAATTAATAATTTTAATTTTCATATATAATTTTATCTATAATATAAAAAACAACTTTATTAACTTGAAATAATTATAAAATATATTAGCTTGTCATTATATTTCCTAAACAACATTCTTATTATTTTTTATATATTATTTTGTAAAAAAAAATACAAAATTAAGTAGGGATAAAAAAATTTAATATTTAGAGGAGACAGTTTAGTTACACCTATATAATTATTCTCGTTTTTTTATAATATTTGAATTGATGTGATAAATCGTTACTATTATTTTGTAATCGAAATTAGTATTAATATTTCAATCACAATTTTTTACTATATTTTATTTAATTAAAAATATATAATATTATTACTATTTAAATCATAACATATGTAACCCCACGAAATCCTTTGTCCCGGAAAAATTCCAAGTTAAAAAAAATTCAACATTTGTTTGCGTGTTGAAAATCTTTTAATTAAATTTTATTTCAAAGATTTATTTAAAAAATTATTTTAATATATAAAAATTAATTATAAAAATAACTAATTTTTAAGAAAAGATCAATTTAAAATAATTTTTGAGAATTTAAAATAATCAAATTAAAGTTTGATTAAAATAAATCTGTATTAATTAAAAAAATTATTTAGTTGGTTAGAGAGTCATCCATTGATTATGATTTAAAATAAATAAAACATTATGTATATGTATATAAAAGTATATTTGATTAGAGATTATTTTGAGTTCGATGTTTGGTTATACTCGGGAAAGGGCTTTCACATTATATTATTTGTACCAGTTAAAAACAGTCTCTATTTTATTAAATTGTTGTTTTCAAAGAATTAGTTTTATTATGTTTTATTTGACTAATTATTTTTTTAACTCCTAAACATTTATATATTTTTTTTGCATTAAAAGTTGTAGAATAATATTTAAATTCTAGTACATGCGATTAACGTCGATAATTATCGAGGAAGGTACTTGAAAAATATTAGTCTTAAGACATTATAAATTAAAAATAAATTCAAATAGGCCTTATCAAAATATTTGTTATGAAAATATACTAAAAATATTTTGAATTGTTTATTATTATTTTTGGAATATGAAAATTGATTTGGGCTTCTAATTAAAAAACAAATTTTAACATTAATATTTAAAAAAAAAACCTATGACCGATCCTCTTGGTCGCGGGCTAAATCTCCTCGGTCACGGGCGCTGTACTCTCGGTCAGGTGCAACAGATCCTCAGTCGAGGCTAGGATTCCTCGGTCGGATATAGAGGAGTTCTCGGTCGTGTGCTAGAATTCATCGGTCGAGGCAAGAATTCCTTAGTCGGGTGCAGGGAGTTCTCGGTCGGGTGTAAGGGAGGGTTATATTTTCTCGGTCGGGAATCGAACCTAGTTGAATTCGTCGCTTAGACGCCAAGAACACTAATCATAGTTTTTATTATTTCGATTGAAATATCAATTTTTCGATATGAAGTGTTGGGGAGCTTTGTTTGACCTCAATGTTCATTTATAACATCATCCTGATGCATCATTCGATCGGGATTTTGTTTTTTAAGTTTTTACTGGGTATAAAGGGTTTACCAACAACTTCCTTATACTTGTTATGATCTAATAGAACCAGAACATGAACACTAACTATATGTTTTAACCAACTCAAGAACTAAATTATTTTTCATAATTTTTTTTTGGATTTTAATCAAACATGATTGGGATTGCTGGGAATTGATCTGAACATACTCTTAATATCCAAAGAAATATGTTAGGAAAGTTTTTGGGTCATTGTTCTTGAGTTATAACACGAGAAAAGAAACCCGATTTTGAAAATTTTCAAAATTAAATTTGGGTAATTTTGATTTGGATCAATTGATTCAAATTGGTTTCAACAAAAACTTTGCAATTGATCACATGATCGTTTACAAATAAAGAAATTGAAAAATCAAGCATTATTTAAAATTGTCCGAACTGAAATGTAATAATTTCAATTTGAATTCATAAGTTGAATTACAACATGAATGAAAGGTTACAATTTTGGAGAGCACTCTTGAACTCTTTTAGAAGCTTTGTGATTACCCAGAACCGAACCTTAAAGCCTTACACAAGATTTTAAAATTTTCAAGAGAAGCTTGAAAATTTAATGTCCGGTTTTGTGTAAAGTGGATTGTGGGCTTATGATTCTCATCCTTGATTTCGTTTCTACTGAAGGAAGCTATTTATAGCTAACCAAGGTCGGTTGAACGATCAAGTGGATCAAATTAAAAAATACCATTAATGACATTTGTCTGTTCTTTATCTAGATAATTATTCTAAGGTATTATTGTTTCTATGAACGTAGGTGAAATGATCATCATGCTAGGGTGATCACTGTATTTGGTTGACTATCGGCCAAGTTCTATCTTGGAAGAATAAAAGATTTCGACCAATGTTGATCTAGTTTATCGCGAGAAAAAAGACACACTAGGGTTGAAAACAAGGTCGTTTGCTCCATCCACATTCGAGTATTAAGGGAATCTTAAGGGAATCTTGAAACAATGTTGTTTTTGGCCAAAGTGTGGACTCCTAGGCATTCCGTTCGCATTCCATTTGCGTTGAACGTTCTGTTCGCGTCTAGACTAATAACATTGAGGTGTGCGTTAGTTGATCCGCTGTTTCGAAATATATGATACAGATCTTTGGTCAAAATATATGCCGAATGTCAGTCACGGTCTAGATTAGGTTAGAAACGCGGTCGAAAACCATGTCAGCGATTCTCGGTCGGGTACAACAAAAGCAACCTCTAGCTCTCAAACGGGTGCAATAGAAGCTCGTGGTTGATGCAGGAAACTCTCGGTCGGATGCATCAACAACTCTAGGTCGTATGTGCCGCCACAATAGTAGCTTCAGTTGTTGCTCGTCTTCTAACCTAACTACTATATTTTAACTACCTGGTAGCCCCAAACTCAATATAAATCCACACAATGATTATTAACACATAAATAAATATGAATATTTAAGGAAACCATCAATTTAACCGCAATTAAATTTAAATCAAGATCAAACAATGCAGAAAATTTTATATTTTTTTTTTTGCTCTTGTTTAATTTTAGTGTCTTTTAGACTGTGTTTGGTCAAGATGACCGTATTCATTATTAAACATAAATGCACAAGAGCTTAAACGTTTAAAATATTTATTAAACATTTTGAGTATAGAAAAATCCAAGTTCAAACATGAATTTGATGCCTTTGACCAAGTATCATCAAAATGACAAATTCAATGGTCGATTTTGGTTTTAAAATTATTTTTTGGTCAAGGAACCCTTATTTTCATTTAACTTTCTTATTTTATTGGTTTTCATTTAAATTACTTACATGTTACGTTATTTTCTACACTATGTTACATGATTAAGTAAAAATTAAACTTAATCTAGTAAAGAAAGTATGCAATCACAAAAAATAATTGAAAAAATAAAAATGCATTTTATTATATTATAGGCAAAGCAATATATTCAAATGAAAGAGGAGATCAAGAGATCTTACAAAGGGGTTGTTTTCTTGATCTTAATAGAGATTTTACAACCGAATGTTCCAAAGAAAAATTTGAGACATAACCCTATAATGGTTGGTGTTTTGTTAGGTTTTCTTTAAGATGGAAGTAGATATGGGAAGCTTAGGGGCATGAGATGTAAAAAATTAAGGTATGGCTGTATTTATTTTCTCTGTGTGTTTTTAAAATTTTTTTTATGTCTTTTTGTCTGTTTTTCTGTGTTTTCTTCCCAGCCTCTGACCTCCTTTTATACTAATAATGAGGTTTGACCTAGTGTTTATAGGTTTGGGCTTGCTCAATTTCGGCCATTATGACTTTCTTCCTCCATTATCTATACCTTCCATGAATAAAAATAATCATTAATGATAAAATATACATTATCTTAATCATTCATATTTGAGATTTTATTTAATAATAAAATTTAATTACCATTTATATTATTCTTAAATAATACATATCAAAATTGTTAATAATTTATTTTACATAATAGTATAAAATAAAAAAATTTATATTTTATATTTTATATTCAATTATTTATTTATATTTTTACTTAATTTTATTATTATTATTTTTTCAAAACTATAATTGAGAGTAAAAATGAGTGTCTACAAAATGTCCTTCTTGGACAAAGTTGGTTAAAATCTCTCGGTTTAGAAAAATAAATGTCCAAGTTTGAGTAATAGACACTTAATTTAGAAGTTCCCAATTAAATATTGTTTTGAATTTGTTTAAAACAAGGAAAAAAGAGGCAAACCAGACAAGTCCTACGGGCGACCCGTGTAAAAATCTTCACCTTTCTAGAGTTGGTCATTGATCCAAACGTTGTGGGATTGACTTCGTCTTTATGGTGTCTTTAGATATCACTTCTTGGAAAGATTGGTCAAGTACATCTCGAGTTTCATATTAAACCAATCGCTTCCGATTGAAGTTTAAGGTGGGTTTTTGCATTAAATCAATTGTTTTCGATTGAAATTTAAGGTAGGTTTCGTATTAAACCAATAGCGTTCGATTAAAGATTAAGGTGGATTTCTCATTAAAACAATTGTTTCCGATAAAAGTTTAAGGCGGAGTTTTGCATTAAATCAATCACGTTCGATTGAAGTTTAAGGTGGGGTTTCGCATTAAAACAATCGTGTTAGATTGAAATTTAAACAATTTTATATTGAACCAATCACGTTCAATTCAAGTTTTACAAGGAGTTTTGAATTAAACCAATTTCATTAAATTGAAATTTAAAAAATCTCGCATTGAACCAATCACGTTAGATTGAATCTTTACGAGGGGTTTTGAATTAAAGTAATCGCGTTAGATTGAAGTTTTAAGAGCAGTTTTAAATTAAACCAATTGCGTTATATTGAAATTTAAACAATTTTACATTGAATCAATTGCGTTAGAGTGATGTTTTAAGAGGGTTTTGAATTAAACCAATTGCGTTAAAATAAAATTTAAACAATTTTGCATTGAACAAATTGCGTTAAATTGAAGTTTTACAAGGATTTTAAATTAAACAAATTGCGTTAAATTGAAATTTAAACAATTTCGCATTGAACCAATCACCTTGGATTGAAGTTTTACGAGAACTTTTGAATTAAACCAATCACGTTAGATTGAAATTTAAACAATTTCGCATTGAACCAATCACGTTAGATTGATGTTTTACGAAGAGTTTGGAATAAAACCAATTGCGTTAGATTAAAATTTAAACAAATTTTCATTGAACCAATTGCGTTAGAATGAAATTTCATGAGAAGTTTTGAATTAAACCAAGTACGTTAGATTTAAATTTAATCAATTTTGTATTAAATCAATGGCGTTAGATTGAAGTGTTACGATGAGTTTTGAATTAAACCAATCGCGTTAGATTAAAATTTAAATGATTTCGCATTAAACCAATCACGTTAGATTGAAGTTTTGTATGGGATTTTCAATTAAACCAATCACGTTATATTGAAATTTAAAGTATTTTACATTGAACCAATCGCATTAGGTTGAAGTTTTACAAGGATTTTTGAATTAAACTAATCGCGTTAGACTGAAATTTAAATAATTTCGCATTGAACCAATTTTGTTAGATTGAGGTTTTACGAGGGATTTTGAATTAAATCAATTGTGTTAGATTGAAATTTAAACAATTTCACATTGAACTAATTGCGTTAAATTGAAGTTTTACGATGAGTCTTGATTTGCAATGAGTTAGTTGTAGAATTTGCCTTTTGAATTTTAGATTCAAAGGCAAACAACATTGTCCTTTTGATTGATTTTTTCCATTTTTTAATCAAGTCAGAAGTAAGTCCCTAGGTGTCTTTTCAACTATTTTTTAATAGGAATTAGTTCCGCACATCTTTCTTTAGAATGTGTCAAGAAGAAACTGTATGCAACTAATGTCATTCGAGTTCAACACCATCGATCTCGTGTCTAACCTTTCGCTAATACATTTTGCCCTGAGTTTTTTTCGAGGAATTGTTTTCTCGAATATTATTTTGAGGTTCAGATTATGCTTAATCTTTCAAACATACACCATCAAGTGTAGTCTCACTTCTCAGATTCTAAGGTCGATGTGCTTGGAACTCGGGGTATATCTGATATAATCAGTACATTTTGTTCATGCATTCGCAAATTAGATAAGGGTCGAGAAGAACAACAAATGTTTATTTCAATATCTTAAAATCTTTTAGCATTCTTTTCCTCTATTTTTTCTTAGCATCTTTTCTTGATGACCGGGATATATCTGATAGACTCAAACACTTTGTTCTTTCTTTTGGCAAATTGGCAGGCCCGACCCGGAGGGATAGGCAGCCTAGGCCACGGCCTAGGGCCTAGGACCAAAAAGGGGCCCATTTTTTGTTATATATGCTAGATATTAGTAAGGATTTTTAGTTTCTTATTCTTTAATATTTTTTTTATTATGTATAGATTTTTTGGCCCATGGCTCTATAGCCCAAATAGAGAAACAAACTAACACTATCAGAACAAAAATTGAAAACCCTACTGTTTGTCTCATTGTCTGTCTCTCTCAGTCTCTGTATCCTACATCGACAACGAAACCGATAACGAAACTCACAACGAAACCGACAACAAAATAATTTCGACGGTGGCTCTATTTCGCTGGGTTGAGCCTTGAGGTAAGGTTTAACCATTAAAAGTGAAAATTCAACATCAGCGTTTGATTGTTATTTATTTTTATGCTTTGTTTTGAGATTTTGTATTTGTGTGGTTAAGCCGTAAAGATCTTTGAAAATAGTTTACTTGTTCAGTTGTTTGATGGCGCCGAAAAAATATTTTAATGATAATACTTCTAAGGTTGAACAACAATCGCCAGAAGAATCTTTTTGGATCAACTATTTTTTATTATTGGTTGATATGTCTATTGCATCCCTAAAACATAGGTTTGAACAATTAAATGAGTTTAATGACTTATTTGGGTTCCTTATGAATTTTGGAAAGTTGAAGGCAATGATTGAATGAAAGCTAATTGAAAGAAAAGTGTAGCACATTTTGTAATGTATTTTCTCATGAAGATACGTGTGATGTTAATTTGAGTGATTTGTTTTCTGAACTAAAAATAATACAAGTTGCTTTACCTAGTTTGGATATACCCGCGACTGAAATTCTTGATTTTGTAATGTCAATAGATTGCTATCCTAATGTCTTTATTGTATATCAAATTTTACTAACATTGCCTGTTACGGTAGCTTCTGCTGAAAGAAGTTTTTCTAAGTTAAAATTATTGAAAAAATATCTTAGATCTTCGATGTCTCAAGATAGATTGAATGGACTTGCTATTTTATGTATTGAAAAAGATTTTTTGGAATATATTGATTACGATACAATTATCAATGATTTTACATCTAAAAATGCAAGAAGAAGTCACTTTCGTTGACAATTTATGTTGCATCTTTGTAGATATTGGAAGGTTATTGAAGATCAACGGTGAAACACAAGTGAAGTTTATGCTTAGGCCCCAATTTTGTGTTTTCGCCTAAGGCCTAAAAAATCTCTGGAACGGCACTGCAAATCGGATAAAAGTCTAGATGAACCCAAGTGATGGTTTTTGTATCTTAAACAACACAAGTTTTTTTTAGTTGGAGTACTTAGGTTCTTATACATGACCTCTTCCCAAGACGAGACACTACCTCTATTGACAACATGGTTCCGAGTTTAGGCGTTTATCTTCCACGAGCTCCCTCTTAAACATCAGTAATATAAGCTCACATAAGGCTTGAGAAAGACCCATGTCGAGAACATTTTGCTTGAATCTCAAAAGTTACATTGGCTTATCAAGAGACATTCAATGGGAAATATGGTTTTTCCCGTATCCCTACTCGTTTATCGTATTTTTTTCACGCTTCATCTTTTTCACTTTGCGCGTTTTGTCCTGAGTGTTTAACGATCGTTGTTCTTCCTTCAAATTATGATTAAAAATGTTTTATTTATTTATTGTGAATATTTTAATAAAAATGCTTCTAGTATTGACATAGGATTTTTGAGTTTTTAATTTTTTTAGGACTGAACCCGTGAAAAACTGCCTACATATTCTAATGAAAGGAAAGAATAGGTCCGAACATAATTTCTTTTTGTTGGGAATGAAATGTGACTTAAGTTTAGGTTGATTATGCAATTGACTTATGTTTTTCTAAGAATGAAGTGTGATATAATTTGTTTTTTGAATTGTTTTTGAAATTATTTTTGTTTAAAAAATACCCCTAGTGTTGGTATAGGTTTTGGTAGTTTTTGGTTATTGGGACCAAGCACGTTTCAAGTTGTCTTCGAATTCTCATATAAGAAGAAATAAGGTCCAAACGTAGTTCTGTAAATATGTGTTAGATTTAAAAAAAAATCGTATATGACTTTTTTATTATTTTATTTTATGTTTAAATTTTATTGTGACCGAACTTAGTGATAAGTTATCTACGTACTCTCATGACAAAGCGGGATTAGATTCGAACGTAGTTCATAAATTTGAGTGGTGTCAAATTTTTATTTCTTTTTGTGTTTCAGTTTTGATCATTTTTAATTTACTAAATATTCCCCTAGTATTGACACAAGGATTTTGCATTTTTGCTATTACTTTTTTAAAAACATTCCAAATTTCAAGTAGATTTTGGAATTGTTTGTTTATGTTTTAATGAAATTTCTCAAATTTTTAATTAGAAGTTAGGAATCGTTTATTTTCATTAATATGAAAAAAAAAATCCTAATTTCAAGTAGGGGTTTAAGAATAATTTATTTTTATTTTGATAAAAACACCTCTAATTTTAATAAGAGGTTCAGAATCATTTTTTTCCATAAAATTATCGCTAATTTGAAGTAAGGTTATTGAAACATTCATTTTAATTTTAATGAAAACCCCTCTAGTTTTAATTAGAGGTTTGAAATCATCCTCTTAAATTTTTATGAAAACATCCCTAATTTCAAATAGGGTTTTAATATCGTTTATTTTCATTTTGATGAAATCACCTCTAATTTTATTTTGAGGTTTGGATTGTTTGTTTCCATAAAAACATCCCTAATTTCAAGTAGAGTTTTGGAAACGTTCATTTTCATTTTAATAAAAATGTTTCTAATTTGAATTAGAGGTTTGAAATTGTTTGTTTTCATTTTAATGAAAATGAATATAATTTAAACTAAAGGTTTAGAATAATCCACTTTCATTTTTATGAAAAAATCCCCAATTTTAAGTAGGGTTTTAAGATAGTTTATTTTTATTTTGATGAAAACACCTCTAATTTTAGTTAAAAATTTTGAATAGTTTGTTTCCATAAAAATATCCTTAATTTCAAGTAGGTTTTTAGAACCGTTAATTTTAATTAAACATTTGAAATCGTTTGTATTAATTTTAATAAAAACACCTCTAATTTTAATGAAAATATCCATAATTTCAAGTAAGGTTTTAAGATCGTTTATTTTCATTTTGATGAAAACAACATTGATTTTAATTAGAGGTTTTGAATTGTTTTTTATTTTATAAAAACATCCATAATTTCAAGTTATGTTCAACGTTTGACTTATGGTTAGTGTTTCTCTTAAGATAAGAGTATCAAACAAATGATCATTGTGATTTGTATTTGGAAGAAAACCATCCTTTTCCGTTTTATGTCTTAGAATTTTAGGTCTACCAACTTGATTGGTCATACGAGCGATGTCATCTTCCAACGTAAATGTTTTTGGCTTCGTGTTATTTTAGTTTTTTTAATTGAATCGAATCCATGACATACTACCTACGTATTCTCATAAAATTTTATGAGAAATCAGGTCTAACATAGTTCTAACTTACAAAGATATCCTTTTTTGGGGGACCAAAATTTTATTGGAACCGCACCCATGACAAGCTACCTATGTATTCTTATAAAAAGAGAAATCAACCTCAACGTAGTTCCAAATTTGTGTGTTTCAATGTTTTGAATTGTTGGATTTTCTATTTTTTATTGAGTTTCTTAATTTTAATTTTATTGTGAACGAACCTAGATATAGGTTGCCTACATACTCTCATGACAATGAGAGATCAAGTTTGAATGTAGTTCGATGCTTGTGAGTTTCAATGTTTTGAAATTTTGGATTTTATATTGAATTTTTAAATTTGAATTTTATTGGATCCAACCTAGTGATGGGATGCCTACATACTCCAATGACAAGAATATATTAGGTTTGTATGTAGTTTGATTACATTAGAAAACAAATGTTAGAAAAAAATGAAATGCGAACAACGAGACTCCTATATATGTGAGATCTTATCGCCTTATTCTTCTTTCATTTAGGAAAAGTTGATTATTTGTGTACAAACAATGGGTTAAATTTAGCATCTTGTAAAGGTATGATCTTAGCATTGATTAGATCTTGAATTTTGAGCTTGAGAGCAAATTAAAAGTTAATTGAGTACCCTTAATCTTGGTCATATTTATACAATTCGTTCACAAACCTTCCTTTTTATTCTTTCTAGGTACAATCATCAACACCTGAATCATATTCCTTGGTAGTAGAACTTCTAGGGCCTTTGAACCTAACATCCCTAGATCTCGAATACCCTACGTGGAGGAGCAGGATTAGCAAAAAAGTTAGAAAAAATTAACTTAGAGAAAATTAACGTGAAGGAGCAGGATTAGCAAAAAGAGTTAATTAACTTAGAAAAAATTGTTTGAAAAACTAAGTAAAAAGTTAATTAACAAAAAGTGCTAAATATTAATCAATTAAGTTTTGATGATGTTTAGATATGAATGAAGTTAAGCCGTCTAATTGTTTCTATACAGGTGCATCAGATTTAGCTAAGTTAAATGTGGTCTAAGAAGTTTAACTAAACGTGTTACGTAGTTAGATGTGCAAGTCTAACAGATACGTAATTAGACGTGCAAGTCTAAAAGATACGTAGTTAGATGTGTCAGTCTAACAGGTACGTAGTTAGATGTGCCAGTCTAATAGAAACGTAGTTAGACGTGTTAGTCTAACAGATACGTAGTTAGACGTGCAAGTCTAACAAATACGTAGTTAAACGTGCAAGTCTAACAGATACATAGTTAGACGTGCCAGTCAAATAGATACGTAGTTAGACGTACAAGTTTAATAGATACGTAGTTAGACGTGGCAGTCTAACTGATTCGTAGTTAGACGTGCAAGTCTAACATATACATAGTTAGACGTGCCAGTCTAACATATACGTAGTTAGACGTGCAAGTCTCACTCCTTCAGATTAGTCTGAAGTGAAGTAAGGTTAGACGTTGTAGTTTAACTCCATTAGACGTGGTAGTCTAATGGAATGCGTAGTTAGACGGTACAATCTAACTCCATTAGACGTGGTAGTCTAATGGATCTCTGATAGACGTTGGCATCTAACTCAATTAGACTTGGTGGTCTAATGGAGCACGTCTAATGCCTCGCTTCATCAGCCGTCTGAAGTTAGCATACGTCTATCCACAATCAACTAGTTGTACGCTACTCCTGCTCCACTTTTTCTTGCAGATCAGTACGCAAACTACTTGCATCAAATGAATGAACGCCATGTACACAAATATTTTTACCACTACTTGTTCAGTACCGGATAGTTATAGAAGGATATCCCGCGCATTACCGTTTAGTACGGCCACGTTCCAGAAGCATAGAGCCTATTGCACTCTGTCCTTTAAGAGACCATCTTATGGGCTCGTGTCACGTGTCCATACAGAAGATTTGACCATTAGTGTTCTTCCACTATATTTAGTTGTTCAAGGACAACAGACAAATCTTCCAAAAGAATTACAAGTTACTCTGCCTACATTCCTCACGAATTACCGAATCACTCTCACACTTACTGATTTTAGATCATATTCAAGAGAGAGAGAATCAAAAACATTGTTTTTAGCTAAGAGATATTCTTAATTATATTATATTTTGAACATAGTATGTTCTATTCAATAGAGTGTCAGCTAATCAGTGAACTGTATTTGATTCAAGAAGTTTAGTGAAATCCTTCCGGTTGTTGGAAGAAGGGGTGACATAGGAGAGTTAGCTCTGAACATACATAAACATCTTGCTGTGTTCTTTCCTTCTGTCTTTCATTATTCATTGGTTCAAGGCTTCAAACCAAGACAAACAATTCCGTACTTGAATCGCTTCAAGCGTTTGTGAAGGTTTACGAAGAATAAAAGGTGATATTAATCTCTTACAGGATTTCTATCAATCCGTTTATCCGAAGTTGTTGTCAATAGTAAGACCCCCGTCTCTATTGATTGAACCGATCCTATCACACTCCTATGTGGTGGTTGTTGTTGAACTTTTTTGGGGGGAGAACTGTCTTAGGGGGCATCCCAACCCTACGCTTTATGTGTTTGTTTTATTCGTTGGTTTAGTAGTTTTCCAATTGTCCATTAATTCCTGGAACTCTTCGTCTGTTTCTTGTCTAAACTTCTTTGATTTAGGAGATTCTACTATCATATAATTATGGATTTATGATATGAGGGCCTCAAACTATTCCCTGAGTTGTAGCATTGTGTCTCGAAGCTCTTCCATTTTATGATGAAGTGATTCATTGAACCTCTTCGTTTTATAGTCATTCCAAATGAAATTGGAAACATCAAAGAACGGTTTGTGAAAATAAGCATATAAACATTCATAAACGCTAAGCGAAGGAGTGCGATTAGAAAATCTCATATGTGTTTATTAATGGATGAAGTAAATTGGATCGTGAGTCGAGTGGAGCTGATAGGTTTGTCAATAAGAGATGAATGGAATTCGAAGAAGAGTCGTGAATTCTATGTTGAGTGAAGTGCATTCGTTCATCGTGGGATAATAGGAATTCCACGAGGAGTGACGAATTGCACGGGGATTACATGTTCGTTGGATAGCTTCTTCATCATACACATGGTAGTCTCTACATCGAGGAAGGGGAGATAAGTTTGAAGCCTTGTCGATAGAAAACAAGTAATGCTTTACTTGTATGCACATATTTTCTAGAATCGTAATAGATGCTCATGTTTCCATTCATAAGAAATAAATATTGTATAGAAATGATTAATAAGACAAAATGAGTTGTTTTATTTAAAATTATAAATGTGCGGATAAAATCACAAATTCACAATTATAAACATGCACTACTCATTGACTCATTACAATGTTGCTCACAAGTTCGAAGCAAATAGAAAAATATGACATACAAAAGAAATGAAATCTAAGCTTTAAGCCTTCGTCCTCACGAGTGTCATGTCTACGCTTTTCTCGATTTTTCTTGAGGTGTCTTTTGGAGAACCTTGGGTTCCTCTTCAATATGTCTAAACCTCTCGTCTTGTTTTCCAAATCTTTAGATTTCCTTGCCTCTCATTCTCTAAGAATATTCAAGTTTTCTTTAGGCCCTTTCACGCATTCCTTGGTCGTCTTCGAGTTAATCACCATGTCGTCTTTTTGTGACGCGTTTCTTGGTCATACTTACACCTAGAATCTAAGTAATAAATACACAAAATCAAGAACTTGTTAGATTATAATTATTTTTTAGATTATTCTATGTTTCTTGATTTTCTCTTTTTTAGAATTTTTTTAAATTTGACTTAGTCTTTTTGAATTTTCTTTTTTTTAGAAATTTCCTGATTTTCTATTATTTTTATATTTTAATGGATAAAATGAGTTTCTAAAATTATGTATATGCATACATGTATTTATCATATAGATAGTAGTCACGTAAGGACTTCACAAATGACTTTGTTACTTGATAGGATGAGACGTGACAACGACTTGGTATAATTTGCTTTTTAAATTTTTTTTACTAAAGTTGGAAATGACTTAAGAGACAGTTGTTCCACCGACAAGGACACTACCCCAAAAAGGACCTCTCGAAGCAAGAGGAATCTTCAATTAGATCGTACCCCTCATCGCCAATCCAATGCCCCTCATTTTCAATAGGATTTGAATGGAAGAGAGGATTAATCCGTATTTTTTTTCTAATCTTTTCTCATCGAACAAATCACATAAAAGCCATCAAGGAATGGGTTAAGCGTGTAATACACATTGACTACCCCTAGTATATAAAATATAGGTGTATAAGCTTCATACAATGATGTATACTTATACTACCTTCACATTGTATCTCCAAATCTCATGTAAATTTAAACAAGTAATGTATTTTTGAAGTTTAAATTAAATCGTAAGTACGTTTAAAAAGGTTGGTCAAGATTAAAATTTTAAGCTAAACGTCGAATAACTTCCTAATAAAGTTACCAAAAAATTGTACACGATAATAATCGCCAAGTTTTAAATTTGGAGCTTAGACCAAATTTTCGTTTTATTTAACTAAATTAATTTAATTCATGCATACTTAGATTTTAATAGTTATAAGGAGAATTAATTTTTACAATGATTAGAAAATTTTAAGTGAAATCGAGACTTTATAGAAGATTCCATATCTTACCATCCCGTATAATTTGGGAGAGATTGATAGTGAATTAATGGGAAGTTGTTATAGTTCTTATCAAAGTTTTCTAATTGTATTAACCTCACGACTACATAGTCGCCATCTAGGAATTCAAAAGAGTGAATCTGGAGAATAGTTACGAGTGGGAAATGTTTTTAAAACATCTATGTCCTACAATACCCCGAAGGTCTATAATATTTAATCTTGGTCATTTTTCAAAACACTTGTGCTTTACAAATTTTCATTTTTCTATCCTAGGATAAGACAGGCCACAAACTACATTTGAAACTCAACTAAACGAGATAAAAGCAAGCGAAATAGAAGAAGACATAAGAAAATGAAAATTGGTCGAAAATCAAGCCATCGCTCGGTCGCAGGCCTAAAATGATGCCATTCCTCGGTCGAAATATATGTCGCTGCTCGGTCGTGATCTAGATAAGGTGTAGAAACATGGTCAAAAACCATGTTAGCGATCCTCGGTTGGATACAACAACATCAATTTTTAGCTCTTGGTCGGATGCAGTATAAATAAATAATAATATTTAAGAAAAATATCAAGTTTACTGTAATTAAATTTAAATAAAGATCAAATAAGGAAGAAACTTTAAAATCTTGGTTAATTTTAGGGTCTTTTAGACTGTTCCTTGTTCATTATAGAACTTAATTCTCCCAAGCTTAAACGTTTAAAACACTTATTAGAGGGTTTAAGCCCAGAAAAATGGCCAATTCAAGGGCCGATTTTGCTTTTAAAATTACTTTTGGGTCAAGGGACCCTTATTTTCATTTAGCTTTCTGATTTTTTTTTATTTATTCACATGTTATATTATATTCGACATATGTTACATGATTAAATAAAACTTAAACTTAAGCTAGTAAAGAAAGCATGCAATCACATAAAAAATTGAAGAAATAAAGACAATGCATTTTATTATGTTATACACATAGCAACAAAATTAAATAGAAAAGGAGATCAAGAGAACTTACAAAGGGACTGCTTTCTTAATCTTAATGGAGATGCTACAACCGAATGTTCATAAGAAAAACTTGAGCCACAACCCTACAATAGTTAGTGTTTGCTTAGGTTTTCTTTAAGATGAAAGTAAATTTCGGCAGACTATGAGTGTGAGAGGTAAAAATTCTATGTTTAGCTACATTTTTTCTTCGTGTTTTTGTTTTGTTTTTCTATGTGTTTTCTTCAAAGCCTTTTTCCTCCTTATATACTCATCAAAGTCATTCAAGGTTTGACATAGGGTTGATAGGTTTGGGCTTGCTCAATTTCGGCCAATTTTGACTTTTTACCAAACTTTTTTTACCTATCATAAATAATAATAATGATTAATGATAGAAATGGACATTACATTAATCATTTATAGTTGAGATTTTATTTAATAATATTAAAATAAATAACAGAATTATAAAATCTCATTACCATTTATATTATTCTTAAATAAAACTTACAAAATTGCGAATGTTTCTTTTACCATTATAGTCTAATATATATATATCCATTCATTTATTTATTTTTATTTTAACTTTATTTTTATTATTATTATTATTACTTTTTTAAAACTAAAATTGTAGCGTGAAAATGTGTGTTTAAGCCATCTCCAACCCTTAATTTCATTCTCACACCCAAAATGTAATAAACGTCACATCAAACAATAATTTATCTCCAACCCATAAACTCATTTTAAAATTCAAAAGAATACTCTCAAAATATTCATTTTCTTACCAACTTTTTAACATTTTGAATACTATCTAGACATTTATAAATTTTATAAATTAAACCCCAACATTTTTTCTATTTAATTAAAAATAATTATAGATTAATAATTTATATATATTAATAATCAAATTAAGCATCATTACATAAACGAAAATTACAACAAACCGATTAAAAAAAATTAAATCAAAACAAACATTACTAAAAATTAAAAAAGAACTTCATACACATAAAATAGACAATGTATCAATTCTCGAAATTGGTGTACTCCTCCCACAGATGATCAATAAATGTATTACGAATAAATGTATTACGAAGTGTAATGTGAGTTTCTTTATCTCTTATTTTTTAACTTTTGTTTTGTAATTAATTTTGTTAATTATTTTAAATTTAAGATACATAAAAAAAATGTATATGAAAAAAATAATTAAATATATATAATTAAATAAAATTAATATATAAATAAATTATATAAATATATAAATAAACAAAATTAATATATTAAAAGATTATATTAAAGATAAAATAAATTATATAAATAAGATTAATATATAAAAAAATCAAAAAAAACAAATTAAACCTATTACTTTAAACTCAGTTTTTAAATATTAAAATACAACTAGAAATGAAATATATATAAAATAGCTTTATGATGGATGAACCTTATGCGTTTCCAGGAAAAAGAAATATATCAAAAACCCATTATGCTTATTATGCGCATGAGTTTGATGGTGGGTTGGAACATTCAAACCGAATATAGGTTTGCGTACAAATGTTTAATTAGATTGAAAAAGCCTAATTTCATCCATCATCCATCTCTAACCCTAAATCCAATATAATCATAATGAATATTTGTAAATCCACACAATCGAGTTCAACAAGCATTTGCATAATTCATATTCAAAATAAATCCAAGAAATCATGTTTAATTTCAATTTCACAATTAATTCAAGCAATGATCATATCTATTTTAGATTCACAACTCTCATTCAATCATTCATTCATAATCAGCTAAACTTCAATTTTATCACCTAATTTTCATCTCAAAATCTAACTCAAATTCACATAATCAAATTTTAAGGTTTGCATATTATGATTCCAAGTTAAAATTCTCAACTTCTCAAGACATGTAATTTCAATTATAAATTATTTTCATTGAATTAAGAATCAATTTTTAATAAAAACATTATAAATTAAAATGCAGATTCCTAATTGTAGGATATTACTATCATTTTGATAAATAAATAATAATACTTAAATCATCTTTATATTTAAAATAAATACGTACTCATTTGAGTTCTTAAACGATGAGTATTGAAGTAGAGGAAGTCAAACGAACTAATGAAACAGTGTTAAAATAATTTTTACTAAATATATGATTTTCCATAATCGATGGTTGATAAGCGATGCTGAAAAATTTCATTTCAAATGATAATAAATTATCTGTATATATGGCCAAAAAAATTTAGAAACACGTGTAAATCATGGGAGATACTCATAAGAGGGTCTTCCTATAAAATATCGGTTCATGTAAACCCAAACATTTAAAATTGAGAAGTTGACGTAAGATTGATTTATGTGACTCTTTATTGAAAAACTGAAAAATATATGTAGTTTTGATTATTTCTTCTATTTTGCTGTTAAGAATTAACGGATCAACACAATTGGAGGGTATAAATAACAAACGATCCATCAACGATTGAAACTGGATTTTATAATCCAGTATAAAAAAATCGATTCGACTAAGTAGGATGTCAAACTGAACAAAGTGCAATATCAACTTAAATCTAAATGATGGAAAATAAAACGAGACACCCTTTAATGTTAGAAAATGATCGAAAAGACAAAAAATATTTTTTTGTAATTTTTTTAAACTTTCTTATTAAAAAGAGAAAAGAGATATTTATTTGCAACTATTGCTCAATATACAATCAAAACATGCACATTCTCAACTTAATCATTTTAATATATATGTATGTATATATATAGATATGAAATATATATAGATCGCGATTGGGGAAACAACTTATCATCGTATCCATACATGGAGCGGAGCGATAGCATGAAAAAAATAAAAATAATGAAATTTAATTTGCACACGCATTTAACCTTAAGACATTCTCTCTCTATCATAATAAGGGCACCATACGTATCTCTATCATAAAAATAATAACTTTTCTCCACGTATCAACAAGTATATGAGCATTCCAAACGTGAGTTGTCTTCTATGTAACGGAAGTGAAGAAACCATTCATCACCTGTTTGGGAGCTGTAGTATAGCATAGGAAATTTGGGACAGATTTTCTAAAAGCCTAGTGATGATCAGTTTCCCAATGGAATGGAAAGAAATAAAAGAAGCAGCACTACTCAAAGACAAAGGAAACAGATTCACAACAAACGTATTCAAGTGCGACTTTGGAGTAGTAGTTTAAAACATTTGGCAGGAACGTATTGCGAGAGTCTATGGTAAAACCCGCAGAAGTGTTGAAGAATTATAAAGACAAATAGTCTCGGATTGTGTTGCACTTGCAGGAACGTGGAGAAAAGTTCCAAGTACGGAGCATAATTGGAATATCAGTAGGAATTGGAATTTACCGCTTAATAAAACCATTAGAAACGAAAACATTTTAATTTGATAGTTCATTTACGTTTTTCTTTTATTCAGAATGATACAACTTCAAAATCATTCTAGGTCTGTTTAGAATGATCTCTTAAACTCGTGGTTTTTTTTCCTATTTTTGAGAATTTTTAATGTAAGGACGCTAAGTCATTTTCCCCAAAAACATGGTACCATACTCTATTTTACCAAGCTATGCTCCGTCATCGACAAGGTATGTTTTCTCCGTCACCCCCAAACTTTGTGCTCTGTTTTCTCTATCGCCCGTAAGCTCCATGCTACACCTCCCCCAAGTATCTTAAGCTCAATTTTCTCCATCGCAAATGTAAGCTCCGTTTCACCATCTAAAACATCTAAAGCTACTGTAAGATCAAATAAGTTGCATTTTCACAATCTGAAGCTTTCAAATTTATCTTTTTTAAATATAATCATTTTTTGTTCAAAAACATGAAGAAAACATACGCATTGAATTTTAAAAAATTTGGAAACGTTTTAAAAATGTTTTTGTAATCTCATACGAAGGTCATGTTCTTAATGCTTCGTTGACATGTTCTCAATGAAGCGTTGTCATGTTCTCAATGCTTCGTTGTCATATTCTTTACAAAGCACTGTCCTGTCATATTTTAAATTAAAATTATTTCTATTAAACTGAAGTTTTATTTTTATTTTTTTAAGTTTAGTCATTTGTTGTTCAAACATTTGAAAAAAACATACACATTTGATTTAAAAATTTATGGAATCGTTTTTAAAATGTTTTAGTAAGCTCATATGCATGTCATTTTTTCAACGCTTCGTTGTTATATTCTCAAGAAAGCGTTGTCATGTTCTTAATGCTTCGTTTTTGTGTTCTTAACGAAGTGTTGCCGTGTCATATTTTAAACTGAAATTATTTCTATAAAACAGTAATTCATTTTTTTTAAATTTACTCATTTATGTTTAAAGACTTGAAGGAAAAATATACACATTTGATTTATAAATTTCTAAAAAATAAATAAATGTTTTTATAAACTCATATGCATTTCATTTTCTCAATGTTTCGTTGTCATGATCTCAACGAAGCGTATCATGTTCTCAATGTTTCGTTGTCATGTTCTTAATGAAGCTTTTTCATGTTCTCAACGAAGCGTTGTAATGTTGTCAACATTTCGAATTCATGTTTTATTGAAGCGTTGTCATGTCATGTTTTAAACTGAAATTCAATTTTTTTTTTAAATCTAGATATTTGTTGTTCAAATACTTAAAGAAACATACATATTTGATATAAAAAGTTTTAGAAACGTTTTAAAAATATTTGTGTAAGCTCATATGCATGCCATTTTTACAACTCTTTGTTGTCATGTTCTTAACGAAGCGTTGTCACGTTTCATTATCATGTTCTTAACAAAACTATGTCATGTCATGTTTTAAACTAATATTTTTTCTATTAAACTACAATACAACAGTTTTTTAAAATCTAGTCATTTGTTGTTCAAAGACTTGAAGAGAACATACACATTTGATTTAAATTTTTTTAGAAATGTTTTTAAAAAAATTTTGTAAGCTCATATACATGTCATTTTCTCAACGCTTTATTGTCATGTTCTCAAAGAAGCGTTGTCATGTTCACAACGCTTCGTTGTTATGTTCTTAGCAAAGTATTGTAATGATTTAAACTGAAATTATTTATATTAAACTACAATTCAATTTTTTTTTAAATCTAATAATTTGTTGTTCAAATATTTAAAGGAATATACACATTTAATTGAAAATTTTCTGGAAACATTTTAAAATTGTTTTTTTTAAGCTCATATGCATGTCATTTTCTCAACGCTTCATTGTCATGTTCTCAACACTTCGTTCTCATGTTCTTAACGAAGCGTTGTCATGTCATGTGTTAAACCGAAAATATTTTTTTATTAAACTGCAATTCATTTTTTTAAATATAGTCATTTGTTGTTCATAGACTTGAAGAAATATATACATTTGATTTCTGAAATTCTATCTTATTCTTTATCCTGATGGATCAACCATCATCATCCCCTCCTTATGCTCAAATCTCCACTGTTAGTATGACTTTTGATTTTAAAAATGATCTTCGTGAATAATATATGTCTTATGCTCAATGTAAATGTTTCGAAATTTATAAGTTAGGAGCAAGAAATACTCAAGATGACAAAAAAAAAAGTAGTACTCTATTGCATGTGTCATAAATTGTGATTTTACTTCAAAGGGGAAAAATAGTTTACAAGTTAGACTTTCCACCAAGACGAATTGCAAGGCTAAGATAAATTTTTTTTGTTAAGAATGAAGGTGTAGTTGAAATTACTAGTGTATTCCATGAGCATAACCATATTTTGAGCCCAGGAAAGTCGAGACATCTAGATTCAATTGTAAAGAGAATATTGTAATTAAACGACGAAGTTGGAATAACTTTGTCAAAAAAAATAATCATTTATAGTTGAAGATGGAAGATATGATAATCTGACTTTTGATAAAAGAAGTTATATTTTAGAAGCTAGGTGGTTGATGTTAGGAAATGGTGATGCCGAAACGCTTTGTCAGTATTTCTACTAAATGCAAAGTAGATGTTAAATTTTTTTTATGTTTATGATATAGATGAGGAAAACCGGATAAGGAATGTGTTTTGGGCAGATGGAAGATGTAGGGTTGCATATGAGTACTTCTCGGATGTCATCACATTTCACACAACATATTTGACAAACCTCTATGTTATACCTTTTTCTCCTTTTGTAGGGATTAATCATCATGGATAATCAATTTTGCTAGGATGTGGTTTACTATCTAGTGAGGATTTGGAGTAATTTATTTGAATTTTCAAAGCCTGGTTGACATATATGAACGGACGTTCTCCAAAGGCAATAATCACTAACCAATGTTGATCAATGACCATTGCTAATGAAAATGTATTTCAAAACACCCATCATTGTTTTTATCTTTGGCATATAATGTAGAAACTTCGTACAAAATTGTCTGCACATGCTCAATATAAATGTATAAAATAAGACATTAAAAAACATTGTTTATAACTGAATCACAATCAAGTAGTGTGAAGAGAACTGGTTTAAAATGATAAAAGGAGTTTGCGTTGCAAGACAATTATTGGAGGAACTACTTGAACATGTGAGTACAATAAGCTTCCAAAATTAAGAATCACAATCGAGTAGTGTGAAGAGAATTGGTTGATAATGATAAAGGAGTTTGTGTTGAAAGACAATTATTGAATGAACTCCATGCATGTAGAACATTCCAAATAGATTCATGTGTATACTAAATATCAATTCAGACAGGCATGTCAACATTCCGAAGAAGTAAAAGTATGAATGCTTTTTTTATGACTTTGTTCATTAGAAAACATCCTTAAAGCAATTTGTAGAGTAATATGATAGGGCCATTAAGAAGAACAACGAGAAGGAAAAGAAATTAGATTTTTAGTCTTATAATTCAACCATTCCAATTGTGATTGGGTATTCATTGGAAAGACAATTTCATATTGTATATACTAACGACATTTTTAAGTTGTTCCAGAATGAGGTGAAGGGTTGATGTTCTGTGACACCTCCATACTTGAAGAATATGGAACAACTACTATATTTGGAGTTGTGGAGATCGTTTTTGGAATTGATAGAGAATATTTGAGAGATATTTTAATAAAGGTACAATTCATCCCAGTGGAAAGTTATATAATCTGTCAATGTCAAAAGTTTGAGTTTAGAGGGCTTTTGAGTAGACATATTTTGAAATTTTGAAAAGAATGAAAGTAAATAAGGTGCCCATGAATTATATATTGGACCGTTGGTGCAAAGATTTGTAAAGATATTATCAAAGTATCACTAACATTTATGATTTTGATGTGTGTGAGAGTGAAATAAATTGTTATAACTATCTAACTCCAATGATGAAAGAACTCCAACAACTTGCAGCACAATCTGATTATAATACTTCTTTTATGGCAGAATTGGTGAAAAACACAAACGAAAAATTTATTGCATGTTCAACAACATCAACAACTTCTAAACCAACACCAACAAGTTCTAAACCAACATCAAATCTTACACCAAAAGTTTCTCCATCAATAGAAAAAGTAATCCACTCTCTCGTGAGTGTAAGGGCTAGAGGTCAACCACCAACAAAATGTAAACAATCTTTCATTGAAAAACTTACGAACAAATCGGCTGCAAGTGCGCAAAATAAGGTTTGTTTTCAATTATTCATTATCATGTTCTATATTATGTATTACCAATTATCTATTATGAATTGTCATGTTCTCTATTCTGTTTTAGTAAAATTCGGTGACAACAACTGCAATAGTGCATAATTCAGTATCAATACAACAACAATGGAATGGTCAGTCTCGACTCAACTTTCCTTCACATCACTTTTTTCTTCTCAACCTCCCCTTCCCAAATATAATACATATGGGAACAACATTGAACGAAGATAGTAGTTATGTTAATATCGTTGTAGTTGATATATTACTGATCAAATTGATGTTATCATTATAAGTCTTTTACTATGTTATATAAGTTGATCAATATTCTAATAAGTTAGTAGTAATATCTTTCATTTACTTTTGTTAATATTTCAGGTGTAATATATGTTGGATATCTATAACATGATAACGATGTATAAATAATATGATAACGTAGTTAATCAAATATGACAACGTTGTAAACTGTTAATATATGTTACAAAGTGTTAATATATGTTGTAAACTGTTAATATCCTTGAAGTTAATATATTATTGTAGTCTTCCAGTGAGTTATAATATATTATTATAATCTTCTAGTAAGTTATAATATATTACCGTAGTCTTCTAGTAAATTATAATGTATTAAAATATGTTGGATATTTATAACATGACAACGATGTTTGAATAACATGACATCGTAATATTATAAACATGACAACACTGTTCAAATAACATGACAATGATGTAAATTGTTAATATATGTTGGTAATATTTTAATATATTTTGTAAAATGTTAATACTGTTGTAGTTAATATATTACTATAATCTTCCAGTAAGTTATAATATATTATTGTAATCTTCCAATAAGTTATAATATATTTTAGTTTTTTAGTAAGTTATATATTACCGATCAAATTGATGTTATCATTATAAGTCTTCCAATAAATTATATAACTTAATCAATATTCTAGTAAGTTAGTAGTAATATATTTCATTACTTGTGTTAATATTTTAGGTGTAATATATGTTGTATGTTTATAACATGACAACGTAATTAATAAAACATGACAACGTAATTAATAAAATATGACAACGTTTTAAAAATAACATAACTACATTATAGACTCTTGATATATGTTGTAAAGTGTTAATATTGTTGTAGTTAATATATTATTGTAGTCTTTTAGTAAGTTATAATATTCTTATTTTATGTTCTTCGGTATTTTTAAGAAACGTATCCGGTATTATATGCTTCCGGTAAAGTGTAAGTTTGGTTGTATAACGAAGACGTATCCGGTATTTTAGAACTTCGGTATTATATTCAACGTAACTAGTAGTTTGTAAAATCAGTATTTTACAAACACATAACCGGTAGTTTATAAAATCAATATTTTACAAACACGTAACTGGTAGTTTGTAAAATTAGTATTTTATAAACACGTAACTGGTAGTTTGTAAAATCGGTATTTTACAAACACGTAACCGGTAGTTTGTAATTTCGGTATTTTATAAACACGTATCCGGTAGTTTGTGAGTTCAGTTTTATATTGAGACGCATCTAGTATTATATCAAGTTGGTATATTATGGAGCACGTCCGGTTTTTATACCTTAGTTTTATATTGGAAGTATCTGGAAGTTTATCTAGATCGGCAACTGGTTAAACTCCTCTGGTTTCATCTCACTATCAAGCCTTTCAGTGTTATATCAAAATCGGTATTATATAAAAAAGGTGCCCCGATAATTTATTAATAAACGTTTCCGTTAATTCATCAATCCAACTTTATATTAAGCGTACCAGGTAGTTTACTACTTTCGTGATACAAGGCGCTTCCAAGTTCAGATTTCCGGATAAGCACTTTCTTGTACCTGATCAATCTTATTTCTCGAATAAGCTTTCGTTGTGAGCAGTATGACATCACAGCGGAATCAGATTCATGCAAGACTACTATGAACCAAGACAAGTCAAACCTTCTAAGCTATATATTCCTCGTATATTGCAATCATATTAATGAATATTTTGGTTTACTAACATCCAAGTACAGACAAGAAAAAAGAGGATCCTCTCCGATGTACTCTCTTGGAACTCAACGAATCAAATAAGGATTGTCGTCCTATGAAGCAAGTATATCTGTTATATGACCGTAGCAGCTTGACTATTTAAGAAGAAGACAAAGAACAAGTCTTGATACGGGTCACATAATACATACGTGATCAATTGCTTATACAATATCATTACAAGCTAAACACCAATTGTCTTACTGTTTAATCAAGCTCTCAAAGTCCTAAAAGCCTTTCAAATTTGCTATAGTGTTAAGATTGTATTACATACTGCCTATTCTGTGTGAGTTGGTCAGCATTGTAAGTTGACAGAATTTGTTTCTGTTCAACAGAGAGAGTGTGTTAGGAGTTCAAAAACAGGTAGTAACTATGTCTTAGTTTTTCACTGGGTTTGTACAAGTGTTGTATTTTAAACCAAATCTTCTAGTGAATATCCTTCTCAAGGTTAAGAAGAAGGGGTGACGTAGGAGTTTTGTACTCCGAACATCCATAAAATCTCTTGTCACGTGTATTCATTGCTTTCAATCCTATTCACATATTGCTTCAAGTCTAAATAGACTATTCCGCACATAATCTTGGTTCAAGAGTTTATGACGACTTGCGAAAATAAAAATAAATATTAACTTATATAGAGTTAATATCAAACGAATTGTGTGCAAGCATTTAACATAGTCAGACGCCTTTCTCTATCGTTGATCTCCATCCTAACAATTGGTATTAGAGCGAGGTTATTTCTATTCTCAAGCATTCAAATATCATCATGTATTCATTCTACAAACCCTCCATGTTCCGAAGTGAAGACTTCATAGATTGGAAACTACGTATGCATGTGTATCTAGCCTTTCTAGATTGAGAAGGAAAGATGCGAGTGGACTAATGATGATAAAAGGAAGAACAACTTTGATAGTGGAACATGTCAATTCCTTGGTAACCGTCTTGTCTCATGGTATAGCAAGAAGTAGACTTCCATAACAACATCAACGGCCAAAGCGGAATATCTTGCCGCTGGAAGTTGTTGTGCTCAGGTTTTATGGATCCAACAATAGTTAAAAGATTTCGGTATCCAGGCTGAGGAATCCCCAATCTTTTATGACAACACCAGTGCCATTGCCATAACTTACAATTCGGTGTTGCACTCAAATACCAAGCACATAAACATCAGTCACCACTTCATCCGAGATCATGTGGTGCATAAACATATTGGCTGGAATATTGTCTCAACCGATCAGCAAGTAGATGATATATTCATAAAGCCACTCCAAGAGATTAAGTTTTTTTATAAACATTTTGGGTCTTACATACATTAACTGAGTTTTTTAAATTATGGCATGTACTTAGGGAGAACCTTTCTCTTCTTCAAAATAATCTTATTGCATTTATTTTTCATAAAGTCCAAGGCATGCATTGAGGGAGAAGCACTACCTTCTCAAAAATGGTTTTATTAGACGTGTTTTCATAAAACACTATGCATAAATTTAGGGAGAAGCATTTGCTTATCAAGAATATTTTCATTGCATGATTTCATAAAATATTTGTTTGCATAAATTTAGAGGGAAAACAACTTGATGAATTTATTAGAAAGATAAAACCGGACAGTTTTCTCCTTTTGAAACCGACCAGATCATTCAACCGAAGCACATGTTAATCAAACCGAACAGCTTAAGCAACTTGGACTTTAAGGCGGTCGGTTATCTTTAAAACTGAGCAAATGTCGCTCGGTTATATCTTCGCTTTTAAACGGAAGAGGTCTTTCCTCAAGTTTAAATAACCGACCTCTTAAATACAAGATATGCAAACAGCCACTTGGCTATTTATATGAAAGTTTCGGTAGTTTCATCTTCGAATCCAATGGGACAGCTGTCTTTTTTGTTTTTTTTGTTTGTATATATTCCCTCTTAGAAATTAAATAGTCATACCTCAAATAACATGAAGACTTGTGTCTCTCAACGTTCAAAAGTATGACTAATATACATATAACAATCACTTTTCTTTACCCAATGGAATTTAGGATGAACTTTAAATGAATACTCTCCTAATTAATGATGTCTTTATTCAGAGTAACCTATCAATCCGAAGCGTCTCAAAGTCCTTCAAATAGATCTAAGTTCCATCCTCTATCGATCTATAACTTCCCTTCTAAAACAAAAGTCTTATCTTCCTCAAAATCAAGAAATGGATGCGGTTTTTGTTCGCAATACCCTAATCATCGACTTCGACTCTGTCTTGTCCATCGGGGATGAAGAAACAACTTTGATAGGATCGGCTTTATCGATAAAGACGGGGGTCTGGCTAAGGATGAAGGCTTATGAAAAATGGTTTGAAAGAAATCATGTTAGGGATTTAATTCGCTTTCTATTCTATGCAAACTTGTGTTAACACTTGAAACGGATTCAAGGCGGAATTGTTTACTTGGGTTTGAAGCACAAGATGAAATATGAAAAGATGACAGAAAAGAAGAACACAGTAGTTTGTTTATGGATGTTCGGAGAAACTCTCCTACGTCACCCCTTCTTCCAACCACCGGAAGGATTCACTATAATATGATTAGAATCAAATACAGTTTACACACACTTAGCTCACTATTGAACATAACACTTTCTGTTCAATTACAAGATGAAGAATATTACTCAGCTAAAGGTGCTTTGATTCTAGCTTTCTCTCTCGATTCACACACAGTACAATTAGAAAGAAGCTTCACAGAATGAGTTCATTTAGCAAGATGATTGATTAGTTTCTCTCTCTGTAAAATCAGATTGCTTGTTCGTTGTGTAGGCTCTGTTCAAGTCACTAGTTGCTTCGTCCGTTGTCCTTAGGATTTGTTAAATACTAAGCTAGAGCTAACGGTCAAATCTTCAAGAATGATACGTGGCACTCTTCCATTGGAAAGTCTCCATTGTACACAGCAGGTTCTGAGCACAAGGATCGTGGTCGTACAGAACTGGTAGTGCGCCGAATATTCCATTAGGGATGTACCTACAAAATGGGTAATGTGAGGAAAATTCTCTTACGTGGCATTCCTTGATTGGATGCATATAGTTGCTGTACTAATCTTCACTAGAAAGTGGAGCAGAAGTAGGGTACAGCTATAGCACGTGGGTAGGAGAAATGCTAGGTTCAAGTGTACTGCTTAAACTGAGCATTAGACGTATTTCAGTTAGACGGATTGTGAAAATCAGTCTAATGAAATAGGTAATCTCCTTCTAATAGAAAACGTCTATTAGACCGCCCTGGTCTAATAGAATTAGACTCGCGTCTAATTACAATAACCATTAGACGGTACGTCTAACTGCACTGAGTTAGACTACACGTCTAATTCTAGTTCTATATCAGACTTGTCTGAAGGAGTTAGACGCACGTCTAACTTTCACTAATTAGACCACACGTCTAATTATTCAATAACCATTAGACTGGCACGTCTAACTCCACTGAGTTTAGACTGGCACGTCTAATTCCGGTTCTACCTCAGACTTGTCTGAAGGAGTTAGACGCACGTCTGACTTTCACTTTCTATTAGACTACACGTCTAACTCCGATGAGTTAGACTGTACGTCTAATTCTATTAGACTTGCGTCTAATTCCTTGTATTCATTAGATCATCCGTCTAATTCTTTACATGTCTATTAGACTACACGTCTACCTCCGATGAGTTAGACTGTACGTCTAATTCTATTAGACTTACGTCTAATTCCGTGTATTCATTAGACCATCCGTATAATTCTTTACACATCTATTAGACTACACGTCTAACTCCGATGAGTTAGACTGTACGTCTAATTTCGTGTATTCATTAGACCATCTGTCTAATCTTTACACGTCTATTAGACTACACGTCTAACTCCGATGAGTTAGAATGTACGTCTAATTCTATTAGATTTACGTCTAATTCTGTGTATTCATTAGACCATCCGTCTAATTCTTTACACGTCTATTAGACTACACGTCTAACTCCGATGAGTTAAACTGTACGTCTAATTCCGTGTATTCATTAGACAATCCGTCTAATTCTTTACACGTCTATTAGACTACACGTCTATTAGACTACACGTCTAACTCCGATGAGTTAGACTGTACGTCTAATTCTTATTCAAATGAAAATCAAAATCGGGTCTAACGACCCTCATTAGATCCAAGTCTTATAACATATTGTCTCAATAACTTGTATCAAGACTCATAAGTTATTTCATCATCAAAATATCAGTGCTTAAATTATTTCAACACTTAGTCAAATAATTTGACCCAACAATTTCCCCCTTTTTTATGAAGAAATTGCAGAACTGCACACATATATCAAAATATGCATTCATCATACAATAAACAGAAACCATACAGGGTAAATCATTCAAAAACATCCAAGTTAATCACATATGAGTGTTTTCAGAAGAAACACACAAAACATTGTTCAAAGTAACCAAAATAAGTTTACCAAAAATATCATAAAAACATTCAAAATAACTTCAGGAAGACATTTAATCAGTAGTCTTTTTCTTCTTCTTCCTGATCATGACTTCTGGAAAGGATAGACTTCAACCTAGGAGATCTCTAAGACTGCAGTTAGAGGGGAGTTGGAGTCTTCTCTTTTCCTTTTCTTAGACTTAAGCGACTCCACCCTTTGAATGTAATCTACCACTTTCTGGTAGTTCAGGATCTTAGAAGGAAGGGGAAAGCTCTTACCGGGTCGTTCACGAGAAAACACAAAAGAGAGCTGAGAGGACCATCAAATCCAAAGATCTTCTTCCGAGCGACAACCATTCTGACAAGATTCCCATAGAGAAAGCTTGTCTAGTTCACAAAAACACCCCTGGTGATAGCCACCATTATCTGAAAGACTTTCGTACAATACTTGTAAGAAGTTTCTTTAGACAGAAGGGATTTAGATATGATATCGCTTAAGAGAGCGTATTCCACCTTCAGAAGGTTCTTCTTTCCATGAATATCTACTTTAGCAGAATCGGAAAAGACTTTCATCATCGAATCATTAGGTTAGGAGGATGTGGTCGAGAAATCATCAATACCTTCTTTTGGGAGATGGAAAAACGCACCAAAAGATTCTTCTGAAATACAGACCATCTGGCCCATTACAGCTCCAACAATAACACTGTCTTGATAAAAGCTAGCGGTTTCGATGAATTTGTTAACTAGCTGTTCGTGATAGGTTTCATGAGGGGCGAGGAATCTTCTCAGCCTAGAAGCTTTTAACGATTCGACATCTTATGCATGCCCGGAGATTGAAGAGTAGATACGGATTGAAATCCACTTGAATCGATTTTGGTCTAAAAGGCAGCATTCTGATTTTTCGGCGGGGAAGAGAAACTTAACAGAAGTCATTAAAATACAGCTGTCCGAACAGCCAGAAGATAAAGAGTCTAATTACACCAGTAGTTAGACGTTTTATTTTTCCTTTTCACATTCTCAACTTCTTTTTGAAAATCAGTCTATTAGACGTATAAGTCTATTATGCTATAACATCAGGTGAGACACACGTGTCTGATTAAACGTGAGCATCCTCTTGCTCATGATGTAAAAATGTATAACGTCTATTAGACGTGTCCGTCTATTAGACGCATCCGTCTAAACCAAGCAGATTAAAATAACCAAGACAATAATTTCATATGAAGATGAAATTGCTAAGGTAGATGTTCGTCTAAGTAGATGTGTTCTCAAACTCTGAATCCTTAGGACAAGTTGAGACATCCGTCTTTCATATTTGTTCAGCTGCGTTTTGAACAATATATTTCCCCTTAGTTTATGCACGTAATTACGTCAATCAAGATCAACAAGACCTAACATGTTTCTAAAGTGAGAAAACTTAGCTTCCGGTTAAAGGTTCCGTGAAATGTCCGTAGTTGTTGATCTGTAGGAACATATTCAAGACAATTTTCTTCTGATTGACGTGTTCTCGAATGAAATGATGCCTGATTTCAATATGCTTTGTCCGAGAATGTAGAACTAGATTATAGGAGATTGCGATAGCACTTGTGTTGTCGCAGAGAAATTGGAGAATCATCAGCCTCAATCCCATAGTCTCTGAGTGTTGTTGAATCCACAAAACTTGATAACAACAACTACCAGCTGCAAGATACTCTGCTTCTGCTGTAGACGTGGTGACCGACGTCTGCTTCTTGCTGAACCATGTGATTAGACGATCTCCAAGAAACTGGCAAGTTCCACTTGTGCTTTTTCTATCAATTTTGCATCCTGCATAATCTACATCTGAGAAACTAATTAAATTGAAACTGGAATCCTTCGGATACCACAGTCCAATATTTTGAGTTCCCTTTAAGTATTTAAGAATACGTTTAGCAGCAGTAAAATGAGAGAGTTTAGGATCAGCCTGAAATCTTCCACAAACACCAACCGCAAATTGAATGTCTGGCCTGCTAGCAGTTACATACAGTAGAGAACCGATGAGTCCTCTATATGTTGTTACATCGACACTTTGGCCACCCTCATCTTTATCCAATTTGATTGAAGAACTCATTGGAGTAGCTGCTGCAGAATAATTCTCGAGACCAAACTTCTTTAACAATTCTTTGGTGTATTTGGCCTGGTTGATGAGAGTTCCGTTTTCCAGCTGGCGGATCTGAAGCCCAAGGAATAATGTAAGTTCTCCCATCATGCTCATTTCAAACCTATCTTGCATCAGCTTGGCAAATTTCTCACACAGTTTGGGGTTAGTTGACCCAAAATAATGTCATCAACATATATTTGAACAAGTAATATATGTGAGTATCTATAGTAAATCTAAACAAGGTTTTATCCACTGTTCAAACAACAAAATCATGATCAAACAAGAAATTAGTTTAAGTGTCATACCAAGCTCCAGGAGCTTGTTTTAGACCATACAATGCTTTGTTAAGCCTATAAACATGATTTGGCAAAACATGATCTACGAAACCCAGGGGGTTGCTCAATATATACTTCTTCACTTAATTTTCCATTTAAAATGCACTTTTCACATCCATTTGAAAGACTTTAAAGTTCTTAAATGATGCATATGCTAGGAAGATTCTAATTGCCTCTAGTCTTGAAACAGGTGCAAAGATCATCAAAATCAATACCTTCCTCTTGTCTGTATCCTTAAGCAACTAAACGAGCTTTGTTTCTAATGACTAAGCCATCTTCACTAAGCTTGTTTCTAAATACCCATCTTGTTCCTATGACTGACTTGTCAGTTGGTCTAGGAATAAAGATACCACACTTTATTTCTATCAAATTGGTTTAACTCCTCTTGCATAGCATTGATCCAATCTGGATCAACTATAGCTTCACCAATCTTCTTTGGTTCAATTTGAGAAATAAATGTATAATTGGCCATTTCATCCATCAGTTGACGTCTTGTCCTTCGAGGAGAAAAGGATTTCGATTATCAGTTTGGTGGATGATTTCTGTTCCATCTAAAGTTGGAACCAAGGGGATTGGTCATCTGAACCGGTGACACCGCAACATCCAAACTCTCAACTTCTTGTTGAATAGGAGTTTGCACATCTGGTTGAGCTTCAACCGAATCAGCCACAGGATCATATAGAGCCATCTGTTTGTCCAAGGTTTCTTCTTCTTCACTTACAGACTCAAGACTAGCGGCTTGCAGTATGTCAGCAAGATCAATGGGTTCATTGGATTTTCTCTCAACAGGCTCATCAAACACTACATGAAGGGATTCTTCAACAGTCTGTGTTCTTTTGTTTTATACTATGTAAGCCTGCTTACTGATGAGTATCCCAACATGAATCAAACGCATCATCTGCTTTAGCATCAAAAGCAGTCAAATAAACCTTTCTATTGTTATGGATAAAACACTTACACCCAAAAATCTTAAAATAAGAAACTGTGGGAATTCTCCCATGATACAGTTCATAGGGAGTTTTATCAAAAACGTTTATTAATTATTGACCGGTTTTTGTGTATAGCAAGCAGTACTAATGGCTTCTGCCCAGAACCTCTGAGGAACATCTGAGTCAGCAAGCATAGACCTCGCTGCTTCCTTCAGAGTTCTCAATTTTCTCTCAGCAATGTCGTTTTGCTGTGGAGTTCTGGCACTAGACAACTCGTGCCTAATTCCAGTCTCCTCAAGATAAGATGATAAGTATCTTTTAGTAAATTCAGTCCCTGATCACTTCTGATGCATGTAATATTTAAAGATTTCTGATTCTGATCCCTTTAAATATCCTAATCAAGTTTTCAGCAGTTTTATCTTTTAATGGTATAAAAATGCAACCCATGTAAAACGTGAGAAGTCATCGATAACAATAAGGCAAATCTCATTCCTCCTATACTCTTTACAGGAATTGGATCAAAAAGATCCATATGTAGAGTTCTAGGATACGAACTAGAGTGTGATTTCCCTTTGTTTTTGAACGATGATCTTCCCTGTTTGCCTAATTGGCAAGCAGTGCATATCTTGTCCTTTGAAAACTGAAAGATTGGGTAAACCAATAACTAAGTTGTTTGAGCAGATGATGTTGATGGTCTAAAATTCAAATGGTTCAAACGTTTATGCCCTAACCATTTCTGGTCATTATTGGCAATCATGCACATAGGATCAGATGTCTCTTTTTGCCAATTCATTTTATATGAGTTTTCCTACTCTACTTCCAGTTAATAAAATGTTTCCATCTTGGTCTTTAACTAGACATGCATGAGTTTGAAAATCTACTGACAAAACCATTATCACATAGTTGACTAATGCTGATTAAGTTATAACATAGATTTGTCAACCAGCAGCACGTCAGTAATAGTAGGTTATCATGGATAATCTTACCCTTACCCATGGTCTTACCCTTCTGTTGTCACCAAATGTGATCTTAGGTCAAGAGCAATCTGAAATATCAGTGAAGCCATCTGTTTCCTGTCATATGCCTGGAACATCCGCTATCAAGATACCATACAGATTCCTCCAGTCCTTCATTATTTGTACATACATGAATAGATATTTACAATCTTTTGGTACCCACCTTCAATTGGGTCCTCGTTCAATTAGTCCTTTAGAAATCCATATTTGAGTTATTCTAATGGACTTCCCATTTTGTTTTGTGATTAATGCGTATGTTTTTGACTTAGCAGACGACTTTCTGCTAACCACCGATCCTTTAATTTTTGAAGAAGGTTTTATTTTAAAACTCCTTGACTTAGAGTCAAGGTTTAAATTACCAGACTTATTAGCTTTTTTTAGCTTATTCTTAAGTCAGCTAACAGTCGGTGGAACATAAACTATTTCATTTTTGAAAACAACTCTTCATAAACTAGATCAGATTCAATGTCAGTCATACTCCTTTTGACAAAGTTTATAGGCTTAAACTTATCAGTTGGAGAGTTTGACTTTTTGCATGACAGATTAGGGTCATTGCTGTTATATCCCAAACCGAATTTAGATCTAGTAGGTTTTAAACATGCTGATCTGATATTTGACAACATCTCCTGATCTTGTCCATGCACTGACAATATAGTTTAGTCTATTGTTTTCAGATGAAAGAGTTTTAACCTGTTCTTTGAGCATCTCATTCTCAGATGAGATCTCTTGTTGAGTTTTCATCAAAAACGTTTGGTTCAGATTCTTGGTTTGGAGAAAAAACATTTGATTCATATTTAACTTTCATTTCATAAAAAGAGTCAGCTAACTTCTTGTACTCAATGGCCATTTCATTGAGTGCATTAGTTAACTCCTCGTTTGTAAATTCTGATGCAGAGATATCCTTTACCTTAGATAGGTCATCTGCCATCAGACATGTTACAGCTTCATTCTCTTTTTCGGCAGGAGGCTCCTCCGAATCCACTGTCAGCCCATCTGGACTTGTTCTGACTGCAAATGAATGCTTTCTGGTTGTTCTTAGCTTGAGAATTCACACCATGGATCTGGTTGAGCTTATCCTATATCTCTTTTGCAGTGGAACATGACTTGATCTCACAAAACATATTTGTGTTGAGTGATTGGAATAGAATGTTCTTAGCAACATATCCAGGTTGTTGGTCACCTTATCTTCAGTGGTCCACTCACTTCTTGGCTTTGAGATCTTTATGGGGCCATTGGTGATGACACTCCACATATCATAGTCAATAGCAGCCAAGTGAGCTTTGCATTCTTATCATCCACAAATCGTAGTTGTCCTTTGACAGAAGAGGAATTTCATTGATGCAAGACATGCTTGGATTCTTGATGCTTGAGAATAGAAACAGGCCTCTGATACCAATTGACAGGATCGGCTTTATCGATAGAGACGGGGGTCTTGCTAAGGATGAAGGCTTATGAAAAACGGTTTGAAAGAAATCCTGTTAGGAATTTAATTCGCTTTCTATTCTACGCAAATTTGTGTAAACACTTGAAACGAATTCAAGGCGGAATTGTTTACTTGGGTTTTGAAGCAAAGATGAAATATAAAAGATGACAGAAAAGAAGAACATAGCAATTTAGATTATGGATGTTCGGAGAAGAACTCTCCTACGTCACCCCTTCTTCCAACCACCGGAAGGATTCACTATAATATGATTAGAATCAAATACAGTTTACACACACTTAGCTCACTATTGACAGAACACTTTCTGTTCAATAACAAGATGAAGAATATCACTCAGATAAATGTACTTTGATTCTAGCTTCTCCTCTCTCGATTCATACACAGTACAATCAGAAAGAAGCTTCACAGAATGAGTTCAGTAAGCAAGATGATTGAGTAGTTTCTCTCTCTTCAAAATTAGATTGCTTGTTCGTTGTATAAGGCTCTGGTTCAAGTCACTAGTTGCTTCGTCCGTTGTCCTTAGGATTTGTTAAATACTAAGCAGGAGCTAACGGTCAAATCTTCAAGATGATACGTGGCCACTCTTCCATTGGAAAGCCTCCATTGTACACAGCAGGTTCTGAGCACAAGGATCGTGGTCGTACAAAACTGGTAGTGCGCCGAATATTCCATCAGGGATGTACCTGCAAAACGGGTAAATGTGAAGAAAATTCTCGTGCGTGGTATTCCTTGAATAGATGCATATAGCTTCTGTACTAATCTTCACTAGAAAGTGGAGCAGAAGTAGGGTACAACTATAGCACGTGGGTAGGAGAAATGCTAGGTTCAAGCGTACTGCTTAACTGAGCATTAGACGTATTTCAGTTAGACGGATTGTGAAAATCAGTCTAATGAAATAGGTCATCTCCTTCTAATAGAAAACGTCTATTAGACCGCCTAGTCTAATAGAATTGACTCGCGTTCTAATTACAATAACCATTAGACGGTACGTCTAACTCCACTGAGTTAGACTACACGTCTAATTCCGGTTCTCCCTCAGACTTGTCTGAAGGAGTTAGACGCACGTCTAACTTTCACTAATTAGACCACACGTCTAATTATTCAATAACCATTAGACTGGCACGTCTAACTCCACTGAGTTAGACTGGCACGTCTAATTCGGTTCTACCTCAGACTTGTCTGAAGGAGTTAGACGCACGTCTAACTTTCACTAATTAGACTACCCGTCTAATTATTAACATATTAGACTACACGTCTAACTCCGCATGAATTAGACTGTTCGTCTAAATTCTATTAGGACTTACGTCTAATTCGTGTATTCAATAGACCATCCGTCTAATTCTTTACATGTCTATTAGACTACACGTCTAACTCCGATGAGTTAGACTGTATGTCTAATTCTATTAGACTTACGTCTAATTCCGTGTATTCATTAGACCATCCGTCTAATTCTTTACATGTCTATTAGACTACACGTCTAACTCCGATGAGTTAGACTGTCGTCTAATTCTATTAGACTTACGTCTAATTCCGTGTATTTCATTAGACCATCGTCTAATTATTTACAGTCTATTAGACTACACGTCTAACTCCGATTGAGTTAGCTGTACGTCTAATTCTATTAGACTTACGTCTAATTTCGTGTATTCATTAGACCATCTGTCTAATTCTTTACATGTCTATTATACTACACGTCTAACTCCGATGAGTTAGACTATACGTCCTAATTCTATAGACTTACGTCTAATTCCGTGTATTCATTAGACCATCCGTCTAATTCTTTACACGTCTATTAGACTACACGTCTAACTCCGATGAGTTAGACTATACGTCTAATTCTTATTCAAATGAAAATCAAAATCGGTCTAATGACCCTCATTAGATCCAAGTCTTATAACATATTGTCTCAATACACCTGTATCAAGACTCATAAGTTATTTCATCATCAAAATATCAGTGGTTAAATTATTTCAACACTTAGTCAAATAATTTGACCCAACAAAACTTCCATGTTCAAATCTCTGAGAATTCAGGCTTGAGAAAATTTCTCGAAGGTTCACATGTGATTCACGAAGACATCTTTTTCGAATTCTTTGAAAATGCTAAGGGTAATTGATTATTCAATTATCATGTCAAAAGTGGCCGGAAAAGAATTCTTCTTTTCCGAAGAAGATTTTGCTCGTTCCTTCGACCTTCCTACAGAAGGGTTGTATGATTTTTTTCCTTCCCCAAATGACATCATCTACGAGATGTCACGAATCATCTCAAACACATCTGCTCGTGTTGAAACAACATGGGGTTAAATCGTCTCTGAAAACCGAATTTTCACTCTCAATGATATCATCTCCAAGTCTATTTTGGCGAAAGAATCTATAATCATCTATTCCAAAAAGGTCTTTGAAATGATGGTGGCCATAACTAGAGGCATTTCAATCAACTGGTCAAAGGTCATCTTCGACAACTTGAAGAGAATTATATCTTCCCCAAGAATATTGACTGGATATGTCTCCCAACTTGGCACCATCTTCTTCAATATCGATTCCTATATTGGACCCAGAACCAGCCCCAAATCTTCCCATGTCTTGATCAAAGACAAAAATCTATAGATACATCGATAGGATAGAAACAACAAAGTCTAAGAAAGAAATGATCCTAGGGTCCCAAGTCACTAAATTTAGTCGTTTATCCTTTGATATTGTCATGTAAGAATTGGGGGAAATGATTTTGATGTTAGATCCATGTGAACCGGTTATTTAAATTTGTGAACCGGTTATTTAAATCTGTGAACTGATTATTTATATTTACCCTAAATTAAATTATGTTTTATTCATTAATATTTGCATTTATTAAATATTATAAATGTTATCTATGTTTTTTTAATTTATGAACGTTGTAGAACATTAATGATTAAATATTAAATCATAATGAATTTCTTCTTGAAAAATATACCTTTTCAAAATGGCGACCATTTTTTCCTTTTATTAGGCTTTTGGGAACACGCGCTATTAAAGCGGACGTTTCATTTACCTTTGAACGATTTGAAAACACGTTTGGTAAAATCCCTTAAATATGGAGTGCATGCCGATATTGTAGATTCACGTTCTCCTACAAATCTAAAATTTTTCTTGCTCTGACTTCTCTCTAGAAAACACTCTCAACCTTCCTCTATCTTACCGAAATGACCAAAGATAATGTATTCTTTAACAATGTCATGTAGGTAGACTTCGATCTATCTATAAATCGGGAATACCAAGGATGGAAACGATGTTCCGATCGGTCGAGGCTTTCGGCCTCGAAACGTTCCTGGGAGGCCCTTTTCTGTGTTACGATGAAGGTGTCCAGGAGTTCTTCGACTCGACAAAGATTGTTGAAGATTCTATTTATGCCATCGTGAATGGTACGGAGATCACCCTCACTGAAGCACTGTTTTCTAAAATTCTAAGCTTCCGACAAAGGGTTAGGATTTCTCTAAGGCAATGTCACCCGGTGTGTACTATCCGCAATGCACTCAAGTTTTTCCGATAGTGGTGTTCTGGTTAATTTTAGTGGAAAGGAAAATGACTTAAAATACGAATACTGCATTCTTTGATGATGTGGATCAAGTTCCAGGAAGAGGAGGTGCTTATGACTAAATCACCCAGTCCAAGTTCGAAATGATGGCCCCCTATAATTAGGGTGACAATGTCAACTGGGAATTTTTTCATGTTCAACGTCCTAAGAGAAATGGTGTCTCCCCACACCAAACGAAGTTCTCGAGATCTTAGTCCAGATAGGATGGATATTAAGGCACTTGTATGTGCCCACCGGTGCAGGTACACCTTTAAACCCTAACAAGATCATGTCTTTTATCACCATTGGTCGATACATTACCAAGATCAACAAAGCCAAGGATTCTAACTCCGAGGCCTCCGGCCAAAAATCAAGTGGAGGTAAAACAGACGGGAACCGAAATCGGCAGGCGGAAATTCGATGGGCGGCCCTAAGAGCTTAAAAACATCCACTTGTGCTGCAACATCAAAGAGACTTAGATCAGGGGTTAAGTCTACCGCCAGTACCAACAATGTTTCTAGAACCGGACCTGGAGAAACTGGGGAAATCACCTCATCTCGAAAGAGAACTCTCCATGAGGAAAACATTCATATTCCTCCATTTTTTAATGCTTCTTCGGTATCGGCGGATAGTCCAGCTTCAGAGAAAAATGAAGCTCCTCCTGTTACTTCGACTGAGCCTGCGGTTTTAGAGATTCAATCGGGTGTTATTGCTAATACAACGAAGACTATCAACCCTACTATTACTGTTCATACGGATCCTCTTGAAACCGAGCGGTTGAAAATCTCTAAAATCGACCGGTTAGATGATGGTCCCCAAACCGATCGGTTAATTATTTCTAAAACAGACCAGTTCGATGCTGTTCAAACTGATCGGTCTGATATTTTGGAAATGACTAGCCTGAATTTGATGCAACCGGTCAAACCGATAATGCTCTAGCTACTCAGTAGAATGTTCGAAACTTCGGTTGTGGTCTCCTCGAATGTTGTTGATACGACGGCTGTGATAGCCACGAATAAAGAATCATTCCTATTCCATCATTTCCAGAAGGAAATTTTGTACACCATGCCTGCTCCCAATGAACATGCCAAAACTAAGGCCTCTGGGCAGAAACCACTTCAAGGTGCTTCTCCTCTTTTTCTCAAATGAGAACAATAAGGGGGATTTGGGCTTACAAACTCGGTTCCAAAACCTAAACAAACTGAAGTTGCTGGAGCATGAAAAGGTACCGCTACTCCACCTCCTAACTCGCCTCTCGACGTTTACCACAGAGGCTCAGCACATCCATCCAACTAATACTTGAACAGGATGAAGCTAATGCTAAGCTGAAAATTGACATATTCAACTCTGGGTTAGAGATCAGATTGGGGACTTCAGTGAGGCACTTCCAAATATAGCAGAAGAAGAGAAGTGGTCAAAATTACTAAGCTTGGAGGAGGTGATCTTCTCTATTTCTAAAACAAATATGTCTCTGAAGCCCTCAAGAGAAGCACATTCGTGGAGGCATATGCAAAGGGTTCGCGCTATATTTCCCTTCTACACAATATGCAAGATGAATTTTAATCCAATTGTTAACACTGCAAGGACAAACGCGGAAGTGACTAATTACTTAAATGGGCTATTGGAGGGATATATTTACACTACTCTGAGGTATGTGGATGTTGGTGAATGTTAAAATTCAGAAAATTCTGGAATTCCTTCTCCTCGAATTGATCTAAATCATGACGACGAGAACAAGCCTTTGGATTTAATTGAAAAATGGATCCTCCTCAAGGCGAGACTCAAACTATCATAACTACATAGATTATCGATAAAGAAGCTAACATATCGAAGGAACATCTGAACGAGAAGGAGAGGACCTCCGCAAAAGAACGAGAATTGTTCGATGGCTTTGAGGTGAAGGGAACTTGTGCTAAGGAGTAATATTATATTCCAAGACAAGACTGAAGGCGTGTTCAAGTATCTTCTTCCCAGAATCTGAAGGTAATGTGAATGAGGATGGGCAAGATGAAGCTCATTTGAATCCATCGTTCACAGCCAACAAAGGCCCTTCCTCTTCTCATCAAGTTGAAAATCTTGAATCGACCGGTAGCGTAGCTCCTCCTCCGGAATAGGCTGAAGTTCAGAGATCCATGCAACCGACCCCTGCTCACCTCCATTTCGGGTAAGTCATCTAAATCCAAAGACATGTCTAACTGTACTCGTGAAACTAGGGATAAACGTCTAAAAGAATCGGTCGGTCAACAAGATGGTTCAATAGAACCGTAGATGTCCATTCAGGTTAGTACCCGTCGTGTTGTTCCTATACAAGTTTTTCCAATTAGCTCATATTCTCCACTTGATCCACTTTCGGGGAGGTGACACCAAGACAGGTGGATGTCAGACAAATCATCATGGAGGCTATGGCTCCATGGCAAGAGGCTTTTGAATCCTTCAAGACTCGACTGGACCGAATGGAGAACTTGCAAGTGTCCTCCTCTAATGCGCACAACCAAGGGTTTAAATATGCTGAGACAAGAGATGCGACAAGAGCTCAACAAGTTCGAACCCCTCTTCAACAAAACATTTGATCTCCAAAACGAAACAAAGTCTTCAATTGAGGTTCTCACATCACAAATAATATAAATGGTTAAGTCCCATAATGATGTCGATGCTGAAAGACTGAAGGAAGCTGATGCAATTGCTCAACGGTTTCTAGATGAAGAGAATGCAGCCACTGAGGCTGCTAAACAAATCATTGAAGCTAATGAAGACAGTGTGACTATAGCTCAAATGGAGATTCAACAAGAAAATCAAAGCTCTTGATCCAAACGAAGACTATGTCGAAGTGATGGCTTTTCCCTTGATGTCTCCCCTATATCTTCAAGAGGATATCGAAAAGAAACTTCAAGGGAGGGACACTAAAACTCACTTTTAATTTATGCCTTTCTCTGCTTTTAAATTATGAACTCATTTAAATGATTTTGTTGAACACCTAGTTTTGACTAACTACATTCCTGTTTTGTCTATCAAACATGGAAACTTAAAATGATGCATGTTAAAATTGTTTTTAATCAATTGCTAGTTTGATAGTTCTTGATTAAATAATCAAAAAGGAGAAATTTGTTAGACTAAAATAACTAATTAACTTAGGATACTTAACCAACGATTATAAAATGACCAGGTTTTGAATATTTAATTTAAACAATCAAAAAGGGAGAAATTATTAAATTAAATAGTTAATCAATTCTAATAGGATCAGCGGCACCAATAGAGACAGGGGTCTGCCTATTGATGACGGCTTCGGATAAACGATTTGATAGAAATCCTGTTAGGGATTTAAATCACTTTCTATTCTTCACAAACCCTTGCAAACTCTGAACGATTCAAGTGTGGAAACGTTTGCTTAGGTTTGAAGCTAAGAAGCAAAGAAGAAGAAGATAGAATGTAAATGACACAAAGGAGTTGTTATGGATGTTCGGAGCAAAACTCGTCTACGTCACCCCTTCTTCCAATCACAAAAGGATTCACTATACTTTTCTTAGAATCAAATACACTTGCACGTCTAGCTCACTGTTGAACAGAACAGACTCTGTTTAACTTACAGTATATTGAAGAATATCACTCAACTAGACAATACTTTGATTCTAACTCTCTCTTGATGTACACACAGTAAAGCAAGAAAACAATGTATTCGTGTATTAGCTTGTATGTTAGCGTTTTTCTTAGTGTCCAGCTGTTCACTCGAATTTTGGCAGTTCGTCGTTATCCTTGATGATCTTTAAATAGAGAGTAGGAACCAACAGTGCAATCTTCTATAATGACACGTGGCAAAAACCCATTAGAACGCTCCATAGTAAACAGGTACAGTAGACTCTAAGTACCAGGATCGTGACCTTACCAATCTGGTAGTGCTCCGAATATTCTTCTAGGATTGTGCTGCCAAGAAACAAGTAGTGGGAAGAATATTTGCTTATGTGGCATTAGTTAATTGGTTGCACTAGGTGTCATACTGATCTGCACTAAAAAGTGAAGCAGGAGTAGCATACAACAAGTTGATCGTGGGTAGACGAATGCTAGCTTCAAGCAACTGTTTAAGCATGGCATTAGACGTTTTTTCTCTAGACTGACAAGTCTAATGAAATTAGACTCCCCCGTCTAATAGCAAGATCCATTAAACCACCTAGTCTAATGGGATTAGACTACACATCTAATTATGGTTCCCTTCAGACTATCTGAAGGAGTTAGACAGCACATTTAACTTTCATCTTGTTAAACGGCACATCTAACTACGTTCTTTCTTCAAACTAATTAGAAGGAGTTAGACTGCACGTCTAACTACGCATCTGTAGACTGCACGTCTAACTACGCATCTGTTAGACTGCACGTCTAACTACGCATTTGTTAGAACGTCTAATTACGCATCTGTTAGACTGCACGTCTAACTACGCATCTGTTAGACAGCACATCTAACTACGCCTGTTAGACTGCACGTCTAACTACGCCTATTAGACTGCACGTCTAACTACGCATCTGTTAGACTGCACGTCTAACTACGCATCTGTTAGACTTGCACGTCTAACTATGCATCTATTAAACTGCACGTCTAACTACATCCTTAGACTTGCACGTCTAACTAAGTCTATAGACTGCACGTCTAACTACGTCTGTTAAACTACACGTCTAACTATGCATCTGTTAGACTGCACGTCTAACTGCGTATCTGTTAGACTAAGTGTCTAACTGCGTATCTGTTAGACTATACGTCTAACTACGTATCTTTTAGACTTAGTCTAATTTAGCATGTTTTCGATACACCTACACCAAAAACAATTAACGACTTAGTTTAAGTTTTACACAAACTCATCATTATAATTACGATAGTCAAAGTAATTTTACCATTAGTCAAAATAATTTGACCCAAAAATTCTTAGTATAAATAAGAATTGAACTATGTTGAAATAATCTGTGCAGATTTAAAAAAACCGGAAAAGAAAATTATCCGATAGTTGATCAAATTTGTCATTTAAATAAACTTCAGTTTAATAATACAAGGCGCTTCCTGTTTTATCTCCAAAATCGGTATTTTTATACTTCGGTTTTCTCTTCGGTATTATAAAGGAACAACGTCTCTAGTATTTTGAAGTTCGCTTTTAAATATAAGCAAGCGTCCGATAGTTTGAGAAATGGTATTTTACAAACATGCGTCCGGTATTTTATGTTCTTCGGTATTTTAAGAAATGTATCTGGTATTATATGCTTCCAGTAAAGTGTATGTTCAGTTGAATAAAGAAGACGTATCCTGTATTTCAGAACTTCGATATTATATTGAACGTAACCGTTAGTTTGTAAAATCGGTATTTTACAAACACGTAACTAGTAGTTTGTAAATCGGTATTTTACAAACACATGATAGGTAGTTTGTAATTTCGGTATTTTACAAACACTTATCCGGTAGTTTGTGAGTTCGATTTTATATTGAGACGCATCCGATATTATATCAAGTATGTATTTTTATGAAGACGTCCGGTTTTTATATATCGGTTTTATATTGGATTATCCGGTAGTTTATCCATATCGGTTTTAAATAAATGCCTTCAGTTTCATCTCACTATCAAGCCTTCCGGTATTATATCAAAATCGCTATTATATCAAAAAGGCGCCCCCTATAATTTATTAACAAACGTTTCCGGTAATTCATCAATCTAGATTTATATTAAGCGTACCAGGTAGTTTACTACTTCCGTGATCCAAGGTGCTTCCAAGTTCAGCTTTCTGGATAAGCACTTTCTTGTACATTATCAATCTTATTTCCCGAATAAGCTTTCGTTCCTCGTATATTACAATCGCATTAATTAATATTTTGGCTTACTATCATCCAAGTATATAGACAAGATCAAAGAGGATTCTCTCCGATGTACTCTCTTAGAACTCAACCAATCAAATAAGTGTTGGCGTCCTATGAAGCAAATATATCTGTTATATGACCATTGAAGCTTGACTATTTAAGAAGAAGGCATAGGACAAGTCTTGACACGGGTCACATAATACATACGCGATCAATTTCTTATACAATATCATTACAAGCTAAACACTAATTGTCTTACTGTTCTATCAATCTCTCAAAGTCCTAAAATCCTTTTAAAGTTTGTTAGAGTATTAAGATTGTATATACTGCCTATTTTGTCTGAGTTGGTCAGCATTGTAAGTTGATATAATTTATTTATATTTAACAGAGTGAGTGTGCTAGGAGTTCGAAAACAGGCAGTAACTAAGTCATGTTGTTCGACTGCGTTTGTACAAGTGGTTGTATTTTAAACCAAATCTTTTAGTGAATATCTTTCTCAAGGTTGAGAAGAAGGGGTGACGTAGGAGCTTGTACTTTGAACATCCATAAAATCTCTTGTCTCGTGTGTTCATTGCTTTCAATCTCATTCACATATTGCTTTAAGTCTAAACAGACTATTCTACACTTGAACTCGGTTCAAGAGTTTGTGACGACTTGCGAAGAATAAAAACGGATATTAACTTGTATCTTGAGGCGGTCAGGAATTCCCATAGAAATAGGCCCAGGCTCATGGATTGATACCATTGTTTCATTGGGAGGAGAAGTTTTATGGTGCTCAATTGGTGTTGATGCTGACTATTGAGGCTCAAGCTCATGCTTAGGAATGTCACCCTGTTAATGCATCTCTAGGAATACTTTCTTCAATATGTCATTACCTACGATTCTGTTGAATGTTGATCAAGGACTTGATGCACGATGCAACACTTAAAATATTTAAGGTTATGATGTTAGGTAAGTTTTTAGATGCATCTACCATCTCTGTTATAGCCCTTGACAACTAGAGTGTTGCAACCGCTATTCTCTTCCATGGAGCACCAACACTCGAACACTCATTTAAGAAATGACCATGCAAATTCTCCTCATGCTCCTCATTCTCCATTATTGGGAGTGGAATACTATCAAACACTCTCCCTCGGCCGAACCCTCCCAGCCTCTTTTCGATTTATATTATATCACTTATAATCTTGTCATCCCAACATGACAAGATGGGGAACTTCTCTTGTAATTATTCTTGACGTATAATCTACTATTTTGTCCATGTAGGATAACTGAAAAAATATTTGTTAAGTGTCTATGTCTAAAGCTAAGAATAATTTTATGCACAAATAAATGCATTACAAATAAGAATGTAGGTGGACTTTGGTAATAAGAGTATTCATTCGCATTCCATTTTTTATACTCTTAAGAAGTCTGTTGTGTCAAATTTAAACCAGTTCAAGGTATTAATTCTATCAACGTCCATTAATGATTTAAGTTTTTTTGAACCTACAGGTTTAAGTACACGATTTTTTGTTTAAGAATATGACATTGCTAACATTCAAGAATAAGAGTTGTTGTTTACATGCACAATGCGGATTTTTTGTTGTCCATAGAAAGTTGGATACGACGTATACAACAAAGTCATGATTGAATTCGCCATCCGTCATGGAGATAGTTGTAGGAGCACCATTGATTTCACTCTCAACCCATCTTTTCCTCCAAGCCTTGAGAACTTGAAAGTACTCTAGTCCATCATTAGAGTTCTGGCCAATGGACTCTATTATTTCGACGTCACCTTGGGAGAGGTTCAACGCGCACTGAACATCCTATTCGCCAATTCTCAAAAAATCCTCGTTGCTTAGTATAAGATCACTCTTTATAGGATTAAAATTTTGCAAAAGATGACGGAATATATTTGAAAAGGGCATTTAGAGATACACAATGAGAGTATGGAGCCGAAACCTATGGCCTTTACAACAACTTTTTGAACATTCAAGAGTTATTGGACCAGTTTGTAAAGGCCTTTTAGAGAGGTTTGGATGTTTAAAATAGTGGATTTTCGTCCTTTTTGATTAATTGAAGAAATGGGAGGTGGTGAAATCTTTTTCTTCTTAAATACCTTCACACTGCAAAAAAACAAGTATAATTATGACAAAGTAGTTAATAAAACATGAGTTGTATTATAAACATGACAACGTATATCAAATAATATGACAACGCAGCTAATAAAACATGAAAATAAAAAAAAAATATAAGCACATCATATATTATGAAAAATCAAATAATATGACAATACATAACAAATAATATGACAACGTAGTTTAAATAATATGACAAAGCAATTAATAAAACATGACAACCCATAACAAATAATATGACAACACAGTTAATAAAATGACAACACAGTACAAATATATGACAACGCAATTGAAATAATATGACAACGCAACTAAAATAATATAAACGTAGTATCTCGTTTGTTATCTTTCAACCTTCTCTGTCTTCCTCTTCAATGTCTTCCTCATATATATAACTTAACATTGTAATCATAACATTTAGAAGAATCATAATACCTTTTAACTTGTGACACTGTCTTTTTCTTCTTCCTCGTTGTCTTCTTCGATTCGTTCTTCTTTATATTTGTATTAGCCTCATTCTTCTTAGAATTATAGATGACTATTTGTTTATCTGAAGCCTAAAATCACATAATCGCAAGTTAGATTACATCAAGTTAACCTGACAAGTTAGACTCAATGTCGCATTTAAGTAGAAAATGATGAGTTTATGATAGAAAAATTAAATAAGTTAATTTTTAAACCGGCCACACATTACGATTTTTGAATATTTATTCTAAATAATCAAAAAGGGAGAAATTGATAGAAAAATTAAGTAAGTTAATTTTTAAGCGGTCAGAAAACTAAACTACTATCAACTTTCATGTGCAGGAACAGACCGAGTCGTATAAACCGGCTAGAGACTGCATAAACCGGGTGAAGAATACATCAAAGCAATCCGGCTCCAGATGATCAAGTCATGATCAAGAGGAACAGGCTTCAACATCTTAAACAGACCGGCTAACAAAGAAAAGTTCATACTCCTGCCGGACCACATTACGAAAGAGTCAACCGTAAACTCAGAATTACAAAGATGACGTAGTATGATGAAATAGAAGTTTCTTGGGAAAATATAAGAAGATAAGATCCGGATCAGAAGCATGCGATAAAAACAATGATGATTTGCTGATCCGAAGATCCGACTCAGATAGCCGGAAGGTGCATGTCTGACACGTATCCAAAACTGCAAGCCGGCTACGTCGTTCATACCTGACCGGTATATGCATGCTTTCCAAGTGTTAGGAAGTTGAAACGTGCACACAACATCTCTGAACCGGCGTGGTTTCAAACTGACCAATCTCACGGTGAGAGAAGAAGATGACCGTTGGGATCTCATTCACTATAAAAGGAAGACGAAGCGACTTCGTTTAATGGGCGTTCGAAAATATCTTAAGAGAGAGAAAGAAATCTCACGCGCGATCCTAAATTATTGTTTCATTTACCGAAAGCTTTATTGTGTTGTATTATTGTATTACATCAAGAGTGAATTGGTGTAACCGGCGAGTAGCGAGTTAGGCTCGACCGGCATTGTAAGTGTTGTAACTTTGAAAGTTAGTGGAGATCCTTCTCATAATCTGAGAAGAAGGAGTGACGTAGGAGGGTTTGCTCTGAACATCCATAAAAAATCTTGTCTTGTGTCTTTTACTTATTTCCTACTTACTTACTCTAAAATCGAACTACACTAACTGAAATATAATCCTACTCCTATAATCGAAACCGGTCTATACATACTCCTTAAACCGACTCCTCATAAATCTCATCCAAGTCGTGTGTGTTGCTTCAAGCTGAAACAGACATTTCTGCCCTAGAACCCAGTTCAAGAGTCTGTGACAGTTTGCGTAGTATTGAGAACGGTTGTAGTCTTTAACCGGACTATCACCAATCAGAGCGTGTGTTGTTGTGTTGTGTAAGCGGTCAACCCTTTAGAAACCGGAACCCCGGTCCTCCAAGGGCGACCCCGATCCTAACAGTTTACCATTTTGAATCGCGCAGAACGGAGAACAGAAATCAAACGGGGAGAAAGGAGAATGGAAATCAAACGAAGAATGAAGAACGTCGGAAGGAAGACGAACGGAAGGCTGCTAGGGTTTGATTGGGATGGCTAAAGAGGAAAGAAGATGAATCGAGTGGGCTGAAGCGGAAGGAAAATGCATCTATTAAAAAAGGCCTTTATGCCAATCGGTTTATCGATCGGTAATACATGATTACCAATCGGGATAGGAAAATACTAATTGGATTTAATCTGATCATCACTGATTGCTAAAAGCTTTGTCGGTATTACAAATTCAAGGCATGCCGATTAGACTCTAAGCAATCGGTTTAGTGTAACACCGATTGGTATTTTAACAAATCGTTATAGGGTAACACCGATTGATATTTTAACCAATCAGTATAGACCTTTTTTCAAAGGAAAAAATTACAAAAATATCTTTTTGCAAGTAGGAAAATCATAGAAAAGCTTATGAGAAGTTATAAACCGGTGAAATGAATCTTTTGCTCATGTAATTGGTCAGTGGAACATACTTGTTGAATAGTTTATTTAACTTCGACTTAGTGCAGGATATCATATCAACTTCCTGAAGTTGTTGATGATTTATCCTGCAATGTAAGATCACATCAGCATAGAATAAAACATAATCAGAACCAGAACATGTATATCTTCATGCCTTTCAACTCCACTACATAAAGTTCAATCTATTCAAGCATGAATCCTCACTAGAATTAATTGTGATCTTCTTTGCAAAACCCTTTTATCATTTTATTCTCTACTAAATAAATTGTGATGTATGAGCATGTTTAATTTTCATAACAAATTTATATGATGATGTCACATTTTTATTTGATGGAGGAAGGAATGAAACAAACTTGATTAAAGTGTAAATTTATAACTCACAAAAGGAAGCTCATCCTAATGATCTTTGAGAAAACAAAAATAAATTCTGAATGGGTATACCAACTCAAAGAATCTTTGCCTGCTTTAAGACTTGAACATGTGTGTCCAATAAACTTCCAAATTAAGGATTAAGAATTAAGTATTTGGACATGGTCAATTGTTGGTTAAATATGGTCTCCCTAGTACAATACCAAACAGTCAAGACTTTTAACTGAGGAAAGAATGAAAGAGAGAGAGTGATAAGTTCTCTCTTTCATCCATAACTAACAAGATAAACATAACATCTACATTTTGTATCAGCAAAATGATAGATACCTGGGTCACTTAATGAGCCATAAACAATTAGCACGTTTCCTTTTCCTACATATTGGCTAGGTTTGTGTTGTTCTCTCTTTTTGGTATAAACAAAAAAGGTAAGCCTAGTGGATAAGCAGGTCCAATCATGCATCAATCATCGAGGATTCAGGCTGCTACTTATAATTGGCAGCATTTTGGAACTGCTACGAATAGACCACCATAATGTTTTCTCTATTTCTGTGCTCAATCAGATATACTAGTATGGTGTGATTATTAATTGAAAGCTACTGAGTAAAGCAAACCAGAAAAATAAAGAAACTATGGTGAGCTAACAGAATTTCTCAATTGATGAATCAGAAACTTAGAAACAACTTCTATTTCAGTTGAATGACTTGGTAGCACTTCTAATGGCTACAATCTTCTGTCTACTTTTTGGAATTAAAAATGACATAGAAAGATCAAATTGGAGTTGTAAAGATTTGAGAACATCCTGTTGCCAATATTAGTTACTATGCAGAACATACTTGTTGAATAGTTCATTTAACATCGACTTAGTGTAGGATATCATATCAACATTCTGTGACACAAGAAATTGGTAAAGGAATCAACTTATTAATTAGCAGGGAGTGACAAGAATCAATTGAATGGAAAAAATCATAATCAAATATTCTGAAAAGGTCACTCAAAGAGATCATCATGCTTGCTTAATGAGATAATAAAATGCTGATTTTCTAGGGTTTTGATCCGATTAAACTGAGAATTGAAACCCTTTTCAATGATATAACATAAAAGTAAAATATGAAGAAATAATCAGCAAAAAAAAAGATGGATGGATGTGGATGTTTAACCTTTATACCACCGAGCTTATCCATAAAATGCTTCTTCTTTTCTTTAAGAGTAACAAGCTCCTCTTTGTGAGAAACATCATAATACAATTTCGTTTGAAGTGGTTGTTGTCCTTTTTCTGATGCTTTTAAGATGTTAACCTCTTCCTCAACATATTTAGTTGAATCAGTCAATTTACATCCTAACAACAACAAATAATAGAATGAGATTTAATCGATTTGAAGCAAATATAAAACCTTATTTCTACAAATCCTGTTTAAGAAAATGCATTGAGGATGTAAATGAGATTAAATCCATCTAGAGAAAATAAGAAGGAATCTTTAACGATTAAATTGAGATCATGCAAGTGAGAAAATTTGATGAAATGAAAACATAAATCTAAATCATACGACCTAAATTCCGTAAAAAAAAATTTAGGAAATTGGATAGATTAACGATGTAAATGATTATTACCTGTCTAAACTTAGTTTGTAGATCGTTATTGACGTCATCGAAGGCGCGGAGGAGATTGGAAAACTCCTTACGAGACAATAAGTTTAGCCATACCTTTCCGGTCAATATTCTTTTTGTTGGTTCTAATTATTGGATCTTCTAAAAATAGTTATGAAAAAATGAAACTCTGAAAAATAGAGAAAAACAATAATATTTACTAAAGAGAAAAAGTCTTGAGAATCTTAAGTGTTGTGTATTAACCTTTACAAATACAACCCTTATAAAGGAGTAATTAACTTAAAAACCCTAAATTACTTATACATACATGCCCAAACTCAATAATAATTAAATAAGATCTAATTGCATAAAAGATAATAAATGTCAACAACTTTCAATTTGCTAACAATCAATGCTTAGACTCACAATATCCACCATAAACTTGATTTGGTTCGTGATTCTTCACGCTGAGCAACTCTCGCATCTCCGCGAATTTGACTTTTTCTAATGTCTTGGTGAGAATGTCTACATGTTGCTCTTTAGTGTTTACAAACTCTACAACGATCTGTCGGTTCTCAACACATTCACGGATAAAGTGGAACCGTGTCGATGTGTTTGTTGCATCCATGAAACATTGGATTCTTCATTAGTATTATTGCGGACTTTTTGTTGACATAAAGGGTTACCGGCCTCGGCTCGCATCCATGCACCTCGCTCAATAAGTTTCTCAGCCAAAATCATTGACACGACGTTGCAGTAACTGCCATAAACTCTGTTTTACATGAAGATAAAGCTGGTGCTTTTTCTATCGTTTGTGTCACCGACTAGGTCATTGTCAGTAAAACCAATAAGTTCTTCAACTTCTCATCCACTTATTAGTTGAATCCCGTACTCGTCGTTTCCTTCACGTAACGAAGAATGTGTTTTACTACTTGTTGGTGTAGAGTGGTAGGTTGCTCCATGTATCGACTCACTATGTCAATTACATAAGAGATATCGGGTTGAGTGTGTGTCAAGTACTTGAGACACCCGATGATATGCCTATACTCCTTCGGATCTATGTAGCTTCCTTCTACATCTTTTCTGAGCTACAACTTTACTTCCATCGGATACGTGCTCGAATTGTAATCCTCCATTGCAACACTATTTCAACACCTTCTTTGCATAAACTTCCTACTTCACCTCGATGTTATCTTTTTCTGGTCCACCTCTATACCAAGATAGTACGAGAGTAGCCCGAGATCACTCATCGAACTTCTTCATCATCTGTTTTTGAACTTCTCAACCCCCTTGATGCTTGATCTTGTCACGATCAAGTCGTCAACATATATGTCAATAATGAGTAATTCTTCTCCATGGTTTCTTGTGTACACAACATGTTCTTGATAATATTTCACGAAGCCGAGACTCCTCATTCTCTTGTTAAGGCAAGTGTTCCACGCCCTTAGTGCTTGACGTAGTCCGTAGAGAGCCTTGTATAACTTGTACACCTTGTGCTCTTTATTTTTTTATGATGAAACCTTCAAGTTGAGCTACGTAGACTTCTTATTCGATATCACCATTGAAAAATGCTGATTTGACATCTAAGTGGTGGATCTCCCATCCACGGTGAGCTACGATGGGAAGAATTAGCCTAACTGCGTCATGTTTGTCACCGCTATAAAGATCTCATCAAAGTCAACGCCTTGGTTCTACACATAACCTTTCGCTACCAATCTCTCTTTGTGCTTGAGGATGTTGCCTTCACTCTCTCTTTTCAACTTGAAAACCGACTTTAACTCGACAATCTTGTCATTGGGTGGAAAGTCAGTGAGATCCCATGTCTTGTTCTTCCTGATGGACTCGAGCTCTTTCTTCATGGACTCATACCACGGCTCTTTGATTGTCGCCTTGAGATATTTTGTTGGCTCGTCGGTGGTGAGTAACAACAATTCATCACGATCCATCTCTACTAGTGGTGCCTCTACATAGACATCTCGTAGGATTCCAAACTCCACAGAATATTGTACGAGCATATTGTTGTCATTGCACCACTCTAACTTTTTCTCCTCCTCGAACACGGTAACTCTACTCACAAAAATTTTCCAACAAATTGGATCAAGAAACCTATGTGCCTTGCTTCCATCTTCAAACTTCACATTTCCTGTAATTTTCTCGTCAATCTCATTGAGCTTCTCTCGATGGTCTATCATATGGTTGCTTGCTCCATTGTTAAGGTAGCACACATTAGTGTAATTACACTCATCGCCACTTGTGAGGAGTTTATCCATAACTTTATCTTCATTGAGCCGCACCACCTCCAGTTCTTTTTTGACGGTTCTTGAACGAACTCTTCAAGGCTTGTCTCCTTGTCTCCAGGAAAAGCATTTTTCGCTCCCTCAATAAACATTAATATTGGCTCCTCGTCATAGAAGCTAGTGAGGTTTGCCTCATTATCTTTGGGCAAAGCATTCATCACTACCTCAATAAACATTAATGATGGATCATCGTCATAGAATCTAGTGAAGTTTGCCTCAACGTTAGACCTTTTGTTAGGGCACTAAGACACGTAGTGCCCGTAATTTTTACAAACGTAACACTTCACTATTCACTTGTCTTTGCAGGTTTGGTGTCTTCTTGTCTAGGTGAGATTTCTCGATGACCTCCACCTCGCTCTTTACCACGACCTTGGTTATCTCCACCGTTTCCGTTGCGACTCGACGATCTATAAGAAAATTTTGCTTCTCCATTTTTCTTCATTCGTGACATTCATTCATCATGCGTGAGAAATAGGTGTTCCTCCTCTTGGTCTCAGTAGTCGTGAAGTCTCTCTTCGTGGACTTTGAGATGACCGACGATCTCCTCGACGGTCATATTCTTGAGGTCACCAAATTGATCAATCGTTGTAACGATTTGTATGTATGTTTGTGGTACGACTCCAAGGAACTTCTTGATGACGGAGATCTCCTCCACCTTCTCTCCCAATGAGCGGATACCAGTCACGATGGATGTCAATTTCATGGAGAAATCATCCACCGATTCCCCATTCTTCATGCGAATCACCTTGAATTGTGTCTTCAAGGTTTGCACTTTTTCATCCTTGACTATCTCCACTCCAACATGCATTGTCTTTAACGTCTCTCATGCTAGCTTGGAAGAATCCTTCTCATCCACCGTGAGAAGGACGTCATCGTGGAGCGCTTGATAGATGGCAGTAAGAGCCATTATATCCGTTTGTTCGTCGACCTCGTCGAGCATCACGGCTTCCCACACTCCTTGTTCTTGAAAGTTTACCCGCACCTTCAACGCCAAAACCGAGTAGTTACTCTTCGTGAGTACCAGATAGAAGAGCGTCATGTTCCATTCTCTGATTGATTTTGATGACATGTTCTTTAGATAGGCTCTGATACCAAATATTGATTCTCATTATTGGATATTTTAAGATCAATTATGAAGAAATGAAACTCTAGAAAATAGAGAAGGACAATAATATTTGTTAAAGAGGAAAAGTCCTAAAAGTCTTAAGTGTTGTTATTAACTTTTACAAACAACTCTTATAAAGGAATAATTAGCCTAGAAACCCTAAATTACTTAAACATACATGCCCAAATCCAATAGTAATTAAATAAGCCCTAATTTCATAAAAAATATTAAATACCAAAATTTTCAATTTGCGAACAATCAATGCTTAGACTGACATTTTCAGCCTTGAATGTGACATATGTGCTCTCGGGTTACTAATTAAATAGGAAATACTAATTCCAATCGGTACTATGGCTTAATAAACACTGGTCAAAAATGCTGCCCATTTTTCGTAGAATTTTTTAAAGCTATACTGATTGGTGTTACAACCAATCGGTGAAGATGGTCTATCATTTTTTTTTACTTGTGATGAACAGAGAACATAAAACGGAAGGAAGACGAATTAAAGGCTGCTAAAGTTGTATATGATGTTGTTCTTTCTTTGATTTTTCTTTGCAAGGCTGAAGCAAAATGATGAAAGGGGAAGGTTAGGGTTTTAAATCAAATAGGCGCGTGTGTTTAAAAGAAAATTTGATTTTATTTTCACGCTAGGCAGTCATTGAGGTAGATGTTGCCCCAATCGTGCTGTGTATCATTACTTTATATATATATATATATATATATTATTAAGTTTGGAATAAAAAAAGTAAGGGTGTGTTTGATGAAGGGGAATTGGAATTGGCATTGGAATTTTAATTCCAATTCCATGAGAATTGGCATTGAATTAAAATTCAATTCCTATGTTTGAAAAAATTATAGAATTGTAATTTAATTCCAATTCCTATGTTTGGGAAAATGATAGAATTGTAATTCAATTCTAATTTCTATGTTTATAAAATAAAATATCGGTTCAAAATGTTAACTTCTAAAATATGTTTTCACGTTTTAGGTACGTTTAATACGTTTTAGATACGTTTAACACATTTAAAACATTTAACACGTTTTTAACATGTTTAACACGTTTTCGACACATTTAAACACGTTTTTGACATGTTTAACACGTTTTCACACTTCAACACATTTTGACACGTTTAACATGTTTTTCACGTTTTTATATGTTTAACACATTTTTGACATTTTTATTACGATTAACATGTTTTTCACACGTTTTAACAAGTTTAACACGTTTTTCACATGTTTAACATGTTTTTCACTTTTTTGGCACGTTAAACACATTTTTGACACGTTTTTGACACGTTTTCACACGTTTAACACGTTTTTCACGTGTTTGGCACATTTAACACGTTTTTGACATTTTTAATTTGTTTAACATGTTTTTCACACATTTTAATAAGATTAACATGTTTTTGACATGTTTATTACGTTTAACATGTTTTTCACACATTTAACACGTTTTTGGCACATTTTACACATTTTTAGCACATTTTACATGTTTTTAACAAACTTAACACGTTTTTGGTACGTTTAACACGTTTTTGGTACATTTAACACATTTTGACAAGTTTAACACATTTTTGGCATGATTAACACATTTTTGGCATTTTTAACAAATTTTAAACATGTCACAAGTGTGTTTAACGGGCTAAAATATATTAAACATGTCATAATGTGGTAAATGTGCCAAAATTTATTAAATGTGTTAAACGTGCCAAAAATGTGTTAAACATACCAAAATATGTTTAACATGCCAAAAACGTGAAAAACGTGTTAAACGTGTGAAAAACGTGTTTAACGTGCCAAAAACATGATAAACGTATTTAATGTGTTAAAAATGTGTTAAACGTGTAAAAAACGTAAAAACGTGTTAAACGTATCAAAAATATGTTAAATGTGCAAATAAGTGAAAAACTTGTTAAACGTGCCAAAACGTGAAAAATGTGTTAAATGTGTTAAATGTGTTAAAAATGTATCAAATTAGTAGAAAACGTAAAAAAACATGTGAAACGTGTCAACAACGTGTTAAGCATGTTTAATGTGTGAAAAATATTTTAAACATGTTAAAAACATGAAAACGTGTCAAAAACGTGTTAAACGTGTTAAACGTGCCAAATATGTGAAAAACTAGTTAAACATGCCAAAACGTGAAAAACGTGTTAAACGTGTCAAAAATGTGGTAAACGTGTCAAACGTGCCAAAAACATGATAAACGTGTTAAACGTGTCAAAAATGTGGTAAACGTGTCAAAAACGGAAAATAACGTGTTAAACGTGTCAAAAACGTGTTAAACGTGTCAAAAACGTGTTAAACGTGTCAAAAACGTGATAAACGTGTTTAATGTGTTAAAAATGTGTTAAATATGTCTAAAACGTGAAAACGTGTTGAACATGTCAAAAACTTGTTAAACGTGCCAAATATGTGAAAAACTTGTTAAACGTGCCAAAACGTAAAAAACATGTTAAACGTGTCAAAAATGTAATAAACGTGTCAAAACGTAAAAAACGTGGTAAACGTGTTAAACGTGCCAAAACATGATAAATATGTTTAATGTGTTAAAAACGTGTTAAATGTGTCAAAAACGTGAAAACGTGTTAAACGTGTCAAAAACGTGTTAATCGTGTCAAATATGTGAAAACTTATTAAACGTGCAAAATGTGCCGAAATGTGAAAAAATGTGTTAAACGTGTCAAAAACGTGTTAAACGTGTCGAAACGTGTTATAAACGTGAAAATCGTGTTAAATGTGTCAAAAACATGTCAAATACGTGAAAACGTGTTAAATGTGTCAGAAATGTATTAAACGCTCCAAAACGTGTTAAATGTGTCAAAAACATGAAAACGTGTTAAAAACGTGTTAAACGTGTTTAATGTGTGAAAAACGTGTTAAACATGTCAAAAACGTGAAAAACGTGTTAATTTGGAATTACAATTCCGACCTAAAAAGATTGAAATTGAGAAATATCAAATTACACTATATTGAATTCCATTGAAATTCTGAATTTTAATTTCAATTCTTAATATTAAAGTGTCTTACAAACCTAAGAATTGAAATTGGACCTTCAATTCCAATGTCAATTTCAAGAGTTATCAAACACACATAAAAATGAGATTCCATCAAAAGAAAAGTATGGCTATCGAATCATCAAAACTCAATAGATTTTAAAATTCAGTAAAGGTTCTCTTCATTTTGAACAATTTGAGTTTGAATTCATAATCAATCTATAAAACAAACAATCCTCTACTATATCCTCTGACCTATATGATGAAAATAATATTATTTAATAAAAAAATTAAAAGAATTAAAAATCCAAAATTGCTGCAAAATAGCATATGACATGCTTCATTGTTTACATAATGTAGAGTACATTAATAAATAAACTTCATTCAAACTGGTAACTATTTATTTAAATCAAACAATAATTATTATTAGTCTCTTAACTATGTAGATGAGATTCATAAATAAACCATTCATTGAAACTGGTAACTATTTATTTAAATAGAACAATAATTATTAATTAGACGCTTCTTTTAAGCATGTCTTTATATCTCTTAAAGGAATCAAGCTTCTGCAATCGCAATTGTTTGTGAAACTTAGTTATGAATAAATCCGCAACATGATCTATCTCATCTTCCAGTTTGAAATCCTCTCCAGCCAATTTTTCATTTTTTACTATGTCAATAACCGACTCTTTTGGATCATCTTCTTTCTCGTCCTCTTCCTCTTCTTCTCCCTCAAATAAATAGTGTCTTAGATCAGGATACCTAACACACAATTTAGAGAAGAAACTAATATATATATTAATTAATTAAAAAAATTATAAAACATTGTTAGTTGATTCATTTTTCTACAACATTTCTTACTAAAGGGGAGTACATTGAATTTCCTAAAACTCAACTTAATTAATTGGGGAAGGTTGAATTACATAATTAGGCTTTTATAACATCTAAAATCAAAATGAATAAGATTTAAAAACTACTTAACTAATAATCAGAAAATTGTCTACATAGCTTGGTTTGATCTTTAAGCTATTATATTTTAAAATAATTTTAACTTTATATTTCATTCACTAAGATTTGTTTGTTTTGTTTATATTTCTATAAGAACAAATCTAGTAGGTTCATCTTTAAATACTAATTAACCATCAATTAATTAACTAAAAATATTATAAATATTTTAAGTTTCTAGAGCATTTTCTCAACAAAAAAAAAAGCCTAATTATTAATGAGATGTTTTATTTCATTTTTGTAACTTATTTTTGTTTTTTGTTTTTTTAAATACTTAGGTCTTGAAATCATTATCATTTGAAATTATAATTTTGAAGAAAGTTAATTAACTGAAAAAACTTGTAGAAGATTCTGAATTTATTCTACAACCTGTCATCGTCGTGATCATCTTCCTCCCCTTTTTCTCCAGCGCCGCCGTCACCGTAGTAGTGGAGGTAGAGTTGTTCGTCTTTCTGATTCTGATCTTCGAGTAAATGAACTTCCACGGGGCGGCGGGACCGAACCAGTGAGGCGAGAGTTTGTGAATGAATCTTGTGGGAGAAGAGAGAGAGTTTCTCGAAGAGAGAGAAGATAGATTTGGATTTAGTGACGGAGCGAAATGCAGAGGCGATTCGCTTGGCGAAGGATGAAGATGGTTTTGAATTTGCATTCAAATTTGTTGTTTCTTCCATGACGATCTCTGCAGAATTGGATGAAACGATGAAAGCTTGGATTTTATTTTGATCTCTGTGTGTTTGACTGTTAATGGTGTTAGTGAAGGCAGAGAAATAGTGAAAAGATAGACGGATGAAAGACACTAGGGATGAGCGAAGAGATGACTGCAACTTTGCTCAGCTTTTATAGAAGAATAACTTAACTTTGTTTGATTGGGTGATTGGTTGGTTTTGCATAAAATTAAACATTATTTTATTCTTATATATCTATTCTATCATTTAATTTATTAATTAAAATATTAAAATATTATTTTTTTAAAATTATTAATTTTATTTTATTTATATATACATTAATACTTTTTAAATCATTTTATAAAAAATAATCATAATTTTCTTAAAACTATCAATAATTATTATTATTTTCTCTAGATTTTTCAAATAATCTCAATCTCAACAAACTCCATAAGCTCCATGATAATTGAAAAATTAAATCTAGATCATACAAAGAATTTAAAAAATTGATAAGAATTTATTTGTTGTATATGACTTTTTTATCGTAAAAGTTTAGATATTGAATGACAATTATAATTCGGTTCATTAATTTTTATTTGAATTGTTACGTTTAGAACGATCTTTTTTTGGTTTGATTAGTAGTTGATTGATGATAGAGTGAGATGATTTTTGTGTCTCTCGTCCGAGATCTTATTATTTGTGTCTCATGTCTCGTTAGATGAAGAGTAGTTATTGATAGATGTTTATCAACACAAGTAGAATTAAAAAAGAATCCCCTCATAAAGTTGGAACATTTACACAAAAGTGACGAGAGACACAGAGTGGGAAAGGGTGGAGTCACACCCTAGAAATAACAATTGGAGACCTATTTCCGATGCGCTTATTATTTTTAAAGAAACATGGTTCTTGGTTAGTAAGTAGGGTCGCGCGGTCCGTTTGGTGGACAAACAACCTCAAGTGAGTTTTGGAGGTAATGTGACGAAAATTATTATGAGAGGGTCGGGGAATTGAAGGGTCACACCGGTTACTAATCTTCAACCGACTTTCTCAACACCCCTAAGGGAATCTCACATGTCCGAGGAAGCTATGCGTTGTATCATAAATTTCATTGATGGTAGAGGGAGGGCTCCAAAAATGGGTCGTTCCATGACTAGACTCTATTATCACAACCAAATGAGGGAGAATTCTCCTGTTTTCACACAATTTAGGCAACAAACAATGCCCGAAGATCCCCTTGTGGCCTAAGATCATACCTTTTAATATTAAAAGACGAGTTATTTGGGTCAACTAAACGAAGGTGGTTCATGCAGACCCAAATATTTTGAATTTAAACATTGGAGGCACATCCCGAAGTTGATGATATCTTGGAAATTAAGAATCGAAAAAGAAGAGTGATTGAGGTAGACTTGATCTAATCAAGGCAGATGAGGTAAAAAGGTAAAATTGGAAACTATATTTACCCCAAAGGAAGAAGGAGGGCTTGACATTAACAATTTTGTCATATAGAATCGAGCGCTCACAATCAGACATGTATGGGCCCTTAAGATGAAAATAAATTCATTATGGGTCAAATGTGTTCATACTAGATTAATGAAAGAAGAAGTCAACATATGGACATGCCAAATCATAAATGAAATGATAATGAAATTAAGAATCAGTAATGGAATGGGAATATTATTCTGGCACAATTCATGGCTACAGAATAATATCATAATTCTTCGGGAGGAATTCCAATCTATCAGAGTTTGAATCAGAAGAAATTGTCTCTTGTACAGTCAAAAATATTCTAGAAGGAAAATGCAACTTTATTCTAAGGAGTATTCCTGAAAGAGTCAAAATTCTAAATTTTATTAATAATATGCAATTCAATGGAAACACTAATACAAAGAGTTGGGATACTAATATGAATGGAATGTTCGTGATAGGAAAATCATAGGAGATCATTAAAATAAAGAAGGTAATGGTCAATTGGCATAAAGTAACGTGGTCTTCAATAGTTATATCTCGACACTAATTCATCCTTTGGCTGACATTCAAGAAAAGATTAGAGACAAGACACATAATTATGAAGTATATGAATATTCTAGACGTCAATTTCCCAATCTGCGTAGTAAAAGAGGAAAGCATTGACCACAAATTGGATACAATGCGTATTATATCCAAGTTAAAGATCAATTTTGCTTAGAACATTAATATCACTAGCTTTCCAGGTACATGGAACAAAATTATAGAGCTTGTAAAGAAAAAGGCTAAGGGAGATAGCTTCTACGCGAATGTCTTCAAATACTTCTTTGGAGCACTGGTCTACAATACATGGAGAAAAATATATATATAATAATTCATAGCACGGATAAAAGAACAGAAGGAAAATTTTGGGTTGATATTGTTTCTAATGACAACGCTCTCATACATACAAGAAGGATAATTCCGATTAATGAAGACAATTAGAAACTCAGTCAAAGGTGGAATATGCCCTATAATATCATTACAATAAAAAGAATGTTCAAATAGTTTTGTTCGATAGTTTGTTTGTAATTCAACTGTTTGTTATTCTGTTTGTTCTGTAATTTGTTTTTTATAACTTAGTCGGTATTTTCAACAAAGCTAGGGTTTGTTTAACTTTGTTTCTTGAAACTCATTTCCCTCTTTTGGAACTTTTTTAATGAAATGACATTAATTTGTTTTCTCAAAAAAATTGTTACGTCGGCCTATTTTAATGTCAACTTGAAATCGATGGTGTCTTGGACTCAAACCTAATTAAGGTGTTTTATGGTATGACTATAATTATCGAGAAATATATGTTGCTTTATGGAATGAATTTAAAATGATATTTATCATTCCAATTGATAAGTGTATTAGACCCATAGTCAAGGAAGGAATACGACAACTTGTTGATGGTCGGTTGGTTAATATTGATAATGTATAAGTTGTTCCTCCAGAACACACCATAAGACTTCTCGTAGATATGGATGGTACAATGATTCAATTGTTTGGAAGGTTGGCTAATATTGAGAATGCATAAGTTGTTCCTCCCAAACACACCATACGACCGCTCATAGATGTGGATTGTACAATGATTCAATTGTTTGGAATGTAAATGGATAAGTAGAATCATGATCTTCTTAGTTGGATGATAATGATATTGGGGGATCTATTGAGCTCGACGAGGACACCTAATTATTGTAGGAGATTTTGGGTTAGAATTATGGTGCATCATTCTAATCCACGTAGTGATTAACCTAAACTAATTTATGTCGATAATGGGTCACATGAGTATAAGGTGATGGTGTGGCGTGAATGTTCTATTATCATGTCTCCTTCATTGAGAAAAGTTTTAGAGAACAAAGTGGATTTTTTTGTCGAATTCGTTCGTGTGTTGGAAGTCCGTAGACTTCATTTATCCACAAGAAGAACTTGATATCAAAGATCTTGTTTACTTTAATAAGTCTATTCTATTGAAGTTGTGTAGTAGATTTGTATTGAAGTCGGATAATTTTTGGACATCGATAATCAGATGTAAGTATGGTAAAAACTAATATAATTGGTTCACCAAAATATATAATAAAATCTAATGGGTTGTAGAATTTGGAAGAAGATTTATTATATGTGGAAGAGTTTTCACGAATGGTCTAGATTCATCGTGGTTGAAGGATCTTCGATCAATTTTTAGGACGACATTTGGTGTAACGTCAAAAGTATAGATTTGGCGTATCCTTGACTTGTTTTCATTTTTATATGTAAAATTGTCATAGTTAGGACATGTTTGATGGTTTTTCTAGTCGAATTAGATATAAATGAAATTAAACATTAGGGCATGTTTTTCCCATAATAGAGTTTTGTTTTTATAGGACACAAGTAAGTGTCAACGTCTAAACAAGACGTTATGCATTGAAAAGACATTAATATTTTTTATGTAATATATTATTACAATTTATTTGCTATGATGATTCCATATGATTTTTGTTGTGAAAAATTTTGAAAGTCAAAGATTTTATTCAAGATCACGTTCTTTATATGGAGTGTTATTTAAAGTGAAATTCTTAAAGTATATGTGTATGCATTTTTTTTATTATGGAATGTCGTTGTTATTTGTGTCACAAGGAAGTGAAATAGATGACTCACTTAATTTTAACACTGTCGAGGGATGTCTAGTATCTTGAATATTTTGTGTAGTATGACTTTGATTCACTAGGTGATGTTCGAGTCCTTGAATAGATGCTAGAAAGTTTGGATTGAGGCGACTCATATGATAGGCTTACATATTTGGGTAATCATCCCGATTATTTTATAGTGGACTATTTAGTTAGAGAGAAATCGTCGAACTTCTAATGATCGTAGTCGTGCAATGCATAACATTCATAATGATACTATTATGACGTTCTCTAAGGTTCATTCCAAAAAGTCAGTAGGATCAGTCAGAAAGTTAATTGTTCATCTTGAGAACTCATGATCTCGATAACCTATTGGACAACGTGTTTGTATTCTTTTCTTATTTCTCATGTATATTAAAAATGATGAGAATCGTTTAAACATAACAATAAAACATTATATGAGATAAAAAAAATCACAAAAATATCGTTTATATAAATAATAATATTATATACATATATAATACAATATATATATTTATTCCTCAAAATTTATTAGAGTTTTAAGTTTATTGTTTTTATAATTATATGAATTTATAATATATTATATAAAAACATCATTTTGTATAATTTATTATTGACTTTTTTTAATAGATAATATGGTATAAATGGTTCCTACAAAATTTATCAAAACCAAACAGGACAGAAATGATAATAAAATAAATTTTTGAAGTAGAATAAATGCACTATCTTCCTTTATTGTCATATCTAACATAACTATGTTATCTTAGCTTACTAAAAATATTCTACTCTAAATAGAAATTCAATTAAACTATGTAATTTTTGTCTAAGTTTTTTTTTTGTGTTTTTTTTTTTTTATAAAAACACAAAACAATTTCGTTATTCATATAAGAGGAGTGGTTACCTTTTTCCAATTAAAAATAATTGGTGAGTTATATATTTATACACATAAAAATACACAACTTTTTAAAATTGAGATTATAAAATATGTAATAAGTTTTTTTATTTGAGGGGATGAAACCCAATTTTATTGATTTACAACGTTTGTAGAATGCACAAAAATATTATAAACAATTAATAACATGAATGCTCATAATTAATAATTGAAATTACTAAGCGAATGGCTATTATCATAATTAATAGAGTCAATATTAATATTAATATTAATATTAAGATCAATATAAATATAAATATTCTAAATCCAATTATTTGTGCCACAACTAACGCTTGAAATATATATGAAAGATCTCTTAAAAAAGGTTGATACTGTCATAATTTAAATGAGAAAAATGATTTAAAAATTCAAACGTTAAAAAGGTTTAGTAAGTTAAAGGGAAAGTTATGATGGGTGGGGTATACTATTTTTTTTTTAAATTAATAAATAATTGTTTTAAATGATTTTTATTGTTGTTAAGTGTTCATTGATGTGTGTTTGATAAAACTGAAAATTAAGATCTGAATAAGATTGAAATTTTTTAAGTACTGAATGACTTAAATATTTAAAAATAACAACTTAAATTATTAAATAGGAACATCTTAAATTTAAGTACTTAATATATAAGTTGATTTGATAATATTTAAAATTAATATCTGAACCAAGTACATTAATACTATTATACCCTTATATATTGTTTATATTAATTAATAAATTCAATATATTCAAATTAGATAATTAGATAAATGTAATTTATATTAAATATTAAATAAAAACAAAATATTAATATTTCTTTCAAATTCACTCACATATTAGACAATTGATTTGCAATTTGTTCACGTAAATTAATCATAAAAGCTTGATCTGTCGGTCTCGAAGACTCCATCATTGTAGTCCATCGTTGTTGATTATTTTGAGTCATATTATCAACTTCATATTGTTCGAAAAATGAGTCGGCCCTGTATCTCTTTCTGATAAAATTATGCAACGCTGCGCAAGCAATAACAATATTTCTTTGGGTTTGAAAACTGTATGGCGCCATCTTATCCAATATTGGAAATCGAGTTATCAATACACCAAATGTACGTTCAATGACATTTCTTAATTTTGCATGTGCTTGATTAAATAATTCTTCGTTCGTTCGAGCTCGACCACCTCGTTGAAAATCAGCGAGCCAATAACGCACATTTCGATAGAGGGACATAAATCCTCGAGTATGAGTATATTCAGCATCACATAAATAATATTCATCTACAGTTTAAAATAAACATATATAAAGTAATTAAAAACATTTCCATTTTTTCTTCCACCGAAATATAACGACTTAAAGATATATTTATGATTATATTAATGAAATAAATAAATAAGCAAATAAGTATCTAATAAGAATCTAAATCAGTATTTTATTAGAAAGGTCTTTAGCTTAGAAAAAAGTAGCTTATAAAAAAATAAAAACAACATGGTAAAACATGATCAATTTGCACTTGTACTTTATCTTAAACATGATCAAAACAAATGAATACATATATATTCTCTTATAATCACAAAGGAGTATTGATTTCTGATCTACAAATAATAAAGGAGTATTGATTTCTGATCTACAAATAATATCAGTTCCAGATATTGTCTACAAACAAAGTAGGTTTAGTTCTCCAATGCATTATATCAAATACCTTGCAGGCACAAAAAAATGAATCTTCAGATGCATTATATCAAACACCTTACAGGCATAAAAAGAAAGAATGTCCCTAAATCTATCTTCTTCAGTTCTTACTCTTTTCTTAATCTATACCAACAATAATATAACTGTCTACAAATAAAGTAGGTTCGGTTCTCTTCAGATGCATTGTATCAAATACTTTGCAGGCACAAAAAAAAAATAATCTTCATGCATTATATCAAACACACCTTACAGGTATAAAAAGAATGAATGTTTATAAATCTATCTTCTCCAGTTCTTACTCTTTTCTTAATCTATACCAACAATATAACAGTTAACAAATGAATCTAACAGAAAAATTATGTAATCAAATAAGGCACGGTTTGAAACAGAAAAAACATATAATTTCATATTATAGACATTCATATCAAGATCAATCTAATAAAGAACATCTAGAAGATTAGAGAAAGTATAACTTACTTGATTGAGCGAAGATAAATATGATAGATCAGGAGATCGATAATCAATTAGCCCTAATATAAACTTTTCTCCCTCCGACGCTTTCCTAAGCTCAATCAAGCCCAGATCTCCCTCCGCCGCTTGCTGATCTTGTTCCTGCTTCTCTCTGCCTTTGACGAATTGCAATGAAGAGTTCTTCTGTTGTGCGCCGTGAGTCGAGAGAGAAGATAAAGAAGAGAGAAGAAAGAGATAAACATAATGAAAGATAAACCTAATAATTCAATTTATATAGTAGGTAATTTTATTAAAATTCAAAGGGTAAAGAGGTCTTTTGCATTTTTATTTTTAAAGTTTCGTGTTTAGTAACTTTTTGACTTTTAAAATAAGCTTCCTATTTTAGCTTATTATTTTTAGCCTGTTTCCACTGAAGTCTATAAAAATAAATAAATATATATATATATATATGCGAGTAAATGGATATTTCGGTCAGATTTTGGGTTGACCCGCCCATAAATTATAAACGGTTAAAAAATAAAATTAAAAAAGCTATTAGTATGGTTCGAACTTACAACCTAACCAAACAAATTCAACCATTTAACCAACTAAGTTAATAACACTTTATATTTTTAATTCAACACCAAATTTGATGAACGCAGAACATTTTAACAATATAAATTAAACCTTTTAACTAACTAATCTATATATATAATGATGCTTAATTTTTAAAGTGTCTGGATTGCAGGGTCGAGAAGTGTGATTAATTTGGATATATATATTTAAGAGTAAATGAATATTTGGGTCGGATTATGGGTATACACGCCCATAAACTTAAAACGGTTAAAAATAAAATTAAAAATACTATAGGTATGGTCTGAACTTACAACCTAACAAAACATACATAACTCTTTAACCAACTAGGCTAATGACACTTTATATTTTAAATTCAACACCAAATTTGATGAACGCGGAACATTTTAACAATATAAGTTCAATTTTTTAAATAACTAATTTATATATATATAATGATGCTTAATTTTTAAAGTGTCCGGATTGTCGGGTCGAGAGGTGTGGTTAATTTGAATATATATATGTGAGAGTAAATGAATACTTGGCTCGGATTGTGGGTTAACCCGTCCATAAACTTAAAACAGTTAAAAATAAAATTAAAAATGTTATAGGTATGATTCAAACTTGCAACCTAACAAAACAAATACAACTCTCTAACCAACTAGGCTAATAACACTTTATATTTTAAATTCAACACCAAATTTGATGAACGTAGTGGTTTATCAATAGTTTTTAATCAATCATAATTCTCTTTTGACTCTGGGCTATAGATTTCACTATTATTAGTGAGTAATAATGGAAGAATTCCGTAATATTTATAAAGATAGGGGACATAATTCATATGGATATAGTAAATCTCGCATGGGTTACTTTAATGATAATCTTTATATTTTTCTCGTTCACTCGAAGTATGGGGAAGAAGTGGACTCTAGATGTCAAACTAATTGAGTTGATAAATTAAACTGTATCAATTGTTTTAGAGATCGTTCTGCAATGTGAAAGTAAATGGATACTTAAGTCGGATTGAAGGTTGACCCGTCCACAAATTTAAAACGATTAAAAATAAAATAAAAAATTTTATCATATTTTTACCGTAATATTTTTTCCCCGATTTTTTATATTATTGGATGGGTTAATAATCATCTACAAGTGATGCAATTTTTATCTTACAATATTTTGAATATTTTAATGACACCACCTTCAAAAGATATTGAAGGATTCAATATTGGTGGGACATGATCTCAATCATAACTTTATTTGTATCCACTTAGGGATCCCATTACAAAATTATAAAGTAAAGAATAAAACACCAAAATGGCGAGAAAGCAAAATTAAAATAGAAAAAAGAAAAAGTGATATATGAGGTAAATTTCACCATGGAGGAGAGGATAAAAGCAGGTACATGTGGTGACGATTTATTTAATTCATTAGTGAAAATATACTATAATTTTAAATATTTTTATAAAGATAAAATTCAAGACATTTTAAATGAAATTGAGCAAGTGAACTTTAATATCTTAGATATTAACTTTTGTCACAATGTTATTTTTATTTATTTATTATTTATTATTTAAATCTAAAAGAAAACTGAATAAAATAAAAATCAAGCTTAATTTAATTAGTCATTTATGATATCGGTTAGAAACCAACTACCATATGTTATAATCATTCATAACATTTATATAAAATAAAAATATATTTTAATGTTTTTTTTTCTTCCAAAATCAAAAGAGTATTTATTTCTTAGAGTACTTAACTGTGATAACAATCAAACAACCAAAATCTTTATATAAATGAAAATATTTATGTTATTAAATAATTTAAAGGCTTATTGATGAGTCTCCATTACAATTATAAATTAATTTTAAGATAATAATTTTAAACAGATATCATATTGATATTTGTATGAATAAATCTTGTAGAAATAAAATATGGGAAACGAAAAAAGGAGTTAATTAGCTCATGAAATTAGGGGAAGAGTGGGTATTTTGATTTTGAATTAAACCAATTATTTTAGATTGAAATTTAAGCAATTTCACATTGAACTAATCACGTTAGATTGCAGTTTTACGAGGAGTTTTAAATTAAACCAATCGTGTTAGATTGAAATTTAAACGATTTCGCATTACAAATCACATTAGAGTAAAGTTTGAAGAGGGTTTTGAATTAATCCAATCGCGATAAATTGAAATTTAAACAATTTCGCAATAAACCAATCACGTTAGGTTCAAGTTTTACAAGAAGTTTTGAATTAAACCAATCACGTTAGATTGAAATTTTAAAAAATTCACATTGAACTAATCACGTTGGATTGAAGTTTTACGAGGATTTTAAATAATATTAAACGCGATAAATTGAAATTCAAACAATTTTTGCATTCAACTAATTGCGTTAAATTGAAGTTTAGGAGGGTGTTAACCAATCACGTTAGATTGAAATTTAAATATTTTTCATAAAAATAAACTTCAAGTCATTTTAAAAATAATTGAATAAGTGAACTTTAATATCTTATATATGACTTTTATCACCGTGTTATTTTTATTTATTTATTATTTAAATGTAAAAGAAAACTGAATAAAATAAAAATGAACCTTAATTTAATGATTTGTGATATCTGTTAGAAACCAACTAACATATATTATAACCAGTCATAAGATTTATATAAAATAAAAATATATTTATTTCTTACAATACAACTGTGATATCAATCAAACAAACAACTCTTTATATAAATGAAAATATTTATGTTATTAAATAATTTGAAAGCTTATTGAGGATTCTCCATCACAACTATAAATTTATTTTAAGATAATATTTTAAATAGATTTCATATTGATATTTGTATGAATAAATCTGTAGAAAAAAAAAATATGGGAAAAGAAAAAGAGTTTAGCTCATGAAATTGGGGGAAGGGTGGGCATTTTGCTTTTTAGTTTTGTCTTGGGTTTACCAAAAATAAAAAAAAGTACAAAATTAAAACACATGTAGTAGTAACGTGACACATAAAGATTGGAATACTTTTGGAATTAATATGTGATTCCCCACTTTAAAGGAAAATAAAAAATTAAATTAATTGGGTCGTTTCTTAAGAACGAAGTATGCATGTCATGGCAATTATGTGTGTTTGTGAACGAGCCTTTTAAGCTTGACAATTGCTCTTCACATGCCTAAACCAAAAATGATTTTAATAAAATATATGCATTATTTTTTTTTATAATATATATTTAGTATTTTAAATTAACAAATTTTAAAATAAATAAATAAATATGAAATTTTTAATACGATTAATAAATTTTACCGACCACGAAAATGTTTGGTGCAGTAAAAAATTGTCTTCTTAATTTTTATTTTTTTTTGCTTAACTTAGTTATAATTGGGTGTGTAATCGGGATCAGGGCAATCAAGTTTAGGTTAGAAATATTAATAATTTTATATTGAATTAAATATAAATATCTAGATTAATTAGTTAAATCACTAATGTTCTAATAATTTTAAATAGTTATAACTTCAAATCTTGGAAGGATAGTTTTTAAACTTATTTTTATCATATAACTAATTTTAAGAATTAAAAAAATCATATAATAATTTTATTTAGAATAACTAATAAAATATTTACTAGATAAATAATCTATCAAAAACTACACTAACTCAAAAAAAAGACCTTATAACGAATGGTAAATCAATCAATGTTAACCTCCAAATCAATCGTTATAGCCTGTAACGATTGGTCATAAACCAATAGCCTTCAATCGACATAAGTCTTCTCATTGTTGCCTTAATTGGCAATGGCGATTGGTAGATGACCAATCGTTATAGTCTTATAGCGATTAATTATTATTCCAATCGCTACTACCCAAATCATTTAGTGATCTGTTATTAGACCAATCGCAATTTCCTAATGAGTCTATATCGACTGGTAATCAAACCAATCACAGTTTCTTAATGAGTCTATAGCGAATGGTTGTTATACCAATCACTATAGACTCATTAAGAAATTGTGATTAGTTTAATAACCAATCGCAATAGACTATTTAAGAAACTATGATAGGTCCAATAACCAATTGCTACATGTTAATATGAAAAGAAATTTAAGAATATTACAATACCTATAAAATCGAAAATTTAACTAGAATCATAATTAAACTATAAACACCAAATACACAATTGAACCAAAATCACCCTAACCAATGTTATTAAACAAACACATAACCAAAATATTACCAAGATCATAACGAAAGAAGTTCTTAGCACCAATACCAACATATGAAATCAAAGTAGTATTACACCAACATTTGAATTATAACCAATAATAAAAGTTCTTACTTAATTCGTGTCTTTCCTAGAATTACCGTCTACTTGGGGATGCACGGGTGGAATTGTTGTTAATGACCCTTGACCCAATGATTGAACGTCAATATTAGTAAATTGGGCAAATAATGTAGGATCTATTGATGCACCGCTGGGAATAAACTATGACATAAAACGCATTATCTCGACTCTCTCCATCCTCAACCTCTCTTCCATTTTACCTTCCATTTGAGGCTTCTCCATCCTCAACCTCACTTCCATTTTAGCTTCCATTTGAACATTCACCCCGTTTTCCAACTCATCCCTCACGGTCTTCTCTCCGTCCTTCTAAGATTTCATCGTCTCTTCTGTTGGGTGTGAATGCGATTAAAGTTTGTTGCAGTTCTCTTGTTTATTGATTCTGTTGCACCACTATCTCACACAAAGGAGACAACCCTCTCACTAGCATCCAAACACCACAAAGGAATTTGACCTTATCCTCCCACCAATAGAGTAGTATCTATATATATTATTAGGTCAAGTCCAATAAGTGGGTTACTAAAGATTGTGCCACAATGTTGGGCCAACCAATACTCAACACTCTCCACCTTTGGCCCAAAACAGTGCAAAACACAATCACAGAATCACAAGACACATCACCGTCAATTTATTACCACTGAGGCAATAAAGAGAATACCCAAGGTAAACTCGTCTCATAAAGACCAGGGGCAAGAACACAAAATATGCAAAAATCACAAACATCAAACGCAAGAGCACAAAGCATGCGAAAATCACAAAGATCAAACGCAAGAGCACAAGAATGCGAAAATCACAAAAATCAAACGCAAGAATACAAAGCATGGGAAAATCACAAAGATCTAATGCAAGAGCACAAAGCATGCGAAAATCACAAAGCTCAAATGCAAGAGCACAAAGAATGCGAAAATCACAAAGATCAAACGTAAGAGCACAAAGCATGGGAAAATCACAAGGATTGAAGGCAAAATCACAAAGAATGCCATGTCCACAAAGGACGAACCTCAAAGAGTTTTCCCTAAGTCAAAGTTTAAAATCCGTTGACATGAAATAAATTTTTCAACAGGTAAACACTTAGTACCCATATCAGCAAGATTAAATTCTGAAGGAATTTTCTCTAACTTAACAATGCCCTTTTCAACAATATTCCGAATATAATGAAACCTAACATCAATGGGTTTAGTTCTATCATGAAAAACAGGATTTTTACACAGTTGAATAGCAGATTTACTATAAAAAAACACAACCACATTTTTGTTAAGAAAATCAATTTCAAACAAAACAGCCCTAAGCCAAATTGCTTCCTTAAAAGCTTTAGTGACAGCTACATACTCAAATTCAGATTCTGTAGTAGATAACGTAACAATGGGTTGAAGTTGAGACTTCCAACTTATGTAAGTGCTACACAAAGTAAACACATAGGAAGTAGTAGACTTTCTATTATCCCTATCATTAGCATTATTGGAATCCACATAACCAACCAAATTAGTACCTACAAAACACTTAGAGAAAGTCAAGTCAACATCAATAGTGGTTTTTAGATATCTCAAAAGCCATTTCAAATCATTCCAATGAGGCATACCAGGGTTAGACATAAATCTACTCACGCAACCAACTGTATATGCAATATCAGGCCTAGTACTAATCATGAAATACATAACATATCCTATAGCCTTGGAATAAGGTACATTCTTCATTTCAGTTATATCAGTTTCAGTCTTATGAGACTGATCCTTACTTAACACAAAGTGGGAATCAAGAGGCACATTTACAAATTTAGCATGAGACATAGAAAATTTAATCAAAATTTTAGCAACATATGCACTTTGATTCAACACAAGAGAAAATTGTGTTCTATCTCTAATGATATTCATGCCCAAAATCTTCTTAGCATCACCTAAATCTTTCATGTTAAAATTTTCACAAAGCGATTTTTGCACAAGCATAACAGACGTCAGACACGGGCTAACAATCAACATGTCATCCACATACAATAAAAAAAATACATTCACAAAGTCTACATTCTTGAAATAAAAACAATGATTAGAAGAACTTCTTTTAAACATCAAAGACTGCATGCACTTATCGAACTTGATATTCCATTGCCTAGGAGATTTTTTAAACAATACAAGACTTTTTTTAACAAACAAACATGATCATGCAACTTGGGGTCAACAAACCTCTCAGGTTGATGCATATAAATAATCTTATCAAGTTCACCATGTAAGAAGCAGTAGTAACATCCATTTGCTTCAATTCTCAAGTGAGCAACTAAAGCAAGCATAATTCTAACAGTTATAAATTTGACAACAAGAGCGAAAATTTCAGTATAATATATTCCCTCCTTTTGAGTAAATCCCATGGCTACTAACCTAGCCTTGATTCTGATAGGATTGGCGTAATCGATAGAGACGGGGGTCTAACTATTGATGACGACTTAGGAAAAACTATTTGATAGAAATCCTATTATGGATTTAAATCACTTTCTATTCTGCACAAACCCTTGCAAACTCTTGAACGATTCAAGTGCGGAAATGTTTGCTCAGGTTTGAAGCTAAGAACCAAGAATGAGAAGATGACAGAATGAAAAAGACACATCAGTTTGTTTATGGATGTTTGGAGCTAACTTTCCTACGTCACCGGAAGGATTCACTATACTTTCGAATCAAATATAGTTGCACGAATAGCTCACTATTGAACAGAACAAACTATGTTCAACTTAAAATATGATGAAAAATATCACTCAGCTAAACAATGCTTTGATTCTAACTCTCTCTTGATAAAACACACAGTAAAAGCAAGAAAGCAACTCGTTTGTATGCGTAGATTAAATACTCTATAATTCCAACAGTTCTTCCGTTGTCCTTGAGAATCTTTAAATAAGGGGCAGGTACCAACGGTCGAATCTTCTATAATGACACGTGGCGAGCTTCCATTGGAACGCTTCCACAGTACACATAAGACTCTAAGCACTAGGATCGTGGCCGTATCGATCTGGTAGTGCGCCAAATATTCTTCTAGGATATTCCTGCAAAAACGAGTACTGGGAAGAAGTACTGGAATTAATCAATTGGTTACAACTGACTGTCGTACTGATCTTCACTAGAAAGTGGAGCAGGAGTAGCGTACAGCTAGTTCATCGTGGGTAGACGTGTGCTAGCTTCAAGTAACTACTTTAAGCTTAGCATTAGACGTATTTCACTTAGATGACCTCGTCTAATGAAATTAGATGTCCACGTCTAATAGCAGGATCCATTAGACCACTTGGTCTAACGAGATTAGACGACACGTCTAATTACGGTTCCCTTCAGACTAATCTGAAGGAGTTAGACTACACGTCTAACTTTTATTAGTTAGACTGCACGTCTAACTATACATCCCTTTAGACTAATCTGAAGAAGTTAGAATGCACGTCTAACTCTCATCTGTTAGACTGCACGTCTAACACCGTCTGTTAGACTGCACGTCTAACTCCGTCTATTAGACTGCACGTCTAACTCCGTCTATTAGACTGCACGTCTAACTCTCATCTATTAGACTGTACGTCTAACTACATCTCTTAGACTGCACGTCTAAATCCGTCTGTTAGACTGCACGTCTAACTCCTTCTGTTAGACTACACGTCTAACTACGTTTGTTAGATTGTACGTCTAACTACGTCTGTTAGACTACATGTCTAACTACGCGTTTTAGATTGCATGTCTAACTCCGTATCTGTTAGACTACATGTCTAACTACGTCTCCGTTAGACTGCACGTCTAACTACGTCTCCGTTAAACTACACATCTAACTACGTCTCCGTTAGACTGCACGTCTAACTACGTCTCCGTTAGACTATACGTCTAACTACATCTCCGTTAGACTACACGTCTAACTATGTCTGTTAGACTGCATGTCTAACTTCGTATCCGTTAGACTGCACATCTAACTACGTCTCTGTTAGACTGCACGTCTAACTACGTTTGTTAGACTGCACGTCTAACTACGTCTGTTAGATTGCACATCTAACTCCGTCTATTATACTGCACATCTAGCTACGTCTGTTAGACTGCACGTCTAACTCAATGCATCTAATGCCCAATCAGTATAATGAACCTCATTAAGACTTAGTCTAATATAACATGTTTTTGATACACCTGCACCAAAAACGATTAGACGACATAAATTGAGTTTTATATACATTCATCATCAAAATTCCAATGGTCAAACTACTTTGACACTTAGGCAAAATAATTTGACCCAACAATTTCCCCTTTTTAATGATAATGTTAAAACTTTGCATATGTAACAAATTAAACACCCATCAAATAAAATAAATAGTTAAACTTGTTCATAAAACATACATAAACACTTCCCAAAAGCCAATATTCAGAAACCATGTTTAGTAAACCAAATTTATAAACTAATAGAAGATAGTTTAAAGAGGAGAGATTATTGGCCTTCCCTTTTCACGCGTGGATCAATTGGATAGGGGAATCCTTCACCGCTCATCCCTTCACCAGTCAAAAGATTTTGAAACGGAGGAAGAGAGTGACCGCCACGACCAGTTCCAGAGCTTTTGCCACCCCGATCACCGCTAGTGCTTCTGCCCCCGCGATCACCGTTGCGACCTCCACCTCTTTTACTTGGTCTATCTCTATCATCACTGGTTGGCTTTTGCTTGGACCTAGTCCCAGTTGAAACACCACCACCTCTTCTTCCACTATTGTCTTCACCTTCAGTGATGATATTTTTTTCTTTCTCATCAACAACCTTAACGTCTTCTTCAGCCTGAATCCATCTTGTAAAAGAATCAACTTGTTCTAACCTTTCAGCATCTTCTATTCTCATGTTTCCTTGAACTTTAACCATCTGATTTTGAATCAAGCCTATTCAATCCATAACCTCACGTTGAAGATTAACATTGATTTCTCTTTCAATGTCATGCAACTCAGATTGTCGCTTGAAGAGGTTCTTTTCAAATTTGGAATATGTCTTGTTGACCATATGAAATTCATACATGTTCTTCTTTAGCGTCAGTTCCATCTCTTTGTTGGTTTTAAGAAGATCATCAAATTCCTTCTTGTCCTCTTTCTGGGTCTTCATGATTTTCACCATATTAGATACCATTTCTTCCACATTCTTATGAAGGGTTGCTATCAATAAATTTATGGACTTTATAAGATTCGTACCGTCAGCAGATGATCCTTCGTTAGACGAAATTTCTTGAGAATCTGCTGGAGCGGTCTAAATGGGGACTGATGTGGGTATGAACTTGCATGGACTACTCGGGTTCATCCTTCTCTAATTCACTCTCAGATTTTTATTCTTCTTCTTCCACCACATCTTCACAAACCTTATGAACAATATCGGACAGTTTTCCTGAATCATGAAACGGGTTTAGAATATTCTCATGAATATTTGCAGCATTGATACCAGGAAATGGTAGAGGCTTGGAAGATCTATTTTAGCTTGTTCCCTCTTAGATGAGGAACTCTTCTCCGATTCTTCGTCTTTTGGTTCCCCCTCAGATCTGGCAACATCAAGCTGACTAACTTCATCTTTTTTTTCTTGTGATGCCTCTATTTCAAGAACAGGGGACTTCAACACTTCTTCTTTACGGGAAATAAGAGTCTGAACTGGCTCTTCAACAACTTCCTTTTCTTGAGCAACAAGATCTTGAACAGGCTCTTCAACTTCTTCTTCTTCGATAGACGGATTGGTTTGGATGGGTTCCACAGCTTTCTCCATTACAGGTTGAGCCATTAAACCTTTTTCTTCTTCTGAAAAACATCCCATCTCAATCATAAGAGAAACAACTTGCTCATCTTCTTCAACATTGCAGTCATTTGATAGGTCCATGATTTCATCTTCATCCTAAGAGCTTTCAAAAGGACTAGCTCCTGAACAATTCGCTCCATGTACATAACGGGTAACAACCGAAATGTAATCCTCCATGATCTCGTCCAACTTTTTCAAGGCTTTCTCTTCAGATTTAACATTTTTCTCTTGAGGTTTGAAATTAGCTCTTCTAGCCTGTAGAATTGGAAAGAGAGCTCTTCCTCTTAGATTTGCTTCAACTAGCTCTTTTCTCTTAAGAGCTTCATACAGCTCTGAAGTCTTAGCCCACTTTAAGACTCTCTTCTCATTTTTGACGAGCTTTAACCATTGACAGGTTATACCTTTTCCTTTGATGACCCCATCATATTTAATCGACATTCTGTTTAGGGCCCAAGTATTAAAGATATCTATCTTTTCAGCAGCAACTGCCTTGGCCTAATTCATCATAAGGTCAACAATACACGTTGCCTCAGAAACTTCCTCATTTTCATTGGTTACAATGTCCTTTCCTTTTCCAATAACCTCAATGGGCTTTGGATATGGTCTTGGTCCCCCAAAAACGATTCCAGCTGATTGTCTTGTGGAACGCATGATTTCATGGGCAGACAAAGGTTTGACGAAGAGTCCTGGAGTAGGTTCGACTGGAGCTATCTTGCCAGTCACCAAGGACTCAGTTGGGACAATATTTGGAACATGAGGCAATTCTATTAACATAGAAGTAACCTTTTCAGATTTAACACCACCAGCAGAGGTAAGAGCTGCACTTTGCTCTAGTTCAACAGATTTTGTAGCACCCACTGCTACAAGATTGGTTTGATGGATAAGAGACATAACCTTGTCAAAATTTTCATTGTTTGGACCAACTGACTCAACAGTTGGCCCGGAAGCAGATTCCTCAATAGGAATAAAATCAGATTTCTCTTGTTCCATCAAAGGAACATCAAATTTAGGCACTTCGGCCTGAGATTGGGGAAATGTTACCTTCGATGACGCTTTCAGCGATTTAGACGCGTGAGGCGCCTTTGATTTTTATCCTCTCGAAACAGAGGACTTGGATGGCTTTCGCAACTGACTTGCAGCTGGAGACAAGGGAGACATGGGGATGGTGGCAAGTTCGACTAGACCTTGCCTGACTCTAGAATCAACTATTCCAGAATCCTTCTTCGAAGAGCTCTTAAGGCTGGTAGAACTAGCCTCAGACTCGTTGACAGTTTTGGATCGTTTGGCTCATGTAGACAAGACAGAAGCTGCAGGTTGTTTGGATCTAGTAACAGACCTTCATGATATATGTTGGCTTGAAGCTCCCGAGAGTGACTCTTAGTTGTTCTTCATTTTGACGAGGGTGTTAGAAACTATGAAGACAGTGTACACCCTAGTCGAGTTGATCGTTTCTGAGTCCTCCATCGGAACCTCCAAATGCTCCAACAATTGACTAAGTTGAGCAGCAAAGTTTATGCTCTCTTTGTTCTCTTTATTGATTACAAAACAAAGATTCTGGTACAACGTTGAAGCCCTGTTGACCTGAATTCCTTTTGAGATGGCTGACATGTAGTCAAATCGATGTTGACTATATAAATGGAAGGACCCCGCCTTCCCCTGAAGAGCTTTAGCCACAACGACATTTAACAGAATAAATTGTGGTTTGAGAGACTTCTTGCTCCCGTTGAGTCGAATAGCCGAACCGTCGGCTGAGAAAACCTTCTTCATCTCTTCCGTCACCTCCGATGGCAGATGCAAGTTGAAGGTATGCCCTTCTGATGGAAGTTCAAAGAACTCCGCATAGACCGCTTCGTTGAAGGAGATTTCGGTACCATTCACGGTTGCTACAATAGATTCGCCCACCATTGTCGCAGATTTGAAGAAATCCATTACTTCTTTTTCATGGAAGATGAACGGCCCTCCAAGATACTTTCCTAGACCGGAATATTCAAGGGATCTGAACATTTCGACCACATCTTGCTGATCGAACGTGTAAACGGAAGGAAAATCAACCTGCGGAGTTCAATGACCAAGCGTGATTCTCTTGTTTCCCATTTTTCAGAAGAATACGAATAGTCACACAGAGAACAAAGATTTTTGAGAGAGAAGATCAAAGAAATCTAGGGTTCTTAAAAATTTTGAGAGAGAGAAAGCTTTCAATCTCATGCAAAACTATCCTTATTTAGACTACCAAGAGTCATATAGGATAACTATCGTTTTTCCTAGGGGTATGTCCCATCAATTAATATTAGACGTCCTTTCTAAAGAGTCATCATTATATTGTGCTCACACAGACTTAGATGCATAGAGTGTGAGCAAAAATACGTCTAAGTACACGCTTTTTCCCTTTAGACGACCCCGTCTAATAGACCGATTAAGGCCTTTCGTCTGAGTGTATCTTTATTTTCAAAATAAATTTTCCCTTCTCATTTTGTGCAAGTACAGAATGAATAAACAACTGTTTTGAGATCCTTAAGATCAAAAACATTTTTAACACATAAAAACACTTAGTCCTCTAGAATGGCAAATTCCATTGTTTATCTTCTAAAATGTATACTCAAAAGAGTATTCTCCATGCTTCTTCCTACAGCCCTCATGCATCACCTACACAAGAAACTATTTACAAACTTTGGTACCCACATTCAATTGGGTCCTCGATCAATTAGTCCCTTAGGAATCCATATTTAAGATGTTCTAATGGATTTCCCATTTTGTGTTGTGATTAATGCGTATGATTTTGACTTAGCATACACCTTCCTTCTAGCCACTGATCTCTTAGCTTTTGAAAAATACTTTCTTTTAAAACTTCTTGCCTTTGAGTCAGGTTTTAGATTGCCCGAATTGTTAGCTGCTTCTAACTTATTTTTCAGCCAGCTAACGGTCAGCAGAACATAAATTATTTCATTCTTAAAAGCTACTTTTTCATGAATGGGATCATATTCAATATCAGTTAAACTTCCTTTAACAAAGCTTATTGGCTTAAGCTTGTTATTCGATGAGTTTGACTTTTTGCAAGACCGGTTTGGGTCATCGCCATCAAATCCTAGACCGGATCTAGATCCAGCAGGTTTTAACATGCTGATCTGATGTTTGACAGCTTCTCCAGACCTTGTCCATGCACTAACAACATAGTTTAGTCTCTTGTTTTCAGCAGAAAGAGTTTGAATCTGTTCTTTGAGCATCTCATTCTCGGATGAGATCTCTACTACCTTCTTTTCAAAATATTTGAGTTTTCAATTTGAAATAAAACCAGTTGAGACACTTTAGGTGACAATTTTGTTTCGTTTAGGGATTCTTCTAGCTTTCTGTACTCTATGACCATCCCATCTAGTGCAGCTACCAGTTGTTCCTTTAAAACTTTTCAGAAGAAAAGTCAAATACCTTAGTTTCCTGAGTCTCTTCTTCATCTTCTCTTTCCATGAAGCATGCCACTTCTTCTTCATCACTGGATGAGAAGTAAGAATCACGGTGGTTTCGTCTGTTCTTCATGTCTCCTGCCATAAGAGCCTTCAACTCTTTTTCTTCATCCTTCTTATCTTCACGCTTAGGCTTCCGGCATTCCGATTGGTAATGTCCTGCAATGCCACAATTATAACATTTAACATTAGCTTTGGATTTCTAATTATCATTAGAATTTGAAGAGCTTGAGTTATAGTTGCTCTTCTTCATGAAGTCGCCAAACTTCTTCACGAAAAGAGACATGACATCGCTCCTCAATTGTTGAGCCGCTGTCTTCACATCAGTAGCGACTGGTGGCTCTTCAGTAGTCACCAACGCTTTAGAAATGATAATGGATATGGATTGATCTTCTTCAATCCTACAGTTCAGATCGAACTCATAGGCCTTGAGATCAACGAACAGGTCGAAGAGCGAGATCTTGTTGAGGTCTTTGGATTCCCTCATAGCCATCGTCTTTAAGTCTCATTCCCTCAGAAGAGCGCACATGACCTTAATAGCAAGCTCCCTATTCCTATAGGTCTTGTCAAGGATAGATAAAGAGGAGACAATCTGGATGAATCTGGTGTCGAACTCGTTCATTGTTTCACCGGAATGCATCTTGAAGCTGTCAAACTGTTGAGTGGCAACCATGATCTTGTTTTCCTTGGTTTGCTTATTACCCTCACACAGTTGGGTGAGTCTGTACCAGACCTCTTTAGCAGTATCACACTCGATGATGTAGTTGAACATGCTGTCATCGAGAGATATGTACAGAACATCTAAGGCCATGTTGTTGAGGTTGTTCTTCATCTTGTCTTCACTGGTCCATTCGGATTTCTCCTTATCGATCTTGATAGGACCATCTGTGATGACACTCCACATATCGTCATGAAGAGAGGAGAGATGAGCACAAACTCTCTTCTTCCATACGATATAGTTTCTATAAAGAATGTGGGGATTGCAGTTGCACTGGCATCTTTGGTTATGGTCGACATTCTTGGAAAAGGCTTGAGAATAGAAACAGAGCTCTGATACCAATTGATAGGATCAACGTAATCAATAGAGACGGGGGTCTGGCTATTGATGACGACTTAGGAAAAACGATTTGATATAAATACTATTATGCACAAACCCTTGCAAACTCTTGAACGATTCAAGTGTGAAAATGTTTGCTTAGGTTTGAAGCTAAGAACCAAGAATGAGAAGATGACAGAATGAAAAAGACAAAGCAGTTTGTTTATGGATGTTTAGAGCTAACTATCCTACGTCGCCTCTTCTTCCAACCACCGGAATGATTCACTATACTTTCGAATCAAATACAGTTGCACGAATAGCTCACTATTGAATAGAACAGACTTTGTTTAACTTACAATATGATGAAGAATATCACTCAGATAAACAATGCTTTGATTCTATCTCTCTCTTGATAAAACACACAGTAAAAGAAAGAAAGCAACTCGTTTATATGTGTAGATTGAATACTATGTAATTCCATTAGTTCTTCTGTTGTCCTTGAAAATCTTTAAATAAGGGTCAGGTACCAACGGTCGAATCTTCCATAATGACATGTGGCGAGCTTCCGTTAGAACGCCTCCATAGTACACAGAAGACTCTAAGCACTAGGATCGTGGCCATACCAATCTGGTAGTGCGCCAAATATTCTTCTAGGATATTCCTATAAAAACGAGTAGTGGGAAGAATATTCGTTTACGTGATATTAATCAATTGGTTACAATTGGCTATCGTACTGATCTTCACTGGAAAGTGGAGTAGGAGTAGCATACAGCTAGTTGATCGTGGGTAGACGTGTGATAGCTTCAAGCAACTACTTTAAGCTTGACATTAGACGTATTTCACTTAGACGACTTCGTCTAATGAAATTAGATGCCCACGTCTAGTAGTAGGATCCATTAGACCACCTGGTCTAACGGGATTAGACGACACGTCTAATTACATTCCCTTCAGACTAATCTGAAGGAGTTAGACTGCACGTCTAACTTTCATTAGTTAGACTGCACGTCTAACTATACATCCTTTCAGACTAATATGAAGGATTTAGACTACACGTCTAACTCTAATCTGTTAGACTGCACGTCAACTCCGTATGTTAGACTGCACGTCTAACTCTCATTTGTTAGACTGCACGTCTAACTCTCATATGTTAGACTGCACGTCTAACTCTCATCTGTTAGACTGCACGTCTATCTCTGTCTGTTAGACTGCACGTCTAACTACGTTTGTTAGACTGCACGTCTAACTACGTCTATTAGACTACACGTCTAATTATGTCTGTTTGATTGCACGTGTAACTCCGTATCCGTTAGACTTCACGTCTAACTACGTCTCCGTTAGACTACACGTCTAACTACGTCTGTTAAACTGCACATCTAACTACATCTGTTAGACTGCACGTCTAACTCCGTATCCGTTAGACTTCACGTCTAACTACGTCTGTTAGACTGCACGTCTAACTACGTCTGTTAGACAACACGTCTAACTCCATCTGCTAGACTGCACATCTAACTATGTCTGTTAGACTGCATGTCTAACTCAATGCATATAATGCCAAATAAGTCTAATGAACCTCGTTAAGACTTAGTCTAATATAACCTGTTTTCGATACACCTACTCCAAAAACGATTAGACGACATAGATTGAGTTTTATATACATTCATCATCAAAATTCCAATGGTTAAACTACTTTGACACTTAGTCAAAATAATTTGACCCAACAGATTCTAACTTTTTCAGACTCTTGCTTCACCTCATACAACCACTTACAATCCACTAAGGAGCAATTATGAGGTTAAGGAACAAGTTTCCAAGTATTATTGATTCTCAAGAAATTCATCTCATTATTCAAAGAAACAATCCATTCAGTAGAAAACTTAGACCTCAAAGCTTCTTTGTAAGAGCTAGGCTCATTACAGTCTAGGGATTCAAACATGTTAAAAGTAAATGAAGACATATTACAATTATTAAAATTATCATCCCTAAATTTATCAGGCATTCTAACAGTTCTTCTACTTCTATCCCTGGGAAGTTGATAGTCATGCAAATCATCAGATAAATCATGTGAATCAGATAACACATTTGAATCATTCAAATCATCAAGAAAATCATGTGAATCAAACAAAACATTTGAATCATGAAAATCATCAATATCATGCACATTATCATGCTCCACCTCATTCAGAACATTCACATCATGTTCAGCAGGTTGATCATATACGACAGGCACATGCTCCACCTTATTAGGAGCATCATTAACAGGAGTGGGAGACATAGACAAGCAAGAAAAATTATTCTCATTAAAGACAACATCTCTACATATCACAATCCTAAGCCCATATTCACATTCCATAGGCATGCTTTGTGATTTTGCCTTCAATCTTTGTGATTTTCCCATGCTTTGTGCTCTTACGTTTGATCTTTGTGATTTTCGCATTCTTTGTGCTCTTACATTTGATCTTTGTGATTTTCGCATGCTTTGTGCTCTTGTATTAGAGTATCTAAGGTTTTAGGGGTGAGGTGGCGCCAATGGAATGTGCTATTTGGAATAAAATTATTCTCTCGAATAATGACACCCAAATGCCGACTCCACATGCCCCTATTTTTTCAGTACGACTTTCTTTTAATTTGGATAAATGTGACAAGCACCTTTTCTCCATTATCTGTCAATTTGGCCAACTCAAAGTGTTTGTTGCTACCTTGCCTTCTACGGGATCTTGAAGACTCTGTATTTGTACTCATCCTTCGGTTGTGTGGGTTCTACAAGATTTAGCTCCTCAGGGATATCCTCTACTCGAGTATGCGATGAAGAGTCACCCAAATTTATTTATTTTTCTTTCTAAGGGAATTGAGTTGTGTTTGCAAAAATCCAGGCTAAAATCTCTTTGGAGGTGCCATTTATACATGGAAGAAAGATTTAACATAAACATCTAAACAATAACGAAGAAAAGTGAATAATAATAATATCATACATTTGACTGTTTAGGATTTGTCTTTGTTATAACATCTCAACCCGATTTATTACCAATGTCTTTGGCATAGAATATTTGTTTTTCTTGGGTTGCCAATATAAATGGCTCAATTTGATATTGAGACTTCCGTTGACGATTTAGGCTAACAAATCCGTATTTATCAGTTTGAAGTCGTGTAGCTCCGAAATGCACATCATACTAAATGCACTTAAATAAAACAATTCATTTACCACTAAGGTATTGCACTTCAATTATATATGTAAGCACATCATAATAAATTTGTGTTTCCATGCCATGACAACCAATCACGAATATTCCACTATTCTAAGTCTTCAATTCAAGGTCATGACTTTTATTGGTGAATGTATATCCATTTATTTTTCACCAAATAAAAGTTATTGCCTATTGTGTGGGACCGATTCCTAACATTTATATCTCAAAACTTCTTTCGCTTTTGTCAGAAAGTTGTTGAACTCTAATTTTGAACCATGTGTTATATTCTTAATCGCATAGACCACTTGAGTATTGTTGAATATACTCGCTGCATATTAAACACATAATCAACTTTTTGATAACATTCATACATTTAAAAAAAACTTGAGAGCATTCATACCGATTAATTTGCTCCGCTTCTTCACAAGTTATTAACACATATGAATGAGTCAATTCTTGTTCATCTGATTCAAAATGTATGTTCTCCCTAATGATAATTCCTCAATAGATGAAAATTTGGCAAGAGAACTCGGTGGTTGGGGTGACATGTGCACCGTGGAATCTTGAAAATACGTAGCACACAAGCTGATACTTTCATTTACAAGAAAACTCTCACTAATTGATGTTTCAGGATGATATTTATTTCGAACATATCCTTTCAAAGTTCCCATATATTGTTCTATCGGATACATCCATTTATATTGAATTGACCCTCCAATCAAAGTGTCCATTGCTAAATGAATAGGCAAATATATCATAATGTCAAAAAATCTGGGCAAAAATATTTTTTCTAACTTGCACAGTGTTACAACAATATCATTTTGAAGTTGTTCTAAGTCGGCTTTCAATAGTGATTTTGAACACAACTTCTGAAATAATTTTGAAAAGCCCACAATAACTTCATATACCTCATAATCAAGTAAACCACGTGTCGTAAGTGAAATAAGACACTTTAGTAAAATATGAAAATCGTGATTTTTTAATTCGGAAATCTTTAAATCTTTGACATTTATACATCTTCCAATGTTCGAGAAAAACCCTTCTGGCATTCTTATGTCTTTTAAAAATTGACACAACTTCAATTTTTTTTTCATTAGACAATGTATAAGGACCGAATTTATATTGAAGAACACCCCTCACATCAATTGTTGCATGTAAATGATGACATATATTCATGAGCTCCAATTCTTAACGTGCTTTTAAATTATCTTTGGTCTTTCCTTTTAGATCCATGATGATTCCAAGAACACTAACACATATATTTTTTCAATATGCATCACGTCAAAATTATGTTTCAGTAATAAATCTTTCGAATAAGGTAATTCTAAGAAAATACTCATCTTATTCCAATTGTCATCCTGATTTTGATGATTTACAATATCCTTTCTAGTGGGATCTCGAGTGATAACTCTACCTTTCAAATCGCGTACTTGTCTAAAAATCTCACGTCCCGATAATACTTGAGGCGCACTTCTCAATTCGATAGTTCCATCGAACAATTCAAAAGTCTACGAAATTTAAAATTTGGTGGGAGAAATCGTCGATGACACATGTAACACTCTTTATTATCATTTATCAATCTCATGGAGCAAGTGTTCTTATTACAAGATGGGCATGCCAATTTACCCTTCGTAATACATTCAGACAAATTTGCATAAGCAGAAAAGTCGTTTATTATCCACATTAAACTAGCACGCAATTTAAAATTGTAAGAAGTTGAGACGTCATAAGTTTCTATGCCGATACTCTACAACTCACTTAATTCGTCAATTAACGGCTATAAAAATACATCAATTGCATCTCCTGGACTCTCTAGATCCGGAATTAACATGGATAGTATAAAATTGGAAGAGTTCATGAAAATTGTCGGAGAACGTTATAAGGAATGAGGATCACTGGCCAAATGCTACACAATGTCTTTCCATTTACAAACGGTTGAAATACATCACTCGCAAAACCAAAAATTACATCATGAGGCTCAATTGCAAATTTTGGATAATCTTCATTGAATAATTACCTTGCCAAAGAATCAACGAGATGTCGTAAAACTTAATCATCAACCTTTGTATCGTTGTTCCACGTTATTAAAGGAGTAGTTTTAGAACACATATATAATCTTTGCAATCTCGGTATCAAAAGGAATAACATAACACCTTATTGAGGATAGTTTTTCCATTCGCTTTGTTCTTAGGTTCTCCACTCAATTCTTTAGATTTCCACCGAGAAACTCCACACACTTTACATGAATTCAAAATTTTGTCATCTTTTTGATACATTATACAACCATTTTTACAAGCATTTATCTTCTCATAACAAAGACCAACATCTAAAAGAAACTTCTTACAATGATAATAAGAATCGGGAAGATTAGAATTCACCGACAATATTTCTTCCTTTTAATAGTTTTAACAACATGTTAAATTAAGAATTTGTCCATTGTCCAAAATTCTTGAGGTGGAGTAATTTTAAAATTGTTGATGCTTTTGAAATTTGGGAGCCTTCATACAATGCTTCATTTGATTCGTTTAAGAATCTGTAGAACTTTTTGTATCCTCATTTTCCTCTTCCTCATTTTCCCCATCCTCATTTGCCCCTTCGGTATTTGCCCCTTCCTAAATTGATGCATCAACACCACGTGGATATAAATCGTTTATGATATTTCTCATACAAACATCCCATCAAAATAATTACGCCTCAAGTGTACATCCACTATAACATCAATATGAAGTTTTCCTAATATATCTTCTTACTTCTTACATTAGAACTACTATCAATTTGTACAACACTAGTAAAAAAAGACTCTATTGCGATTGGTAAACCAATCGTTATTAATCTCCATACCAATCGTCATAGACTTTTAGCGATTGGACATAAACCAATCGTCATCAATCGGTAGAGGTCTTCTCGCAGTTTCCTTAATTGGATACGACCATTGGTAAAATACCAATCGCAATTATCCTTTATCCTATAGCAATTGGTGTTTAATCCAATCTCCATTACCTTTTATCCTCTAGCGATTGGTGTTTAATCCAATCGCCATTACCTTTTATCCTCTAGCGATTGATTCTTAATCCAATCGCGATTCTTTTTAGCTTTTGGCGATTGGTCCATTAACCAATCGCTACTTTCAATATAAATAATAATATTATATTCAATAATAATATTATAATAATACCTATAAAACCGAAAATTTAACTACTACATACCATACTCAATTGAACCAATATCATCATAACCCAATGTTATTAAACAACCACAACCAAAATATACCAAGTTCATAACAATAAAGTTCTTAAAACAAACACCAACATTTAAAATCAAAGTTTAGTATCACACATAAACATTAGAAACCTAACAAAAATTATTTAATTAAAGTTCTTACTTAATTCGCGTCTTCCCCAGAATCTCATCGTCTTGTTGGGGCTGCACAAGTGGAATTGCAGTTGATGACCCTTGACCCGATGATTGACCTCCTAGATTAGTAAACTGGGCAAATAATGTAGGATCTATCGATGCACCGCCAGGTATAAACTAGGACATAAAACGCATCATCTCGGCTCTCTCTATCCTCAACCTTTCTTCCATTTCAGCTTTCATTTGAGCCCTCTCCTCGGCTCTCTCTATCCTCAACCCCTCTTCCATTTCAGCCCTCTCCGTCCTCATCCTCTCTTCAATATCATCGATTTTTCTTTGCATTGTCACATTATCTCGACGTATTTATTTTTTGGATATTGCAGGCCCTTTAACTCTGGAAGCTAAAATTGATCCCATTCCTATAATATTTCCTTTATCTTGAGAACCAAAAACTCCTTCAGCCAAATCGACATAAAAAATGTTGGGACGTTCAGCTCGCAACTGTCATAATTCATCATACAACAAAAAATATGTTAATATCAATAATTGATAAAAATGTAAAGTAACATATTTATATACTTACCACTTTCTCTAGAATATATGATAGGATCGGCTTTATCGATAGAGACGGGGTCTGGCTAAGGATGAAGGCTTATGAAAAACGGTTTGAAAGAAATCCTGTTAGGGATTTAATTCACTTTCTATTCTACGCAAACACTCGTAAACACTTGAAACAGATTCAAGGCGGAATTGTTTACTTGGATTTGAAGCACAAGATGCAATATGAAAAGATGACAGGGATGAAAGAACACATCAGTTTGATTATGGATGTTCGGAGAAACTCTCCTACGTCACCCATTCTTCCAACCACCGGAAGGATTCACTATCATATAATTCGAATCAAATACAGTTTACACACACTCATCTCACTATTAAACAGAACACTTTCTGTTCAATTACAAGATGAAGAATATCACTTAACTAAAGGTGTTTTGATTCTAGCTCTCTCTTGATTCACACACAATAAAATCAGAAAGTAACTTCACAGTATGAGTTCAGTAAGCAAGATGATTGAGTAGTTTCTCTCTCTGCAAAATCAGATTGCTTGAGGCAAATTCGTAAGGCAAATTATTATCGTTGAGGCAGATTGTCCGTTGTCCTATAGATTTGTTAAATACTGAGTAGAAGCTAACAGTCGAATCTTTTAGAATGATATGTGGCACTCTTTCATTTGAAAGTCTCCATTGTACACATCAGGTTCTAAGCACAAGGATCGTGGCCGTACATCACTGGTAGTGCGCCGAATATTCTATTAGGGATGTACCTGCAAAACAAGTAATGTGAGGAAAATTCTCTTACGTGGCATTCCTTGGTTGGTTGCATATAGCTGTTGTACTAATCTTCACTAGAAAGTGGAGCAAAAGTAGGGTACAACTATAGCATGTGGGTAGGTGAAATGCTAGCTTCAAGCAACTACTTAAGGTAAGTATTAGACGTATTTCAGTTAGACGGATTGTAAAATCAGTCTAATGAAATCACACATTTCCTTTTAATAATAACATCTATTAGACCGCCTAGTCTAATAGAATTAGACTTACGTCTAATTACAATAACCATTAGACGATACGTCTAACTCTACTAAGTTAGACTACACGTATAATTTCGGTTCTACCTCAGAATTGTCTGAAGGAGTTAGACGCACGTCTAACTTTCACTGATTAGACTACATGTCTAATTATCCAATAACCATTAGACGGTACGTCTAACTCCACTGAGTTAGACTACACGTCTAATTCCGGTTCTACCTCAGACTTGTCTGAAGGAGTTAGACGCACATCTAACTTTCATTAATTAGACTACACGTCTAATTATCCAATAACCATTAGACGGTACGTCTAACTGCACTGAGTTAGACTACACATCTAATTCTGGTTCTACCTCTGACTTGTCTGAAGGAGTTAGATGGACGTCTAACTTTCATTAATTAGACTACACGTCTAATTCCGAACAAATTAGACTATCCGTCTAATTGTACATATATTAGACTACACGTCTAACTCCGGTCAGTTAGACTGTACGTCTAATTCCGAATATCTATTAGACCATCCGTCTAATTACAAGTCTATTAGACTACACGTCTAACTCCGGTGAGTTAGACGGTACATCTTATTTCGAACACATTAGACTTACGTCTAATTCCGTGTATTCATTAGACTTACATATAATTCTTTACATTAATTAGACTACACATCAAACTCCGATGAGTTAGACTGTACGTCTAATTCTATGCATTCATTAGACTACACGTCTAACTCCGATGAGTTAGACTGTACGTCTAATTCTATGCATTAGACTTACGTCTAATTCCGTGTGTCTATTAGACCATCCGTCTAATTACACGTCTATTAGACTACACGTCTAACTCCGATGAGTTAGACTGTACGTCTAATTCTATGCATTCATTAGACTACACGTCTAACTCCGATGAGTTAGACTGTACGTCTAATTCTATGCATTTAATGCCAAAATCGGTCTAATGACCCTCATTAGAGCCAAGTCTTATGAAATATTATTTCAATACACCTCCATCAAAACTCATAAGTCATTTTCATCATCAAAATCTCAGTGGTTAAATTATTTCAACACTTAGTCAAAATAATTTGACCCAACAGAATATGAGGAGCAACAATTTTATCTTTTATGGTCCTTGTCGCCAAAAACAAATCTTCATAGTTTAGAATTGATCCTTCTTGCAATTCCTGAGAATGTAAGTTAAATTTTAATTCATTTAAAAATAAAGATAAAAAAATAAGTATTACCATTTCTCGCTGTATCTGTATAAAAGACTTGCTACCAGAATGATGTGCATATCTTGATTTGTTTTTGTTTACAATGCTTGTAGCACTTCGTTTCTGCAATTAATATATGATGTTAGATTCAAAATGTTATATTTAGTACAAAATATGAAAGAAGAACCTGAAATTTGTTGGTAAAATAATAGTTCTCAAGAAACCATTCCCAATCTTGTTGTGTCATTTCATCAGGCTTATCTATCCTGATTTCTTCCACATCTCCATTGTGCTTCCTTATCTTAGTGGATTTATGTCGTACCTCCAATCCTCCCACCTCGCCTTAATGTGTTTCAAAGTGTCGTCTTGATAACTCTCAATATCATCTAAATCAAATTTATCCTGAAATAAAACATTTTATAAAAAAACGATTAATTTTAAACAAAAATGTATTAAAAACGATTAACTTACGATAACGGATTGCCATAAAGTATCTATGGTGGTGGGGGTGAGGTGGCGCCAATTGACCGTGCAATGTGGAATAATATTGTTCTCTGGAACAATAGCCCCCAAATGACGACTTTTGCAGTACGACTTTCTTTCAATTGGGTTAAATATGAATTGCACATTTTCTCCATTAACCGTCAATTTGGCCAATTCAAAGTTTTTGTTAGTACATCGCCTTCTTTGGGAGCTTGAAGACTTTGTATGTGTGATTTCATCCGACAATTGTGTGGGTTCATCTAAATTTTGCACATCATCATCAGTGGATGGCCGCTTATCAGTAGATGGTCGTGTGAGCTCTACAACATTGTGCTCCTCAAGGATATCCTCCACTCGAGTACGCGACAAAGACTCACCCGAACTCCTTTTTTTCTTTCTAAGGGCATTGAGTTGTGATTGTAAAAATCCAGGCTGAAAACTCTTTGGAGGTGCCATTTATACCTGAAAGAAATATCTAACATTAACATATAAAAAATAACGAAGAATAATAAAGAAATGTAGCAATAATATTATCATACATTTGACTGTTTAGGATTTGTCTTTGTTACAATATCCTAACCCGATTTATTACCAATATCTTTGGCATAAAATATTTGTTTTGCTTGGGTTGCCAATATAAACGGCTCATTTTGATATTGAGACTTCCGTTGACGATTTAAGCTAACAAATCTGTATTTATCAGTTTGAAGTCGTGTAGCTCCGGAATGCACATCATACCAAATGCACTTAAATACAACAATTCGTTTACCACTAAGGTATTGCATTTCAATTATATCTGTAAGCACACCATAATTATTTCGTGTTTCCGTTCCATGACAATCAATCACGAGTATTCCACTATTCTGAGTCTTCAATCCAAGGTCATGTCTTCTAGTGGAGAACTTATATCCATTTAATTTACACCAAATAAAAGTTGACTCATATTGTGTGGGACCGATTCCTAACATTTGTAGCTCAAAACTTTTTTCGCTTTTGTCAGAAAGTTGTTTTACTCTATTTTTGAACCATGTGTTATATTCTTCATCGGATCGACCACTTTAGCATTCTTGGATATACTCGCTGCATATTACACACATAATCATTTTTTTGATAACATTCATACATATAAAAAAAACTTGTGAAAATTCATACCCATAAAATGGCTCTGCTTCTTCACAATCCTTTAACACATATGAATGAGCCAATTCTCGTTCATCTGATTCGTAAATGTATGTTCTCCCTGATGATAAATCCTCAACAAATGAAAATATTGCAAAAGAACTCGATGGTTGGGGTGACATGTGGACCGAGGATCTAGAAAATACGTAGCACATAAGGTCATACTTTCATTTACCAGATAACTTTCACTAATTGATGCTTTAGGATGATATTTATTTCGAACATTTCCATTCAAAGTTCCTATATATTGTTCTATCGGATACATCCATCTATATTGAACTGGTCCCACAATAAAATCCTCCATTTCTAAATGAATAGGCAAATGTATCATAATGTCAAAAAATTCGGGCAAAAATATTATTTCTAACTTGCACAATGTTACAACAATATCATTATAAAGTTGTTCTAAGTCGGCTTTCAATAGTGATTTTGAACACAACTTCTGAAAGAAATTTGAAACACCCACAATAGCTTCATATACCTCATCCTCAAGTAAACCACGTGTCGCAAGCGGAATAAGATACTCTAGTAAAATATGGAAATCATGAGTTTTTAATCCGAAAATCATTAACTCTTTTACATTTATACATCCTCCAATGTTCGAGCAAAACCCTTCTGGCATTCTTATGTCTTTTAAAAATTGACACAACTTCCTTTTTTTTCATTAGACAATGTATAAGGACCGACTGAATATTGAAGAACACCCATCGCATCAACTGTTGCATGTAAATAAAGACGTATATTCATGAGCTCCAAATCTTGAGGTGCTTTTAAATTATCTTTGGTCTTTCCTTTTAGATCCATGATGGTTCCAAGAACATTATCACATATATTTTTTTCAATATGCATCACATCTAAATTATGTATCAGCAATAAATCTTTCCAATAAGGTAATTCAAAGAATATACTCATTTTATTCCAATTGTCACCCCGATTTTGATGATTCATAATATCCTTTCTAGTGGGATCTCGAGTGAGAACTCTACCTTTCAAATTGCGTACTTGTCTAAGAATCTCATGTCCCGATAATAATTGAGGCGCACTTCTCGATTCAATAGTGCCATCGAACAATTCCTTTTGTCTACGAAATTTATGATTTGGTGGGAGAAATCGTCGATGACACATGTAACACTCTTTATTACCATTTGTCAATCTCATGGAACAAGTGTTCTTATTACAAGATGGGCATGCCAATTTTCCCTTCGTACTCCATCCAGATAAATTTGCATAAGCAGGAAAGTCGTTTATTGTCCACATTAAACTAATACGCAATTTAAGATTCTGAGAAGTTGAGACGTCATAAGTTTTTACGCTGGTACTCCACAACTCACTTAATTCTTCAATTAAAGGTTGTAAAAATACATCAATTTCATCGCCTAAACTCTTTGGACCGGAAATTAGCATGGATAGTATAAAATTGGAAGAGTTCATGCAAAGTGTCGAAGAAACGTTATAAGGAATTAGGATCACTGCCAAATGCTGTACGATGTCTTTCCATTTGCAAACGGTTGAAATTCATCACTTGCGAGACCAAGTCTTACATTACGAGACTCAATTGCAAAATTTGGATAATCTTCATCGAATGATTTCCATGTCAAAAAATCAGTGGGATGTCGCAAAACTTCATCATCAACCCTTGTATTTTTGTGCCACGTCATTAAAGGAGCAGTTTTAGAACACATATGTAATCTTTGCAATCTCGGTATTAGTGGGAAGTAACGTAACACATTATTGAAGATAGTTTTTCCATTCGCTTTCTTCTTAGGTTCTCCATTCGATTCTTCAGTTTTTCACTGAGAAACTTCACACACTTTACAAGAATTCAAAATCCTATTATCTTTTCGATACAGCATACAGTTGTTTATACACGCATCTATCTTCTCATATGAAAGACCAACATCTGTAAGAAACTTCTTACAATGATATTAAGAATCGGGAATATTAGAATTCAATGGCAAAATTTATTCTTTTAACAATTTTAACAACATGTTAAAATAGGAATTTGTCCATTGTCCAACATTCTTAAGGTGGAGTAATTTCAGTAATGTTGACACCTTAGAAATTCGGGAGCCTTCATACAATGCTTCATTTGATTCGTTTAAGAGTCTGTAGAATATTTTAGCATCCTCATTTGCCCTTTCCTCATTTGCCCCTTTCCTCATTTGCCCCTTCCTCATTTGATGCATCAACACCACGTGGATATAAATCGTTTATTATATTTCTCATACAAAATCCCCATCAAAATCATTACGCTCCAAATTTACATCCTCTGTAGCATCGATATGAAGTTTTCCCAAATTATCTTCTTCAGTTTGTACATTAGAACTACTATCAATCTGTAGAGCAATCCTATCATCGCGTCGTCGTTTTTCTCCATGACAATTCCAAAATGTGTAGCTCTTCCTTCTTCCATTCAAAATAAAATGTTTTCTTATGTCTTGTTTGTCTAAATATACTCTATTACCACATTTAACGCATGGACATGAAATGTTGGTAATTCGTCCAGAACTCACAGCAAAACTAAGAAAAGAATCGACTCCTTAAATGTATTCTGGAAGATGTTGATCTTTTTCCGTATATATCATCCATTTCTTATCAGGGATATCCATATTTAAACCTAAATCAATGTGAATACCTAAATCAATATGAAAACCTAAATCAATATAAATATCAAAAAATATTTATTAAAAATACATATCATAATCTAAATCAATGTCAAGTGAAAACCTAAATCAATATCATGTCAAAACCTAAATAAATATCATGTCAAAACCTAAATCAATATCATGTCAAAACATAAATGAATATCTATCAAAACCTAAATCAATATATATCAAAAAGTCATGTTGATCAAAAATAGCTATCATAACCTAAATCAATGTCATGTCAAAACCTAAATCAATATCTATCAAAACATAAATCAATATATCTATCAAACCTAAATCAATATATATCCAAACCTATATTCAATATCAAATCATGAACATAATTTTTTTTAGCAATTTCAACAATGACCTAAAAATTTAAGTTTAAATACCTAGATTCAAGGAAACTCCGATCACAAATGAAAAAACAAGAACTCAGGTGGCGCGAGAAAAACACATCTTCAACAACTCCTTAATCTAGCATTCAACCAAAAAGAAATGAAATTAAAACAAATGTTAAGAACAAAAGATGGTTATAGCAAAAATCAAAGATGTTAATTACTTGGCGCGTAGCTACTACTCATGTGCTTGAGGCAATTATTCAAGCTTCTACAGTTTAAATTAAGTGGCATAATAGCACAGTAAGAAATTTGAACATATATTGGCCCTTATTCAAATCAATAAAGTGATGATAATATTTCAAGAGGCACATTAAGCTTGCTTACTATAAAGAGACCTGGTTACTAACAAACTCCTAGCTCATGTTCACCTTATGTATGACAGCCTAAGGTGCTAACCATCGAACAAGACATAAAGCAAACACACAAACAAAATAAATCTCCAGAAAAAGGTTCAATCAATTAATCATAAAAGCATGGAAAATCAAAACAATAACAAGCATCCATGTTTATGACATCAATCGGTAGAGGTCTTCTCCATACCAATCCTAATGATTCGTTTAAGAAATAAAGAAATATGTTGTTCAAAATTAAGAGAAAAAATAACACCTAAAACCATAAAAATAACACCTAAATACAATTTTTTATTTACATATATGAAGCCAAATCTGATATGTATACACGAATATGCACACAGAAGTATGAATACACAAGTGGTATGACAAATAGAAATCAGAAATGCAAACAATTAACTAGCTAAAGAGGAGACTACACTTGTAACTAGAACAAAGCAAACCAAAATATTGCATTAACAAATTATTAGAAACATGAACAGATATAGCTATACTGATTTGTCTATCTTCCTCTGTAACATTGCATTCGGTTGAACTATTATGAAATAAATAGTAATAATATGAATATACTAATTAAACTCGAATCATTTAAGTCATAGATGATTTGAAGGAAAGAGAATAGAACACCTTGTTTCCTGCTAAAGTTTCCTGCTTGTTTCGAATTATTAGAAACATTGCATTCGGTTGAAATATTAAGAAATAAATAGCAGCAATATGAATCTACTAAACAAGGTGAATTTATAACCATTGAAGCAATCATCCATGTAAATACCAAAAAGTAGAAAAGAAAGATGAAGAGAGAGATCTGTACCTTCAACGAGTTGAGACGAGGAAGATGAAGAATCTGATTGAAGACGATGATGGAGAAGGGCGGCGAGACGAGGAAGTTGAAGACGATTAGAGAAGAGAGAGAAACAATGGCGGCAACGGTGAGTAGCGTTTGGTCCAAGCCAGGCGCCTGGGCACTTGAATCCGAAGAAAACGAAGCTGAACTTCTACGTCAATCCAAGGAAGAACTCATCAGAAAATCTGATACCGATCTAAGCGATTTCCCTTCACTATTTGCGGCCGCCGTAACCAAAACCAAGAAGAAGAAGCCTCAAACCCTATCCTTAGGTGAGTTCGCTAATTCTAAATATTCAAATCCCACTTGTTGTATTACTCTTAGCTAGGAGGGAAATTTGATGAAATGGCCCCCATAACAGGGGAAATTCCAAAAAGGGCCCCCGCCTACTAAAGTTGGTAAAAAGGGCCCTTTTGCCCTGCGAAATGTCGGAAATACCCCCTCGGCGCCATTTCTTACGCTCAAAGACGCGAATTATCAATCACGCGATTTAATCTGAATCGCGTGAGTTCATCACCGCGATTTAGATGAAACGCGTGATTGGTAATTCGCGTTTTTAAATGTACGCGATTTACCATGCACGCGATTTAATCTAAATCGCGGTGATGAACTCACGCGATTCAGATTAAATCGCGTCCATGGTAAATCGCGTCTTTAGTCTTATATATTACTTTTCTGCCCTAATTTAAAACAAACCCTAAATACCATTTCTTCACAAGCACATAACAAAAACGGAAATGTCATTTCTTAAACGAGAAATGAATGAATAAGCGTGAAATGCATGCATGCAGAATAAGAACACTGATACAATACTCGTCATATACCCTAAAAGCATTTACACACATAAACGAAACCAGAACCAAACCCTAAACCCTAAATACATCAATATAAATCAATATAAACGGAATAATACACATCAACACCTAACCCTAACTATTAAGCCCTAAACTCACCGGAATATGTCAAAAAGACGGTGGAAAGACGATGATGTCGAATAGACGGTGGAAAGTCGAAGATGTTGGACGAGGAACGATGTTGAGGAACGATGATCTTGATCGATGTTGAAGGAAGTCGGCAGTTGAGAAGACGTGGTTTTGGAAGTCGGAGTGGGAGGGAGAATCGGGGTGGTTTTGTTTTAAATTAGGGCCGAAAAATTATATATACGACTAAAGACGCGATTTACCATGGACGCGATTTAATCTGAATCGCGTGAGTTCATCACCGCGATTTAGATTAAATCGCGTGCATGGTAAATCGCGTACATTTAAAAACGCGAATTACCAATCACGCGTTTCATCTAAATCGCGGTGATGAACTCACGCGATTTAGATGAAACGCGTGATTGGTAATTCGCGTCTTTGAGCGTAAGAAATGGCGCCGAAGGGGTATTTCCGACATTTCGCGGGGCAAAAGAGCCCTTTTTGCCAACTTTAGTAGGCGGGGGCCCTTTTTGGAATTTCCCCTGTTATGGGGCCATTTCATCAAATTTCCCAGCTAGGAGTTATAACGGGGAAATTTGATGAAATGGCCCTCATAAGTGGCTTAATTCTAAAAAAGGCCCGCGTCTGCTAATGTTTGCAAAATGGGCCTTTTTGCCCTGCGAAATGTCCATTTTACCCCTGTAATTGCACTTACTCGAATTACACTTACTCGAATTACACTTACGCGAATTACACTTACGCGAATTACACTTACGCGTATTACATTTACGCGAATTACACTTACGCGTATTACACTCACGCGAATTACACTTACGCGTAATATGTAATATGCGTACATTGAAAGACGCATATTACATATACGCGCATTATGTAATATGCGTCTTTCATACTATATAAAGCCTAATTTTGACCCTCATTTTAAATCTCCAATTTTTAGGGTTCTAACTCTCTCTCAAGCTCTATCCCCTTCGATCCCGCTGCTCCTCTAAGGTAAGACATTCTCGTCTCAATGCCTTTTATGTATTCTAGGATTTTGAATATTATCCAAGTGCTATTATGTTGGATGAGGATTTAGGGTTTTAAGTAAATCTTATAAGTTTATCTATGTAAAATGACAATCAACAACACATGGGTTTGTACTTCATTGATCTATGGAAGTAGAAGTTAAACATTTCGACGGATATGGAAATTGAAGAGGAGAATCCGACGGAGCTTAACACTCTCAAGATCGGTAGAGGATTCGCTAGCGTAGGCAGATTGATAGATGGAGTAGGCAGAAAGTCAGATTGGACGATGAACCATGAATTCAATGCTCATTTATATTAAAAACATGCTCTTTCATTTTGTCTTCCATCTTCCATTGATGATGAACCTATTCCTATTTTGATCTTCTAGAAGGTGCATCCATATATTTTCTGCCAAATTTTTCTTTTGCTGCAATTAAGTAAATAACTTAACATATGGATTAATTACTATGGTACACATTTTCCATTTCCTGGTTTTTTGAAATAAATATAATTTTTAGTTTGTTTGAACATTATTTTCCATTATTGCAGGAGATTCTTGATGGAATTGAGTTTGCTAGGGGTGACTCCAAATTAACCTGGGGTTCTATGCGTGCAGTAATGGGGCACCCATAACCTTTTGACTTGAAATATGTTGTTATTCGAATCATTTACTTGAGATATCATGTTGTCTGCTCGTAGATCTGAAACATTATTTTCTGAATTTGGTCAAAACATGCCCTTCTGTAGAATTTCAACTTTTGATTTCGTTTGTATATTAAGGTTCGAGGTTTTGATTTGCTGACATGGATATATCTTTCATCTTCTTCTGGTAAGTTAGGAAGACGTCATTGATGAATCAATAAGAATCATGTGGTACCCTATATTCTGATAATGATTTATTTTGTTGAAGTTCTTTGATGTATTTCTTTGTCTAGTGTTTTATTTATTGCTTCGACTCTATAAGTATGTGAATCGTAAGTTTAGCAATCAGTATAAGGCTACCATTGGAGTTAATTTCCTTAGTAAAGAAGTTCAGCAATTTAAAGTTTGAAGACAGAGCCTTCACTTTGCAGGTCAGCTTTCTTCACTATTAGATTTTGATTGGATTATTTAATTGGTATGTAATGTCAGCACTATATTTTTTTTTTTAAATCCTTAAACACATTAAAAAAATGTATTTGGTGGTCACAAAAGGATAATGAGGTTAAATTTTGTGCCATTTTCTTTAGGGTTTAACAACGGGATTCAAACACCTAATGATTTGTAATGAACAAAATGTTTATGTTGAATATGCCAATATGGTCCTATATACTTGATATAATGGCTAGATGATAATTTATATTCATTTTTCATTTTTTAATAAGTTGAACATGGAAATGTCAGTTTGGTGATGGACTAAATGTCTCACTTCTACTTCCAATTTTCATTACACAAGTTGTTATATATTTATATTCTCAATATTCTTAGTATAGTAATCAATCCCTGCAGATATGAAACACAGCAGGACAAGAAAGGTTCCAAGGCCTTGGCGTGGCTTTTATCGAGGGGCTGATTGCTAAGAACGTCTATGATGTTAATGTGATGAAGTCGTTTTTGCTTCAGTAACTAACTATTTTGGTTAAAGAATTCATAAATTTACTGAACTAACTATTTTGTTAGTTTTTGGGGGTCTTTTAGGCTAGCCCACATGACCCTGAGAACTTTCCATTTGTGGTCCTATGACAACATAACTAAACTAAACCAATTATTTGATGGAGAATTCTCATTTTTCAGTGCAAATCCAAGGATTGGTTTGGTTGACTATATTTTCTTTTGAACCTAGTTGCTTCATTCACTCCCAAAGAAATTCAGAAGAATAAATGGGCATATAACTTGGACAAGCTAAAAAATTGTATTTTTATATAAGAAAAAAAGAATTTGTTCGAAACCTTAACCCTTCTAGATGGAAAGCTGCATAATAACAGAAGTCTACGAAAAACTAATAGATAGCTGCTTAATATTATTGTCAGGATGAGGAGAGGCACTGTGGGATTCTTGGCCGACTAATGTGCACTGCCAAAATTGTTGCCAAGCAGGAAGGCCTTGAAGATGGCTTTAGAGTTGTGATTAATGATGGACTAGCAGAATGTAAATCAACACCTTCATGTCCATCTCCTTGGGGGACGTCAAATGAACTGGCCACCAGGCTAAGACTTTATGAAGTTACTTATTAGCTGTGTGAACTCATAAGACACCGACCGACCAAGTAATTTCTGTCATATGATATTTGTAATAATAACATTGTTAAAAATGTTACATTAGACAATCATAATGTGAGATAATGTTCATTTGGTTTGTGATCTTTTGTTAAAAATGTTACTATGACAGTGATATCTTTTCTTTAAGCTTGTGACTTAATTCTATTTTCTTGTTTGCCTTTATATTTTCCAGAATGACTGGTTTGAGATCATTTCTACATATTTTTTGCCTTTTAAGTGGAAGTACTAAAAGAAACCAGATTAATTTTGACCCTTAAATTAGTATGAGATATTTTTCTCAAATTCAAACATAAACAACAGCCATAGAATAAAATAAACATGCATCTGTGCAGTGCAGTCCAAGAGGCACAATCAATAATAAAGAAGTCAAACATATATATAATTAATTAACTACTTTGTAGTGATCATAGTTATACATCCCCACAATTTTATTACTGTATTTCGAGTAAGATAGATTGAGTCTTTCTCATGTTAAAAGCATTGACTGCAGTGGCGTTGTCTAATATTGTATGCAGATGGTTAAACTGATCAATTGTCAAGTCTAAACATGTAAACGAATTCGGGGAGATCATTACATCTATTTTCGTGTCTATGTTATCAAACACACTCTGGATTGGAGCCAGCTGCACATTGCAACGAACTTATATATGGGTGAAATCCTCCTTAAATCTGTTGTTCCAGATTATGTGTTCCATTATGTACTACCTTCACAAAATATGTTGACTCTTCATTGGGATCATATAAAAAAAATAGAGTTATCATTTTGATATAAACACCATCATTAGTGTAATAGTATTATAGTAGACAAGAGTCAAATAAAACATATGCACCTTTTATCATTGGAGTTAACAAACAGAGGTGCATAACTGACCATTGACACAACATCATTGTATTCAAGTATCAAAGGCGAGCAAAGAAAGGTTAAAAATCCGAAAAAGCAAAGAAGATATATAATTGCCTCCTTGTTCATTTTTTTGCATATTAGTGGAAAAAAACTATATTTAAATATAACCAAGTATTATCATCTATAGGCAAGCTTTTAATGATCTTTTTTTAGAGTTATATAAAAAAAAAAACTGTTCTTTTCTACACCAATAAGGAATCCAGCTTCAGCTAATGCTGCTAGAAGGCTTCCTTGACCAACATCTTTTCCTGTCACAACGTATTCACTAACGAAAGCCTGAAATAATAGAGTCGGCCTCAGAACCATCTAAATGTTTCTTGCAACAGTTATCTTTTTGTTAATATATATTTATGGAATTAAGTAAATATAAGACAAGATTTAACGCGTACCTTTGGGCCATTTCGTGATGTTTGATCAAACTTATAAGTCTTAGAGAAGACATCATCTACATTGTTATAAATTTGTTGAGAAAATCAATTTATTAACAAAAAAATCTAATAACAGGAAGGAAGATTGTAAGAATATTCAGTTCAAATTCTAATATATACAAAATTACTTATCTTACATGAAAATCATAAAAATCATCTGGATGATCCAATGGTTGAGAAGAACCGCCACAATTGTGATTATCTGGATGTCTGGATAAGCGTGTTTTATGGCAGAATAGAACTGGAGGTAATTCACTGAAACAACATAGGTTTTCGCAATTTCAAATAGATTATGCATTTCATTTCAGAATTTTGCCATTTGATGGTTTCACATTCGCAGATCATTGAATACTAACATATTTTATTACTATTCATAAAATATGAATCTTTTTCAATAAAAAAATATCATTGAATAGTAACAAAGTCTTCATTCCCAATAGCAACATATTTCAAGTCAAAAGGTTATGGGTGCCCCATTGCTGCACGCATAGAACCCCAGGTTGATTTGGAGTCACCCCTAGCAAACTCAATTCCATCAAGAATCTCCTGCAATAATGGAAAATAATGTTCAAACAAATTGAAAATTATGTTTATTTCAAAAAACCAGGAAATGGAAAATGTGTACCATAGTAATTAATCCATATGTTAAGTTATTTACTTAATTGCAGCAAAAGAAAAATTTGGCAGAAAATATATGGATGCACCTTCTAGAAGATCAAAATAGGAATAGGTTCATCATCAATGGAAGATGGAAGACAAAATGAAAGAGCATGTTTTTAATATAAATGAGCATTGAATTCATGGTTCATCGTCCAATCTGACTTTCTGCCTACTCCATCCATCAATCTGCCTACGCTAGCGAATCCTCTACCGATGTTGAGAGTGTTAAGCTCCGTCGGATTCTCCTCTTCAATTTCCATATCCGTCGAAATGTTTAACTTCTACTTCCATAGATCAATGAAGTACAAACCCATGTGTTGTTGATTGTCATTTACATAGATAAACTTGTAAGATTTACTTAAAACCCTAAATCCTCATCCAACATAATAGCACTTGGATAATATTCAAAATCCTAGAATACATAAAAGGCATTGAGACGAGAATGTCTTACCTTAGAGGAGCAGCGGGATCGAAGGGGATAGAGTTTGAGAGAGAGTCAGAACCCTAAAAATTGGAGATTTAAAATGAGGGTCAAAATTAGGCTTTATATAGTATGAAAGACGCATATTACATAATGCGCGTATATGTAATATGCGTCTTTCAATGTACGCATATTACATATTACGCGTAAGTGTAATTCGCGTAAGTGTAATACGCGTAAGTGTAATTCGCGTAAATGTAATACGCGTAAGTGTAATTCGCGTAAATGTAATTCGCGTAAGTGTAATTCGAGTAAGTGCAATTACAGGGGTAAAATGGACATTTCGCAGGGCAAAAAGGCCCATTTTGCAAACATTAGCAGACGCGGGCCTTTTTTGGAATTAAGCCACTTATGAGGGCCATTTCATCAAATTTCCCGTTATAACGTTTACAAATAAATGGAAGATCTGCATTAATAAGGAAAACGACATTGCAATGACAAGAACCAAAATATTTGCAATAATAAGGAAAATAGAATATTTTCAATAAATTTCATTAAATTAGAAAATTAAGAATTTTTTTTTTATTTTAGTATAAATAAAGTGTATGTTACTCTCATTAGAGAAAGAAAAATAAGAGAGAGATAACAACTCTTGTAATTATTTTTTTAAGATTATATAGAAATTTCTCAAAGTTTTGTGAGTGATTCTCTTCCTGGACCAACATTTGGTATCAAAGCTTCAGGTGAATGCCCAAAATCATCCGGTGGGATCAAATGTCGAAGGGTGCAGGATCATCAGGGGCGCAGCAAAATAATGGCATATTCCACTATCTGTAGCTAACACACACGAACTACATCAGTTGGGTGATACGTGTACAGGCTATGATGGAGGACCAAGGAGTATGGGAGGCAGTCGAGTCAGTAGAAGGCACGGAGATTGATGTCCGACTTGATAAGAAGGCGAGGTCACATCTTCTACAAGAACTTCCGGAGGATCTTCTAATGCAGGTGGCAAATAAGAAGACGGCGAAGGAAGTGTGGAATTGTCTCAAGACGAGGTTCGTCGGCGCAGACCGAGTGAAGAATGCACGATTGCAGACATTGAAGAGTGAGTTTGATAGGATGCATATGAACGACAGTGAGTCGCTCGATCAATATGCTGGTCGACTCACATCCATATTAGTCAGGTACTCAAGCCTTGGAGAAACACTAAATGATATTGCGATAGTAAAGTAGCTCTTCGACACCGTGCCAGAAAGGTTTATCAGTGTGGTAGCCGGCATCGAGCAGTTTTACAACCTCGAGACGTTAACATTTGAGGAAGCTATTGGAAGGCTGAAGGTCTTCGAGGAGCGTACGCGCAAGAAAAATACAAACTTTGGAGGAAACGAAGGACAAGTGCTACTCACTCAGGAGGAGTGGAAGGCACGGTTTAAAAAGGACGAGGAAGACTCATTGAACTAGTGGAAAAAGGATTCCACAGATAGTGGGACCCGTGGTCAAGGAGGTAGAACCCGAGGTAGAGACCAAGGGAGAGGAGGCCGAGGAGCACCATCTCGGAAAGACAAAGAAGGTGGTTCAGGTGGTCGAGGAGCTCCTAGAGACAAGAGTCACATTCGTTGTTTTAATTGCAACGAGATGAGACATTACTCAACACAATGTCGAGCAAAGAAGAACGAGGTATCACACCTTACCTACGCAGACAACGTCGAACCAGCATTACTTATGGCAATCTCGGAGGAGATTCCTCCAATCAATGTTGTCATGCTGAATGAAATGAAGCTGACTCCAGAAATTATAGAAGCTAAGAACGATGAGACATCAAGAGATGCTTGGTTCTTGGAAAATGGCGCTAGCAATCACATGACTGGCGATAAAGAGAAGTTCTTCGAACTAGACGAGGCAGTCACTGGAAAGGTGAAGTTCGGAGATGGTTCCACGGTACAAATTTGTGGTAAAGGTTCTATCATGTTCGAATGTAAAAATGGCGACCAGTGGCTTCTCGAGGGAGTTTTTTTCATCCCTTCTTTAAAAAGTAATCTAGTGAGTCTCGGGCAACTTACCGAGACAGGTCATAGGGTGGTGATGGATGGAGAAGAGATTGAAGTCTTCCCTAAGAACCCTTCATGCCTTATCATGAAAGTGAGACGAACGCATAATCGACTAATCAAATTTGCTTGAAATTAGCAAAAACGGTTTGTCTTTTAGCTAATCTTGAAGATCCAACATGGTTATGGCACGCTCGTCTCGGTCATGTTAACTTCCAAGCACTAAAGTCCCTCATAAATAAGGGAATGGCTGCTGGTGTTCCAAAAATTTCTGCTCCAAAACAACTTTGTCGAACATGCCTAGTTGCAAAACAAACGAGACAACCGTTTGCGTTAGAAGCCAAGTTTCGAGCGAAAAAGCCACTCGAATTGTTGCACATTGACTTATGTGGGCCAATCACGTCATCAACCCCAGGAGGAAATCGATACTTCATGCTGATTGTTGATGATAATTCCAGGTGGACGTGGCTCCATATGTTGAAAACAAAGGACGAAGCATGCTCTTCGTTTAAGAAGACAAAGCATTTAGCCGAGAATGTGACCGGACTTCGAATCAAAGTCCATCGTTCAGATAGAGGATGTGAATTCTTCTCGAGGGAATTTAGAGAGATGTGTGAAGAAGCAAGGATAGAGCGACAATTCACAGCACCATACTCTCCTCAACAAAATGGTGTGGTGGAGAGGCGTAATCGAACAGTGATGGCCATGGCTAGGTCGTTGCTCAAAAGTATGGCAGTCCCGAGCAAGTATTGGGGGGAGTGATAGAAAAATTAAGTAAGTTAATTTTTGGAACCGGCCACACATTACAAGTTTTGAATATTTATTCTAAATAATCAAAAAGGGAGAAATTGATAGAAAAATTAAGTAAGTTAATTTTTGGAACCGTCTAGACAAACTAAACAGTTGTTAATTTACATGTGCAGATACAGATCAAAACCGTGTGAACCGGTTGGGGAATCATAAACCGGTTGCTGAAATACTTCAAAGAAACCTGCTCCAAGTGATCAAGTTAAAGATCAGAGGAACCGGTTTTCACTCTCTCAAGCGACCGGTCAGCAAAGACAAAAGTTCACATACCAGCCGGATCATACTGCACAAAAGACAAAACCGGAAAATTCAAACTTCAAGAGTGACGTAACATGACGAAACAGACGTGTCTTGAAAGAATAAAAGAAGATCAGATCCGATCGGAAGCATGCGAGGAAAGCAATGATGCTTTATTGATCTGAAGTTGACAACCTGAGGTGCATGCCCAACACGTGTCCAAATCTGAATACCGATTATGTCATCTTACACTCAGAGTTGCCTGCATGACTGCCAAGTGTTGATGAAGGTGAAACGTGCAAGCAACCTCTCTGCACCGGCGTGATAATGATCAACCAATCCAGAGGAGAGAGAAGAAAGTGACCGTTGCCTCTTCTCAGCTATAAAAGGGAGATGAAACGTCTTCATTTAATGCAGCAGTAGTTGTAGAGTTAACAAATACAGACAGTCAACGAATCATCAAAACAATAAGTTAGAGAGATAAACTCTTATATTCCAAACCGGTGTGTCTAAAACCGGAAGCTTTCTGTATCCTGTTGTGTTGAGTTATTGTATTACATCATAGTGAGTTGGTGTAACCGGCAAGTAGCGAGTTGGACTCGACCGGCAGTGTTGTCGTAACTATAAAAGTTAGTGGAGATCCTTCTTATAACCTGAGAAGAAGGGGTGACGTAGGAGGGTTTGCTCCGAACATCCATAAAAATCCTTGTCTCGTGTTCTTTCTTTCGTTTTCATTACTCACTTACTTAACATAACCTCAAACCAAATTAATCGTACTCCGTAACCGGTCCACTCATATCCATAAAACCGACTCCTTCTAAAACATCATCTAAGTCGCATACGTTGCTTCAAACTGAAACAGACATTTCCGCCCTTGAACCCGGTTCAAGAGTCTGTGACAATTTGTGTAGTGCTAAGAACGGTTATAGTCTCTAACCGGACTATCACCAAAGTGTTTTGTGTGTTGTAAGAGGCCACCCTTCCTGAAACCGGAAACACCCCGGTCCTCCAAGGGCGTCCCCGATCCTAACAAGTGGTATCAGAGCGAGGTTCTTAGCACTCAAGCAACCGAAGAAGATGGGAATCATGACCCACAGCGACAAGCCGCCAATGCTAAACAGCGAAGCGTTTAGCAGTTGGAAGAAACAGATGTACCTACATCTGATTACGTTAGATGATGAGATGAGCCGAGTCCTGAAAGAAGGACCGATCAAGATCAACAAGGAGGCAGACCAATGGACAAATGAAGATCGAAGACGGAGTAACCTGGACAACCATTGCATGAGGCACATCTACAAAGCTATAGACGATAACACCTTGAACAAAATATCAGAGTGTGAAAATGAAAAGGAAGCCTGGGAAACGATCATTCAGATCCATGAGGGAAACGAAAGAACTAAGGAGAACAAAATCTTGGTGGCTACACAGAAATATGAAAACATCAGGATGAAACCGGGGGAAAACATGAAGGAATTCAGCAACCGGTTCACCAGTGTAGTCAACGAGCTTCAAACACTCGGGAAGAAGTATGACAACCAAGAAGTAATCATCAAAGCCTTAAGATCTCTGCCAAGCACTTGGGATATCAAGACCATGGTGATGAGGGAATCAAGCACCCTCGGGCAGATGAAGTTGCATGATGTGTTCGAGGATCTAAAAGCCTACGAGTTCGAGATCAAGTCTCGGATCGAAGACGAAGCATCCACATCAACCGCAACTAGAGCTTTGGTTACATCGGTGGAACCGGCGGTCCAAGTATCAACCGTTCCGGCTCCAGTCAAAAGCACCGATCAGATCACTGAAGATGTGATGGCGATGCTAACTCAGAAATTTGGGAAATTCATGAAGAAGAGCTAACCACCATCTAACAATGATTTTAATTATAACTATGTAGATAAATCAAATAAAAGATGCTATAACTGTGACAGTTTTGGACATTTCAGGTCAAAGTGTAGAAAACCAAGGAGAGACGATAGAAAACCGGAAGGAAACTATTAGGGGAATAACTATCAAGGAAACCGGTACCAGGAAAACAACTACCAGGGAAATAACTACAGGAGAAACGACAACCAACGAAGCGACTACCGGAGAAACAATGATCAGCATGCAGACGAAGGAAAGGAGATTCAGAAAGCACTCATTGCATCCGACGGCGGAAGCGAGTGGGCATACTCCGATAATGAAGACAGTGAAAAAAGAGTAACCTGCTTCATGGCAAACGACGAAGAGGTATTTGATTTCTCTTCTGACGAGTTTACCAAAGAAGATTTGATTTCTGCACTCAACGAAATGGTTGCTGAGTTCAGAAACATATTTGCGTACAAACCCACTCCGCTCGAATCTAAAACCGAACAATCAAACAATGCATCTGTTAAAACATGTGAAATCGAAATGTATGAACCGGAAGAACTATTCTCCGATAATGAGAAGACAGTTCAACCGGTAACCGAAACCGATGAACGAGCAATGTACGTCACGGCTGCGTGGGAGAGATCACGTCAAGCTGTAAAACAATTGTGTAATTATAAAAGATACCCTAAGTGTAGATATGGTATCGGTTACGAACCAAATAAACAAAACGAATCAAAACAACCTAACGGGATGAAACTCACGAAAAACAACCTTTCATTTATAAGATTTGTCAAGAGTTCACAAACCGAAAATGACTTAAAACCGGAAGAAACACTTAAGTATGTAAGCCCTACTGAATCAGAAAAATGGCTTCATCCTGAGAGAAGGAAAGTCAACCGGAAACCGAATAAACCAAATAAAACTCGACCTCAAAGAAAATCATCACAACATAAGGCATTCTTGAGCAACAACCAAGAAGTTAAGCCAAATATTATAAAAACAGATACCGGGAAAGTGATCCGACTTATTCAAGTCTGGATCCCAAAGGGACTAATCAACCATGGACCCAACTAAATGTGGGTACCAAAAAGGTGTAAATAATTGTTTGTTGCAGGTTAGGAGGAGCAACCGGCTAAAGAATTCAGAATGGTACCTGGACAGCGGATGTTCAAGGCATATGACCGGAAACAAAGAGCTACTAACCGACATCAAGTACGAAACCGGAGCAATCATCACATTCGGGGACAACTCGAAAGGTAAAATCGTGGGCAAGGGTAAGATTGTCCATGGTAATCTATCCATAAGCAATGTATTATTGGTAGAAGAACTGCGTTTTAACTTGTTAAGTATAAGTCAAATGTGTGATGTGGGTTACAAAGTTGAATTTCATAAAAACTCATGTTTAGTTAAAAATCAGGATAATGACATTCTTTTGACCGGTAACCGGATGGGAAATATTTACAAAGTTAATTGGAAAACTGATTTTGAAAAACCTTGTGTATGATAGCCGGAAATGATCCAAACTGGCTTTGGCATAAACGGTTAAATCATTTGAATTTCAAAACGATTAACTTCATATGTTCTAAAGAACTAGTTCACGGTTTTCCAAACGTTAAATTCTCAAAAGATAAAGTATGTGCTGCATGTCAAATGGGCAAACAAGTAAAATCATATTTCAAAAGTAAAGGAAACTATCAATCTGAACGATGCTTAGAACTCTTGCATATGGATTTGTTCGGTCCGGTTAAAGTAACTAGTTTAGGAGGCATGCATTATACCATGGTAGTTATTGATGATTACTCTAAATTTACTTGGGTTACTTTTCTAGCTTCTAAAAATCAAGCTACTCCAAACCTGATTAAACTGATTTTGAGAATACAAAATGAAAAATCTATTCGAGTGAACAAAATCAGAAGTGATAGAGGAACTGAATTTATAAACAGTAATTTAACTACTTTCCTTGATGACTCCGGTATTAGACACGAGTTGTCTAGTGCCAGAACTCCTCAACAAAACGGCCTGGCTGAGAGAAGAAACCGAACTCTCAAGGAAGCCGCAAGGTCAATGATAGCTGATTCAGGTATTGCTCAAAAGTTTTGGAGCTATCAATACCGCATGCTACACACAAAACCGATCTTTAGTAACTAAATGCTTTTCTAAAACTCCTTTTGAAATTTACTTTAATCAAATTCCAAGCGTACGGTATTTTCGAATTTTTGGTAGCAAATGTTTTGTTCACAATAACGGCAAGAATTACTTGACCGCTTTTGATGCTAAATCCGATTAGGGAATAATGTTGGGATATTCAGCTGTGAGTAAAGCCTACAGAATATACAATACTAGGACTTTAACAGTTGAAGAAACCGCACACGTTGTTTTCGATGAATCGGTTGAACGAAACACTGCATTACCCTTCGACCTTCACAACAGAATGGAAAATTTTAATATCTATTCTGATGATGAAGACGAGGTTCCGGTTTTCAGACGATTTGTCAAGGACCAAGCAGTTGATGCTGAACCTCAGCCTGATCAAGCTGCTTTACCGCAGAAAGTTGACACTTCAGTTTCTACTGAAGAAATCGGTCGGTCTGAATCTGTTCAACCTACCGATCAGTCTAACCTTGATCAGCAAACCGAAAGCTTGATAGACACGTCTCGGATTAACCTCAGAAGGAACAAAAATCATCCTCTGGAACTTGTAATAGGTAACATATCCTCACCCGTCCGAACTAGGCAACAGAATTTGGATCACTATGAAAACTCAGCTTTCATATCACAAATTGAGCCGAAAAAAGTGGATGAAGCATTGTCAGATCCAGATTGGATCTTAGCAATGCAAGAGGAATTAAACGAGTTTGAGAGAAATAAAGTCTGGTACCTAGTCCCTAGACTTAAAAACAAACCGGTTATAGGAACACGATGGGTATTCAGAAATAAACTCAATGAAGACGGTTTAGTTACGAGGAACAAAGCCCGGTTAGTGGCTCAAGGCTATAAACAGGAAGAAGGCGTTGATTTTGAAGAATCATTTGCCCCTGTAGCTAGACTTGAGGCCTTTAGAATATTTTTAGCATATGCAGCTTTTAAAAATTTCAAAGTTTTTCAAATGGATGTTAAGAGTGCTTTTCTAAACGGTAAAGTAAATGAAGAAGTGTATGTTAATCAACCTCCAGGTTTCAAAAATCCAGAACACGAAAATCATGTTTACCGGCTGAACAAAGCCCTTTACGGTTTGAAACAGGCTCCAAGAGCTTGGTATGATACATTGACACAATTTTTATTTGATCACAAATTCACAATAGGTTCGGTAGACAAAACACTTTTCAAATTTGAAAGAAAGGAACAAATATTACTTGTTCAGATCTATGTTGATGATATCATATTCGGATCAACCGATCCAAAGTTATGTGATAAGTTCTCAAAAATGATGACTGATAGATTTCAAATGAGTATGATGGGAGAATTGAGTTTCTTTCTAGGACTTCAGGTTAAGCAGATAGAAGCCGGAACCTTCATAAGTCAACCGAAGTATACAGCCGAACTGCTGAAGAAATTCGGAATGGATACATGCGCTGAAGCGGCTACACCAATGAGTCCTTCCGTAAAGCTGGACAAAGATGATGATGGTCAAGCCGTTGACATCACAGCATATCGAGGAATGATCGGGTCACTGCTATATCTAACAGCTAGCCGACCTGACATTCTGTTTGCGGTTGGAGTATGTGGAAGATTCCAAGCAAATCCAAAGCAATCTCATTATACGGCGGCCAAAAGAATCCTAAAATATCTGAAGGGAACTCAAGAAGTGGGACTTTGGTACCCAAAAAACTCAAGTTTCAATCTTATAAGCTACTCAGACGCCGATTACGCAGGATGTAAGATCGATAGAAAGAGCACAAGTGGAACCTGTCAGTTCCTAGGTGACCGGTTAGTCACTTGGAGTAGCAAGAAACAAACATTTGTTGCAACATCAACCGTAGAGGCAGAGTACATAGCGGCTGGAAGCTGCTGTGCACAACTTCTCTGGATTCAACAACAACTAAGGGATTTCGGGATAGAAGCCAAGGAATCTCCAATCTTCTGTGACAACACCAGCGCTATAGCGATTACATACAATCCGGTGTTGCACTCAAGAACAAAGCATATCGATATAAGACACCATTTCATCCGGGAGCACGTTCAGGAGAAACACATCCGGCTGGAATATGTCTCGACCGAGCAACAAGTAGCGGATATATTCACGAAACCGCTACAGGAAGCTAAGTTCTCTCACTTTCGAAATATTTTGGGACTTACTAATCTTAATCAACTCATATCATGATTATGCATGTATAAAACCGGGATATGTGTTCAGGGAGAAGCTCTCACTTCTCAAACCATATTCAAATAGGCCATTGATAAATCAAAAATGCTAACCGGGAGGAAGTCTCCGGTTATGCCCGATCACTTCATAACCTCAAATCACATGTATAATTACTATACGGTTGAAATAACCAGGTTGAAGTGGATATAATAAATCTAAAGTTGAACAAATGTTGACATAAATCAACATTTCTTCACAATCGGAACAAAACATCCTACTAAAACCGGTCATGGAAAACCGCTTAGTACAAATTCATTCTGGTCTGATGGAATGAACTTCTCCGGTTAACCTGGGATGACTGACTGAGTTTTCATGCATGTTTTGAAAAATGAAGCCTGTAATAAATGAAAACAGTCTACCACGATCAAGATGACGACATGTGTCCATCATCAAGAGAGGGAGACTCACATTTTGTCAACAGATCTTTGTCATCATTAATATCTTGGTAATAATTAGTTTTTGCCTTGGAAATAAATATTATTTACTTCAACAAGTTAAAGCCTATTAAATAACTGATGACATCATCAAGCATGCTTAAACCTATTAATCTAGCCGAACCCCTGGATATATAAACCACCCTTAAACCTTCACAAATCTTCACAAGATTACTATTCACAAGTATCAGTCTTGAGATTAACATTCTCTCTCAAGAACATGAACTCCAACTCTCTAGCAAAGAATATTCTATTGGCAGATTTTAACTCAATCTACCAATATGAAGATCACGAAGTTAAAGAAATGTTCTTAGCCGTTGAAAGAAACGGGCTAAGAAGCTTCCTTGAAAACAGATTTATTCTCGACTACCTAGTAGTCGAAGAATTCTTCCAGACCGCAAAGGAAGTGCATCGAGACATAATCGTTGCACAAGTTTACGGTCAGAAATTTCTATTCAGCGAGACGGATTTCGCTGTATACTACGGTTTGCCCACTGAAGGGGTAAACGACCTAACCTACTCCCCGGTGACCATGAAAGAAATGTGTCGTCGGTTCTCAGGATCTGACATCCCGGTTAGACCCTGGGGTGTTAAAAGCCAACTCTCTCACAAGTACCAGCTTCTCTGTGAGATTATGGGAAAGTCCATTTTGGGCAGAGAGAAAAGCTATTACTACACCCAAAGGCTTTTCGAGATGATGATCGCTGTAACGGTTGGGACACCGGTTAACTGGTCCTGGATCATCTTCAGTAACCTGAAGAAGATGCTTCTCTCCAATAAAACCGGTTACCCTCCTCAGCTGAGCGGTTTTTGTGCAAGTCTGGACATCCACTCCGGACCCTTCGTGACCCTCCATCCAAGACATGTGCTCACCAAGGAAAGAGTACAAGAGCTGGTCGACCGGTGGGAAGCAGTGAAGGATAGAAGAAATCAAGCGGCTGAGTCATCCAACGTCTAGCCTGTCCTTTCCTTCTGTCTTATTTCTTTTTCCAAAACCGGTAATTTTGTTGTACTACCGGTTTTGTACCTCAATTAATGAAGCATATTTCCTTCCTCTTTTAAATCTAAAATCATAAATGATCAAACATTTAATGTGACGTATCAAATCAGATCGAATCACTCTTGGAAACAGAAATCATCGTTCTCAAAAAGCATGCCTGACTTGATTCGACAAGACATGTCTTTATTCTCTTAAAAAAAATAAAAAAAAATCACAAAGTCATTAATGACCAGACATAAACGGCTAGATTTTTCAAATATTTTCATTAAATGCTTTCAACCGTTTCAAGCTATAAAAGGGGACTCAACCCTCCATTTTCAAAACACGCTTCCTGCTTTCCTTCTCTCTAGAGCTTGAAAAATCACAAAAAATCTCTTCAACCTCTCTCACTCTTCCTCATAATGTCGGCTGAACTAAGAAATACCCTCATCGTCGATTTCGAAGACGTCAAAGACAGTGCATATCATGAATGCATTTTCCAACCGATCATAGAATCGGGGATCCAAGATTTTCTCAAAGGTTCAGACACTATCCTTGTGGAGGAGGTGTGTGAGTTTTTCAACAATGGTCACATTCTAGATGATGGCAGCATCCGCACCATCATCGACGGCCAATTTCTTCGGTTTACCGAAGAGGAATTTGCCAACTTCTTTCACCTTCCAACCGAAGGTTTTTATGACTTCCCGACGCCATTCCTACCGGCTAAGGAAGATTTCTTCCAGATCTTCTCCTCTTCCAACGCTCCGATCAAGGACTTTGGGAAGAAAGAGAAACTTGCTCCTCACTACCAAGTCCTGCACGACTTGGTTCAAAGGTCTATCATGGGCCGAATGCCTAACCAGAACTGCAACCGGGAGGCTTTTGACATCATGATAGCCATCATCCGCAACTCGTCGATCAACTGGGCAACCTACCTCTTCAACAACCTGAAGTCGCTGATAACCGCTTCAAGGGGAAGGACCAGTTTCGCCCCTCAAATCACCCGGTTTATGATGGCTAAGCGCCGCAACCTTGGACACGGTGTTCCGGTCGGACCGTCCAACACCATCACCATATCCATGATGCACAGATGGATATCGAGGATTGAGGAACGAACACCTGAAAACACCGTGAACAAGTGGTACGAAAGAATGGTGGAGGGGGACTAGTTTAAAGACAACTAAGTTATATGTTTTTCTTTCCGGTTTTTGGTCATTTTGTTGTACGACCAAAACCGCTCAATGTTCACTCTTATCATTTATGAAATATCAAATTTTAAAAGTCTCCAGTTTTCATTCATATCTTTCCTTCCGGTATTTAAACTTAAACACAAAATCTCTTGCTAAACTAAACTTCCGGTTAACAACACTTCAAGTAAAACCGGAATCTCAAGACAAAAAAAAAAATTTACCGCCCACGGTTTTACCTCCCAAAATTTACCGCCCATGGGTTTTCCGCATTTACCGCCGAAAGTTACTGCAGTAACTTTTGGAGGGAAAGTTGGCGCCAAAACAACATCAAGTGACGGTTCGTCTTCCAACCGTTCAGAACCGCCATCTATATAAGTTCAAATCAGCCCATTCGACACATGCGTTTTCTCTCTCTAAAATTTCTAGATCATCAAAGGCTTTCTAATCTACGATCATCATCGTTCTTCATCTTCTTTTCTCAAAAACTATCATGGATCTAGGGAAAGCTCCCTTCCAATGGATATTGCAGATCGATTTCGCGGATATTGATGAACACGCTGATGATAAAAACAAGGCTGTTCTTCAATCTCTAAGAGATTCTGGATTAGAGGAGTTCCTATCTGGTCCATTAACTATTTATCCGGCGGCGGTGACGGAGTTTCTGGCGATGGCGACGCTCACAAAGAGGAAGGTCTCCGCCACAGTTAACGACAAGGACATTCTGATCACAGAGGAGCTATTTGCTGAAGCTCTCGGTTTTCCCAACACCAGTTTGGATCTCAAGACTGACCTAACCGCTACAGAGTCTAACGCTGTCCGGTTGGTGATATCGTTTTCAGATCAGGATCTGGTGATTCACTCCAGCCGGAAGAACAAGCTAAAACCGGAGTTCAGGTGGCTGGTAAACGTCATCGCCCGTTCACTTAAGGGAAGAGGAGGTAACTTCGATAACATGACAAAACTTAAGCTCAAAATGTTGATGGCCATTGTCCGCGGTGACAAGGTGGATTGGAGATTCGTTATTTTCGAATAATTTTGCCAAATGGTGATTCAGAAGGATGGCCGGGTTCAGGCCTTCGCAATGCAGATTGTGAAAATCATTAAGTTTCTTAAGATCAATCTCGGCGAAGGTGAACCGCTCCCTCCCAACAATATTCTCAACTCAGAGTCGGTGATTGAGAAGCCCGATAAAGCGGTCAAGCCGAAGACCTCCAGAACAAAGTCTTCCAAGGGGACCAGTTCCTCCGCTCCGGCTGAAGAAGTCTCAAGACAGAAGAAACCGAAGAGAAAGGTGGTTGAAGCCGAAACTGCACAAGAGACGAAGGGGAGGAAGAAGTCAACTGTAAGGAAGAGTTCCAACAAACCGGCGGACTCCGAGAAAACCCTTTCCTCGGATAATCCACCAGAAAGAACCGGAGACGTCTTCCAACCCATCCCCATCAATATCGTTCGTCCCATTCCTATTCCATCTAACTCACCAAGGCAAACCGAACCCTCGGGGAGCCACAAAACCGAGTCTGTATCGAAGGAGGAAGCAACAGTAAGTATCCACTCTGAAACCTCCAAGTCCCCAAGCAAAAGAATTGAAGAGGTAATGGCCGACGTGGGCTTAAACACCTCTGAAGCCATTGAGAACGTTGTCCAAGACATTGCAAGGGAAACCGAAGACGATGTGTCAAGTCGTCGTAAATCAGTTGATCAGGTCGAGATACCCGATCAGAGTGAAGTTCAACCGGTCGAAGAAACGGCCAAAACCACAGACATTACACCTCCGGTTCAGGAGGATAATTTTAAAGAACAGGAACCATCCGGTTTCGCGGGGGACAAGTCAGTTCCAGATAACACAACAAACCAATCGGCTCAAGATGGGCCATCCGACTCAGTATTCATACCTGAAGGGTCTGTTCAGGTTAATAAAGGAAAAGAGGTCCTTGTTAAAGATTCAGCGGTAACAGGAGAAGGTACTCTGTAAACCGGCCCTCAACCAGAAGTCATAACCGGGGACAAGGTCCCTTTTACCTCAGAACAAGAAGATGAAGTATTCGTGGAACTTCTCAGGGACATGAACAAGGGTGCAAGTGATGCGATAGCACCATACCTCATGTGGGTAAAGCTCCGTTGTGAAACAAAGATATCCGATATGGCTCCAGGATTGAGCGGCAACAAGCATTGGGATAGACTCATCAAGCTGGAAGAAATGGCCCTCAAGTTAGCTCACACCAATCTTATCCAACCCGCCTTCAGCAAAACCGCGGTAATTCTTGAATATGCTCGGTTACAAGAAGTGGAGGATGCATTGAAAGAAGCTGAAGGAGAGACACTAACTCCGATCGAAATGAGAATGACTGAACGGTTCAATACGGTGCGAGAAAAGCTCATACAAAGCCTCGACCATCTTGATGCACAATGGAGAAAAGGCTGCCGAAACCAACTCAATAATATCGATCTACATCAAAGTAAGCCATTCTATGTTGTCGGGGAGTCATCTATAACAGCGGAGAACCTGGAACAAGACCCTTCTCAAACTGCTAAGGCTCCGGAAATCGATCAAATGAAGCAAGCGGTAGTTGATACAATTGATTCATGTCTTGGAAGTTATAAAACCGCAACCGATGAGAGGATTGCAACGTCTAAAGCTAATCTGACAAACACTATACGCGGATCTGTACAAACCGAAATAGCAAACACCGTTCAAACATCTATCAAGTCCATGATAGATGAGGCTGTGCAAACCTCAGTAAAATCCCTGATCGCAGAGTCCATTCAAACCGCAACCGCTCCACTGTTAGATATGCTGCAGGCAATGGCTTTTCAAATTAGGGAGATGTCCAAACTCGAAGTCAGCAAGACTGAAGAGCAAATCGAGTCTGATGCTGAAACCGCTAAGAGGCTGCAAGACGAAGAAAGAGAAAGGGAACGGGTGCAGAAGGAAATTGAGGACAAAGATTATGAGCTTGCCCAGAAATGCAACGAGGAAGAACAGGCAGGTATCCAAGAACCTACACCGATTGAACCGTCTCATTCTATGAACACAAGAAACAAGAAGAAACGAAGGGCGGTTGTGAAGGTAATTCAGCGGGCAGAACAAAGCAGCCAAAGAAAAACAATGGAACCAGTCGGGCTAAATGTGCAAGAAGAAGAAGAGGATATCGAAGAACTTAACCGGCGCAAGAAGAGGACAACTGAAAGTTCAACCGCAACTACAAGCTCCAGACCAATTGTTGCTCCACCGCCTCCTCCACCAAAACCAGTCTGTGCCGGTTTTGGATTCGGCAAAAAGACTCCCGGCATCTCAAGTGTATGGGCCAGAATGCTGATTGACGCTGAAAGACGCGACAGGGAGTGGAAGACAAGGGAAAAAGAAGAAATAAAACGGCTTGAAAAAGAACTGGAGAAAGATCTTCACAAGGGGGGACCATCCAAGCCTTAGTCTTTTTCTTTCTTTCCTTCAAAACAATTTATGTTTAACTATGTTTCAGAACTTGGTTATTTTATCATATTTCTCTCTGTTAGTTTCCACATATCTTTTTGAAAAATCAAACACATTTTTTTTTGAAATATTTTCTTCAAACAGAAAATAATCAAAAAGGGAGAAATCGCTAAACAAGTTTTTCAAACCGGCCACACATTACAAGTTTTGAATATTTATTCTAAATAATCAAAAAGGGAGAAATTGATAGAAAAATTAAGTAAGTTAATTTTTGGAACCGACCACACATTACAAGTTTTGAATATTTATTCTAAATAATCAAAAAGGGAGAAATTGATAGAAAAATTAAGTAAGTTAATTTTTGGAACCGGCTAGACAAACTAAACAGTTGTTAATTTTTATGTGCAGATACAGATCAAAACCGTATGAACCGGTTGGGGCATCATAAACTGGTTGCTGAAATACTTCAAAGAAACCTGCTCCAAGTGATCAAGTTAAAGATCAGAGGAACCGGTTTTCACTCTCTCAAGCGACCGGTCAGCAAAGACAAAAGTTCACATACCAGCCGGATCATACTGCACAAAAGACAAAACTGGAAAATTCAAACTTCAAGAGTGACGTAACATGACGAAACAGACGTGTCTTGAAAGAATAAAAGAAGATCAGATCTGATCGGAAGCATCCGAGGAAAGAAATGATGCTTTATTGATCTGAAGTTGACAACCTAAGGTGCATGCCCAACACGTGTCCAAATCTGAAAACCGATTATGTCATCTTACACTCAGAGCTGTCTGCATGACTGCCAAGTGTTGAGGAAGGTGAAGCGTGCAAGCAACCTCTCTGCATCGGCGTGATAATGATCAACCAATCCAGAGGAGAGAGAAGAAAGTGACCGTTGGCTCTTCTCAGCTATAAAAGGGAGATGAAACGTCTTCATTTAGTGCAGCAGCAGTTGTAGAGTTAACAAATACAGACAGTCAATGAATCATCAAAACAATAAGTTAGAGAGATAAACTCTTATATTCCAAACCGGTGTGTCTAAAACCGGAAGCTTTCTGTGTCCTGTTGTGTTGAGTTATTGTATTACATCATAGTGAGTTGGTGTAACCGGCGAGTAGCGAGTTGGGCTCGACCGGCAGTGTTGTTGTAACTATAAAAGTTAGTGGAGATCCTTCTTATAACCTGAGAAGAAGGGGTGACGTAGGAGGGTTTTCTCCGAACATCCATAAAAATCCTTGTCTCGTGTTCTTTCTTTCGTTTTCATTACTCACTTACTTAACCTAACCTCAAACCAAATTAATCGTACTCCGTAACCGGTCCACTCATATCCATAAAACCGACTCCTTCTAAAACATTATCTAAGTCACATACGTTGCTTCAAACTGAAATAGATATTTCCGCCCTTGAACCCGGTTATAGTCTCTAACCGGACTATCACCAAAGTGTTGTGTGTGTTGTAAGAGGCCACCCTTCCTGAAACCGGAAATACCCCGGTCCTCCAAGGGCGTCCCCGATCCTAACAGGGAGGTAGTTCGTCATGCAGTTTATCTTCTCAATCGGGTTCCAACCAAAGCTGTTCGAGACAAAACTCCATTTGAGATGTGGACTGGAATGAAGCCACACCTAGCGCACCTTCGTGTTTTTGGGTGTACTGCGCATGCCAAGGTGACCACTCCCCATCTAAAAAAGTTAGACGAAAGAAGTCAGTCGTTTGTCTATTTAGGTTTCGAAGAAGGAAGTAAGGCACACAGGTTGCTCGAACCACAAAATGAAAAGATCCATGTGAGACGTGACGTTGTGTTCGAAGAAAGTGCAGCATGGGATTGGCAAAATAAAAAGAGTGATCAACCCTTCAAAGTTTACGAAGAGGTTAATCACGAGCATGTTGTAATTCTAACGATCCCATTTGAGAGTGGATCGACAAGAGGACAGTATACTTCAGAAATGTTCCAAGAGACTGTCTCGAATCCTCCACAGCTCGAGCAAGTGACTGAACAAACAGACCAAGGCGATGGTTTACCCACTCCATGGTCAGGTGGACACATTGGGAGTGATGAAGGACCTGTTCAATACAAGAACATGACCGATATCTTGGAAGAAGCACCTCGAGTGACACTTGATTTTGAAGACTTGATGTTAGCACAGACGGAGGAACCTTCTTGCTACAATGAAGCGGTTGGACAACCACAATGGCAAGAAGCAATGACTAAAGAAATTGAAGCCATCGAGAAGAATGAGACGTCGTCTCTCGTCCCATTGCCAGTCAGACACAAGGTAATTGGACTCAAATGGGTATTTAAGCTCAAGAAAAACTCAGATATTGAGGTGATCCAACACAAAGCTCGTTTAGTTGCAAAGGGATATGTGCAACGACAAGGCATTGACTTCGACGAAACCTTCGCTCCAGTTGCTCGAATGGACACAATTCGAGTCATTCTTGCCTTGGCAGCCAATTGTGGTTGGAAAATTTATCATCTCGATGTAAAGTCAGTTTTTCTCAATGGAGAACTGGAAGAGGAAGTGTACGTAACTCAACCGGAAGGATTCAAGGCAACAAGGAAGGAGAATATGGTGCTTAAATTAAAAAAGGCATTATATGGCCTAAGGCAAGCTCCTCGTGCGTGGAATCTAAAGTTAGATAAAAGTTTGAAGAAAATGGGCTTCAAAAAGTGTACACAGGACAAGCGGTGTACACAAGAGGCAACGGTAATACCCGAATTATTGTTGGTATTTACGTAGATGATCTTATTTTAACAGGTGGAGATCCAAAGGGTGTCAAACTTTTCAAAAAGCAGATAATGGAGGAGTTCGAGATGAGTGATCTCGGATTGCTTTCATACTACCTTGGAATCGAGGTAGATCAATTCGAAGGAGGTGTATCGATCAAGCAGACAACATATGCCAAAAAGGTGTTGAACCAATTTGGAATGCTTGATTGTAACTCAACAAAGGCACCAATGGAGCATAGGGCTCAACTCTATACGGATCCCGAAGGACAACCGATTGATGCAACTGAATATCGAAGAGTCATTGGTTGTCTGCGATATCTCCATCATACAAGACCAGATCTTTCTTATGCTGTTGGTGTTGTCAGTAGATTCATGGAGAGGCCAACTGAGATACATCACAAGGCAGTGAAGCAGGTGCTTCGATACCTTCAAGGCACTATACACTTAGGTCTAGTGTTTCGAAAAGGAGGCGGTGACGAGGAAATAGTGGGTTACTCTGATAGTGATCTCGCAGGTGACCTAGATGACCAGAAAAGTACGGGGGGCATGGCGTTCTACATTAACGATAGTCTTGTTTCGTGGAACTCCCAGAAACAGAAAACAGTGGCATTATCCTCATGTGAAGCAGAGTTCATGGCTGCAGCAGCGGAAGCGTGTCAAGCACTTTGGTTGAAATCATTGTTGTTTGAACTAAGTGGTTTGAAACCTAAGGCAGTGAAGCTCTACGTTGACAACAAGTCTGCACTTGCACTCATGAAAAACCCAGTTTTTCATGGTCGTAGAAACACATCGACACGAAATATCATTTCATTCGAGAGTGTGTTGAAGGAATTCAAATCAAAGTAGAATTTGTTCGAACGGATGAACAGAAGGCCGACATACTTACGAAAGCTTTGCCAGCATCAAAACTGGTGATGATGCGACACCTGATTGGTGTTCGTGATCTCGAACCACGCCAGGACTAAGGGGGAGAATGTTGTATTACTCCTAGCTGTTATAACGTTTACAAATAAATGGAAGATCTGCATTAATGAGGAAAACGACAGATTTGCAATGATAAAGAAAACAAAATATTTGCAATAATGAGGAAAATAGAATATTTTCAATAAATTTCATTAAATTATAAAATTAAGAGTTTTTTTTATTTTAATATAAATAAAGTGTCTGTTACTCTCATTAGAGAAAGAAAAATAAGAGAGATAACAACTCTTGTAATTGTTTTTTTAAGATTCTATAGAAATTTCTCAAAGTTATGTGAGTGATTCTCTTCCTGGGCCAACACCACTTTCCAAGATCTCTCCTCTCTTCCTACCGGCCGACGAGAGCGGACTGCCGATGAACTTGATTGATCTAAACTCGGCGGAGTCTTTAGATCTTACGGTGGTTATGACAGGAACCGTAACGCTGAGGGAGACAATTCTTCCAATTCCAGATGGGGTTTCTCTAGGGTTTCGGATGAGCCACGACACCAGGGATTCTAATAGCGATTTTCAGTCATCTCGCGCAGGGGAGGCTTTCGGCCTCAAAATACTTTTTAATAGGAACTAGCGATTGGTGTGGGAACCAATCGTCAGTATTAAATCGCTATTGGAAATATTAGCAATAGCCATGACGTGTGTTAGTTTAAATTTTTTTTTACATTTACAATAAAACTTTTTTATAAAAATCAGATTTTGTTATAATATTAAAAAAAATTAATAACAATTTAAGAGTGTTTATTGTGTTGAAAAAAATCTCATTATAATTATAAATAATAATTTTGATAACTCAAATAACAAATTTAAGTGAATTTATTTATTAAATAATAATTTTAAATATAGATTTAGTATAAAAATGATAAAAAAAAGTACAATAAAAACAAGACAACCCTAAAACCAAACTGCAATAATTAACCTAAAACCTAAATTGGTGGGTTTAAATGCTATTATCAATGATAAAACCAAACCAAATTAATGAGTTTATATGCTATTGTTGTAAAAAATATATATCTAATATCTTCCCAATCAATAAGTTTGAGAAATAATTTATTTTTTACCAAGTCAATATATATTAAATTCATTTAGTATTATTGCAATGTAAATTATAGCCAATTGGTATTTATAAGTATAAACCAATGTCAATTGAAACTCTTTTAAGCCAATTACTTGTTCATTTCAACATTTTCTAAACAATAATTTTTTCTCAATTAATCATAATTATTATATAAATATATAAATATTATAGTTCGTCTAAGTTTAATAACAAATATGTCAAAGGACTCGCGATTGGTCTCCAATTCAATCGCCACTTAGAAATAATCGCGATTGGAATTGGAACCAATCGTCGTTAGGTATAGGTAGTAGCGATTGGTTTAAAGACCAATCGTCATTATAAAGGTAATAGCGATTGGAATAAGTTCCAATCGCTATAACTTTTATAATAGACCAATCGCAAACAATGCTCGCTATAGGCCATATTTTTACTAATGCAACAATCCTATCATTGCGTCATCATTTTTCCCCATGACAATACCAAAATGTATAACTCTTCCTTATCCCATACAAAATCAAATGTTTCCTTACGTCTAGTTTGTCTAAATATTTTCTATCACAACATTTTATGCATGGACATGTAATGTTGGTAATTCGTCCAGAACTCACAAAAAAACTAAGAAAACAATCGACTTCTTGAATGTATTCCGGAAGATGTCGATATTTTTCCGTATATATCATCTATTTTTTTATCAGGGATATCCATATCTAAACTTAAATCAATGTCAAGAACTAAATCTATATTAAAACCTAAATTAATATATATATTAAAAACTCATATTTATCAAAAATACATATCATAACCTAAATCAATGTCATGTAAAACCTAAATCAATATCATGTCAAAACCTAAATCTATATCTATCAATACCTAAATCAATATCTATCAAAACCTAAATCCAATATCAAATCATGCACATAATCTTTTATTAGCAATTTCAACTATTACCTAAGAATTTAAGTACCTGGATTCAAGGAAAACTCCGGTCTCAAATGAAAAAAAAGAACTCAGGTGGCACGAAGAAAACACGTCTTTAACAACTCCTCGATCTAGAACTCAACCAAAAAGAAATAAAATTAAAGCACAAATTCAAATATCAAACTATGGAAAATTATAACTAAGAAATTTGTGAGTCTAATTCACAATATCTCACAATGAAACCCAATAGATTTGCAAAAGAAAAGGATACTTATCCACACTTGAAGACAACTATCATATAATCACAACATATAAAGAAACTAAAATGTAGACACCACATATATTTGACTACTATGGGTAAGAAAGCATATATATATATATATAATGAACAAACAACCAACATATTTATACCAATTTTGAACTAGACAATTTCCTAAGCTATGAAACGTATGTATTTTAATCTCTCACAATCTTACTCAAACTGAATGATCAAATTCAGTTTAAACAGAAAAAAATAAAATCATTCATGCCATAAACCCTAGTTTCATCAATCAAGAGTTCATTACTTATTTAAATTGGAAATAGATTTATATCGTATGAATACTATTCTAGTTAAGTTGCTACTACAATTGAACTACAACTAACTTGTGTAGAAGAAGCAATTGGAGTAGTAAGTAGTAGAACCGAAAACAAGGACTCTAATTTCTCTAACTTCTCTTACTTATGATGTTCTCCGTCGGTGTTCTTCCGAAAAATCTGAAACAATGAAGCTATGGATCTACAAGAAAGTGGAGAATCAACGGAGATAACAAACGGAAACACAAGATTCTCTATCTTGAACGAAAATGTTGAAGGAGATCCTTACCTATTTGAAATATAGGGCGAACAATGGTAGGTGAACGGCGGGCAAACAACGGAGGAGAATCGACGAAGGTTGAACGGATGAGGTAGGCGGTAACTGCGAATAAGAGAATTAACAACTTTGTTAGAAAGAGAATCGACGGATGTAGGAGTAGGGGGGCTCTCAGGTTGAGATTGGTTTTAATAGGAAATATTGATTCGTAACCACACCAATCGCTAGTATGAATTAAGTTAATAGCGATTGGTCAATGTACCAATCACTATGTTGGGTTAAGATTTTTAATTGATTTAAAATAGCTTAACAAACGTGATTTTAATGATTGATGAAATTGTTTTTGATAATAAATGGATAAAACTAAGTTCAATAATTGTTAGTCATATTAAATATATGAATATATATATTTAGATATCAACATCTCAAGTAGTGTAGTGGTAAGTACACCCACCTATCATATAGGTGACTTTGGTTCGAGTCTCACCGGGTGCAGAATTAATAATTGGATTTTTGATAATTTGCAGGCACAGCTCAAAATCAATGCGCGAGCAAACATCTCAAAGTCAATGTGTAGTTAGACGTTGAAGTCTAACACCATTAGACGTGGTAGTCTAATGGGACACGTAGTTAGATGTCGAAGTCTAACTCCATTATATGTGGTAGTCTAATGGGACGTGTAGTTAGACGTCGAAGTCTAACTCCATTAGACGTGGTAGTCTAATGAAACGCGTAGTTAGATGTCGAAGTCTAACTCCATTAGACGTGGTAGTCTAACGAGACGTGTAGTTAGACGTCGAAGTCTAACTCCATTAGACGTGGTAGTCTAACGGGACGCGTAGTTAGACGTCGAAGTAAATCTACATTAGACGTGGTAGTCTAATGGGACGCGTAGTTAGACGTCGAAGTAAAACTACATTAGACGTGGTAGTCTAATGGGACGCGTAGTTAGACGTCGAAGTAAAACTGCATTAGACGTGGTAGTCTAATGGGATGAGTAGTTAGACGTCGAAGTCTAACTTCATTATACTTGGTCTAATGAGATGCGTAGTTAGACATGCTAGTCTAACTTCATTATACTTGGTCTAATGGGATGCGAAGTTAGACGTGGTAGTCTAACTTGAGCATATGAGGTATCTAAGCAAAAGGACAGCCAAGATGAGGCGTTTGATCAGATGAACGTCAAAGATGATCAGATGAGCAGATAAACTTTTAAGATGATCAGATGGATGTCTTATATGTGCAGATGACGTCTAAGCAAAGTAGATGGTCCTCAGAACAACTAGCATCAAAGCTCAACAAATGAACAACCACCATGTATGTTGTTATTCAAATTGCATGCACTGCACTGTACTACTATGATCTCAAGATTATAATTCATGTTGTACTACCCAGTACCTCATGGCTAATACATCCAACGAAAAGAGGACACGTGTCCAAAAGGAAGATTCGATCGTTTGTGTATTTCAAGTATATATGAAAGCCAAAGGACAACAGTTGAATAACTGCTTCATTCATTCGATTTAGGAATGTTTTCGAAATCAAATATCTCACTTACTATCTAGCTGTGAATTCATTGTAATTATACATTGTCTTTTTTTTAGAAAACTTCAGTTCTGTAAGTTGAACAAAGATTATTTTGTTCAACAGAGAGTTAGCTAGATCAGTGAGTTGTATTTGATTAAGAGTATTTAGTGGATATCCTTCCGGTTGTGGAAGAAGGGGTGACGTATGAGGGTTTTCTCTGAACATCCATAAACAACTCCATGTGTTCTTTACTTTCTGCCTCATTCATTTGATTGTTCAAAAATACAAATCCGATGAACACTTCTGTACTTGAATCTGTTTCAAGAGTTCGAAGGATTTGCGAAGAATAGAAACAAATTTCAACTTCTAACAGAGTTAAAATCGAACTGAAGTGTATAAGTTGTTAACAATAGTTAGACCCTAGTCTCTATTGGTTGCACTAATCCTATCAAGTGGTATCAGAGCCTCGTTTTCTATTCTCAAACACTAAAAGAATCTGAATCATATCGATGGCCGCTACAGCCAACGTTGCCATGTTCTCGAAAGAAAACTATTTCGTGTGTAAGGCGAGAGTCCACGCTCATCTAGATTCCATAGATGACTACATGTGGTTTGTTATCACCAAAGGTCCGATAAAGATTGAGAAGGCTAGATCTGAGTGGACTAGTGAAGATAAAATAAAGAAAAACCTCGACAACATAGAAAAACACATCCACTACAAGACATCGGATGACAACATGTTCAACAAGATCACCACAGGTCCCACTACCAAAGATATTTGGGAGAAACTGACTCAACTGTGTGAGGGCAACGAACAAACCAAAGAAAACAGACTCATGGTTGCCACACAACAGTTCGATAACTTCAAGATGCGTCTTGGAGAGACAATGACTGAGTTCGATGAATGATTTAGTAAGGTTATCACTTCTCTATCCACTCTGGGCAAGACTTACAGCAACATAGAGGTTGCGATCAAACTCATGAGTGCTTTGCCCAGAGAGTGGGATATTAAGACGATGACGATGAGGGAGTCTAAAGACCTCAACAAAATGGAGGTCTTTGACTTTCCGATCTAAAGGCCTACGAGTTTGAGATAAATTCTAGGAATGAAAAGGAGCATTCCACATCGACAATCTCCACCAAGGTATTGGTGACCGTTGAGGAGCCACCTTCTTCCACTACTGTGAAGGTTGTTGCTAAGTAGTTTAGCAGCGATGCCATGACTCTTTTCATGAAGAAAATCTACAAATTCATAAAGAATATACACTTTAAGGAGGAAAGTAGCAAGCCAAAGAGAGATGAGAAAAAGAACAAGAAAGAGTTGAAGACTCTCATGGTGGCTGAAAGCAAAGACAAGTGTGTCGACAGCGACTCAGATAATTCATCATCCAACGATAGTGATGATGAAGAGGTTACCTATTTCAAGGCAAGAGAAGAAGAAAACTCTGAGGAATCTAAGGTATGTAATTTCTCTCCAAAAGAGTTTACACGAGATGAATTAGTTGTTGCACTCAATGACGTGGTCATTGAGTACAAGAAACTGTCAGACTATTTTGATGAACTAAATTTGAAAAACAAATCTGATAACTCTTCTTCATCTCAAAACAATGATTATGAAGTTTTTGAAAACAATCTGAGAATCAGAAGCTCAAGGAAAAGGTTCAAATTCTGTTTTCTGAAAACTAACGTTTGACATATGTGGTCAGTTCTTGGACGAAGTCTAAAGATGCTGTTAGACAGCAGATTAGTGTGCTAAGGCCTTACGGATGCAAATCCGGTTTAGGATTTGACAATGTCAGCCCAGACAAGTCCTGTAAGAAGTTAAACTCAGTAACTAACAAGTTTTAGCCAATAAACTTTGTCAAAGGGAGTTTAACTGAGAACAAAACTGATCCAAGCTATGATGAGCTAACCTTGAAGGATGAGATTACTTATGTTCCGCCAACTGAAAGCTGGATGAAAGCTAAGAAGGAAACTGCCAGCAAGTATGGAATATCAAAACCTGATAAAAAGTCAATGAATTTTAGACAAAAACCATCATCTAAGGTTAACAGTTCAGCTGCTAGCAGGAAGACGTCTACTAAGCCTAAATTATACGCACCGATCACAACGCAACATGGGAAATCCATAAAAATAATCAAAGTATGGATTCCCAAGGGATTAATAAGCCATGGACCCAAAGAAAAATGGGTACCTGATTTATTATTGTCTTTGAATGCAGGTAAAACAGGAAAGCAACCTGGAAGTGTCAAATGACATCTGGACAGCCGGCTGCTCGGACATAGCATATGACAATCAACAGCCTGAAGTGGCTGACATCTTCTCAAAGCTATTTATCTAGTCTAAGTTTTCTTACCTTAGAAATATTTTTAGGATTGTTAGATTATGATAATGATTAGATTATGTTTAAATAATGAACTCACCTGGATTTGATAATTTAGCTTAAATAATCAAAAAGGGAAAAAAATTTGGGTTAAGATTTTTCATGTTGAAGTATGTTTAAATCATGAACTCACCTGGTTTTGATAATTTAGCTTAAATAATCAAAAAGGGAGAAATTGTTGGGTTAAGATTTTTAATGTTGAACTATGTTTAAATCATGAACTCATCTTGTTTTGATAATTTAGCTTAAATAATCAAAAAGAGAGAAGTTGTTGGGTTAAGATTTTTAATGTTGAAGTATGTTTAAATCATGAACTCACCTGGTTTTGATAATTTAGCTTAAATAATACAAAACGAAGAAATTGTTGGGTTAAGATGTTTAATTAATTTAGAATAACTTAACCAACGTGATTTTAATGATTGATGAAATTGTTTTTGATAATAAATGGATAAAACTAAGTTCAATAATTGTTAGTCATATCGAATATATGAATATATATTTAGATATCAACATCTCAAGTGGTGTACGTGGTAGTCTAATGGGACGCATATTTAGACGTCAAAGTATATCTCCATTAGATATGGTAGTCTAATGGGACGCGTAGTTATATATCGAAGTCTAACTCTATTAGACATGGTAGTCTAAGGGACGTGTAGTTAGACGTCGAAGTCTAACTCCATTAGATGTGGTAGTCTAATGGAACGCGTAGTTAGACGTCGAAGTCTAACACCATTAGACGTGGTAGTCTAATGGGACGCGTAGTTAGACGTTGAAGTCTAACTCCATTAGACGTGGTAGTCTAATGGGACGCGTAGTTAAACGTCAATGTCTAAGTCCATTAGACGTGTTAGTCTAATGGGACATGTAGTTAGACGTCGAAGTCTAACTCCATTAGACGTAGTAGACTAATGGGATGCGTAGTTAGACGTGCTAGTCTAACTTCATTAGACTTGGTCTAATGAGATGCGTAGTTAGACGTTCTAGTCTAACTTTATTAGACTTGATCTAATGAAATGCATAGTTAGACGTTTTAGTCTAACTTCATTAGACTTGGTCTAATGGGATGCGAAGTTAAACGTGGTAGTCTAACTTGAGCAGATGAGGTGTCTAAGCAGATGGACGGCCAAGATGAGGCATCTTAACAGATGGCCTTCTAAGATGAAAAGATGAGGAGATGGACGTTTAAGATGATCATATGAGCAGATGGACGTCTCAGATGAGCGGATGGCGTCTAAGAAAAGTGATGGTCCTTTAGACAGCTGACATCAGAGCTCAACAAATGAACAATCGCCACATATAATGTTATTCAAATTGCATGTACTACACTGTACTACCACAATCCCAAGAATATATTCCTGTTGAACTACCTAGTACCTCATGGATAGTACATTCAACGAAAAGAGGACACGTGTCCAAAAGGAGGATTCGACCGTTGGTGTATTTCAAGTATATATGGAAGCCAAAGGAACGGTCGAACAGCTGCTTCATTCATTCGATTCAAGAAAATTTTCGAAATCAAATATCTCACTTACTATTGTAATTACTATTGTAATTATATATTGTCTTTTCTATGAGAAAACTTTAGTGTTGTAAGTTGAACAAATGTTATTTTGTTCAACAAAGATATAGCTAGATTAGTGAGTTGTATTCGATTAAGAGTATTTAGTGAATATCCTTCCGGTTGTGGAATAACGGATAATGTAGGAGGGTTTGCTCCAACTTCCATAAAAAACTCCCTGTGTTCTTTACTTTCTTCCTCTTTCATCCGATTGTTCAAAGCTTTAAATCCGACGAACACTTCCGCACTTGAATCCATTTCAAGAGTTCGAAGGATTTGCGAAGAATAGAAATAAATTATAACTTCTAACAAATTTAAAATCGAGTTAAAGTGTATAAGTTGTGAACAATAGTTAGACCTTAGTCTCTATTGGTAGCACCGATCCTATCACGCTAGTATGAAGGTTATTGCGATTGGTCAATGTACCAATAATAACTATGTTTGAGATATATTATTGTAACCATGGTGGACGTTAGTTTAAATGTTTTTTTACAATTTCCAATAAAACTTAAAAAAATCAATTTTTTTGATGATGTTGAAAATAAATAAATTTAGTAACAATTTTCTATGGAATAGACTTTTGGGTAAATCTTTGAAAAAATAAATAGTTTTGAAAAAAAATCTCATTATAATAATAAGTAATAATTTTGGTAACTCAAATAACAAATTTAAGAGAATTTATTTTTTAAATAATAAATTTAAATATGGATTATTAAAAAATGATTAAAATACAATAAAAACAAGACAAGCCTAAAACCAAACCACAATAACTAACCCAAATTGATGGGTTTAAATGCTATTATCAATGATAAAATCAAACCACAATGATTAACATAAATTAATGGGTCTATATGCTATTAATATGAAGGATATCTAATATCTTCCAATCAATGAGTTTGAGAAATTATTTATTTTTTACAAAGTCAATCTCAAATTCATTTCGTATTATTGGTATTTATAAGTACACTAATGTCAATTAAAACTCTTTTAAGGCAATTCCTTGTTCAGTTCAATCTTTTCTAGGCAATTACTTGTTCTCAATTGGTCATAATTTTTATATCAAGGTTATAGCGATTGGTCTATGTTTGTATTGCTAATATGCTAAAAAAATAGCGATTGGTCACTTATCCAATCGCTACTAAGAAAACAATAGTGATTGGTTCCTTTTCCAATCGCTACTAACTATTCAAAAACGCGGTAAAACATGGCGCCTTTTTTTCGCGGCTTTTAATTAGGTTTATAGCGATTGGTTTTGTAACCAATCGTCGTTATGTCAAGATAATAGCGATTAACTTTCAGACCAATCGTTATTATCAAGGTAGTATCGATTGGAATTCAATCCAGTCGCTAATACTTTGATAATAACGATTGGACTTTAGACTAATTATAATGTCTTTTTTTTACTAGTGCTAGGTAAGTAATAATAATTTATAATAAAATATTTAAGACATAGTTTAACTTTAAAATATTTAATAAAATTAACAATTTTAATTTTTTATATATAATTTAACCTATAATATAAAAAAAATTATTAACATGAAATAATTATAAAAATATTAGCTTATCATTTTTTTTACTCACCAACATTCTTATTATTTTTTTATATCTTTTTATAAAAAAATACAAAATTAAGTAGGACTCACAAAAATTAATACTAAAAGACACCATTTAAAAAAAAATGTTTGGTTAGGACTATCTAATTATTCTTATTCTCTTTGTTAATGTTTGAATTTATTAGGGTTAATTATTACTATTATTTTGTAATCAAAATTAGTATTAATATCTCAATGTCATATTTTTATTATAATTTATTTTAATTAAAATATAAATTATTATTAATATTAAAATCATAATTTTTTAAAATATATATGTAACCTCAGGAAATCCCTTGTCCCGGAAAAACTCGATGTTCGATAAATTTCAACATCTATTTATGTGTCAAAAATCTTTTTATAAAATATTCTTTAAAATATTTATTCAAAGATGTATTTTAATATTTTAAAATTAATTTTTACAATAATTAATTTTTGTACCAATGTTAAATAATCATTTGGGAATGTTTGATTAAAATAAATCTATATTAATTTAAAAGATTATTTATTTGTTAAAATAATCATAAATTGATTTTATTTAAAATTAATAAAATATTTTCTATACGTATATAAACATAAATTTGATTAGAGATTTTTTTAAGTTCGATATTTTGGTGATACTCGGGAAAGGACTTTCGCACTATATCCTCTATGCTTGTTAAAAACGGTCTCTACTTTAAAATTAGTTTGATTACGTTTAATTCTTTTGAAAAGGTCTCCACTGAGTTAGACTACCACGTCTAATTCCGATTCTACCTCAGACTTATCTGAAGGAGTTAGACCCACGTCTAACTTTCATTTAATTAGACAATCCGTCTAATTATAATAAACATTAGATGGGTACGTCTAACTCCATTGAGTTTGACTACCACGTCTAATTCCGGTTCTACCTCAGACTTGTCTGAAGGAGTTAGACCCACGTCTAACTTTCACTTAATTAGACAATCCGTCTAATTATAATAACCATTAGATGGGTACGTGTAACTCCACTGAGTTAGACTACCACGTATAATTCCGGTTCTACCTCAGACTTGTCTGAAGGATTTAGACCCACGTCTAACTTTCACTAATTAGACAATCCGTCTAATTCCGCGAATTCATTAGACTACCCGTCTAATTCTTAACGTCTATTAGACTTACACGTCTAACTCCGATGAGTTAGACTGTACGTCTATTTCTATTAGACTTACGTCTAATTCTGTGTATTCATTAAACTACCCGTCTAATTTTTTACACGTCTATTAGACTTACACGTCTAACTCAATGAGTTAGACTGTACCTCTAATTCTATTAGACTTACGTCTAATTCTGTGTATTCATTAAACTACCCGTCTAATTCTTTACACGTCTATTAGACTTACACGTCTAACTCCGATGAGTTAGACTGTACGTCTAATTCTATTAGACTTACGTCTAATTTCGTGTGTTCATTAGACTACCCGTCTAATTCTTTACACGTCTATTAGACTTACACGTCTAACTCCGATGAGTTAGACTGTACGTCTAATTTCATTAGACTCACGTCTAATTCCGTGTATTCATTAGACCACCCGTCTAATTCTTTACAAGTCTATTAGACTTACACGTCTAACTCCGATGAGTTAGACTGTACGTCTAATTCTATTAGACTTACGTCTAATTCCGTGTATTCAATAGACTACCCGTTTAATTCTTTACACGTCTATTAGACATACACGTCTAACTCCGATGAGTTAGACTGAGCGTCTAATTTCATTAGACTTGCGTCTAACTTAATGCGAATGGAGATCAAAATCGGTCTAATGACCCACATTAGAACCAAGTCTAAAGACATGTTTGTCTTAATACACCTGTATCAAAACTTATAAATTATTTCATCATCAAAATATCAGGGGATAAATTATTTCAACACTTAGTCAAAATAATTTGACCCAACAATTTCCCCATTTTTGATGAAGAAATTGCAAACCTTCATACACATAACACAACATGCATTCATCCAATAAATAAACAACCAACTTGTTCACTTACACCAACCATTCAAAAGAACCAGTATTCGAAAACGTATCAAAAACCATGTTCAGTAAAGTTAAGCAGAGTAAAAGAAGAGAGATCATTGTTCTTCCCTTTTTACTCGAGGATCGGTTGGACTCATTTCTTGCCCAGGAAGCATGTTCATGAAGTGAGGATATCCGCGACCGCCACGACCTCCTGCATTCGATCTACCTCCACGCTCAGCAACATTTCCACGTCCACCTTGACCAGCATCAGACAGCCTACTTCGGCCGCCACCATTTCTTCCACCGCGTTCAGAACCACTTCGGCCACCGCCTCTCTTGGTTGGCCTAGGATTGTCATCAGAATGGATGGCCCGCCTGGATCTTGTTCCGGTTGCTACGCCATCGTTTCTCCTGCTACACTCCGCTTGAACTGATTGAGGTTGAGCACTTTCATCATTACGTAAGGCATCTTCCTTGGCTTGAAATTTCCTGGCAAGGTTCTCGGCAAAGGCTTGTCGTTCATTGTCGTTTCGGTTCATGCAACCCTGCATTTCCACCAGCTGATTCTTCACCAAAGCGAATTCATCTAAGGTTTCCTTGTGGCCTTCGTCATTGATGTGCCTCTCAATGTCGAATAGTTCAGATTCACGGCTAAAGCATTCTTGCTCAAACTTTCCAAACTTCACATTAGAGACATGGGTCTCATAGGTGTTCAACTTCAGGGTCTTATCCAACTCAGATAGGATATTGAACATTTTATCAAAATTTGCTCTTTCCTCTTCCCTGGAGATCATTGACTGACACATTGTCTTCTGCATTGTCGAAAGCATAGACCTCATAGATCTTAACATATTATTTCCTCTAGCGGATGGACCTTCGTGAGAAGACACTTCATCGGATTCTGCAGCCATACATTGAATAGGCTCAAAGTTTGTATGAACCTGCAAGGATTGCTCTAGCTGATGAACTTCAACCTCCTTAGCAGCTTTCTCTTGTCCTTCTTCGTCAATTTCTTTCTATGCCCTTTCGAATCTTCCGAGCAAACTTCCAGCATAGTGACGGGGATTGGTTATATTTTCGTGAACATTTCCCACAGCACCTTTAGGAAATAAGTCGATCTTAACAAACTTGGGTTGTTCATCCTGTTCCTCCTCAGACGAGGAATCTTCTTCTTCATCACTTTTTTCCTTAGAGGGTTCCCCCTCAGTTCTTGTAGTCTCTGGCTGAGTTGCCTCGAGCAGTTTTTCTTGAACACCCTCTGTTCTCACAACAGGGGTTATAATTACATCTTCTTCAGAAGGAGCTTTCGAAGCCTCCTCAACTACATCTTCCAAGATTGCTTCTTCAACATTTGTTACAAGAGCTTGTTCAGGATCTTGAACATTCACCGTTGCTTCATCTTTAATGGGAAGCTCTTGAACAGGGTGATCTTGAATGCGTCTCTCTTCGGCAGACAGGGTCCCGAATTCTATCAAGAGAGCAGCATCAAATTCATCGGCATTTGGAATATCCATGTCCTCTTCTACGTTGAGCGGTTCTGCGCCAGAGCAATCGGCGCCATGAATATATCTGGAAGTAGCAGAAACATAGCCTTCCATGATATCATTCAACTTCTTCAGCACTTTGGCTTTAACAACAGCTCCTCTTGCGTCAGGGTTGAAGTTTGCTTTTTTGGCTTCATAAATTGGGAATAGAGTTTTCCCAAGAATGCAAGCTTCCACCAACTCTCTTTTGTTCAAAGCTTCAGCCACATCTGAAGTTCTTGCCCACTTCAGGACCTTCTTCTCGTTTGCCACTCTCTTCTTCCATTCTTTCGTTATGGCAGCATTGGACAGAGAGCCATTATAGCTAGAGGACAACCTCTCAGTACGCCAAGAATCATAGATCTCTAATTTTTTAGCCGAAAGGACCTTCACTTGATCCAGAATGAGATCAACAATACCTCTTGCCTGCGACACCTTCTTAGGGGCTTGAAGAGCAATAGACTTACCTTTTCCAACAACCTCTACAGGTTTTGGAACAGGTCTTGGTTCACCAATGACAATTCCTTGTGCCCCTTTCCTGGCTCGCAACAGCTCGAAAGCGGATTGGGGTTTCAGACAGAGCTCAGCAGAAAGCTCTCTACAAATGATTTTTCCAACCACCAAGGAGTCCTTGGGAGCAGGAATGATGGGTTCACCAGCAGCAAGGGTAGGAACAACACCTTGTTCTGGAATGGACGCCTCTGTAGCACCGGCGGCTACCTGATCAGATTTAGTAACAGGGGATTCTACCCTGTTAATAGATTCAATAATTGGACCGGCTGACTCAACAGCAGGCCCTTCAGCAGATTCTCTCAGGGGAGAGAAGACAGATTCGGCTTGTTCCACTTCGGGAACAACAAATTTTGGCACAGCCGCCACACACTTAGAAGACTTTACCTTTGTAGATTTATACGCGTGGGGCGCCTTTGTCTTCTTCTTCTTTGAGGCACAAGACCTCGAATGTTTCCTCAGGAAAGTTGAGGGAGTAGATACAGATGTCAACGGGGTTGTAGCAAGTACGCCTGGACCTTGCTTTACCCTTGAATCGACAGATTCCATGTCCTTCTGACTTGGACTCTTCATGCTGGAGGAACTGGCCTCCGATTCATTCACGGTTATAGTTCTCTTTGCCCTTGTTGACACAACAGAAGCAGATGGCTTTGATCGGGTGGAAGGCCTTCCATCAGTCTGGAAACTAGAGGCTCTAGAAGTAGACTCTAGGTTGTTCTTCACTCTGATCAGAGTACTGGCAATCGTAGAAGCGGTAAAGACTCTTGCAGAGTTAATTTGCGCTGGTTCACCGACAGGAACCCCCAGGAACTTCAACAGATGGCTCAATTGAGTCGCATAGGTGATGCTTTCCTTGTTACTCTGGCAGATGGAGTAACACAGATTCTGGAATAGGGTATGACCCCAGTTCACTTGGATTCCTTTAGAGATAGCGCACATATAGTCAAAACGGTCTTGACTATAAAGGTTGAACGAGACGGACTTCCCTTGCAGCGCCTTCGCCACAACGTCGTTTAGGAGAATAGAATGGAGCTTGAATACCTTCTTATATCCATTAACATGGATTTTGGAACCATCAGCAGAGAAGGAAGTCTTCATTTCCTCCATGACCTCAGAAGAGAGCACCAAATCGAACAGATGACCCTCCGTTGAGAGTTCAAAGAACTCCGCATACACTGCTTCATCAAATTAAATCTCCTTTCCATTGACGGTTGCTACGATAGAATCATCCACCATAACCGCCGTTTTGAAAAACTCGCGAACTTCATCTTCATAGAAGATGAACGGTCCGCCCAGATACTTCCTCAACCTAGAATATTCTAGGGTTTGGAACATCTTCACCACCTCTGGCTGATCGAAGGTGTACACAGATGGAAAGTCCACCTGCAAAGTACAATGACCAAGCGTGATTTTCCTCACCATTTTGAGAGAATATGAATCGATATGATATTTCAAAGAGTTTTAGTGAGAGAGATGCAAGAAAACTAGGGTTCTTAGGAATTTCAAGAGATTGAAAGTTTTCAAAATCATGCAAGAATATCCTTATATAGATGAAAGATGGAAATACTGAATAACCGTCTATTATAGGGGTATGGCCATTTAATAAATGATAGACGTCATTTTTCAAGAAGTAATCATTAAAAATGAGGGTATATTAGTCATTTTCTTTAAACTTGATAGACACGTGTCTTCATGTTATTAAGAGATGAATGTTCGATATTTTGAGCGGGAAAAGTAGATAACTCTCAGCGTGTGACAACTGTCCCTGATCAGTCTAATCGGCAAGTAGTTAGACGTTTTTCTTACTTCACAAATAACACAGCGTCTATTAGACGAATGAGTGTATTAGACGCATACGTCTAATTTCGTGTTTATAACAAATCCGTCTAATGTTTATTAGACGTGTACGTCTAATTCCGCATGAACACCACGTGTTAAACGTGTGTTTATTAGACGTGAGCATCCTTTTTCTCAAGACGTAAAAACGTCTAACGTCTATTAGACGTGTCCGTTTAATTGCGTGGATATAAAATCCCAACATATAAACTTAGATGTATAGACTGTGAATAAAAATACGTCTAAGTACATGCTTTTTCTCTTTTACACCCTTGTCTATTTAGACCGATTAAGGATATTCGTCTAGAGAATATCTTTAATTCCAAAGAAAAATTTCTTCTCAAAATGAGTATGGACAAAAGAGTTTTATAAACAATTTTTTTTTTGTGGTCCAAAGACCAAAAATAATTTTAACATCTAAAAACAATTATTCTTCTAGAATGGCAAATGCCATTGTTGATCTTCCAAGCTGTGTACTCAGATGAGTACTCTTCTAGCTTCTTCCTTACTATCCTCCTGCATCACCTACAAAATAAACTATTTACAAATCTTGGTACCCATACTCAATTGGGTCCTCGATCAATTAGTCCCTTAGGAATCCATATTTATGTTATTTTGATGGATTTCCCATTTTGTGTTGTGATTAATGCATATGATTTTGACTTAGCAGATGACTTCCTGCTAGCCACTGATCCGTTGAATTTTGAAGAAGGTTTTCTTTTAAAACTCATTGACTTAGAGTCAGGTTTTAATTTACCATACTTATTAGCCTTTTCAAGATTATTCTTAAGCCAACTAACAGTTGGTGGAACATAAACTATTTCATTTTTAAAAGCAACTTCTTCATGAATAGGATCAGATTCAATGTCAGTCATACTTCCTTTGACAAAACTTATTGGCTTAAGTCTGTCATTTGGCTTTGACTTTTTGCAGGATAGGTTAGGATCATTTCTATCAAATCCCAATCCGGATCTAGATCCAGCAGGTTTCAACATGCTGATCTTATATCTGACAGCATCACCAGACCTTGTCCATGCACAGAGAACATAGTTAAGCCTTTTATTTTCAGATGAAAGAGTTTGAATCTGTTCCTTGAGCATCTCGTTTTCAGATGAGATCTCTTCAATTTTCTTTTCAAAAACATGTGACTCTTCCTCTTTGAACTGATTTGGTTCATTTAAATCTGATGAAGATTTAGTTTCATTTAGAGATTCTGCTAGCTTTCTGTACTCGATGACCATTTCATCTAGTGCAGCTACCAGTTGTTCTCTTGAAAACTTTTCGGAGGAAAAATCAAATACCTTAGTTTCCTGATTTTCTTCCTCATCTTCTATGGCCATGAAGCAGGCCACGTCTTCTTCATCACATTCACTGGATGAGAAGTACGATCCACGGCTGCTTCCTCTGCTCTTTCCGTCACCGGCCATAAGAGCCTTCAGCTCTTTTCCATCTTCCTTAGCATCTTCACGCTTTGGCTTCTGGCATTCCGATGCATAATGACCTTTAATACCACAGTTAAAACAAGTAACATTAGCTTTATATTTTCTATTATCGTTAGAATTTGAAGAGTTTGAGTTAGAGTTGCTCTTCTTCATGAAGTCGCCAAACTTCTTCACAAAGAGAGACATGGCATCGCTGCTCAGCTGCTGAGCTGCCATCTTCACGTCCGGAGCAGTTGGTGGCTCTTCAGCAGTCACCAACGCCTTGGCAATGATAACGTACGAGGGTTGATCTTTTTCCATCCTACAGTTCAGCTCGAACTCATAGGCCTTGAGGTCAGCGAAGAGATCAAAGAGAGAGATCTTGTTTAGATCCTTGGATTCTCTCATCGCCATAGTCTTTATGTCCCATTTCCTTGGAAGAGCACGCTTGACCTTGATAGCAAGCTCCCGGTTGCTATAGGTCTTGCCTAGGATGGACAAAGAGGAGACGATCTTGCTGAATCTGGTGTCGAAATCGTTCATTGTTTCACTAGGACGCATTTTGAAGCTGTCGAACTGTTGAGTGGCAACCATGATCTTGTTTTCCTTGGTTTGCTCGTTGCCCTCACACAGTTGAGTGAGTCTGTCCCAGACCTCTTTGGCAGTGTCACATTCGATGATATAGTTGAACATACTGTCATCGAGAGATCTGTACATAACATCAAGAACCATGTTGTTGAGGTTTTTCTACCTCTTTTCTTCAGCAGTCCAGTCGGCCTTCTCCTTATCAATCTTGATAGGGCCTTCTCTAACAACACTCCACATGTCATCATGAAGAGATGAGAGATGGGCACGGACTCTTTTCTTCCAAACAATGTAGTTTTCGCGAGAGAAAGTTGGAATGGCTGTAGCACTGGCATCTCTGGGTATGTTCGATATTTTTCAAGAAAGGCTTGAGAATAGAAACAGGGCTGTGATACCAATTGATAGGATCGGCTTTATCGTTAGAGACGGGGGTCTGGCTAAGGATGAAGGCTTATGAAAAACGGTTTGAAATAAATCCTGTTAGGGATTTAATTCGCTTTCTATTCTACGCAAACTTGTGTAAACACTTGAAATGGATTCAAGGAGGAATTGTTTACTTGGGTTTGAAGCACAAGTTGAAATATGAAAAGATGACAGAAAATGAAGAACACAACAGTTTGTTTATGGATGTTCGGAGAAACTCTCCTACGTCACCCCTTCTTCCAACCACCGGAAGGATTCACTATATGATGAGAATCAAATACAGTTTACACACACACTTAGCTCACTATTGAACAGAATACTTTCTGTTCAATTACAAGAAGATAAAGAATATCACTCAGCTAATGGTGTTTTGATTCTAGCTCTCTCTCTCTCGATTCATACACAGTACAATCAGAAAGAAGCTTCAAAAATGAGTTCAGTAAGCAGGATGATTGAGTAGTCTCTCTGCAAAATCAGAATGCTTGTTCGTTCGGAAATTAGCTAGGTTGCTCGTACTTCGTCCGTTGCTCTAAGGATTGGTTAAATACTGATCAGTAGCTAACGGTCGAATCTTCAAGAATGATACGTGGCGATCTTATATTGGAAAGCCTCCATTGTACACAGCAGGTTCTGAGCACAAGGATCGTGGTCGTACCGAACTGGTAGTGCGCAGAATATTCCATCAGGGATGTACTTGCAAAACGGGTAATGTGAGGAAAATTCTCTTACGTGGCATTCCTTGATTGGATGCATATAGCTGTTGTACTAATCTTCACAGGACAATGGAGCAGGAGTAGGGTACAGCTATAGCACGTGGGTAGGAGAAATGCTAGATTCAAACGTACTGCTTGAATCAAAGCATTAGACGTATTTCATTTAGACGGATCAGTCTAATGAAATAAGTCAACTCCTTCTGATGAAAAACGTCTATTAGACCGCCTGGTCTAATATAATTACACTCGCGCCTAATATCAATAACCATTAGACGGGTACGTCTAACTCCACTGAGTTAGACTACCACGTCTAATTCCGGTTCTACCTCAGACTTATCTGAAGGAGTTAGACCCACGTCTAACTTTCACTTAATTAGACAATCCGTCTAATTATAATAACCATTAGATGGGTACGTCTAACTCCACTGAGTTAGACTACCACGTCTAATTTCGGTTCTACCTCAGACTTGTCTGAAGGAGTTAGACCCACGTCTAACTTTCACTTAATTAAACAATCCATCTAATTATAATAACCATTAGATGGGTACGTCTAACTCCACTGAGTTAGACTACCACGTCTAATTCCGGTTCTACCTCCGACTTGTCTGAAGGAGTTAGACCCACGTCTAACTTTCACTAATTAGACAATCTGTCTAATTCTGCGTATTCATTAGACTACCCGTCTAATTCTTAACGTCTATTAGACTTACACGTCTAACTCAGATGAGTTAGATTGTACGTCTAATTCTATTAGACTTACGTCTAATTCCATGTATTCATTAGACTACCCGTCTAATTTTTTACACGTCTATTAGACTTACACGTCTAACTCCGATGAGTTAGACTGTACGTCTAATTCTATTAGACTTACGTCTAATTCTGTGTATTCATTAGACTACCCGTCTAATTCTTTACACGTCTAACTCCGATGAGTTAGACTGTACGTCTAATTCTTTTAGACTTACGTTTAATTCTGTGTATTCATTAGACTACCCGTCTAATTCTTTACACGTCTATTAGACTTACACGTCTAACTCCGATGAGTTAGACTGTACATCTAATTCCATTAGACTCACGTCTAATTCCGTGTATTCATTAGACCACCCGTCTAATTCTTTACACGTCTATTAGACTTACATATCTAACTCCGATGAGTTAGACTGTACGTCTAATTCTATTAGACTTACGTCTAATTCCGTGTATTCATTAGACTACCCATCTAATTCTTTACACGTCTATTAGACTTACACGTCTAACTCCGATGAGTTAGACTGAGCGTCTAATTTCATTAGACTTGCGTCTAACTTAATGCGAATGGAGATCAAAATCGGTCTAATGACATGTTTGTCTTAATACACCTGTATCAAAACATATAAATTATTTCATCATCAAAATATCAGGGGATAAATTATTTCAACACTTAGACAAAATAATTTGACCCAACAAGATTGGAGGAAATTTATCAGACCATACTCCTAACATCCCTAAAAATATATTAGGAAATTTTTTGGGTAATTGTTCTTGAGTTAAAACTCCTTATCAGAAACTCAATTTTGAAAATTTTTGTTAGGATCGGTGTTACTAATAGAGATGGGGTCTGACTATTGTGAAAAGCTTACGATATTCAATTCGATAATAATCCTGTGAGGGATTAATATCTGTTTTTATTCTTCGCAAATTTTCACAAACTCTTGAACAAGTTCAAGTGCAGAACTATTTGTTGGATTTAAAGCTTCAGACAAAATAATGTAAATAACAGAAAGTAAAGAACACAAAGAGTTTTATGCATGTTCGGAGATAAAACTCCTACGTCACCCTTCTTCCACAACCAACAGAATATCCATTAAAGACTTTGATTCGAGTACAACTCACTCTACTAGCTAACTATATGTTGAACAAAATACCTTCTATTCAACTTACAACACTAAAACTTCTCATATAAAAGATAGTATGCAATTACAATATGATCACACAGTGAAACAATGAGTAGTTCGTGCTTTTAGCTTGAGAGTAATTTTGTTGAAGCAAGTATGTGAAGGAGTTCGACCGTTGTTTTTGGCCTTTTATTTATAGTTGAAGTGCACCAACGGTCGAATATTCTTTGTGGACACGTGGTTTGTGTTCGTTGGACGACCGCCTATAGTACGAGAGTACAACAGACTCTGAGCATTTGGATCTTGGCCGTACAAAATAGGTGGTGCGTCGAATATCCTATGATATTGTCTTGTACTAGTGATGTACAAGGTAGGTGTTCATACATTGTTAGAGCTGAGTGAGTACGTGGTTAGATGGATGCTTCCTTCATAGGGCTGTCGAAGCAAGGCATTAGATGTTCTCTTTAGACTGTGTCTAAAGGAGTTTGACGTCGTCTAACTACGCTTCCTTTTAGACTACGTCTAAAGGAGTTAGACCCCATCTAATTACGTTTCCCTTTAGACTGCGTCTAAAGGAGTTAGACCTTGTTTAACTACGTTTCCTTTTATACCGCATCTAAAGGAGTTAGACCTCGTCTAACTACGTTTCCCTTTAGACCGTGTCTAAAGGAGTTAGACCTCGTCTAACTACGTTTCCCTTTAGATCGCGTCTAAAGGAGTTAGACTTCATCTAACTATATTTCCCTTTAGACCGCATCTAAAGGAGTTAGATCTTGTCTATTTACATTTCCTTTTAAACCGCATCTAAAGGAGTTTGACCTCGTCTAACTACGTTTCCCTTTAGACCATATCTAAAGGAGTTAGAGCTCGTTTAACTACTTTTCCCTTTAGACCGCATCTAAAGGAGTTAGACCTCATATAACTACGTTTCCCTTTAGAGCGTGTGTAAAGGAGTTAGACCTCGTCTACTTGCGTACTTTAGACTCCGTTTAAAGTAGCAAGACGTCTATAAGTTCCTGCTTTAGACCACATCTGAAGTTGCATAATCCTTTAGATTTTTTCCTACACAAAAAAAGACTTAGTTTTATTTGATCTCAACAATAAATAGAGCTTTTCAACTCTGCCTATGCACAACTAAGTTTTATTTTAATTAATCCGCACATAATTAAAATAATGTCATCCCATAATTAGAACAATGTGGATTTAACTAAACTTATTCCCTAAATTCATTTTAATTGACGCAACAATTTTTCCTGTTTTTGATGATGTTAAAACATAGTTAAAAGATCAAGAAAATTAGCATAAATTTCAACCAATTAGATTTCATATATAATCAAAGTTCCTCATTAACAGACAAAGATTAAAATTTATCAAAATGAGTCACTCCTATCCTCTTATTCCCTAGATAAAGGCCCTTTTTGCCTTATCTTCCCCCTTGATTACAGGCCGATTCTTTTCCCCCTTTTTGACATCATCGGGAAGATCCATTCCTTCTAGTGGCCCGTCTATCAGCTATTACACTTAGAGCCCTTTGGAGCTTCAAACTTTTTTGCTTGTCTTTTGGTCTTCCTACTCTAAAGAAATAGTTAAAGACTATTTGATCGTCCATGAATTTGGTGTTCTTAATGTGGATCCCATGTCCAACATTAACCTGAAGATGTTCAAACAACATCTTGAGCTGAACAACATACCCAATTATCTTTCTTGGATAAGACATCAACTTCACCAAGTTATTGAAAAGGATTTTAGACTAGTTTATGGCTATTCCCTTTGTTATACTCACCATTATTTCAAAACGTTCTTTGGAGTAGATATTATTGGCTCCTTGTGCCAAGAGAGATTTATAAACAATGTCATAAAGATTACCAAACTCATGGTTTAGGGAAGACTTCCTCCCGTGAGTTTCAACATGAAGGGAGGTATATGAGAATAATAGTTTCATCTCAGACAATACATCATCTAGAGAGGGGAGAAACTTTATCAACCCCTCAGTAGGAAGCTCGAAGAATTGAGCGAATAATTCTTCAGAGATGGAAATGTTTGCTCCTCTTATTGTTGCCTGGATAACGTCATCGACTATTTTTACAAATCCAATGAATTCACGAACCTCTTGTTCGTGAATAATGAAAGAACCTCCGAAGAACTTCCTTAGACCGGAAGCTACAATGGTATTGAACATTGCAACCATTTTTGGAAGCGACACAAAGAGGACGGACTCAAAGTGTACTTATAGAATGCTAAACGTAATGGAGGCCATATCTATGTTTTGAAGGAGTTTAGATGAAGATGAAGAGTTCTTAGGGTTTTAGACAGCTATAGATCTCAAGAGTTTTTCTTAGTGAGAGAAAACGAGTATTTAGAATCACAAAGAAGATAACAAATTTGTTCGGATGTGTTAGTTACTCTTTATAGATTATGACTGACACATGACTATGAAAATCATCATTATAAGTGAACCATCATTTAATTTAAAAACGTGTTCCCAATAAAATAATCATTTTGAAGAGAAGACATCATTAAAACATTATGAAATATTTCATAAATGTAAAAAGCAAAAAGAAATAAGCCGTCAGATATATGAGTTATATTTTCAACATTGAGAAACACATGTCTTCAAGTTATTTGAAATATGACTGTTCAATTTCTGAGCGGGAAAAGTACATGGACAGCTCATGAGGAGATGGATAGCTCTCCCACTCGTCTGAAGATGGAATGTCTAGTTAGGCACGTAGTTAGACTTATGTGCTATCTGCATACCTTGCATCTAAGCTGGATAGACTTCTTGTTTAGAAAACGTCTTGCTACGCTCGTCTACCAACGTCTAATCATGCATCTATTTAGACGACGTCTAACCACGCTCGTCTACAGACGCTTTAAATGTCTATCTCACAAATAGACGTCTAACCAAGCTTCATCTGTAAGTTTCTTAAGCACAAATCGTCTAAGTACATGGATTCTTTAAACGATTGATCTAACTAGTATGATTGAGACATTCGCCTACACATGTCTGTCCAGCCACCTTAATCAACAAGTTTCCTCCTTAGTTTGTGCATAATTCACTAAACATAGATTAATTGAGCATGTCTCTACTATCATGTCGGTCACTTGTTGGTCCGTTGGGACATATTCAAGACGAATATGCTTCTAACTATCATGCTCTCGGATGAAATGGTGTTAGATTTCGATATGCTTCGTCCGAGAGTGGAACACTGGGTTGTATGTGATAGCTTATAGCACTAGTGTTGTCGTAGAAAATTGGTGTCTCTTTCAACTCAATTCCATAGTCCCTTAGCTGTTATTGAACCCACAAGAGCTGAGACCAGCAACTACTTGCAGCAATGTACTCAGCCTCTACAGTAGAAGTGGCGACAGATGTCTGCTTCTTGCTGAACCAAGAGATCAGACGATCACCAAGAAACTGGAAAGTCCCACTTGTGCTCTTTCGATAAATCTTGCACCTTGCATAGTCTGCATCTAAATAGCTAGTTAAATTGAAACTGGAATCTTTCAGATACCACAGTCCCACATTTTGAGTCCCTTTCAAAATTAATTTGAGATAAAAATGAATACAACATTTATCTCACATTATTTTATTTATTTTTTTAGCCTTTATTTTAATTAAATGAGTTTAATTATAATAATTATTTAAATTAATTATTTAATCATGATTTGTCTTACTTTTAATTATCTTGAATTTATTTATTTAAAATAATTATTTTTAATATTTATAATTTGAGTAATTAAATTTAATGCTTGTAATATAAAATATTTAATTATGTCATAATCTAATATAATAAACACATTGTATATGAACATACTAATTATATTTTTCAACACAAAATATTTGAAGATTCAATTTTTTTTACAAATTACAAATAAAAAATTATTAATCAATAATATAAGACAAATTTTTTAAATATTATATACTAATAATAAATCAAATACATTTATAATAAATATAACATTTTATTTGTTAACATATATTATAATCTGGTATAATTATTTTAATAAAATATTTAATACTTAACTTTTCTAATTCTTTTAAATAATTATATTTATAAAAAATAATATTTTTCTTTATTTTTATGTATTTATATTTTAAGTAATTTATAAAAAATTTATTATTAATATAAAATATTTAAAATTAATTATATAAAATAAAATATTATTATTAATTATTTTAATTATTATTAAAAATGTGTTTTATTAATTATATTTTATTTTAATTAATTCCTTGATATTATTTACATAATTGAAATAAAAAAATTTAATATATAAAATTTTTATTATTATTATTATTTAAAAGAATGAGTAATATAATTATAAAAGAATATATAATATAATATAGTTATAATTATAATTATGAGATAATATGAACTAGGGAGAGAAAATTGACATTATGGAAAGAAGTGGACACTGCCGGATATTATTTATTACTTCGAAATTAGATAGAAATGAATAATTCAATAATATCCGGTAATCATATAAAATAAATATGGTGGAATTAAACCAATGAATCAAAAACCTCAATTAATTTTTATTTTTATTTTTTATGTACAAAATCACATACCAAGTTTCTCTTAAGTAGCTGAAAACATATGGCATATCATCATTTCCTCTACCATATTACAACATGGATCGCCACGATTTAGGATATGTCCCTAAATGATTCGAAGAAATCCACAAGAAAAGGATATCCAAACCATACATAGTTCTTCCGCTAACCTTGAATGAACAGTTCATTTGTGAGGGATAAAGCACCTTATTGTTTGATTTCCCTAAACCCTTTATTAATCAGATTTACATATACATTTTCCAGGTCTCAAAATCTTTTTAGACTATCATTATAATCTTAACCCTTTTGTTTGCTGATTAGGAAAAGAACGAACTATCAATGAAGATAAACGCTTTCTCCTCTCATATGTAGAGATATGTCAAATATTGAACATTGTAAGAAATTTTCGATCAATGATCTTGTTTGATAATCTTTTCTTACATGTAATAAACCACTCGATGCATCACCATAAGTTGATTTCGAATGCATGAGTGAAAATGATATTTCCTTTTACTCTGATCTAAAATTCAAAACTAAACACTTCTTAAAAAACGAGGATGAGATTGTCTCTTCTGTAGAAAAGGCAATTGAAATTAATCTAAACACAGTCGATGATCCTTAAATTATATTGATCGACCAAAGTTTAAACTTGCAAGAGCTTCTGGAGTTTTTGAGTTGTTAAAAGCCAACAAAGACGGCTTCGCCTGGTCATACAAGGACTTGTCAGGTATCGATCCAAAGATCACACGACACCATATTCCCCTTTATCTAGATGTTAAACTAATAAAGCAAAAACTTAGACAAATGAAGGATGATGTCGTGACCAAAATCAAATAAAAAGTGCAAAAGCAACTTGAAGTTGGATTTCTCAAGGTAGTGGACTATCCTACTTCAATAGCCAACGTAGTTCTCGTTCTAAAGAATGACAGGAAAATATGTGTGTGTGGACTATCGGGATCTAAATAAGGTCATCCTTAGAGATCACTCTCTGTTACTTCACATCGACATATTGGTCAACCATGCTGCCGACCATGAATTGTTATCATTCATGGACGGATTTTTAGGATTCAACCAAATCCTGATGTCCCCACAAGACAAGGAAAATACTACATTCATAACAAAAGTAGGAATATTATATTATCGTGTCATGCATTTTGGTATTAATAATACGAGAGCCATTTATTAAAGGGTAGCCACTATGATCATTTATGACATAATCCACAAGAAAGTGGAAGTCTATATCGATGACATGATCGTCAAATCAAAGGATCGAAAAGGACATGTCCAAAACCTTGAGAAATTCCTACAAAGAATTGGGAAATATCAGCTACGACTCAATCCAAAGAAATGTACATTTTAAGTCCCATCTGGTAAAATGTTAGGCTTCTTAATCACTCAAAGAGGAATCAAAGTCGATCACTCTAAGATAGAAGCAATCATGGCTATGCCGATACCTCGAAATGAAAGGAAGGTCCGAATATTTCTTAGAAAAATCCAATACATTAGGCGATTCATCAGTAAGCTTACTAAGACATATGATACGTTGTTTAAGATTATGAAGAAATACTAAAAATTTAAATGGGACGAAAATTGTCAGCAATCATTTGACATAATAAAGGATTGTTTAAAATCTCCTCCTAAACTCATGCCGCCTAGACTTGGCATTCCTCTCATTACTTACTATAATACACACAAGCATATGAAGAATGTTGGCTCAAAAAACGAGGATAAACTCAAAATAGCTGTGTACTATATCAGTAAAGATGATTGGATGTAAACTCAATTACACTCCAACTGAGAAAATCTGTTGGGAATTAGCATGGGTCAGCAAAAGGTTAAGACACTACATGCAAGTCCACCCTATTAAGTTGGTATCAGGACTGGATCCAATCCATTTCTTATTCCAATAAACTATTATGTCACCTAGGCTAGCCAAATGGATGATGATGATATGCGAATATAACATAGCCTATAACATATAGAACTCCATCAAAGGAAATGTTGTTATAGACTTCCTAGCTGACCAACCTATCATTGTTGATTCAAAAGACGAACTCAAATTCCTTAATGATCGAATTATGAGTATTACATCAGACACATGGAAACTAATGTTTCACGGAACTTTAGGAAAGTAGGGTAACGAAAATGAGATTTTTTTTTAGTTGACCCAAAAGAGACATATAACCCAATATCCATAAAACTTGAATATCTTGTCACCAATAACGAAGCCGAATATGAGGCATGCCTCTTGGGTCTGAAATTGGCATATGAAAAAGGTGCAAACGAGATAGAAGTTGTTGGTGACTCTATCTTGGTTATATCCCAAGCCAATGTCATGTGGCAAGTAAAAAGGGGGAAATCTAAAACCCTATCACGCCCACCTGACCAAACTTATGAACAAATTTGATCAAGTATCATTTTTTCATGCTCCAAGGAGCCAAAATCGCTTTATAGATGCCCTGGTTACTTTGGCAGCCATGACTCAAATTTATTGTAAGAATTAAAGTCAAACCCTTATGATCTGAGAAAAGCAATGACCTGCTTTGAAAAAGGGTGTAGTGACTTCATGTGAGAACGTTGTTACACCCTAGTATGATACTATCCAAAAATACATAGAGTACGGAGAGTATCCTTCACTCTTTCGAGCAAAAGAACGACAGGCGTTGCGCCAATATTCCGGCAGTTATGCTTGGATTATCGACAAACATTACTGACGATCTTTCGCGGTCAAAACATGAACTACATATATAATCATGAATCCAAAAGGATCATAGAGGAAGTACACACATGAATCGAATGGCTTTAGCCAAGAAAATATTTCATTTAAGATATTACAGGAAAAAACTCAAACAAGAATATGTGAGCTATGTAAGGAGTTGTCATTAGTGCCAAATTTATGCTAACTTGAAGCATACTCCGGCCTCACTCCTCTACAATATCACATCCCTTGGTACTTTTCTACATGGGACATCAATGTCATTGGGAAAATTTATCCCCACACTTCAAATGAACACGAGTTCATACTCATTACCACATACTACTTCACAAAATGAGTTGAAGCAGCCTTGAACAAAGTCATGAAATCATCTCAAGTGGAAAAGTTCATCCGTACTAGCATCGTTTCTAGATATGGAGTTCATCATGCCCTTATTTCAGATAATGGTCGACATTTCCAAGTAAAAGTGTTGCAATTAGTCGACAAGTTCAAGATCGAGCATCATAATTCATCTCTCTATAGACTCTAAACCATTGGTGCGGTCAAAGAGGCGAACAAAAATGTGATTAGGATCATTAAGAAGATGACCATCACGTACAAGGACTAGCAAGAGAAACTTCCATATTCCTTACTAAGTTATTGTACAAATATTCGAACGTCGACGAACGAAACTCCCTAATCACTATTTATGGCATGAACGTCTTACAACCTATCAAAATTGAGATTCGAACTCTAAGAATACTCTTAGAGAGCCACATTATTGAAGAAGACTAGCTCAAATCTCGATATGATCCACTAATATTAATGGAGGACAATAGGTTAAACACTTTATGTAAAACTCAAGTCTACCAAAAACGATTGTCAGACATCTTCAATAGAAAGGTGAAACTAAGAAACCTCAATAAATGTGATTTGTTCTTAAACAAACCCGGGAAATCTTAGACCCTAGGAGAAAATTTTGTCCCTTCCTAATCAAGAAAATCCTCTATGGAGGAGTTTTCTGCCTATTTACTATAGAAAGCGGAGAGTTTATTGCACCAAGCAATCTCGATGCGCTTAAAATATATTTTTTATAATATCTGAAAGACAGAGAACACATTAGAGAAAACTCTAGCAACTTCGGTGTTAGGAAAGAAAGCTACGGAAATAGTTCTTTCGTATGAAATAGGTTACGGTTCAGCTTGATGCTTGACTTTTGATTAACCAGAATAGGGTCATACATAGGTTAAAGAACGCGGGTGCTACATATCAGCGAGCCATGATCACCATATTCCAAGACATGATACACAAAGAGATCATTGTCCGGCTAGTCTCAAGGGGACTCAATCAATTTTTGAAGTCTTTTGAGAGCTGCTAGAAAGGAAGAATCCCACCTTAATGGTAGAGAACTTGCTTATAAAAGAGAGCAAAAGGGATCCCGATAAACGGGTGGAACTCACCGAGATCAATCATCAAGTTAGCTACCCATGGTCAGAAGGGGAGTTAACGGTAAGAAAACCAATCGCTGCTCTAATTCCTTATTTTCTTGAAAAATAAAGACCAAGAGAGGGCAATGAAAGGGCCACAAGCTAAGCACAAAACAGATTTAAGTTCGACCTTGAAAAAAGCTTATTTCAACATAATTCAATCCCAAGTTTTGTACAACCTGAACCATTGACAGAGGACTCACGTCCGATCTACGATAGACCTGATTCTTCTCATGAAAAAAATAAAGGAGAGAAGATACATAGGAAACCTGCATATTTGTAGGCCCGGTCTTAAATAAATAACCCCCAGTCCCTTACTCATTAGATAAAGAGAAAAATATTTTGAGAAAGGAAGAAAACCATTGATCCCACCCTAAACCATATGTGACGGATTTTAAGAAACAAGTAGGGGCAAAAACAAGTATCGCTTCCAACCGTGTGATATTCTCAGAAATAAAACTGAGGATTTCACAATAACCCCAATTCAAAGGATGTCAGTCGTAAGCTCTTTTACGTTTGTAAGCGATTATCCAATGAATAACCCTCCATAAAAGGTTTTTGAAGAAAAAGAATCATAATAAACTCCATAAAAGCAAGTCCAAGAGCCACTAATTAAGAAAGATCACCTCATCGCTTCTTTTGTTAAAGAAAATAGAGATTTGAAACTCGATGCTTTGGGAAGAAAAAAAACAAAAAATGAAAATTCCAAAAAGAGAACCAGAATAAACCCTAGAAATCTCTTAAAAAATATAAAAATGTTTCTATGTTGGTTGAGGTATTGAAATCACCATTGCTACTTACTCAGACTTTATTCTTAATTGTTACAGTAAGAGTAGAATGTACTGATTCGACCAGATATACCCTGGAAACTATAAAACGTCTCAAAGAGGTTGAGGTATTGAAATCACCATTCGTGTTCACTCAGACTCTAGTCTTGATTGCTATGACAAGAGCATAATGAATTGATTCTACCAGAATACCTAAAAAAATATGGTGAATGAAAACCCAAAGCATAAAGTTTATAAACCTCTCTAAAAGATATTTTATGATGAGTGGACTTTCAAGATATGTGGTTCAAGTCCAAATAACCAAAAATAGTTTCACCTTGTCAAAACATCGAAGTTTTGACTATCTTCTTTAAGGGTTATGATTTCGGATAATCATTTATACACAACTTGAATTTATAGTTGATATCTCAAAAATTGAGGGAAAATAAATCTTATTTATTGATGAAAGAAAAATCACCACAATTAACAGAAAAGATGTTCAAAACCTAGCCACGACATGTTTCAAATCCAAAAACGTCATTATTCGTTTAGAAAGATTAATGTTCATTCAAATCTCAAAAAGAGAGAAATAATGATAAGAACTAAGGGAACAAAAAAATGTTTCCCTTTATTCATAAACATGAGTCATTTGTTCGTGAAGTTCAAAACTGCCGACTTATAGATTTCAACTAGATGTGTTGGTCATTTTAATAAAGAAATAGAAAAAGGATTATGTTGAAACATTCCCTTAAAATGTGAAAAGAGACAAGAAAAATAGAGTAAAAGCAAATGTGCAAATTGAGACTCCAAAATCCTATCGCTCGATAGGTATGAGACATCATTCGTACAAGATTCTTCTCAAAATCATGTTTGTTAATAAGTTTAAAAACGTACAATGAATCATGCGTACATGATCCATTCAAAACTCTATCGCTTGATAGGTACGATACATCGTTCGTACACGATTTTATTCAAACTCATATTTGGTAATTTGTTCAAAAACTTATATGTCGATAAGTACAATGAGATCATTCGTACATGACCTACTCAAAACTTTATTGCTCGATAGGAATGAGACATCGTTCGTGCGCGAATCCGTTCAAACTCCTATTTGTTAATAGGTTAAAAATCTTTATCTGTCGATAAGTACCATGAGATCATTCGTACATTATCCACTTAATCCTTATCGCTATATATGTACGAGACATCGTTCGTACACGATTCCGTTCAAACTCCTATTTTTAATAGGTTCAAAAACCTTATCTATCGATAAATACCATGAGATCATTCATACATGATCTAGTCAAAATCATATCGCTCGATAGGTACGAGACATTGTTCGTACAAGATTCCGTTCAAACTACTATTTGTTAATAGGTTCAAACCCTTATCTATAGGTAAGTACCATGAGATCATTCATACATGATACACTCAAAACCCTATCGCTCGATAGGCACGAAACATTGTTCATACACGATTCCGTTTAAACTCCTATTTGTTAGTAGATTTAAAAACCTTATATGTCGATAAGTACCATGACATGATTCGTACATGATCCACTCAAAACATTATTGCTCGATAAATACAAAACATCGTTTGTACACGATTCTATTCAAACTCCTATTAGTTAATAGGTTCAAAAACTTTATATGTTGATAAGTACCATGATATCATTCGTACATAATCCACTCAAAACCCTATCATTCAATAGATACGAGACAACACGATTCCGTTCAAACAACTATTTATTAATAAGTTCAAAAACCTTATTTATCAATTAATACTATGAGTTAATTTTTACATAATCCACTCAAAACCCTATTTGTCGATAGGTACGAAACATCTTTAGTACACGGTTTCGTCCAAACACATATTTGTTAATAGGTTCAAAAACATTATCTATCGATAAGTACCGTGAGATCATTCATACATGATCTACCCAAAACCTATTTTTTAATAGGTACTCAAACCTTATATGTCAATAAGTATTAAGACAACATTCGTACATGATTATGTTCAAACTCCTATTTGTTAATAGGCTCAGTGATCTTTCAATAAGTACCATGAGATCATTCGTACATGATCCACTCAAAACCCTATACATAAATAGATACGAGACATCGTTTGTACACAATTCCGTCCAAACCCATATTTTTTAATAGGTTCAAAAACCTTATCTTTCGATAATTACCATGAGACTAATCGTACATGATCCACTCAAAACTCTATCGCTTGATAGGTACGAGACATTGTTCGTACACGATTCTGTTCAAACTCATATTTGGTAATAGGTTCAAAAACCTTACATGTCAATAAGTATCATGATATCATTCATACATGATCCACTCAAAAATCTATCGCTCGATAGATATGAGACATCGTTCTAACATGATTTCATTCAAACTCCTATTTGTTAATAGGTTCAAAAACATTATCTATCGATAAGTACCGTGAGATCATTCATACATGATCCACCCAAAACCTATTTTTTAATAGGTACTCAAACCTTATATGTCAATAAGTATTAAGACAACATTCGTACATGATTATGTTCAAACTCCTATTTGTTAATAGGCTCAGTGATCTTTCAATAAGTACCATGAGATCATTCGTACATGATCCACTCAAAACCCTATACATAAATAGATACGAGACATCGTTTGTACACGATTCCGTCCAAACCCATATTTTTTAATAGGTTCAAAAACCTTATCTTTCGATAATTACCATGAGACTATTCGTACATGATCCACTCAAAACTCTATCGCTTGATAGGTACGAGACATTGTTCGTACACGATTCTGTTCAAACTCATATTTGGTAATAGGTTCAAAAACCTTACATGTCAATAAGTATCATGATATCATTCATACATGATCGGCTCAAAAATCTATCGCTCGATAGATATGAGACATCGTTCGAACATGATTTTATCCAAACTCCTATTCGTTAATAGGTTCAAAAACATTATCTGTCGATAAGTACCATGAGATCATATGAACATGATCCACTCAAAACTCTATCGCTCAATAGGTATGAGATATCATTCGTACATGATTACGTTCAAACTCATACTTTTTAATAGGTTCAAAAACCTTATATGTCGATAAGTATCATGAGATCATTCGTATATGATCAATTCAAATCCCTATCCCTCGATAGGTACGAGACATCGTTCATACACGATTCCGTTCAAACTTCTATTTGTTAATAGATTCAACAACTTTATCTATCGATAAACACCATGAGAACATTCGTACATGATCCTCTCAATCCCTATCGCTCGATAGGTACGAGACATCATTCAAAAACGATTCCGTTCAAATTTCTATTTCTTAATATGTTCAAAAACTTTATCTATCGATAAGTATCATGAGATCATTCGTACATGATCCACTCAAAACCATATCGCTCTATAAATATGAGACATCGTTTGTACACGATTCCATTCAACTTCTATTAGTTTATAGGTTCAAAAACTTTATATGTCGATAAGTACCATGATATCATTCGTACATAATCCACTCAAAACTCTATCGTTCAATATGTATGAGACATCGTTCGTACACGGTTTCGTTAAAACTCCTATTTGTTAATAGGTTCAAAAACCTTATCTATCAATTAACACTATGAGATAATTTGTACATAATCCACTCATAACCTTATATGTGATAGGTACGAGACATCATTTGTACACGATTCCATCCAAACCCATATTTATTAATAGGTTCAAAAACCTTATATATCGATAAGTACCATGAGATTATTCTACTCAAAACATATTTCTTAATAGGTACTCAAACCATATCTGTCAATAAGTATTGACATATCATTCGTACAAGATTTTGTTCAAACTCCTATTTGTTAATAGATTCAAAAACATTATCTGTCAATAAGTACCATAAGATCATTCGTACATGATCTACTCAAAAACATATACGTCGATCGGTACAAGACATTGTTTGTACACGATTCCGTCTAAATTCATATTGGTTAATAGGTTCAAAAACCTTATCTTTTGATAAGTACCATGAGATTATTCGTACATCATCCACTCAAAACTCTATCGCTCGATAGGTACGAGACATCGTTCCTACACTATTCTATTTAAACTCCTATTTGGTACTAGATTAAAAAACATTATTTGTCGATAAGTATCATAAGATTATTCGTCATGTTCAACTAAAACTTTATCGCTCGATAGTTATGAGACATCATTCGTACACGATTCCGTTCAAACTTTTATTTGTTAATAAGTTCAAAAACATTATTTGTTGATAAGTACCAAGAGATCATTCCTATATGATCCACTCAAAACTTTATCTCTTAATAGGTAAGAGATATCATTCATACACGATTCTGTCCAAACTCCTATTTATAATAGGTTCCAAAACCTTATATGTCGATAAGTACCATGAGATTATTCGTACATGATCCACTTAAATCACTAACGCTCGATAGGTACGAGAAATCGTTCATACGCGATTCTATTCAAACCGTATTTTTAATAAGTTCAAAATCCTTATATGTCGATAAGTACCATGAGATCATTCGTACCTGATCCACTCAAAACTCTATCGCTCGATAGGTACGAGACATTGTTCGTACACAATTCTATTCAAACTCATATTTGTTAAGAGGTTCAAAAACATTATCTATCGGTAAGTACCATGAGATTATTCGTACATGATCCACTCAAAACACTATCACTTGATAGGTACGAGACATCGTTCATACACGATTCTGTTCTAGCTCATATTTATTAATAGGATTAAAAACCATATTTGTCAATAAGTACCATGAGATTATTCGTACATGATCCACTCAAAACCCTCTCACTCGATAAATACAAGACATCATTTATACACGATTCCATTTAAAATCCTATTAGTTAATAAGTTCAAAATTTTATATGTCGATAAGTACCATGAGATCATTCGTACATAATCCACTCAAAACCCTATCGTTCTATAGGTTTGAGACATCGTTCATACACGATTCCGTTCAAACTCCTATTTGTTAATAAATTCAAAAACTTATCTATCAATTAATACTATGAGATAATTTGTACATGATCCACTCAAAACTCTATTTGTCTATAGGTACGAGATATTTTTTGTACATGATTCCGTCCAAACCCATATTTGTTAATAGGTTCAAAAACCTTATCTTTCGATAAGTACCATGAGATCATTTATACATGATCCACTCAAAAACTATTTGTTCATAGGTACTCAAACCTTTTCTTTCGATAAATATCAAGACATCTTTCGTATATAATTTTGTTCAAGCTCCTATATGTTAATAGATTCAAAAATCTTATCTATCAATAAGTACCATGAGATCATTAGTACATGATCCACAAACCCTATTTGTTTATAGGTACTCAAACCTTATCTGTTAATAAGTATTGAGATATCGTTCGTACATGATTATGTTCGAAATCTTATTTGTTAATATGTTCAAAAACCTTGTTTTTCGATAAGAACCATTGGATCATTAGTACATGATCCAATCAAAACCCTATATAACGATAGGTACGAGATATTATTTGTACACGATTCCATCTGAACCCCTATTTGTTAATAATTTCAAAAACATTATCAATCGATAAGTACCATGAGATCATTCATACATGATCCACTCAAAATCTATTTGTTAATAGGTACCCAAACCTTGTGTCGACAAGTAGCCTAGTTCATTTGTACATGATCCATCAAAAACCTACATATTTATTGGTACCCAAACATTGTCTATTCCCAAGTACCCGATATCATTCGTACACGATTCTGTTCAAACTTTAATTTTTAATGGGTTCAAAAACCTTGTATGTCAACAAGTACCCGAGATCATTTGTACATGATCCTTTCAAATCCTTAGTTGTTAATAGGTATCCTAAATATTGTTTGTTGACAAGTATCCGAGATCATTTGTACATGATCTTTCAAAACCTTATATGTCGATAAGTACCAAGATCATACGTACATGATTCACTTAAAACCTACTTTGAATAGGTACCTAAACCTTGTTTGTCGACAAGTACCTGAGATCATCTTTACATAATCCACTCAAAACCCTTTTTGTTAATAAGTATCATAAACATTGTTTGTTGACAAATACCCAAGATCATTCATACATAATCTTCAAAAACCTTATATGTTGATAAGTATCAAGATCATACATACATGATCCATCAAAAACCTATTTGTTAATAGGTACTTAAGCTTTGTTTATCAACAAGTAACCGAGATCATTTTTACATAATCCACTAAAAACCCTATTCGTTAATAGGTATCTCAAACCTTGTATTTCGACAAGTACTCGAGATCATTCATACAAGATCTACCAAAACCTTATATGTTGATAAGTATCAAGATCATACGTACATGATCCATTCAAAACCTATTTATTAATAGATACCAAAATCTTGTCTATCGACAAATACCCAAGATCATTTCTACATGATTCACTCAAAGCCTTATTTGTTGATAGGTATCCCTAATCTTACCTGTCGACAAGTACCTAATATCATTTGTTCATGATCCACTGAAACCTTATATGTCGATAAGTACCAAGATCGTACGTACATGATCCATCCGAAACATATTTGTTAATAGGTACCCAAATCTTGTTTATTAATAAGTACTCGAGATCATACCTACATGATTTACTCAAAACCCTATTTGTTAATAGGTATCCCAAACCTGGTTGGTTAACAAGTACCAGAGATCATTCATACATGATCCGTTAAAACCTTATATGTCGATAAGTATCGAGATCATACGTACATGATTCATCCAAAACCTATTTGTTAATAGGTACTCAAACCTTGTCTGTCGGTAAGTACCCAAGATCATTCGTACATTATCCATACAAAAACCCTATCTCTCTTGATAGGTAATAAAATGCTATCACTCGATAGGTACTCAAAACATATCTCATTCAATAGGTACTTAAAGAAAAATCCTATCTCTTGATAGGTTTATGATCAAACACTATCTCTCGATAAGTATCTAAACCTTTTATGTCGACAAATACATAGATCATTCATACATGATCCAATCAACGAAAAAACCCCAGCACATGGATAGGTGCTAAAAACCTATCTCTCAATAAGTACACAAACCCCATCTCCCAATAGGTATTCAAACCTTATCGCCCTCAACCTCACTTGTTGGTAACCTTCGTGGAAAGTTGTCAACTCCCCCGATAAACCTATTTATTGATAGTACCATGATAATTTATATATGATCGCTCAATGCATTATGTTATGAAAGGAGTCAACAATAGTAGGGGATGACCAAGTATTGTTAACCGCGAAAACCTTTGTTTGATATTAACTCTGTTAGAAGATAATATATGTTTCTATTCTTTACAAGTCTTCACAAACTCTTAAACAGAGTTCAAGTGCAGAATTTTTTGTTTAGACTTGCAGCGGTAGATAAGGGGTTGGAAGATTCGGAAAATTAATAACACAATATACAAAGTTTGTTTATGGATGTTCGAAGTAAACTCTCCTACGTTAATCTTTCTTCTCGACCTCGAGAAGGATTCCACTAGAAGACTTTGATTTGAATAGTACCTCTACATAAATCTAGTCAAAAATCAGGTGTTATACACTGTTTGTTTCTAAACTCCTAGCACACACAACACTTGTTGAATAGATACTATCTATTCAACTTACAAAGAGCTTACAATTAAATAAAAGTGATACAATTCTTTTCGGTATGAACAATCTCTCGAAAAAGTGTCAAGACAATGAGATTTTTGAAATCTTCTTGTAGAGTGCCTAGAGCATCAAGTTTTATTTTTATTTTCCTTTAATCTTCTTTTATATCCAAGGCACAACAATGGTCGTATCTTCTTCAATTGACACTTGTCATTTTTGAAATTTTCTTGTAGAGAAAGATTTTAATTAGCAAGAGTGCCCGGAGCATCAAGTCTTTTGTCCATTTTCCTTTAATCTTCTTTTATATCCATGGCACAGCAATGGTCGGATCTTCTTCAATTGACACGTGTCCTCCTTCCATTGGAATAGTGCCAGGATAGTACATTAAAGAATAATCAGAGAATATTCCTGAGATCGTGGGGTATAGGATAGTACAGTACAGACAATTTGAATGATAGTGCATACGTGGCAGTTTTAGTTTTTGCTCAACCGTTCGATATTTGTAGAACTGTTCGGTATTTTGGACCTCGGTTTTTCCAGATGCTCCTATGTGGCAATTTCAATATTTAAGAGGCGCTTCCTATTTTTCATAACTTCGTTATTGTCGGATGTGCATACGTGGCATTTTCGGTATTTTAGGAGGTGCTTCTAGTTTTTCATAACTTCGGTATTTCCGGATGCGCCTACGTGGCAATTTCAGTATTTTAGGAGGCGCTTCCAGTTTTTCTTAACTTTGGTATTTTAGACATCTAGTTAAGCCGAACGCACTTTTCAGACATCTGAGCCGATCAAATATTGGATACGCATCTAAAACATCAGACCGCTTGGTCACTTTTATGAAATAATAAAAATCCAATTATTATTTGCACCTAGTGAGATACGAACCCTGATCACCCGTGTGATAGGCGGGAGTACTTACCACTATACTACAACAGTTTGTTGTTATCTTTAAAATTATTAATATACTTGATATGACTTAAAAATTATAATCAAAACTAGGTGAATTCATAACTTAATTATGATCTAACAATTTCTCACTTTTTGATTATTTAAACTAAATTATCAAAACTAGGTGAATTCTTAACTTAATTATAATGTAACAATTTCTCCTTTTTATTTTTTTTAAACTAAATTATGAAAACCGGGTAAGTTTATAACGTCGATTAATCCTAAGTTAATTAGCGACTTTAATCTAACAATTTCTCCCTCTTTGATTGTTTAAAATAAATTATCAAAGTCAGTGACTTCATCCTTATAATTTCTCCCTTTTTAATTATTTAAACTAAATTATCAAAACTAGGCGAGTTTATAATTAAATCAGTTTAGGCATTATCATAATCTAACAATCTTAAAATATTTCTAAGGTAAGAAAACTTAGACTCATGATGTGGCTTCGTAAGGATGTTATCCACTTCATACTTGATGCCTTTATATGCTATGTTTGTCAATAGTCGGCTGTCCAGATGTCATGCATAATCTTCCACGTTGCAGTTCTGTTTTATCTATATTCATAGACAATAACAAATCTTGTACCCATTTTTCTTTGGGTCCGTGATGGATTAGTCCCTTTGGAATCCATACCTTAATTATTCTTATAGATTTCCCATTGTGTGGGTGTGTGGTAAATTTGGAAGATCTCTTACTGACTGTTGATGATTCTTTAGCTTCAAAGGATGATTTTTGGTAAATATTTCCTTAATTCCTATAAAATTTTCTTTTCCATACCAACTGGTTGTCCTTCTCTTAGGTTTCAATCAGCTTGAAGTTGGCTTAACATAAATCACTTCATCCTTTGAAGTCAAATCATCACAGTTTGGATCAGTTCCCTTTTCAGTTGACTATCCCTTGATAAAACTTATTGAGGAAAGTTTGCCTTTGTTGGGTTTCAACTTCTTAGCAGACTTGTTTGGGTTTCCATAGTCATATCCTATACAAAATTTACATCTGGCTGGCCTCAATTGACTTATCATCTTTTTTACTACATCCCTAAATTTTGTCCATGCATCGATCACGTAGTTGGTTCTCTCATTTTCTTTAGTCAACATTTGAACTGTCTCCTTGAGCTTCTCGTTCTCAGATGATAGTTCATTTGTCTTACTAATCACATTATTTGGTTGAGTTGAAACGAGATCAGACAATTTTTATACTTAATGATCATATTATTGAGTGCAGTAATCAAGTCTTCCGAGTGAAATCTTTAGAGGAGAAATCAAATACCTCATCGTCGTTTGCCATGAAACATTTTATGTCCTTATCATTGATGTCAGTGGAGGAACTTGATTACGAATCGCTTTCGGCCCATTTACTTTTGCTTTGTTTAGCCATCAACATATTTTCATCCTTCTTATGCTTGGATGTTTTATGATCCTCCTTATATTTTTAATCAGCAGGCTTCTTGTCGTCTCTCATTTGCTTTCGGCATTCGGACTTGTAGTGACCTATAATATCATAATTAAAATATCGTATGTTAGCCTTTGAGTCATTAAAGTTATTATTGAAAGATGAGTTAGATTGATTCTTCCTCATATATTTGCCAAACTTCTTGAGAAATAAAGACATTGCATCTTCACTGATATCTTCAGCGGTCTTTGCAGTTATTGATGAAGAGCGCTCTTCAGCAGTCACTAAGGCTTTAGTGATGATGAAAGTTGATGGCTCCTCCTCATTTCTCGAGTTCATCGGTCTTTGCAGTTATTGATGAAGAGCACTCTTCAGCAGTCACTAAGGCTTTAGTGATGATGAAAGTTGATGGCTCCTCCTCATTTCTCGAGTTCATCTCAAACTCGTAGACTTTTAGATCAGCGAAAAGATCGTGCAGCTCGATCTTGTGGAGGTTTATAGACTCCTTCATCACCGTTGACTTGATGTCCCAGACATTGGGAAGAGTCTTTAATGCCTTGACGATGACTTCTTTGTTGCCATAGACCTTTCCCATAGTGGAAAGTTCAATGACAATGCTGGTGAAGCATTTGTCAAACTCGTTCATTGACTCCCTTGGGCGCATCTTCATGTTATCGAACTTTTGAGTGGCGATCATGAGCTTGTTCTATCTTATTTTCTCATTGCCCACACAAAGTTGGAAAATCTTCTCCCATATCTCCTTAACAGTATAACATGCTTTGATCTTTGCAAACATGTTCTTGTCCAGAGTTTTTTATATAGAGTTCTTGGTCAAGTTATACATGTTGTTCTTCCTTTTATCTTCATTGGTCCACTCGCATCTTTCCTTTTCAAACTTTATCGGGCCATTAGTGATAACATACCATATGTCGTCTTGTGAGGCCAGATACACTTGCATACGTATCTTCCAATCAATATACTCTTTAGTGCGGAACATGGGGTGCTTGTTGGAAAAAGTCATGATGATATTCAAATACTTGAGAATAGAAATCCTCGCTCTGATATCAAATGTTAGGAAATGAGTCAATAATAGTAGGGGTTGACCAAGAATTGTTAACCGTGAAAACCTTTGTTTGATATTAACTCTGATAGGAGATAATATGTGTTTCTATGTTTCGCAAGTCTTCATAAACTCTTTGTTAGGATCGGGGACGCCCTTGGAGGACCGGGGTGTTTCCGGTTTTAAGAAGGGTGGCCTCTTACACAACACACAACACTTTGGTGATAGTCCGGTTAGAGACTATATAACCGTTCTCAGCACTTCGCAAACTGTCACAGACTCTTGAACCGGGTTCAAGGGCGGAAATGTCTGTTTCAGTCTGAAGCAACGTATGCGACTTAGATGATGTTTTAGAAGGAGTATGTTTTAGAGATATGAGTGGACCGGTTTACGGAGTAAGATTGATTTTGGTTAGGTTAATTGAGCAAGTAGTAAATGAAGGAAATAACACAAGAAAAGATTTTTATGGATGTTCGGAGCAAACCCTCCTACGTCACCCCTTCTTCTCAGGTTATGAGAAGGATCTCCACTAACTTTCAAAGTTACAACAATAACACTGCCGGTCGAGCCCAACTCGCTACTCACCGGTCACACCAACTCACTCTTGATGTAATACACAACACAATACAAACACACACAGACAAAGCTACCGGTTTATGACACACCGATTTTGGATCGTTCGTAGGATTTTATCTCTCTAAGATTTTGTAACTTATCGCTTGCTTTCGTATATGTTCGTGTCATTAATGAGGTCGCTTCATCTTCCTTTTATAGTAAATGAGATCCCAACGGTCACTTTCTTCTCTCACCGTGGGATTGGTTGATCCAGCATCACGCCGGTGCAGGAAGGTTACTTGCACGTTTCACCTTCCTCAACACTTGGCAAGCATGTAGGGATTCCTCAGGAAAATATGACGTTGCCGGTTTGCAGATTCGGACACGTGTCAGGCATGCACTTTCCGGTTGTCAACATCAGATCAGTAAATCATCGTTGCTTTCCTCGCATGCTTCTGATCGGATTTTATTTTCTTTTATTCCTTCGAGACACGTCTATTTCGTCATATTGCGTCACTCCTGCAAATTGAAGTTTCCGGTTTGTTTCTTACATAATATAGTCCGGCTGGAGTGTGAATTTTGTCTTTGCTAGTCGGTCTCTTGAGAGAGTTAAAACTGGTTCCTCTGATCTTGACTTGATCACTTGGAACTAGATTTCTTTAAAGTGTTTCAGCAGCCGGTTCATGAGGCTCCATCCGGTTTACACGATTTGATCTGTTCCTGCACATATAAGTTAACAATTGTTTAGTTTTTCTAGCCGGTTCAAAAATTAACTTTACTTAATTTTTCTTATCGATTTCTCCCTTTTTGATTATTTAGAATAAATATTCAAAACTTGTAATGTATGGCCGGTTTGAAAATTAACTTTCTTAATTTTTCTTATCAATTTCTCCCTTTTTGATTATTTAGAATAAATATTCAAAACTTGTAATGTATGGCCGGTTTTTAAAAAAAATTGTTTAGCAATTTCTACCTTTTTGAGTGTTTTCTGTTTAAGAAAATTTTCAAAAACATGTGTTGAGTTTTTCAAAGGATATGTAAAGACTGATAAATCCAAAACATGATAAAACAACTGAGTTCTGAAACCAAATCAAACATAAATTGTTCTTAAGGAAAGAAAAGGAAGCTAAGGCTTGGATGGTCCCCCCTTTTCAAGTTCTTTTTCCAGTTCTTTTTCCAATCTCCTCATTTCTTCTTCCTCTCTTGCCTTCCATTCCCTGGCTCTTCTTGCAGCGTCAATTTTCCATCTGTCAACTATACTTGATATTCCGGGAGTTCTTTTGCCGAATCCAAAACCGGCACAGACTGGTTTTGGTGGTCGAGGCGATTGAGCAACAGTTGGTCTGAAGCTTGGAGTTGTGGTTGAACTTTCGATTACCCTCTTTTTACGCCGGTTAAGTTCTTCGAGGTCCTCTTCTTCTTCATCAAGAGGTTGCACGTTCAGCCCGACTGGTTCGATCACTCTTTGACTGTTTTGTTCTGCCAGCTTCATCACCTCTACAACCGCTTTCCTCTTGTTTTTATTCCTTGTCTTCAAAGCGTGTGATGGTTGAGCCGGTATTTGTTCCTGGATAGCTGCATGTTCTTCCTCATTACACTGTTGGGCGAGCGCATGGTCTTTGTCTTCAAGTTCCTTCCTTAACCGTTCCCTTTACCTTTCTTCGTCTTGTAGTTTCTTTGCGGTTTCGGCGTTAGAATTGATTTGCTCTTGAGTTTTGCTCACTTGGAGTTTGGACAACTCCCCAATTTGAACAGCCATGGCTTGCAACATATCGACTAAGGGAGCGGTTGCGGTTTGAATGGATTCTGCGATCAAAGATTTGACGGAAGTTTGCACAGCATCATCTATCATGGATTTGATTGAGGTTTGAACGGTGTTGGCCATTTCGGTTTGAACGGATCCCTGGATGGTATTTGACAGATTGGCTTCAGCCGTTGCAATCTTCTCATTGGTTGCGATGCTGTAGTTCCCAAGGCACGACTCAAGTGTTTCGATCACCACCTGCTTTACCTGCTCAAGTTCCTAAGCCTTATCAGTTTGAGAAGGATCTTGTCCCCGGTTTTCTGCTGTCCTGGATGTCTCCCCGGCAGCAAGAAGGGTTTGCTTTGATATAAGTCGGCATTGATTAATTGATGTCTGCAGTTGTTTCTCCATTGTGCATCGAGTCGGTCAAGATTTTTAAGGAGCTTTTCCCGTACTGGATGAAACTGTTCAGTCATTCTTACTTCAATCGGAGTTAACGCTGCTCCTTCTGCTTCCTTCAATGCATCTTCTACTGCTTGTAACCGAGCGTATTCGAGAATTACCGCGGTTTTACTGAATGCGGGTTGGATAAGGTTGGTGTTTGCCAACTTGAGGGCCGTTTCTTCCAATTCTAAGAGTTTCTCCCAGTGTTTGTTACCGTTCATCTCCGGGATCATATCTGACAACTTTGTTTCACAACGAAGCTGTACCCATGAGAGGTATGGTGATATCAGCTCACTGGCATCTTTGTTCATGTCCCAAATGAGTCCCTCAAACATCTCCTCCTCTTCTTCTGCGGAAAAAGTGACCTTGCCCTCGGTTATGATCTCGGGTTGGGAGTCGGTTTGCAGAACACCTTTTCCCTTTACCGTCGAATCTTCAGATAAAACCTCTTTGCCCTTGTTAACCTGAACTGGCCCTTCAGGTATGATTGTTGAAGTAGTTGGACCATCTTGGGCCGATTGGATCGTTGTATCATTTGGAGAAGACTTGTTCCCTACTGAACCAGATGGTTCCTGTTCTTCAGTATTACCCTCCTGAGCCGGAGGGGTGATGTTCACGGTTTTGGCCGTTTCTTCGACCGGTTGAATTTCACTTTGATCGGGTATCTCACCCTGATCAGCTGACTTAAGACGACTTGACACATCGTCTTCGGTTTCCCTAGCAATATTTTGGACTACGTCCACAATGACTTCCGAGGTATTTAAGCCTACGTCGGCCATTACCTCGTCGATCTTCTTGCTTGGGGATTTGGAGTTTTCAGAGTGAATACTTACCTCTGCTGCCTCCTTTGATGCTGACTCGGTTTCGTGGCTCCACGAGGGTTCGGTTTGCCTTGATGGTGGAGAGTCAACATTGATGGGACGAACGGTGTTGATGGGAATGGGCTGAAAGACGTTTCCGATTCTCTCCGGTGAATTGTCCGAGGAAAGGGTTTTCTCGGAGTCAGCCGGTTTGTTGGAACTCTTCTTTGCGGAAGACTTCTTCCTTCCCTTCTTCTTCTATGAGGCTTCGGCTTGAACCGCCTTCCTCTTCGGTTTTTCTTGTTTTGAACTTTCTTCAGCCGGAGCGGAAGAACTGGTTCTTTTTGAAGACTTCATTCTGGAAGACTTCGACTTAACCGCTTTGTCAGTCATCTCACTCATTGACTCGGAGTTGAGAATGTTGTTGGGTGGAAGCGGTTCACCTTCACCAAGTTCCATCTTAAGGAACTTGAGAATTTTGACGATCTACATTGTGAATGCCTGAACCCGGCCATCCTTCTGTATCACCATTTCACAGAACTCTTCGAAAATGACGGCTCCCCAATCTATCTTGTCACCGCGGACAATAGCCATCATCATCTTAAGCTTAAGTTTGGTCAGGTTATCGAAGTTACCTCCTCTACCCTGAATCGAACGAGAGATGATGTTCAGCAACCACTTGAACTCCGGTTTCAGTTTGTTCTTCCGGCTTGAGTGAATCACCAGATCCTGATCGTTAGCCGATATCACCAACCGGACCGCATTAGATTCTGCAGCGGTTAGGTCAGTTTTGAAGTCCAAGCCGGTGTTAGGCAAACCGAGGGCTTCAGAGAAGAGCTCCTCCGTGATGTTCACCTCTTTGCCGTTGACGGTGGCGGAGACTTTCCTCTTTGTTAAAGTCGCCGTCGCCAGAAACTCCATAACTGTTGTCGGATACACGACGAACGGACCAGACAAGAACGCCTTCAATCCCGAATCTCTTAGAGATTGAAGCACAGCCTTGTTTTTATCCCCAGCGTGTTCGTCGATGTCGTTGAAATCGGCCTGCAACATCCATTGAAAAGGTGCTTTACCTAGAGCCATGAAGAATTTGTGAAGGAAAGATGAAGAACAGCGATGAACGGAAGTTAGATAGTCTTTGAAGATTTGAGAGTTTTTAGAGAGAGAAAGTGTATGTTGAAAGTGAACTGATCTGAACTTATATAGGAGGCGGTTTCGAACGGTTCGAAGGCGAACCGTCACTTGATAGTGTTTTGGGGCCAATTTTCCCTCCAAAAGTTACTGCAGTAACTTTCGGCGGTAAATGCGGAGAAAACAATGGGCGGTAAATTTTGTGCGGTAAAACCGTGGGCGGTAAATTTTTCAAACTTTTATTTAGCTTGAGATTTCGATTTACTGGAAGCGTTGTTAACCGGAAGTTTCGTTTAACATGAAGTCTTATGTTTATTAAACTTAAAATCGGAAAGAAGGATGTGGAAAGAAAAACCGGAGACTTTAAAATTAGAAAGTTTTATAAATAAGTCTGAAAGATGACATTAAGCAGTTTTTGGTTGTACAGCAAAATGACCAAAAACAGGAAAGAAAGACAAATAACTTAGTTTAGATTGACCCAATCCCCTTCCACCATTCTGTCAAGCCACTTGTTCACGGTGTTGTCGGGTGTCCGTTCCTCAATCCTCGATATCCATCTATCTAGCATGGAGAGAGTCATAGTGTTGGCCGGTCCGACAGGAACACCGGGTCCAAGGTTGCGGCGCTGAGCCTTCAGAAATCGAGTGACATGGGGAGCAAAACCGGTCCTTCCCCTTGAAGCGGTTATGAGCTGCTTCAAGTTGTTGAAGAGGTAGGTAGCCCAATTGATTGATAAGTTGCGGATGATGGCTATCATGATGTCGAAAGCCTCCCGGTTGTAGTTCTGGTTTGGCATTCGGCCCATGATACACCGCTGAACCAAGTCGTGAAAGACTTGGTAGTGAGGAGCAAATCTTTCTTTCTTCCCGTGGTCTTTGACCGGTACGATGGAAGAGGAGAAGATATGGGTGAAGTCTTCCTTAGCCGGAAAGAATGGCGTTGGAAAGTCAGAGAAACCTTCAGTTGGAAGGTGGAAGAAGGCGGCAAATTGATCTTCGGTAAGCCGAAGAAATTGTCCGTCAATGATGGTCCGGATGCTACCATCGTCTAGAATATGCCCATTGTTGAAAAACTCGCACACTTCCTCTACGAGGATGGTGTTTGAGCCTTCAAGGAATCCCTGAAGCCCCGATTCTATGATCGGTTGGAAGATGCAGTCCTGATACCGACTGTCTTTTACTTTTCGAAGTTGACGATGAGAGTGTTTCTCAGCTCAGCAGACATTTTTGAGGAAGAATGAGAGTGAGAAATCGAAAGGAGTTCTTTTTGAATTTTCAAGCTTTTTAGAGAGAAAAGTGAAGGAGGCGTGTGTTTTGAAGATGCAGATTTGAGTCCCTTTTTATAGCTTGAGCGGTTAGATGCATTAAATGAGAATATTTTGAAAAATCGGACCGTTTATGTCTGGTCATTAATGTTTTGTAAGTTATCAAGAGAATAAAGGCATGTCTGGTCAAATCGGATCAGGCATGCTTCTTGGAAAGTGGAGATTTCTGTTTCCAAGAGTGATTCTATTTGATTTGATACGGAGCATTAAATGTTGATCATTTATGATTTTACACTTAAATGGAAGGAAATGATCTTCATTAATTCATGGTACCAAACCGGTAGTACAACAAAATTACCGGTTTGGGAAGTAAAAGAAAGATAGATAGGTTAAACATTTGATGACTCGGCCGCTTGATTCCTCTTTGCCTTAGCTGCTTCCCATCGGTCGATCAGCTCTTGTACTCTCTCCTTAGTGAACACATGTTTTGGATGGAGAGTTACAAAGGGTCCGGAGTGGATGTCCAGACTGGCACAGAAACCTCTTAGCTGAGGAGCGTAGCCGGTTTTGTTTGAAATTAGCATCTTCTTCAGGTTGTTGAAGATGATCCAGGACCAATTAACCGGTGTCTCAACCGTAACAGCGATCATCATCTCTAAAATCCTTTGGGTGTAGTAATAGCTTTTCTCTCTGCCCAAGATGGACTTTCCCAGAATCTCACAAAGAAGCTGGTACTTGTGAGATAGTTGGCTTTTAGCACCCTAGGGTCTAACCGGGATGTCAGAATTGGAGAACCGATGACACATTTCTTCCATGGTCACCGGAGAGTAGGTTAAATCGGTTACCCCTTCAGTGGGCAAACCGCAGTATTTAGCGAAATCCGTCTCGCTGAATAGAAATGATTGATCGTAAACTTGTGCAACGATTATGTCTCGATGCACCTCCTTTGCGGTCTGGAAGAATTCTTCGACTACTAGGTAGTCAAGAATGAATCTGTTTTCGAGAAATCCTCTTAGCCCGCTTCTTTCAAAGGCTAAGAACATTTCTCTAACCTCATGATCTTCGTATTGGTAGATTGAGTTGAAATCAGCCAATAGAATTTTCTTTGCTAGAGAGTTGGAGTTCATGTTCTTGAGATAGTTTAAGCTCAAGACTGTTTTTGTGAATAGTGGACTTTGTGAAGATTTGTGAGGATTTAAGGGTGGTTTATATAGCCAGGGGTTCGGCTAGATTAGTAGGTTAAGCATGCTCGATGATGTCATCAATTAGTTAATAGGCTTTAACTTGTTGAAGTGTATAATGTTTATTTCCAAAGTAAAACTAATTATTACCAAGATATTCATGATGATAAAAATCTATTGACAAGATGTGAGTCTCCCTGTCTTGATGATGGACACATGTCGTCATCTCGATTGTGGTAGACTGTTTTTATTTATTACAGGCTTCATTTCTCAAAGTATGCATGAAAACTTAGTTAGTCATCCCGGATTAACCGGAAAAGTTCATTCCATCAAAACAGAGTGCATTTGTACTGAGCGGTTTTCCATGACCGGTTTTAGTTGGATATTTTGTTCCGATTGTGAAGAAATGTTGAGTCACGTCAACATTTGTTCAACTTTGGATTAAGTATATTCATTTCTACCAGGTCATTTCAACCATGTAGTAAGTATACACGTGATTTGACGTCATGAAGTAATCAGGCAGGACCGGAGACTTCCTCCCGGTTAGCATTTTTGAATTTTTAATGGCCTATTTGAATATGGTTTGAGAAGCGAGAGCTTCTCCCTGAACGTATATCCCGGTTTTTCATTATTATGTGTTTAAGCAATATGCATGCATGATCATGATATAAGTTGCTTAACATTAGTAATTCCCAGAATATTTCTAAAGTGAGAAAACTTAGCTTCCTGTAGCGGTTTTGTGAAGATGTCCGCTACTTGTTGCTCGGTCGAGACGTATTCCAACCGGATGTGTTTCTCCTGAACATGCTCCCGGATGAAATGGTGTCTTATATCAATGTGCTTTGTTCTTGAGTGCAACACTGGATTGTATGTGATCGCTATCGTGCTGGTGTTGTCACAGAATATTGGAGATTCCTTGGCTTCTACAACGAAGTCCCTTAGCTGTTGTTGGATCCAAAGGAGTTGTGCACAGCAGCTTCCGGCTGCTATATACTCTGCCTCTGCGGTTGATGTTGCAACTGAGGTCTGTTTCTTGCTGCTCCAGGTGACTAACCGGTCACCTAAGAACTGGAAGGTTCCACTTGTACTTTTTCTATCAATATTGCATCCTGCGTAATCGGCGTCTGAGTAGCTTATGAGGTTGAAACTTGAGTCTTTCGGATACCAAAGTCCCACTTCTTGAGTTCTCTTCAAGTACTTTAATATTCTTTTGGCCGCAGTATAATGTGATTACTTTGGATTGGCTTGGAATCTTCCGCATACCCCCACTGCAAACAAAATGTCAGGTCGGCTGGCTGTTAGATAAAGCAATGATCCAATCATTCCTCAATATGTTGTGATATCAACGGCTTGACCATCCTCATCTTTGTCTAGTTTTACGGAAGGACTCATTGGCGTAGCCGCTTCAGCGCATGTATCCATTCCAAATTTCTTCAATATTTCGGCTGTATACTTCGGTTGTCTTATGAAGGTTCCGGCTTCAATCTGCTTAACCTGAAGTCCTAGGAAGAAACTCAGTTCTCCCATCATACTCATTTGAAATTTGTCAGTCATCATCTTTGAAAATTTATCACATAATTTTGGATCGGTTGATCCGAAAATAATATCATCGACATAAATTTGAACAAGTAATATTTGTTCCTTTCTCTCAAATTTAAAAAGTGTTTTGTCTACCGAACCTATTGTGAATTTTTGATCAAATAGGAATTGTGTTAATGTATCGTACCAAGCTCTTGGAGCTTGTTTCAAACCGTAAAGGTCTTTGTTCAGCCGATAAACATGGTTTTCGTGTTCTGGGTTTTTGAAACCTGGAGGTTGATTAACATATACTTCTTCATTTACTTTACCGTTTAGAAAAGCGCTTTTAACATTCATTTGAAAGACTTTGAAGTTTTTGAAAGCTGCATATGCTAAAAATTTTCTGATGGCCTCGAGTCTAGCTACAGGGGCAAATGATTCTTCAAAATCAACGCATTCTTCATGTTTATAGCCTTGAGCCACTAACCGGGCTTTGTTCCTCGTAACTAAACCGTCTTCATTGAGTTTATTTTTGAATACTCATCGTGTTCCTATAACCGGTTTATTTTTCGGTCTAGGGACTAGATACCAGACTTTATTTATCTCAAACTCGTTTAATTCCTCTTGCATTGCTAGTATCCAATCGGGATCTGACAATGCTTCATCCACCTTTTTCGGCTCAATTTGTGATATGAAAGCTGAGTTTTCATAGTGTTCCAAATTTTGTTGCCTAGTTCGGACGGATGAGGATATGTTACCTATTACTAGTTCAAGAGGATGATTTTTGTTCCTTCTGAGGTTTATCCGAGACGTGTCTATCAAGCTTTCGGTTGGCTGATCAAGGTTAGACTGATCGGTAGGTTGAACGGAGTCAGACCGACCGATTTCTTCAGTCGAAACTGAAGAGTCAACTTTCTGCGGTAAAGCAACTTTAGCAGGCTGAGGTTCAGCATCAACCGCTTGGTCATTGATAAATCGTCTAAAAAATGGAGGGTAATGCAGTGTTTCGTTCAACCGATTCATCGAAAACAACGTGGGCGGTTTCTTCAACTGTTAAAGTCCTAGTATTGTATATCCTGTAGGCTTTACTTACAGCTGAATATCCCAGCATTATTCCCTCATCGGATTTAGCATCAAAAGCGGTCAAGTAATTCTTGTCGTTATTGTGAACAAAACATTTGCTACCAAAAATTCGAAAATACCGTATGCTTGGAATTTGATCATAGTATATTTAAAAAAGAGTATTGGAAAAACGTTTAGTTACTAAGGATCGATTTTGTGTGTAGCATGCGGTGTTGATAGCTTCAGCCCAAAACTTTTGAGCAATACCCGAATCAGCTATCATTGACCTTGCGGCTTCCTTGAGAGTTCAGTTTCTTCTCTCAGCCAGGCCGTTTTGTTGAGGAGTTCTGGCACTAGACAACTCGTGTCTAATACCGGAATCATCAAGAAAAGTTGTTAAATTGTTGTTTATAAACTCAGTTCCTCTATCACTTCTGATTATGTTTACTCGAATAGATTTTTTCATTTTGTATTCTCAAAATCAATTTGATCAGGTTTGGAGTTGCTTGATTTTTAGAAGCTAGAAATGTTACCCAAGTAAATTTAGAATAGTCATCAATAACTACCATAGTATAATGCATGCCTCCTAAACTGGTTACTTTAACCGGACCAAACAAATCCATATGCAAAAGTTCTAAACACCGTTCAGATTGATAGTTTCCTTTACTTTTGAAAGATGACTTTATTTGTTTGCCCATTTGACATGCAGCACATACTTTATCTTTTGAGAACTTAACACTTGGAAAACCGTGAACTAGTTCTTTGGAACATATGAAGTTAATTGTTTTGAAATTCAAATGATTTATCCGTTTATGCCAAAGCCAGTTTGGATCATTTCCGGCTATCATGCACACAGGTTTTTCAAAATCGGTTTTCCAATTAACTTTGTAAATGTTTCCCATTCGGTTACCGGTTAAAAGAATATCATTTTTCTGATTCTTAACTAAACATGCATTTTTATGAAATTCAACTTTGTAACCCACATCACACATTTGACTTATACTCAATAGATTAAAACGCAGTTCTTCTACTAGTAGTACATTATTTATGGATAGGTTACCATGGACAATCTTACCCTTGCCCACGGTTTTACCTTTCGAGTTGTCACCGAAAGTTATGATTGCTCCGGTTTCATACTTGATGTCGGTCAGTAGCTCATTGTTGCCGGTCATATGTCTTGAACATCCACTGTCTAGATACCATTCCGAGTTCTTTAGCCGGTTGCTTCTCCTAATCTGCAAAAGAAAATTATTTACACCTTTTTGGTACCCACATTCAGTTGGGTCCATGGTTGATTAGTCCCTTTGGGATCCAGACTTGAATAAGTCGGATCACTTTCCCGGTATCTGTTCTTATAATGTTTGGCTTAACTTCTTGACCGTTGCTCAAGAATGCCTTATGTTGTGGTGAGTTTCTCTGAGACCGAGATCTGTTTGTTTTATTTTGTTTTCGGTTGGCTTTCCTTCTCTCAGGATGAAGCCAGTTTTCCGATTCAGTCGGACTTATATACTTAAGTTCTTCTTCCGGTTTTGAATCATTTTTAGTTGTTGAACTTTTGACAAATCTTATGAATGGAAGATTGTCTTTCGTGAGTTTTATCCTGTTAGGTTGTTTTGATTCGTTTTGTTTATTTGGTTCGTAACCGATACCAAATCTACATTTAGGATGTCTTTTATAATTACACATTTGTTTTACGGTTTGACGAGATCTCTCCCACGCACCCGTAACATACAGTGCTCGTTAATCGGTTTCAATTACCGGTTGAACTGTCTCCTTATTGTCTAAGGATAGTTCATCCGGTTCATGCACTGCGGTTTCACATGTTTTAACAGTGGTACTATTTGACTCTACGGTTTTAGGTTCTACCGGAGTCGGTATGTATGCAGATATGTTTCTGAACTCAGCGACCATTTCGTTGAGTGCAGAAATCAAATCTTCTTTAGTAAACTCATCAGAAGAGAAATCAAATACCTCTTCGTCGTTTGCCATGAAACATGTTACCCTTTCTTCATTGTCTTCGTTGTCGGAGTACGCCCACTCGCTTTCACCATCTGATGCGATGAGTGCTTTCTGAATCTCCTTCCCTTCGTCGGCATGCTGGTCATTATTTCTCTGATAGTCGTTCCGTTGGTTATCATTTCTTTGGTAGTTGTTACCCTGGTACCGGTTGCTTTGATAGTTGTTGCCTTGATAATTACCTTCCGGTTTTCTGTCGTCTCTCCTCGGTTTTCTACATTCTGACCTGAAATGTCCAAAACCGTCACAGTTATAACATCTTTTATTTGATTTATCTACGTAATTATAATTAAAGTTGTTGTTAGATGGTGGCTGGCTCTTCTTCATGAATCTCCCAAATTTTTGAGCTAACATCGCCATCACATCTTCACTGATCTGATCAGCGTTTTTGACTGGAGCCGGAACGGTTGATACTTGGACCGCCGGTTCCACCGATGTAACCAAATCTCTGGATGCGGTTGACGTGGATGCTTCATCTTCGATCCGAGACTTAATCTCGAACTCGTAGGCTTTTAGATCCCCAAACACATCATGCAACTTCACCTGCCCGAGGGTGCTTGATTCCCTCATCACCATTATCTTGATATCCCATGTGCTCGGCAGTGATCTTAAGGCTTTGATGATTACTTCTTGGTTGTCATACTTCTTTCCGAGTGTTTGAAGCTCGTTGACCACACTAGTGAACCGGTTACTAAATTCCTTCATGTTTTCCCCGGGTTTCATCCTGATGTTTTCATATTTCTGTGTAGCCACCAAGATTTTGTTCTCCTTTGTTCTTTCGTTTCCTTCATGGATCTGAATGATTGTTTCCCAGGCTTCCTTTGCATTATCACAGTCTGATATCTTGTTCAAGGTGTTATCATCTATAGCCTTGTAGATGTGCCTCATGCAATGGTTGTCCAGATTACTCCGTCTTCGATCTTCATTTGTCCATTGGTCTGACTCCTTGTTTATCTTGATCGGTCCCTCTTTCAGGACTCGGCTCATTTCATCATCTAAAGTGATCAGATGTAAATACATCTGTTTCTTCCAACTGCTAAACGCTTCATTGTTTAGCATTGGTGGCTTGTCGCTGTGGGTCATGCTTCCCATCTTCTTCGGTTGCTTGAGTGCTAAGAACCTCGCTCTGATACCACTTGTTAGGATCGGGGACGCCCTTGGAGGACCGGGGTGTTTCCGGTTTTAGGAAGGGTGGACTCTTACACAACACACAACACTTTGGTGATAGTCCGGTTAGAGACTATAACCGTTCTCAGCACTTCGCAAACTGTCAAAGACTCTTGATCCGGGTTCAAGGGCGGAAATGTTTGTTTCAGTCTGAAGCAACGTATGCGACTTAGATGATGTTTTAGAAGGAGTAGGTTTTAGAGATATGAGTGGACCGGTTTACGGAGTAAGATTGATTTTGGTTAGGTTAATTGAGCAAGTAGTAAATGAAGGAAATAACACGAGACAAGATTTTTATGGATGTTCGGAGCAAACCCTCCTATGTCACCCCTTCTTCTCAGGTTATGAGAAGGATCTCCACTAACTTTCAAAGTTACAACAATAAAACTTCCGGTCGAGCCCAACTCGCTACTCGCCGGTTACACCAACTCACTCTTGATGTAATACACAACACAATACAAACACACACAAACAAAGCTTCCGGTTTATGACACACCGGTTTTGGATCGTTCGTAGGATTTTATCTCTCTAAGATTTTGTAACTTATCGCTTGCTTTCGTATATGTTCGTGTCATTAATGAGGTTGCTTCATCTTCCTTTTATAGTAAATGAGATCCCAACGGTCACTTTCTTCTCTCACCGTGGGATTGGTTGATCTAGCATCACGCCGGTGCAGGAAGGTTACTTGCACGTTTCACCTTCCTCAACACTTGGCAAGCATGCAGGGATTCCTCAGGAAAATATGACGTTGCCGGTTTGCAGATTCGGACACGTGTCAGGCATGCACCTTCCGGTTGTCAACATCGGATTAGTAAATCATCATTGCTTTCCTCGCATGCTTCTGATCGGATCTTATCTTCTTTTATTCCTTCGAGACACGTCTATTTCGTCATATTGCGTCACTCCTGTAAATTGAAGTTTCCGGTTTGTTTCTTACATAATATAGTCCGGCTGGAGTGTGAATTTTGTCTTTGCTAGCCGGTCTCTTGAGAGAGTTAAAACTGGTTCCTCTGATATTGACTTGATCACTTGGAACTAGATTTCTTTGAAGTGTTTCAGCAGCCGGTTCATGAGGCTCCAGCCGGTTTACACGATTTGAGCTGTTCCTGCACATATAAGTTAACAATTGTTTAGTTTTTCTAGCCGGTTCAAAAATTAACTTTACTTAATTTTTCTTATCAATTTCTCTCTTTTTGATTATTTAGAATAAATATTCAAAACTTGTAATGTATGGCCGGTTTGAAAATTAACTTTCTTAATTTTTCTTATCACTCTTGAACATAGTTCAACTGCGGAACTGTTTGTTTAGACTTGAAAAGGCAGATAAGGAGTTGAAAGATTCAGAAATTAATAACACAAGACACAAAGTTTGTTTATGGATGTTCGGAGTAAACTCTACTATGTCACCCCTTCTTCTCGACCTCGAGAAGAATTCCGCTAGAAGACTTTGATTTGAATAGCACCTCTACACGAATCCAGTCAGAAACCAGGTACATCGCCTGTTTCTGAACTCCTAAAACACACAACACTTGTTGAATAGATATTATCTATTCAACTTAAAAAGATCTCACAATTAAATAAAAGTGATATAATGTTTTTCGGTATGAACAATCTCTTACAAAAGTGCTAAGACAATGAGCTTTTTGAAATCTGCTTGTAGAGAGAGAGTTTTTAATTAGCAAGAGTGCCTAGAGCATCAAGTCTGATTTCTATTTTTTCTTTCATCTTCTTTTATATCCAAGGCACAACAACAATCAGATCTTCTTCAATGGACACTTATCATTCTTCCATTGGATGAGTGTTAGGATAGTACATTAGAGAATAATTAGAGAATATTCTTGAGATCATGGGGGTACAGGATAATACAGCATTGACAATTTTACAATTTTAATAATAGCGCATACGTGGAAGTTTTGGTTTTTGCTCAACCATTCGGTTTATTCTGATGTGCTTACGTGGCAATTTAGGTATTTAAGAGGCGCTTCCGGTTTTTCATAACTTCGGTATTGCTGGATGCGACTATATGGAAATTTCGGTATTTTAGGAGGCACTTCTGGTTTTTCATAACTTTGTTATTGCCAGATGTGCCTACGTGGCAATTTTGGTATTTTAAGAGGCGCTTCTGATTTTTCATAACTTCAGTATTTTAGACATCCAGATGAGTCGAATGTGCACAACCAAATGAGCTTTTCAAACATCTGAGCCGCATCTGACCGCTTGGTCTCTTTCTTGAAATAATAAAACTCCAATTATTATTTGCACCTGGTGAGATTTAAACCCTAGTCACCCGTGTGACAGGCAAGAGTACTTACCACTATACTACAACACCTAGTTCTTATCTTTAAAATTATTAATATACTTGATATGAATTAAAAATTATAATCAAAACCAGGTGAATTCATAACTTAATTACAATTTAACACATTACTTGTTAGTAAGCCTTGTAAAGAAGCTCGTCAACTTTCACTAAGACTTATTTGTTGATAATCTCGCGATCATACACACATGATCACCCAAAGATGTAACTTGTTAGTAACTTACATGAAAAGTTTCTAAATATTTCATGTCTCATTTATGTCTCGTCAATCGACATTAACTAATAGCCATTTGTACATGACTATCTTAAATAATCAGTCAATGTTCATGATACATAGGAATTGATTTTTCAAAAACTTATAATTAATTTGACATCATTATCCTATGGATTTTACAGATATTTTGTTAAGATATGTAAAATAGGATTCTAAGAATTATCCTTTTTAGGATTAATCACCAAGGAAAGATCTTTGATCAATGCTTTAAAACACCTCGACAAATTGCTACATATTCTATCTTCCCATCACCCTCGATAATATAAATTGAATAAGAAAAACTTAATGTTAGATGTCAAACTCGAATCTGTGTTTTGAAAACCGGTTTGTTGTAATCAAACTTGATTTGAGAGGGGCACTCTACAAGAACTAAAAATCTACATATCCAATTTATAAATTTAAAAATAATTATTTTGATTATTTTTGAATAAATAAAATTAAAATAATAAAAAAACCAATGTTGAAACCTAATCAAACAATTAATTTGATTAATTATTGTAATAATTAAATCCATAATTAATTAAAGATAATAAACGAAGAAAATAAATAAAACAAATTAGGATAAATATTCTATCCATTTTATCTCAAATTAATTTAAAAAAAATTAAACGGATTAGAATATATAATTTAGGATAAATGTAGATCCATTTTATCCAAAATAAATTATTTATTAAACCATAAAATATACAACAATAAAATAAATGAACAAAATGAATGTCATATATATTTTAAATATTTTTGTATATATTAAAAGATTTAAAAATAAAGCAAAAAGGGTGAAAGAAAAATCAATTTCAAATAAAACCTTGAGGTTACATAAAAAACTTAATTATGTGATCTGTTGTGGCCGAAATTCGGAAGAATGGCTGCAGCGGGAACTGTTACCTTCAGATAGTTCGATATATTGTCTGGTTAATCGATTTCTTGATTGAGAAACGATATAAGCATCATTTTTGAGCTTTCTATTGAAACTAGTGGTGTAAACGAGTCAAGTTTCTTGTGAGTAGTTCATGAGTAGCTAGGTCAAAGTTCGGCTCAAACTCGATTTGACCGAGTTCGAGTCGAGTTTGAGTAACTCAATTATAAAATCTAGTTTGAGTAACTCGCTTATAAAATCGAGTTCGAGTTCGAGCTTTATATTTGTTGTTCAAGTAGCTCGTTACATATATTTATAGATTATATAGATTATATATTATATATTATATATATTATATATTATATATATTATATATTATATATAATATATAATATATAATATATATAATATATATAATATATATAATATATATAATATATTATATATATTATATATTATTTATATATATTATATATTATTTATATGTATATTATATTCTATATATAAATATATAAGAAAAAAAAATACACGGCTTTCATTCTTAAACAGTCAATCTCTCTCCTCCTTCCCAGCCAAACTCATTTATCTTTTTCTTTCATTCCTGTTTTTTCCTCCTTCCATTCTCAAACAATTAAACTCATCCCTCTCTCTTCTCCTTTCATTTTTAAATGGTCAGACCTCTCTCCTCCTTCCATTTTCAAGCGGTTAAACCCTTCAATTTCTTCTCATTCGTCCATATTTCATATTCTTTCTTTATCAAAAGACCTTGAAATGTCTATTTTTTGGAATCTACTATTAACGGAGAAGCTTGTTCATTATTTTCACTATTTCATATTTCAAATCTTGTAAATTTGAAGATCACTATATGACTAGTGCATCATATTGTCAAACTTGTAATATTTATAATGTACATCTTTTAAATATTTAATTTTGTTTGTAATTTCTAAATAAGATGTTTGTGATTGAATGATTATCTTTAAATTATGTTATGATATTTATATTTCTTATTCTTAAATAATGTTGTGATTATATATGTGTAATCTGTGAAATATATATTATATTATGTTCGAGATATTATTTAATGGTAAAATATAATTTTCATTATTAAAATATAATTTTCAAAGTTTTTGATTTCGAGCTCGAATAGCTCGAATTATAATCGAGCCAAGTTCTAGTATAAATTTTGATACTCAAACTAGTTTGAGTATTTACAATGCAATTCGAGTCGAGTTCGAGTAGTTTGGTACTCGGCTCGACTCGACTCGTTTACACCCTAAAAGTTAAACGCAATCAATCGATCTAAATTAAAAAAAAAACAAATTTGAATTTAAAAAATTCAAAATTGGATTTCTGTTCTTGAGCTAATTCTCAAGAATGGGAGCCTATAAAGCTTCCTAACATGTTTATAATGATGTTAGAAACTTATTTAGATCATGTATGATCCATCCTGATCATATTTGATCAAAATTAAAATTTTCAAAATAAATGAAAATTTTAAGTTCTTGAATTGGTCCAAATGAACATCCAATGTTCATGTTTTAGTACCACTCTATCATATGAAGTATAGGGAATTTATTTCTAAACTCCTTACACTTCCTTAAACTTTGAAAATCCAAAAACCCGATTTTTGACCATCAAACTGTTTTGAACAAATGGAGCATCACCTAGGTCAAATGATACATGGGGATGATGTTCATAATATTTTTGAAAGTTTTATGAAGCTACCCAAAACCTTAGATTAAAGAATACAAGTCTTAATTAAAACTGCAAAACCTATAGTTTTGATGTTCTTAAGGTCCGACCAGGAACGAGAGATCCGACCAAGGATCTTTAGTTAGGACCGAGAGGTCCGACTGAGAAATTTCAGTTAGGGCTGAGAAGTCTAACCATGAAATTTCAGCTAGGATCAAGAGGTCCGACCGAAATTATGAAAGTCTAAAAATTGAATTCAAAACAACCATGTTAAAAACTAAAACAAAATTATGGAAGCTTAAAACACTGATTATTCAACAACTAGCAACACGATTTGATTAGTGTGTATACTTTTAAATACATTTTATAACTTAATGATTAATGATATGATACAAATAGTATTGTGAGTTTCAGAATCCTCATCTGCTTGTACTAGTAGTCAATTTCACCTTATTAGATGGTTGACTACGTACTCATATATGTGTTTTTAAATTATCTAATTAAATGTTAATTACAGTTAATGAGGCACAAAAAATTGTGAAGGTCTCGAGTGTATCAGCCATGGCACTACAACAAAATATATTTTCGGCGAGGGCCGAGGGGCGACCCTCATATGCCAACGCATATTTGCCAACCTTTATGCATACGCTAACATTTATTAATATTTTTTTATACTGGTTGAGAGCTTCATAATTTTAATATTTTAAATTTTAATATTTTATTTTTTTATTTTATAAATATTTTACTTCACTATTTTAATTTTTAAATTAAAGTTGACTTATAATTTATTAACATTAACATTAAAATTTAATTATTAATTTTATTAATATTAAAATTTAATTATTAAATTTTTTTAACATAATTATTAAATTTCATTATTAATTTTTATATTAACCTATGTCCTTTAATTAATTATTATTTAAATTTAATTAAATTATAGTAAAAAATAATATAAATTAAATATCATATTAAATATTATATTAAATTTAAAAATAAAAATTTAACCTATATATTTTTAAAATTAGAAACCACTAGCCCATTATTTTCTCTCTTAAAACCTAATAGACTCTCAAACGCAAATGCGAAACAACGGGAAGTCGCTCACTCTAAGTTCCATTAGTCTCGAAAAATTTCACTGTGAATTGATTAGAGGATTAGACAAGTTCTTATTCTACAAATGCCAGCGTGGAAACAAAGGTCTTCACACAGAGAAAGAATGAGAGAAAAGAAATCATAGAGGAGATAGAGATGAGAGACTTATTAGGCGTCAAATCGTTGCACTTCCTGTTGTTTTTCTCGTCGATCGCTCTACAATTTCTTTTTAGTTCGTTACCTTTCTCAAATCCCCGATCTTGTCTTTCTACAAACCATTTGAACTCAACAACTCATGCATAATTGTGTACATTTTCTTTTTCTTTTTTACCCTAAAATTAGGTAGCGTGTTTGGTACGCCATACAAATTTTATAGGGTATAAGTTGTAACTATGTATAAATTGTATATGGTAGTATAAGTATAAATTCTATATGGTAGTATAAGTTATTGATGTTTGGTATGAATTATAAGAAGTGATAAAAGTTAGATGTGGTTTATAATTTTGTGTTTGGTATATAGTATAAGAATGTAATATAAATTGTATAAATATAAATTTAAAAATTATTATTATTATTTTCTATATTAGAAATAATATTGTTTATTATTACAAATTATTGATCTGTTATTATTTAATAATTAATATAATTTTAATTAAATTATAAAAAATTATTTATAATATAAATTTATATTTTTAATTTGAATATTATTAATAATTATAATAAAATAAACTTAAAATAAAATTATTATATAAAATAAACAATATTATTTATAATGAGTAAATATATAAAATAATAATAATAAAATTATCGTTAAAAAAATAAATATACATTACTCTTTAAAAATATATATATTAAAAATAATTATGTATAATAATAATATTAAAACTAAATATAATATATTTAATATATTATATAATAATAAGTTATATATAATATTAATAAATGGTATAATGATAAATTAAAAATTAAGTTATATAAGAAAAGTAACGTACTTGTACTTAAGGGTAATAGTTACAATTTTATATAAATATGAGGTATAAATTATAAGAGGTATAACAATAGTGTTATACTCCTTATGCCCCAATAGTAAAATCCTAACAAACAACATATAAAAACACTATTGGTATATTATACTATAACAATAGTGTTATACTCCTTATGCCCCTAACCAAACATTGTTTATAGCATTGTTATGTTCTTCTTATCTAATTTTAGGTTTACATTGTTCAATTTTGTTATTCCTCTTTGACGATCTGTTTTTCTAAGCTTCTTTATTCTAATTTTGTGATATTGTACTAGCATGCTATTTATATATAACATAATCTCTACCTCCGGATTATATGTGTATTGTATTTCTCTCATTGGATCTACAAATCACTGAAAATGTAAAGTTTGGAGACGGTTCACTCGTCGAGATCAAAGGTCGAGGATCTTTCTTGTTCGGATGCAAGAATGGTGATCAACGTATAATGACCGAGGTATATTACATTCCAAAATAATAATAAAAATTAATATTATAAGTCTCGGTTAGATGACAGAAAAAGTCAATACGATCATCTTAGTTAGCTCGCTCCTAAAGATGTTCGACCAAAATGGATTTCTTTTAATGAAGGTGGAGAAATCTCCAAATTAGTTATACAAGATTTCTCTCGAGACAAGGCAAACTGTTTCTCTATTAACATCGCTAGCAGATTCAACATGGTTATGGCACGCGAGACTTGGGCAAGTAAACTTTTATGCGCTCAAGATGATGGGAGAGAAGGAGATAGCAATAGAACTGCCCAAGATCACACACCCCAACCAAGTGTGTGAGAGTTTCATGATTGCAAAACAAACAAGGCGATAATTTTCTTCCCAAGCAAACTTTTGTGTCAAGCATCCCCTTCAACTTGTGCACGCGGATTTGTGTGGTATTATCACTCTTCCATCACTCGTTGGTAACAAGTATTTTCTTATACTTGTTAATCATAATAGTCGTTGGATGTGGGTGTACATGCTTAGAAAAAAGGAGAAGCTTTTTTAAGTATTTAAGAAGTTTAAGAGGCTCGTGGAGAACAAGTTCGAGCACAAGCTGAATACTTTGCGTACTAATCGAGGTGGAGAGTTTACATCATAGAAATTTGCGGAGTTCTGCAAAGAAGAAGGAGTGGGACGTCCCCTCACAACACTATACACTCCACAACAAAACAACGTTGTGGAGAGAAGAAATCATACCGTGATGAGTACTACAAGAAGCTTACTCAAAAGCATGCAGATACCGATAAACCTCTAAGAGAGGCAGCGCGATATGCAATTTGGTTCTTGAACCGCTTACCGACAAAGTTCTATGAACTTGCACTCCTTACCAGGTATATAATAATAATAATAATAAATATATGTATAATTATTATATAACCATTAATACAAATTTATGGTTTATAAACTAGGTAAATATGTAAACTTACAACACACTATTATTATCAAATTCTATTTTATATAATTTGTTTTTGGTAGAAAATCATAATTTATTTAAAAATATGAAATACATGTATAATAATTTATGATTAATAATAATTATACCTAAAATTATTATGAGTAAAAGATTTACGAAAAAATCATGTGGAAAGATGACTAAGCATAATTTCAAATATTTATTTATCTATCATATTTATCAATCATTTATCTCTCTTCTTTTTATTAATAATTTATTTTTTACCTCTCTATTAATAATTTGTTAATAATTTATTTATTTATTTGTTTTTAAAATGAGTAATAATAATAAAATTAAATAAATCAAATATATAATTTTTAAAATTATACATATTTTTTACTCCAAACTCTTTACAGTTGTTTTTTCCATTTTCTCACTTTAATTTTTTTTTTCGTATTTCATTTTCTTATATGTATTATAAATTCAATTAATTAACTTAAAATGTTATATATTCTTTCTTATATTATATATTGGTTAACTCTTATCCTAGAGTATTTTTTCTTTTTATATATGTTGAATATTAATAATTCATAATTTCAGTTATATTTATCTTGAATATATTAATAGTTCATATGTTATATTTAATAAACTAATATTGAAGATAAATATAAAATAAACTACTTTATTATAAGAGTTAATACAATAATATAAGAGAATATATAATAATTTGATTATGAGTTAAACTATTGAATTATAATAAAATTAAAAAATATGAAAAAAAAAATTGAAGAGAGAAAAGGGAGAAACAATAAAAAAATATATATATATTTAATTTTAAAAATTATATATTTGATTTTTTTTCTACTATTACTCATTTAAAAAATAAATAAATAAATAAATTATTAATGCAAATAGAGGAGAGAAATAATTAATTTTAAAAAATTAAGAATTTTTATATTTAAATTTTTTATTCTCTTAAATATGTATTTATAAAATAAAATATATATTTTAAAACATATATATTTTGTTATTTAATTTATTGTTTTTCCTATTATTATTCTAAATTTTTTAAATAAAAAAAATAAATATATAAATATATATTTATAAATTAACAATAGAAATAAATTATTACGAGAGATAAAAAAAATCATTAATAAAATAAGATACATAAATTATTAATGGTTAGGAGAAAGATAAACAATAATTGAAAATATATTTAGTTAGTAAGCCATAGTCACACTTACAAACAATTTTTCCCAAAATACCCACATTTTTATTCTCATTCCTAAACTACTCATCTTATTTTCTCTAAATCATTAATTAATCTTTTAATTATACATCTTTCCTGCTAATTCACTAATTACATTATTTTATAAATATAAATATATATAATTAAAATTAATAATACATATATTAAATCAAATATATTACATAAATATTAAAATAATGTATATATTTTTTTACTTAATTTTATAAATATAATATATAATTAAAAATATGCATTATAAATTAAAAAATTCAAATAAATATTATAAACTAAAATAAAAATTATTACATACACCTTTAATATTATATATTAAAATAAAATATATTATATTATATAAATATTAAAATAACACATATACTTTATTTATTTTACTTAATTTTATAAATATAATATATATAATTAAAACTAAACCTACTAAATTAAATAATTAAAATAAATATTATAAACTAAAATTAAATACATAACATAAACCTTAAATTAAATAAAATAAAATAAACTAAACCTTAAAATAAATTACCTAAACCTTAACATATATATAAAAGTATCAATTTAAAAATCCATAAAATAAAATAAATTACATAAACTTAAAAATATAAGTGTTATTTTAATGTTTATGTAATATATATATATATATATATATTGTTTTAATATATATATAATGTATTATATTTTATTTTATTTAAAATATAATATAAAATTTTATGTAATGTAATTTATTATAATGTATAATATTTAGTTTAGTTTATATAAATTTATTTGAATTATTTAATTTATAATATTTTATTTTAATTATATATATTATATTTATAAAATTAAGTAAAAATAAAAAATATATATATTATTTCATTATTTATGTCTATATTTTATTTTAATATATAATATGCTGGGTCAAATTATTTTGACCATGTGTTGAAATAGTTTGACTATTGGAATTTTGATGATGAAATGATGAATGGATTATATATGAGTCTAATCGTTTTTGATGCAGGTGTATTGAAAACAAATTTCATTAAACTTGGTTCTAATGAGGTTCATTAGACCAATTTGGTATTAGATGCGCGGTGATAGACGTGCAGTCTAACTAGAGGAATTAGATGTACAGCCTAACTCATGGACATGCAGTCTAATAGACTCGGAATTAGACGTGCAGTCTAACAAATGGAGTTAGACGTGCAGTCTAATGGACTTGTAATTAGACGTGCAGTCTAACTCGTGGAGTTAGACGTGCAGTCTAATGAATCCGTAATTAGACGTGCAGTCTAACTCGTTGAGTTAGACGTGTAGTCTACTGAATATGTAATTAGACTTGCAGTCTAACTCGTGGAGTTAGATGTGCAGTCTAATTAATCCGTAATTAGACGTACAGTCTAATTAGTGGAGTTAGACGTGCAGTCTAATAAATCCGTAATTAGACTTGCAGTCTAACTCGTGGAGTTAGACGTGCAGTCTAACTCGTGGAGTTAGACATGCATTCTAATGAATCTGTAATTAGACGTATAGTCTAACTCATGGAGTTAGACATGTAGTCTAATAGATTGTGAAAGTTAGACGTGCAGTCTAACTCCTTCAGATTAGTCTGAAGTAGAACCGTAATTAGACGTGTATTCTAACTCGTGGAGTTAGACGTGCAGTCTAATATAAAGAGGAAGTTGGACGTACATTCTAATAGAAAGTGAAATTTAGACGTGCAGTCTAACTAGTGAAAGTTAGGCATGCAGTCTAACTGGTGAAAGTTAGACGTACAGTCTAACTCCTTCAGATTAGTCTGAAGTGATTGCAATTAGACATAAGTCTAATCCCATTAGACCAGGCGGTCTAATGGATTCTGTTATTAGATGGGGACGTTTGATTTCATTAGACGAGGTCGTCTAATTGAAATACGTCTAATGCCTTACTTAAGCAGTTGCTTGAAGCTAGCACCCGTCTACCCACGTGCTATAGTTGTATGCTACTCCTGCTCCACTTTCTAGTGAAGATTAGTACGACAGCCCGATGCAACCAATTAACTAATGACACGTAGGCAAATATCCTTCCCACTACTTATTTTGCAGGTAAATCTTTGAAGAATATTCGGCGCACTACCTGTTGTGTACGGCCACGTTCCTTGTATTCAAAGTCTGCTTTGTACAATGGAGGCGTTCCAATGAAAGAGTGTCACGTATCATTATGAAGATTCGACCGTTGGTACCTGCTCATATTTAAAGATTCAAAAGGACAACGGAAGAATAGCTAGAACCAAGCAAGCGAACAAGCCTGAATAACACAGAGAGAGAATTCGATTGATCATTTTGATATCCAGAAACTGTTAGTTGCTTTCTTGCTTTACTATGTGTTAATCAAGAGAGAGTTAGAATCAAAACATCCTTTAGCTGAGTGATATTCTTCATCTTGTAAGTTGAACAGAGTGTATTCTGTTCAATAGTGAGCTAAGTGTGTGCAAACTGTATTTGATTCAAATCATATTATAGTGAATCCTTTCGGTGGTTGGAAGAAGGGGTGACGTAGGAGAGTTTGCTCCGAACATCCATAAACAAACTGTTGTGTTGTTCATTTATGTCATCTTCTCATTTTTCATCTTAAGCTTCAAACTTAAGTAAACATTTCCGCACTTGATTCTGTTTCAAGTGTTTACAAGGGTTTGCGTAGAATAGAAAGTGAATCAAATCCTAACAAGATTTCTTTCAAACCGTTTTTCATAAGCTTTCATCAATCGTCAGACCTCCGTCTCTATTGATTAAGCCGATCCTATCATAATATTAAAAGTTTAAGTAATGTATAATATTTATTTAAATTATTTAATTTATAATGTTTAATTTTAATTACATATATTATATCTATAAAATTAAGTAAAAATAAAATATATGTGTTATTTTAATATTTATGTGATATATTTTATTTAATATATATTATTAATTTTAATTATTTATATTTATAAAATAAAGTAATTAGTGAATTTAATTTGAAAGATATATAATTAAAAGGTTAATTAATAATATATAGAGAGAGAAATGTGGGTAATTTGTGAATGTAAATGAAACTATGGATAGTTTGGAAAAAATTGTTTAAAAGGTGGATTGAACATGACTGGATTCTTTGATGCAAATATTTCTCTTCCTTTATCATCACTCAATTATTATATAACCATTAATAAAAATATATTTTTTATAAACGAGATATATATCTAATCTTAGAGCACACATTGTTAATAACCTACTTTATTTTAATATTAAAAAAAATTTAATCATTATTTATATACCATACCATTTTTAAAATAAGAGAATTGTAAATTTAGAGAACATGTGAGTACCATACTGTTACGGGCAGAAATTCGGTCACCGAATATTTTCTTGTCCCGCGTGGTACTAGTCTAAATTGTCACAATCCTAGCTAGTCAGCCTTTCTAAAGATGCAAGAAGATAGAAAATTTTAATAGAGAAAGATCTTGGAAAATATCTTGTTTATTGCTTTACAAGAGTGAGGTGTTGTACATGGTGTTTGGTTTATGGCCGACTTGTTTATATACAAGTGAAGAGATCATTCTAGATCCTCCTCAACATATGACTTTCTAGACTCTTTATTAGGATCGGGTACAACAATAGAGACGGGGGTCTGATTATGTTGAATGCTAACACACACTTCGTTTGATATTAATTCTGTTAGAAGTTGATATCTATTTCTATTCTACGTAAGCCTTCACAAACTCTTGAACAAAACTCAAGTGCGGAATAGTTTATTTAGACTTGAAGAAATATGTGAATGAGATTGGAAGAAAGGAACACAAGGGACAAGAAATTTTATGGATGTTCGGAGTAAAAGCTCCTACGTCACCCTTCTTCTCACAACCTTGAGAAGGATATTCACTAGAAGATTTGGTTTAAATACAACACTTTTACAAATCCAGTCGAACAACTAGGACTTAATTACTACATGTTTTCGAACTCCTAGCACACTCACTTTGTTGAACAGAAACAAATTCTATCAGCTTACAATGCTGATCAACTCACACAGAATATGCAGTGTTTAATACAGTTTTAACACTCTAACAAACTTGTAAACTTTTGAGACGTTTAAAGTTTGAGAGAGTAGTGAGACAATTGGTGTTTAGCTTGTAATAATATTGTAGAAGTAGTTGATCGTGTATGGAGTAAAAGACCGGTGTCATAAACTTGTCATTTGTGTTCTTCTTAAATAGTCAAGTTGCAACGGACATATTTGCTTCATAGGACGACAATCCTTATTTGATTGGTTGAGTTCCAGGAAGGTACATCGGAAAGGATCCTCTTTGATCTTGTCTGTACTTTGATGATAGTAAGCCAAAATATTCATTAATGGGATTGCAATGTATCAAAAACGGACATCTCAGAAAGTTTGACTTGTCTTAGTTCATAGCACTCTTGCATAAGTCTGATTCTGATGTGGTGTCAGACTACTCATAATGAATGCTTATTCGGGAATTAAGATTGATCAGGTACAAGAAAGTTCTTAACCAGAATATCGAACTTGGAAGTGCCTTATAGGACCGAAGTGGTAAACTACCAGGTACGCTAAATATAAAATTGAATTGATAAATTACCGGAAACGTTTATCCAAAGACTGATTGGGATAAACTATCGGGTGTGCCTTTTTAATATAATACCGAATTTGATGTAAAATACTGGAAGGCTTGAGAGTGAGATGAAACTGGAAGCGTTTATCCAGAAACCAATCTGGATAAACTACCGGATGCTTCCAATATAAAACCGAGGTATAAAATACTAGACGCGCTTCATAAAATACCGACTTGATATACTACCAGATGCGTCTCAATATAAAACTGAACTTGTTGGGAAAAATTAAGTGATGAGTTAATTAAGTTAGAAGTAATTATTTGGAAAAAGTAAGTACAAAGTTAATTAATAGAAAACACAAAATATTAAACAATTGAATTTTGATGATGTTTAGTTATGAATGAAGCTAAGCTGTCTAAATTGCTTTTGTGTAGGTGCATTAGACTTTGCTAACTTAGATTTGGTCTAAGTAGGCTAATTAGACGTGTAACGTAGTTAGACGTGAAGTCTAACAGATACATAGTTAGATGTGTAGTCTAACAGATACGTAGTTAGACGTGCAGTCTAACGAATACGTAGTTAGACGTGTAGTCTAACAGATATGTAGTTAGACGTTGCAGACTAACAGATACTTAGTTACACGTGTAGTCTAACAGATACGTAGTTAAACGTACAGTCTAATAGATACGTAGTTAGACGTTTCAGTCTAACAGATAAGTAGTTAGACGTTGTAGTCTAACAGATGCATAGTTAGACGTTGTCGTATAACTCCTTCAGACAAGTCTGAAGTGGTATGTAGTTAAACGTGTAGTCTAACAGGTGCGTAGTTAGATGTGAAGTCTAACAGATACGTAGTTAAACGTTGTAGTCTAACTCTGGGTAATGTAGTTAGACGATGGCGTCTAACTCCTTCAGACAAGTCTGAAGGGATGCGTAGTTAGACGTGGTTGTATAACTCCATTAGACGTGTAGTCTAATGGAACACGCCATCAAACATTGACATCTAACTCCCTTAGACTAGGTAGTCTAATAGAGCACGTTTAATACCTCACTTCAAAAGCCGTTTGAAGTTAGCATACGTCTACTCATGATCAACTAGTTGTCTGCTACTCTGCTCCACTCACTCTTGTGCAGTCTGACAAGCCAACTAATTGCATCCAATGAACGAACGCCACGTACGCAAATGTCCTTCCAATGGTTTGTCTAGTACAAGACAATATTAGAAATGATATTCGGCGCATTACCTGTTCGGTACGGCCATGATACATTTGCTTAGAGTTTGTTGTACTCTTGTCCTTTGGGCGGCTTTCCAATGGATGCTTGTCACGTGTTCAATGAAGAAAATTCGACCGTTGGTGTCCTTTTACTACAAATAGATGCTCAAGGACAACGACCGAATCACCGGTTACTCTGCTCACATTACTCTCTTACCAAATTACTCATGCACTTACTGATTTCTATCATCTTCTAAATTCAAGAGAGAAATAATCAAAATTGTCTAGCTGAGAGAATATTGTTCTTAATATTGTAAGTTAAACAGAGGTTGTTCTGTTCAACTGAGTGTTTAGCTAGATCAGTAAACTGTATTTGATTCAAAGAATTTAGTGAATCCTTTCGGTTGTGGAAGAAGGGGTGACATAGGAGAGTTTTCTCCGAACATCCATAAACAACATGTTGTGTTCTTTACTTTCAGTCTTTCATCTTTCATCTTACATCGGTTCAAATCTTCAAATCCGATGAACACTTCCTCTCTTGAAACTGTTTCAAGAGTTCGAAGGATTTGTGAAGAATAGAAACAGATTTTAACTTTTAACATAGTTAAAATCGAATCGTTTATCGTGAGTTGTTATCAATAGTCAGACCCCCATATCTATTGGTACCACCGATCCTATCAATTGGTATCAGAGCCTAGTTTTCTATTCTCAAACCTCTAAAGAACCTGAATCATGTCGAAAGATTCTAGCTCCTCCAATATTCCTATGTTTTCGAAAGAAAACTACATGGTGTGGAAAAAGAGAGTTTGTGCCCATCTTGCTTCTTTGCACGATGACATGTGGAGTATTGTCACCGAAGGACCTATCAAGATCGAGAAAGAAAAATCTAAATGGACAAGTAAAGATAAGAGGAAGAACAACCTTGACAACTTGGCCATGGACATCTTGTATAGATCCTTTGACGACAGCATGTTCAACTACATCATATCTTGCGAGTCTACTAAAGAAATTTGGGACAGACTCACTCAACTCTATGAAGGCAACGCGCAAACCAAAGAGAACAAGATTACGGTTTCCACCCAGCAGTTTGACAAGTTTAAGATGCGCCCTGGAGAGACGATGACTGTGTTTGATGCAAGATTCAGTCAGATTGTCACCACCTTATCTATTATGGGCAAGACCAACAACAATAGAGAGATTACTTTTCCATGGGAGTGGGACATCAATATTATGGCTATGGGGGAGTTCAAAGACCTCAATAAGATGGAGCTCTTTTACTTGCTTACCGATCTGAAAGCTTATGAGTTCGAGTTGAACTCTAGGAACGAAGAGGAGCACCCCACATTTGTCATCATAACCAAAGCTTTGCTTACTGCCGAGGAGTCACTAGTTGCCACCGAAGAAAAGATATCTTCTCAGCAACGACGCAATGGCTCTCCTCGTTAAGAAATTCGGGAAGTACATGAAGAAGAGCAACCCTAACTCAAGCTCTTCAAATAACACCAATGATGAGAAAGCTAAATCTAAGGCTAATGTTAAGTGTTTTAACTATGGTATTTTAGGTCATTACAAGTCGGAGTGCAGGAAGTCGAAGCGTGATGAAAAGAAGAAATACAATAAAAATAAGCTGAAGACCCTCATGGCGACTGACAGCAAGACCAAATGGATGCAAAAGGACTCAGATTATTCATCATCCAGCGATGGTGATGATGAAGAGTTTGCTTGTTTCATGGCAAGAGAAGAAAAAGATTTAGAGGAATCTGAGTTATCTGAATTCTCTTCTAAAAACTTTTCACGAGATGAATTAGTGGCTGCCCTAAATGACATGGTCTCGGAGTATAAAAAGCTACTAGAATCTCAAAACAAAAGAATTTCAAAATATGAAAATGATGAACCAACCTTTTCTTAAAACTCCGAGCCAAAAGTTTTTGAAAACATGAATGAGCTCTCATCTAAGGATGAGACGCTCAAGGAAAAGATTCAAACTCTTTCTTTTGAAAACCAATGTTTAACCTATATTGTCAGTTCTTGAACAAGGTCTAGAGAAGCTGACAAATATCAGATTAGTCTGTTGAGGCCTTCTGGATGCAAATCCGGTCTAGGATTTGATAGCGATGACTCAGACAAGTCCTATAAGAAATTAAACTCAACAACTGACAAACTTAAGCCAATAAGCTTTGTCAAATGGAGTTTAACTGATATTGGAACTTATCCAAGCTTATATGATCTAAATTTAAAGGATGAGATAACTTATGTTCCGCCAACTATTAGCTGGCTGAAACCTAGGTTAGAAGCAACCAGCAAATCTGGCATATCAAAACTTGACAAGAAGTTAAGGAGTTTTAAATAAAAACCATCCTCTAAGGTTAAGAGATCAGCGGCTAGCAGAAAGACATATGCTAAGAATAAATCATACGCACTTATCACTACATAAAATGGGAAATCCATCAAGATAACTCAAATATGGATCCCTAACGGACTAATTGATCGAGGACTCAAGCGAATGTGAGTACCAAAATATGTAAATACATTTTCGTGTAGGTGGTACAGGGTAGCTGCATGGAGGAAAAGTGTAGCACACTCTTTTGAGATCATGCTCTAGAAGATCAACAAGTGGCACATTTGATATCTCTAGAGACTAAGCGTTTCTTCCTTAAAAATATGTTTGGTCTTAAGGACCTCAAAATATTTATTTATTCGTTCTGTAAATATGCATAAATTGAGGGGGAAATTTAATGTTTAATTTATTTAAACAGATGAACGCAGATGAATGCTTTAATCGGTCTATTAGACGAGGATGTCTAAAAGAAAAGCAAGTTCTTAGACATTCATCTACTTATACAGTCTGTGCTTTTAAAGTGGAATGTCTTGGTTTAAAACCTACGTGGTTAGATGACAAAGTCTAATAAACGTTTAGACGTTTATAAGACTTGCGTGATTAGACGCTAACGTCTAACCAGACACACGTCTAATACGTGTTGTCCATGCGTAATTAGACGTCTACGTTTAATAGACGTTTAGACTTCTATAAGACAAGCGTGATTAGACGCCTGTGTCTAATAGACTCATGCATCTAATAGACGTCTATTCTACTGAGATTCCAGAATGTAGAAGCAAAGGACATGTCTAATTTTACGTGTGCATTTAGACGCTTCATCTTCGGAAAAATTGAGGACATTTGTCTTCATGTGCCGTCATCTAATTTTCCCGCTCAAACACTAAAGTAGTCATTTATGAATGACTTGAAGACGCGTGTCTTTCAATGTCAAGGAAAATGGCTAACATATCCCAAATTATTAAATTATTATCGGTTTAAACCCAGATAATGATGATTACCTTTGGGAAAAGGCGTCTAACATTAATTGGTGGCCCCCTTTTATGAAAAGTGACAGTTAAGACATGTGATTTTTTGGATTCTATTTAAGGACATAGTGCATGTGAATGAAGATTTTACGTTCACAGTTTCTTAAGAACCCTAGTTTTTCTCCAACTTCTCTATAAGAAATCGTGTTCATCTTTTCTCAAAATGACTAACAAGAAACCCACTCTTAGACACAACACTTTGTAGGTGGATTTCACATCTATCTATACTATTAATCAATAGGAACTCATTGATATGTTATGATCTCTGGAGTATTCCTGTCTTCGAAAATACCTTGGCGGACCATTCATATTCTATGAGAAGGAAGTCAGGGAGTTCTTCAAGATGGTGAACATGGTCGGAGATTCCATTACGGCGACCGTTAATGAAACTCCTATATCTTTTAATGAAGCGGTCTATGCTGAGTTTCTGGAACTTCCATCAGAGGGTCATACCCTCAATCTACCTCTTCCAGTGGAAATTATCTCGGAGATAAAGATTGTTTTCTCAAACGATGGTTCATCAATCAGGCTAAACGGGAAGAAGAAGGTCCTAAAATCGCATTTTAGTCTTTTGAACAATATAGTGGAAAAGGTTCTTCAAGGTAAAGCAGGTTCGTTCGACCTGTACAGCCAAGACGCTTCGACTATATGGAGGCCATCAGTAAAGGTATGCAAATCAACTAGGCATCTACATTATATTCTAATATATGCCAGTTAGTTTACTTTTGGAACAAGGGGAGTGTGGCTTTCTCATCCCAACTCTATTGGTTTATGAAACATTTGGGTGTGTCTATGGGCGAGGGTGAGGCTATTAACCCGAGTCGCATATTCACCAGTTTTTCTTTAAAAAGTACTCTTGCGATGATGAATTTCTCGAAGGATACGGTTTCTGGCTCATCTAGCCAACAAACAGGTGCCTAATCGGTTACTTGATTTAAGAGACAGACTGTTTTCATTTAGTCTATGGGGACGAAAAGAACTAAATCGGTGATGGAGTCTGCGGCTAGCACTAATAGCCAAAAGATCTCTCAAAAGAAGGATTCTGGAGTAGTTGACTCCAGGACAAGATCAGGTCTTCCTCCTCTTGCGTCTATTACTCTCATGTCCCTATCTCCATCCCCTAGCCCGTTGAAGAAACCGGCTAAGTCTGTTGGTGCTAATGCCGATCCGTCTAAGGCGTTTAAAGCATCTAAGGCGCCTAGGGCGTCTAACCCGTCTAAGAAGTCTACTAAGGTAACTTCTTCTTCTCCTCTAGCCTTAGTGCTTGTTTTTGATGTTCCTGTGATGGAACAAGATGAAGGGCCAATTGTTGAGCTAGTTGGTCCGAATATTGAAAATATTGACAGGGTTGAATCGCCTGTCCATCCTGAAGAATTAATAGAGGTTAAGGTTATTGATAACACCGTGATTACTTATGAAACAGAGTAGGCTATTGCTCAAGTTCATGTTGTTGTTCTTCCATATGAATAGGCTCCCCCTCCTCTGAATGTTGAGCCTATTATTGTCAAAACCAGTGGTGCAGGAAAGGGTGTTGTGTCTGAACTCCAAGAAGGGGTCTTTCCAAAGCCATTGTCCCCATTTGAAATTATGAGATCAATAAGGGGAGCCCCTGACATTACTATCTGCGAACCACTGTCTAGTCCTAAACCTAAACCAACTGTGGTTCTTGGAAAAGGAAAGACAATTGCTATAGAATCTCTGGAGAAGATTTCTGAAGCAAGTTGTATTGTCAATCTTGTGATGGAGCAAGTGGAGATGAAAGCTGCTGAGAAGATTAATATCTTCGACACTTGGGTGAACTACAGGTTAGCCACTCAATTTGAGGAGATGATCTCGAAGAAAGAAATTGTGAAAGAGTGGAAGAACTTGATAAAGACTGAGAAGAAAGTCCTTAAATGTGCTAAAACTGATGAGGTCTCTGAATCCCATAAAAGAAAATATATGGTGGTGGCTAACATAATGGGAAGTCCCTTATTTCCTATGATTGAGCAAAGGAATGCCAACTTCAATTCGCTCGTCAGGGATGCTCCTGCAGAGCAGAACGCATTAAAGAGGTTGGATATAATCATGAATGGCTATTGTTCAACAATTCTTCAAAAGGTCCATGGAACAAACTCTTCCGGATTAAGTCGGTTCCATGACTTGTCTTGTGAAGACGAGCCAATGGAGGTATTTGATGTTAATTAATCTGTTTCGGAAGAAGATGAGCAAGTTGATGCCCATCTTATTGAGATGGCCAACATATCAGTTGAAGAGAAATGGTTATTAACGCAGAATGTTGTTAAACAGACCCCAATCTTGAGTCAACCTGAACAAAATCAGGAAGAAGAGGAGGTTATTGTAGAAGGTTCTCAATCACCCATTCAACGAAAAGAGTCTTCTCAAGTGACTCCTCCTATTATTTAAACACAAGAAGAAATTCAAGCTTTGGAAGAAGAATCAGCAAAGATTGCTGATCAATCTCTAGAATCAGAAGATAAGGGAAAATCCTTAGAGGAGATAGATTCCGAGAAGATTCCCTCAACTGAGGGGGAACAAGCTAACAAGGAGGAGTCCTCCTCATCTTCATCCTCAGAGGAAAGTCAAATTCCATTGTCCCCTTCAACCCCGATCATAACTCCAGCAGACGTCATTGATAAAGTTGTTGATTTACCTCTTCATTGTGAAAGTATTTCAGAACAAATTCATCAAGTATGTGCAGATATTCTCAATGACAAAGAGCAGTCCAAGGATGCGTCCAAGGATCTATCTTCTCCTTCCAAAGATAAAGAACCGGAGCATTCTCTACAAGTTAATACGCATGTGAGCCCGATTCGAATGGCTCCAGCCTTCTCTCAGGATGTGTCATCAGCTGCCCATTCCTCATATGAAGCTTCTCTTGGAGGGCCAAAACTCTATAACTTCATGATGGAGATGATGCACTCCCTACAATAGAATATGCTGGAAATACAGTCTAGAATGGCCAATCTTGAAAAGGGATCTATTTCAAGCAAGGAAGAGATGTCTTCTATTCTTGCCTCTCAGAAGGAATTGGAGAACTCACAAACTAACATAAGCGTGTTTGTAAAATACCGAAATTACAAACTACCGGATACATGTTTGTATCAAAATTGATATGTATAATACTCGACGCGTCTTGTAAACTACTAGGCGCGCTTCAGTAGAAAAACCGAAGTCATATATAACCGGACGCTTATAAAATACAGGACGCGTGCTTTTAGTATAATACCGAAGATCAAAATACCAAAGACGTTTAATATCGAAGTTACAAACTACCGGATACGCTTCCAATATAATACCGAATATAAAATACCGAAGTATAAAATATTGATTAAGAGATAAAATCGGAAGCGCCTCTTTTATAAAACCGATGTTAGGATCGGGATCGCCGATAGGGGACTGGGGTCCGGCGAAAGGAGACCGCATACACACGCACACAACGGTTGGCGCTAATCTAGTTAAGAATTAACATTGGTCTTAACACTACACAGACTGTCACAAACTCTTGAACCAAGTTCAAGGGCAAAAATGTTTGTTTCAGCCTAAAGCAACACACACAGATCGGTTAAAGGAGAGAATAGAGAATTATCGGTTGAATTAAGTGGAATTCGGTTCGGTTGGAATAAGTAGTGATTCGGTTTGGTTAATAAGGTAATCGGATTTGATAAACAACACAAGACAAAGATTTTATGGATGTTCGGAGATAAAACTCCTACGTCACCCCTTCTTCTCAAACAGTGAGAATGATATTCGCTAAGGAATATTCAACAACACAATACAACACACGATCGAGTCTTATTTATTGCTCGATATTCACTTTACAATACTCACACAGTATTGTAATAAACTTTTACAAATATGTAAACACACAAAACTCTTCAGTTTGTTCTTATCACTCAATAGATTTTCAGATTTCTCAAAGAATATTCGCAAGATTAAGAATCTAAATCTTAGATAGTGAGCGCAAGAAACAGGTCGAAGAAGAGGCTTTTCTTCAGCCTTTTTGCTTCCTTTTATAGTGGAAATATGACAATGGTCATATTTCTCTCTCTCCAATGTGATTGGTCAGCAGGAGCCGTGTCGGTCCGGTTTAGGTGACTTGCACGTTTTGTCTTTGTACACATGACAGTTGTACATTTGGCGGCCGCCTGCTCCTCGGGGATTGCTTATGGACTTAGGCAAAGTCAAGTAATCATTTACTTGCATTCTGTCTTATTTCAGAACCTTCTTCTGCACATTCCCAAAGAATATTTGTTTATATCAACACGTCAACTTCCAACATATTCATATTTTTGAGTAATCTTCCTGTTGGAGATGTATGGTAGCTTTAGTATTTTCAAGAGGTTGAACCAGCCGGACATTATTCGGTTTGCAATTCAACCGGTCCTGAATTTAAGCCGATCCGGATTTTTAAGAGAATGAATTAATTGAGGAATTCCGGTTTGAGCTTCTTCAGGAGAATTCGTTTGACCGGTCTGGTTGAAATTATGTACCTATAAATAAAGTTGAATTTGATTAAGTTCTTTTAGATAGTTAATTACTTATTAATTAACTATCTAGTTTTTTTTTAACAATTTCTCCCTTTTTGATTATTTAAGTTAAATATTCAAAACCTTGTAATCGATGGCCGATTTTAAAAGAACTTAAGTTTTGTTTTGGCCGGTTTTGGAAAAACGGTTTGAAGGAAAGAGAACTTTATTTAGGGAAGAATTTTGTATAAAAAAAATTATTGTGTACTTAGCAATTTCTCCCTTTTTGATATTTTTAGAATAAAAGTATCAAAACCAGAAAGTTGATACCGAAACCGAAAACCTTTGTATTTTCCAAAATATCATAATTTCAAAAATAATCGTAAGTCATATTATATATAAGCTTACACCAAATAATATAAATTTCCAAAATATCATAAGTTATAATTAGAAGATACTATATATAGATATTTGAAATGGAAAGCTTAAGGTTGAGAGATTATTGGTCCCTTTTGTCCGGTTTGTTGACCATGTCGTGGACCCATTTGTATACGAAACACGTTCCCGGAGCAGTGGGATCTTCAAAACTGTCATCCGGTTGTCCTGAGAATCCAGCCGACTGTTGTTGTCTCATCAGTTGAACATGAGCTTGGAATTGTGAGGAACTCTCAAAGTTTGCATAAATTGTTCAACTGCGTTCTCTCTAGTGCCTTGATCTGACCGGGCACTAGAGCAGATAGATTGAATTGGAGATGGTGAGATTGGTGTTGTGGAGATTACAGGCCGACGCTTTCGTGGATTTAGAGCTACAACATCTTCCACTTCTTCTTCAGCGGTTGGATAGTTAAAAGGACCGGCTGAAATCACAACCGTTCGAATATTTGTCTGTGTGGCATCGGCTATAACCGTTGTTGCTTGTGCTCTTTTTCTTTTCTTTGACTAGCCCCTTGTCTTTTTGAAAATCGGGGTGGATGGCTGTCTCCTTTCTTCATTTGCCTCGGCTAGAATTTCTTGTTGCTGAAGGTTTCTAGCCGCATCGGCGCTTGCTTGTACAGTCGTTTCAGGATTATCCTCCTCGTCTTGAATTTTCTGAGCTAACTGTGCATCAGTAAGTACGGTTTCCTTGGCTAGCTGAACCGTTTCCTCCTCATCGGCCAGAATCTTTCTGGCTGTTTCTTCATCTCTTCGGATCTGTTCCTCGTTGGCAACGGCTATGACTCTTGCCAACTCATCCAATTAGACCGACATGGCTTGCAACATCTCAAGTGTTTGAGATGTAACTTTTTCAACATTCTCAATTTTAGACTCGGTTGAAGAAGCCTTAACTTCCAAGGATGCATGCCACGATGAAGCGTTATCGTCCAGAGAAGCCTTCCACAAGGCTATGGAATCCTGAACCATTTTCTGGATGAAAGCCTTCATTTCATCCGAGAATGAAATAACAACTTGATTTTGGACCGGAGGCGCAGAATGAACTGATGACGTGCGATCCAAACTTATAGCCCATCTTAATGTATATTAGACTTTATTTAAATGAAAAACTATAGTTACTATACTTACTTATATAACAATTATTAATACAACATACCCATTTTCAAATAAGAGAATTATAAATTTAGAGAACATGTTAGTACCATACTCTAGTCTTAATAGTAGAAGAACAATTGCCTTTTAAACCTATGATATCAATTTTATGAAATAATATATTGTTATTTAAATATATTTCAATTTATCCATCTCCAAATAGTCTCAATGTTTTCCGGATGTTAAAGTAATATATCGAGAAATTTGATGAAATTATCCTAAAAAGAGTCTTAACTGCACTAGTAATTGCATAAATTTAATTATACAAATGACCATTTAAAAATATTCTTAACTTTGAGAATTTCAAAAAGGGGAAACTTTCAGGATCTTGAGTTAATCCATTCTCTTCTCTCCTTTGAGTAAAAGAATAAAATTCTAGTCCTCTAATCGAATTGTTGTTCTCCTCATCTATTATCGTTTGATCCTTCTCGGGAATTCTGATTCTCATTTTTCTTTGAAAATGTTGCTCTATGCCTTGCAATGCTCTTCGATGTCTTTCAATGCCTTTTAATGCTTTTCAATGTTTTATCCTTGTCAAGCACCTCATGAATAAGATTAGCCCCTTAGCAAATTGATTAATATTTTCTCACACAAGCAAAAGAGTTCTGAACTCAACAAAAATGTAACAATCCTTCAAACATCAACTGGCCAATTATTTAGGAGTAGAGAATGTCTATAAAGACAGGCGTATAGGACATAGCGTCGTAGGCCCTCTCCTAATACGTAACCAAACACCGAACTCTTAAAATAAATCTCTAATTTTCTTTTCTTTAGTTTCTTTAAGAAGTAAACTAAAGTGGAGACTCTCAAGTCAATTAGATCGATACATTCACAAGTGTATCGATTTAAAACCTGTACGGGCTAATTCAAAAAAAAGGGAGTGTATGCCAATTAAAAAAGGGCATATGCGCCAAAAAATGGAAGGGAACGAAAAAAATGTGTACAAAAAACTGGCGACTCTGCTGGGGATTACCTAAGATGTTTAGCTCAAAACATGTAGTTGGCCAAACTACCACAAAATTTTCGAAGGATGTTAAGTTTATAACTTCACAACATTTTACTTGAGAGTGTGAGAACCCGTGAACAATGTGAATTTTGTATTCATATTTTCTTGATTGTTTGCTTGTTCAAATTGCATGGGGGTAAAACCCGACAAAGCTCAATGCTTTTAATAGAAGGGGTGTGCAAACAAAAGCGTTGTCATAAACACTGTTTGCACATGAACGGGCTCAAACGCTCATTTTACTTCGAAGTCGTGTAGTCAAAGAGTATCGATAAGATGCTAACTATTCCAACAGGCTGCTTGCCCCAAAATGTATCAACGAAAGCACTAAGATACATTGTTTCCTCTTATCTCGTTTCTTCTTGATTACGACATTCCTAATCTCGTAAGCCAATCTGAATGCTTAACATGTTAGTGAAGGCATAGATATTCGTAGGGTTAAACTAAAGAGCGAGGGAAGAAAAAAAGGTCGATAATGCGAGTTCCATCCCTTGGAATTATGCTACTGAGAAGTTCACCCCGATTGTCTCTTCACCATGACCCCGTGCATGTGAGGTAGCGCCAAACTCATCCAATGCATTTAGTGCAAGCGCTTTATCCACAATTTTTCAATCTGTAGGGCCGTCCAAACCCCGCCTCCCAACAGCATCAGCTCAAGAAGACTAATGCTAACATCTCACTTTATGAGCTATTGATGTATTCTATGGAGCATTGTCAAGCGTTGCTATCCGAATTAAGAAAAATATCGGTATCCTTTGATACCACCCCTACGGAAGTTGTTGCCATGATCTCTATGCATGCATCACCATCACTTTCGATGATTTCGACCTCCCATCTTGAGGGCCTAGCCATGCTAAAGCCCTATATATTTCCATCAATATCGAAGGAAAGGTGGTGCCCATGTCATTAATCGATAATGGGTATGTCCTTAACATCTTCATGTGGTGTACCCTAGCGAGGATTAGAGTCGCAAAGGATCGTCTTCTTCCCTCTGATTTGTGCGCATGAGGCTTTGACAACTCCGAGCATGAGATTATTGGAAACCTCAAGACTGTCATCGAGGTGGCCAATATCCCAATTGAAGTAGAATTTATGGTGCTTAACGTACAACCTTCTTATAATCTAATCTTCAAGAGGCCTTGGTTGCACCAGGCCAAGGCTGTTGCTTCAACGTTGCGCCAAAAGCTGAAATATACGCATCCGGAGCATACCATCGTAGTGAACGGGGAGAATTGCACAACTGTTGGTATGACTTCTTCACACGTTACTTAGGAGGTGGAGCTTAATGAGTTCCAAGTGAATGTGATTGATGATTTAATGGGCAATTTAGAGAAGAGGAGACAGACTGTATGGGAGGACTCGAATAGCTTTTCCAAGAGCCATAGACATTCACACAAAGCCAAAGGCGGTCAAAGGATACAGCGATGCCTTGATCGATGGAGTCCAGCCCCGACATGCTAATCTTTTCTAACTCGGATGATTCAAGCGATAATGAGGGGGTTACACCCGCATCCAAGTTGATTTCTAGGTCCACCTGGGCGCGTGCCTTTGACACTGGGAAAACCATAGCTGAGGAAGTCATATCTGAGAAGTTCACCAAGCAAGAGTTTTATTATGTTGCTTCATCTTTTTTTTTACATCCCTTCCTAATCTTGTTAAAACTCTAGTTGATTCTCCTTCTCCTTTCATTTCCGAGTCGGATGCTGTTATTGAGGATTCTAGTGTCCATTTTAATGCAATGCATGATGCTACTTTGAATTCAAAAAAAAGGGAGCGTATGTCAATTAAAAAAGGGCATATGCGCCAGAAAATGGAAGGGAACGAAAAAACGCGTACAGAGCGCAATGTGGATCGCATCAAATGTCTTTGTATGAACAGCAATTGGAAATTGTTACACAATTCTAACAACAGAACTAATAGAATTTCAGTTGCTTAGAATAGTGGTGTGGATGATGTCAAGATGATTTACTCTTCTAATCAGGTTATTATGGTTGAAGTCAAAGGCAAGGTCGATGACAATTTGTTTCGGTTGGCTATTGTTTATGGCTGCAACTCGGGGTCAACTAGGAGGATATTGTGGAGTTGTTTGAAAGCTAAGATTAATGATGGGGACCCTTGTGCTGTTTTAGGGGACTTCAATGTTACTTGATTTGAGAATGAGAGGAGTCCTGAATCTGATATCACTCAAGACATGATTGACTTTAATGAGTGTATTCGTGACATTGGGTGTATTGAACTGACTAACTTCGGCAACGTGTTTACTTGGTCTTCAATGAGGGGTGATGAGCAAATCAGAAGGAGCAGAATTTATAGGTGGCTTATTAATTCGACTTGGACTTCTAAGTACCCTAAAAGCCATGTTCATATTCTTAACCCGGGAATTTCTCATCATTGTTCGCTTAAGCTATATTGGGAGAAGGGAAAGAAAGTGAAACGCCCATTTAAATTCTTCAATTTTTGGATGGGAAATGATAAGTTTAAGGACATTCTCAAGGAGGTTTGGAACACTCATGTGAATGGCTCCAAGATGTTTCGGGTGTCGGAGAAATTGAAGCTTCTTAAAAATCAGCTTATTAAGCTTGACCGTAGAAAATTCAACAATATATCTAAAAGGGTCATGGCTGCGAGAGTTGATCTTGAGAAGGTTCAATCCTGACTTCTTCGTGATGACATTGATGATCTTCTACGGGAAGAGGAAAAATCTGCCCTTGCCACGTTTAGAGAGCTCAGTTCAATGGAGGAAAGTTTTGCAAGGCAGAAGTCGAGACAAAAGTGGATTTCTCTTGGGGACAAGAACACGGCTTTCTTCTACCGGAAATGTTCATCTAGGAATCTTCGAAACAACGTCCAAAGACTTAAGAAGGATAATAGGGATTTTGCGCATGGACATGATCAAATTCAGGACTTGGCTGTCCAATTGTATCGTGGTCTTATGGGTACTAAAATCGGGCAGCACCTCAGTCATCTTAATACACTATATCAAATTGTTGACAAGAGAATTACAGCTGAGGATAGTCAGGATCTTGTTAGGGTTATTTCGAGAGATGAGGTTAGAAAGGCTCTAGCTAGTATCAACGGCAACAAGAGCTCTGGGTCTGACGGTGTCAATGCGGAGTTCTTTAAGGCCAATTGGGATATTGTGGGTAATGACATTACAGAGGGGGTGCTTGAATTCTTTTGTAATAGGAAATTGTTAACTCAATGGAATGTCACTGTGCTTAATCTTATTCCCAAAAATTTCGTGCCCGAAAAAATACAAGATTATCGTCCCATTTCTTGTTGTAATGTTGTGTATAAAATCATTTCTAAAATTCTCGCTAAGCGTTTTCAAAGAGTTATTTCTAAGATAGTGAGTCTAGGACAATCTGCTTTCATACCTGGTAGGTCTATATCGCATAACATCATTCTAATGCAGAATCTTCTTAAGGGTTATGGGAGAAGGAAGATTTCACCTCCGGTTGCGTTTAAAATCGACATTCGTAAGGCATTAGATTCCGTTAAATGGGGAACTATACATAATTTTCTTGTCGTTGCTAGTTTTCCTAGAATTTATATTGAATGGATTATGCAATGCGTCTCTACCTCCCGTTTTGTATTTTGTGTCAATGGCGTTCACGGAGGCTATTTCAAGGGCGAAAATGGTGTGAAGCAGGGAGATCCTCTCTCTTATTATATCTTCGTGTTGATCATGTAGGTCTTTGAGAGTGTCTTAACAACATTCTGAAAGAATCGCCATTACTCTTTCCACCCTTTTTGCGAGGAGGAGAAGATCACTCATCTTTATTTTACAGACGACTTGTTCTTACTTGCTCATGCCGATGTTGAAACCATTAAAACTATAAAAGATGCGCTTAACTTCTTTTCTGATGTTACAAGTTTATCAATTAATGTAGATAAGAGTTCAGCGTTCTACAGTGGTGTGATGACGAAACAAAGGCAAGGATACAAGACATCATGGGCATCCCTGAGGGTTCGTTTTCAGTCCAATACTTGGGGATTCCGCTCACGGTAAAGCAGATTCATGTAGTACATTGCAGGACACTTATTAAGATGGTCAAAAACGTGAGTATGGGTTAGGCAGCCAAGAAGTTATCTTATGCGGGAAGGATTGAGTTAGTGGGCAGTGTTGCAATGGGGCTTATCGGGTATTGGTCTCAACAAATTGTTCTTCCTAAAAAGGTGATGCGGGAGCTTGATACATTATTACGTGACTTTATTTGGGGCAGCCATGGTCGTGGGGGAAAGAAAGTCAAGTGGACTGACGTGTGTAAGCCTAAGGACGAAGGTGGTGTGGGGTTGAAGAATTGTGTCGAATGGAATCGTGCCGTTACTTATAAGCATTTATGGGCCTTACAATCTAAGTAGGATTCCTTTTGGGTTAAATGAGTGCACTCCCGGTTTATGAAACGTGAATTGAGTATATGGACGTGCAAAATTACCGACGATATGGCTTGGTCTTTGAAGAAAATATTGAAGCTCAAAAACAGAATTGGTTCGATCTTTGACATCCGAATTGATGATGGACGTGACATTCTTTTTTGGCATGATCCATGGTTCGAAAGCAAACCATTGATTAGTAGAGATGAATTCTGAGGCCTAAGGATCAAGAGGGATTGTGCGGCTACCACAGTTCACGACATTCATAGCGGGCTTTGGGTTTCGAATATTATTCGGGTCTTTGAAGGAAAAAGAGTTATTGACCATTTCAGCGGTCTCAATCTTTGTAATATGGCTGATGTGCACTTGTGGAAAGTGGAAGAGAGTGGGAAAATCAAGTCTAGTGCGATTTGGAACGTTATTCGGGAGAGAGGTCAATTAGTGGGTTGGGCTTCACTTGTATGGTCCTCTAGAGTTATCCCGAGACACCGGTTTATACTTTGGTTTGTCTTCCGGAGAAGGCTTAACACTCGTGATCATATTCTTATTTACATGGATATCCTGGATCCTAACTGTGTGCTTTATAGTGGGTCCTTGGAATTTATTGATCATCTTTTTGGAGGCTTCCCATTTGCTAGATCCATTTGGAAATTATTCTCCTCGGCTATGGGTATTGGGAGTTTGTCGGAGTCTTGGGATGAGATCATCGTTGCTGTTCACACCTTCGCTAAAGGTAATAAATTTTGTGCCAATGTTTTTAAAAGCGGATTTGCAGCCATCATTTATCACTTGTGGGCCGAGAGAAATGCTAGAGTCTTTGGTAGAGTTCGTCGAAACATTGATCATGTGTGGAGCGATATTGTATTTGATTGTTGTGCGCTAATTAAAATGTGGAGGCGGGTTCCTAAAGGCGAGCGAGAATGGGTACTTTGTCGCGAATGGAAAGTCAACTATTATGAAGTCACATCTTTTAAATGTTTTAAGGCTAGTTAATTCTTTATGTTTGTATGTAAGTCATGTTTATTACTTTGCTTGAGTTGTTTGGATGTTGTTTCTTGAATATTACTCTAACTTTATAGGCTAACTTTATAGGTTTGTTAGAAAGTTAAAGAAAATTATGTCCATTTTTTCTTCCCCGTTTGAGATTTTAATAAAATAACACTAACTCGTTTTCTAAAAAATATATATATAAATATAAATATATATAATTAATTTTAATTATACATATATTAAATAAAATATATTACATAAATATTAAAATAACGTATATATTTTTTTACTTAATTTTATAAATATAATATATATAATTAAAAATAAGAATTATAAACTAAAATAAACTTCACTACATACATCTTTTATATTATATATTAAAATACAATGTACTATATTATATTATATAAATATTAAAATAACACATATATTACATAAATATTAAAATAACACATATATTTTATTTTTTTACTTAATCTTATAAATATAATATATATAATTAAAGCTAAACATACTAAATTAAATAATTAAAATAAATATTATAAACTATAATTAAATACATAACATAAACCTTAAACAAAATAAAACAAATTAAAACTTAAAATAAATTCCATAAATCTTAAAATATTTTTAAAAATATCAATTTAAAAAATCTTAAAATAAAATAAATTACATAAACTTAAAAATATAAATTATATTTTAATGTTTATGTAATATATTATTTTAATATTTATATAATGTAATATATTTTATTTTAATATATAATATAATATTAAATTTTTATGTAATGTAATTTATTATAATGTATAATATTTTAGTTTAGTTTATAATATTTATTTGAATTATTTAATTTATAATATTTAATTTTAATTATATTTATTATATTTATAAAATTAAGTATAAAATATATATATGTGTTATTTTAATTTTATGTAATATATTTTGTTTTAATATATAATATTAAAAGTTTATGTAATGTATAATATTTATTTAAATTATTTAATTAATAATGTTTAATTTTAATTATATATATTATATTTAAAAATTAAGTAAAAATAAAATATATGTGTTATTTTAATATTTATGTAATATATTTTATTTAATCTATATTATTAATTTTAAATATATATATTTATATTTATAAAATAAAGTAATTTGTGAATTTAATTTGGAAGATGTGTAATTAAAAGGTTAATTAATGATTTAGAGAGAGAAATATGGGTAGTTTCAAAATGTGAGTAGTTTGAAAAAAATTATTTAAAAGATGGGTAGAACAGGAATTCATTATGCAAATATTTCTCTAAGCACACATTGTTAATAACATACTTTATTTTAATATAAAAAACTATAATTACTTATATAATTATTATTTATACACTATACCTTTTTTTAAATAAGAGAATTGTAAATTTAGAGAACATCTAAGTACCATACTGTCATGGACAGAAATTTGGTTACCAAATATTTTCTCATTCTGTGCGGTACTAGTCTAGATTGTCACAATCCTAGCTAGTCAGTCTTTTTAGAGATGCAAGAAGATGGAAAACTTTGAAAGAGAAAGATATTGGAGAATATCTTGTTTATTGTTTTACAAGAGTGAGGTGTTGTATATTGGGCTTGGCTTATGGTCAAGACTTGTTTATATACAAGTAGAGAGATCATTTTATATCCTCCTCAACTTAAAACTTTCTAGACTCTTCTATTACCTATCATAGACCCAAGAATTCCTATAGACTTATTGAGAATTCTAGAGTGTTCTCTTATCTATACATGCTTTAGGAACTCCTAGAGATTTCTAGAGAGTTACATGACCCTACTTACAAAAATAAACTTTTAGAGAAATCTAGAGAGTTTCATGACCTTACTTTCAAAAAGGAACTCCTAGAGAAATTTAGAGAGTTCCATAATTTTGCCTACAACTTGGAACTCCTAGAGAATTCTGGAGAGTTCCACAAAATGGAGAAGACCATAAAAATCCAGAAACTTCTAGAGAATGCACCTTGTGAGTTTGACAACATCACCCCCATCTAAATGGGCTTTGACATTCTCCCCCACCTAAGTCATCGTTGTCCTCAACACGGCCTAGACCAGTGCTCGGTTCAATTTCTATCGGTCAGCTTCAACCGATATAAGACGTTTCCCATATGTCCCTCCGTTTTGATCGGTCTCTTGCATCAGCGCACAAGCCCTTAAGCACATACCATAAAGACTTTAATTGCTGCAGGGGTAACTTCCCCCTTCATCGGTCCCCTTCCTTGACTGTACATCCCTTCAAATCTGCCCCTTTCTTTATCTTCTTGGTGACTCTCTTCAAATATGCCCGAGCATGATCCGCTTCCTCTTTCACGGATTTGGCGAGAGTGAATGCGGACTTATTTTGGCCAATGTTACATGTGGCCAAACTCTATGGAGTTGATGATTATTTGGTGCATTTAGCCTTGAGCCCCTCGAAGGCCTTCCCGCACGCTCTCTGGACTCCCTTGGGTACTTCTCCTTTCCCCTTGGAAGCGTCCCCATCATCATCCTTCCTATCAAAAGTGGCAAATGTCTCTTTACCACATTTGCGACCTTGGTTGAATCTCATTGTCGAGAACATGCCTATTCCTTTTGATTCCCTTCTTGTTGGTATCACACTAGTCTTCCCTTGATCCAAAATGATTAATGAATCAGAATAAGGCATTATACAAGCACGTACCTGATCGAACCATGATAGTCTCAATACTACATCGTAGTCTTCTATAGGGACTAAGGTAAACGAGATTTTCCCATACTAGTCTCCGATCCTAGTGTGCACTTTCTTAGCTTCCTTGGCAACCGGCTTGGCTATATCAAAGGACTTGACCACCCCCCTCATTGGGTTGATGAAAAGACCCAATGCCTTGGCCACTCTTTCTCGCATTAAGTTGTAAGTAGCCCCGTATCCAATAGTGCCTTGATGCGCCTTCCCCTGATCAAAGTTTCCACGAACATTGAGCCCCTCGTTGTTCACTTGACCGGATCCGTAACACCAGTCTTCACAGCATTTAGTAGTCTCAAGGATCCCACTCGAGTCCTTTCCTCTTCCTCGAAAGACTCAGCTCCTTTAACTACTACAACTTTTTCCCCCTTGAACGGGCACATAAACTTTACGTGATTATGATCACCACAAATATAGCACACTCTTGACTTACCCGCTTTGTCGGTTTGCCTCCCGGAGTTGTTGTGTACATGCCCCTTCCTAGGTGGGCGGTCTCCCCCACCTTTCTCCTTATCATGTGGGCGGTCTCCCCTAAATTATCCCTATCGTCTCTAATGAGCTTCGGTCTGTCCACGGACACCTTGAGCTCGATCAGTCTCTCCACGACCGCAATTGCCTTGGAGACATTTTGCACATTGGCCCGTTGCAGCTCTAATTGTGCTGAGGTCTTTAGGCCATTCAAAAACGCGAATAGAGCCTCCTATTCCGTTAGACTAGGTAACTCGAGCATCAACTCTTGGAACTCCTTCACATATTCCTTGACGGTCCTGTTGTGCACAAGTTGGCTTAACCGCTTACGTGCCTCAAACTCAGCGTTCTCTAGGAAGAATTGGTATTTGAACTCGGTCTTGATGTCTTCCCACGTCTCCATTCACAGCGTACCTCGTTCAATATCTGCTTCCTGCCTCCTCCACCATAGTAGTGCCATATCTTGCAGGAAGAAAGATGTTGTTTCCAACTTGGTACGATCATCTAGTATGCTTGATGCCCAAAAGTATCTCTCCATGTTCCAAAGGAAGTCCTCCACTTCTCTTGCACTCCACGATCCTTTGAACTAAATTGGCTTGGGAACATCCATTCGGCGAGGTGTCGCACCTCGAAGTTCCCCTCCATTCCACCCAATCAGACCCTCCATCGCGTCGAGCCTCCCCATCATCTCCCTTCGGAGAGCATCGATCCTCGCATGAACTTCTTCTTGGATTGTCTAGAGCATGTCATTAACCTCCCCTCGAACTGATCCCAACACTTCATCCTAAATGCTATGGTTTGCATTGTTTCATATGACCTCATTATCTAACTTTTCGCCAGCCTCATCCAACAACGTCACCCTATTGGCCACCACACTAAACACTTCGAGATCCTCTTAGTGCTCGCACATGCCTTCCTCAAGGCGGGTCACCCGCGCTTCCATGTCGACACTCATCTCGACGGACTTGTCCCTCTTAGACCTTTTGTCCTTCTTTTCACCGGTCGAAACCTTCGTGACTTTGGAGCTTGAATCCATCTCTTATTAGCACAATCTTCTTTTAAATGCGCAAGCACAAACGTGGATATGATACCACTTTTCACAGGTATAAACTCGGTCACCGAATATTTCCTCGTGCCACGCGACACTAGTCTAGATTGCCACAATCCTAGCTAGTCAGTTTTTCTAAAGATGCAAGAAGATGGAAAACTTTGAGAGAGAGAGAGAGCTTGGAGAATATCTTGTTTATTGCTTTACAAGAGTGAGGTGTTGTACATGGTACTTGGTTTATGGCCAAGACTTATTTATATACAAGTGGAGAGATAATTCTAGATTCTCCTCAACCTAGGACTTTCTAGACTCTTCTATTACCTATCCTAGACCCAAGAATTCCTAAAGAATTCTACTAACTCCTACTCTTGAGAACTCTTAGAGAATCCTAGAGAGTTCTTCTATCTATACATGTTTTAGGAACTTCAAGAGAATTCTAGAGAGTTTCATGACTATACTTACAAAAAGGAACTCCTAGAGAAATTTAGAGGGTTTCATGACCTTATTTTCAAAAAGGAATTCCTAGGAAAATTTAGAGAGTTCCATAACCTTGCCTACAACTTGGAACTCTTTGAGAATTCTAGAAAGTTCCTCAAAATGGAGAAGAGTACACAAATCCAGAAACTTCTAGATAATGCACATTGTGAGCTTGACACCATCACCCCATCTAAATGGGTCGTGACAATAAGCTAGTCTTAATATTAGAAGAACAATGGCCTCTTTTAAACCCTTCCTTATGACATTAATTTTATGAAATAATATAGTGTTATATATATATATTTTTTAATTTATCCATCTCCAAATAGTTTTTAATTATGTTTTTCGACTTTACAAGCAAACATTAAAAACTAATTTCTTCAAATTATTTTAAAATAAAAATTCTTTAATTAAATTTATCATTTTGATTTCTCCACTTTATGAGAGATTTGAGAGAAGAATAAGTTATGAGATTTTGATTATTAATAAAAGTTAAAAAATATTAGTTTGTCTAAAATTTGATTAAAAAAATGTTAGATTAAATTAAATAAAGAAAAAGATAAACTAATTAAAGAAAAACAATTAGTTAAAGAAAAACATCTTAATAAACTTAGGCGAATAACTTTAATTCAATACGACATAGTTTTAATGATGTAGACTGAAGCAGCGCCTGTTCATCTTCCTTGCTTTTCACCCGACAAGCGGTAGACTGCCATATCAGAAGCACAACAATCAACGAAATAATGTCAAATGTCAATATTCAGATTCGACCGATGCATTAACTGTCGTGTATCATTAATATAAACCTTCTAAGAAACTAAAGAGTCACATGTCATTCAAGTAGGTCTATAATACTCAAGTGCGGCTATAACACTCAAGTAGAGTTATGCTATATCAGCACACGGAGCTCTACAACACGCCATCATTTAATGCAAAGCGATTGTGACTTATATATAAGTGGATCTTAATAAAGAATAAGTGAGTTCTTCGAGTGCGCGAAAACAACCACTTCTCATAAAGATTACTCTCTCACTATTCAAGTTGTAATTTATATACTCTTAACGTTCTATTAAGATTAGCTAAGAGAGAGAGATTGTTGTAATATCTATTAAGAATATTAAGCGATGTAAGTTGAAAAAAATGTGTCTGTTCAAAAGAGTGAGAGTTAAGAGTTCAGAACATGCATTGTTAAGTTCTGGTTTTCTGACCGAGCTTGTGTAGTGGCTATACAAGTTAAAGTCTTCTAGTGTATCCTTCTAGAAATAGAAGAATGGGTGACGTGTGAGTTGTTTATCTCCGAACATCCATAAATAACTCTGTGTCTATTTCTTACTGTCTTATTTATTCTGCATCAATACGCTTCAAATCTAGTGAGTAATTCCGCACTTGAATCTGATTCAAGAGCTCGCGAAGATTTGTCACGAGAATAGAAATAAGTATTAACCTCTAACATGGTTAAAACCGAATTGAAAGTTGATAGTCGTTCAACAATAGTCAAACCCCACTGGTTGTTGTTGACGCTGATCCCAATAAAAAATTTAAAAAATAAATAATTAAACTATTTTCAATTAATTTTTGAAAATAATTTTTTTTTTCAAACACCCTACTCTTACTAACTTTGGGCGCTTATCATATGTATAATAATTTGTGATTCATACTAAATATACTTATAATTAATAGTAATTAATAGAACTAGCATGATTTTCGTGCGATACAAACGGACAAATATATAAAAAAAAATCAAAATTTCTATATAAAAAAATTTGAATCACACTCTATAATATATTAACGGTGGGTATATTCGATAGTTTAAAAATATTTAATTAAATACAATAAACAAAAAATTTCACTTTAATTAAATTTTTTTATATAAAAATTGAAACATTTAATTTCCATTATTACACGTGAATTATAAAAAATTAATAATAATTTAAATTTTATTACATAAATTTTACCATTATATTGTGTTTGACATTAATTTTATAATATCATAATTATTAGACACTATATATATTAAATATATAAGTTTGAGAAATTTTAATATTTTGTATATATTCTTTCACTTTTCCATTTTTATTAATATTTTGTGAAGTTATTAAATCTCAAATTTATTATAATTTTCTTTATAGAAACCTTTTTTTAAATACAACTAAAATGAAATAATACAAATATGGTCATTTAATCAAAATTTTAGTATATTCGTTCTATTAATTTAATTTAAATTTTACTTTATTTTAACGTGAATTATCACACTATTGGCAAAAATAATATTTGAGAAAATATGTTTATATTTTTTTCTCTTTTGTACATAATTATTTCAGCTTCTACTACATTATCTCAAGAAATTCGAAAACAGTTTATTATACATTAAAACTCAAAATATTAATTAAAATATATGCGAAATGTCTATTAAAAAATAATGTTTAACCATCTTTTTTATGTCAATACCATAAAACTCTTGTTTCAAAATAAAATAATATATATATATATATGAGGAGTGATAGAGGCAGAGAATTTGAGGGAGAGAATGGGAGAGAGAAGGACTTGGCATCCCCTCATTGGTTTGAGAAAGGGTAAAGTAGGAGGAAAGAGAGAAGAGAAGAAAATTTTTTAATTTTTTTAGCCAATCATATTGCCTCACCAAATTCATTCTCCCAATCATCTATATATATATATAAACTTAAGTGTTATTATATATTTAATTTTATTTTGGTTAAACAATAACATTAATTATTAATTTTATTAAAAAAATAATAATTAAATTTTATAATTTTTGTATAAAAAATATATATTTATAATAATATTATAAATTAAAATAATAAATATTTATTAATTATTTAAAACATATCAAAATATAGAGTTAAATATATTTTGTATTATTTATATATATATAATCTATTTATTATATTTTTGTATTATATATATATATAAATAATTAAAATATTAATATTATTCATTAAAATACAATTTTATTTATAGTGTTATTATAAAATATCTTATTAGGTTTTGTTATAGAAAAAAAAATTAAAATAATAAATTCTTGGAGGCAAAGAATTATCGGGTTCCTCTTAATTTCAAATCCTCGTCTTCTTTCGCTTCCCATTTTTCTTTAAATCAAGATCAATTTTTTTCCTCTAGGTCTCTCTTACATCGTCGTCGCTCACGTCTTCTTATCGTACTACCTATACCTAAGGAGAAATGAGAGTCAATTTAAGAAAGACCTAGGCCTAAGGAGAAGGGAGAGACAATTGTGCCGCAAGAATTTGATGAGAAATTTATATAAAATGTGTAAAAATAAAAAAATTAATTGTTTTTTTTCTAAATCTACGGAGACAGAGAATACTTGTCTTCCTCTTGATTTTGAATCCTCGTCTTCATTCTCTTCCTATTTTTTTCAAAACAATATTTAATATTTTCCTCTATGTCTCTCTTGCGTCGTCGTCGCCCTCCTCCGTTGCGTCATCGTCGCCTTTCTCCGTTACGTTGGAGTCTCCTTCCTTCTCTTCTCGTGCTACCTATACCTAAGGAGAAATGAGTGTCGATTTAAGAAAGACCTAAACCTAAGGAGAAAGGAGAGACAAATGTAACGCAATAATTTGATAAACCGTGAAAATTTGATTAGAAATTCATATAAAATGTGTAAATATAAAAATTAATTAATTTTAATTTTTTTTCTTCTAAATCCACGGAGGTAGAGAATCATCGGCTTCCTTTTAATTTCAAATCCTCATATTCATTCGCTTCCCATTTTTCTTCAAATCAAGATCAAATATTTTCCTCTGGGTCTCTCTTCCGTTGTCGACGCCACATCCTATTCTCGTGTTAACTATACCTAAGGACAAGAGAAAGAAATTGTTATAAAATAAAATAAGTCTATGTGAGCTTTGATGAGAGCGTGAATATCACCCTACATTTTATTTATTAAGCATCATTAGATATGCGTGAATATTACCCTAAATTTTATTTATTAAGAATCATTAGATATGTATAGATTATTATACAACCATTAATACATAGATATGATTTTCTACTTCAAATAAATAAGCACACATTACTATCAAATTCTATTTTACATAATTTTTTATTGGTAGAAAGTCCTAATTCTTCTACAAATAGCAAATATATGTACAATGATTTGTGATTAATAATAAATATACGTTGAATTATTAAATAACCATATATACAAATATATCGCTTATAAACTAGATTAATATGCAAACTTAAAACACACGTTACTATCAACTCTATTTTATATAATTTATTTTTGGTGAAAAATCTTAATTTATCTAAAAATAAGATATACATGTATAATAACTTATGATAATAATAGATATACGTGTATAATGATTTATGATAATAATAGATATACATTGAATTATTATATAAACATTAATACAAATATATAGTTTATAAACTAGATAAATATGTAAACTTATAAAACACGTTACTATCAAACTCTATTTTATATAATTTATTTTTGATAGAAAGGCTTAACTTATCTAAAAACAATAAATAAATGTATAATGATTTATGATAATAAATAATATACATTGAATTATCATATAACCATTAATAAAAATATATCGTTTATAAACTAGATAAATATGCAAACTTTGAACACACTATTACAATAAACTCTATTTTATATAATTTATTTTTGGTAAAAAAATTTAATTTATCTAAAAGTTAGAAATACATGTATAATGATTTATGATAATAACAAATAACGCTGAATTATTATATAACCATTAATACAAATATATAGTTTATAAACTAAATAAATATGTATGTAAACTTGGAACACACGATTACATACATGTATTAGACTTTATTTAAATGAAAAAACTATAGTTACTATACTTACTTATATAAAAATTATTAATACACCATACCCATTTTTAAATAAGAGAATTATAAATTTAGAGAACATGTTAATACCATACTATAGTCTTAATAGTAGAAGAACAATTACCTTTTAAACCTATGACATCAATTTTATGAAATAATATATTGTTATTTAAATATATTTCAATTTATCCATCTCCAAATTGTCTCAAATTATGTTTTCCGGATGTTGAAGTAATATATCGGGAAATTTGACGAAATGATCCTAAAAAAAGTCTTAAATGCGCTGAAAAGCGCATAAATTTAATTATGCAAAAAAACCATTTTAAAATATATCGTTTATAAACTAGATTAATATGCAAACTTAAAACACATGTTACTATCAAACTCTATTTTATATAATTTATTTTTGGTGAAAAATTCTAATTTATCTAAAAATAAGATATACATGTATAATGATTTATGATAATAATAGATATACGTTGAATTATTATATAAACATTAATACAAATATATAGTTTATAAACTAGATAAATATGTAAACTTATAAAACACGTTAATATCAAACTCTATTTTGAATAATTTATTTTTGATAGAAAGCCTTAATTTATCTAAAAACAAGAAATAGATGTATAATGATTTATGATAATAAGAAATACATGTATAATGATTTATATCACCATTAATACAAATATATCGTTTATAAATTTTATATAACCATTAATACAAATATATGGTTTATAAACTAATAAATATGTAAACTTATAGCCCATCTTAATGTATATTAGACTTTATTTAAATGAAAAAACTATAGTTACTATACTTAGTTATATAACAATTATTAATACACCATACTCATTTTCAAATAAGAGAATTATAAAACTAGAGAATGTTAGTACCATACTCTAGTCTTAATAGTAGAAGAATAATTGCCTTTTAAACCTATGACATCAATTTTATGAAATAATGTATTGTTATTTAAATATATTTCAATTTATCCATCTCCAAATAGTCTCAAATTATGTTTTCCGGATGTTGAAATAATATATCGGGAAATTTGACGAAATGATCCTAAAAAGAGTCTTAAATGCGCTGAAAAGCGCATAAATTTAATTGCGCAAATAACCAATTTAAAATATATCGTTTATAAACTATATTAATATGCAAACTTAAAGCACACGTTACTATCAAACTCTATTTTATATAATTTATTTTTGGTGAAAAATCTTAATTTATCTAAAAATAAGATATACATGTATAATGATTTATGATAATAATAGATATAGGTTGGATTATTATATAAACATTAATACAAATATATAGTTTATAAACTAGATAGATAAATATGTAAACTTATAAAATACATTACTATCAAACTCTATCTTATATAATTTATTTTTGATAGAAAGCCTTAATTTATCTAAAAATAATAAATAAATGTATAATGATTTATGATAATAAATAATATACATTGAATTATCATATAACCATTAATAAAAATATATCGTTTATAAACTAGATAAATATGCAAACTTTGAACACACTATTATAATAAACTCTAATTTATATAATTTATTTTTGGTAAAATTTTTAATTTATCTAAAAGTTAAAAATACATGTATAATGATTTATGATAATAACAAATAACGATGAATTATTATATAACCATTAATACAAATATATAGTTTATAAACTAAATAAATATGTATGTAAACTTGGAACACACGATTACATACATGTATTAGACTTTATTTTAATGAAAATACTATAGTTACTATACTTACTTATATAACAATTATTAATGCACCATACCCATTTTCAAAGAAGAAAATTATAAATTTAGAGAACATGTTAGTACCATACTATAGTCTTAATAGTAGAAGAACAATTGCCTTTAAAACCTATGACATCAATTTTATGAAATAATATATTGTTATTTAAATATATTTCTATTTATCCATCTCCAAATAGTACTCTCAAATTATGTTTTCCAGATGTTGAAGTAATATATCGGGAAATTTGACGAAATGATCCTAAAAAGAGTCTTAAATTCGCTGTAAAGCGCATAAATTTAATTACGCAAATAACTATTTTAAAATATATCGTTTATAAACTATATTAATATGCAAACTTAAAACACACGTTACTATCAAACTCTATTTTATATAATTTATTTTTGGTGAAAAATCTTAATTTATCTAAAAATAAGATATACATGTATAATGATTTATGATAATAATAGATATATGTTGAATTATTATATAAACATTAATACAAATATATAGTTTATAAATTAGATAAATATGTAAACTTATAAAACACGTTACTATCAAACTCTATTTTATATAATTTATTTTTGATAGAAAGCCTTAATTTATCTAAAAACAAGAAATACATGTATAATGATTTATGATAATAAGAAATACATGTATAATGATTTATATTTATAAATTATTATATAACCATTAATACAAATATATGGTTTATAAACTAATTAATATGTAAACTTATAGAACATCTTAATGTATATTAGACTTTATTTAAATGAAAAACTATAGTTACTATACTTACTTAATTATATAACAATTATTAATACACCATACCCATTTTCAAATAAGAGAATTATAAATTTAGAGAAAATGTTAGTACCATACTCTAGTCTTAATATTAAAAGAACCATTGCCTTTTAAACCTATGACATAGATTTTATGAAATAATATATTGTTATTTAAATATATTTCAATTTATCATCTCCAAATAGTCTCAAATTATATTTTCCGGATGTTGAAGTAATATATCGGGAAATTTGACGAGATGATCCTAAAAAGAGTCTTAAATGCGCCGGTAAGCGCATAAATTTAATTATGCAAATAACCATTTTAAAATATATTATTTATAAACTAGATTAATATGCAAACTTAAAACACACGTTACTATCAAACTCTATTTTATATAATTTATTTTTGGTGAAAAATCTTAATTTATCTAAAAATAAGATATACATGTATAATGATTTATGATAATAATAGATATAGGTTGGATTATTATATAAACATTAATACAAATATATAGTTTATAAACTAGATAGATAAATATGTAAACTTATAAAACACATTACTATCAAACTCTATTTTATATAATTTATTTTTGATAGAAAGCCTTAATTTATCTAAAAATAATAAATAAATGTATAATGATTTATGATAATAAATAATATACATTGAATTATCAAATAACCATTAATAAAAATATATCGTTTATAAACTAGATAAATATGCAAACTTTGAACACACTATTATAATAAACTCTATTTTATATAATTTATTTTTGGTAAAATTTTTAATTTATCTAAAAGTTAAAAATACATGTATAATGATTTATGATAATAACAAATAACGATGAATTATTATATAACCATTAATACAAATATATAGTTTATAAACTAAATAAATATGTATGTAAACTTGGAACACACGATTACATACATGTATTAGACTTTATTTTAATGAAAAAACTATAGTTACTATACTTACTTATATAACAATTATTAATGCACCATACCCATTTTCAAAGAAGAAAATTATAAATTTAGAGAACATGTTAGTACCATACTATAGTCTTAATAGTAGAAGAACAATTGCCTTTAAAACATATGACATAAATTTTATGAAATAATATATTGTTATTTAAATATATTTCTATTTATCCATCTCCAAATAGTACTCTCAAATTATGTTTTCCAGATGTTGAAGTAATATATCGGGAAATTTGACGAAATGATCCTAAAAAGAGTCTTAAATTCGTTGAAAAGCGCATAAATTTAATTACGCAAATAACTATTTTAAAATATATCGTTTATAAATTATATTAATATGCAAACTTAAAACACACGTTACTATCAAACTCTATTTTATATAATTTATTTTTGGTGAAAAATCTTAATTTATCTAAAAATAAGATATACATGTATAATGATTTATGATAATAATAGATATATGTTGAATTATTATATAAACATTAATACAAATATATAGTTTATAAACTAGATAAATATGTAAACTTATAAAACACGTTACTATCAAACTCTATTTTATATAATTTATTTTTGATAGAAAGCCTTAATTTATCTAAAAACAAGAAATGCATGTATAATGATTTATGATAATAAGAAATACATGTATAATGATTTATATTTATAAATTATTATATAACCATTAATACAAATATATGGTTTATAAACTAATTAATATGTAAACTTATAGAACATCTTAATGTATATTAGACTTTATTTAAATGAAAAACTATAGTTACTATACTTACTTAATTATATAACAATTATTAATACACCATACCCATTTTCAAATAAGAGAATTATAAATTTAGAGAACATGTTAGTACCATACTCTAGTCTTAATATTAAAAGAACCATTGCCTTTTAAACCTATGACATAGATTTTATGAAATAATATATTGTTATTTAAATATATTTCAATTTATCATCTCCAAATAGTCTCAAATTATATTTTCCGGATGTTGAAATAATATATCGGGAAATTTGACTAGATGATCCTAAAAAGAGTCTTAAATGCGTTGGTAAGCGCATAAATTTAATTATACAAATAACCATTTTAAAATATATCATTTATAAACTAGATTAATATGCAAACTTAAAACACACGTTACTATCAAACTCTATTTTATATAATTTATTTTTGGTGAAAAATCTTAATTTATCTAAAAATAAGATATACATGTATAATGATTTATGATAATAATAGATATAACTTGAATTATTATATAAACATTAATACTAAATGACCATTTTAAAATATTCTCACAAAATTAATTACGTAAATGACCATTTTAAAATATTCTAACAAAATTACCCCCCGTCGCGTAACGCGAAGAGCAGGATCGTCACGTGAAAGGAAAATATGTTAAATTACCCTATCGCGTAATGCGAAGGGTACGATCGTCACTCGAAGGGGCACGATCGTCACGCGAATAACACGATAATTCTGGATTTTTCACATACTTTTACTAAGCGAGACGATTCTGCTCTTCGCATTACGTGATGGGGGTAGTTTTGTCAAAATATTTTGAATTCATCATTTGGGCAATTACCTATATACTCTAATAAACAGCTTGAATTTTTTAGGTAATTTGGTAAAATTTCCAAATATATTTCTACTACATATATATTGTTATATGTATTTTTTTTATTGATGTTTATAAAGTTATAACCAAAGGCTGACGTCACGCAAATTAGTGTATAGCATTAATGACGTGGAATTTAAACCTAGTGGGGGTACGATAGATTTCTGCCTCATGTTCTTGCTATATATAGGATCTTCTCCTATTTTGAGTCTTCTCCTTTTCGTCTCTCAAACTCTCATGCGCCGTTCTTCTTCTCTCTCTCGTTCCATTGATCATCATTCTAAACCCTAAACCTCTATCGATTTTGAATCTATCGATTCAGCCATTCTAAATCGTAGTTTGAGGTACAGTCGATATCTAGGGTTTGAAAACCGTTTATTTGAACGGCTTGTCTCTTTCGTTTTATGTTTCGCTTTACGCTGTTTTGTTTTCGTAGACAAATTCTTCTTTATTTGTATCTTACATAAGATCTGTAATAATACATTGTCGTGTCCACCGATATTGATCTGTTTTCCCTTTTAGGTAATTCGAAACTAACGCAACATAGGATGGCGATGGTTAAATCTCGTTCCATTGAAGAAGATGAGAAGGAGAAATACTCGGTTGCGGATGCAGTTGAAGAGATTACTGAGGAAGAGTTTAATAGGATGTCTTCTGGGCACACAAATTCCAAGAAATCCACCAGGCAGCGTCAGTCTACTGGTTTGACGCAGGGTTTGTGTACGTATCAATTGCCTGCAAAGTATGCCTCCTCACTATTTAGTCTGGCCTGGGCCCAGGCTGTAAGAGGTGATCCCCATGAAGTTCTTCCGGAGTCCAAATCCAAGCCGTCTGAATCAGACGATAATGAGAGTGATGAAGCAACTAGTTTGGACTCTCCTGCAAGGGCACAGCATGACATGATTGTAATTGATTTGGATGATGACTGTCCTGCAGAGGAAGGGAGTGATAGAGTTGGAGTTGATTTAGAGGTGAATGATGAATTGATTGTTCATGATGATAGTCTGTTGGATGGTGATATCGTTGTAAGTGAGAAAGAGGATGGAGAATTGGCTAATGGTGATATAGTTTTGGAATCTGATGTTGATGATAGTTTAAAAGAAGACGAACTTATGGAGGATAGTGAATTGTTGACCATTCTTGGTGAACTGGAGGCTGTTACTTTAGTTAAAGCAGAGAGGTGAGCTATTTGACATGTCTTGGTTGGTTATAATGGATTATATTGACTTATCGATGTTTGTTTTGTGTTTGTAGTTCATTTGGGGAAGTTTGCACTCGACTTCATGACTTACTAGTTAAATTGCAGGAAGTGCTTTCAGACGGTTCGGAACCTGGGATTGGTTCTTGGAATCACCTTTCATTTACTGCTTTGCAGACTGTCAATTATGTAAGGCACCACCCATTCAAGGGCTACTGATTATACTTTTTCTTAAATAAGTGTTCTCAAGCTAAATGACTAAAATTTCATGTATTGTAGGCGTTTATCTCTCTGAGTCAAAACCAGAAGGTACAGCATAAGAGTATTCATCAAAGGTACATTTTCTCTTAAAATATTTATCACTCATTAAGGGATTTAGGTTTGATAACACCTGTTATTACTTACTTAACTTAAATGATTAAGTGCTTATTAGAGTTAACTTTGTTTGACAATGGTTACTTGAAAATTTAAAACTACTTAGGCCTTGTTAGTTTCTTATGTAGGTTATTTTGCTAAAAAGACGCCACAGTTATAAATATATGATGAAAATATATTTTTTTTCTAAACTAGGATGTATTAATATTTTAGTTTGTTATTTGAAAGATTTGATTGACGTAGATTGTTGATTTGGATAGTGAGTTATTTGAAATTAATCTCTTATAACCTACGTCTAAACAAAGCTCTACTTATCTAGATTCAATTCAAATTAAGCTAAAAATCTAGCTTAATTTGGTAAGCTATATAAAGTGTCATAAAGACAAATACAACTCCCTATAAATTAATCTCTTATAACCTACGTCTAAACAAAGCTTTACTTATTTAGATTCAATTCAAATTAAGCTAAAAATCTAGCTTAACTTGGTAAGCTATACAAAGTGTCATAGAGACAAATATAACTCCCTATAAATGAATCAAATTACGTATTGATAAGGGTGGAATATTCTCTAAATACTTTCTCTACATTACATCCACATTTTATAAAGTCACTTACATACTCAGTAATTATGTACTTCATATTTATATATTTTCATTTGATTTATTCAATATGTATCTTTCAAAACTAAATTTATTCAGCTCTTGAAATTCAGTATTCAACATTCCACATTTAATTATCAGTTCTTATCCTGAATTTCCTCACAGGTTACTATCCTATGCTAAAAGGCATAATCCAACAATGTTTCTTCCTGCTCAAATAAGAGAGGTTTAGTTTATTTTTCTTCAACTGTTAATCTAATTTTTGCTAGGTGGCAATAATCATTATATTTATTGAAGAATTAATTCTACTTGGTTACAGATAGAGATCATGGTTCAAGACTTAGATGAATCCCCTGCCTTTTTGACTTCAATAGACAATAAGAAGAACGATTTGACCGGAGTCTCCGAATTTCGCAGTGACAAGAAAATAGAACCTTTAAAATTAGATTCTGCCCCCCATATGGATCTCCCCAAAGTCCATGATGTTGACAGTCTTCCGGTCATAGTGAAAAAAACAATACATATTCATGAAACCAATGCTGTCAAACAAAAAATTGGGCTCAATTCGTCTCTCATGCCCGAACGACTTCCTAGTCCCACCTTGTTAAAAGGATCATTTGTTGGAGGAGAAGATTTTAGAACTTCTTCTGCTTTGCCACCAGCAAAGTTGAGAGATCCTCGACTTCGGTTTCTCAACCCCGAGGCATATAGTTCTGGAGAAGTGACAATGTCAAGGAGGCAAAAGCCTATGGATGATCTTGTCTCCGATGCTCCTGTCCATAAAAGGAAAAGAAATGGATTGGAGAATGAGCAACAACAGCTTAATGGAAGGAGACAGTTGGAAAACATGGAAGGAGGTGTAACGTTGATGAAGACCGCTTCTCTTCCAAACCCCACTCTTCTTGTTCAGAAGTCTGAGGGGACACTACAAACTCGATCTCAAAGAGCAGTAAGATTAATACTGAATTTAATTCCTTCATTTCTGGATGCTGACAATTTTCTCTCTTTTCCTTCCTCCAGAATTAGACTTTTCTTTAGTTGTTGATAGCAGCATAGTATTGAAACATTTTTAGTATAATAATCAAAGGCCATACAAATTTAGGCCTTGTTTGATGTGGGTTATTTGGAATTCTATCAACAATATCTATTCATCGATCACATCATTTTGTATCCGGAGGCAAAGCTTGACCAAATATCGCCCCCTCTTTAATACTGAATTTTATTCCTACTCTATTGATCTTTGAGCCTCTATTGAAAAACAATTCTTCCAGAACTAGGCCTTGTTTGATGAAGGCTTATTTGAATTATCCATTATGCCCATCTTCAATAACTTCATTTAAGTCATCAACCAAAATACTAAATTATCCTTATTTTTTTTATAATATTATAATGAAGACATTTTAGTCCTATTTCTCAAATAACCTACTATTTACATTAAACACATTTTCTCTCTTCAAAATAGGCCTTGTTTGATGTGGGTAATTTGAGAATAATTTCATATAACTCACTTTCCCATATAAAACTTTCCACTCATCAATAACATCATTCAAATCATTGATTTCGTTGTTAATCTAATGCTCTAAACAGAATGGTTCTTGTTTTTTTGGTCAAACTAAACACTATGAGACCCGTCTGATGAGGTTATTTAGCTGTTGTCGATGCTATATTCTCCTTTACCATCCTTTCTCTCCTTTCCCCTTTTGGCTATTTTTATTTTCTCGTTTGTATTCCAAAAACTCGATTTCACTTTCCATGAAATAATCTCTTTTTATTTATTTGTGGAAATTTATTAGTTTTAAGTTGCTGACAATCTTTAGTCTGTTTTGTTAAACTTACAGGATGAAACTGAAAAAATCTGCATGAAACCTAGCGAATTGGGATCTGGATCTCAAAATGCAAAAAGTCTAAAGGATTATTCTGTTACAGGCTCCATGTCTTTGTTATCAGGGGCACTGCCCGACATTTCCTCCCAATTCACCACAAAGCAGAAAAACAATATTGTTTCTGTTACTCAGACATTACCGTGTCCTCCCTCACAGTCATCATTGCATGATCATTGTAGTAATATGGATGCGCAACTTCTTGAAGGATTTAGTCAACAGCAAATAGCCGCTATTCAGAAAGAGAGGATGAAGAGGATCGAAGAACAAAAGAAACTGTTTTCTGTCCGCAAGCTTTGTCTTGTCTTAGATTTAGATCACACCATTTTAAATTCAGCTAGGGTATGGTTTTTGTTGTCTTTTACCTATTTAGATTGGTTTGACCTACAAGTTTGCTAGCTTATTCTCTTTTTGAATTTTCAGTTTGCTGAAGTTGACCCTGTTTATGAAGAAATATTAAAGAAGAGAGAGGAGCAAGAATGTGGAAATCCTAATCGTCTACTCTTCCGTATCCCTCACATGGGGATGTGGACCAAGTTACGTCCCGGGATCTGGAACTTCTTAAAGCAGGTCCCGTTCTTACACTTTTTGACCTAATCTAGAGTAGTTAGTCATTACAATTTCTAATAATACAAAAAGTTGTCCCGTCTCGAGACTTGAATCCAAAAACTGGATGATATGGAAGCACTTTTGTTTTTACATCCAAAATCGGCCATGATGATTGAAAACCTTAAATTGGAAACATTAAAAATTTGGTTTTTGTATGTGGTTAAATTTCGTACCCAATTTTTTTTTATGAATTACAAAAATTAAAAAACAAAATAATTTCTTTGAATTGGGACTTCTGTATAAAAACAAAAGTTAGGTCGTAAAAGATTCAAAAACTTACTAGTCTGATTGGGATAGAGAAACATGAATTTTAAGTTAGCTGTGGATTTCATGCTCATTTATAAATTGAATTTTGTAGGCAAGTAAGCTATTTGAATTGCATCTTTACACAATGGGAAACAAGATGTATGCGACTGAGATGGCGAAATTGCTAGATCCTAAGGGAGTGTTGTTTGCTGGACGGGTTATGTCCAGGGGTGATGACGATGATTCTGTTGATGCTGAAGATAGGTTTCCTAAGGTTAAGGATCTGGATGGAGTATTGGGGATGGAATCAAACGTAATTATTATGGACGATACGGTTCGAGTATGGCCTTATAACAGACTTAACTTAATAGCTGTAGAAAGGTTAGTAATATGAGAGCTTATTTGGAAACTATTATTTTGTTAGAATCACAAATCTAATTAACACTTGCCAAAGTTAAAATTTGAATGATTTTTCTTTTCCATTTGGTATTTGGGCTTGAACTTTCAAATGAGCCATTTGAGGCTCGAATTTACACTTTTTTTTTTTTTTAACTATACAGGGTTTTCACCTCAAATGTATCGAGCTTCAAATGACCATTTCAAAAGTTTGTGCCCCAAATGACAAATTTGTCCATATATATTTTTTCTGTAAATCATGATTTAAAATATTTTGAATGTTGAACAGGATTTGATTATAGTAAATTTTATCGTTTTATCTAGTATACAAATTATTTTCTAGGATTCGTTTTGTTTTTGTAAATCATGATTCAAATTATATTTTGAATGTTGAACTAGATGGATTATAGTGTGAATTTTATTGCTTGTACTGATACAAATTGTCTTCTTGGTTTGGATCCAAATTACAATATAACCTTTGTTTCATTTGGTATAAGGATCTGTGATCAAATTATTTTTTACATTATTATAATAATCATAGGAAACATAAAAAATGAAGTTTTTTTAGGATTATGATCCACATGAAATAAGTTGATATATATCCTCATTCTATTAGGATAAAACTTGTCTTCTATTATGATATACTTACCCAAACACCAACATTTATTTTGTAGGTATATTTATTTTCCTTGTAGTAGACGTCAATTCGGGGTCCATGGCCCTTCACTTCTCGAGATTGATCGCGATGAAAGACCCGAAGATGGGACTTTAGCTACATCTCTTGCGGTGAGATTGTTGTTTCTAGTCTATTATGGACTATACCTATTTGTTATAAAGCGTTTTGTGTTGTATAGTCTTTATTTAGTATTTTATTTATATAATAAATTATAGGTAATTGAAAGAATACACAAAGAATTCTTCTCTCAACGTAGTCTAGTTCAAGCTGACGTTAGGAGCATACTAGCTTCACAGCAACGGAAGATACTTTCTGGTTGTCGTATAGTCTTTAGTAGAGTTTTTCCAGTTGACTTCAACAATTATCATAAGCATCATCTCTGGCTGATTGCTGAACAGTTTGGTGCTGAGTGTACCAATCAAATTGATCATAAGGTTACTCATGTTGTTGCCAATGCACCAGGCACTGACAAGGTTTGCCGTTTTCCTTATCTACTTTTTTTTTTTAATTCATCTAGAAATTGTTACTAAAAATTTGAATTTATTTCCAAATGTATCTTCATATGGGCGGAAAAAAAGGGTTTCCAAAGAATGGCGATCTCTCATTAGAACCGGATCCTAATCAAATAGACTTGCATTTTATTTAGGTTATCAAGATATGATTAATTTATTTCCAAATGTATCTTCATATGGACGGAAAAAAAGGGTTTCCAAAGAATGGCGATCTCTCATTAGAACCGGATCCTAATCAAATAAACTTGCATTTTATTTAGGTTATCAAGATATGATTAATATATTAAAACCATATTTGAAAGTTAATTGAAAAGACTTCGATATTTTACCTTGTTGTGTGGATCTAGATGAAACTATATGTTTCTGAATAGAACAATATACTTGAGACATTAATTTATCTTAAATGAGACCATGTTTCAGAATAGAACATGAACCACCGGATCTAGATGAGAAATTGTTAATAAATTTTTGAATTTATTTTCAAATATAATTTCAAGTGGATGTAAAATTGGGTTTCCAAAGAAAGGCGATTTCTCACTAGACCCGAATCCAGATCTAGAAAGTGTTTCCAAATGCCATGTTTCAGAATATAATTTTTTTAGCAGTTTCATTTGGATTCAGATCCAATAAGGCCAAATTTATATGTTTGTTTTTAGCTGTTTTCTTAACATGTTTATTATTCTTGGTTCTGCACAGGTAAATTGGGCTCTGTCAAATGGTAGATTTGTTGTTTCTCCTGGTTGGTAAGTAAAGTATCTATCCCTAGTTTATTTAACAAAATGGCCTCATTGCATGAAAACATTTTTTTATAAAAATGTCCAAATACAAAAATAGTTGAAAACTAAACTAATTAGGAGACTTTGCATTAAAAATTGTTTTTGTATTTGGACAAGTGTTTTTTGATGGGACCAATTATAAAATATTCTACTAATTTATACGTTATTTTTTTTCTCATTTTCTTTACGAAATAAAACAGGGTTGAGGCATCGGCTTTTCTTTACAGGAGGGCAAATGAAAAAATGTTCGCAATTAAACTAACTACAAATAATCAGTCCTCCCAAACAGACACAAGCAAAGTGAACAAATATTGATTTGATGGTCTATGGCAGTCTAATCTGACTAAACCATTTCTTTAAAAATCTTGTAGCCTTTTGTTTGAGGTTAACCAAGTAAAAATGGGAAATTGATAGACTTTTAATCAGGAATTTTTGATCGTTAAAAATTTTACTTAACTGAACAAAACAATTGGTGATATTTTTTTTTACATAATTACTTAGAGATTTGGGTTATTTATTTAGTTAACTTAGTATTATTAAATTTCTTCCTAAATCAATTAATTGACAGTTTCTTAAGCCTATTATGATATATTAGGAAGAATTTTGTGCGGGTAAAATATAAATTATTAAAGAAATTAATTTTTTTAATAAATCACTAATAATATATTGAAATAAAAAATAGAACATTTTTATTTTACATTTTATTTTACTTTAGTAAATAGTTCTTCTCACATATTTTTTCTTCGTGAACGTTTATCTCGTGATTTTACGCTTACCAACAATTTCATTCTACCCTAACTTTATACCTCAATGCTCAATTGACTTAACTATAACTTTATTTTGTTTTCATGAATTTTTTTTACCCTAATTTTATACCATCAATGCTCAATTGACCAATAATCTCATTCCATATTATCTATTAATTCAAATTAGATCTTCTTATCTTGTGACCTTAACTTTCACTTTAGAAAAATAAATTAATTTTCTTGTCTATTTTAACTATAGTATCAATTTTTTTCCCAATTAATCTCTATCTCTTTATCTTACTTTCACTTCGACTAATAAAAGATCATGTCATTCCATATTTATCTATCGATCACAATTGATATCTATTCTCCTAATATATTTTATAATATACAATTCGATATTATCCTCAATTTGGTTAACCATCCATTATTCATATTTATACCCTAATAATTGACCTCTCATATGTGACTTTACAATTTTTCACATCAATCAAATCATCCATTTCTAACATCACTAATCTCTTTTACTGACATATTATTTTGTGACCTCGCATATTCTAAAATATAGTAACAGACTTTTTAATTCGCTCCTTAACTAACTTCTCATATTGCCTGACCTAACATAATTTTATTTTGGTCAAATTAACCATATCTGACGTTATGAATTTTTTTAATTTCTTTTACCCTCGCTTTCATCCATTAATTTCTCAATCGAATTCTTATAGTATGTCCTTACTTATATCGATTAACTAAAACTATTTCATTTCACATTTTTATTGTACTAATCATCAATCCATTTTCTCATATTTTACAATAAATATGACTTACTTATTCTGAAAGTCATACTTTTATTTGACATATTAACCATTAATGTTTTTTAATAGTTTAAAATTTGTACTTCATGGAATTTAAACTATGATTTTTATTATGTAGCATTAACATTTTAATCACTAGATCACTTAATATTGTTAAGTTACATTTATAATTGTGTATATATATAATTTATAAAATTAACAATTAAAAAATATTTATATATACAATATTTATAATTTTAAGATATTTAAATTAAAATTTTATTTTAAAAATTTATTAAAATTTTCGATGAATGACTTATTATTATATTATTTATGTTGATTTTTTAAATTATTTTTTTAAATAAATTTTGAATTTTATTTATTTATATTTATTATTAAAATAAAAATAAAGAAATGTGTAAATTTCTTTTATAATTAACTAAATTCTTTTCTTTACTAATTTATATATATTAAAATAATAAGTTTCTCGGAAAACCAATCACCAATTTCAATCAAAAATCAAAGTTTCACATGTCTCTTATCTTTTAGCTAACTAATTACTAATTTCAATTGACCTCTAATTTCGTAACCTCGCGATCATTTCTTACCGATCTCTTATCTTTTGACAAACCATATCATAATCACACTTTAACTCGTTTCTTATCCATAAGAAGACAACACCAACCTCGATTGACATTTATAATCGCGATTTCACACTTTGCTCAATCAAATATTTGATTAGTATTTTTTAACCCTTTTCAATTGTTATTGGCCTATTATATTTTGATAAACCACACCAATCATATTTGGTTATAGAGTTATACTTGTTTTTGTTAGGTTACAAGTTCGAAATGTAAATAAAATATTTTAAATTTATTTTTAATTATTTTAAATTTATGGGCGGGTAAATCCATAATTCGACCCAAATATTTATTTATTTATATATATATATATATATCCAAATTAACTATAACTTGACAATCCGGACACTTTAAAATTAAGCATTATTATATATATATAGATTAGTTGGTAGAAAATTGAACTTATATTATTAAAAATATTTTAAGTTTATCAAATTTGGTTTTGAATTAAAAATATAAAATCTTATTAGTAGTTGGTTAAATGATTATATTTATTTTGTTAAGTTGCAAGTTAAAAAAATTCTTATAACATTTTTAATTTTATTTTTAACTATTTTCAGTTTATGGGTGGGTCAACCACAATTCGATCCAAATATTCATTTATTTTCATATATATCTAAATTAATTACAAATTTCGACTTGACAATCTGAATACTTTGAAATTAATCATTATTATATTATTATATATAAATTAGTTAGTTAAATTTTATAACTTATATTATTAAAAATGTCCTACGTAATCAAATTTATTCTGAAATCAATTAATTGAAATAGTTACTGAAGCCGGTTATGATATATTAGAAAGATTTTTTGAGTTTCACACAAGTAAAAATATAAATTATTAAAGATTTTTTTTAAATAAATCATTAATAATATATTAAAATAAAAAATAGAACATTTTTATTTTATATTATATTTTATATTTTATTTTAATTTGATAAAATAATTTATTTTCTCACATATTTTTTCTTTATAAAATTTTATCTCGTAATCTTAAAGCATTCATACTAACCGAAAATCTCATTCGACCCTAATTTTATACCTTCAATGCTCAATTGACCTAACTTTAACTTTATTTTTTCTTCATGAATTCTCTTTTACCCTAATTTTAGACCATCAATGCTCAACCAACAATCTCATTCCACGTTATCTATTAATTCAAATTAGACTTTCTTATCTTGTGACCTTAACTTTAATTTGGGAAAATAAATTAATTTTCTCGCATATTTTTAATACAGTGTCATTTTCTTTCCCAATCGACCTCTCTATCTCTCTATATTACTTTCACTTCGACTAATAAAAGATTATGTCATTCCATATTTATCTACCAATCACAATGGATATCTATTCTCCTAATATATTTTATAATATACAATTCGATCTTCTTTATCCTCAATTTGGTTAACCATCCATTACCCATATTTATACCCTAATAATTGACCTCTCATATGTGACTTTACAATTTTTCACCTCGATCAAATTATCTATCTCCAACATCACCAATCTCTTTTACTCTTCACTTTGGTAACTAATCCCAACTGACATATTATTTTGTGACTCATCTCCTCACATATATTAAAATACAGTAACTCACTTTTTAATTCGCTCCTTTATTAACTTCTCATATTGCTTGACCTTACATAATTTCATTTTGATCAAATTAAGCATCTCTAACGTTATCAATCTCTTTTAACCTCGCTTTCATCCATCAATTCCTCAATCAACCTCTTATAGTATGACCTTACTTATATCGATTAACTAAAACTATTTCATTTCACATTTTTATCGCACTAATCTCAATCAATCCATTTCCTCTTATATTTTACAATAAATATGACTTACTTATTCTCAAACCCATACTTTTATTTGACATAATAACCATCAATGTTTTTTAATAGTTTAAAAATTGTGCTCGATGGAATTTGAACCATGGTATCTATTATGTAGCATTAACATTTTAATCACCCGATCACTTAACATTGTTAGTTACCTTTATAATTTTGTTTATATATATAATTTATAATTAAAAAATATTTATATATATAATATTTGTATTTTAAAAATATTTAATAAATATTTACTATTTTAATATATTCAAATTAAATTTTTCGATGAATGACTTATTATTATATTATTTATGTTGATTTTTTTAATTATTTTTTAAAATAAATTTTGAATTGTTAATTTTATTTATTTAGATTTATTATTAAAATAAAAATAAAAAATGTGTCAATTTCTTTTATAATTAATTAATTATTTTTTTCACTAATTCATATACATTAAAATAATAAGTTCATCGGAAACCAATCACCAATTTCAATCAAAGTTTTACATGTTTCGTATATTTTAGCTAACCAATCACTAATCTCAACCGACCTCTAATCTCATAACCTCACTATCATTTGTTACCGATCTCTTATCTCTTGACAAACCATATCATAACCACACTTTAACTCGTTTCTTATCCCTAAGAAGACAAAGTACCAATCTCAATTAACATTTAAAATTGCGACCTCACACTTTGCTCAATAAAATATTTGATTAATATTTTTTAACCCCTTTCAATTGTTATTGGCCTATTATATCTCGACAAACTACACCAATGATACTTGGTTACAATGTTGTATTTGTTTTTGTTAGGTTACAAGTTCGAAATGTACATATAGTATTTTTAATTTATTTTTAACTGTTTTAAATTTATGGGCGGATCAATCCATAATTCGACCCAAATATTTATTTTTTTATTTATATATATATATCCAAATTAACTATAGTACTCGACTTGACAATTCAGACACTTTAAAATTAAGCATTAATATATATATATATATTAGTTGGTTAAAAAATTGAACTTATATTGTTAAAAATGTTTCACGTTTATCAAATTTGTTGTTGAATTAAAAATATAAAGTCTTATTAGTCTATTGGTTAAATGATTGTATTTATTTTGTTATGTTGCAAATTCAAAAATTGCTTATAGCATTTTTAATTTTATTTTTAACTATTTTAAGTTTATGGGCGGATCAACCACAATCCGACTCAAATATTCATTTATATTCGTATATATCTAAATTAATCACAAATTTTGACTTGACAAACTGAATACTTTGAAATTAATCATTATTATATATAAATTAGTTAGTTAAATTTTATAACTTATATCGTTAAAAATGTCTCACGTTTATCAAATTTTTTCCGAAATCAATTAATTGAAATAGTTACTTAAGCCTATTATGATATATTAGGAAGATTTTTGTGCGTTGCACACAGGTAAAAATATAAATTATTAAAGATTTTTTTTTAATAAATCATTAATAATATATTAAAATAAAAAATAGAATATTTTTATTTTACTTTGGTAAAATAATTCATCTTCTCACATATTTTTTCTTCATAAACTTTTATCTCGTGATTTTACACTTACACCTTTGGTCCAATCAAAAATCTTAAAGCACTCATACTAACCAACAATCTCATTCGACCCTAATTTTATACCTTCAATGCTCAATTGACCTAACTTTAACTTTATTTTTTCTTCATGAATTCTTTTTTACCCTAATTTTAGACCATCAATGCTCAAGCACTCATATTGACCAACAATCTCATTCCACATTATCTATTAATTCAAATTAGTCTTTCTTATCTTGTGACCTTAACTTTCACTTTGGGAAAATAAATTAATTTTCTCGCATATTTTAACTACAATATCAATTTCTTTCCCAATCGACCTCTCTATCTTACTATATTACTTTCACTTCGACTAATAAAAGATCATGTCATTCCATATTTATCTACCAATCACAATTGATATCTATTCTCCTAATATATTTTATAATATACAATTCGATCTTCTTTATCCTCAATTTGGTTAACCATCCATTATCTATATTTATACCCTAATAATTGACCTCTCATATGTGACCTTACAATTTTTCACCTCGATCAAATAATCCATCTCCAACATCACCAATCTCTTTTACTCTTCACTTTGGTAACTGATCTCAACTAAAATCTTATTTTGTGACTCATCTCCTCACATATTTTAAAATACAGTAACTGACTTTTTAATTTGCTCCTTAATTAACTTCTCATATTGCCTGACCTTACATAATTTCATTTTGATCAAATTAAGCATCTTTAACGTTATCAATCTCTTTTAACCTCGCTTTGATCCATCAATTTCTCATTCGACCTCTTATAGTATGACCTTACTTATATCGATTAACTAAAACTATTTCATTCCACATTTTTATCGCACTAATCTCAATCAATCCATTTCCTCTTATATTTTACAATAAATATGACTTACTTATTCTCAAACCCATACTTTTATTTGACATACTAACCATCAATATTTTTTAATAGTTTAAAAATTGTGCTGGATGGAATTTGAACCATGGTTTCTATTATGTAGCATTAACAATTATAATTTTGTGTATATATAATTTATATAATTAATAATTAAAAAATATTTATATATATAATATTTGTATTTTAAAAATATTTACTATTTTAATATATTCAAATTAAATTTTTCGATGAATGACTTATTATTATATTATTTATGTTGATTTTTAAAATATTTTTTAAATTATTTTTAAAATAAATTTTGAATTATTAATTTTATTTATTTAGATTTATTATTAAAATTAAAATAGAAAAATGTGTCAATTTCTTTTATAATTAACTAAATTCTTTTTTTCACTAACTCATATACATTAAAATAATAAGTTCATCGGAAACCAATCACCAATTTCAATCAAAGTTTTACATGTCTTGTATCTTTTAGCTAACCAATCACTAATCTCAATCGACCTCTAATCTCGTAACCTCACGATCATTTGTTATCGATCTCTTATCTCTTGACAAACTATATCATAACCACACTTTAACTCGTTTTTATCCCTAAGAAGACAAAGCACCAATCTCAATTGACATTTGAAATCGCGACCTAACACTTTGCTCAATCAAATATTTGATTAATATTTTTTAACCCCTTTCAATTGTTATTGGCCTATTATATCTCGACAAACCACACCAATCATAATTGGTTACAGAGTTGTATTTATTTTTGTTAGGTTTCAAGTTCGAAATGTACATATAGTATTTTTAATTCATTTTTAACTGTTTTAAATTTATGGGCGGGTCAATCCATAATTCGACCCAAATATTTATTATATATATATATATATATATATATATATATATATATCCAAATTAACTATAGTACTCGACTTGACAATTCAGACACTTTAAAATTAAGCATTAATATATATATATATATATATATATATATATATATATATATATATATATATATATATATATATATATATATATATATATATATATATATATATATATATATATATATATATAGATTAGTTGGTTAAAAAATTGAACTTATATTGTTAAAAATGTTTCACGTTCATCAAATTTGGTGTTGAATTAAAAATATAAAGTATTATTAGTCTAGTTGGTTAAATGATTGTATTTATTTTGTTATGTTGCAAGTTCAAAAAATGCTTATAGCATTTTTAATTTTATTTTTAACTATTTTAAGTTTATGAGCGGGTCAACCACAATCGGACCCAAGTATCCATTTATTTTTACATATATATCCAAATTAATCACAACTCTCGACTTGACAATCTGGATACGTTGAAATTAATCATTATTATTATATATAAATTAGTTAGTTAAATTTTTTAACTTATATTTAAAAATATCTCACGTTTATCAAATTTTGTATTAAATTTAAAATATAAAGTCTTATTAGTCTAGTTGGTTAAATGATTGTACTTGTTTATACATATAACATTTTTAATTTTATTTTTAACCGTTTAAAATTTATGGGCTAGTCAACCAAAAATTCGACTCAAATATCCATTTACTCTCACATATATATCCAAATTAACCATAACTCTCGACCAGGTATTCCGAATACTTTGAAATTAGCATTATATATATATATATATATAAATTAGTTAGTTAAAAAGTTAAACTTATATCATTAAGAATGTCTCACGTTATCAAATTTTGTGTTAAATTTAAAATATAAATTTTATTAGCCTAGTTAGTTATATAGTTCTACTTGTTTTTGTTAGGTTGCAAGTTTGTAACATTTAATTTTATTTTTAACCGTTTTAAGTTTATGGGTTGGTCAACACATAATTCGATCCAAATATCCATTTATTCTCAAATATATATCTAAATTAATCACCGCTCTAACCCGACAATCCAATTAAGTATTATTATATATATATATTATTGATTTTAAAATTAATTTATTAATGTATATAAATAATTCTTACGACTAATATATGTTTTTTGTGTGTTTAGTTTTAAAATAATAGTAAATTAATATTTATATTTTTTAAAATAGTCATGCATGCATTTACTTGTGATTATCACACCACCTTAATTTTTTTTTAATAAAGGTTAGATCTCATATTTATTTGGAGAGTAATTTTATCTTACTTTAATAAATGGTTTACGAAGTCCTAAGTAGAGATGATAATTTAATTGGTTTTATGGTATCTATATATATATATATAATGATGCTTAATTTTTAAAATGTTCGGATTGTCGAGTCGAGAGCTGTGGTTAATTTGGATATATATGTGAGAGTAATAGATACTTGGGTCGGATTGTAAGTTAATCCGCCCATAAACTTAAAACAGTTATATATGTTATGATTGTTAGGATTTGTATCTCCCAAATCCGACCAGCTTGAAACAATCTGTAAAAATACAAGAAAGAAGAACACAAGAAGACACAGATTTATAGTGGTTCACTCAAATTGAGCTACATCCACTTCAGCCACCACTAGATTTCACTATGAAGAAGAAGAACAAATACATAGTTTTTTCCTCACATTTTATTTCTCGAGAATTGTTTCACTTATTTGTAAACCCTTAACAATCACATATTTATAGGGTAAACATTTAGGTAATAAACCTAAATAATTCTTGGTCAGGCCCAAGCCCAAAACCAAATACAAACCCAATAAACTCTAATTAACACTTGTAGTGTTTATTATAAGTGTATGCTCCATAACTCAACAATCTCCCATTTGGAGACTAACTCCATCATCTCTCGATCGGTAGTGGCTTTCCATTCGGTGTCTTAACGAAGAAGACCAACTGAAGTTGTACACAACTTCAGTTTATCATTTGTCACAACTTTCATCAACACATCAGCTGGATTTTCACTCCCGAGAATCTTCTCAAGAGCTAATACTCCATCTTTTAAAGCTGACCGGATGAAATGATAACGAACCTGTATATGCTTCGTCCTGCCATGATAAACAGGATTCTTTGACAAATGAATGACACTCTGACTGTCGCATCGCAACACACTTCCCTCCTAGTCTTGACCCAATTTTTGCAAAAAGGGTTGTAACCACATCATCTCCTTAGCAGCCTCTGTCACAGCAACATACTCTGCCTCACAACTAGAAAAAGCAACAATCTTCTACATTTTTGAAACCCAACTGATTGTAGTACCTCCCAGAGTATAAATGTACCCTGTTGTGCTCTTCCTACTATCAACATCACCACCATTGTCAGCATCAACATATCCTTCCAAACCCCTATTAGATTTTCTAAAACACAAAGCGAGACCCGTACTTCCTCTTAAGTATCGTAGTATCCACTTTACTGCTTCCCAATGTTGTCTACCCGGATTGCTCATGAATCTGCTAACAACTCCCACTGCATGTGCTATGTTTGGTCTTGTGCAAACAATCGCATGATACAACCAATGACAGAGGCATACGGAACAATTTCCATGTAAATTTTCTCATCCTCTGTTGAAGGCGACTGATCTTTAGATAGTCTGAAGTGACTAGCTAAGGGGGTAGTAACTGGTTTTGAACCTGCTAAGAACTTTTTTCACATATTCTTCTTGTGAAAGCTTGAGAACTTCTTCATCCCTGAAAATTCTCATCCAAATGATTTTTTTAGCATCACCTAAATCCTTCATTGCAAACTTTTCAGAAAACTCTTTCTTGAGCTTGTTAATCTCATATAAACTTGCTCCAGCAATCAACATGTCATCAACGTAGAGGAGCAGAATAATATACGATTTATCAAACCTCTTGATATAGCAACAATGATCAACTTCACACCTCAGAAAATTGTTACTTTTCATGAAGCTATCGAACTTCTTGTACCATTGCCTTGGAGCCTGTTTCAAACCATACAGACTCTTCTGAAGCTTACACACAAGCTCATCTTTTCCTTTGATTTCAAATCCTTCTAGTTGTCGCATATAAATCTCTTCATCTAAATCACCATGAAGAAAAGCAGTTTGACATCCATTTGTTGAAGATGAATGTCTTCTTTCACAACCAAACTCAAAATAGTTCTGATTGTCATCAATTTAACTACTAGAGAGAAGATCTCATTGTAGTCAATACATTCTTTTTGTTGAAATCCTTTCACAACCAATCTTGCCTTGTACCTCATGGTTTTGTTCTTCTTTAATCCCGAAGATCCATTTGTTGTGAAGTGCTTTCTTTCCCTTTGGTAGCTCAGTGAGCTCCCAAGTCTGATTCAACATCAAAGAGTCCATCTCATCTTTCATAGCAGACTCCCACTTAATCGATTCATCGGATTGTATTGCTTCCTCATAACATTCAGGTTCACCTCTATCTGTCAACAAGATATAGTTCAGAGATGGAGACCACCTCTCAACTGGTTTTCGATTCCTTGATGATCTTCTCAACTGTAAAACCGGTGTTTGCTGATTTACCTCTGGAGCCACGTTCTCAACGATTTCATCTTCAACAACACATTGTTCTTCTTCGACAATCGGTATATATTCAACTGAAAATTCTCTCAAATCGACTATACTAGTCTCTTCCAACTTGGAATCACCATCTGATGTCTTACCCAACACAATCTTTGTAGAGAACCTGTTCATTGAAGATAACATTTCTACTACGAACGATCATCCGATTTTGATTATCCCAGAAACGATAACCAAACTCGATATCACCATAATCAATAAAAAAAACATTTATTAGACTTTGGATCAAGCTTGCTCCTATCACATTCATTAATATGAACATATGATAAACAACCAAACACTTTCAAATAAGAAAGGTTTACTTTTTTATTGCTCCAAGCTTCTTTAGGAATTCTGAATTCAAGAGGAACAGAGGGTCCCCTGTTTATCAAATAGGAAGCAGTATTAATAGCTTCTGCCCATAAGGTTTTAGGCAGCCTTGCATGCAATCTCATGCTTCTAGCACGCTCGTTTAATGTTCGATTCATTCGTTCAGCTACTCCATTCTCTTGAGGCGTTCGGGAACAGTCTTCACCATACTGATCTCATTCACAACACAATACTCTTTGAAATCTGAATTGATATATTCACCTCCGTTGTCGGATCTCAAGCACTTAACTTTCTGATTTGTTTCATTTTCAACCAAAGTCTTTCATTTCTTGAAAATAACAAATACTTCAGACTTGTGCTTCATAAAATATACCCATACCTTTCTTGTTGAATCATCTATAAACGTCATGTAGTATTGTGATCCGCCAATAGAAGAAACAGGTGCAGGTCCCCACACATCAGTTGTTAGGATCTAGGTCGCGACTGGGGGACCGGGGTCTGGCCGGTTAGCGCCTTCACTCAACGGTTGGTGTTTAATCCGGTTAGAGATTAACACCGGGTTTCAATACTACACAAACTGTCACAAACCCTTGAACTTAGTTCAAGTGCGGAAGTGGTTTGTTTCACGTTGAAGCAGCACACACACAAGATGAATAGAACCTGATTTGAATAAGATAGGTTTGGAGTTTGCTGGGTCGGTTTTGGGATTCAGTAAGTCGGTTTAAGTGATGTTGAGTCGGTTAGAACGGTATGAATAGGTTAGTACAAATCAGTTAGAATGTAAAAACCGGCAGAAACTAAAGAACAAGACAGGTTTTTATGGATGTTCGGAGATGAAACTCCTACGTCACCCCTTCCTCTCGAAACCGCGATAAGGATATTCACTAAAGAATACACAAACACAATCCGATCGAGACTTATTTTCTGCTCGATAACACCCGTACAATTTTAACCGAAATTGTAATCACACTTCAAATAAGCACTCAAGCTCTAATTCTTAGAGAGATAAAACACAATTTGTAACTTCGGTTGTTGAAACTCTCAGAACTTGTAGCCGCATTTATTCCTCTTCAGCTCCTTCTTTTATAGGTGAAATGTGCCAACAGTCACATTTCATTTCCTTGAATCTGATTGGTTGAGCAGAAGTTCAGTGATTCAGACCTGGCGGTCTAGTCTTCCAATGTATAGGTCAAACCGGCTAGGTTTGTCTTTTACTCAATATGACAACTGTCGGTTGGACAGTTGCCTGCACCTGGAGGATTGCGCCTCTGATTTATCCCGGAGTGGAAAGATCTTGTCAGGCGATCTTCTGCAGCATGCAGATTGTCTTCAGACTTGTATGAATGTGGCAATACTAAAGTCTGTCCCTTCGGTATCATCCTCAACAGATACTCAAAGTATCTATTTGTACTGGTCGGTTGTTTATGTTAACCGGATGACTTCCGGTTTTTCCATAACTTCAGATTGACCGAATGTTCAACGATTTTGGCCTTCTGATTTGACCGGTCTTATCTTTTTGTTCGGTCAGGTTTTTGGTCGGTTGGGTTGCTTGACCGGTTGAATAACTTGACCGGTTGAGTAACTTGACCGGTTGAATTCTTTAACAATAACATTTATTCCTCTTTAGCTCCTTCTTTTATAGGTGAAATGTGCCAACGGTCACATTTCATTTCCTTGAATCTGATTGGTTGAGCAGAGGTTCAGTGATTCAGACCTGACGGTCTAGTCTTCAATTGTATAGGTCAAACCGGCTAGGTTTGTCTTTTACTCAATATGGCAACTGTCGGTTGGACAATTGCCTGCACCTGGAGGATTGCGCCTCTGATTTATCCCGGAGTGGAAAGATCTTGTCGGACGATCTTCTGCAGCATGCAGATTGTATTCAGACTTGTATGAATGTGCCAATACTAAAGTCTGTACCTTCGGTATCATCCTCAACAGATACTCGAAGTATTTATTTGTACTGGTCGGTTGTTTATGTTAACCGGATGACTTCCGGTTTTTCCATAACTTCAGATTGACCGAATGTTCAACGATTTTGGCCTTCTGATTTGACCGGTCTTATCTTTTTGTTCGGTCAGGTTTTTGGTAAGTTGGGTTGCTTGGCCGGTTGAGTAACTTGACCGGTTGAATTCTTTAATAATAACATTTATTCCTCTTCAGCTCCTTCTTTTATAGGTGAAATGTGCCAACGGTCACATTTCATTTCCTTGAATCTGATTGGTTGAGCAGAGGTTTAGTGATTCAGACCTGGTGGTCTAGTCTTCCAATTTATAGGTCAAACCGGCTAGGTTTGTCCTTTACTCAATATGGCAACTATCGGTTGGACAGTTGCTTGCACCTGGAGGATTGCGCCTCTGATTTATCCCGGAGTGGAAAGATCTTATCGGACGATTTTCTGCAGCCTGCAGATTGTCTTCAGACTTGTATGAATGTGGCAATACTAAAGTCTGTCCCTTCGGTATCATCCTCAACAGATACTCGAAGTATCTATTTGTACTAGTCGGTTGTTTATGTTAACCGGATGACTTCCGATTTTTCCATAACTTCATATTGACCGAATGTTCAACGATTTTGGCCTTCTAATTTGACCGGTCTTATCTTCTTGTTTGGTCAGGTTTTTGGACGGTTGGGTTGCTTGACCGGTTGAATAACTTGACAGGTTGAGTAACTTGACCGGTTGAATTCTTTAACTGTTCCTGCACAAGAAGTTTGTTTTTGTTAAGTTTTATTTAACCGATCTAATTTTAACTAACATCAGTGTGTACCAATTCTAGCCTTTTTTTCTTGAGCTCCTTCCCAATCTTTAAGAAACTCACCCGTTTCTATTTTCCAAGAATGCAGTTTTCACATAAATGATATTCAACAGACTTCAGTTCTGGAATCTGTCCATTTTTCAAAATAATTTTCATTCCTTTTTCGCTCATATGGCCCAACCTACAATGCCACAACTCACTATTCTTCGAGTCATCAACTACAACAACAACTGTTTCTCTGCAAGTTGAAGTCGTGTATAACGTTCCAGTTTTGTGACCTCGAGCAACAACTATTGCTCCTTTAGTCACCTTCCATGCACCATTTCCACAACTGAAATTGTGACCTTCTTCATCAAGTTGTGTAGCAGAAATTAGACTGCGCATTAAACCTGGAATGTGTCTCACCTTATTAATCATCCAAATAGAACCATTTGTCATCTTCAATTTGATGTCACCAATGCCAACAATATCCAGTGGCTCACCATCTACGAGATAAACTTTCCCACAGTTTCCAGGCACATAATTCTCCATTAATTCTTTGTGAGCAGTGGTGTGGAAAGACGCTCCTGAGTCCAAAACCCATGAATCTATCGGGCTATCAACCGATAGAAGTAACGCATTAGTGACAGATTCTGTAACAACGTTAACTGCATCATTTTTATCATCACCGTATTTCTTCGGTGCTTTGCAGTTCCTCTTTAAATGACCATGTTTACCACAATTCTAGCACTCAAATGTCCTCCCAAACTTGGACTGACTTCTCATACTTCTTGACATAGATCTGCTCTTACCTCGGTTGAAATTTCTATCATTATCTCTACCCTTGTTTTCCACATTCAGAGTAGAACCTTTGAATGTTTCACCAGAATCAATTTTACGAACCTCTTCAGCAAGAATACGATCTCTAACTTCAACAAATTTCAGTTTAGCATTTCCAACTGTATCACTAATTGCTGCCCTCATAGGTTCCCAACTATTTGGTAGAGATGCTAACAAAATTAGGGCACTAACTTCATCCCCAAAATCAATCTAAACAGATAACAATTGATTCACAATTGTATTGAATTCATTTAAATGAGTAGTGATAGAAGTACCATCAACCATTCTTAAGTAAAATAGTCTTTTCATTAAGTGTACCTTGTTGTTAGCAGATGGTTTCTCATACATATCAGAAAAAGTTTTTATCAGACCCATGGTGGTCTTCTCATTTGCTACATTATGAGCAACTGTCTTGGCTAGCGTCAATCGGACAACTCCCAAAACCTGTCTATCAAGGAATTTCCATTCAGCTTCATCCATCTTCTCTGGCTTCTCACTCAAAGGAACATGAAGCTTTTTTCCATATAGATAATCTTCAATCTGCATTCTCCAGAAGAAATAATCTGTCACATCAAATCTTCCAATCCCATGTCCTATACTGTTCTCACTTGCCATTGTTTCCAATGCTCAAATCTAGCCTAACTGCTCTGATACCAGTTGTTAGGATTTGTATCTCCCAAATCCGACCAGCTTGAAACAATATGTAAAAATACAAGAAAGAAGAACACAAGAAGATACAGATTTATAGTGGTTCATTCAAATTGAGCTACATCCACTTTAGTCACCATCAGATTTTACTATGAAGAAGAACGAATACAAAGTTTTTTTCCTCACACTTTATCTCTCTAGAATTGTTTCACATATTTGTAAACCCTTAATAATCACATATTTATAGGGTAAACATTTAGGTAATAAACCTAAATAATTCTTGGTCAGGCCTAAACCCAAAACAAAATACAAACCCAATAAACTCTATTTAACATTTGTAGAGTTTATTATAAGTGTAAGCTCCATAACTCAACAATGAACTTGTAACCTAACAAAACAAGTACAACCCTTTAACGAAGTGTGATTGGGGTGTGAATTACCGATGGATAATAGGTCGGTAACAATTAAAAGTGGTTAAAAAAATATATCAAATATTTAATTGACCAAAGTATGAGATCACGATGCTAAATATTAAAAAATATTAATCATATTTGATAGACAAAAGTGAAAGTGTATGATTACGAAATTAGAGTTTCATTGGAAAAAAATATGTGATGATATCTGTGAGAAAATGAGTTGTTTTATCAAAATGAATAAAACGTGAAATGAGATTCTATTTTTTTATTTTAATATATTATTCGTAATTTATTAAGAATTTTAAACATTAAATAGATATTATTATAATTTTTTTTTAAATTTTATTTTATTTATAATTTTATCTGTGTGCATCTTATATAAATTTTCTTAATTTTATTAATGAGTTTCGAATGTTTACAAAAAAAAAAAAAAAAATATCATCCTATTGTAGTTGAAGCGCTGTCCTTCTATTTTTTTCATCAGAATGATAAAAATATATAATTATAAATTCTATATACATTTTATTTGTTTTTTTATTAAATTAATAAATTTGATTATATATTTTTAATTAATATTAATAATTTCAACCATATATATACTTTTATTTTAAGACTTCTCATAATATTCATTAGGTATATAAATATATTTTATTTTATTCACAAAGTTGATTATATGCAATAATTTAAAAAATATAGATAATTATCAATAATATAAAGACCAGATCTTCTAAAAAAAAGCTCATAATTAAATACATATTATTTGACTCTAAGTTAATCAATTATACATTTTAAAAGTAGACTAATTCATCACTTATATGGAGGGGTTAGCGAATGTTAATTTGGATATTTATGTGAGAGTAAATGTAACTTGCAATCTAACAAAAATAAGTATAACACTTTAACTAAGTATGATTGAGATGTGGGTTGTCGATAGATAATAGGCCGGCAACATTTGAATGTGGATAAAAAATATAAAATCAAGTATTTGATTAACCAAAGTGTGAGGTCACGATACTAAATATTAAAAAATATGAAATAAATATTTGGTAGACCAAAGTGAAAGTGTAAGTTCACAAGATGAGAGGTTTATTGAGAAAAACATGTGATAAAATATGTGAGAAGATTAATCTTGACTAAATGACTAAATATCAATTAAACCTTCAATGGTCACAAATATCAATATGACTAAATGACATAGATTAATCTTGAATTTGTGACATAAAAAATTACATACAAGGTGATCTATTCATGTCAATTTTCAACTGGTACTACCTTAATTTTAGTGAGATCAAACTTTAACTTTATTGTACAAAATGCAATAAACCGTACAATACTTTATTTGATCAGAAACTAAATTACCTAAATATCTATAGAACAAACTGAAAGACAACTGAATTTACAAACTTCCACTTAACCTAGAGATTATCCATCTCTAAAACACCCATGTTAGTAGTGTGTTCATGAAAGACATTAGACGGTAGACCCTTTGTTAAGGGATCAACTATCATGGAGTTTGTACCCAAGTGTTCTATAGAAATTTGACCACTTTGTACCCTTTCATTCACAACTAGGAACTTTATATCGATATGTTTTGACTTAGTTGAGCTCCTATTGTTATTTGAATATAACACAACTGAATTATTGTCACAAAATAACCTAAGGGGTCTTTCAATCCCTTTCAAAATATGCAGCTCAGTGACAAAATTCTTTAGCCATATTGCTTGATTTGATGCCTCATAACTCTAAAGATTAAGTCATTGTTTGGAACTCTTGCAAGAGATCGCTCCACCAGCCAACAAGAGAATACATAGCCCGAAGTGGATCTTAAACTATATTGGCATCCCGCAAGATCAGAGTCAGAATACCCAATGATCTAAAGATTATCCGACCTCCGATATGTGAGAATGTAACTATTAGTTCTCTTTAGATATTTCATAACCCTTTTATCTGCCTCCCAGTGATCCAAACCTGGGTTGCTCAAATATCTTCCTAATACGCCAATTATGTACGCAATATCTGGACGCGTACAAACTTGAGCATACATTAGAATTCCAACTGCCGAAGCATATGGAATCTTTTGCATTTCTTGAATTTCCAAATTTCCTTTAGGGCATTGTTGAAGACTAAATTTGTCTCCCTTAGCGACCGGGGTATTTCCTAATTTACAATCATGCATGCCATATCTTTTAAGTACTTTATCGATATAGCTCATCTGTGACAATTCAAGAATTCCTCGAGAACGATCTCGATGTATTTGGATTCCTAATACAAATGAGGCCTCACCAAAATCTTTTATCTCGAAATTTCTTGATAGAAAAGTCTTAGTTTAGTGCAATAAACCTATATAATTTGAGGCAAACAAAATGTCATCAACATATAAAATTAGATATACATGTTTACTCCCACTGAATTTGTGATACACACAATCATCAATTAAATTCCCTCCAAAACAAATGAGAGAATTACCTTATGAAATTTATGGTACCACTAACGAGACGCTTGTTTGAGCCCATAGATGAATTTCTTTAATTTGCAAACCATATTCCTTGAATCTCCTAACACAAAGTTTTCTGGTTGCACCATATAAATTGTTTCATCAATTTTTCCATTGAAAAATGTTGTCTTTACATTCATTTGATGTAGCTCCATATCAAAATGTGCAATGAGTGCCATGATTGTTCTAAAAGAGTATATTGTTGAAACCGGAGAAAAAGTCTCTTTATAATCAATCCCGTATTTTTGATTAAAACCTTTAGCCACAAGACATGCTTTATACTTTTCTACATTACCTTTAGAATCCCGTTTGGTTTTAAAAAATGTATTACAACCAACAAACTTCACCCCTTCCGGTAATGGGACAAGTTCCCAAACTTTATTGTCTTGCATAAATTTGTACTCTTCATTAATTGCATCATTCCACTTTGCTGAATTAGAACTATCTATGGCTTGATGAAAGTTTATTGGATCATCTTCCATAATGTCAAGATTATCCTCATGTTCTTGAAGAAATACATATTCATCCGACATAGTACTTCTCCTTACTCTTGTGGATCGCCGTAATGACACTTGTTCCTCAATAATACTTTCTTCTTGAGGTTGTTGAGTTTGTACCTCTGGGAGATCAACATCGTCTTGATTTTCTAGAATTATTGCAATATTATCAATGATCAGATGAGAATCTTGATCATTGTCCATACAAATCGGAATAGGAGTCAACTCCTTGTTAATCAAATTAGAAGTTGACTCTTCCTCAAAGACAAAATCTTTTATTTGATTCTTCACCCCAAACTCAACATCCTCAAAGAATACAGTTGTTCCTGTCTTGAAAATTGACTTTAAGATGGGATCATAAAATTTATAGTCCCTTGATCATTCAGAATAGCCAATAAAGTAACTACTAACTGTTTTGAGGTCCAATTTATCCATATGAGGCTTATAAGGCTTTGCCTATACTGGACATCCCCAAACATGAAAATGTTTTAGACTGGGTTTTTGCCCTGACGAAAGCTCATAAGGGGTTTTAGTCGTTGCTTTTGTTGGCACTCTATTCAAAATGTATGCTACAGTCTTTAGTGCTTCACCCCAGAGTGACTTTGGTAAGGATGAATGGCTAACCATACTCCTCACCATATCCTGTAAAGTACAGTTTTGTCTTTCGGCTACACCATTCATGCTTGGAGAGCCCAGCATGGTGTACTGAGGAACAATACCACACTCCTCTAGGTAGTTAGCGAAAGACCCTGGACGTTGTTCACCTGAACCGTCATACCGACCGTAGTATTCACAACCTTGATTGGATTTAACATTCTTTATCTTTCTATTGAGTTGATTTTCAACTTCAACCTTAAATGACTTGAACACATCTAATGTTTGAGCCTTTTCTTGAATAATAAAAATGTATGCATATCTAGAGAAATCGTCTATGAATGATACGAAATATCACTGACCATTCCAAGATGGAGTCGGAAACGGCCCACAAACATCCGTATGTATCAGCTCAAGTATTTCTGTAGCTCTATATGCATTCAATTTTCTATCTTTGGTTTTTTTTCCTTTAATACATTCAATACAGACATTAAAGTCCGTAAAATCAATGGAATTTAGAATCCCATCTGACACAAGACGTTCAACTCTATTTCTAGAGATGTGACCTAAGCGTTTGTGCCATAATGTACCCAAATTATTATTATTTAGCTTTCGTTTAGTATATCTTGATTCCACATTCAGGGTTTCATTATATAAAGCAATTGTATCAAGTAAATAAAGATTGTCATAATGCATTAATGAACTGGTTCCAACATCCGAAGTACCAATAGATAACTTAAATTGACCATTTCCAAACAAAACTAGAATAACCATGTTTGTCCAAATAACGAATAGAAACCAAATTTCGTTTAAACGAAGGTACAATAAAAGTATCCTTTAAGTCCAAATAGAAACCAGAACTAAGCAACAATCTAAATTGTCCAATTGCTTCAACTTCTTCCGATTTTCCATCGCCCACAAAGATACGTCTTTCAGCATGACTTGGCTTTCGGTAGCTCAGTCAACCCTGTATTGAAATACTAATGTTAGTAGTAGCACCAAAGTCTAACCATCAAGTATTTTCAAGTACTGATGCTAAATCAACTTCAGGACAAACCAGATTAAGAAATGTACCTTTCTTTTCGCACAATGCACGATATTTAGTACAATCCTTCTTTAGATGTCCAACCTTATTGCAAAAGAAACAGTCATTGTTAACCTTTTTATTTGCATTTGGACCCTGAGAAGCATCACCATTCTTCCTTTTCTTGCCCTTATCCCTAAAGGTGCTTGCCAGGTGAGCACATTCAGTCATTTCTTACTTTAATCTCTCTTCCTCTTAAACACAATGAGAAATTAGTTCATTCAAATTCCATGTTTCCTTCTGACAGTTAAAACTGACCTTAAAGTGGTTGAATTGAACCGGAAGAGAAATCAGAATGAGATGCACAAGTAAATCCTAATGCAAATCAAGCTTTAGTGCATTAAGTTTTGATGCAAGATTAGACATCTCTATGATGTACTCCCTTATATTACCATTTCCCTTATACTTCATTGAGATCAAACTCTTAAGAATAGTGCTTATTTCAGCCTTATCACTTTTAACAAAGCGCTTTTCAATTTCTGCAAGGTAATCTTTATCATTGGTGGTGTCTTCAGACACAACACCCCTGAACACCTCCGGAATTGCACGCTTTATGATCATTAGACTTATGCGGTTAGAGCGTTCCCATTTATCAAATTAGCCTTCTCTACAGGAGAGCTAATAACCGTAGGAGTAGTGGGTTGCTCTGTCCGTATCGCAAGGTCCATGTCCATGCAACCGAGAACTATCTGAATGTTCTCCTTCCAATCCTTAAAGTTAGAGCCATTAAGAACTGGGACTGAACTTAAGTTGACATTAATATTCGCAACATTAGCTGAAAACATAATTTAAACTGTAACTAACATGCTCAATTCTTTAATTTTCAATCAAATTTAAAATAATCAGCAAATCCCATCCAAAATATCTAGTGCACCAATAATTCAAGTCTTTGGACAATGAAATTTAACTTCTAGTGATATTTTATTGCAATAATCAAACACTAACAATAATGCATGACAAATAACAAACCTTTCTTTGGAATGATATGATATTCTCATGTAAAAATCATTATAATTGTTAAGTGCTTATTATCACAGGTAATTGTGAACTTCGCTCAACTAGTAACCTTCCTTGGGACAATTATTTAGTCACATTAAAATTCACCATTACAAACATTCAAAATTCAAACTTAAACAAACTAAATTAGAGGTCACTTTCGTAACGTCATAACTTAACTTATTTAATTTAAATAAAGAACAATCTGCTGAATTATTTAATAAGATTAAAACCTAAATAAAATTAAAAGAGTTCGACTATTTCTTATATTAATTTAAGTAAATAAATAATTATATTATTTAGAAACTTAACTTTGTTAAAATAAAATCAAAATTTTATTTTTCTTAAAATTTTATTTCCTTATAAAATAATTAAATACTATTATTTCTTAAAAAATCCTAAATTGAATAATATTATTTTATTCGAATATTATTTCTAAAAAAAAATCTTAAATAAAAAAAATTATTTTTCCAATAAATAATTATATAATATTATTTCCTAATGATCCTCAATAATAATATTATTTTCATAAAAATAAAATATTTTTCCGAATTTTTTTTTTTATTAAAAGATAATGAAATAATATTATTTCAATTCCTATTTTAAATTTTAAAGAAAATAGTTTTATTTCATTATCTTTTATTAAAAGAAAATTAGGTAAAATATTTTATGTTTGAGAAATAAAATTATTTTCTATAAATTTAAAATAGTAATTGAAATAATATTATTTCCCAAAAATAAAATATTTTACCGAATTTTCTTTTAATAAAAGATAATGAAATAAAATTATTTTCTTTAAAATAGAAATTGAAATAATATTATTTGTCAAAATTTTTTTTTTACCGATTTTCCTTTAATAAATTTTGTTAGATAATATTAGATCGGTTAATAAAACTTAACAAAAACAAATCTCTTGTACAGGAACAGTTAAAGAATTCAACCGGTCAAGTTACTCAACCGGTCAAGCAACCCAACCGAACAAAAACCTCACCGAACAAGAAGACAAAACCGGTCAAATCAGAAGGCCAAAATCATTGAATATTCGGCCAATCTGAAGTTATGGAAAAACCGGAAGTCATCCGGTTAACATAAACAACCGACAAGTACAAATAGATATTTCAAGTATCTGTTAAGGATGATACCGAAGGGACAGATTTCAGTATTACATATTCATACAAGTCTGAAGAAAGTATGCAGGCTGCAAAAGATCGTTCGACAAGATCTTTCCACTCCAGGATAAATTAGAGGTGCAATCCTCCAGGTACAGGCAACTGTCCAACCGACAATTGCCATACTGAGTAAAAGACAAACCTAGCCGGTTTGACATACACACTGGAAATCAAGACCGCCAGGTCTGAAGCCTAGACCGCCAGGTCTGAAATCTAGACCGCCAGGTCTTAATCAATGAACCTCTGCTCAACCAATCAGATTTAAGGAAATGAAATATGACCGTTGGCACATTTCACCTATAAAAGGAGCTCAATAGGAATAAATGCAACACAAGAAACAAGTCAACGAATCCTACCCACTACAAATTCTAAGATTTATTGCAAGTTTATTTCTCTACAAGGTTTAGAGCCTAAGTGTTTATTTGAAGAGTGATTACAATTTCGGTTAAAATTGTACGAGTGTTATCGAGCAGAAAATAAGTATCGATCGGATTGTGTTTGTGTATTCCTTAGTGAATATCCTTCTCGCGGTTTCGAGATGAAGGAGTGACGTAGGAGTTTATCTCCAAACATCCATAAAAACCTGTCTTGTTATTTACTTTCTGCCAGTCTTACATTCTAACCGATTCTATCTAAAACCGACCCACCCAACTCCAAAACCGACTTCATCCAAATCCGGTTCTACCTATCTTGTGTGTGTGTGCTGCTTCAACCTAAAACAAACCACTTCCGCACTTGAACTCAGTTCAAGGGTTTGTGACAGTTTGTGTAGTATTGAAACCCCGGTGTTAATCTCTAACCGGATTAATCACCAACCTTCGAGTGAGACGCGCAAACCGGCCAGACTCCGGTTCGCCATCTGCGACCTAGATCCTAACAATTGGTATCAGAGCAGTTAGTTTTAATACTCAAGCAAGCATGTCGTTTGATAGGCCCCCAATGCTAAAAGGTGACGACTTTGCCAACTGGAAGGCACGCATGCACCTGCATTTAATCACCATGGATGACGAGATATAGTTTATCCTGTCTGAAGGACCGATAAAGATTGATAAAGACAGAAAGGACTGGACAGCTGAAGACAGGAGAAGAAACAATCTGGACAACCATGCCAGAAACCGCATCTCTAACGGTTTGAACAGAAATACGTTTTGCAAGGTCCGAGATTACAAAAGTGCAAAGGAAATATGGGAATCGGTGATTCAGATTCATGAGAGAAATGAAAGAACCAAGGAAAACAAGATAATGGTGGCTATCCAGAAGTTTGAAAACATCAAGATGAGACCGGGAGAAACAATGAGAGAATAAAGTGACCGGTTCACAGATGTGATAGACGAGCTAGCAACTGTTGGCAAGAAGTATGACAACAAAGAAGTCATCATGAAAGAGCTAAGATCTCTTCCAAGTGCATGGGACATAAAGACAATGGTGATGAGGGAATCAAACTGTCTAAGCAAGATGAAGCTACACGATGTATTCGAAGATCTTAAGGCATATGAGTTTGAAATGAGATCTAGGACTGAAGAAGAAGTCTCAGCCTCAACTTCAACCAGAGCATTGGTTACATCCACAGAACCGATTGCTCCTGCACCGACCAGAACCGCTTAACAGTTCACCGAGGATGCCATGGCAATGCTTGCACAGAAATTTGGCCGATTCATGAAGAGAAGCCAACCCACAAACAACAACTATAACTACAGTGATAAATCTAATATTATATGTTATAACTGCAATTGTTTGGGACATTTCAGGTGAGAATGTAGAAAACCAAGACGGGATGACCGAAAACCGGACGATCAGAATCACCGAAATAACTATCAACAAACTGGTGAAGGAAGTGAAGTTCAGAAAGCACTGATAGCCGATGATGGAGGAAGTTTATGGGCTCACAGTGACAATGATTATGAACTTACATGCCTCATGGCAAATGAGGAACATGTATTCGACTCTCCCTGTGATGAATTTACTAATGATGAGTTATTTAATGCACTAAATGATATGGTAGTAGAGTATAAGAACCTATTAACATTAATACCTACCCAACTGAACTTTAGAACCGACCCCATAGCACCTACCTTGACCGAACCAAAAATCATTCAACCTGATAGAATCCTGCAAACCGAGACAACGCAGGAACTACCCTCTGAGACCAAACAGTTCGAGGAATCAGTCCAAGAGCTAATCGAAGAGGATGAGGCCCGAATCCAGTATCGAATAGCCGCATGGAAAAGATCCAGTGAAATGGTGAATAAAATGTGTAACTATAATAGACATCCCAAGTGCATGTTTGGTCTTGGATACAAGAACAACAGATCCAGCAACCGGAACCATTCCAACAACATGAGGCTCACAAAGGATAACCTTCCCTTTGTAAGCTTTGTCAAGAGTTCCTTAACCGACGAAGATGAATTAAGTGCCTCATATCCGGAAGACGAATTAATCTATGTAGGTCCAACTGATTCCGAAAAATGGCTTCACCCTGAGAGAAGGAAAGCCAACCAGCCCAAAGGTAAGAAAGCCAAACCACATAGGTTAAACTAAAGACCACCTTTGAATAAGGCACCTTTAGGGAAGTACAAAGACTCCAAACCGAGTGCAGGAAAACTATCTAGAACTATAACCGGGAATGTTGTCCGACTTATTAAAGTCTGGATACCTAAGGGACTAATCGCTTGTGGACCCAAGTAAATGTGGGTACCAAATAGTTGTAAATATGTATATTTTGCAGGATATGAAGAAACGGATAGGAAACTCCGAGTGGTACCTAGATAGCTGTTGCTCCAGACACATGACTAGAAACAACAATCTCCTAACCGACATCAGAATAGAAACCGGTGCAATGATTACTTTCGGTGACAACTCAAAAGGTAGAACTATGGGCTAGGGTAAGCTTGTCCATGGTAACTGAACAATTGATAATGTACTCTTAGTTGAAAACCTACATTTTAACCTGTTAAGCATTAGCTAGATGTGTGATGCTGGATACACTGTAGAATTTCTTAAACATGCATGCTTAGTTAAAAATTCTCAAGGTATCATACTACTAACCGGAAATAGGTTAGAAAATCTATACAAGGTAGATTGGAAGAATAAAGTAGAATACCCAGTTTGCATGGTGGCTAAAACCGATCAAACCTGGCTGTGGCATAAAAGGTTAAACCACTTAAACCTGAAAACTTTAAACTACATTCGCGGGAAAAAGCTAGTTGAAGGAATTCCTGATATAGTATTTAATAAGGATAAGGTTTGTTCAGCATGTCAGATGGGTAAACAAATTAAGTCAACCTTTAAGAGTAAGGGACACATTCAATCTAACCGATGCTTAGATCTCCTTCACATGGACCTATTTGGACCGATTAGGGTCGTCAACCTAGGTGATATGCTCTACACTATGGTAGTTGTTGATGATTACTCTAGATATACATGGGTAATATTCTTGGCATCCAAACGTGAAACTGCATCAAACTTGATTACACTGCTTAAACGTTTACAAAATGAAAAATCAACACGCATCAACAGCATTAGGAGTGATAGAGGAACCGAATTTACGAATAGTACTCTAAATGCATTTCTTGATGAATCCGGTATTAGACACGAGTTTTCTAGTGCTAGGACTCCTTAACAGAACGGCCTGGCTGAGAGAAGAAACCGAACTCTCAAGGAAGACGCACGGTCCATGATAGCCGATTCGGGTATTGCCCAGAAATTATGGCTGAGGCTATCAATATTGCATGTTATACACAAAACCGGTCTTTGATCAACAAATTTCACAACAAAACACCGTATGAAGTATACTTTGATAGGATTCCTAACCTTAAGTATCTTAAAATCTTCGGTTGTAAATGTTACATTCACATAAATGGAAAAACCTACCTATCTGCTTTTGATACAAAATCCGATATTGGGATCATGTTAGGTTACTCTGCAGTCAGTAAAGCTTATAGAGTATACAATACTAGAACTTTAACCGTGGAGGAATCACTTCATGTCGTTTTCGATGAATCGGTTGAAAGCAACACTACATCATCATTTGATCTACACAACAGATTGGAAAATAACAATATTCATTCTGACAGTGAAGATGAGATCCTGATTTTCAGAAGGTTTGTCCATGACCAAATGGGTAATAATGAAACCCAGCCGGATCAAGCAGTCACACGGCAGGAAGCTGACACCTCGGTTCAAACTGAGAAAATCGGTCGGTCTGACACTCTTGTTCAGCCTACCGATATGTCTAGCCTTGATCAAGTAAACGATGATTTGGTAGACACTCCTGAACCGAATCTCAAAAGGAACACAAATCATCCTCCCGAGCTAATTATAGGTGATCCTTCACAACCCGTTCGAACTAGGCGACAAATTCTAGAGGAATATTTCAATTCCGCTTTATATCCTAGATTGAGCCGAAAAGAGTGGATGAAGCATTGTCAGATCCGGATTAGATCTTGGGAATGCAAGAAGAGTTAAACCAGTTTGAGAGTAATAAAGTCTGGTACCTAGTCCTTAGACCGAAAGATCAACCGGTTATAGGAACAAGATGGGTATTTAGAAATAAACTCAATGAAGACGGTTTGGTCACAAGGAACAAGGCCAGATTAGTGGCACAAGGATACAAACAGGAAGAAGGCATTGATTTTGAAGAATCATTTGCCCCTGTAGTTAGGATTGAAGCCATTAGGATTTTTCTAGCTTTTGCTGTTTTCAAATTTTTTAAAGTTTTCAAATGGATGTCAAAAGTGCATTTTTGAATGGTGAACTACGTGAAGAAGTATATGTTGAACAACCACCCGGTTTCAAAAATTCTGACCTGCCTAATCATGTATACCGCTTAAACAAAGCATTGTACGGTTTAAAACAAGCTCCTAGAGCTTGGTATGATACACTAACCGCATTTTTGTTAAAACATGATTTCACCATCGGTTTGGTGGACAAAACACTATTTAAATTTGAGAAAAAGGAACATATCCTACTTGTTCAAATATATGTAGATGATATCATCTTCGGTTCAACCGATCCTAAGCTATGTGATAAATTCTCAGCCTTGATGACTAACAAATTTGAGATGAGTATGATGGGAGAATTAAGCTTCTTCCTAGGTCTTCAACTTAAGCAACTCGATAAAGGAACCTTCATAAGCCAACCTAAATACACAAAGGAACTTCTAAAGAAATTTGGGATGGACACATGCTCTTCAGTAGCTACCCCAATGAGCTCATCGATCAAATTGGACAAAGATGATGACGGTCAGGCAGTAGACCTGACGGCCTACCGATGAATCATCGGCTCTCTCCTATACCTGACAGCAAGTAGACCGTATATACTATTCACGGTCGGTGTGTGTGGAAGATTCAGGCTAACCCAAAACAGTCTCATTATACAGCCGCAAAGCGAATCTTGAAATACCTAAAGGGAACTCCTGAAGTCGGTCTGTGGTATCCAAAGGACTCATCTTTTAACCTCACAAGTTACTCAGATGCAGATTATGCAGGTTGTAAAGTTGACAGAAAAAGTACTAGTGGAACATGCCAATTCCTAGGTGATCGGCTTGTTTCATGGCACAACAAGAAACAGACATCGGTTGCCACGTCAACCGCAGAAGCTGAATACTTGGCAGCCGAAAGTTGCTGTTTACAACTTCTAAGGATTCAACAACAACTAAAGGATTTCGGTATCACAGCTGAAGAGTCTCCAATATTCTGTGATAACACAAGTGCAATAACAATCACATATAATCCGGTTCTACAATCTAGAACCAAGCACATTGACATAAGGCATCACTTCATCGAGGAACATGTCATGTTGAAGCATATCCGACTGGAATACGTATCAACAGAACAACAAGTAGCCGATATCTTCACAAAGCCTTTACAGGAAGCTAAGTTTTCTCACTTTAGAAACATACTTGGCTTAACCGATCTTAGCCAGCTTATCTCTTCACATGCCTAAAAAGGAAATCAGTTCGAACAGACAAAACCGGTAGTTCTTCCTAAATTTTCGGATCCCAAATTCACCAAGGTCCCTATGGAAGAACCGCTTTGTCTATCAGTTAGAGTAAACCGACCGGTTACTTAGTGCATGCACCAATTAACTGCATCGGAACGAATGATTGAAAAACCAACCGGTTTGGAAATAGTTTACTTCGGATTATTTGGCCTCCAAACAAAAATGGAATAATTATCTATGTTTGGGTTTATCTGTTCTGAAAAGTTACCTTTTCAAAGCAAAATGGTCATACCTCAAAAGACGTGAAGATATGATATCTTTCACCGTCCAGACCTATGACTCACATCCTAGGTTGTAGACATGCTTATTTCATGCAATATGTTTTATCCTACAGTTAATAGATCCGATCACATGATACCTACTGGATAATACTATCATCCCTCCACTAATATTTAAGTTAGGTAAACATCAGACAAAATATTCACAAGTATCAACCTATCCTCTCACTAAGACAAAATGTCTCAGTTTCCAAACATCCTTCAAGTGGATTTCGATTCAGCACAAGGTACATAGCACTATGAAGTCTTCAAGATGATTAAGTCACTTGAAGACACCGGTCTAAAATACTTTCTAGATGACAAACATGTCATCTTTCCCGAAACTGTCCTGGAATTTTTCTACAACGCCAGGGTTTTCCGAGGTACACCTCACTTCGACACCCACATTTAGTCCAAGGTCGGAGGAACTGTGTTCGATTTCACAGAAAGTGACTTCGCCAGATGTTTCAATCTTCCGAAGCAAGGGCTCACCGACCTAAACGTTCTGGCTGAACTAAAGGCCGAAATTTCCTTAAGCTTCTCTCGGTCAAATCGTCCGGTAAGTGACCATGGTTCTAGGTCATCTCTGAGGGATGAATACCAGCTACTCAATGACATCATCGGTCTAGGCATCCTAGGTAAGGATGTGACCAACACCTACTGTGCTATAGTTTTCAACATGATGACGGTCATCACAACAGATACGCCGGTCAACTGGTCCAGGGTACTGTTCGATGTCCTGATCTGGATGATCGGCATTCGCCAAACCGGCCTCATCCCCCAGATCATCTGCTTACTTTTAGAACTTGGGGTTCCACTCTGTCCGGGTGAAGGACTGAATCAAGCACATGTCATAACCAAGGAAGTTGCCGACTCACTCTATGAGCGATTCGAGAAGGCCTGGAAAAGGAAGAACCGACACCTCAACTCCTCCGGCAATTAAGTAACTCCTTCCCACAACCGGTCATTTTACTGTACGCACCGGTTGTATCATTATCCCACTCCATTATGATCATTTCGGTTTAGTCTATGTTCTTTTTGGTTTCAACTATGTCCCTTTCGGTTCCATGTATTTCCCTTCATTAATAAAAAGTAACTTTCAACTTCCAACTACATGAAAAATTACACAAACTTAGTTACTTCCTAACTAGATTCTCTACCTCGAGCTCCGCAACCGGTCAAAAGTAACTCCTTTCCAAGGAGTTTTGGAAACATAAATATTCCCTTCATAAATAAGACAAAACTGAATTTCAGCATTAAATGCCCTACTTTCCCTCCAATCTTAACATTTTATAAGGAACCTCCCCTTGACAATCCAACATACCTCAAACAAATCAGAATTTCCTAAACTCTCTCTCTTAGCAAACTTGAAAGTATGTCGAGCCGCACACTAAGAAACTATCTGTGCATTGATTTCGACTCAGTCCTTGAACATGATAATCTGGAAACGAAGGAACTCATGTTTGAATCACTAATCGACACCGGTCTTCGTGATTTTCTCGAAGAATCCGGGCCTATGCTCATTCCAGAAGTACTGGAATTCTTCAACAATGCATACATAAGTGACGATCTCATTATCTCCACGGTGAGAAGGCACACCATCTCTCTAAGCGAATCCGAATTTGCTCAAATGTTTAATCTGCCCATTGAAGGGTTTTCCGACTTCCCATCCCGGGTGGGAAGCGCAACAACTGATTATTCGGAACTGTTCTCTGGAACCGAGGTGCCGGTGGAGAACTACGGTCTGAAAACCCGTCTCGCCCATCACATCCAACTCCTTCACGAGATTGTCAACCAATCCATCATTTGCTAATCTCCGAACCAACACTACTCTAAGAGGGTCTTCGACATGATGACCTACATTGTCAGCAACTCCCCCATAAATTGGTCATCAGTCCTCTTCCAAAACCTGAGGATTATGGTCGAGACAAAGAAAGGTCTCGGCTACGCCCCCCACATAAGCCGGCTCATTCTTGAACACAATTCAGATTTTGGACCGGGTACACCGGCGTGCCCATCAAATGTTCTCGATGAGGAAGGGGTGGAAGACAAGCTCTCCAGAATAATTATTACATAAGTTATAATTTTGTATCTTATGTATCCTAAACTGATTAATGTATCGGTCTTTATTATGCTCCTTTTCATTAAATGATTATCTGAATTTCTATGCTTGAAACCGGGTCAAAATCGCATTGTTATAATATCTATCTAAATGACTAACCGGCTAAAAACACTAACTACCTCGTTAAAAGACCGGTCAAAATCGCAAACCGCTTAATCATCGGTTACATAACCGTTTCGCTTCATAATCGGTTACAAGTCCAAACCGTCTAATCGCCGGCTAACCGCATAAAAAGCTCGTTCAAAACTTCCCGCCTCCCGTTTGCCGCCCAAAGCGTTTTAGAGGGAAAATTCCCGTCCAATCCTGATGTGACAGTTCTGGGCGGTTGAACTTCCAACCCGCGATTATAAATAGGGTCCTTAGCCATTTTATTTCATTCTCACGCGAATCTGCTTTCTCTCTAGCTCTCAAACCTTTCAAAACTCTCAATCCTTCGATCTTTCGTTCTATTCTACCTACAATGGGTCGCGAATCTGTGCTGTTCAAACACATTGTCCAAGTCGACTTCGATGAAGTTCGGGCGAACGGTTCGGCGGAGGCAAAGAGGGTGCTAACCCAGATCTCCGAGTCCGGTCTCGAACACTTTCTGAACGGGCCATTCATCTTATATCAGGATGCGGTCGACGAATTCTTCCAAACCGCCATCCTCACCGAGGGGACAATCATCGCAACTATATGCGGACAACGGCTCGAACTGACGAAGGAGTCGGTTGCTGAAGTACTGCTTCTACCAACCGAGGGGAGCGACTTCTCGGTGGCCACAGACGAGGAAACCTTCCAGGCGGCTTGCAGGGATCTTTCGGATACAGTGGTCCCTATCGCGGTATCCGGTAAGAGATCATCTCTTAAACCGGAATATAGACCGATGTGCGATATCTTCACCAAATCGGTTCAAGCGCGAGGAGGCAACTTTGACAGCCTCACCCGGATAAAAATTGAGATGATTTCCGGTTTGGTCAACGGCATCAAAATCAATTGGGCGAAGGTGATTTTCGCAAACTTGTGTGAGATGGTGGATCCGACATCCAATCGGTCATGGGGATACGCCATCCCACTCAGTAAACTGATGCGTCACTTCAACATAAACACCGGCCCTGGTGTTTTCCTTGACCCCAGTTAAATTATAAAGTCCCATCAGTTTATTAAACTGGAGGACAAGCAAGGTAAAAAGAAGGCCTCCGGTTCTACAAGCGGCCGAAAGAAGAAAGGAGCTAGTAAGAAAGCAGCTCCTGTCAAGGAAAAATCCGGAAGCAAGAGGGAGAAGCAACCAACCAGATCGGGTAATCCGCGGTCCGACACCTCCAACGATGAAAATTCGGCATCCAGCTCTGGCCGAACCGCTTCATAACATACCGGAGAAGATCAGTCCGGTAAAGGGAAAGGACCAATAGTCGAAGACCAATCGGTCCGACATGATGATGTTGATGCTGGCTCGGACAGACTTCGGGAGGAAGATGAATCCGCGGATGAACACACCTGGCAAACGACCGAGGACCTCGTCAGCAGAATCATGAACGAGATTCATGAGTAGGCTCACGCGGCAACCAACGTTTACTATCAATGGGCCCTGCACCGGCATCAAATATTCTACAAAAACATGCTACCGGATCTCACTGTTAACCAGAAATTCGAGAAGCTGGTTGAGATGGAGGAGGAGGTAGTCAGCCTCACAAAAGGCTCAGAGCGTCATGACCGCCCTAGGACGAAGTAGGATGGTCGAACCGCATGCTCGGTTACTGGGGCTCACCGAATACATTCGACGTCTCTAAGAAAAGCATATTCCAGGGACACCGGACTCTTCACTTGAGCTCTTGGTGTTAGACTTGCTAGCGGTCAAGGAAAGGGAACTGACCGAGGAGATGGCACATCTTAAAGCGGAGCCCGAGCACCAGGAGACGTCGAACTTCTCCAGATTTCCACTGAGGATGAGGGCGGTCCGAATCCGACCGACAATGAGCATTCCTCTCCTCAACCGGAACAGGAAATCAACACCACCGAACTCAGGACGGGTACACTGCTCACCGAACAGCGAGTCTCTGTTCAAACCGGGGATTCGGTACCGGCTATAACGGAAGATAGGGTAAAGAACCTTATCAAGGAATTTGTCAATACCGCGATTCGGCCGTGACAAAAGAAGATCAAAGAAACCGCAACCAAATCCGTCGAGATGATTGAGTCCACAAACAAAGAGCTAAAATCCGCGGTCGACCTGATCACGTTCGTTGAAGAAAATTACGGCAATACAGATCAGTTGTACAGTGGTCATCTTGACAGAACTAAGGCATTGGAAGATACAACTACGAAGCTGGTGACCGACCTCGCTTTTGCCAGCCAAAAGGTCGGTATGATGGAACAATCTTAGGTAACAACCGATCAAAGGCTGAAGAAGGTTGATGAGGACCTGGCTCAATCCGGTGCCCAAGCCGGCTCTACACTTGAGAGGGTGGTAACACTTGAAGAAAAGCATGCCAAGATCGAAGCCGATCTAAAAGCGGTCACCGAACAGGTGGCGGAGTTAATAGAGGCAAAGCTGGCTGCCGATAAGGCACTTGAGGAGGCAAATGCTCTCGCGGCCCAGAAGCTTCAAGATGCCCTGGACGAGCAGGTCCGGATTCAGAAGGAAACGGTACTGGCAGATGCGAACCTGGCCGGACATATGCAAACAATCGAGAACAGTGCACCGGCCATAGCAATTCAACAAAATAAAGATGCTATTCGGCTACTCGTCCAACAGGAAACATACAATGAGTTCGCCGAGGCTCACAAGAAGTCCAAGGCGGTTGATTCCCCTTCCGCTCCAGTTACACGAAAAAGGAAGGCTCCTTCGAAGAAGGCGGCAATTACGACACTATTGGACAGAGTTACTGACACGGTTATCGACTCTCCCAGCAACCCGGTCTCGCAGGGAAATGAAGTCCTCGAGGAAGAAGAAGTTCCGCTAAACAAGAGACCGCGAGGTCTTGCGGTAGCTCCAATCAGATCATTTGCCTCACTGGCCTCTCCTTTCACCGGCACTTCAGACGGTCAAGGATCCTCATCCAGGCCGGTTCCAGCGGTCAAGGGGAAACCAACTAATGAACAACTGGAAAAATTCTTGCCGCCCAGATCGAAGAAATATGGGCTTTCTTTCTTTATATTTCCTATGTTTACTTTAGTTTAACTTTATATATAAAGTACTTTTACCTTAGTATATTTCATATATATATATATATCAAGTATTTTTGGAAACCGGCCCACATTTGCATTCTTACATAGTTTTGAATATTTTAAATAAAATAATCAAAAAGGGAGAAATTGTTAGATAAAATATAAAATTTTTCCAAAATTTTTGTCAAAATTTTCCCAAAATTTTTCGAAAAATTCTTCCAAGTCAGTTTCCAAAAATCCGGCCAAATAAAATCTTAAAAACAACCGGCCTACATTTGCATTCTTATAGAGTTTTGAATATTTTAAATAAAATAATCAAAAAGGGAGAAATTGTTAGATAAAATTAGATCGGTTAATAGAACTTAACAAAAACAAATCTATTGTGCAGGAACAGTTAAAGAATTCAACCGGTCAAGTTACTCAACCGGTCAAACAACCCAACCGAACAAAAACCTGACCAAACAAGAAGACAAAAACGGTCAAATTAGAAGGCCAAAATCTTTGAATATTCGGCCAATCTGAAGTTATGGAAAAACCGGAAGTCATCCGGTTAACATAAACAACCGACCAGTACAAATAGACATTTCAAGTATCTGTTAAGGATGATACCGAAGGGACAAACATTAGTATTGCTATATTCATACAAGTCTGAAGAAAGTATGCAGGCTGCAGAAGATCGTCCGACAAGATCTTTCCACTCCAGGATAAATCAGAGGCGCAATCCTCCAGGTACAGGCAACTGTCCAACCGACAGTTGCCATACTGAGTAAAAGACAAACCCGACCGGTTTGACCTACACCCTGGAAATCAAGACCGCCAGGTCTGAAGGCTATACCGCCAGATCTGAAATCTAGACCGCCAGGTCTGAATCAATGAACCTCTACTCAACCAATCAGATTCAAGGAAATGAAATGTGACCGTTGGCACATTTCACCTATAAAAGGAGCTCAAGAGGAATAAATGCAACACAAGAAACAAGTTAACGAATCCTACCAACTACAAGCTCTAAGATTTATTGCAAGTTTATTTCTTTACAAGGTTTAGAGCCTAAGTGTTTATTTGAAGAGTGATTACAATTTCGGTTAAAATTGTACGAGTGTTATCGAGCAAAAAATAAGTCTTGATCGGATTGTGTTTGTGTATTCCTTAATGAATATCCTTCTCGCGGTTTCGAGAGGAAGGGGTGACGTAAGAGTTTATCTCCGAACATCCATAAAAACCTATCTTGTTATTTACTTTCTGCCAGTCTTACATTCTAACCGATTCTATCTAAAACCGACCCACCCAACTCCAAAACCGACTTCATCCAAATCCGGTTCTACCTATCTTGTGTGTGTGTGCTGCTTCAACCTGAAACAAACCAATTCCGCACTTGAACTCGATTCAAGGGTTTGTGACAGTTTGTGTAGTATTGAAACCCTGGTGTTAATCTCTAACCGGATTAATCACCAACCTTCGAGTGAGATGCGCAAACCGGCCAGACCCCGGTTCGCCATCTGCGACCTAGATCCTAACAAATTTAATAAAAGATAATGAAATAAAATTATTTCCCAAAAAAAATATTTTACCGAATTTTCTTTAATAAAAGATAATGAAATAAAATTATTTTCTTTAATAAAAGATAATGAAATAAAATTATTTCCTTTAAAATAGGAATTGAAATAATATTATTTCCCAAAAAAAAAGTATTTATCATACATTTCAACTTACGGTTTTCACGTTGTTAAACCATAACGGTTTTCACGTTGTTAAGTCATTACAGTTTTCACGTTGTTAAACCGTTACGGTTTTCACGTTGTTAAACCGTTACCTTTCAACTTATGATTGAAAAACTTCAATTTAGAATTTACCAATTAGGGTTTCTATATACAACAAACTTCAAAATTATAAAACCGATGATTTATTTTTCCCCTAAGTAATGACAAGAACAAGTCTCCCTAAATTCATGTATAAGAATAAGTGTTTCTAATTCAAGAACAAGTTGGGCTCTCATAACAATTGTTGGAATTAATTAAAATAATTCCATAATAAACTTAAATCATAAAATATAATACCCTAGATCTTCATTCTTGTTCTTGAGATATGAAAGACAAAATCGGAATATATATACCTGGATCATTAAACATGATTAGATGAAATGGTCTTCCAAAAAAGCATAAATCCTTTAGCCTTATTTCTCCGATGATGAGGATTCAGAGAGAGAGAGAGAGCGTGTGATAAAAATAAGTTCATTCTTATTTTTTATCAACCAACCTCCCTTTTATAATTTCTTCTAACTTTTAGGGACCATAACCGTCATAACAGCCTCATTACGCTAATTTCTAATTTGGCTCCTCATCAAATTAAAAATACCGCAAGGTATCCACAATTTAACATTCATAACAATAACGTCCTTAAGTAAAATCTCAAACATCCTTAGATCACATAATATTGAATTATTATAATCAATGACCATATATATATTCATTTAAATATATAAATGTCCCTTTATATTTTAACATTCTAAAGATTGGAGAAAGAAAATCCTGATTAAGTAAAAGAAAATGAGAGTGGAAAATAATACATTTCTTTTGATCTTATTGTGAGCAAGATTAAACATAATACTGCAGGTGTATAGATGACTTCGCACAACGCACATCATGAACTACCTCAAAACAAAGAACGATGTGCCCAAGATTAGAACCAATGCATATAGAAAGTCGAAGTTGGGTGATGTACCATTTTTCGCTTTTATTTATTATTTTTGTCTTTTGGATTTTTTTTTACTTTTTACATTTTTTTTGTTAAAATTTAAAAATATAGTTCTTAAGAATGACCAAAAGTTTAGTTCAAGTTAAACATCGACTACTCCCAATAGCATCGCCAAATAAGTGGTAACGCCAAAAAACGACCATTTCCAAGAAGGGATGTCCGTTACTTGATAGTCGTGCCCTATAACTTACTTTCTTCTCAAGTCTCGACTGAGACGAGAAATTAAAATGGTAGGCTTGACTAAAGTGCATTTAAAAACATCGATTTAGACTAAATTTGACGTTTTAGAATTGCCATCTAATTTATTACTCGAGAAATTAGGAAAGAAAAATATTTTGCATGACATTTTAGAGATTTCATTATTGGTTCGGTGCTTAGTTGCACATGCGAAAATATTCTCGCTCTATGTCTCACATTCTTGGTACATTACAGTCTATACTTTAAGGGTGTGTTTGGTATGGGGTATAAGAGGGTATAACACTATTGGTCTAATATAAACTATACCAATAGTGTTTTAATATGGTGTTTTGTTAGGATTTTATTATTGGTATAAATTATATTTCTATATAATTTATACATCATATTTATTTAGTATAAAATTATAACAAGTCCCTAAGTACAACACTTTTCTTATATTACTTAATTTTAATTTCTCATTATAATCTTTATTAATATTATATATAACTTCTTATTATATAATATATTAAATATATTTTATTATTATATTTAATTATTTTTAATATATATTTTTAAATATTCAATATTTTAATTAATTTTATTTATTTATTTATTTTTATAATGATAATTTTATTAATTATTAATTTATATATTTACTTATATTATAAATAATAATTTTATTTTATTATAATTATTAATAATATTTAAATTAAATAAACATAATTTATCATTTATATTATAATTATTTTTTTATAGGTTAATTAATTTACATTAATTATTAAATAATAGTACAATAATTTATAATAAAAAATAATATTATAATATAAATAATTATATAATAATAATAATAATTAAAATTTTAAATTAATATTTATACAACTTATACTACAGTCTTGTACTATATACTAAACATAAAATTATAAACTATATACAACTTATACCATTTCTTATAATTCATACCAAACATCAATAACCTATACAATTTATACTACCCTATATTATTTATACCTCGTTACAATTTATACCTCTATACAATTTATACCCTATATAACTTGTACCACGTACCAAACGTTACCTAAACTTTTGGACATTTAAAAAATATATTCTATAACTTATTTATTCATCCAATCTTAGGACATGCGTCTAAAGGTAAATCCAGTCTTAAACATGTGTCTTTGTATCATTCTATTCTATTCTTAGGTAGCGTTTGGTAAGTGATACAAATTATATAGGGTATAAGTTGTATAGGGTATAAATTGTAACGAAGTATAAATAATATAGGGTAGTATAAGTTGTATATATTATTGATGTTTGGTATGAATTATAAGAAATGGTACAAGTTATATATGATTTATAATTTTGTGTTTGGTATATATTAGAAGAATGTAGGATAATTTGTATAAATATTAATTTAAAATTATTATTATTAATATTATTATTTATATTTATTAATATTATAAAGAATATTGTTTATTATTATTATAAATTATTGTATAGCTATTATTTAATAATTAATATAATTTTAATTAAAATATAAAAATTAATTATAATATAAACGATTAATTATGTTTATTTAATTTAAATATGATTAATAATTGTAATAAAATAATTTAAAATTAAAATATTATTTATAATATAAGTAAATATAGAAAATAATAATTAATAAGTTTATTTTTATAAAAAAAATAAATATTTTTTAATTAAAATATTGAACTATTTTAAAAATATTTATATTAAAAATATTTATATTAAAAATGATTATAAATAATAAAATATTAAAATTAAATAAAATATATTATATAATAATAATTATATAATATTAATAAAGAGTATAATGAGAAATTAAAAATTAAATGATATATATATAAGAATAGTGTTGTAACTAGGGGGACTAGTTATTATTTTATACAAATTATGAAGTATAAATTATATAGGGTATAAATTAATACCAATAGTACAAATGTAAAAAAACATTAATAGTACAAATGTAAAAAAACATCATATTAAAACACTATTGGTATAGTTTATACTATACCAATAGCATAGTACCCCCAACCAAACATGGCCTTAGAGTATGCATATATGTTATGCTCCTAAATCTAAAAATAAAAAAAATGCTAATACCTAGAAGCGAAACTTAATAAATGATACCTAAAAAAACATAATTTTAAAAAATAAAATAGAATCCGAACAAAACTTTATTCAAGTTTATTATTTTTATTTTTATTAGGACTGAATTTGTGTTTTATATATTTTTTATTATTGTTTAAAACATTAAAAAAATAAAAATATTGAGCAATTTTAAGAGAATACATACAATTTAAAAGTTATATTTTAAATGAAAACTAAACAGTTTCTTAAGGAAAATATTTTTATATTTTTACTAGAATATTTCATTATTATTATTCTTATTATTTTACTAGAATATTTCATCAATATTATTTTTTAAACAATTTGAGGATGTACTTTTATGTCATGCATTTATATACATTTTATATAATCATAAATTTGTCAATAGCTATCATTACCTATCCTAGTCACACTTACCAACCTTCTAGCTCATTAACCACAATTATCATTATTCATTATTACCACCACATCCTTACCCTTTATTTATTTTTATTTTTAGAGAGATAAAAATTCAAAACTAAATATAATAAGTAATAATGTTTAAAATTTTCAGCCGAACTAAATACAATATAAGAAATAATGTTTAAAAATTTTCGGCCGGTGCACTAGATTGAAAGATGAAACCACATGCTATTTCTTACATTTTCTTAATTACCCCGCTAGCAAAATCAACCAACTTGTTGATAAATAAAAAATAGCAGCGATCAAGTAAAAGAAATCTATTCTAAACTCATACATGCAGCGATCAAGTAAACTCTTACATTTGGGTCTATATGACATGATGCACTTAAGTCTTTTGGACTTAGACATTTAATAATATTTTTCTTGCAAAAACAAAACCATGCAAATTATTTAAATAGATAAAATTTATTTTAATTTCATTTAATTTGTTGATTTTATTTATTACTTTTATTTTATTTAAATAGACCTAATTATTGCAAGAAGTGCATGTTCAGGATAACCGCGAGAAGAATATTGAGTTTTTTTTATTACACAAAGAGATATCAAGGTGAATCCAAGAAAGATCAAGGCTATCACTACTATGTCGACTCCACGAAATGAAAGACAAGTTCGGGGTTGCTTAGATAAGATCCCATATATTAGTGGTTTCATCAACAAGTTGACCATAATGTGTGACCCTTTATTCAAACTCCTCCCAAAGAATAAGAAGTTCGAATGTAATGGTTGTAGTAACTAGGTCAACATGCTTTTGAGAAAATAAAAGATTACCTCAAATCTAATCTGATTCTTATGCCGTCAAGACTAGGCATGCCTTTGATCTTGTACTTGACGAGAACCGACAATGCTACGGGTAGCTTGTTAGCCTAAGATAATGAAGTGAGAGTAGAAGTGGACATGTACTACGTAAGCAAATAAATGACCAGATATGAGCTACGATATTCCTCAATAAAGTTGGTCTCAAGGTTGGATCTGATCATATTTACATTTCAACGCATGTTGCTATCTCCAAGATAAGCGAAGTGGATGGTGGTGATTTTTGAATATGACATCGTGTACACCATTGAAAAGTCGATCAAGGGTAGTGTAGTGATCGAATTTTTAGAAGATCAACCTATTGAGGTAGATGATATCGATGAGATGCCTTTTCTAGATGACGAGATCATGAGTAGCGAAGCTACGTCATGGAGGTTCATGACGGGATCATGAGTACCAATACTAGTCAAACATGATTATCCGGTTACAAATAACAAGACCGAGTACGAGGCTTGTTTATCTAACATGAAGTTGGCATACGAGAAAGGGGCCTACTATTTAAATCTATTCAGGAAGTCCAATTTGGTAATTTCTCTAGCGAACGGGGATTGGCAAGTCAAGGGTGAGAACCTAAAGCTATACCATGAATATGATGAATTTATTAGCCAAATTTGATAAGGTGACGTTCCCTCAAGTGCCTTGAAGTCAAAACTAATTCGTCGATGCTTTAACTATGTTGTCGTGATGACAAAAAATCTAGACGGTGTTTAAATAAAACCGCTCAAAATCCAAATGACATGTGACATTGGAAAAATGTTTGTAGCCGCTGCTGAAGTTTCTTCCAAGCCTTTGTTTGAACCGCTCTAGAAGTGCATTAAATACGACGAACATCTAACTCATTTTCAGAAAAGGAATAGAGGGCAATACGACCATACACGAGAAACTATCTGTTGAGTGTGTCTGACGGTCGTAATTTATTTTGTGTGAATTAGAGTGACTCGACAAAAATTATGAACGAGGTACAAACTAGTACATTTGGGCTCCATATGAACGGAATGACCATGGAAAAGAAAATTTTGCGCTTCATATACTATTGGAAGAACATGAAACATGAAAATGACATTAATGTTAAATCTATGCAAACTTGCAACACACTCTAATATCGCTTTTATACAATATAATATCACAATTAGATTAAGTTAAATTAAGTAAAGAGAAAATTAATTAAAAGAAAAATAATTAATTAATAAACTTAAGAGAATAAGTATGACATAGTTTTAATAATGTGGTCTGAACAAAACTAAGTTGTGAAAATTATATTTGCACAGGTACAACTCAAAAGACGTATGTCTTCACACGTGGTCTGAAGCAAGCGCGAGCAGACGTTGTCTAACTTCATCAGACGTGGTATGAAGAAGTGCGCTGAAGAAGAGCGCGAGCAGACGTCGTCTAACTTCATCAGACGTGGTCTAAAGAAGTGCGCGAGCAGATGTCGTTTAACTTCATCAGACGTGGTCTAAAGAAGTGCACAAGCAAACATCGTCTAACTTTATCAGACGTGGTCTGAAGAAGTGTGCGAGCAAACGTAGTCTGAACTTCATCAGACGTGGTTTGAAGAGGTGCGTGAGCAGACGTAGTCCGAACTTCATTAGACGTGGTTTGAAGAAGTACGCGAGAAAACGTCATCTAACTTCAAGAAGTGCGCGAGCAGACGTAGTCTGAAATTCATAAGACGTAGTCTAAAGAAGGTGCGCTAGAAGACGTCGTCTAACTTCATCAGACGTGGTCTGAAGAATTGCACGAGAAGACGTTGTCTAACTTCATCAGACGTGGTCTGAAGAAGTGCGCAAGAAGATGTCGTCTAACTTCATTAGACGCGGTATAAGAAGTGCGGGAGAATTCGTCGTCTAACTTCTATAGACGGGTCGTCTAAAGAAGCATCCACTCATCTACTTAGCTCATCAGCTTGGCAATCAGCAATATTCAATATCATTCATCTGCCTAGACTGTTGAACACGCTTTAATTGCCTATCTGTCACGTATTCAAATATTCCTCCAACCCACGTTCTGTATTGTCCCGTACACTACGTTCTTGTAAATATTCTGAAGTACGATCTAATTCTCCATGATCAAACGCATATTCTCAGCTGTATGATCTCGTACTATTGGCGTTCATCCAACGACTAGCTGACACAAGTCCAAAAGAAAGATTCGACCGTTGGTGCGTTTTTAGTATAAATAGCAATCAAAGGACAACAGAGAATCTCTCTCTATTGCCATCTGAATCTCTGACTTTTTGGATATTCTTGCACTCTAAAGCTCAAGCGCGAATTGTTCACTTTGTGAATATTTTGTAATAATCTATTGTTCTTTCTGTGTGAAATCTCTGTATTATAAGTTGAACAGAGGTTATTCTGTTCAATGGAGAGTTAGCTAGTAGTTCAGAAATAGGCGGTTGTTAAGTCCTGTGTATCTGACCGGATTTGTGTAGAGTTCTATAAAATCAAAGTCTTCTAGTAAAAAAACCTTCTAGAAACAGAAGAAATGGTGATGTAAGAGATTTATCTCCGAACATCCATAAAACTACGTGTGTTATTTCCTTTCCGCTCCTTGCATTCGTTTTCTTGACGCTTCAAATCTAGCAAGTAGTTATGCACTTGAATTCGTTTAAGAGCTTGCGAAGATTTGTGAAGAATAGAAATAGATCTTAATCCTTCACATGATTAATATCGAATTAAAAGTTGAAATTTGTTAACTATTTTCAGAACCTCCCTTCTATAGTTAACACCAATCCTAACAAGTGGTATTAAAGCCAAATTTTCTATTCTCAAGCATCATCAAATTCCTGAATCATGTCTATTATAACAAAATCTCAATGTTCTTGAAGGAAAACTATGATTACTGAAAGTTGAGAATGCAAGTGTATTTGGCTACCTTATATGATGACATGTGGTATGTCATCAGTGATGGCCCAATGAAGATTATGAAGACCAACTCCAGTTCTAACCCCGATGGCAATCCTATGATGAAGGAGAAACCGAGGTATGAGTGGACCGCTGAAGATAAGAGGAAGAACAACCTCGACAATATGGCAAAAAACATTCTCTACAAGACACTAGACGATAATATGTTCAGTAAGATCACCACATGCACAACTGCCAAAGAAATTTGGGAAAGGCTGACACAACTGTGTGAGGGCAATGAACACAAAAAATAAAACAAACTCATGGTTGTCACACAATAATTCGATAACATCAAGATGCGTTCTAGAGAGAAAATGACTGTTTTTGATGAAAGATTCAGTAAGATTATCGTTGATCTCTCAAGTCTAGGCAATAAATACAACAACAAAGAGGTTACAATAAAGGTTATGCATGCTTTTCCCAGAGAATGGAATATAAAGACGATGGCCATAATGACATGTGGTATGTGATCACCGATGGCCCAATGAAGATAACGAAGACCAACTCCACTTCTAACCCCGATGGCACTCCTATGATGAAGGAGAAACTGAGATATGAGTGGACCGCTGAAGATAAGAGGAAGAACAACCTCAACAATATGGAAAAAGACTTTCTCTACAAGAGACTAGATGATAATATGTTTAGTAAGATCACCACATGCACAACTGCCAAAAAAATTTGGGAAAGGCTGATACAAATATGTGAGGGCAATGAACAAACAAAATAAAACAAACTCATGGTTGTCACACAACAATTCGACAACATCAAGATGCATTCTGAAAAGAAAATGACTGAATTTGATGAAAGATTCAATAAGATTATCATTGATCTCTCAATTCTAGGCAATAAATACAACAACAATGAGGTTACAGTCAAGGTTATGCATGCTTTTCCCAGAGAATGGGATATAAAGATGATGGCCATGAGGGAATCCAAAAACCTCAACAAGATGGAACTGCATGATTTGTTCGCCGATTTGAAGGCCTACGAGTTTGAGATAAACTCTAGGATCGAAGATGAGCCATCCACATCATCCATCTCGACCAAGGCGCTGATGAACACTGAGGAGCCACCTGTCGCCAATGCTGTAAAGACTGCTGAGCATATCAGCAGCGATGCCATAACTCTTTTTGTGAAGAAATTTGGAAAATTCATGAAGAAGACTCATCCTAACTCAATCTCTTCAAATACTAATAATAATAATAGTAATTACAAGGATAACTTAAAGTGTTTTAACTATGACAAACTAGGACACTTCAAGGCTGAATGTAGAAATCCGAAGCGAGATAACAAAAAAGGAAGGATGATAAGAAGAACAAGGAGCAGAAAGCTCTTATGGCTGCTGAAAGCAAGGGAAAATGGGCCGAAAGCGATTTGGACGACTCATCATCAAGCGATAGTGATGATGAAGTCGTCACATGCTTCATGACAGATTATGAATATGAGGTATTTGACTTCTCCTAAGAAAAATTCATAAGAGATGACTTAAATGATGCACTAAATGATATGGTCATTGAGTTCAAGAAGTTGTCAGACTCTTTTAATGAGATAAGTTTGAAAAATAAAACTGATCACACCTCTTCTTCTCAAGTATCTAAACCGAAAGATTATGAAAATAAAATGGCTGAGCTCTCATCTTAGAATGAGAAGCTAAAAAAAAATATTCAAACTCTTTTGTCTGAAAACCAACGTCTAACTTATGTGGTCTGTTCTTAGACGAAATCTTGGGATGCAGTCAGACAACAGATCACTCTACTGAGACCTGCCGGATGCAAATTCGGTTTAGGATATGACCATGGCAACCCAAATAAGGCCAATAAAAAGTTGAACCCGGTGAGAGACAAACTTAAGACTATAATCTTTGTTAGGGGTAACTTAATTGAAAAAGGAACTGATCCAAGCTATGAAGATCTAAATTTAAAGGATGAGGTTAAATATGTGAAGCCAACTGAAAGATGATTGAAGCCCAAGGAGAGGGCATCCAACAAGTCTGGAAAACTAAAACTTGACAAAAAGTCAAGAAATTGTAGACAAAAACCATCCTATAAGGTTAACGAAATAACTGTTGGCAAGAAGACGTCTGCCAAGCCTAAATCATACGTATTATTAACCACACATAATGGGAAATCTATCAAAATAACACAAATATGGATTCCTAAGAGACTGATTAACCATGGACCCAATTAAATATGGGTACCAAAAATTGTAAATATGTTTATCCATAGGTACATTAGGTGAGCTACTCGGAGGAGTCTGTCTGGTATCTGGACAACAACTGCTCCAGACATATGACGGGTAACAAACGTCTACTGACTGAAGTAACGAAGTGCACTAGGCCTATGATCACTTTTGATGATAACAACAAAGGTAAAATCGTGGGTAAGGGTAAGATTATCCATGGTAACCTCACCATTAACAACATGCTACTTGTTGAAAATTTGTGTTATAACCTATCAATATAAGCTAGTTATGTGACAATAGCTATACTGTTGATTTTCAAACATACGCCTACCTTGTTAAGGATCAGTAGGGTAACACCCTGTTGACCCTATAAAATGAATTGGAAAAATAAGATATCCGATCCTATATTTATGATAACCAAAAATGATTAAAACTGGCTATGACATAAAAAATTGAACCATCTTAATTTTAAAACCATTAACAACATCTGTTCAAACGATTTAGTTTCTGAAATACCAAAATTAAAGTTTTCAATAGACAAGGTATGTCTTGCTTGCCATATGGGAAAACAAGTCAGATCAACTTTTAAAAGTAAAGGGAATATCCAATCTGACAGGTGTCTGGAGTTATTGCACATGGATCTGTTTGGTCCAATTTCAATCACTAGTTTAGGTGGAACTAGATACACCCTTGTAATAATTGATGATTATTCTAGATTTAATTGGGTTATATTTTTTGTTTCTAAGGGTTAGACAGATGAAAACTTGATTAAGATCCTTAAAAGACTTCAAAATGAAAAATCCTAGAGTATTATCAAAATTAGAAGTGATAAAGGAACTGAGTTCAAAAATATAACTCTGTCTTTCATCCTTTAAGAGTCTGGTATTCGACACAAGTTGTGCAGTACTAGAACTCCACAAAAAACGGTGTTGCAGAAAGGAGGAACATGACACTGAAAGAACTAGTGAGATCTATGCTAGCTGAATTAGTTGTCTCTCCAAAAATTTGGGCAGAGGCTATAAACACAACATGCTATACTCAAAATAGGTCAATGATTAATAAACATTTTAATAAAACACTTTACGAAATATTTTATGGAAGAATTCCTAAATTTTTATATTTCGGATATTTGGATGTAAGTGTTTTATTCATAATAATGGGATGAATCATTTGACTGCTCTTGATGCTAAGGCAAATGCTGAAATTATGTTAGGCTATTCTTCAGTTAGTAAAGTTTATAGAGTATATAATAAACAAACTCTAACTGTTGAATAATATCTCCATATCGTCTTTGATAAATCTGTTGAAAGTAATTCTAACGAAATCATTTAAGTTACTAATAGGTTGGAAGCAACTACTCTCCAATCTGATAGTGATGATGAAGTTCCAGTCAACAAGATCAACACATCGTAGACGACTGATCCCATTGATATTCAACCAGACGACAAGTTAGCAGACTACTGACAGTCTGGACGTCGTAGGGCCATCTAACCAGACATCTGATCCTTTAGGACCGAGTTTCAAATGAAATAGAAATCATCCACTCGAACTTATAATTGGTAATCCTAATGCTCCCCTTAGGACTAGACACCATTTATTGGATGAATTTGCAAACTCTGTCTTCATCTCTCAAATTGAGCCTAAGAAAATCGATGAAGCACTACTTGATCCAGATTGGATCAATGCAATACAAGAGGAGCTGAATTATTTTGAAAGAAATAAAGTGTGGCATCTAACTCCACGACCGAATGATCAATCGGTTATTGGAACTAGATGAGTTTTTCGAAACAAGCTTAGTGAGGATGACTTGGTTGTGAGAAACAAAGCCCGATTGGTAGCTCAAGGCTATAGGCAGAAGGAATGAATTGAATTTGAGGAGTCATTCGCCCCTGTAACTAGATTTGAAACTATTCGTATCTTCCTAGCTTATGCTTCATTTAAAAACTTTAAAGTATATCAAATGGATGTGAAAAGTGCATTTTTAAATGGAATTCTAAATAAGGATGTGTATGTTGAACATCCGACTAGCTTTCAAGATCAATCCTTGCCTAATCATGTTTTTAAACTTGATAAAGTTTTAAATGGTCTTAAGCAAGCTCTTAGAGCTTGGTATGACACTTTAACTAAATTTTTGTTTGAACATAATTTTATCATTGTGACAGTAGATAAAAACATTGTTTAGATATGTTAAAGTCTCTCATATATTGCTTGTTCAAATTTATGTTGATGATATCATTTTTGGGTCAACTAACCCCAAACTATGTGATAAATTTTCTAATTAGATGCATGACAAGTTTGAGATGAGTATGATGGGAGAACTAACGTTCTTCCTTGGTCTTCAATTTTGTCAACTTAAAGATGACATATTCATCAATCAAGCTAAATACATTAGTGAGCTGTTGAAAAATTTTGACATGGAGAGCTGCTTAACTGCTTCAACTCCAATAAACTCATCCAACAATCTTGCTAAGGATGAAAATGGCCAGAGTGTCGATATCACTGCCTATAAAGGAATCATCAGATCTTTGCTCTATCTAACTACTAGCCGACTAGACATCCTGTTTTCTGTCGGCGTCTGCGGAAGATTTCAGGTTAACTCTAAACAATCCCATTATATTGTCGCTAAGCGTATTTTGAAATATTTAAAGGGAACTCAAAATGTGGGACTGTGGTATTCGAAGGATTCCAGTTTCAATTTTAATTAGCTATTCTGATTTAAAAAATGCAGACTATAAGATTGATTGGAAGAGCACTAGTGGAACTTGCCAGTTCCTTGGTGATCGTCTGATCTCTTGGTTCAGCAAGAAGTAGATGTCTGTCGCCACTTCTACAATAGAGGCTGAATACCTTGTTGCAGGAAGTTACTACTCTCAACTTTTGTGGGTTCAACAGTAGCTGAGGGATTACGACATCTAGGCAAATGAGTCTCCGATTTTTTATGACAACACCAACACAATTGCCATAATGTATAACCCGATGTTGCATTCTAGAACCAAAGATATCGACATCTGACACCATTTCATCCGTGAGCATGTCAATTAGAAGTATATTCGGCTAGAATATGTTCCAACAGATCAACAAGTGGCAGACCTCTTCACGAAGACACTTCCTGAAACTAAGTTTTCTTACTTTAGAAATGTTTTGTGTGTTTTAAATAAAAAATAATTTAATTAAGTATGCACAAATTGAGGGAGAATTTTTTTGTTAAGTTAACCTTTAAAGACGTATTAAGAAGGATGTCTCAAATCGGATTGATCAGATCAGTTGTCTAAAGAAACCATATATCAGACGAGCTGTGCTTAAGCAACTTGCATTTAAGCATGGTCAGGAATCTAAATGTGAAGTAGATGTCTGCTGACTCGGATGTTTCCATGCGCCAGTAGACGCCTTCTGAACAGACATCCTACCAAGCTTAAACACAAGGTATGCGAATATCATAGACAGACGTCTGTCTACGAGCGTCTTCAGACGTCTCTTCAACATATGAGTGGGACAGTTGTCGTATTTATTATGCGCTGTCCTTGTACTTTTCCCACTCAGACAATAAATAGTCGTATTTCGAAATATTTGGAGGGAAATATTTATGAGATAAGATAAAATCTTTTAAATATCTCTAAATATCGAATAACATGAAGACACATGTCTATCATTGTTAAAAATATGACTAATATATCTGATGGTTCATTACCACACGTTTTTAAATTAATGATAGTTTTATGATAATTTAAATGAGGTCGTTTAATGATGGCTTTTTGGGAAACATTTTAATTATGTGATGTCTCTTAATGATGGCGTCTGGAAAACATATTTAATTTAAGTGACAGTTTAATTTAATGATGTCTCTTGGGACAAGTGGCTGTTCAAATCTATTTAAGGGTGATTTGCACGCCAAAAATATGTTTCATTATCTTTGAGATTTTTCTAAAACCCTAAACCAATTTCTCTCTGCCTTCTCTCTAGAAAAACTCTCTTATTCTTCATTGTTTTCTAATCTCTAAAGATGACTAAGAAGACTATTACCTTTGCTCAAAATACCATGCAAATGGATTTCGATTCTGTGTCTGAGCATGAATCGCCAGAGATGGTGGCTATATTTAAATCCCTAGAGGCGTCTGGCCTCAAGAAAATCCTTGGCGGCCATTTTATCATCCACGACTCGGCGGTGCGCGAGTTCTTTGCCTCTGGAAAGATTGTTGGTAATTCCATTTCGGCAACGATGAAGGGTGCCAAAATATCTTTTCTGAAGCCACTTGGGTTTCCGACGGAAGGCCACACATTTGCTGTTGTGATTCCGACCGATGATATCTTAGAGATGCAAACCCTATTGCTAGACATTGATGGTTCGGTGAAAATCTACGAGAAGAAGAAGTTCCTCAAGTATCCATTCTGCATTCTGAGCAATATTGTGGCTAAATCAATTCAAGGGAAAGTAGGGTCGTTCGAGGCCTACACCCATGATCGATTCGAGATGATGGTAGCCATTTCAAAAGGGATAGAGTTCAACTGGGGGTCAGTTCTTTTCTCTATCCTCTTCTAGATGGTTTCTCCTCTCAACAAGCAGAATGTGTGCTTTTCAGTCCAACTTGACTAGTTTTTGGAGCATTTGTAGGTGCTCTTGGGAAAAGGTGCGCCCATTAATGAAAGAAGAATAATGATGAGTTCCACTGTTAAAAGCTATATGGTGCGAATGAAACTCGTCAAAGAATTCAAATCAGACTCATCGACTCAACATATGAGTGGTTAGTCGACCACTCGGTCCAAGCGTCTTGCAACCTCCAATCGCAAGACCCCTACGAAGAGAACGAAGATGTCAGATATTGAATTTGCGGCCAGTTCCTCTAGACAGAAACGGGAAGCTATGGGAGATTCTTGCGAAGTAGACTGTAATCCAAAGAGGGCGAAAACAGAGGAAGCCCTTGTTGCAGCTATTCCTCTATTTTATGCCCTGTAATCTCCTTTGGCCAATCCATTCAAGGCGCCAATAGTGGCGTCTTCTCTTACATCTGGTCAGACGACGTCTGTTCTCGCTTCTTGTCAAATGGCGTCTATTCTCGCTTCTGGTATGACGACACCTGTTAATCCTACCGATCAGACGGAGTATGGGCCTATCACTGGTCAAACGGAAGTGTCCCTTATTGTTCAGACAACCTTCAAGGTAGAAACTATCATAATCTAGCCATAAAACGTGTTTTTATTGAGGTTCCCATTGTGGAACATGCTGCTAAACCAACTTCTGAGACAGTTGGTCAAATTGTTAAGAAGAATCAAGGGGAAGACAATCTTGTCTTCCTTGCTGAACTAGTGGCTGTTGAAGCTGCTGGTCAGGTCAATGTTATCCTACCTTCAGCAGAGCTGGAGGATGTACATGCGTGTGCTGGTTCTATTTTAAAAAAAACCGTTGGTCTGAATGCTAGGGAGACTAACGAATCAGCACCCGTTTAGACGGATGCTCGTCTTGTTGCAGAACCTCAAACAATATCCCGTTAAAAAATGATATATACATTATAAAATCTTGAATTTTGGAAAATTGCTTGTATAACGTTTTATTTTAATAAATTATTCTTCAGAACCTAGAGATGCATATTTTTTTTTTGGTATTTGAAATATGTAAATATTTAAATGCTAGTACCTGTAGTTAATGAAGATGATTGAGTATGAATGTACTTACATAATATCAGTCTGAAGACATTAAGGTTAAAAATAAATCCCACAAGCCCTTGTAAAAATATTTTTTATAAAAATATTTTGAAAATATTTTCTATTTTTTTTAGATTTTTAGAAAATGGTATAGATTGAAACTGGTCCAAATAAGTCCCCAAAATCATTAGAAATGTGTTGGGTAAGTTTCTGTGTTGTTGTTCTTAAGCAACAACTCAATAACAAAACACCCGATTTTGAAATCTTGAAAATAAAATTTGGGTTTTTTTTATTTATTTAAGATGATTAATTGAGTTTTGCTTTAATAGAAAGCTTATAAATGATCTTAGAATCGTTTTCCAATCAATAAATTGGATAATAAGACAGTATATGAAACTGTCAAAAAATATAAATATAAAAATTTCAATTCAAAATGGTAATATGAATTATAGTGAGATTGGAAGCTTACATGAAGTTGGAGAACACTCCTTAACTCTTAGGAAAGCATTCTAAATTCTTGAATCAACACCTTACAATCTTATACGATAAATTAAAATTTTAGAAAAGCTTGAAAAGCATTAGTGGCGAATTTATTTTCGAGGGTGATTAAGAGCTTGAGAGTGGATCTTTTGCCTTCAGTTTGCCTAGAGGAGACTATAGGTCGGTCCATAGGCCAAATGGTTTAGATTTGGTCAAACAACCATTGATGGTGTTTTGGCTGTTGTCCAGCGCAGTTGCTAGTATAGGTTGCAATGATGTATCTAAGTGTAGGGTAAATGATCATCGGAGTAGGGTGATCATTACACATTTTGAACGAAGTAAAAAGGTGGAGAAACGAAAAAGTTCTATCTTTGAAAAATCAAAGATGGAAGCTTTGATCTTATCTAGATTGTCATCGCGAGAAAGAAGATAAACCATGAGATACAACTTCGTTTCGGGTGAGAAATGGAATGCAGGATGCTCCGTTCGTGTTTTGTCTACGTTCCGTTCCCATTTGGCCGTTTCATCACGTTTTGACTAACGACGTTGAGGCGCCCGTTTGCTGAAGGTGTTGTGTGAAAGTGTCTTTCTTTCGTTGCAGTGGGCTACGTGTATGACTTCTGGGTGTTAGATGATAATCCAACGTTCATCCGAGGGCTGTGAGGTTTGTTGTACTGATCTCTTCGGATTTCGACTACAACAGAGTCCGACCCTTTACCAGCCTTTGAGCTTGTTTGAAATTGATTTTTTTCAATCCCTTTTTACTCCATTTTTAATATACAAAATAATTTTAATAAATATGAAATTTATTTAGCCAATTTAATTTATTATTTTGTATATTTTTGGGGTTTAATAAATAATATATTTGAGATAAAACAGATACAACACTTATCCTAAATTATTTATTTTAATTCCGCTTTATTTTCTTAAAATTAATTTGAAATAAGATGACTAAAATATTTATCTTAAATTATTTAATTTATTTTCTTTGGCCATTATTCTTAATTAATTAAGTTTTCATTATTATAATAATAAATCAAATTAATTATTTAATCATGTTTTGGCCTTGGTATTAAGTACTTTGACTTTATTTATCCAAAATATTTATTTTAAAAATTATAAATTGGGTATGTAAAATTTTAGTGCTTATGGAGTGCCCTTTATAATCAAGTTTGATTATAACAAACTATTTTTTTAAAACGCGGATTTGAGTGTGACATATAACACTAAGTTTTCTCATCCAATTTATATCATTGAAGGTGATAGAAAAATAGAACCTGGAGTGAGCTGAGGTTGGAGTGACCTTGTGTTTTTTGTGTAGCATTCATTGAGGTTTTCCAAGCATTGATCAGGGATCTTGGATCTTGGATCTTTCCTTGGTGATTATCCTAACAAGGATATTTTTTTGGGTGCTGTTTACAGAATCTAACGAAGTATCTGTAAATTCTATGGGATGATAGTATACAAATGACAATAGGTATTTGTTGAAAAATCAACTTTTATTAGACGTGTATATCAACATATTGTTAATGTCAGATGCATTTTTAACTATTGGCCGATAGTATTTTGGTTAATGCTTATCAGGATGATCACAAATGAACAGAGTTAATAGGTGAGACAAAGGGAACATGAAGGTTTAATGAACTTTTCATTTATGTTACTAACACGTAACATCTTAGGTGTCAAGTGCGTATGATCGGAGGACTATCAACAAATAGGTTTACGTGAGAGTTGATAAACTTGCTCATGGGAGTTATTAACAAGTAATATTCAGAGTGATCATGTTAAAATAACCATGATACCATTAAATATATTTTCAAGAGATTTGATGAACTTTCTCATAAGGGTTACTAACAAATAACATATGGTGTTCATGTGTAAGTGATCGTAGGATTTATCAACATATAAGTTTATCGTGGGAGTTGATAAAGTTACCAATGAGGCTACTGACAAATAACATGTTGGAGAGATCATATATAAATGATTGTGGTACTATCAACATATAAGTTTATTGTGGGAGTTGATAAACTTATCACGAGGGTTACTAGAAAGGAACATGTGCCAACAATAGAAGGGTTGAATATTGTTGAACAAATTATCTCTAATCTAGCCTATGCATCATTAATAGAATATATACATGAATTATATAAGTTAGACGTCTGCTCGCGCTTGCTCAGACTAAACGTCTGATAGAAGTACTAACTTGTGGCAGTTTGAAGAGGAACTACAAAAATACATGGCGGAGAAGGGAACTTGTTAATCTAATTTTATTAACACTTACTGATTTTTTATTTTATACTCTTTTAAGCATATTAATTAAATTAGGAGTAGCTTGATTTCTACTAAAAAATAACTCAAGTAAACCTGGTATATTACTAAGGTATATTACATGCCTCCTAAACTGGTTACCTTAACTAGACCAAAAAGATCGATATGCAAGAATTCTAAACATCTTTCAGATTGAATGTTACCTTTAATTTTGAAAGTTGACTTGATTTTTTTGCCCATCTGGCAACCAGACCAAACTTTATCTTTAAAAAACTTCAATTTAGGAATACCTTCAACTAGCTCTTTAGAACAAATAGAGTTGATAGTTTTAAAGTTTATATGATTTAGTCTCTTATGCCAAAACCAATTTTGATCATTCTTAGCTATTATGCAAATAGGATTAGGTGATTTGTTTTTCCAATTAACCTTATACACGTTACATATCCTAGTCCTTATCACGACTCTAATCTAGCCTTAGCAGGATTATAACGGATCTAATCTAGCCTTAGCAGGATTATCACAGCTCTAATCCAGCAAGATATACATAGTTTAAGATTTCCCTCCCTTTTAATAATGATCGACGAACATAATTTATATCAGTCAACTTCTTCTGCTGAAGGTAATAAGCTTTTAATGTTATGGCAGCAGAGTCTCAAGAGAATTCATCAAATGAAGAATCCTCTGCTGAAGGTAACAAGCTTTTAAAGCTTTTAAAGGCATGATAGAAGGGTTGAATATTGTTGAACAAATTATCACTTTAAATTCAATTTTAATCATGTTAGAGATAAAAATCTGTTTATATTCTTCACAAATCGTCGCAAGCTCTTGAACGGATTCAAGTGCAGAAATGCTTCTAAGAATTGAAGCGGAAGATTACCAACTGTTTGATATAGAAATGAAATAACACAAGAGTTTTATGGATGTTCAGAGATAGAACTCCTACGTCACCCATTCTTATGTGGATTTCATTAGAAGACTTTGTTAGTATAGTGACTAAAGAAACCCAGTCAGAACCCAAGACTTAACAACTGCCTATTTTGAACTTCTAGCTATCAATGACTATTGAATAGACAACGTTTTATTCAACTTACAATTACTGAAAATATACACAGGTAGAACAATAAACTATAGCTCAACATAGCTTAGTGAATCATAGAATAATCTTAGAGAGAGAGTAAACACAAAGCTAAACAATTCGGAATTCGTGCTATCAAGAAGAAGTTCACCGTTGTACTCTACTGCCTTTTTATATGGAGGTGTGGCAACGGTTGAATCTTTCTCATAGATACGTGACAGCTTTACGTTAGATATATGCCAAATGTACGGAATCGTATGCAAGAATATATTCGTTGGATAATGGCGTACCGGATTGTAGTGCGCGAAATATTCGTTAGAACTTGGTGTACTAGATAGTACTGCGTAGGCTAGTGGATTAATAGCATACGTGGAAGTTGAACATCTATCGTATTAAGCTAACTTGGTAGACTGCTGCTAACGAACGCTGTTGTTCGCTATGCTAATGAGCTATGCAGATAAGCGGATGCTTCTTCCAACGAATGCTAAAGTAAGGCTGCATCACACACTTCTTCAGTCGGCTGCTGAAGTAAGGCGTCTGCTCACGCTTCTTTAGACTACTGCTGAAGCAAGGAACTTGCTCGCACTTCTTCAGACTGTTGCTGAAGCAAGGTGTCTACTCGCGCTTCTTCAGACTGCTATTGAAGCAATGAGTCTGCTCACGCTTCTTCAGACTGCTGCTGAAGCAAGGCGTCTGCTCGCGCTTCTTCAGACTGCCGCTGAAGCAAGTCATCTTTTGAGTTGTACCTGCGCATTAAACATTTGCACAACTTAGTTTTATTCTCTTATGAATTCATCATTAAAACTATGTTGTATTGATTAAACTATTTTTATTCACCTAAGTTCATTTTAATCAATTAAAACATTTTTCTTATTTCAACTTAATTAATTATTTCTATTTTAATTAATTTTATATTTTTTTATTTAACTTAATCTAACAATTTCCCTATTTTTGATGATGTTAAAATTAAGTCATACGATTATGGAATTAAAATTAAATTTTATATAAACATAAGTACATAAAATATACAAAGTTTGAGATTCCCCTCTTTTACTCATTTAAGAGATATCTTTCCCAGCCTCGACTTCTTTCTCCTCGGTCTGGCTTCCTCCTAGTTCGACTGCTCCAACCGCAACCTTCTCTTCCCCCCTCGATTGCTACCTTCCCCATTTTAACATTATCATCAACATCTTCAACAACTTCAATGTATTTTGCTACAACATCATCATCTTCAATACACTTGGTTGCTGCACCGACAACTTCAATGCGCTCAACTTTTGCTGTCTTGAGGTGGTTGGATATTTCGAGCAACTGAAGGCCGAAAGTATCCATTCTTCCAACGAGATCTATGTGGTGGTCGAAGGCAATTTTTAGGAAGGTAGATTTCAGTCTGGTCAATGCATCCCAAATGATCGACACTTCAATAGAAGTCCTTGAAATTTCTTTCTGGGAAATTGCCTACACCAAGGCAACATCGATAGTTGCCTTCGAGTTGGAAGAAGACTACTATTTTAGAAATTCCAACTCACCAAAGATAGTTGCAATGCTCTTCTTCATAGGTGCAAGAGCTTCAATGATGAAGTTGCGGAGATCTATTGTTCCCTGAAAAGACTCCTCAGGGGAAATGGGAGCCAAAGAATCATGATAGGAACCATGCAAAGAGGAGAGGCTCGATAACTTACCTATTTTCATACGTCTCTGGATTTCTTTCGGGAAATGAGGCTCGAGGAATATTGATCATAGATCGAGACTCTTCGTCTTCTCCTTCAATCTCGTCGCACAGATCCTTGAGAAATCTCGTCACTTCTTCAGACTTGATGGATTTAGTAGGGAGGGATTTCTTGGATGATGAAGGGGTTGAGTGTTTGGATATTAGGGATGAATGCCTCTTTTTAGACGTCTCCTTGTCTGATGAGATCTTCATAGACACCTGAGAAATCTGCTTCTCAGACGCAAAAGAGGAGATTTGTTCAACAACTACAAAGGATGTCTTCTTAGAAGCAAGAGAGGAGAGCTGCTCAACAACTGTAGAGTGCTTCTTCTTTATAGCAGATAACTTCTGCTCAGAAGCATGAAAGACCTCCTTAGCATCAGATGAGGCAGCTTAAGGCAACTCCTTAGCAGCACAAGAGAGTTGTTGTTGCTCTACGGCTTGAAGAGGCGTATACTCTTCAACCAAAGGCAATTGCTGCTGCTCAACAATAGGATTAGATGGTTGTTCTACTTTAGGGAGGGGTTTCTTCTTAGCAGGAGGTGGCTGCAACTTTTCAATAAACATCAGTTTATTTTCGGCATCTGAGCTGTTCAGCACAACCAATGACAACTCCTCTTTAAGTTCACCAATCATGGATGACTCCGTGCCATGATCAAAGGACTGGGCGGTTGAACAGTATGAATCTAAGATTTGTTGTAGACGGTTGTTCACCTTGCTATCTACCTATGCCATTCTCTACAAAGGGTCATGATTTGCCTCCCTTTGGAAGAGGATTGGGAACAAAGAACACCCTCTGGCGATTGCTGCAACGAGCTCTCTTCTCTTGAGAGTTTCGTGAACTTCATTGGTGAAGGTCCAATCTAAGACAGTCTTCTTTATACTGAATAGTGCCTCGCACTTCTCAATGAGATCGCCTTGGATAACCTCATCGAATCTCTTGTGGAGCCTTATGCTGCTCCATTTATCGAAGAGATCGATCCTCTCTAAAGTAGTAGACTAGACCTCCTCAAGAATGAGTTTGATAGCTTGCTTGATATCAGACAGAGGCTTGTGGACAATGACTGATGCATCTTTACCGTTTCCTACAACTTTCCCAGGCTTGACAACATGGAAAGATTCCTTAAATACGATACCCTTTACAACTTGAACCTGTCTTGCAATGACTGCTGGAGAGACGTCGGAAATAGGATCTATTGCCTTAGCATTTTCAGAAGAAGGCACATCAACTTGCTCTATAGAAGGGTTATCAATTGGCTCCTTGGCAAGAGCACTTCCTGTCTGAACAGATGCAGACTCAGTACCCTGATCAACAACCTCAACAGCCGCTGGTGCTGTAGGGGAAGCATCAATGACCCCCGCAGGTCTTTCATCAACAATGACGATATCGTTAAGAAGATAGAATTCCGATTTCAGAAATTTCTTTTTTCCATGAATGTCAACAGGAACTGAGACGCTTGAGAAGACCATCAGCCAGAATCTCAACGAAGGTGAAAAGCCCTTCCGTCGGAAGCCTAAAAAGCTGGGCAAAAAGATCTTCGGAGATAGAGACCTATGCGCCCTTCACTGTTGCTTGAACGATGTCTCCAACAAACATAGAAGTCAAGAAAATCTCACGAACATATGAATCGTGAATTGTGAACGGACCGCCTAGAAACTTCCTCAAACTGAAAGCCTCAACGGTTTTGAACATCTCATCATCGCAAACAGCCCTGAAGCATAAACCGATTCAAAGTCCACCTGCATCGTATTTTGAGCGAAGGAAATCATCCTTAGGGTTTAAAGATTTGACAATGAAGAAGAAAATGGATTCTAGAGAGAAGGTAGAGAGTTCTAGAGAGAAAGCAAATATTTAGGGTTTGAGAAAACACAAATAAGATAATGAAACGTCTCAGATGTGCAAGACACCCTTTATATAGTTTCTAACTGACACATGTCTTAAAAGACATCATTAAAAAGACATCATTAATTAAAATAAAAGACATCATTAAAGAGTATGCATGTGGCAATAAACTGTCAGGCGTGTAGGTCACATTTTAAAGACATGTTAAACATGTGTTTTCATGTTATTATTTTTTGAAGATATTTATAAGATAAGATAAAAATCAAGTTAAATAAATATTTTCCCTCCATTTATTTTGAAATGTGACCGTTCACTATTTGAAGGGGAATAAAAGGACAACGTATTGATAATATTAAGACAGTTGTCACACTCGGCTTAAGACGAGTCGTCTAAAGAGCACTTAAAAAACCGACTGATTGTGTTGTCCACATCCCTTGCATTTAAGCTTAGTTAAACACTTGTTTTGAAGGTGTCTACTGACTCACAATAACAACTGTGTCAACATCCATGTGCCCAACAATTGTGTCAACATTCATCTGGCCAACAGTTGTGTCAACATCTGTCTGCCCAATAATTTAGTGTCTAACTATGCTGAAATTACAAGCTTCTTAGGCACAACTGTGACATTGTCATTAAACGATTATTCTTTCAGCACGATTTGAAATGTCTCTCTTAACATGTCTGGCTTATCAGCTTATCAACAAATTCTCCCTAAATTTGTGCATATTAAATTAAATTAATTTAAATCTAAAAGACCCAAAATATTTCTAAAGTAAGAAAACTTAGTCTCGGGGAGTGGCTTCGTGAATACACCGGCCACTTGTTGATCCGTTGCTACATATTCCAGCAGAATATGTTTATGAGCAACATGATCCCATATGAAATGATGACGTATGTTGATATGATTCGTCCGAGAGTGAAACACTGGATTATATTTTACCGCGATAACACTAATGTTGTCATAGAAGATTAGAGACTCTTCTGCCTGAATACCAAAATCTCTTAATTGTTGTTGAATCCAAAGCAACTAAGCACAGCAGCTGCCTGCGGCAAGCTATTCTTCTTCTGTTGTAAATATGGCGATAGATGTCTGCTTCTTGCTAAACTAAGAGATCAAACGATCACCAAGGAACTGACACGTTCCATTAGTGCTCTTCCGATCGATTTTGCAACCTGCATAGTCTACATCAGAGTAACTAATTAATTTGAAACTAGAATCCATCAGATACCACAATCTAACATATTTAGTTCCCTTTAAATATTTCAAAATTTTCTTAGCAGCTATATAATGAGATTGTTTAGGATTATCCTGGAATCTTCCATAGACGCCGAAAATAAACAAGATGTCTGGCCTGCTGGCTGTTAGATATAGCAAAGATCCGATGATTCCTCGGTAGACTGTGATGTCGACATCCTGGCCACCTTCATCCTTATCCAACTTTCTAAATGAGTTCTTGGGTGTAGAGGCAGCTGAAAAGTTCTCCATGCCAAATTTCTTCAGCAATTCCCTAGTATACTTCGCTTGATTGATGAAGATGCTATATTCAAGATCAAGAAAGAACATCATCTCACCCATCATGCTCATCTCAAACTTATCCTGCATCAGCTTAGAAAACTATCACATAATTTCGGGTTAGTTGACCCAAATATGATATCATTCACATAATTTTGAACAAGTAATATATGTTAATCTTTAAAAAATTTAAAATGTGTTTTTATCTACTATTCCAATAATAAAATCATACTCAAACAAGGGTTTAGTTAAAGTATCATACCAAGCTCTATGAGCTTGTTTAAGACCATATAAAGCTTTATCTAATTTGAAAACATGATTAGGAAGAGAATGATTTTGAAAGCCAGGAGACTATTCAACATAAACATCTTCATTCCATAGACCGTTAAGAACAACACTTTTAACATCCATTTGATATAATTTAAAGTTCTTAAAAGCTGCATAAGCTAGGAAGATTATAATAGCTTCAAGTCTAGCTACAGGGGGGAATGACTCTTCAAAGTTAATTCTTTCCTTCTGTCTATATCCTTGAACTACCAATCTGGATTTTTTTCTCACATCGAAGACAAAACTACAAGGGGGATCCTAATCTTCTTTTATTCATATCTTTTTTAATTATGAACTCCTTTAATTATTTTTGTTGAATTTTTGCTCTTGACTAATTGCATTTCTTCATTAGATTATAAAAAAGGAACAAATTGCTAGATATACATCACTGACTTTGATAATTTATTCTAAATAATCAAAGAGGGAGAAATTGTAATCAAAAAAGGAGAAATTGTTAAGTTAAAGTATTCTATTAATTCTAAGTGTATTAATAGAACTGAGGCGTTTAAATTATTTTTGTGCAAGGTCAATGTGAAGAAAACTTAAATGGGAAACCGTCCGGTAGTTGATAAAATTCGGTATTTGATCAACTTTGGATTTTGAGGATGCGCGTCCCGTAGTTTGATAGGTTCGGTTTCTAAAGATGCGCGTTAGGTAGTTTGATCGGTTCGGTATTATGAAGATGCGCTTCCGATTTTCTATTTGGCTCTGGCTGTGTAGAAGCGGTCCGGTATTTTGATCGGCTCAGCTTCTCCTAAGCGAGTCCGGTATTTTGTCCACTTCGATATTCTAAAGATGCGCATCCGGTATTATGTCCAAATCAATTTTTGGAGGAGCACTTCCGGTTTTATGTTAACTTCGAATTTTTGAAGGCCTTCAGGTATTTTAACAAGTTTGGTTTTATATTAGCATTCCGGTATTTTATACAAGGCGTTTCTGGGATCAAATTTGGTATTCGATCAAATTTTGTTTTATATGATGTGCTTCCGGTTTTTCCAGAACTTCAGCTTTATATTAGCACTTCCGATATTTTAACCAGTTCGGTTTTATATCAGCACTTTTGGTGTTTGATTAAATTTGGTATTTAATCAAGTTTGGTTTTATAAATCATTTTCGATACTTGATAAAATTATGTATTTGATCAAGCATCCGTTGTTGGAAGTTTGACATAGCAACTGAGCTAATCCTATATAAGACTGTCACGTGACAAAGTAATTCAAATCTCATTAATGATATTCAGCGCACTATCTCCATCTAGTACATCCACGATCAAAAGCGCATATTCTCTGATGTACTATTCTAGTGCTCATCTAACCCAAATAGGACATGTGTCCTCTAAAGTAAATTTGTGCGTTGAGGTGTCTTCTATTTAAGAAGAAGGTGGAGGACAACTTGCACCAACTTTGTAATACCGTTTTTACTACTGCTTTCACGAGTCTTAAGCTTTTCCTACAATCAAGTGCCCAAGCTCTCAAGTTTTAAAGGTCTACAAGATTGCTAGATCATAAAGTTATATTACATACTATTCTTTCTGTGTGAGTTTTTATTATTGTAAGTTGACAGAATCTTTTTATGTTCAACAGAGTGTTCTGTTCTAGGAGTTCGAAAATAGGTAGTATTTTAAATCCTGGTTGTTCACCTAGGTTTTTGTAAGTGTTGTACTCAAACCAAATCTTCTAGTGAACATCCTTTTCAATGTTGAGAAGAAAGGATGACGTAGGAGAGTTTTCTTTGAACATCCATAAACAAACTCTGTGCATGTGTTTTTTCATTTCATTTCGTATCGTCCTTTCCTTTATCTGCAACTTCAAGTATAAACAAACAGTTCTGCACTTGACTTTATTAAAGAGTTTGTGAAGACTCGTGAAGAATAGAAACAAATAATAACTTCTAATAGAATTAATATTAAACGAAGCTTTTCGTGGTTAACAATACTTGGTCAACTTCCTACTATTGTTGACCCATTTCCTAACAAAATCTATCTAGTTCCAATGATAAATTAATCATCTGGTCTTGGAGTTAAATACCACACTTTATTTCTTTCAAATTGATTTAACTCTTCTTGCATAACATTGATCCAATCTAGATTAAGAAATGCTTTATTTATCTTCTTAGGCTCAATTTGAGAGATAAAGGCAGAGTTTGCAAATTTATCCATTTATCCATTAATCGATTTCTTGTTCTAAGAGATGCATTAGGATTACGTACGATTAGTTTAGATGGGTGATTTATGTTCCATCTAAAGTTCGGTCCTAGAGGATCAGCCGTTTGGTCAGCTGGCTCCGCAACATCCGGATTGTCAGTAGCCTGCTGACTTACATTCTGGCTGTCTGGTTGAACATCAACCGGTTCAGTTGGCTGATCAGACGAGTTGTTTCTGTTGACCTAAACTTCATCATCTCTATCAGATTGAAGGTTAGCAACTTCCAACCTGTTAACAACTTCAATGATCTCGTTCGAATTACTTTCAACAGATTCATCAAAAACAATATGGGTAGATTCTTCATCAGTTAGAGTTTGTTTTTTAAAAACTCTATAAGCTCTTCTAATTGAAGAATAACCTGATATTATGCCATCATCTTCTTTAGCATCAAAAGCAGTTAAATAATTATTGCCATTATTATGAATAAAACACTTACATCCAAATATCAAAAAATATGAAATTTTAGGAACTTTACCATAAAAGATTTCGTAAGGATTTTTATTGAAACGATTATTAATCATTGATCTGTTTTGAGTATAGCATGTTGTGTTAATGGATTCTGCCCAAAGTTTTTGAGAAACACCAGAATCAACTAACATTAACCTAGCTGATTCCTTTAGTGTTCTATTCCTCCATTTAGCAACGCCATTTTGCTATGGAGTTCTAGTAGTAAACAAATCATGTCCAACACCAGATTCCTCAAGTAAAGAAGACAGACCTCTGTTTGTAAATTCAATTCCTCTATCACTTATAATCTTTATGATATTTAAAGATTTTTCATTTTGTAGTATTCTAAGAATCTTAATCAAATTTTCAGCAGTTTGATCCTTATATACCAAAAATATTACCCAAGTAAATATAGAGTAATAATCAATTATGACAAGGTTATATCTCATTCCCCCTAAACTGAGTACTAAAATTGGAATAAACAGATCCATGGGCAATAATTTTATACACCTGTCAGATTGAATATTCCCTTTGTTTTTAAACGTTGATCTGACCTGTTTGCCCACCTGACAAGTAGGACATAGTTTTTATTTAGAAAACTTTTGTTTAGGTATTCCAGTTACTAAATCTTTTGAACAGATGTTGTTGATGGTTTTAAAATTAAGATGATTTAGTCTTTTATGCCACAACCAGTTTTGATCATTTTAGCTATCATGCAAACATAATCTGACGTCTTATTCTTCTAGTTCATTTGATAAGAATTCCCTACTATACTTCCTGTCAGTAGGGTGTTACTCTACTAATATTTAACAAGATATGCATGTTTTTGAAAATCTACTATATAACCGTTATCACACATCTGACTAATACTAATCAAGTTATAGCATAAAATTTTCACCACTAACACGTTATTAATAGTAAGATTGTCACGGATAATTTTACCATTACCTACGGTTTTTACCTTTGTTGTTATCACCAAATGTGATCTTAGGTCTTGTGCATTTGGTTATGTCAGTCAGAAGTAGGCTGTTGCTTGTCATATGTCTGGAGCAGCCACTGTCCTGATACTAAACAAAATTCTTCCCGGCAGCTGCCCTGATTTACCTACAAATATACATATTTACAGTTGGGTTCGTAGTTAATCAGTCCCTTGGGGATCTATATTTGGGTTATTTTTATGGCTCTCTCGCTTTGTGTCGTAAATAAAACAAATGATTTTGATTTGGAAGACGTCTTCCTGCCTAATGTTGATCCCTTGACTTTAGGAGATGAGTTTTGAAGAGAAATTCTTGACTTTTTGTCAAGTTTTTGTTTACTAGACCGGTTGGCTGCCCACTTTTTGGGCTTAAGTCACTTAACTTTTGGTCAGTTGGCTTAACATACTTAAGTTCATCTTTTAAAGTCAAGTTATCACAACTGTGTTTAGTTCCACTGTCAGTTAAATTACTCTTGACAAAGTTTATGGATTTAAGCTTTCCTTTTACTGGATTCAACTTTTTGATGGACTCATCTGATTTTCCTTTAACCAATCCTAAACCGAATTTGCATCTGACAGGCTTTGCTGACTAATCAGTTGTTTGACGACATCTCCAGATTTTGTCCAAGAACTGACCACGTAGTTTAACATTTGGTTTTAGCAGAAAGAGTTTGAATTGTTTCCTTGAGGTTCTCATTCTTAGATAAGAGCTCGGTTATTTTCAAACCTTCTTGTTTAGTGTTTTAAGATTAAGAAGTTCAGTTAATTTTGTTTTTCAAATTTATTTCATTGAAGGAGTCTGACAACTTCTTGTACTCAATGACCATGTCATTGAGTGTAGTAGTCAAGTCGACTATTGTGAAATCATTAGAGGAGAAGTCAAATATCTTATTGTCATCAGCCATGAAACAATTAGCGCCTTGATCCTCTCTTTCTCTTGATGAGTGGGCACCTGAGTCACTATAAGACCACTTGCTCTTGCTTTCCACTACCAGCGTAGCCTTTTGATCCTTTTCGTTCTTTTTATAATGAAGTTTCTTATCATCCATCTTGGGCTTTTCTGCAGTGCGCCTTAAAGTGACCTGGTTTGTCACAGTTCAAGCATTTCAATTTAGCCTTGAAATCATTTTTATAATAATTATTATTAGAGTTAGAGTGAAAATAAGTCTTCTTTATAAATTTGTCAAACTTCTTGACGAAGGGTGACATAGCATTACTGCTGATCTGCTTAGCAAACTCTACAACTATCTTGGAAGGTGGCTCTTCAGCTGTCACCAGCTCCTTTGTTGAGACAAATGTGGATGACTCCTCTTCATTCCTTGAGTTTATTTCAAACTCATATGCTTTCAGATCGGCGAACATGTCATGCAGCTCAAGATTGTTGAGATCTTTGGACTCCCTTATTTCCATCGTCTTGATGTCCCATTATCTTGGAAGAGCTCTCATGACTTTAATAGAAACCTCTCTATTTCTATATGTCTTTCCTAGAGTGGAGAGTTTAATGATAATGTTGTTGAATCTTTCATCGAATTCAGTCATTGTCTCTCCAAGATGCATCTTAATGATGTCAAACTTCTGTGTGGCAACTATCAACTTGTTTTCTTTGGTTTGGTCATTGTCTTCACAGAGTTGTGTCAATTTCTCCCAAATCTCTTTGGCATTGGAACATGACTTGATCTTGCTGAACATGTTCTTATCAAGAGTTTTGTAGAGAATATCTTTGGCCACATTATCGAGGTTGGCCTTCCTCTTATCTTCAGTAGTCCACTCAAATCTTGGTTTCTCCTTCATCTCAGGAACACCATCTGTTAAATTTGTGGATGTGCTGAGCTTCAGAATCTTCATCGGATCATCAATGATGACATACCACATATCATCATCTTGAGCGGCCAAATGAGCTTCCATCCTGATCTTCGAATCATCATGATATTCTTTTGAGAACATTGATATTTTGTTTAGATGAGACATGATTCAGGTATCTTCTATGCTTGAGAACAGAAAACTTGGCTCTGATACCACTTGTTAGGATCGACGTCAATAATAGAAGTGGGGTTGAATATTGTTGAGAAAATTATCACTTTCAATTCGATCTTAATCCTGTTAGAGATGAAAATATGTTTCTATTCAATCATCGCAAAATCTTGAACGGATTTAAGTGCGGAAATGATTGCTAGATTTGAAGCAGTAAATTATGAACTGCTAGATGCAAAAATGAAATAACAAAAGAGTTTTATGGATGTTCGGAGATAGAACTCATACGTCACCCCTTCTTCTGTTTCCAGAAGGATTTCACTAGAAGACTTTGATTCATATAGCGACTACACAAACCCAGTCAGAACCTAGGACTTAATAACTGCCTGTTCTGAACTCCGAGCTATCACTCACTGTTGAATAGACAACGTTCTGTTCAACTTACAATTATTGAAAATACACTCATGTAGAACGATAAACTATAGCTCAACATAGCTTAGGGAATTACAGAATAATCTTAGAGAGAAAGTAAACAAAGAACTAAGCAATTCAGAATTTGTGTGATCAAGAAGAAGTTCGTCGTTGTACTCTACTACCTTTTTATATGGAGGTGTGGAAACGGTCAAATCTTTTTCTTAGATACGTGTTAGCTTTCCGTTAGATGTACGACAAATGTACATGATCGTACGCAAGAATATATTTGTTGGATTGTGGCGTACCGGATTGTAGTATGCGAAATATTCGTTAGAACGTGGTGTACTGGATAATACTGCGCGGGCTAGTGGAATAATAGTGTACATGGAAGTTGAACATTTGTTGTATTAAGCTGACTTGTTAGACTACTGATAATGAATGTTGTTGTTCGCTATGCTGATGAGTTATGAAGATAAGAGGATGATTCTTCAGACGACTCTTGAAGCAAGGCTGCAACACGCACTTCTTCAGACAACTGCTGAAGTAAGGCATCTGCTCGCGCTTCTTCAGACTACTGCTGAAGCAAGGCGTCTACTCGCGCTTCTTTAGACTGCCGCTGAAGCAAGGTGTCTACTCTCGCTTCTTCAGACTGCTGCTGAAGCAAGGCGTCTACTCATGCTTCATTAGACTGTTGCAGAAGTAAGGCATCTGCTCATGCTTCTTCAGACTACTACTGAAGCAAGGCGTCTTTTGAGTTGTACCTGCGCATTAAAAATTTGCACAACTTAGTTTTATTCACTTATGAATTTATCATTAAAACTATGTCGTATTGATTAAAATTATTTGTATTCACATAAGTTCATTTTAATCAATTAAAACATTTTTCTTATTTCAACTTAATTAATTATTTATCTTTTAATTAATTTTACCTTTTTCTTTATTTAACTTAATATAACACCGATAATTTGTAGGTGATCATAGGATTTATCAACATATAGGATTATCGTGGGAGTTGATAAACTTGCCACGAAGGTTCCTAATAAGTAACATGTTAGAGCGATCATATATAAATGATCGTAGTACTATCAACAAATAGGTTTATTGTGGTAGTTGATAAATTTTCCACGAAGGCTACTATCAAGTCACATGTTTGAGCGATCATATATAAATGATCATGGTACTATCAACATATAAGTTTATTGTGGGAGTTGATAAACTTGTCACGGAGGCTACTAACAAGTAACATGTTGGAGAGATCATATATAAATGATCATAGTACTATCAACATATATGTTTATCTTTATTTTAAATTGGAAAAGTACCTATTTAGATATAGGATTTAGTACCTATTAAGAGATAGGGCTTTGATACCTATCGAGAGAAAGTGTTTTGATACCTATTAAGAGATAGAGTTTTGATACCTATCGAGAGATAGAGTTTACTTACCTATAAAGAGATAGGGTTTTAATAGATCATGTACTTATGATCTCTAGAACTTATAAGTATAATATGGTTTTTGTACCTCACGAGAGATAGGTTTTTGGTACTTATCGAGAGAAGAGTTTTGATACTTATTGAGAGACATGATTTTGTTACCTATCGAAATATAATGTTTTGATAACTATTGAGAGATAGGATTTCCATACTTATCAAGATATAAGGTTTTGATGGATCATGTACTTATGATCTCTAGTACCTATTAGTAGAATATAGTTTTCGCACCTATCGAGAGATGGGGGTTTTGGTACTTATCGAGAGACAAGGTTTTCATATCTATTAAGAGATAGGATTTTAATACCTATCGAGATATAGAGTTTTGATGGATCATGTACGCATGATCTATGATAACTATTTGTATAATAGGGTTTCTTAAATATCAAGATTTACGGTTTTGGTACCTATCGAGAGACAATGTTTTGATAACTATATAGAGATAGAAATTTGATACCTATCGAGAGATAGAGTTTTGATTGATCATGAACATATGATATATGGTACCTATTAGTATAATAGGGATTTCGTACCTATCGAGAGATTGGGTTTTGGTTCATATCGAGAGATAGGGTTTTGACGGATCATGAATGATCGCGATAATTATCAACAAATAAATTTTTAGACATATCGATAGATAGAGTTTAGCGGATCATGTACGAATGATCTTTGGTAACTATTAGTAGAATAAAGTTTTCATGCCTACAAAGAGATACTGTTTTGGTGGATCATATACGAATGATCGCGGTACTTATTGACATAGGTTTTGGACCTATTTCTAGATAGGTGTACGTATTTAATTTCGCCTCACAAATCCTCTTTCTCTCTTTTATCCCGACGTCCTATAAACGTTTTTCTATACACAAGATTTTATATTGTCCTATAAATCTACCAATTTTAGAATCCACTTAACGTCTTTTGTATTAGGGCAAGAAGGAACTAATCCTAACATAGATTTTTCGATTCGAATGCTTTGTCTTTAAGAGCATTTTGTGCGATCTAAAGTTGGTTGGTCTCATGTTTTATCTATCATTTCGAATGCTCCTCCCATGGGGGGACGAATCGAAGGACTTAAAAGTTTAAACACAACTTTTGCACTTTTAGAAAAAAAAAGGTTTTCTATGAAAGCTATGCAATACAACCCCGAGGTTTACCTTCCTCTTGAATCTCACAAAAATTATATAGGAGAACTATCCATGTAGGATGTTGTCCTATCTATTTGAGATGAAGAACCGTAGAGTTTTATATCATAAATCTTTCCTTACTTGTCCCATACATGTTCCAGATTAGTACGTGTTCAAAACGTAATAATCCGATTGACTTTAAGAGTCACCACTTTAGTTTACTTCAAAAAGAAACTAAAGAAAATTAAATAGGTTATTCACGTATTAAGGGTTCGGTGCTTAGTTACGCATGAGGAAATGGTCGCAACAACTATGTTCTATGCGCCTATCGCGTGTGATAGTCTCTACTCTGATGTAGTTGGACATTGTTTATAAAGGTACGTTACACATTTACATTCTGAGTTCATAATTTTTTTGCTTGTGTACGCCCTAACCTTGTCTCTAATCTAGAAAGAGTAATCCTAACTATACTTAGATTCAAATAAAAGGATGGCATCAAGCAATTATAATTCTTGAATATCCATTTATCATGTCTGAAGTCTATTTTAATAGGATATCCTATGCTTAGTCCAAAAGTGATTCTAGACTCTCATTAGATTTTCCTAGATTTAAAGAAGATGAAATGAATCATTGAATGCACTCATTGAGCAAACATATGAACCACAATGTGAACTCTCGTATTTGTTGATTTGTTTGTTTGGTATGGACTGTGAATCCTTGCACATGAAGAACTTCACCAATACACGAGAATGTGGATTAAGAAACGAAGAGATGAATTGGAGCCCCAAGGTATGAAACAACCGAAATCGAAAATTTTCCCAAAAGAATTGGAAAATCTTAAAAGTTTTTTGTGCACGTCGAACATATTTTTAGAAATATTTCGCACTAAATCTTGAAACTTTTCGGCGTTACGAGACACTCGATATAACTTCGCTAAAACGAACATTTTTTCGAAAGTGTTCCAACAATTCAAAAAATTTCCAGGGAGGTCAATAATAATTTTATGAACATACTACGAAAATTTCATATTTTTCTGGGCTATAGTACTCTAGATGTGAGAGTTCCAAAATAAGTTATTTCTCAAACGAGCCCCAAAAGTTATGAAAAAATAATATTCTTGTCTATTTTTGACCATTCTCAAATTTTTGTAATTTTTATAAAATCAATTGAAGGCTCCAATTGAAAGAATAAGGTTGTTTGATATAAAATGAAACCAAACAAGTCCTAAGAAATTTTCCAAAAATTGGAAGAATATAAAATCAGAGGGCCGAATTGGACGTTTACTAAAGTCTAGGGCCAATTAAATCCTAATTTGATAGGATTGACTTTATCGATAGAGACGGGGGTCTGGTTAAGGATGAAGACTTATGAAAAACAGTTTGAAAGAAATCCTGTTAGGGATTTAATTCGCTTTCTATTCTACGCAAAATTGTGTAAACACTTGAAACGGATTCAAGGCGGAATTGTTTACTTGGGTTTGAAGCACAAGATGAAATATGAAAAGATGACAGAAATGAAGAAAACATCAGTTTGTTTATGGATGTTCGGAGAAATTCTCCTACGTCACCCCTTCTTCCAACCACCAGAAGGATTCACTATAATAAAATTCGAATCAAATACAGTTTACACACACTTAGCTCACTATTGAACATAACACTTTCTGTTCAATTACAAGATGAAGAATATCACTCAGCTAAATGTGTTTTGATTCTAGCTCTCTCTTGATTCACACATAGTACAATCAGAAAGCAGCTTCACAGTATGAATTCAGTAAGCAATATGATTGAGTAGTTTCTCTCTCTGCAAAATCAGATTGCTTGTTCGTTGTATTCGCTTGTTCGTAAGGTAGATTGTCCGTTGTCCTTTAGATTTGTTAAATACTGAGCAGGAGCTAACGGTCGAATCTTTAAGAATGATACGTGACACTCTTCCATTGGAAAGCCTCCATTGTACACAGCAGGTTCTGAGAACAAGGATCGTGGCCGTACATCACTGGTAGTGCGCCGAATATTCCATCATGGATGTACCTGCAAAACAAGTAATGTGAGGAAAATTCTCTTACGTGGTATTCCTTGGTTGGTTGCATATAGTTGTTGTACTAATTTTCACTAGAAAGTGGAGCAGGAGTAGGGTACAACTATAGCACGTGGGTAGGTGAAATGCTAGATTCAAGCATACTGCTTAAACTGAGCATTAGACGTATTTCAGTTAGACGGATTGTAAAATTAGTATAATGAAATCACACATCTCCTTTAAATAATAACGTCTATTAGACCGCCTAGTCTAATAGAATTAGACTCACGTCTAATTACAATAACCATTAGACTGCACGTCTAACTCCACTAAGTTAGACTGCATGTCTAATTCCGGTTCTATCTCAGACTTGTCTGAAGGAGATAGACGCACGTCTCAGTTTCACTAATTAGACTACACGTCTAATTATCCAATAACCATTAGACTGCACGTCTAATTCAGGTTCTACCTCAGACTTGTCTGAAGGAGTTAGACGCACGTCTAACTTTCACTAATTAGACTACACGTCTAATTATCCAATAACCATTAAACTGCACGTCTAACTCCACTGAGTTAGACTGCACGTCTAATTTCGTTTCTACCTCAGACTTGTCTGAAGGAGTTAGACGCACGTCTAACTTTCACTAATTAGACTACACGTCTAATTATCCAATAACCATTAGACTACACGTCTAACTCCACTGAGTTAGACTACACGTCTAATTCCGGTTCTACCTCAGACTTGTCTGAAGGAGTTAGACGCACATCTAACTTTCACTAATTAGACTACACGTATAATTATCCAATAATCATTAGACTGCACGTCTAACTCCACTGAGTTAGACTGCACGTCTAATTCCGGTTCTACCTCAGACTTGTTTGAAGGAGTTAGACGTACGTCTAACTTTCACTTTCTATTAGACTGCACGTCTAACTCCACTGAGTAAGACTACACGTCTAATTCTGCACAAATTAGACTATCCGTCTAATTACAAATATATTAGACTGCACGTCTAACTCCACTGAGTTAGACTGCACGTCTAATTCCGAATATCTATTAGACCATCCGTCTAATTACAAGTCTATTAGACTACACGTCTAACTCCGATGAGTTAGACTGTACATCTAATTTCGAACACATTAGACTTACGTCTAATTCCGTGTATTCATTAGACTACACGTCTAACTCCGATGAGTTAGACTGTACGTCTAATTCTTTACATTCATTAGATTACACGTCTAACTCCGATGAGCTAGACTGTACGTCTAATTCTATGCATTCATTAGACTACGCGTCTAACTCCGATGAGTTAGACTGTACGTCTAATTCCGTGTATTCATTAGACTACACGTCTAACTCCGATGAGTTAGACTGTACGTCTAATTCTATGCATTCATTAGACTACACGTCTAACTCCGATGAGTTAGACTGTACGTCTAATTCTATGCATTGATTGCCAAAATCGTCTAATGACCCTCATTAGATCCAAGTCTTATGAAATATTGTTTCAATACACCTGTATCAAAAAGTCATAAGTTATTTCATCATCAAAATCTCAGTGGTTAAATTATCTCAACACTTAGTCAAAATAATTTGACCCGACATAATTTCTGAAGATTGTTTCGAATTTAGAAGTAAATGTCAAAATTGCATTAGGCTGAAAGTTTATGGACTTAATTAATTCAAAATTAAGAATTAATTCCGAAATAAAACTTTCAAGGCAAATTAAAAAAAATCTTAGTTATGAGTTAGTTATGATTATGTAATATTTTTTTTATCAAAAACCATAAACCCTAACCCACGTGAGTAAGAGATAGAATTAAATTCAGTATTAATCCAAAATAAAACCCAAAACATTTTATTTATTTCTCTCTCTAAAACTTCTTCGGCGAAAATCTTTTCTCAACCAAACCCTAGCCCATGGTATTGTTATTACAGATCTAGTTATTTAACAATATTATTTAGTTCGTTTTTGTATGATAACGAACTATTTTATCTTTCGAAAAACCAACACTAAAGAACCAAACCTAAACAACGTAGTAGATAAAGCACTGAACCTTAACAAATCTCCCCTTTTGAACCTGAAAGGTAGCCGATTGTTAGTATAGAAAATATACATTTTCGATGAGATTTTAGGACATTTCGACTTCAGAAAATGGATTTTCAAGGGAAATGTCCAAAAATATCATGAAACCATCATTTCAGGACCCTATAGTTAGTATAATGTTCATTTTGGCCCTAAATGGTGATGTCTGATTTCGAAATGGTAGTTTCAAGACTTGAAATTGTGGTTTCTAGTCCCAAAATGGTGGTTCTAAGATATAAAATAATGGTTTCTGGTCCCGAAATGGTGATTTCGGGACCCAAAATGGTGGTTTCGGTATCCGCAATGGTAGTTTCGGGACCAGACATTTATGATTCAGATATGTATGTGGAAGAAAAAAACGTCATAATATTCTTTTTGGATGAACGACATGAATGGTTTGATGAAATATTTTATGTCACTTAATCATTGAAGCACAGAAACATCTAAATACAAAAACACAGAAGCATCTCCATCTCTATCTCTAGTTACATCCATTTTGATACACTCTCCTAACAAAGTCGAGAACGACCATCAACAAAGAAGAAACAATATTTAATTAAGAAAATCCCTAAGAAGTTGTCTTCGAGATAAAAAAATGAAAGGAATACGACCACAACATCAATAGTGTTGTATTCAACACAACAACAACAACTACCACTAGTAAAAAGTAATATTTAAAGGAAGTTTTAACCGCAGTTAAAAGATAATTTCCCGTAGTTAAAGCCTATTAACTGCGGTTTAAATATCGTAGTCAACTTCCGTAAATAGTTTTGTCGTTAAAAAAATAATAATCAATAAGGGCGGAAAAAATACCACAGTTAATAGTCTACAACGACAGTTTATTAAACTGCAGTTAAAAGTCTTTAACAACGGTTTTAAAAACCGTAGTTAAAGATATGTTTGTCAATAAGAGCTGTAAACTTACCATAATTAAAAGTCACCAGCTGCGGTCATTTTACCGCCCTTATTAAGCAACATATTTTTAACGCGGTAAAATTACCGTAGTAAATAACTAAGGTAATTTTATCCCCTTAATTAATAGTCTTTAACTGCAGTTTATAAACTGCTGTTATAGACGATTAACTGTAGTATTTTTACCGTCTTTATTGATCATATAATTTTAACAGAAAAACTTTTAACTGCGGTAAATTTACCGAAGTTAATAGTCGTATATAAATGATAAAACTCCCCACAACAATAATCTAGAAAATAACCATTAAAATTTATATTTAAAAAAAAACTATTTATATTATATAAATTACACAAAATAATATATATTACTGTAAAAAAAATTAAAATTACATCAAAATATTATTAAAATAAAATTTGATTATATTTAAATATAAAATAATAAAAGGTGATTGAATCAAAATAAATTATCATTCCCAAAATTTATAACAATTTAAATTTACAACAATTTCTCTTCCTCTTCTTCTTGTTTTTGTTTTTGGGTTGAATTAACTACTTCTCAACTCTTCAAAACCTATAAAACATTTAGTTAAACATTTATAAATTAACAACTAATTATAATTTAATAATTATAATTTAGTTTAAATAAGTTTTATAAAAAATAATCATTGAAGCCCTATATAAACATAATTTTCTAATAAATTTAACCATTTAATAAACATAATCGATGTAAATAATTTCACAATCAAATAATATCAAATTTCTAATAATTAGCATAAATTTTTAAGTTTATACACATTATAAATATTCAATAACATTACATCATAAAATAAACATCATTTTAAATAAATTGTCATTTTATGCATAAAATTTTTTTATCTCAACATATCTTCTCATTATGAAACAAATTTTTATCTAACATATCTTCTTATTATGTGATTCATGTTAAAATAACATTCATTTATATTTCTCAAATTATTATATTAGTAAAAAATAAAAGAACCATCATAAAAGAAATCATACCTTATTGATTTGGAGTGCTTGGGCCTTGATAATTTGAATAAACATCTTTGTCATCTCACATATTTCAAATTAAATATCAATGCTTTAATGTAATATTTGATTATTAATCCTTTAATCTAATTTTTCAAAATATTCAAGTATGAGATGTTTGAAGTAAGCGTATGGGGGAGATGGATGAGGTATGATGAAGATGTCAGGGCATTTGTAGTAGAATCCTTAAAATGTATTCTATCTCTATTATAAAGATAAATAACATAAAAGTTGTAAAAAAATGCTTTATCAAATTCCATATCCTTATAATTTTTTAGGGATGATGAACAGTGAATCCTTATAATCCTTATAATATATTTTCTCTTTCATGGCTAACAATAAATATTTAAATATATATGAATAAGTAATTAAGTGGTTGAGGTAGTTGAAAAGTTGGTTGTTTTAATGAATATTTAAATGATATATGGATAAAGATAATGAAGCTGATGTAGAATAATTTATATTTTGATTCTCTAAAATATGGATATTATTATTTTATATTATTTTTAGGGATACAAAATAGGGAAGCGGATACAAATGCCCTAATAGGATAAGGAGGTGAGTGAGGTAGGATGAAGAAGTAATAGAATATGAGGAAGGTAATATGAATGGAGAATGTGAAAATAGAGAGATGTCTCTTTCTCCAGTTTCAACAATAAATATATATATTTAAAAATTTTATAATCTTTGATTTGTTTTAATTAAATTAATAAATTTTATTATATTTAATTTTTTTTGACTAAATATTAAAAATTAATCATATAATTTTATTTTATCCCGTATAAATATACATATTAAAATTGATATATAATTAAAAATTTAATAATATATATATATATCATTTTAAGACTTCTCATAATTTTAACTTGTCACAAATTTATTAATATTTATCTAGTAATTCATTTTTTTTTTTCATAAAAATTAAGATTTATATATATATATATTATATTTATAATTTCTTTTGATGTATTAATCAAATATATTTATAATTATTCACTCAATTTTTAAATATATTTGTTTCTTTAACTCACACTTCATTATATATAACTCATATATTTATTATATATATATAAATATATTTTATTTTATTATACATATTTTATTAAGAATATAACAACTAAAATTATCAATAATATAGTGAAAAAATCTTATTCATATTTTTCTCTCATAATTAAAAACAAATTATTTAACTTTAAATAAATTAGTTATACATTTTTAATGATGAGTAGACTAATTCATTTAATAAGTAATTAAAAAAAATTAACTTATATTAAAAAAATTATTGAGTATACTAATTCATTAATAACTAATTAAAAAATTTAGTTCATATTAAAATATTACATTTACTAAGTCATATTTATATATAACAACACATTACAAAAAAAAAAAATTTGTTCATGATTAATTTTTAAATTTTTTATCACTTATCTAAATTTTATCATTTTGTTAAAATCTTTATAATTTTGTATAGAGTGAGAAAAATTACCGATATTAAAGGTATATAGAAAATACTGTACTGTAATATATTGAAAATATCGATTTTAAGGTATTCTTAAAAAAAAGTAAGGTATAATACAAATACCAAAATTATTAGTATAGTAAAAGTGATGAGATTTTTAAAATTTTTGGATATACTTAAATACCATAATAATATTTATAAATTATAATATAATATATATATATATATATATATATATAATACAATAGATTTGATATTAATTTAATTATTGAAATATAATTTTTGACGTCATCTTCGCAACTGGGTTGAATGTCTCCTTGTAATTTTCTTTATAAAATCAAATTAGCTAATTGACTTAAGATAATTAGTCAACTATTATAAAACTATTAGGTTTTGAATATTTATTTTAAATAATCAAAAAGGAGAAATTGTTAAGTAAAAATAGATAATTAATTAGTAGTATTAATTATCTATTAAACAAGAACCTACTTGTGTTAAATCCTGTACAAATTAAAGAAAACCGGAAGAAAAAGCTGCTCGGCACTTTATTAAGTTAGTATTTTATCAAAGTTTGGTTCGTTTTTATAGAAATCGACAATTTCCGAGGCGCACTCGGTTTTTATTGAAATTGGTAATTTCCAAGACACAGTCATTTTTTTTTATATAAATTGGTAATTTCCAAGGCGTAGTCAATCTTTATTGAAATCGGTAATTTCCAAGACGCAGTCGGATTTTATTGAAATCGGTATTTTCCAAAGCGCAGTCGGTTTTTATAGAAATCGGTAATTTCCAAGGCGCAGTCGGTTTTTATAGAAATCGATAATTTTCAAGGCGCAGTCGGTTTTTATAGAAATCGATAATTTTCAAGGCGTAGTCGTTTTTATAGAGATCGGTATTTCTCAAGGCGCAGTCGTTTTTATTGGGATCGGTATTTTCTAAAGCGCATTCGGTTTTTATGAGATCAGTATTTTCCAAAGCATAGTCGGTCTTTATGAAATCGGTATTTTTCAAACGCAATCGATTTTTATGAAATAAGTATTTTTCAAACGTAGTCGATTTTTATGAAATTGGTATTTTTCAACGCGAAGCCGGTATTTTTTACTTAGGTTTTATTTTAAACAAAGTCGACATTTTTCTTAGATCGGTTTTATATCAAAATTAAGCACATCCGGTAAATTACCAATTTGGTGATACATTGGAACACTTTCAGCTTTATCAAAAGTCAACTTTAGGCTTCTCCAACAATTATTTCTATTTTAGTGCAAGTCTTATGAAGATCTTGTGGCAGCAGTGTCTACCAACCTAGTATAAACTTCCAAAGTACCAAACGAAATATATCTTCAGATGTATGTTCCCCATGCACTGCAAATCCAATTAATGCATTATTGGCATTTTATCATTCAAAGAACAGACAAGATCAAAGGATATACCATTTGATGTACTACTCTGGACCTCAACCAATCAAGATCAAGACAGTGGTCTTATAAAGCAGATATAGCCATTGAGCAGCAAATATATCCGTTGACATCTGCCTACTTAAGAAGACTGAGGTCAACCTGCTTCATCACCTTTTTATCTTCGAACAACTGGCTCTTAAAAACAATCCTTTTGCTATCAAATATTTCAAACTTTCAAAGTTCCATAAGCCTTCAAGTGTGTTATAGTTCTAAAAGTGTATTACAATATTACCTATTCTGTGTGAGTTTTTTAGTATTGTAAGTTGATAGAATCCGTTTCTGTTTAACAGAGAGTGTGTGCTAGGAGTTTGAAAGAAGGCAGTAACTAAGTCCTAGTTGTTCGACTGAGTTGTATACAAGTGTTGTATTCAATCAAATCTTCTAGTGAACATCCTTCTTAAGGTTGAGAAGAAGGGGAGATGTAGGAACTTTATCTCCGAACATCCATAAACATTTCTTGTATCGTGTGTTATTTCCTTATGCATTACTATAGTTTCGCTATGTTGCTTCAAGTCGAAACAAATACTTCCGCACTTGAACTCGGTTCAAGAGTTTGTGACTACTTGTGAAGAATAAAAACCGATAATCAACCTCTAATAGGGTTATTATCAAACGAAGTGTGTGTAAGCGTTCAATTTTGTGAAACTCCCGTCTCCATCGTCGATCCCGATCCTAACAAGTGATATTAGAGCAGCTTGTTGCTATTCTCAAGCACTCAAATATCATCATGGATTCCTTCACCAAGCCTCCTATGTTCAAAAGTGAAGATTTCATTGATTGGAAGTTATGTATGAATGTGTATCTGGCATCGCTGTATGATGACATGTGGTATGTCGTTACGAATGGCTCAATCAAGATTGAGAAGGAAAGATGTGACTAAACAAACGAAGATAGAAGAAAGAACAATCTCGACAACTTGTCTAGGAATGCTATATACGACACTTTGGACAAAAATACATTTGCAAAATTCAAAACATGTTCCACTGCCAAGGAGGTATGGAAGAAATGATTCAACTTAATGAGAGAAACGAGCAGACAAAAGAAAACAAAATCATGGTGGCTACGTAGAAGTTCGACAACATCAAAATGTGTCCCGGAGAAACAATGAATGAATTTGACGAATGCTTCACCAGTAGAAAAAATATGCTTGCCATCTTGGGAAAAGTCTACGGGAACAAGGAAATCATTGTCAAATCCTTGAGGGCTCTTCCTAGTGCATGGAAAATTAAAACAACCGTAATGATGGAATCTAGAGTTCTCCACAACATGTCGCTGTATGATCTTTCTAACGACTTGAAAGCCTATGAATTCAAGAAATGAAGATTAACCATCATCCTCGAATGGAACTAGGGCTCGGGTATCATCTATGGAGCCATCGGTCCCTGACTCGTCAGGTCAGCTGAGCAGTTCAATGAAGATGCAATGGGCTTACTTGTCAAGAAGTTTGGCAAATTTATGAAGAAATCCAACTCATCCTATAACTACAACAACAACAATAATAACTACTCAATGACTACAATGCTAATGTTTGTTGTTTTAATTGTGATACTCTAGGTTATTACGGGTCGGAATGTCGGAAGCAAAGGGGAGACGACAAGAAGCCATCCGATCAGAAATCCTAGGTGGATCATCAACTATCCAAGCACAATAAAGATCAGAAAGCAATGGTAGCAGAAGAGAGCAAAAGAAAATGGGCTCAAAGTTATTCGGACAATGATGATGAAGGAGTTAGGTGTTTCATGGACAACGACGAAGAGGTATTTGACTTCGCCTCTAAAGAGTTCATTAGAGATGATCTAGTTACTGCACTCAATGACATGGTCATTGAGTACAAGAAACTGTTTGTTCGTGCCTCAACTCATCCAGACAATACAATTGGGGAAACAAATGAACTATCCTCTAAGAACGAGAAACTCAAGGAGACAGTTCAACTTCTAACAAAAGAAAATGAAAGAACAAACTACGTGATTGTTGCATAGACTAAGTCTGGAGATGCGGTTAACCAGATGATGAGTCATCAAAGGCCTTCTAACTACATGTTTGGATTATGATATGAGAACAGCAACCCAGACAAGTCATGCAAAGAGTTGAAACCCAAGAAAGGCAAATTTCCTTTCATAAATTTTTTCAAGGGTACCTCAACTAACATTCAAGCAAATCACGATGCAGATGAGTCAGTAACCAAAAGGGAAATAAAATATGTGGAGCCAACCGACAAGTCATAGTGGCTTAGTCCGGAGAGAATGAAAGCCAATCGGTCGGCTGGACATGAATATGACAAACGGTCAACGAGGTATTATCAAAACTCAATCTCAAAACACTACAACTCATCTCAAGGAAAACAGAGAGATGTCAATCCTAATGTAAGCAGCATTATTAAGACTAATACTAGGAGATTCGTCAAAATACTACAAGTATGGATCCCCAAAGGACTGATCAACCGTGGACCCAATTAAATGTGGGTACCAAAATGTGTAAATAGTTTTATCTTGCAGGGTAAACAAGTCAGATACCTGGAGGATTCAGAATGATACTTGGATAGTGGATGCTCTAGGCATATGACCGGAAATAACAAGCTTCTTACTAACACTGTAAAGGAATCTGGATCAAAGATCACATTCGGTGATAACTCTAAGGGTAAAACTGTGGGAAATGGTAAGATTGTCCATGGTAATCTAACCATAAACAACATATTACTTGTTGAAAATCTGTGTTATAACCTACATATCATAAACTAACTTTGTGATATAGGATACACTGTTGAATTTCAAAAACAATCATGCTTAGTTAAGGATCAACAGGGGAGTACCCTATTGACAGGGCATAGGATAGGAAACGTTTATAAGGTAAACTGGAAAAATAAAATACCTAATACTATTTGCATGATAGCTAAGAATGATCAAAACTGGCTTTGGCATAAAAGACTAAATCACTTAAACTTCAAAACTTTTAACTCTATATGCACTAAAGAGCTAGTTGTAGATTTGCCTAACTTTAAGTTTTCTAAAGATAAAGTATGCTCTGCTTGCCAGATGGGTAAACAAATCAAGTCATCTTTTAAAAGTAAAGGAAATATCCAATCTGAAAGATGTTTAGAACTTTTGCATGTGGATCTTTTCGGCCCAGTTAGAGTAACTAGTTTATGAGGCATGTAATATACCTTAGTAATTATTGATTACTAATTTAGGTTCACTTGTGTTATTTTCTTAACTTCTAAAGATCAAGCCACTTTTAACCTGATTAAAATGCTTAAACGAGTGCAAAATAAGAAATAGGTAAATATTAATAGAATTAGAAGTGACAGGGGTACTGAATTTACTAATATGACTCTTTCATGTTATCTTGAGGAATTTAGTATTAGACACGAGTTGTCTAGTGCCAAAACCCATCAGAAAAATGACTTAGTTGAAAGGAGAAACATAACTCTTAAGGAAGCGGCCAGATCTACGATAGCTGACTTTAGAGTGGCTCAAAAGGTTTTGGCAGAGGCTATCAATACATCATGTCATACTCAAAATCGGTAAATAATTAATAAAAGATTTAACTAAACTCCTTATGAAATTTACCATTACAAAGTCCCTAATATCCAGTATTTTAGAATCTTTGACTATAAGTGTTATTTTCATAATAATGGCAAGAATTATTTTACTGTTTTTGATGTTGGCATTATGTTAGGATATTCTAAGTTAGTAAAGCTTATAGAGTGTATAATAATAAAACTTTAACTATTGAAGAATCATCCCATGTTTTATTTTATGAATTTGTCGAAAGTAATACTTCAACACAAATTGATTTTTCTAACAGAATGGAGGATATCAATCTCTAGTCTGAAAGTGAAGATGAAGTTCCGGTCTACTAAAGAATTGCTTATGACCAATTGGTTGATAACGTTGAGGTTCAGCAAGATCAAACCACTTCTCACCAAGTAGTTGACCCCTCGGATATTACCGAGGAAACCGGTCGGTCTAACATTGATGAGCTTACCGGTCAGTCAAACCGTGATTAAATAACCGGACGGTTAGAAAACATTTCAGGACTGAACTTCAAATGGAATAAAAACCATCCTCTTGAGCTAAGTATAGGTATCCCTTGTGCACCTCTTAGGACAAGAAATCAATCATTATATAAATATGCAAATTCGGCTTTCATCTCACAGATTGAACCTAAGAAGGTTGATGAAGCATTGCTTGATCTAGATTAGATTCTAGCAATGCAAGAGGAACCAAACCAGTTCAAAAGAACAAAGTTTGGCATTTAGTTTTAAGACCAGCTAATCAATCTGTGATTTGAACTAGATGGGTCTTTCGAAACAAACTCAATGAAGATAGTTTGATTACCAGGAACAAGGCTAGACTAATGGCCTAAGGTTATAAACAAGAGGAAGACATTGACTTTGAGGAGTCATTTACTCTTGTTTCCAGACTTGAGGCCATTAGAATCTTTCTAACATTTCGTGCATTTACAAATTCCAAAGTTTTCCAAATAGATGTTAAGAATGTCTTTCTTAACGGAATTATAAATGAAGAAATGTATGTTGAGCAACCTCCCGGTTTTAAAAATCCTACTTTAATAAGTCATATTTTTAGATTGGATAAAGCTCTTTATGGTCTTAAACAAACTCCTAGAGCATGGTATGACATTCTTAATAAATTTCTTTTTTATCACAACATTACTATAGGATCTGTTGATAAGACTTTGTTTAGGTTTGAAAAGATTCTCACATATTACTTGTTCAAATATATGTTGATGATATTATCTTTGGGTCAACTAATCCCAAATTGTGTGAAAAGTTCTCCAAGTTGATCACAGACAAATTTATGATGAGCATGATGGGAGAGTTGAGCTTTTTCTTAGGACATCAAGTTCGTCAGATTGAAGGAGGTACTTTCATCAATCAGGCCAAGTATATAAAGGAGTTGCTAAAGAAGTTTGGCATGAAAAGTTGTTCTTCTGCCTCAACACCAATGAGCTCCTTGATCAAGCTTGATAAGGATGAAGATGGTCAAAGTGTTGACATCACTGCATATCGTGGAATTATTGGTTCTCTTCTCTACTTAACAACAAGCAGGCCATATATCATCTTCGCTGTAGGTGTTTGTGGGAGATTCCATGCTAATCCTAAACAATCTCATTATGTAGCTGCTAAAAGAATCTTAAAATATCTTAAGGGCACTCAAAATGTGGGACTATGGTATTCGAAGGATTCCAATTTCAATTTGATAAGCTACTCTAATGAAGATTATGCAGGTTGTAAGGTGGACAGGAAGAGCACTAGCGGAACTTGTCAATTCCTTGGTGATCGACTTGTATCTTGGTATAACAAGAAGTAGACCTCCATTGCAACATCAATGGGTGAAGCAGAATATCTTGCCACTGGAAGTTGTTGTGCTCAGCTCTTATGGATTCAACAACAATTTAAAAATTTCGGTATCCAAGCTGAGGACCAAGCATAATGATATCCGACATCATTTCATTCGAGATCATATAGGACAAAAGCATATTCGGCTAGAATATATGTCAACCGACCAACAAGTGGCAGGCATTTTTACTAAGCCGCTTCTCAAAACTATTTGTGTTAACACAATTTTCATAAAAACATTGTGCACGGATTTAGAGAGAAACCTCTGCTTCTCAAAACATTTTTGTTGCATGATTTCATAAAACATATGTGTGTATAAGTTTATAGGGTGAATAAATGATCAGAAAGATAAAACCGGACGATTTTCTCCTTTTGAAACCGAATAGATCATTATACCGAACAAATTGTAGATAAAATCGAACGACTTAAGCAAACTGGAAATAAAGCCGATCGATTATTTATCTGAACAATTATCGATCGGTGAATTTTTGTCTTTAAACGGATGCGGTTTTTCTTCAGGCCTAAATAACCGATCCCTTAAATACCGAATTTGCAGACAACCGATAGGTTATTTACATGAAATATTTTGGTAGTTTCATCTTCCAATCAAAATGAGACAGCTGACTAGTTTTTATCATTATTTGTCTTATTTATTCCTTCTCAGAAATTAAACAGTCATACCTCAAACAACGTGAAAACTTGTGTCTCAAACTATTCAAACGAATGATAAACATTTATGAAACAGTTACTTTCATAGTTAATGTAACAGTCCGTTTCCTTTGTCTAATAGAATTTAGGATGAATCATAAGTAATAACTTCTCCTATTTAATGATGCCTCCATTAAGAGGAAACACACACATCTAAAGTTTTTTTCCAAACTATATCCTCCTTTGCTCTAGAACTTCCTCTCAAACAAAAAGCTCCTTCTCTCCTTCAAAATTCTAGAAATGGATCCAGCATTTGCTCAGAATACGCTAATCATCGATTTTGATTCCGTTCTATCTATCAAAGATGAAGGAATCACATCCATGTTCAAACTCTTAGAGAACTCTCGCTTGAGAAAATTTCTGGAGGATTTTATGCAATCATCGTTGATGGCATCCTAGAATTTTTTGGAAAAAGGAAGGGTGATTGATGACTCAATCATCATATCATAAATAGAAGGAAGATAGTTTTCTTTCTCCGAAAAAGACTTTGCTAGCTTCTTCAAACTCCCTACGGAGGGGTTCTTAGAGTTCAATCCTTCTCCAAATGACATTATCCACGAAATGTCACTTCTATTCTCAAACACTCCCTCTCATGTCCCAACTCATGGGGTTAAATCCTCTCTCAAAACCGAATATCAAATTCTCAACGCCGTCATTGGTAAATGCATCCTAGCCAAAGAATCCACTTACATCTACTCCAAGAAGATGTTTGAAATGATGATTGCCATAACTAGAGGCATTCTAATAATCTAGTCGAAGATCATCTTTGACAATATGAAAAAGATGATCTCCTCCCCAAGAATGCTGACTAGTTATGTTCCCCAACTCGGCATCTTCTTTTTCTTATTCAATAATCACACACAGGCGTCCGGTTGTAGTGCCAAAACCACCTAAATCCTAAACAAAGATAAAGTTCTTAGTTACATCAACAGGATTCAAAACACAAGGTCTAAGAAGGAATTATTCCCTGGGTCCCTAAGTCACTACATTTAGGATCTATGTCTTTTCTTCATCACGTTAAGATTAAGAAAATGTGAATCGGTCATTTTGTATCATGAACCGGTTATTATGTATTCTATATCGGCTATTTATCTATTTTTAATGAAATTATGGGTTATTAAAAATTAGTTGCATTAACTAAATGTCATAAATAAAATTAAGTCAAATTTTAATTTATAGTCGTTATATAAAACATTTATGTTAAAATTAAATCTTTTATTGGAAATATGTTTTTTCAAAAGAGGCGCCATCTTTCCTCATTAGTGATTTTTGGGAACACGCACCATTAAAGTGACGGTTCAACTTTTGGCAGATTGAAACACGTTTTGGTAAACTTCATTAAAAACGGAATGCATGCCGATAATTTCTCACATCTTATCTGCAAACCCTAAATCTTCTTTCACTCTACCTTCTCTCTAAAAATATCTCTCATATTCATCAGCTCGTCTAAAAACTATTGATATGACTAAAGAATCAATTTTCTCTACGAATATTAAGCATGTAGACTTCGAATCCATTTATGGATCGGGAATTCTGGAGATGGTGCGTGTCTTCCAATGTATTGAATTCTTTGGTCTTAGACCGTTCTTGAGCGACACGAATATTTGTTATGATCTAGCAATATAGGAATTTTTCATATCCGCAAAAGTTATCGGCGACTCCATAACTGCCATGGTAAATAGAACAGAGTTCACAATCACATAAGAACTATTCGCTAAAGGTCTAAAGCTTCTAAGAACCGGGAAGAACTTTTTTGATGAAATAATGTCTCCCAATGAGACGTCCCATATGCAATCTTTATTTTACAATAGCGATTCTCCAGTAAGCTTAAGCGAAAAGAAGAAGGACTTTAAAAGGATCGGTGTAATCAATAGAGACGGGGGTCTAACTATTGATGACAACTTCTAGAAAACGGTTTGATAGAAATCCTGTTAAGGATTAATATCACTTTCTATTCTGTACAAACCCTTACAAACTCTTGAAAGCGATTCAAGTGCGGAAACGTTTTCTCAGGTTTGAAGCTAAGAACCAGTTCGAAAGGAGAAGATATAATGTATGTTCTCAGGTTTAAAGACACAGCAAGTTGTTTATGGATGTTCAAAATAAAACTCTCCTACATCACCCCTTCTTCCAACCACCAGAAGGATTCACTAAACATTCTTTGAATTAAATATAGTTTTCTGGCTAGATAACTGTTGAATAGAACAGACTCTGTTCAACTTACAGAATGTTTGAGAATATCACTCAACTAGATAATGTTTTGATTCTCCCTCTCTCTCTCTCTTGAATATGATGTACAAAATCAGTGGGCAAGCAATTCGTAAGATAGTGTGTAAGATTGACAACTCGTCCGTTGTCCTTGAGGATCTTTAAATAGAAGACAAGTACCAACAATCGAATCTTTTGCATTGTAACGTGGCAAGAACCCATTGGAAAGCCTCCATAGTACATGAGTACATCAGGCTCTATGCACAAGGATCGTGGTTGTACCGAACTGGTAGTGCGCCGAATATTCTTCTAGAATTATCCTGCAAGGAACAAGTAGTGAAAGAATATTTACTTACGTGGCATTCATTCATTGGATGCAATTGGCTGTCGTACTGATCTGCACAGATCAATGGAGTAGGAGTAGCATACAACTAGTTGTTCGTGGGTAGACGGATGCTAACTTCAAGCAACTGCTGAAGCGAGGCATTAGACGTGCTCCATTAGACGCCTTACATCTAATAACGAGATCCATTAGACCACCAAGTCTAATGGAGTTAGACTACAAATCTAACTACGTGTCTGTTAGACTGCACGTCTAACTACGTGTCTGTTAGACTACACATCTAACTACGTGTCTATTAGACTCCACGTCTAACTACGCGTCTGCTAGACTGCACGTCTAACTACGTGTCTGTTAGAATACACGTCTAACTACGTGTCTGTTAGACTACTTATCTAACTACGTGTCTATTAGACTGCACGTCTAACTAACAGTGCGTCTAATTAGCTTGTTTCTAACTAAGTTTAACTTAGCATATCTTGATGCACCTACACAAAAGCAATTAGACGACTTATCTTCATTCTTAATTAAAGTTTTACTAATACATTATTAAAATATCGTTAGTCAAACTAATTTCACCCAACATACTTGAAGTACGAGTACCGTATTCTGTGCGATATCGCGGCTAAAGCGCTGCAGGGAAGAGGTAGAAACTTTAACACAATCACTCAATCTAAGTTTGATATGATGAGTGCGATAATTAGAGGCCATAACATCAACTGGGGATTCGTCCTATTCAACATTCTGAGCGAAATGGTGTCTCCACACACAAAAAGAAGTCTGGGGTTCTCAATCCAAATAGGACAGATTCTGAAGTACTTATACATCCCGACCAGTCCAGGTATTTCGGAAAACCTTAAAAAAATGATGACAGCTGCAAATGTTGGTAAATACATTACTAGGGGTAAAAGATTAAAAGAGTCTACCTCCGAAGCCTCTAGACAGTAGTCCAGCTATAAAACTTCTGGTATGAAAACGGCAGGAGAGAGATCAGTGGGCGGATCGAAGCGTATTAATACTTCCACTCGTGTCCCGTCCTCAAAAAGACTTAGATCGAATGTTGAGTCTACCTCTAGCACGAACAACGATGCAAGAACAAGACCTAGAGAGACTAGTGAAATCACCTCATCTCGAAAAAGAACTCGATCTGAGGTAAATATCCAGACTCCCCCTCTATTTAATGCATCACCTTTACTGGTTGAAAGTACAACTCCTTCTAATGCGATTGAGCCTACAACTTTAGAGGTTCAATAGGCTACTGTGAATAACAATCAAATGCCCCTCGATTAATGTCTCTACACCAAAGACTATTGATCCTACTGTGAATAACAATCAAATGCTATTGAAACTGAACGGTTAGAAGTACTACAAACCGACCGACCAATTGAAGGTGCCCAAAATGAATGGTTAGAAGAATAGAAAACTGATCGGTCTGAAGTAGACATAATCGGTCGGTCCAATCCTCTACAAACTGACCAGCTTAATCCTTATACTACCGGTCCGTCGGATAATCTTAAAACAGATTGGTTAGCCGAACCTCAAACCGACCGGTCAAATAATGTTGTTGAACCCGACCGGTTAGATGTTGCTGAAACCCATCACTCTGACATTGATCAAGCCATTCCGAAGAGATACGAACTCCAGTAATGGCTTCCTCAACTGCTGATATTAAGACGACTATGATAGCCTCAAATGTAAGAAGCATCTCCATTCCAATATTTCCACAAGAAATCTTGCATACTTCTCCTCCTCCAAATGAACATTCCATTAGAAGGGCACTAGTTGAATCTTTCTACTCATTTGCTTAAATGAGAACAACAAGACAACTTGAGATTAGAGAACCAATTCCAGAATCTGAACAAGCGGAAGACGTTGAGCCAGGCAAAGGCAAGCCATACAAAGATATTGTCGCTCCTACTCCTGACTCACCTCTTGATGTCACCCTAGAGGTACAAACATCCATTCATCTAATTCTTGAACAGGTTGAAGCTGAGGCTATGATGAAAATTGAATTTTCAACTCTTGGGAGAACCTTAGATTGGAAACTAATTTCAATGAATTATTCCCAAATCTAGCAGATAATGAGAAATGGTCAACACTGTTGGAATTGAAGGAATCAATCTTCCCCATTACTAAAACAAGGACTATCGCTGCAGCTCTCAAAAATAGTGAATTCGTAGAAGCTTATGCAAGGGGCTGCGTGATTTTTCCTACTATCAAGGCATGCTAGATGAACTTTAATCCTACCTCCGACATAACAAAAACAGATACAGAAGTAATTAATCATCTTAATGACCTAATGGAGAGGTACATAACCACTACCCTCAAATATGTGGATGACGGCGAATGTTCTAACTCGGAAGAAACGGGAATTCTTTCTCATCAAACCGATTTAAATCATGACAACGACAATGAACCTTTGAACTTCATTGAAGAGATGCCTCCCCCTCAAGGCGAATTTCAACCTATCAAAACCGCGCCAATCATTAATGAAGAAACTCATAAATAACGGACAAATGTAGAACACCGTAAAAATATCATTTGGGCTAAGAGAAACTCGATTGATGACTTGGGCAACACAACTCATGCCTTCTTCCCATAATTGCTTTGGTATATTCTTCATATGCAGTAACAACTTAAATGTCTCTATAAGGTGTCGAATCTTTCTTTCGACAATCTATTATGTTGTAAGGTATTAGGACATGAGAGTTCTCTTTTTATGTCATTTTGCCTACAAAATAATTCAAACTCTTTTGAGCAAAATTCTCCACCATTATCTGTCCGCAATACTCGTATTTTCCTATCTTGTTCTCCTTCCACCGTCTCTTTGAACTCGAAAAATATTGAGAACACTTTGAATCTCTCTTTCATGAAGTACACCCAAATGAACCTAAAGAAATCATCCACAAACAGTGTTAGGATCGAAGACAACAGTAGAAGTGTGGTTAAATATTGTTGTTCTATTTTCACAAAAATTTAATTCAATCCTATTAAGGATTGAAAATCTATTTCTATTTTTGGAAAAATTATAGCAAAATCTTGAACGGTTTCAAGTGTGGGAAATGTTTGCAGGATTTGAAGCGGCATATATAAGAATGAATAAATCAATGAAAAGACAACACAAGATTTTATGGATGTTCGGAGATAAAACTCAATCACCCCTTCTTCTGTTTCTAGAATGATTCCACTTGAAAACTTTGATTTGTATAGTCGCTATACAAACCCACTCAGATCATAAGTCTTAACACTTGCCTGTCTTAACTTCTAGCTCTCACACAATCTTGTTATACATACGACTATCTATTCAACTTACACAAGTAAAATGTTTATCAAATAATACAAATGATTATCGCTCAATGTATATCGTCTTGTGTATGCATAACGTAGTCACTTTTGATGAACTGACTAAGAGCCGACAGAGAGAGAGGCTTCACCGTTGTTCTCTGATGCTTTTTTTATGCTTGAGGCATGACAACTGTCAAATCCATTTTGTCAATACGTGGCAACAATACGTTTTTCATATGCCTGACGTACGAGATTTTAGTGCGCAAGAGAATGAAATATCCATTTTATCGTTTTGCATGTCAGAGTAGAGTGTTGGTTGTACATTTTGTCGTATTGTAGTTTATGAGTGCTCAACTGCTTGACTCAGCTAATAAACATTCAGCTGATGTGGAACTCAGCTGATAGAGAGCTCTATTGATGAGCTACTGTGCTGATAACGAACTCAGTTGTTGATCAGCTCTACTAATGACCTACTCTACTGATAGAGAACTCAATTGTTGATCAGCTCTACTGATAGCGAATGTTCAGCTGATGGAAAACTGGAATGAAATTATTTCTATTGAAATTTGTCGAAATAAGAACACTATTACAAACTTATATAAAGTAAAAACAAAATTTAGACATTAAACTAAGAGATATGAAAAGTCTCATTTACTAGAGATAAGAACAAGAAGCTTGGGCAATCTAAAAGATTCTAGAATAACAAAAAGACTCTTTAATTATTATTATTATTACTTTAATTTCTAATAATTATCTCACATGTGAGATTAAAATTCAACAAAAAAAAGATTCAAATGTTGGTAATAGAAGCTAGGAAACCATATGATCATGCATAAATCACTAATTCTGTGAACAATGATATAAGTGAGAATTTCCGATCCTAGAAAAACAACTAAGAAAATAAGGAATGTAGCAAATGAAACATTATAGTTCTAAAAATACAATAGAACTATTCCAGATAGATTCATTGTCACATGATATCTGTCAAGTGAACCTTAGTGTCACACAATACTTCAACACTTTAACAAGTATTCAAAAAATTGACATATTTCTATTAGGACTCAAAAAGAGATGGATGAGGTAAGAGGACTGTTGAGTTATGTAGTCTACACTTATAATAAACTCTACATTGTTAATTAGAGTTTATTGGGTTTGTATTTGGCTTTGAGCGTGGGCCTGACCAACAGTTATTTAAATTTATTACCTGAATATTTACGTTATAACTATAATTATTAAGGGTTTACATAAGTGAGACATAATTCTAGAGAGATAAAGTGTGAGGCAAAAACTTTATATTCCTTATTTTTTTTCATAGTGATATCTAGTGTCGACTGAAGTGTACGTAGCTCATTTTGAGTAAATCACTATAAATCTGTGTCTTCTTGTGTTCTTCTTTCTTGAGTTTTTTACAGATCATTTCAAGTAGGTCGGATTTGGGAGATACAAATCTTAACAATTGGTAACGATGGAAAGTGAGGACAGTATATGACATGGGATTGGAAGATTCGATGGGACAGATTCTGCCTTCTGGAGAATGCAAATTGAAGATTATCTCTATGGAAAGAATCTTCATGTTCCTTTGAGTGAGAAATCAAAGAAGATGGATGAAGCTGAATGGAAACTCCTTGATAGACAAGTTTTGGGAGTTGTCCGATTGACGCTAGCCAAGACGGTTGCTCACAATGTAGCAAAGAAGAAGACCACAACGGATCTAATGAAAGATCTTTCTGACATGTATGAGAAACCATCTTCCAACAATAAGGTACATCTAATGAAAAGACATTTTTACTTAAGAATGGTTGATGCTACTTCTGTCACTACACATTTAAATGAATTCAATACAATTGTGAATCAATTGCTATCTATTGAGATTGATTTTGGGGATGAAGTTAGTACCCTGATTTTGTTAGCATCTCTAACAAATAACTGGGAACCTATGAGGGCAAAAATTAGTAATTCAGTTAGAAATGCTAATCTGAAATTTGTTAAAGGTAGAGATCTTATTCTTGCTGAAGTGGTTCGTAAAATTGATTCTAGAGAAACGTTTTGCTCTGAATGTGGAAAACAAGGCAGAGGTAATGATATAAATTTCAACCGAGGTAAGATCAAATCTATGTCGAGGAGGAGGAGGAGTCAGTCCAAGTCTAGGTTGATATTTGAGTGTTGGAATTGTGTTAAACATGGTCATTTAAAGAGGAACTACAAAGCACCGAAAAAAACGGTGATGATAAAAATGATGCAGCTAACGTTGTTAAAGAATCTATCACCGATGCGTTACTTATGTCTATTGATAACCCGATAAATTAATGGGTTTTGGACTCGGGAGCGTTTTTCCACACCACTACTCACAAAGAATTAATGGAAAATTATGTGGCTGGAAACTGTGAGAAAGTTTATCTCGTAGATGGTGAGCCACTGGATATTGTTGGCATGGGGAACATCAAATTGAAGATGGCAAATGGTTCATATGTAAGATTAATAAGGTGAGACACATTCCAAGTTTAACGCGCAATCTGATTTCTATTACATAGCTTAATGAAGAAAGTCATAATTTCAATTGTAGAAATGGTGCATGGAAGGTGACTAAAGGAGCAATAGTTGCTGCTCGAGTTCACAAAATTGGAACGTTATACACGACTTCAACTTGCAGAGAAATAGTTGCTGCTATAGTTGATGACTCGAAGAATAGTGGGTTGTGGCATTGCAAATTGGGCAATATGAGCGAAAAATGGATGAACATTCTTTTGAAGAATAAACAGATTCCAGAACTGAAGTCTATTGAACATCAGTTATGTAAAAACTGCATTCTTGGAAAATAGAAACGAGTGAGTTTCTTAAAGATTAGCAAGGATCTCAAGAAAGAAAGGCTAGAGTTGGTATACACTAATGTGTGGGGACCTGCTCATGTTTCTTCTATTGGCGGATCACAATACTACGTGATGTTTATAGATGATTCGACAAGAAAGGTATGGGTATATTTTATGAAACACAAGTCTGAAGTATTTTCTATTTTCAAGAAATGGAAGGCTTTGGTTAAAAACGAAACAAATCATAAAGTTAAGTGCTTGAGATCCGACAATAGAGGTGAATATATATCAATTCACATTTCAAAGAGTATTTTGCTGTGAATGGGATCAGTATGGTGAATATTGTTCCCCAAACGCCTCAAGATAATGGAGTAGCTGAACGAATGAATCGAACATTGAACGAGCGTGCTAGAAGAATGAGATTCCATGCAGGGCTTTATAAAACTTTCTAGGCAGAAGCTATCAATACTGCTTCCTATTTGATAAACAGGGGACCCTCGGTTCCTCTTGAATTCAGAATTCCTAAAGAAGCCTGGAGCAATAAGAAGATAAACCTTTATTATTTGAAAGTGTTTGGTTATTTATCATATGTTCATATTAATGAATGTGATAGGAGAAAGCTTGATCCAAAGTCTAATAAATGTTTTTTCATTGGTTATTGTGATATCGAGTTTGGTTATCGTTTTTGAGATAATCAAAATCGGAAAATTATTCATAGTAGAAATGTCATCTTCAATGAATAGGTTCTTACAAAGATTGTTTTGGGAAGACATCAAATGGTGATTCCAAGTTGTAAGAGACTGGTACAGTCGATTTGAGAGAATTTTTCAGCTGGATATACACCGACTGTCGAAGAAGAACAATGTGTTGTTGAAGATGAAATGGTTGAGAACGTGACCCTAGAGGTAAATCAACAAACACCGGTTATACAGTTGAAAAGATCGTCAAGGAATCGAAAACCAGTTGAGAGGTGGTCTCCATCTCTAAACTATATCTTATTGACAGATAGAGGTGAACCTGAATTCTATGAGGAAGCAATACAATCTGATGGATCGGTTAAGTGGGAGTCTGCGAAGAAAGATGAGATGGACTCTTTGACGTTGAATCATAATTGGGAGCTCACTGAGCTGTCAAAGGGAAAGAAAGAACTTTACAACAAATGGATCTTTAGGATTAAATAAGAACATGATAAAACCATGAGGTACAAGGCAATGTTGGTTGTGAAAGGATTTCAATAGAAAGAAGGTATTAACTATAATGAGATCTTCTCTTTAGAAGTTAAATTGATGACAATCAAAACTATTTTGAGTTTGGTTGTGAAAGAAGACATTCATCTTCAACAAATGGATGTCAAAACTACTTTTCTTCATGGTGATATAGATTAAGAGATTTACATGCGACAACTAGAAGGATTTGAAATAGAAGGAAAAGATGAGCTTGTGTGTAAACTTCAGAAAAGTTTGTATGGTTTGAAACAGGCTCCGGGACAATGGTATAAGAAGTTCGATAGCTTCATGAAAAATAAAGATTTTCTGAGGTGTGAAGCATATTATTGATGCTATATCAAGAGTTTGATAAATTGTACATTATTCTGCTACTCTACATTCATGACATGTTGATTGCTGAAAAAAGCTTGTATGAGATTAAAAAGCTGATAGGATCGGTGCAATAAATAGAGACCGGGGTCTGACTATTGTTAGCAACTTCGGATTAACGGATTGATAAAAATCCTGTTAGGGATTAATATCAATTTCTATTCTTCGCAAACCTTCACAAACTCTTGAAACGATTCAAGTGCGAAACTGTTTGTTTAGGTTTGAAGCTTTGAACCAATGAATGATGAAAGACAGAAGGTAAAAATACAACAAGTTGTTTATGGATGTTCAGTGAAAACTCTCCTATGTCATCCCTTCTTTCAACAACCGGAAGAATTTCACTAAAATTCTTTGAATCAAATACAACTTACTGAATAGGAAACAATCTGTTGAACAGAACAAACTTTGTTCAACTTACAATATGATCAATAATATCTCTCAGCTAGATAGTGTTTTTGATTCACTCATGAACTTGGAAAAATGATGTACAATTAGTAAGTGCAAGAGTGATGAGTAAGTACAATTAGTAAGTCTAATGGAGTTAGACTACAACGTCTAACTACATATAACTTCAGACTAATCTGAAGGAACTAGTCTTGCACGTCTAACTACGTATCTGCTAGACTGGCACCTAATGGAGTTAAACTGCAGCGTCGAACTACATATCACTTTAGACTAATCTGAAAGAGTTAGACTAGCACGTCTAACTACGTATCTATTAGAATGGAACGTCTAACTACGTATCTGTTAGACGGACACGTCTAACTACGTATCTGTTAGACTTGCACGTCTAACTACATATCTGTTAGACTGGAACGTCTAACTACACATCTGTTAGACTGGCACGTCTAACTACGTATCTGTTAGACTAGTACGTCTAACTACGTATCTGTTAGACTTGCACGTCTAACTATGTATCTGTTAGACTGGCACGTCTAACTACATATCTTTTAGACTTGCACGTCTAACTACGTATCTTTTAGACGAGCATGTCTAACTACGTATCTATTAGACTGACACATCTAACTACGTATTTGCTAGAATGACACATCTAACTACGTATTTGTTAAACTTGCACGTCTAACTACGTATCTGTTTGACCGATACGTCTAACTACGTATTTATTAGACTTGCACGTCTAACAACGTATCTGTTAGTCTTACACATCTAACTACGTATATGTTAGACTTGCACGTCTAACTACGTATCTGTTAGACTGACACGTCTAACTACGTATCTGTTAGACTTGCACGTCTAACTACATATCTGTTAGACTAGAACGTCTAACTACACATCTGTTAGACTGGCACGTCTAACTACGTATTTGTAAGACTAGCACGTCTAACTACGTATCTGTTAGACTTGCACGTCTAACTATGTATCTGTTAGACTGACACGTCTAACTACATATCTTTTAGACTTGCACGTCTAACTACGTATCTTTTAGACTGGCATGTCTAACTACGTATTTATTAGACTGACACATCTAACTACGTATTTGTTAGAATGACACATCTAACTACGTATTTGTTAAACTTGCACGTCTAACTACGTATCTGTTTGACAGATACGTCTAACTACGTATTTATTAGACGTGCACGTCTAACAACGTATCTGTTAGTCTTACACATCTAACTACGTATCTTTTAGACTTGCACGTCTAACTACGTATCTGTTAGACTGTCACGTCTAACTATGTATCTGTTAGACTAACACGTCTAACTATGTATCTGTTAAGACTAACACGTCTAACTATGTATCTGTTAAACTGCCAGGTCTAACTACATAACTGTTAGACTGGCATGTCTAACTACGTATATGTTAGACTTGCACGTCTAACTACGTATCTATTAGACTGGCACGTCTAACTACGTATCTATTAGACTTGCACGTCTAACTACGTATCTGTTAGTCTGGAACGTTTAACTACGTATCTGTTAGAATAACACAACTAACTACGTATCTGTTAGACTGACACGTCTAACTACGTATCTGTTAGACTGACATGTCTAACTATGTATTTGTTAGACTTGCACGTCTAACTACTTATCTTTTAGACTGTCACGTCTAACTACGTATATGTTAGACTTGCACGTCTAACTACGTATCTATTAGACTAGCACGTCTGACTACGTATCTATTAGACTTGCATGTCTAACTACGTATCTGTTACACTGGCACGTCTAACTACGTATCTGTTAGACTTCACGTCTAACTAGAAACACATCTAATTAACCTACTTAGACCACGTCTAAGTTAGCCAGATCTGATGTACTTGAATAGAAACAATTACACGACTTAGCCTCTTTCATATTAAACATCATTAAAACTCAGTTGATTAATATTTAATAATTTCTAAGTTAATTAACTCTTCACTTAGTTTTTCCCAACAATTTTTTCTGAGTTAATTAACTCTTTACTTAATTTTTCCCAACACGAGCTCAAGAAAGAGTTGTCTGAAAAATTTGCAATGAAGGATTTGGGTGCTGCAAAATAAATCATTGGGATAAGAATTTTCTACTATGAAGAAGTTCTCAAGCTTTCACAAGAAGAATATGTAAAGAAAGTTCTTAGTAGGTTCAACTTGTATGATGCAAAACCAGTTACTACCCCTTAGCTAGTTACTTTAGACTATCTAAAGATCAGTCGCCTTCAACAGAGGAGGAGAAAAATTACATGGTCAGTGTTCTGTATGTCTCTGCAATTAGTTGTATTATGTATGCAGTTGTTTTCACAAGACCAGACATATCACATGCAGTGGGAGTTGTTAGTAGGTTCAGAAGCAACCCGAGTAGACAACAATGGGAAGCAGTAAAGTGAATACTACTATACTTAAGAGGAAGTACGGGTCTCGCTTTGTGTTTTCGAAAGTCTAATATGGGTTTGGAAGGTGATGTTGATAGTAGGAAGAGCACAACAGGGTACATTTATACTCTGGGAGGTACTGCAATATGTTGGGTTACAAAATTGTAGAGGATTGTTGCTCTTTCTAGTTGTGAGGAAGAGTATGTTTCTATGACAGAGGCTGCTACGTTTAAGATGTGGTTACAACCCTTTTTGCGAGAATTGGGTCAACACTACGAGGGAAGTGTGTTGCGATGCGACAGTTAGAGTTCCATTCATTTGGCAAAAAATCTTGTTTATCATGGCAGGACGAAGTATATACAAGTTCGTTATCATTTCATCCAGTTAACTTTAGAAGATGGAGTATTAGTTCTTGAGAATATTCCTGGAACTGAGAATCCAGATGATATGTTGACGAAAGCTGTGACAAATGAGAAACTGAAGTTGTGTGCAACTTCAGTTGGTCATATTCGTTAAGACACCAGATGGAAAGCCGCTACCGATCGAGAGATGATGAAATTAGTCTCTAAGTGGGAGATTATTGAGTTATGTAGTCTACATTTATAATAAACTCTTTATTGTTAATTAAAGTTTATTGAGTTTGTATTTGGTTTTGGGATTGGGCCTGACAAAAAGTTATTTAAGTTTATTACCTAAATTTTACCCTATAAATATGTGATTATTAAGAGTTTACAGAAGTGAGATATAATTTTAGAGAGATAAAGTGTGAGACAAAAACTATGTATTCCTTCTTCTTCTTCATAGTGATATCTGGTGTCGGTTGAAGTGTACGTAGCTTATTTTGAGTGAACCACTATAAATTTGTGTCTTCTTGTGTTCTTCTTTCTTGAGTTTTGTACAGATCTTTTCAAACAGGTCGGATTTGGGAGATACAAATCATAACAAAGACAAATCCTTAGTGTGAGAAAGTCGAAAGAAAGTAATGACGAGAACTGAAGAAGCGATTAATACTCCACAATTACAGAGGTCTGCCCTTGCTGCCTAAGGAACTAACTCTAGTGCCAATTCCACTAAATAACAACAATGAGGAAGACCATGGTGTGATTAATGTAGCAAGTTTGGACATCGCAGAAATTTATGGAAAAGCAGTATATTGAAAGCCAAACAATTTCACAAATACCGACTAAAAAAAAATCGCCATTTGCTGCTGCTTCAACCCATCTTTCATGTCCCTAAAATACTTATGATGTGAATCAGTTTTAATTGTTACCTATCGGTAATCTGATAAGTAGAATGCCCTCTAAAGTTCTCAAATTTAAAGGAACTCTCCAAGTACTCCAAAAATCCCATCCACACTAAATTAATCATTTCAAATATTAATAAACCTTAAGGCAAAATTAGTTGGTTTGTTTATTAAATTCATTCAACTTGTTTTCCGTTTCAACATAATTTCGGCCAACCACCGTAATCTTTCGTCTCCCTTATGCCATTTATTCATTTTCCCATTTATTTCTCTTTAATTTTTTTTAATCTCTTTATTTTCCATTCTTAACAAATATTTTAAAACGATTTATAGTCGGTCTAGATTAACTTGTTTTCTTTCTTTTAGCACTCCTAGCAAGTTCATTCCATTTGATACCAAGCAACGAATAAGCTCCCATGCATGACATAACCTTCGACGAGAAATACATCGTTTGACAATAATGACACCCCCCAACAGAGCTGGAAAAGGTCAAGATCGAGCTTTCTGAATCTAGATCTAAAATCAAAACTCTACAAGCTTAGATGGAGGCGTGTTCCTATCGTACTCCCCTATAACCATTGAAAATTCCACCTCATATCGTCAAATGCTTATTCTCCTTGATAATATGAGAATAATCAATCAATATACCATCTTAAATATTTTTCATTTCTCTGGTATAAATCTCCTATTTGAGAGTGAAATTATATTTGCATTAAACCTTGTGTATTGTGCAAGTGCAATATAGTTTGTAATATTGCAAATGGTCAGTGTTGCAAATATTATTGTCGATCGAATAATATTTTTTAAAATAATTTTCAATTCCAAAATTAAAATCTTTATTTGAGAATTGCAACTAGATTTACATTATGTAATTCAAATATCATATTTAATATTTTACCTTATTTAACTAGTAACAATATTTGTATTAACTAAATATTTATTATTTCTACCTACTTCCAACAACCCATGTAATTGTTAATTATCCACAACTTACTTTCTTTAATTCATCTTCTATCTCTATATTCTATCTATCATTTTCTTCATCTCTATTTATATCTTCTCTCACTTTCTTTTAGAGAATCTTCATACTTTGATCAACAACATCAAAAACTTTAAAACATTTTACAAAACATAAAGATAAACAACTCTATACTCTATATCATTTGTATATAAATATTTATTATTTTTATCATTGATTATATATATAATGCATATTATATAAAAATAAAAATGTGCTCTAATCGGGTTTGGATGTATAATAAACAACGAGGATGCATGGAAAAATATTTAAAAGGTTTGCAGGAGTTTATTTTATTTTCCACAACTCAACTTGGTTATATATATGTTTAAAAAAATCAAATGTGATAATATAAAATGTCGTATGCAAAAGTTTGTTACGTCTCATTTGTGCCATAATCATTTGATTAAGTATGGATTCATGGAAAACTATTATACTTGGTGAACGTGTTTAAAAACACCAGCCCCGTAGAAATTTTTTTTTTGACTTATAAGAAATAAATTTTAAATATAAATATCTCTTCGAAAATTTTGAAATAAAATGAAATCAAGTTAGGGAATGGTTTAAAAACAATTTTGTGACTAAAGAGTCTCCATCTAATTTTTTTTTTGTAAAATTAGAAAAAAAAATTGTAAATAGATTTTTTAGGGGTTCGTTGTTTGATTAGATATGAAAAAAAGTCTTTGATAGCTTCATGTGATTTGTCCGACTCTAAGGTTTTTAGGAAGTGGCCTTAAAATCCGTACTATCTCTAGTTGTTTATTGATATTCGCATTCATCTTTGATGGATCCTTGTTACTATCAATCACTTCCCACTTTAGGTTGATTTTGTTTGCTTTAGTTGTCGACCTGATTTCAACTGATTTTGGTACCACCTTTCATGCACGAGTAGTTAGTGTGATGGACGAAGGAGTAACCTTTTCATTTTCATATTCTCATAGAATAATGCTTCTTTGAGAGCTCTCTTCCATTTCTTATGCTAAGTAGAGATAGTTTTGATTTTGATAAAATCAACACTAATTAGGGAAAGAAGTTCCTCAGTTGGGAGACCATCATCGTCTACTTATATGGCGATGATACCATGTTTCAGAAGATGATTTTAATGGCATTTTATGTAATTAATTTTCAACTATCGGTTAAATTTTTGCAAACTTGACTAGCAACTATGTTTGCAGTACTCTAAAATGAGTGTGAAATTGCAATAATTCTAGCAATTACTCATTTAAGAAGTTATTTTATATTTTATTATAAATTTATTGACACTTTATGTAATTAATTTTCAACTCTCGAGTAAAACTTTGCAAACTCAACTAGCAACTATTTGTATTACTCTAAACTGAGCACATAATTATCACAATTCTTGTAATCAATCATTTTTAAAGTCATTTTAGACAATATTGTAGATCTAATAGAATTTTATGTAATTAATTTAACTCTTGGGCAAAATTCTGCAAACTTGACAAGTAACTATGTTTATATTACTCTGAACTAAGCACAAAATTATAATTATTTTCTCAGTAACTCATTTTCAAAGTCATTACAAACATTATTACAGATCCAATGATATTTTATGTATTTAATTTTCAAATTATACTAACAATCAATAATGCCCTATTCGAATACTTGTTTTTTCATTATCTAGAGCTAAAATATTGCAGAATATAAAAATAAACAATATACAAAATAATTTGCAACTTAGTTTCCTATACCTATAAAATTATAACATCAAAACATGTCATCTTCTAACTGTTATATACCTTCTACAAGTTTAACATATCTATTTGTACTTTGTCTGATTCACTTTGTAATCTTTACTTTCATCCGAGCCACTTCCACTTAAATCACTTTCTACTTAACCGTCCAACTCAAGATTCATAACATTTGGATCTCTCAAATAGTTGACATCATATAATATAAAATTCATGAGAATATACAATTATATGGTTGGATACTCATGTTGATACTCCACTTCATTTTTTCATATTTTTTCTATCTTTCCCCTTGCTTTTATTTTACAAATGGTCATCCATTCAGAATTATGACGATTTAATGTGGTTTGATAGTTCGAATAGTAAACTTATATAGCTTGTTAAGCAATAATAAATGGGTCGTATTTATCGTGTCTTTATTTTATGTTTATGTCAATAAATCTATAAGTCTCATTAACTCTAGTACCCCTAGTATAATCAAACCATAAACATATAAATAGAACAATTTGTACACATGTACTAGGATATTCTAATTCAATAATCTGCTCCAGAAGTTCATAGTAATCAACATCATTTACATGAAAGCAAATACTACTTTTATTATTGATTTATTAAATTCGAAATCACCAGCCCTCCACTTAAAGCCATTTATGAAGTATGTTGAATATGTGGTTGATTGACTTTTTAGACTAAATGAGATGAAATAAGATAAATCTTTGTTAAGATTCCCCCTTTGTTCTTGTACAATTTTCAAATTAAAATAGAATAATCACATATAATATCAATCATTAGCAATATATTTCAAATGGATATTAAAATCATTAGTTCATCAACATTGATCGAAACCATGATGAGAATTGACAATCTATTTCTATCAGATCAAATCCAGCATTCATGCCACAAAAGTGCTACAATTTTGAAATTAAATTAAGTTGTTATATTCATGATTGAAGTTAACATTTAATCGTTCATTACCTATAATATGGATCCACCTCTAGACAATTGAATAGAACTTACGTGTCAACTTAACATTCTTGATTAGTCATAAATCTCTTGGTTGAACCACCACTTCCATGTCCAAGATAATTGAAAGTAGAAATCTGTAGTTTAGTTTTATTGACTATCCCTTTTGTGTTCCTTTGGGGTTGTGTTAGGATCGAGATCAACTATAGAGACTAGGGTCTAACTATGTTGAACGCTTACACACACACTTCGATTGATATTAACTCTGTAAGAAGTTGATATCAGTTTATATTCTTCACAAATCGTCACAAACTCTTGCACCAAGTTCAAGTGCAGAAATATTTGTTTCGACTTGAAGCAACACAATGGGATTATGATAATGTAATGAAGAAAGAACACAAAACATAGAAAATGTTTATGGATGTTCAGAGTCAAAACTCCTACGTCACCCTTTCTTCTTGACCTTGAGAAGGATGATCACTAGAAGGTTTGGTTTAATACAACACTTGCACAAACCCAGTCGAACAACAAGGACTTAGTTACTTCCTATTTTCGAACTCCTAACACACCCACACACACTCTATTGAACATAAACAAATTCTATCAACTTACAATGCTAATCAACTCACACAGAATAGATAGTATTGTAATATACTTTTAACACTCTAGTATTCTTGAATGCTTTTTAAACTTGAGATCTTGTAAATCTTGTAAAAGTCGATTGTTTAGAAAAGAATTGGTAAAAGGTTGTTGAAGCAGGTTGACCTTTGTTCTCTTAAGTAGGCATATGTCAATAGATATATTTATTGCTTTAACGGTTATATCTGCTTCATAAGATATCTGTCTTGATTTTGATTGGTTGAGTTCTAGAAGAGTACATCAGAAAAGATTTTCTTTTATCTTGTCTGTAATTGGATGATAAGAAGCCAAGATATTCATTACTGTGATTTTAATATTCGAGGAATATGTATCTAAGAATTTTTTACTTGTCTTTGGTTCTTTTTATCATAACTTTGCTGCTCCCCAAAAGGTCTTCATCAGTCTTTGCACAAAAATGGAAACAATTGTTGAAGATATATAAAGCTAATTTTTGATAAAATCGGAAGCATTTCAATGTAGCACCAAAATGGCAAAGTACTGAACGCTCTTCAATTTGATATAAAGTTGAAGTCATAAAATATCGGAGGCTCTAATTATTATAAAACTGATTATTTAATACCAGACGACTATGTTTATATAAAACCGATTATATAAACTACTGGACGCGTAAATTGCCGGAAGCGCTTATTATATAATATCGAACCTGCTTCTTATATAACCGAAGTTATATAATACTGTAAGATAAAACCGATTATAATACCGGAGCAAAAAATCGATTATAATAACGGAAAAAAAATCGATTATAATACGAGAACATAAAACCGATTATAATACTAGAACATAAACGGATTAAAATATCAGAATATATAATCGGTTATAATACCGGAACATAAAACCGATTATAATACTGGAACATAAAACTGAATGCATATTTGTAAACTACCGAATTCACAAACTACCGGGAGGTTTTTATAAAATATCGAACTGACATAAAATAGGACGCCTTCCTTATAAAGACGATCTGCATAATACTGATTTGCAGAATACCGATCTACATAATACCGATTTACAGAATACCGATATGCATAATACCGATTTGTAGAATACCGATCATCTTTTTCTTTACGGTTATCTTTAATCTGCACATGATTAAATTTACACAATTAAGTTCTTATTTAATAGCTAATTAATACTAATGATTAATTAACAATTTTTTTAATTAACAATTTCTCCCTTTTTTATTATTTAAATTAAATATTCAAAACCTAGTAATTTTATAATCGTTGGCTAATTATCATATTATCCTAAGTTAATTAACTAATTAAATCTACAAATTTCTTTCTCTTTGATTATTTATCATAAATTATCAAAGCCCGTTATCTAATTCTTAGTAATTTTTCCCTTTTTGAATATTTTATTCTAAAACTATCAAAACTTGTAAATGATCAAAACATTATTATCATGCATTTAAACTTTATTTTGAATTTTCCTATTTAATACCCTAAACAAGTAATGAAGTTAGTCAAAAACCCATTGTTCAGCAGAAACATTTTAATGAGTTCAAAATTTGAAAGACAAAAAGAAAAACATAAATGAAAGTAAAGTTTTAGCGTCTCCCTCTTGAAGCTCTCTTCTCTATGTTCTTTCTCACCCCTTTCATAAAAGTGCTGCTAGGTTGGCCTCCGGTGTTACGCCCACGACCTCTACCCCTAGGTGGTGATAGGGCAGGGACATATTTAACAACAGAGGCATCGCTTTGATGTAGCGTACGTGTGGAGTGAGTGCTTCGTAGAATATCTAGTTGATGTGACATCTGACTAAGGGTCAGGTGATTTTCATCATCCTCAGCTTGTTTAGTACCCTCAACGGATGCATTTTCTTCATCTTGAAACTGTTGGGCAGTTGTTTATGCCTCTCTTAGTATTTCAACATCGATATCATTGTGCGACTTGGCCATCTCCATTATTTGAGATGTGAGAACCTCAACAACATACTTGGTTTCATTTTGGAGTTAGAAGGATATGTCGTGAAGAATGAAGGATTTGTTGAAGAGAGGCTCCACCTTGCTAAGCTCTTGTCGAATTTCATTGAGCTCTTGTCTATAAGCGTTTGAAGAAGATGCTTACAAGTCCTCCATTCGGTCCAGACGTGACTTGGAAGATTGGAAAATCTCTTGCCAAGGGACCAAAACCTCCATAACGATTTGTCGGATATTTGCCAGTCTTTGTGTCTCTTCTTCGGTAGAAGATTGAGTGGATATATGGGATCCAAGAGGAATAGCTCAGATAAGTTGAACACGGTGAGAGATGACTTGAATTGATCTCTCTTGCCCGTTTGGCTCCTTAGGACTCTTATCCATGGTACTATGAGTACTTTAGGGGACCTCTTTGGATTTAGAAGATTTATCCGAAGTGGTAGGGGTCGACTTCTTCGAGTTCTGAACTTCATTTTGATCTTGGGAAGGAAATTCATTACCGATTGGTTCACGGTTCTCGACTTGATGAGATGAGGCAGGGACCTTATATGCTGTGTATGATGGAATCAAATGGGATTCATCTTTTCCATCCACGTTCTCATTACTTTCAGATGGTTACCCGAGAAGGCCTGAATCTGTTACGTCGGTAGATGTAATTTCCAAATGTTTATGAGTACACTCTCAATCCTGTTTTGACATACCACCTTATTACTCTTTGACACAAGGTCTTCTTACCTCATAGTCATCCAACAGTTCACGTTCCTTTGCACTTGTACATTCTTGCCTTGACATCTGAGCTTCTTCAACCGACATCTGCTCGGTTCTTATGGTTTGAGTAACGTCTTGAGAGCGAGACATCTCTTCAATAAAGTCCAAAGGCTCATTTTCATCATAATGATTTAGATAAGTTCGAGGAGAGGGAATACCGATTTCTTATGAGTTGGAGGTTTCACCACCATCCACAAACTTGAGAGTAGTGGAAATATATTATTCAAAATCTCATTTAAATGATTAATCACCTTTACGTCTGTTTTTTGCCGTGTTAAAGATCGGATTAAAATTTAACTGGCACGCTTTGAAGAAAGGATAGATCGCGCGACGTTTTGCATAAGCTTCCACGAATTCACTTCGTCTAAAGGATTCGGCGATGGACTTAGTTTTGGTGATGAAAAAGATTGCCTCTTCTAAGCCCAGTAAAGTCGACCATTTCTCATCTTCTGCCACATCTGGAAACTCTTCGCTAAAACTCATTCCCAATCTGAGGTTTAACCAAGAGTTGAACAGATTGATTTATTATGGCATCAACTTCAACCTGTTCAAGTATCAGTTGAATGGATGTCTGTTCCTATGGAGTGACATCAATAGGCGAGTTAGGAGTTGGAGTAGCCACACCTTTTCCTTTCCCAGCAACCTCAGCTCGTTTAGGTTCTGGAACTAGTTCCCTAAACTCAAGCATTCTTGTCATTCTCATTTCAACGAAGGAGGAAAAACTCCCATACGTTGGAATAGGAATATATTCATCATTTACGGCTACTGTATCCGTCTCATAACCAATAGAGGAGGGAGCCATAACCAGAGTTGATATCTCCATCTAAATAACTTGACAAATATTGGTTTGACTAGGATTAACAACTTCTGGGTGTTCGGTTTGGAAAGAATCAAACCGATCGGTTTGAGCTACGTCGGACCAGTCGGTTTGAGAATAAAATAACCAGTTAGTTTGGGACCATCATCTAACAGGTCAGTTTGAGCGACTTCTAACTAATCGGTTACAGGAATATTTGACCGATCGATAGCCACGGGATCGACAATCTTAGTTGACATATAAATTACTACTGATTGAGCCTCTAATGCCTCGGGCTCAATCGAAGTAACAGAAGCTGCAGGACCTTGTTTCAAAACTGAAATACTCACTAACATAGGAACATCATTAAAGAGAGGAGGAGTGAGAATGTTTACCTCAGGGCGAGTTTTCTTTTAGGATGATGCGATCTCACCGGTTTCTCTAGATCCGGTTAGAGCAACACAATTGGTACTCGCAGTAGACTCAATCCTGGATCTGAGTCTTTTACTAAAGGCAGCACAAGTAGATGCGTTTAAACGTTTCGAGACCCCCATCGACTTTCCACCTACTGATTTCGCACAGGCAGTTTTTCCGCCACTTGATTGTTGACCAGAAGCCTCGGGGTTAGACTCCTTGGACTTATTTATCTTGGTAATGTATCGGCCAATAGTGATAGCCGAAATGATCTTATTAGGGTTTAACGAAGTACCTGGACCGGTAGGCACCTACAAATACTTAAGCATCCGTCCTATCTACACCGAAAAACTGAGACTTCTTTTGGTGCGGGGAGACACCATTTCTCTTAAAGTATTAAACTGAACGAATCCCTAGTTGATGTTATCGCCCTTGATAATAACACTCATCATGTCAAACTTGGATTGAGTGATTGTATCATAGTTTTCGCCTCTTCTTTGGAGCTCCTTAGAAACACTGTCACATAAAATATTCACATTTTAGGTCTTTCTTCTTTCCACTGCAACTCACTGGAACGTTGCTATCGGAGAGGATGAATTTCATATTGAACATTACCCAGGGAGACATTGCCTCAGAGAAGTCTCATGCCCTTATCGAAAGCTGCATAACATTGGAAAATAACTCTTTAGTAATGGATACCTCCACACCATTCACCAAGGTAAATATAGCGTTATCGACTATTATTAATGAGCCGAAGAACGCCTGGATCGCTTCATTGTAACAAATAAAAGGTCCTTCCAGAAAATTTATGAGGCTAGAGTCTTCGATAGATCTGAACATCATTTTCATCTCTGATGTTCTAGATTTGAAAACGGACTCGAAGTCAACCTATATAATGTTATTAGAGAATGCATTATCCTTAGCCATATAGGTAGTTCTTAGAAGATTAAAAGAAGATGAAGATTATTTCTTATAGAGAAGGAAAAGCAAAAGATAGATTAGGGTTTTCAAAAGGACGAAATATTGGCATGCACTCCATGTTTAAGGGAATTTTACCAACGTGTTTCAAACTGTACAAAATTAAAATTCAACCGTCACTTTCATTTAGCACGTGCTGTCAAACACTATTAAAATTAAATTATGGCTCCATTTTGAAAAGACACATTTCAAAGAAAAATTCATTATGCTTTTTAGACATAAATATTTTATAACAGTTATAAATTAACAATGTAACTTAGAATAATATTAATTGAATGCTAATATTAATTAAAAACCCATAATTTCATTAATTTCTAATAGAAAATTAAATGACTAGTTCACAACATCAAAATGGCCAGTTAACATTAATAAAATTTTCCAATTCATGCTTAACAATATTAAAGAAAATAAAGCTAAAGCTAGTGACTTGTAGATCATAGAAGCATTTCTTTCTTGGCCCTTGTTGTTTCTACCCATTCGATGTAGCTATGGATTTTTTCTTTGGTCAAGATATGGGAATATTTCGGACTATTTCGGGTCCAATATGAACATCAATATCGAAGTAGATGTGGTTGAGTTGAGAGACATAACCGGTCATCATTTTTGGGGAAGATACTATTCTCTTCAAGTTGTCAATGATGACTTTTAACCAATTGATCGGAATACCTCTAGTTATGGATATCATCATTTCAAACATCTTCTTGGAGTAGATGTGAATGAATTCTTTTTCCAGAATGGACTTGGCAATGATGTCATTGAGTATTTGGAATTTAGTTTTTAGAGAAGATTTAACCCCATGGGTTTCAACACGAGGAAAAATGCGTGACATTTCATAGATAATGTCATTTGGAGAAGGAGGCAAGTCAGAGAACCCTTCTGTAGGAAGGTCGAAGGAATGAGCAAAGTCTTTTTCGTAGAGAAAAAATTCGTTCTTGCCATTTCTGAAAGGATTTTTGAGTCATCGATTACTCTTGCGTTTTCAAATAATTCGAAAACAATGTTTTCACGAATCACATGAGATCCTTCCAGAATATTTTCTTAAACTTGAGTTTTCTAGAGATTTGAACACATAAGTGATTTTGTCATTTCTGATGGATAAGATAGAATTAAAGTTGATTATCAATATGTTGCGAGCAAAAGTCGGATCCATTCCTTGTCGTTCGGAAAGGAAAGAGACTGTTGGTTGTAGGAAAGGATTCTAGATAGGAAGATTATATAACATAAATTCTCCTAGAGGAATTTGGAAAGTTTCAAGTATGTGAGATACTATTAATGAAGACATCATTAAATAGGGAGAAATTATTGCTTAAGGGTCATCATAATGTCTATTGGGAAAAGGAAAATGAACGTTACATCGAAGGAATGTAATCGTTACAAGTATGTTAGTAATCTATTTGAACGTTGAGAGATACAAGTTTTCATGTTATTTGAGGTATGATTGTTTGATTTCTAAGAGGGAATATATTCAGACAAATAATGAAAAAATTGGACAACTGTCCCATTTTGATTTAAAGATGAGACAACCGAGATTTTCATGTAAATTGCTAAAGTAACTTTCTGCATATCCTGAATTTAAGAGATCGGTTATTTAAGTCTGAAGAAAAACCACTTCTGTTTAAAAACAAAGATTTAACCGAGCGGTAGTTATTCAATCTTATAAATAACCGATCGACTTGATTTCTAGTTTCCTTATGCCATTCGTTTTTATCTACATTATTTCGGTAGAATGACTTGGTCAGTTTTAAAATTAGAAAACCCTCCAGATTTATCTATCTGATCATTTTATTATCCCTATAAATTTATGCACACATATATTTTATGAAATTATGCAACATAAACGTTTTGAGAAGCGGAGGCTTCTCCCTAAATCCGTGCATGGTATTTTTATGAGAATAATTTTAACATACAAAATTTTTAAAAGCAACGGCTTCTCCCTTTATGCATGCCCGATTTGTATGAAAATAGATGCAATATGAACATTTGAAAAAGATGGAAGTTATCCCTAAGTGCATGTTGTATTTTAGAAAGGTTTAGTTAATGTCTGCAAGACCCAAAATATTTCTAAAGTAAGAAAACTTAGTTTATTAGAGTGGCTTGGTGAAGATGTCAGCCACTTGTTGATCGGTTAAGACATATTCCAGACAAATATGCTTCTGTGCCACATGATATTGGATGAAGTGGTGCCTTATGAATATATTCTTGGTCCTTGAGTGTAACATCGAGTTATAAGTTAGACTCCTTGGACTTATTTATCTTGGTAATGTATCGGCCAATAGTGATAGCCGACATGATCTTATTAGGGTTTAACGAAGTACCTGGACCGGTAGGCACCTACAAATGCTTAAGCATTCGACCTATCTACACCGAAATACTGAGACTTCTTTTGGTGCGGGGAGACACCATTTCTCTTAGAGTATTAAACAGAACGAATCCCTAGTTGATGCTATCTCCCCTGATAATAACACTCATCATGTCAAACTTGGATTGAGTGATTGTATCATAGTTTCCGCCTCTTCTTTGGAGCTCCTTAGAAGCACTGTCAAATAAAATATTCACATTTTAAGTCTTTCTTCTTTCCGCTGCAACTCACTGGGACGTTGCTATCAGAGAGGATGAATTGCATATTGAACATTACCCTGAGAGACATTGCCTCAGAGAAGTCCCATCCCCTTATCGAAAGCTGCATAACATTGGCAAACCACTCTTTAGTAATGGATAACTCCACACCATTCACCTTGGTAAATATAGCGTTATCGACTATTATTAATGAGCCGAAGAACGCCTAGATCGCTTCATTGTAACAAATAAAAGGTCCTTCCAGAAAATTTATGAGGCTAGAGTCTTCGATAGATCTGAACATCATTTTCATCTCCGGTGTTCTAGATTTGAAAACGGACTTGAAGTCAACCTATATAATGTTATTAGAGAATGCATTATCCTTAGCCATATAGGTAGTTTTTAGAAGATTAAAAGAAGATGAAGAGTATTTCTTAGAGAAAAGGCAGAGCAAAAGATAGATTAGGGTTTGTAGAAGGATGAAATATTGGCATGCACTCCATGTTTAAGGGAATTTTACCACCGTGTTTTAAACTGTACAAAATTAAAATTGAACCGTCACTTTCACTTAGCACGTGCTGTCGAACACTATTAAAATTGAATTATAGCGCCATTTTGAAAAGACACATTTCAAAGAAAAATTCATTATGCTTTTTTGACATAAATATTTTATAATAGTACTTATAAATTAACGATGTAACTTAGAGTAATATTTATTGAATTCTAATATTAATTAAAAACCCATAATTTCATTAATAGAAATTTAAATGACCAGTTCACAACATCAAAATGGCCGGTTAACATTAATAAAATTTTCCAATTCATACTTAATAATATTAAAGAAAATAAAGCTAAAGCTTGTAACTTGGAGATCATAGAAGCATTTCTTTCTTGGCCCTTGTTGTTTCTACCCTTTCGATGTAGCTATGGATTTTTTCTTTGGTCAAGATATGGGAATATTTCGGACTATTTCTGAGTCCAATATGAGATATGGGAATATTTCGAACTATTTCTGAGTAAGTAGATGTGGCTGAGTTGAGAGACATAACCGGTCATCATTTTTGGGGAAGATACTATTCTCTTCAAGTTGTAAAAGATGACTTTTAACCAATTCATCGGAATACCTCTAGTTGTGGATATCATCATTTCAAACATCTTCTTGGAGTAGATGTGAGTGGATTCTTTTGCCAGAATGGACTTTACAATGATGTCATTGAGAATTTGGAATTTAGTTTTTAGAGAAGATTTAACCCCATGGGTTTTAATACCAGTAAAAATGCGTGACATTTCATAGATAATGTCATTTGGAGAAGGAGGCAAGTCAGAGAACCCTTCTTTAGGAAGGTCGAAGGAATGAGCAAAGTCTTTTTCGTAGAGAAAAAATTCGTTCTTGCCATTTCTGAAAGGATTTTTGAGTCATCGATTACTCTTGCGTTTTCAAATAATTCAAAAACAATGTTTTCACGAATCACATGAGATCCTTCCAGAATATTTTCTTAAACCTGAGTTTTCTAGTGATTTGAACACAAAAGTGATTTTGTCATTTTTGATGGATAAGATAGAATCAAAGTCGATTATCAATATGTTGCGAGCAAAAGCCGGATCCATTCCTTGTTGTTTGGAAAGGAAAGAGACTGTTGGTTGTAGGAAAGGATTTTTAGATAGGAAGATTATAGAACTTAGATTGTTCTAGAGGAATTTGGAAAGTTTCAAGTGTGTGAGTTACTTTTAATGATGACATCATTAAATAGGGAGAAATTATTGCTTAAGGGTCATCGTAATGTCTATTGGGAAAAGGAAAATGAATGTTACATTAAAGGAATGTAATCGTTACAAGTGTGTTAGTAATCTATTTGAACGTTGAGAGATACAAGTTTTCATGTTATTTGAGGTATGATTGTTTGATTTCTAAGAGGGAATATATTCATACAGATAATGAAAAAATTGGACAACTATCCCATTTTGATTTAAAGATGAGACAACCGAGATTTTCATGTAAATTGCCAAAGTAACTGTCTACATATCCTGAATTTAAAAGATCGATTATTTAAGTCTGAAGAAAAACCACTTCTGTTTAAAAACAAAGATTTAACCGAGCGGTAGTTATTCAATCTTATAAATAACCGATCGACTTGATTTCTAGTTTCCTTAAGCCATTCGGTTTTATCTACATTTATTTCGGTAGAATGACTTGGTCAGTTTTAAAATTAGAAAACCCTCCGGTTTTATCTATCTGATCATTTTATTTTCCCTCTAAATATATGCACACATATATTTTATGAAATTATGCAACATAAACATTTTGAGAAGCGGAGGCTTCTCCCTAAATCCGTGCATGGTGTTTTTATGAGAATAATTTTAACATAAAAATTTTTTAAAAGCAACGGCTTCTCCTTCAATGCATGCCCGATTTGTATGAAAACAGATGCAATATGAACATTTGAAAAAGAGGGAAGTTATCCCTAAGTGCATGTTGTATTTTAGAAAGGTTTAGTTAATGTCTGCAAGACCCAAAATATTTCTAAAGTAAGAAAACGTAGTTTTTTAGAGTGGCTTCGTGAAGATGTCAGCCACTTGTTGATCGGTTGAGACATATTCCAGACAAATATGCTTCTGTGCCACATGATCTCGGATGAAGTGGTGCCTTATGAATATATTCTTGGTCCTTGAGTTTAACATCGAGTTATAAGTTACGGCAATGGAACTGATATTGTCATAGAAAATTAGGGATTCCTCAGTCTGGATACCGAAATCTTTTAATTATTGTTGGATCCAGAATAGTTGAGCACAACAACTTCCAGTGGCAAGATATTCTACTTCGGCCATTAATGTTTCAATGGAGGTTTTCTTTTTGCTATACCAGGATACAAGACGGTCACCAAGGAATTGACATATTTCGCTTTTTCTCTTCCTGTCCACCTTATAACCTGCATAATCTGCATCAGAGTACCTTATCAAATTTAAACTAGAATCCTTCGGATACCACAGTCCCACATTTTGAGTACCCTTAAGATATTTTAAGATTCTTTTAACAACTACATAATGAGATTGTTTAGGAATAGCCTGAAATCTCCCACAAACGCCAATATCAAATAGAATATCATGCCTGCTTTCTTTTTTATAGAGAAATGAACCGTTGATCCCACGATAAGCAGTTATGTCAACACTTTGACCATCTTTATCCTTATCAAGCTTGATTGAAGAGTTCATTGGAGTTGAGGCAGAGAAACAACTCTCCATGCCGAACTTCTTTAGTAGCTCCTTTGTGTACTTTTCTTGATTGATGAAAGTGCCTTCTTCAAGTTGAAGAACTTGAAGACCTAGGAAGAAGCTTAGCTCCCCCATCATAATCATCTCAAACTTATCTATCATCTTCTTAGAGAACCTCTCACAAAGCTTGGGGTTAGATGACCCAAAGATAATATCATTAACATATATTTGAACAAGTAAAATGTGAGAGTCTTTTTCAAATTTAAATAACGTTCTATCAATAGATCCTATAGTAAAGTCATGATCAAATAGGAATTTAGTAAGTGTATCATACCATGCTTTAGGAGCTTGTTTAAACCATAAAATTCTTTATCCAATCTAAAAACATGACTTATTAAGGCGGGGTTTTTAAAACCGGGAGGTTGATCAACGTATACCTCTTCAATTATTATTCCGTTAAGAAAGGCACTCTTAACATCAATTTGAAAAACCTTAAAATTTTTAAAAGCGGAAAATTCTAAAAAGATTCGAATGGCCTCAAGTCTAGCGACAAGAGAAAATGACTCCTCGAACTCAATTCATTCCTCATGTCTGTATCCTTGAGCCACTAAGTCTAACTTTGTTCCGTTTGACCAAACCATCTTCACTTAGTTTGTTTTGAAAGACCCATCTAGTTCCAATGACAGATTGATTAACTAATCTTGGAATCAAATGCCATACTTTATTTCTTTCGAACTGGTTTAGATCTCTTGCATTGCAAGAATGCAATCTGGATCAAGCAATGCTTCGTCAACCTTCTTAGGTTCAATCTGTGAGATGAAGGTGGAATTTGCGAATTTATCTAATGATTGATGTCTGGTCCTAAGAGGGGAAGAGGGGTCACCTATTATTAGCTCAGGAGGATGATTTCTATTCCATCTGAAGTTTGGTTCCAAAATGCTTTCTGACCGACTGGTTATTTGGTCAAGATTTGTTTCCCTGGTAGGTTGATCAAACTCTAACCGACCGGTTTGCTTAGAATCATCCAGACTTTCAATAGCCTGTTGAGGTACGATCTGATCGTGTTGAATTTTAACATTGTAAGTCGTCTGTTTAGAAGCAATATTTCGAAACACCTAGACTTCATCTTCGCTATAAGATTGGAGATTGACATTCTCCATTTTGTTAGACAAATCAATAGATATAGAAGTGTTACTTTTAACAGATTCATCAAACACAACATTGGATGATTCTTCAACAATTAAAGTTCTATTATTGTATACTCTATACACTTTACATAATTTCGACATTAGATTTGGCATCAAAAGCGGTCAAATAATTCTTGTCATTGTTATGAATATAATACTTACAACCAAAAATATTTAATATTAGGAGTTTTTCCATGGTAAATTTCATAAGGCGTTTTATTAAATATTTTATTAATCATTGACCAGTTTTGAGTATGACATGATGTGTTAATACCCTTTGCCCAAAGCTTTTGAGCCACTCCAGAGTTAACTATCATTGACCTAACCGCCTCCTTAAAGGTTCTGTTTCTCCATTCAGCTAAACCATTTTTCTATGGAGTTTTGGCACTAGACAACTTATGTCTAATACCGGACTCCTGAAGGTAAGAGGACAAAGTCCTGTTAGTGAACTTAGTACCCTTATCACTATTAATTTTATTAACACTTACTGATTTTTTATTTTGTACTCTTTTAAGAATTTTGATTAAATTAGGAGTAGAATGATCTTTAAATGCTAAGAAAATAACCCAAGTGAACTTAGAGTAGTCATCAATAATTACAAAAGTATATTCCATTCCTGCTAAACTGGTTACCTTAACTGGACAAAAAAGATCCATATGCATAAGTTCTAAACATCTTTCAGATTGAATGTTATCTTTAATTTTGAAAGTTGACTTAATCTGTTTTCCTTTCTAGCAAGCGGAGCAAACTTTATCTTTAGAAAACTTTAATTTAGGAATACCTTCAACTAGCTCTTTAGAACAAATAGAGTTAATAGTTTTGAAGTTTAAATGATTTAGTCTCTTATGCCAAAGCAGTTTTGATCATTCTTAGCTATCATGCAAATAGGATTAGGAGATTTTTTTTTCCAGTTAACCTTATAAATGTTACCTATCCTATGACCTATCAACAAGGTACTTCCCTGTTGATTCTTGACTAAACATGCTTTCTTATGAAATCAATAGTATATCCTATATCACACATTTGACTTATACTAAATAAGTTATTACATAGATTTTCAACAAGTAGAACGTTATTTATAGTGAGATTACCATGGACAATCTTACCTTTGCCCATAGTTTTACCCTTAGAGTTATCACCGGATGTGATCCTTGATCCAAATTCCTTTACAATATTAGTTAGAAGCTTAGTATTTCTGGTCATATGCCTTGAACATCTACTATCCAAGTACCATTTTGAAACCTCAAGGCAACTGACCTGTTTAACCTTTTTGATCGTTTATCATGTTCATGTCCAACCAACTGGATAGCTTTCCATCTCTCAGGACTAAGCCAACTTGACTTGTCGGTTGGCTCCACATATTTTAGTTCCATTTTAGTTATTGACTCATCTTCATCATGACTTGATTGAGTGTTAGTAGAAGTACCCTTGACAAAACTTATGGAAGGAAGTTTGTCTTTCTTGGGTTTCAACTTCTTGCATGACTTGTCTAGGTTGTTGTTGTCGTATCCTAGCCAACACTTGTAGTTGACAGGTCTCTAATGACTCATCATCTGGTTGACCACATCCTCAGACTTAGTCAATGCAACAATCACATCGTTTTTTCTTTCGTTTTCTTTTGTCAATAGTTGAATTGTTTCCTTGAGCATCTGTTCTCAAATGACGGACAATTTCTTGTACTTAATGACCATGTCATTAAGTGTAGTAATTAGATCGTCTCGGGTAAACTCTTCAGAGACAAAATCAAATACCTTTTCATCGTTGGCTATGAAGCATTTTACTTCTACATTATCATTATCCGAATCGCTTTGAGCACATTTGCTTTTGTTTTCCTCTGCCAGCATTTCTTTCTGATCCTTTATGTGGTTGGAAAGTCCTCCGTGGATTTCTAATCAACTGGCTTTTTGTCATCTCTTCTTGGATTTTGATATTCCGACTTTTAGTGACCTAAAGCATCACAGTTAAAACAACGAAGGTTAGCCTTGTAATCATTGGAGTTGTTGTTGTGGTGGTAGGATGAGTTAGATTGATTCTTCTTCATAAATCTTCCAAACTTCTTGACAAGTAAGCGCATTGCATCTTCGCTGAACTGCTCGGCTATCTTTACGGATTCAGGGAAAGCTGGCTCTACAGATGATACTAATGTCTTGGTTACATTCGAGAATAATAGCTCATCTTCATTTCTTGAATTCATCTCGAACTCATAGGCTTTCATATCATTGAACAAGTTATGAAGTGGCATCTTGTGAAGGTTCCTGGATTCCCTCATCACGGTTGTCTTAACTTCCTAGGCGCTAGGAAGGGATCTTAATTCTTTGAGTATGATTTCCTTATTCCCATAGACCTTTCCCAAAATGACAAGTTCATTTATGATGCTGATAAAGTGTTCGTCGAATTCATCCATCGTTTCTTCGGGGCGTATCTTGATATTGTCGAACTTCTAAGTGGCCACCATGATTTTGTTCTCTTTGGTTTGTTCGTTGACCTTATTTAGTTGGATGATTTTCTCCCATACTTCCATTGCAGTTGAACATGCTCTGATCTTTGTAAAAGTGTTCTTATCTAGAGTACCATATATATGATTTATGGTCAAGTTGTCGAGGTTGATTTTTCCTTCTATCATCATGGGTCCAATCGCATCTTTCTCAATCTTGATCGGGCCATTAATAATGACACACCACATGTCACCATCTAGTGATGCCAGATACACGTTCATGCGTAGCTTCCAATCTATGAAATCTTAACTTTTGAACATAAAAGGCTTGGTGAATGAAGTCATGATGATATTCGATTGCTTGAGAATAGAAACTGGCTACACTGATACCACTTGTTAGGATCGGGATCAGCAATAGAGACTAGGGTCTAACTATGTTGAACGCTTATACACACACTTCGATTGATATTAACTCTGTTAGAAGTTGATATCGATTTCTATTCTTTGCGAATCATCACAAACTCTTGAACCAAGTTCAAGTGCGAAAATGTTTGTTTTGACTTAAAGTAGGACAACGGGATTATGATAATGTAATGAAGAAATAACACAAGACACATAAAATGTTTATGGATGTTTAGAGCCAAAGCTCCTACGTCACCTCTTTTTCTCGACCTTGAGAAGAATATTCACTAGAAGATTTGGTTTAATACAACACTTGCACAAACCCAATCGAACAACCAAGACCTAGTTACTATCTATTTTCAAACTCCTAGCACACACACTCTGTTGAATAGAAACAAATTCTGTTAACTTGAAATTATAATCAACTAACAAATAATAGATAGTATTGTAATACACTTTTAACACTCTAGTATGCTTGCTTTTTGAACTTTAGAGCTTGTAAATCTTGTAAAAGCCTGTTGTTTAGAAAAGAATTGGTAAAAGGTTGTCGAAGCAGGTTGACCTCTGTTCTCTTAAGTAGGCATATGTCAACGAATATATTTGCTGCTTTAACGACTATATCTGCTTCATAAGACATATGTCTTGATTTTTATTGGTTGAGTTCAGAAGAGTACATCAAAAAAGATTTTCTTTATCTTGTCTTTACTTGGATGATAAGAAGCCAAGATATTCATTAATTTGATTTCAATATCCGAGGAATATGTATCTTAGAATGGTTTACTTGTCTTTGGTTCTTTTTATTATAGCTTTTGCTGCTCCCCAAAGGTCTTCATTAGTGTTTGCACAGAAATGGAAACAATTGCTTACGATGCATAAAGCTGATTTTTGATAAAAACGGAAGCATTCTAATGTAGCATCGAAATGGCAAAGTTGCGGACGAGCTTCAATTTGATATAAAGTTGAAGTCATAAAATGGAGGCTCTTATTATTATAAACTAATCATATAATATCGGACGACTATGTTTATATAATACCGATTATATAAACTACCGACGCGTCCTAGTTAGCTATAAAAATCGGAAACCATAAAATAGCGGAAGGGCTTATTATATAATATTGAACCTGCTTCTTATATAACCAAAGTTATATAATACTGGAAGATAAAACCGATTATAATACCAGAACATAAACCCGATTAAAATACTATAACATAAAATCGATTATAATATAAGAACATAAAACCGATCATAATACCGAAACATAAAACCGATTATAATACCGGAACATAAATCTGAGTATAATACCAGAACATAAAACCGATTATAATACCGAAATATAAACTGATTATAATACCGGAACATAAAACCGAACGCGTGTTTGTAAACAACCGAATTCACAAACTACCGATTTGAAAAATACCGATCTGCATAACACCGATTTGCATAATACCGATCTATATAATACCGATTTATAGAATACTGATCATTTTTTTCTTTCCGATTTTCTTTAATCTGCACATGATTAAATTTACACAATTAAATTCTTATTTAATAGCTAATTAACACTAATGATTAATTAACTATTTTTTTACTTAATAGGTTGTTTTTGCTTTTATGAAGAAAATATAGATATTTCTTCAAGAATATAAACATTATATATGGATGCTTTAATTTTAGCATTGTTTTTCACCTTATACTTCTCACTCTTTAGAAACCTTTATAGATATGTGGTACAAAAATAATTACATTTCTTTAAATATTGTGGTAAAAGTATAATATAAAGTTGATACATATTAGTAACCCCGAAAAACCCTAGTCATGAAAAAGCATGAGGTTCGAGAAATTTCAACATCGGTTTGCGTGTTAGAAATATTTTAACATCGGGTACATCCTCCGTACCCGTTTGTAAAAATTAATATAATACGTATAAAAACAGTTTTTACTTTAGAAAATCTTGCCTTTTTGAAAATTGTTTGTATAACACCTCATTTTAACCAATTAGTGTTTCACGTCTATCCATGCACATGTTTTTGTGTATTTAAAAATTGTTAAAACATTATTTAAATGTTAGTACTTAAAACTGATGAAGATGATTAAAGAAGAATGTACCTAAAGAATATCAATTTTAAAGGCATTAGAGTTTAAAACTAAATCCCAAAAAACCCATTATCAAAATATTTTTTTATTAAAATATTCTAAAAATATTTTGAAATTATTTTCTATTTTTAGAATTTTTAGAAAATAAATTAGGTTTCCAAAATTATAAAAAGTTTGAAAAATGAAAAGTGAAACCAAACGGACCCTCAGAACAGTGCTCTCGGTTCTAGGTGTGTTTTTTGTCAATCGAGGCTAAAACCCTTGGTTCTAGGTCAGAACCCCCTCATTCGAGGTTCGGGTAGACTCGGTCGGGGTGCTAAAGCCTCTCGGTTGAGGTGCTAAAATCCTCGATTAGGTGTGGATGTCCTTCGGTCGGGGTGCTAAAGTCCTTGGTGGAGGTTCGAAGATCCTCTATCAAGGTGATAAAATCATTGATCGGGGTGCTATCTTCCTCGTTCGGGGTGCTGAAGTCCTCAGTCGAGGTTCGGGAATTCTCGGTCGGGTGCTAGAGCTCTAGATCATATGTTTTCATTTGGCTAATTTTGTTGGTCCCATGTGTGAAGAACACTTGGTCATGGGTGCGGATGTTCCTTGGTCCTAAGTTAGCCTTGGACTAACTTTTTTCGGTCTTGGGCGTGAAGAACACATGGTCCTGGCTAAACTCGGGCTAAGTTTTTCGATGCTCAAGGTAGTTTTGATGTTTTCGTTTGAGGTCCGGATCCTTTGATCCAAGGGTATGGAAGCTTTCAATAGCTCCCGTGATCATTTACAACATCTCACTTTATTAACAAACACACTTCTACTTGCGATTGAATTAAAAACTTCAAACTATAATCGGAGGCCATTGGTTAAAATTCAAACTTCAATTGGAGGCCAATGGTTAAACTTCAAACTTCAATTAGAAGCGATTGATTAAATATCAAACTTCAACCAGAGGCGATAGGTTGAAAAAATTAAAATTTCAAACTTTAATCGGAGGCGATTAGATTAAAACAACAAACTTAAATCAGAGGCTATTGGTTTAAAAGCTAAAACTTCATTTAGAGGCGATTGACTTTAAACTTAAAACTATAATCAAAGGCGATTGATTTTAAACTTATAACTTTAATTAGAGGCGATAGGTTAAAAAGATCAATTAGAGGGGATTAGTTTAAAACATCTAATTTCAATAGGATTCTTGGTTTAATATTTAATTCAAACATCAATTGAAGACAAATTGTTTTAAATTAATCTCAAACTTCAATCGGATGCAATTAGTTAAATTTTAATTTACAAATTCATTTGGAGACGATTGGTTTAAATTTAATATAAAAATTCAATTAAAGAAATTTGTTTAAAAATTAAACTTAAATTTCCATTGGAGTGATTTGTTTAAAACATCAAACTTCAATTGGAGACAATTGGTTTTAAACTTAAAACTTCAATCGGATAGTTTAAAACTTTAAAGATCAATTGAAAGCAATTGGTTAAACTTTAAACTTCAATCGAAGACAATCGGAGACGATTAGTTTAAAACTTCAAATGAAGACGATTGGTTTAAAACATCAAACTTCAATATTAGGCGATTGATTAAATTTCAAATATTAATGAAGGCGATTGGTTAAATATAACAACTATGATCTGAGGCGATTAGTTATACTTCAAACTATAATCGGAGGTGATTAATTGAAAACTTCAAATCTCAATCAGAGGCAATTGATTTAAAACATTAAACTTCAATTAGAGACAACTGGCTTAAACTTTAAACTTCAATTGAAGGCGATTGGTTAAATTTCAAACTTCAATCGAAGGCAATTGGTTAAACATCAAACATCAGTCGGAGACGATTGTTTAAACCTCAAACTTCGATTGGAGGTGATTGGTTTAAAACTTCAATCGAAGGTGTTTGGTTAAAAAAATTGAAATTTCAAACTATAATCGGAGGCGATTGGTTTAAAACAACAAACCTCAATCGGAGACAATTGGTTTAAAAATTCAAACTTCAATCGGAGGCGATTGATTTTAAAAAAACCTCAGTCAGAGGCGATATGTTAAAACTTCACTTGGAGGCAATTGGTTTAAAAAATAAAACTATAATAGGGGTCTTGGTTTAAATTTTAATTTAAAATTTCAATAGAAGGCGATTGCATCAATATTTAATTTACAACTTCAACAAAAGATGATTCATTTAAAATTAATCACAAACTTCAGTCGGATGATTAAAATTTAATTTCAAACTACAATTAGAGATGATAATTTTAAAATTTAATCTAAAAAATCAATTAGAGGCAATTTGTTTAAAAATTAAACTTAAATTTTAATTGGGGTGATTTGTTTAAAACATCAAACTTCAATTGGAGGCAATTGATTTAAAACTTCAAACTTCAATAGGAGGTGATTTATTTAAAACTTTAAACATCAATAATAAGCGATTGGTTAAACTTCAAGTTTCAATTAGAGTCGATTGGTTCATTTTCAAACTTTAATAGGAGATAATTAGTTCAAAACATCAAACTTGAATAGAAGACGAGTAGTTTAGAACATCAAACTTCAATTAAAAGCAATTGGATTAATACTTCAAACTTCAATCGTAGGAGATTGGTTAAACTTCAAACATTAATTAAAAGTGATTGGTTAAAGATTGTAACTTTGATCGAAGGTGATTGGTTAAACTTCAAACTTTAATCGGAGACGATTGGTTTTAAACATCAAACATTAATCGGAATTGATTGGTTAAAAAAATTGAAACTTCAACCTTTAATTGGAGGCAATTGGTTTAAACATCAAACTTCATTTGAAGATGATTGATTTAAAACTTCAAACTTTAATCAAAGATGACTATTTTAAAATTTCAAACTGAAATGGGAGACGATCGATTTACATCTTAAAACATCAATCGAAAACCATTAGTTAATCTTCAAACTTCAATCTAAGACGACTAATTTGAACTTCAAACTTTAATGGGAAGTGATTGATTTAAAACTTCAAACTTCAATCGGAGGCAACTGGTTTAAAAAAATTGAAACAATCGGAGGCGATTCGTTTAAAACAACAAACTTCAATAGGAGGCGATTGGTTTAAAACATCAAACTTCTATTAAACGCGATTGATTTTAAACATGAAACTTTAATTAGAGGCGAGGTTAAAACTTCAATTGAAGGTGATTGGTTTAAAACTTCTAACTTCAATAGGAGGCTTGTTTTAAATTTAAATCAAAATTTCAATAGAAGACAATTGGTTTTAAATTAATTTCAAACTTCCGTTGGAGACTATTGATTTAAATTTAATATAAAACTTCAATTAAAGCAATTTATTTTGAAAATTAAACTTAAATATAAATTGAGTGTATTTGTTTTAAACATCAAACTTCAATTGGAGGCAATTACTTTAAAACTTCAAACTTCAATCGGGAGGGTTTAAACTTTACCCTTCAATCAAAAATGATTAGTTAAACTTCAAACAATTAGAGGCAATTGGTTCAACTTCAAACTTCAATTAGAGACCATTAGTTAAAAATTCAAATGAAGATGATTGATTTAAAACATCAAACTTCAATCGGTGGCGATTGGTTTAATATTTAATTTCAAACTACAGTTGGAGACAATTGGTTTTAATATAATCTAAGACATCAATTAGAGACAATTTGTGTAAAAAATAAACTTAAATTTCAATTGGTGGTGATTTGTTTAAAACATAAATCTTCAATTGGAGACGATTTATTTAAAACTTTAAACTTTAATAAGAGGTGATTGGTTTAAAACATTAAACATCAATTAGAGGCGATCCGTTAAACTTTAAGCTTCAATCAATGGAAATTGATTAAATTTGAAACATAAATCGGAGATATTTAGTTTAAAACTTCAAACTTCAATCAAAGACGAATTGTTTTAAAAAAAACAAACTTCAATTAGAGGAAATTTGATTAAAACTTCAAACTTTAATCGTAGGAGATTATTAAACTTCAAACATCAATTAAAAGTGATTGTTTTAACGGAGGTAATTGGTTAAACATCCAACTTCAATAAGAGACGTTTGACTTAAAACTTCAAGAATCAATTAAAAGTGATTGATTAAAACAACACAACTTTGATCAGAGGTGATTAGTTAAATTTCAAACTTGAACGTTTGGTTTAAAACTTCAAACATTAATCAGAATTGATTGGTTCAAAAAAATTAAATCTTCAAACTTTAATCGGAGACGGTTAGTTTAAAACTTCAAACTCCAATCAGAGACGATTGGTTTAAAACTTCAAACTTTAATCAAAGGCGATTAGCTTATAATTTCAAACTTCAATAGGAGGTGATTGATTTAAAACTTTAAACTTCAATCGGAGTCCATTGGTTAAACTTCAAACTACAATTGTAAGTGATTGGTTAAATATCAAACTTCAATCATAGGTGACTAGTTAAACTTCAAACTTTAATGGGAAGTGATTGGTATAAAACATCAAAATTAAATCGGAGGCGATTGGCTTAAAAAAATTGAAACTTCAAACTTTACTTGGAGGTGATTGGTTTAAAACATCAAACTTTAATTGGAGTCAATTGGTTAAAAACCTCAAACTTCAATTAGAGACGATTGATTTTGAACTTCAAACATCAATTAGTGGTGATATGTTAAAAACATCAATCAATTTAAAACTTCTCAATTCAATAGGAGGCTTGGTTTAAAATTTAAACCAAAACTTCAGTAGATGACAATTGGTTTTAAATTAATATCATACTTAAATTTCAATTGGGGTGATTTGTTTAAATCATCAAACTTCATTTGGAGGCAATTGGTTTAAAATTTCAAACATAAAACGGAGGGTTTAAAACTTTAAACTTCAATTGAAAGTGACTGGTTAAACTTGAAACATCAATCCTAGGCATTTGGTTCAACTTCCAACTTCAATCAGACATGATTAGTTTAAAACATCAAACGAAGACGATTGGTTTCAACATCAAACTTCAATCGAAGGCTCTTGGTTTTTAAATTCAAACATCAATTGTAGGCGATTAATTAAACTTTAAACATTAATTATAGGCGATTGGTTAAACATCACAACTTTGAACGAAGGTGATTGGTTAAACTTCATACTTCAATTAGAGACGAATGGTTTAAAACTTCAAACTTTAAATTGAAGCGATTGGTTGAAAAAAATTGAAACTTTAAACTTTAATCAGAGGCGATTGATTTAATAGTTCAATCTTCAATTAGAGGCCATTGGTTAAAATTCAAACTTCAATGAGAAGGTTAAGCATCAAACTTCAAACAAAGGTGATTGGTTGAACTTCAAACTTCAATCGTAAGTGATTAGTATAAAACTTATAACTTCCATCGAAGGCGATTGGTTAAAAAAATTGAAACCTTAAGTTTTAATCGGAGATGATTAGTTACAAATATCAAAATTAAATCAGAGGCGATTGGTTTAAAACTTCAAACTTCAATTGGAGGAGACAAGTTAAAACATCAATTGAAGACTGTTGGTTAAAATTTAATCTCAAACTTCAATAGGAGGCTTATTTAAAATTTAATCTCAAACTTCAATTAGAGTCGATTCGTTTAAAATTAATCTCAAACTTTAATTGAATACGATTGGTTTTAAAATTTAATCTAAATCTTTAATTTGAGGCAATTGGTTTAAAAATTAACTTTAAATTTCAAATAGGAGCGATTGGTTTAAAACTTTATACTTCAATCGTAGGCGATTGGTTTAAAACTTAAAAAATCAATCGGATGTGATTTATTTACATCTTTAAACTTCAATAGAAGGCGATTGGTTAAATTTAAATCTTCTACCAGAGGAGATTGGTTCAACACCAAATATCAATCAAAGACGATTAGTTTAAAACTTCACACTTCAATCAAAGGTGATTGGTTTAAACTTCAAACTTCAATCAGAGGCTATTGGTTAAATTTCAAACTTTAATTAGAAACAATTTGTTTTAAATTTCAATCAGAATCGATTGGTTAAACTCAGACTTCAATTTGAACCAATAAGTTTCAAACATCAAACTCAAACATCAATCGGAGGCGATTGGTTTACAACTTCAAACATCAATTGAAGGAAATTGGTTAAAACTTTAAACTTTAATTTGAGGCGATTGATTTTGAACATCAAACTTCAATCGAAAACGATTGATTAAATTTCAAACATCAATTAAAGATGACATGTATAAAACATCAAACTTTAATAGAATGTAATTTGTTTAAAACTTAAAACATTTTTTTAAGAAAATATCTTAGTGCTATTTCATTAAAAAACCTCAAAAGAAGGAAAAAAATACAAAAGTTTAAGATTACATCTAGAAATTTTCTAGATTTGATAGCGAAACAAGAACTGAATTATAGACATTAACAACAATCAATTAGGGCTTATATCATTTTTACTTTAATTCTACTTGTGACTTTTTGAAACGAAATATCCAATATGTGGCAGAGTTTTCTATTCTCTTCATTCCTTTCGATTCCTCTTCAGGATTTAATGAGTGCATTTCCATCTGAAGTTATATCTTCAACAATTCTACTTCTTCCACTACGAGTTCTTGAATTTCTTTCTTTCCAGGTATTGTAGATTACTACTCCAAAGTAGTATTTCAACATACTTACATAGAAGCATCTTCCCTTTTCTTTATTCTTCATCCACTCTTGGATTTCTTCCCATGTTCCTAGAAAGTTGATGATGTTAATTTTTGTAGCATACCTCCTCCAACTTTGAATTACAAAAGAACATTCCCTAAATAAATAGTTTATGCTTTTCTCAACTCCCGAACATGGACACATTTAATATTAGGAATGTTTATGTATTTTTCAAATTCTATCTTTTGTTGTCAACATTTTCTTGTATATCAACAAGAGATTAAATTGGTTATGATGATTAATCTTTGGATGCCATACCACATTTTGTCTATCTACCTCCTATCCTATTTTTCGAACTATTTCCCATGCCTTTCCTATAATGAACGTCTCATTTCTTTTTGTTTTCCAGCACATTTCATCATTTCTTTCATTATGTTCACATTATGAAATACGCTTTCGAAGTGAATCACATTTATCTTTATAGACGTCTTTAAATGAGTACTTGATGCATTCTCTTTTAACTATGCTTCCTTGAATTTCTTCTTTAAACATAATGGGAATATTATCCAGCCAAGGATCATGCCATAATAATACTCCACTTCCATTTCCAATTGTGGTTTGCACCATTTGAAAGGCATATTTTCTTGTTTTTAGGATTTTCTTCAATGATCATGTCATTCTTTTATTAATTCTTTCAATTGGAAGTAGTGATTTAAAACTTCAAACTTCAATTGTATGCGATTGGTTAAACTTCAAACTAAAGTAGTTTAAAACTTTAAACTTCATTTGGAGGCGAATTGTCTAATATATCAAACATCAATTGAAGGCGATTAGTTTAAAAATTAATCTTAAACTTCAATCTAAGACAATTGGTTTAAAAAATGAAACTTTAAACTTCAATTAGAGATGATTAGTGTAAAACATCAATTGAGGCGAATGATTTATAACTTCAAACTTCAATAGGAAGCGACTATTTAAACTTCCAACATCAATCAGAGGCGACTGATTTAAAACTTCAAATTTAAATCAAAGACGGTTGGTTTAAACTTCAAACTCAAATTGATTAATACAATTGTTTTAAAACTTCAATTAGAGGCGGTTTGTTTAAAAATTAATCTTAAACTTCAATTAGAGAAGATTGTTTAAAATTTATGAAATAACAAACTTCAATTGAAGACGAATGTTTAAAACTTCAAACTTCAATTGGAGGCGATTGATTTAAAGCTTCATACATCAATCGACGGTGATTCGTTCAATTTCAAAATTCAATCGGAGGTATTTGATTAAAACTTCTAACTTCAATCGGAGGTGATTGGTTTAAAACTTCAAACTTCAATTGGAGGCAATGTTTAATATTTCAAACTTCAATCGTAGGAGATCGGTTAAAATTCAAAATTCAATTGGAGGCTATTTAATTTAAACTTTAAACTTTAATCGGAAACGATTTGTTAAACTTCAAACATCAATCGGAAGCAATAGGTTTAAAATTTCAAACTTTAATCGGAGGCGATTGGTTTAAAATTCAAACTTCAATCAAAGACGATTTGTTTAAATTCAAACTTTAATCAAAGACGATTTGATTAAATTTTCAATCATCAATTAGAGGTGATTTGTTTAAAACATCAAACTTCAAAAGTAGACTATTGGTTAAACTTTAAACTTCATTCAAAAGCATTTGGTTCAACTTTAAACTTTAATTGTAGGCAATTGGTTAAACTTACACTTCAATTAGAGACAAATTATTTTAAACTTCAAACTTCAATTTTAAGAGATTGGTTAAACTCAAACAAGAAGTGATAGGTTTAAAATATTAAATTTCAATCGAAGGCGATTTGTTTAAAACATCAAACTTCAATTAGAGTCGATTGGTTTAAAACTTCAAACTTTAATTGAAGACAATTAGTTAAACTTTAATCTTAATTAACCTTGAGCGTATTGTTATATTAAATTTCATTTACGAGTTCCTTGTACGGATTATTAAACGAGCAATTATTTTTGGAGCAACCGAGATTCTAATAATAATTGATTTCGCATTTTTAATAAGTGAAGGTGATAATTTTTCTAAGTTAAAATAATGTGTTCTATAATTATACTTAAAGTATTTAAAGTTTTATTAATTAATTAAAATTACGTTGAATATAAAATATAAAAAGAAAAAATCATTTTTAATATAGATTTCATAAATCATGGTTCTAATTATTTAATGTTAATTATATTAAATTAGATTAGTTAATTAATTAAAATTTAAAAAAAATTATGATCTTAGGGGTATAAGACTAGTCTTTTCCTTTTGATTTTGATTTTTTTATTTTTAAAAGTTACTTAGTTTTGTTTAGAAAGTTAGTTAGTTTTTAAGTTTTAGAAAGTTAGTTAGACGAGTTCTTTTGGAAATTAGTTAGCTTCTAATTTTTTAGAAAGTTATTTAGATTAGTTAGGAGTTAGTTGTTTAACTTTATAAATAATTTCTTAACTAACATTGTTCCATTTTTGTAGGAGATTATGAATAATCAGAAAGTTGATAATTATGGCTTAAGAAAGGCCAAAATCCAATTCAAGATACAAGTTTAAGATAATAGAAACGCCAATATTCATTAAGTTCAAATAAATAGGCCAATATCCATTTAAGATAGACCATTTTCAAAATGAAGAAGGTGTGAGTCAAGTCAAGCCCATATTAAGATCAAGTCAAGGTCAAGTCAATGCATGAGTCCAAATGAGGGACCCAAATGATGACCTGACCTAATATCCAAACAAGAAAATCACATGAACCATCTTAAAACCTTTTAACCATGAATCATAAAGATAAAGAAAGAGGGAAAACACTTTCCATTTGAATTCAATATGTCATAACCATGGAATTCTTGATTCTTAATGTTCGAAATATCTCATCTATACCTCGTTTGATAACATGTCAAGAGGAGAGCGTCATATACACATCATTTAGATGACATGTCAAATTGTGATCCAAGTCACATCCCCAAACTAAGAGTTTCAGATTAATTAGATGCATTAATTAGAGAAAACTCATGACACGCTCTCCCCATTTGAATAGGTGTAAGTAATTCAAATGTGTCTAGGTAGTTATTAATGGTCTTGGGAGGGTTTCCCTTAACCTCCCCAATAAATACTAATCCTAAAACTTTTAGCTTACACACTTGATCTTTCATTCATCACTCCCCTAGGCTAACTAAATCCTCCCAAAATTAAAATCTAGGGCGCCCCTTCATACATTGAACAAGAACACTAATTTAGTGAAATTAGTCTCAAAAGATTCTTCTTCAAGAATCTCGTGCTTTGGGCCCTCTTTTTCAGATTAAGAACTACAATCCTCATGTAAAGTGTCTTTACCCCCCCTTATTTTTTTTGTATTACCATCTGCATTACAATTTAATAAAATCTCATGAATGTGTCTTTACTTTACCTTAATTGTGCATGATTCTTGATTATATTTGTGCTAGATTTAATTTTTTGCATGATCCATTTGTAAATATATATAATACTATATAATAAACTAAATAAAACAAGAAAAAAATGAAAATTAAATAAAAATAAACATCATCAAGCCGAAAACCAAATTAAAAACCAAAAACCAGTCAAAAAATGGATATTTCGATCATAATCGGTCATGATCTTCGAATTCAGATTTAAATTTGAATAATTTTGGGTTTAAAATGTTTAATCTATATTACTGAATATTTGAGCCCAGAACAATTTAAATTTAATGATAAAAAATAAAGGATTGATCGAGAAAGATCAAGAATAACAAAAAAAACAACCAAAAGGGACTTTTATTTTATCATTATTGGCCATAATCTTTGAATTCGATTTTGAGTTTAGAAATTTTTGGGTTAAACGCCTCAATTTGCTAGATTGAAGTCAGATTCACCCATAAATAAAGAGATTGACCGAAAATGTTCATGAATGGTTCAAGACTTTGAATTTTTTGGTCATTTAATTCGTAATTAGTTATGTTTTTAAACATTCTTTTGCATACAAGTTTATTTTACATTGAAATGATTTGAGACAAAAAATAATAATTAAATTTTAATGTAATTAAAAGTAATTTTACGAAATATTTAAGAAAAATATCACAATTGACCTAAAGAAATTATCCTTTGTGTTCTAATAATTCTTGATTTTAATTGCTTTTGATTATTTAATTTTCTTACATACTTTGTGAATATATTGTATTACTATATTTTAGTCTTAAACGAATAAAGTTAGGAGACATTCTTAGATACAAATTAGTTTGAATTTAGGGATCTTTTTGTTGTAGCGACGTTCCTCCAACGTTTAAGCGCTTCATTAAGTATTACTGTCCCCAGAGCCGACACTTCTCCAAATTCCTACTGAATTGTTGCTAGCTAAGTTTGTCGACACATCCGATCATGGGAGCTTGCTGTTGGACGCTTCTCTTCACTAGACCAAACACCTTTGTTGCTGGCTAAGTTTGCCGACACTTTCGACTGATGGAACAAGTTCTTTCTTGTTACTTCCTCTTCAAGCGACCAATGAATTCAACCATGCTCACCCGTTACTGCAACTAATAGAGAAAAATGGATGTTGATTCCTTTTACCGACGCTTGCGTCCAAGGTGATGGACCAAGTTGTTGTTGCTAAAGACATGACCTAAGACTCCTTTGTTGCTCGCTGTGCAACCGAGAAGATAAGACCATGTTGTTGTTGTCGACGCTTCCGACCGAGGAATGGACCGTGATGTTGATTTTAAGCCACTACTGAAGGCTAAGTTCCCTTGCTACTGCTTGTTGCCCGATCAAGAAAACTGAACCTAACCGACGATCAACAGCTGATCCAAGCCGCAATAGAAAAATTCTAGCCTCAACCGATTTTTTTTATTGCTTTTATTTTATTTTGGTTTTGGATTAGGTTCTTAGGTTTTTCTCTGGTTGTGCGTTTTTGATTACATGATCCTAGGTTACAAAAATTAAAACTCAGATAAAACATAAAATTGAAAAAAAAAAAAAAAAGACAAATTCAAAAACACAAACATCTAAAAATTTAAAAATATAAAAATATTCCTCCATGAGTAGTTTGATTAAACTTGAACATTTATTCTTAAATATAAATACTCACTTGAACAACTCTAAAATTCAATAGATTTATGCTAACTAATATTTGACATATAAAATGCTTAGTATGGTTAACTTTTAAGGTCACTTACAGGCTTTAGATTGTTCTTTATTTTTGTATCGTGCACAATGTTCTAGCGACTCTATTGGGGACTATATTTGACGCTTATCTTGAAAATTAATTTTGGCCAATTTTTAAAATATATTTAAGGTTTAATATTCTTCCCAAAATACACTTTACTTGTTTATATTTGCATTATTTAGGGACTCAAATGTGAAGGTAGTATAGGTATACATCGTTGGATGAATTTTATACACCTATTGTTATGTGATAGGGTTTGTCTATGTGGATAACACCCTCAATCCAGTCTTGGAGTATTTTGTGTGAATTTGTTCAATGATAATACACTAGAAAAAAATCCCGGATTAACCTTCCTTTTAATTCAAAGGTTCTATCCTCTTGCAAATGAGGGACTTTAGTTTGGTGGTGAAGTGTACGTCCAATTGAGTGCTCTCCTTACATCAGAAGTTTACTTCCCTTATTTGTGACACCCCTCTCTCTTAAGCCCTTTCACGCTTTTGAATAATAATTTAAAAAGTCAATTTTACACCGTCGTTGTCTCGTCTCGTCATGTCAAGCAACAAATCCACGTCGATAAAGCCTTTAGTTAGTTAAATAACTACTATTTAGATGTAAATACGTGTATGCATATATGCATATAGTTATACATGTGCACTCAATCTATCCATTCAAAATATATATATATATATATATATATATATATATATATATATATATACATATATATATAACATATTATGATAATAGATATTTAGAATTAACATAATAAATTTTCTAGTTGTTAAGAAAATCAAGGAGAAGATTTATAGGAAGGATAGAAGGTAAAAAAAAAATAATAAGTTTAATTTAAAAAATTTTATTAAAAAGAAAAAGTTAAAATAGACTAAGTCTAATTTAAAAATCCTAAAAAAGAGAAATTGTAAAAAAAAAAAAAAGAAAAAAAAAAGTCTAATTTAGAAAATTTTAAAAAAGTGAAAAAATCTAAAAGACTATGTTCAAATTTAGAAAATTCTAAATCAAAGAGAAAGTGAAGAAATCTAGAAAAAAAGGAGATAAGAAAAATCAAGAAAATCTATAATCCACAAAAATAAAAATATAATCTAACTAGTTCTTAGTTTTGTGTTTTTAATACTGAGATTATCATAAATAACTCTAGGCAAAAAAATGATCAAGAAAGGTATAAACATGATCGAGAAACACATGGACAATCAAGAAAGATGCTATATGATCAAAAAAATATACAAAGATGATCAAGAAAAACGTGAAGACTTGAAGACTAAAAAGACAAAGATGCAGACTTATACTAGATTTTCTTTTGCATTAATAATGTAACTCTTTCTATAAAAACAAGCAAGCAACTTTATAACGAGAGGATGAGGGTGCATTTATTTGCGATTATGAATTTATTTTTTATCCACACACCTCGGGAAAATGAATATAAACAAATTTTCCAATATAGTCATATCTTCTTCATACTTATCCCTCCTCTAAATGGATAATGAGCGTCTATATTTTTGACTCTAAATGGATAATGAGCGTCTAAATTACTTGATTTTCTTTTTCTCTTGTGAAGGCTTTGAACTTACTTTCTTATGTATATTAAAAAGTAATTTGAAACTAAAAATTATTGGTCTTAATCATATAAAAATAAATCAATCAGGCTGAAATGAAACTTTATTTTAATAAAAAAAAAATAAAGTTACTTGACAGAAAACCTTTTTAAAGAACTCTAAAAAGCTAACCCAAAATAAAATGCCTTCATTTAATAAGTTTGATTTTTCTAATGTTAAATCTAGGTTTTCAATGTTATATAAATGTTTGTGTATATGTTAATAATGTTTCTTTACTATTTCATTTTAATTGAGATCCATTTGAATCACCAAACAAATAGTTATTTAGGGTTAGGTCGAAAATCGAATGAACAACAGGTTCTTTGCTGTAGTGGTGCAAAAGACCGGAAAAACGAACCCTTGTTGTGTGTGTTGGAGGAACATCAGACCGAGAAAAATAGACACCAGAGCACACGTGAATGCCAATATATCGAGGAACTTTTTTGCACGTGAAGACCGACACTCTTTCTAACGCTTCCAGCGTTTCCAGATGTTACTACATGACCGATGAATTAGATCCAGGATGTGATGCTGAATTCTCACCCTAGGGTTGCTACTACAGTTTCCATCCGGCTAATTGATAGAAACTCTAGGTTAAGTTTTTCTACATTCTTAAGTTAACCTCTTAGGGCTACATTTCTAGACCCGATGGATACCCATTCATAACTTAGGACCGAGAGTTCTTGTACTTCCTGCTTGCCACGTATTTGCACTCAATGCTAACTAGGACTAAGAAAACCAACATATTTTTGGTCATGTTTCTACAACTGATGCTAACCTAGGACCAAGAGTTCTTACACCTACCGTTGGTCAAAATTTTACACCCGATGTTAACCTAAGACCGAGAGACCGGACTTGCTGCTGGTCATATTTCTGCACCTGATGCTAACCTAGGACTGAGTGTTCCTACACCTATTGCTAGTCACATTTCTTAGTCACATTTCTATACTAATTGTTAACCCAAGACTAAGAGTTCCTCCACCTAGGACAAGCTCTTGCTATATTCTGGTTATATTTTACACCCAATACTTAGCATCAGACCTAGCATCAGACCGACGTCCATTGTACCATAGGACCGGGAGGAAGTCTGCTACATTTGAGGACTGAGGACAAGAATAAGTTGCACCTAAGGACTACGGATATAATATGTTTTTGGGGGGAGGTGGGACGGTTATAACCATTTCATTAAAATCCCAAAATTGGTAAGGTTAGAAATTAAATTTAGACAAACCCTAGCTATGATTAAGGATGACAATCAAAAGACCCTAAAAAACTGATTAGTAGTATTCATACATTCTAAAAAACAGAGATTACAAACAGAAAAGACTACATTCAAACCTAACCATTCCAACTTAGGATTTTTGCATGTCATCTATTTTCATTTATATGTATTTTTTCCCTTCCCCTTCCTCTTCCTCTTCCTCTAACAATAAAAGGAGATTATATTCAAGAGGATGATGAGTATTGTTGTTTCTTATTTTGAATTCTTTCTTAGTACGAGCCCGCTTTGATTTGATAAAAATAATTGTTTCTGAGAATTTCAGGGTTTTACCTTTGTTATATTCAACTTGAATTTTTGTATTCTTGTCTTCCTTATCTTCAGATTCAGCTTCAGACTCCACATCGATTTTGAAATATTCTTTATCGACTTTAGAATTCTCTGTTTCAGCTTTGAAATTCTGGTTGTTTTCCTCTTCAGTTTCCTCAACAACAACTTGAGGTTCATCTTCCATTTTCAACCTAATCCTTTGCATTACACATAATTTTATTTTCCTCTTCACTATGATTCTCTTTACTCTCTTTCTTTCACTACTTTCATTTTTCTTAGAATCCTTCTTACTTTCTTCCTCTGCATTTTTCTCATTTTTTTTCTTTTTTATCACTATACTTGACTTCCACAATATGCTCTTTCATTTTTGATTCTTCCGTTTCATTTTCCTGTTTATTTGATTCCTAGGCTTTCATGATTTTTTGTTCTTCCTCAATTGCTTTTGCACATTTATTATTAACATGTTAGAAAGTATTGCAGAAATCACACCTGTTTGACCTCCATTCATATAAGATTTCCATGATTGTGGGCTTTCCCTTCCTATCAACAACTGTCATATTCTTTGGCAGTGTACTTTGAGGATGCACTTATATTCTTATTCTAGAAAAGTATGATGCTCTCCTCCCTTTGTAATTGGTTCCATATATAATGGTTTCCCCAATAGACTAGCAAAGTGACTTAGAGTTTCTGCATTATACATGTGTGTTGGGACGTTCCTAAGTTTGAACCATATTTGGGCTGTTTCCTTTGGCTCTCTTTGAAGGCTCAATTCTTCAGACCATCACTCAAACTTCATATAGTTGGATCCAATATAAGTATGCCCAATTTTCATAATATTATCCAAGTTCGTTCCCTTTTTGAATTGTAGAAAATAAAGATGATGGATGTTTGTAGAAACCTTCTCTAGTCCCGTATGCTCCCATTGTTTCATTAGTGATTCCTTAGTGTTTAGGAAAGATACACGGTTCGTTCCTATGTAGTTCCCAACAACTACATTTTTCCATTCTTTAACGCATTTCTCCTCCACTTCAGTGGGCAATTTAAATTCAAAAGGAGAGTTGAGAACCTCAACTTTTGTTTTAAACTCACCAAGTAGATTTGACCTTTGTATGCATGATCTTCTATTTTCTTTTATGCATTCTTATTCCAGACTTCATTAACCTTCCAGTTAGAATTGCTCCTGATAGTATAAGTATTTGATTTTGGGGACTTCATTAGCTCCCTCATTGTTTCCACTGATCAGTTTACTATCTTTTCGTATTCTTCTTTCTTCAGTAGGTTCCATTCTTGAAGATAATGTATATTCAATTGGACGGCTGTTTGCTCTATTTTCTCTTTGTTGAGCACAATCACTCCTTTCTTTGTATGCATCGGTAACTTTGTGATTTGATTTTTAAGTCTAAAGAGGTTTGCTCTTTCATTATACCAAACCTTCTATATTCCCTCTTTTTGCCCCTATTTTCCTGCTGCACTTTCTTAAAAATATATATAAATAATTGGTTTTTTACCTTTGTTGTATTCCTGTTTTTCATAGATAATTTCTTCAGCAATCCTATCGATTTCTTTTTCAGTTACCTCCCTTAAACCTTCCATCACAAATTCTATAACTTCCCTATTCTTATTGCTTTTCTTTCTTCCCATTTGATGAATAACAAAACACAACAAAAAAACGAAGCAATAACAAAATAGGGTACAATAGAAACCCTAAATATTACAGAACAGGGTAAACTAGAAATCCTAATCTTCCAACCAAACTTTGCAGATGAATGAACGACCTAGTTATTAAAGTCAATACCATGTCGTTCGTGCCGATTGTGTCGATTGTGCTGATTGTGCCGATTGTGCTGATTGTGCGTACGTTCTTGATTTGACAAGCGACTCTAAGCGACTAGCAATCGCGACCACAACATGCGAAACCGAGACCTTAATACCGTGCCGATTGTGTTGTATGTGCCGATGATTTTGTTCGTGTCGTGAAATCTCCTATAAGGATAAAATCTTGTTGCTACTAATTGAGGACTGATGTTGTTGCACGCTGCTCAACCAAATATTGTGACCGAGGCTTGCTCTTTTTCACCACCCTTATCTGAACTGGGTTCACACCTCGGCTAAAAATCAGTTTTTTGCGACCATGGAGTTTAACCACGATCTTTTACTATATTTTCATATATTTTTTTCTTAATGAAGTTAGGCTTTCATTTGGGTTTTGTTAGTTTTTATTTTATGTATGTTTGTGACTTATGTGATCCTGGGGTAACATATAAATTTTAAACATTGTAAAGTGTAAGGAATTTTAAATGCGACTAAAATTAATTAGTAGAACCTTAGGGGTGTTGCGGGACATATAGTCTAAAAAACCCTTTCCCACACGTAACCAAACACAAAACCCATTTCTCTTAATTTCTTAATTTTTTTTATAAATTTGGTGGCGACTCTATAGTCTTGAGTATAATTAAATTGAAAAACAAATTAAAGTAGACCTATTACACATTTCCCATTAAATATCTTAATCTCTTCTAGATTCGACGGGATGATAAGTTATGAAGTTGTCTTTAAAATCTCATTTTTTTAAACTTTAATTTTTCTAAAATTAAAATTAATTCCCCCATATATTTGAATTTTTTTAAAAATTTTACATACCCAATTTATAAATTTTAAAATAATTATTTTGAATAAATAAAGTCAAAATAATTAAAGCCAAAACATGATTAAATAATTAATTAGATTAATTATTGTAATAATAAAAATACTAATTAATTAAGAATAATGACAAAAGAAAATAAATAAAATAATTTATGATAAGTGTTGTATATATTTTATCCCAAATAAATTATTTATTGAACCCCAAAATATAAAACAAATAAAATAAATTGGCCAAACCAATGTCACATTTATTAAAAATATTTGTAGATTGAAAATGTAGTAAAAAAGGATTAAAAAAATCAATTTTAAACATGCTCCAAGGCTGGAAAAGTGCCCGAATATGTTGTAGCCGAAATCTGAAGAGACTATTGCAGCAAACCTCACAACTCTCGGATGAGAGTTGGATTATAAGTATATGCTCCATAACTCAACAATCTCTCACTTAGAGACTAACTTCATCATCTCTCGATCGGTAGCGGCTTCCATCTGGTTTTTTAAAGAAGAGGACCGACTGAATTTGCACCAACTTTCAATTTCTCATTTTTCATAGTTTTTGTCAGCATAAATACGCTAACAACTTCCACTGTATGTATTATGTCTAGTCGTGTGCAATTCAATACATACATAATACAACCAATGGTAGAGGCATACATAATGGTGTTCATGTAAATTTTCTCATCCTCTATTGAAGATGACTGATCTTTAGATAGGTTGAAGTGAATAGATAAGGGGGTAGTAACTGATTTTACATCATACAAGTTGAATATGCTAAGAACTTTCTTCACATATTTTTCATGTTAAAGCTTGAGAACTTTTTTATCTCTGAAAATTTTCGTCTCAAGAATTTGTTTTGCAGCATCCAAATCCTTCATTGCAAAATTTTCAAACAACTCTTTTTTTAGTTTGTTAATCTCATACAAATTTGTTCCAGCAATCAACATGTCATGAACGTAGAAGAGCATGATAATATACAATTTATAAAACCTATTGATATAACAGTAATGACCAACTTCACACCTCCAAAAATTGTTATGTTTCATGAAGCTATCGAACTTCTTGTACCAATGCCTTAGAATTGTATCAAACCATATAGACTCTTCTAAAGTTTACACACAAGCTCATATTTTCCTTTGATTTCAAATCCTTGTGGTTTTCACAAGTAAATCTCTTCAGTTAAGTCATCATTAAGAAAAACAGTTTTGACCTCCATTTGTTGAAGATGAAGGTATTTCACAACCAAACTCAAAATAGTTCTAAGTGTCATAAATTTGACCACTGTAGAGAAGATCTCATTGTAGTCAATACATTCCTTCTTTTGAAATCCTTTCACATCCAACCTTGTCTTGTACCTCATAGTTTTGTCATGTTCTTCTTTAGTCTTGAAGATCCATTTATTTTGAAGAGCTTTCTTTCCCTTTGGTAGCTTAGTGAGCTCCCAAGTCTAATTTGACACCAAAGAGTCCATCTCATCTTTCATTCCAGGTTTTATTGCCTCCTCATACCATTCAGGTTCACCTCTATTTATCAACAAGATATATTTTAGAGATGGGGACCACCTCTCGACATGTTTTTTATTTTTTACGATCTTCTCAACTATATAACCGGTGTTTGCTGATTTTCCTTTGGGACCATGTTCTCAATGATTTCATCTTCAACAACACACTGGTCTTCTTCAACAGTCGGTATATATTTAGATAAAAATCTCTCGAATCAACCGTACTAGTCTCTTCCAACTTGGAATCATCATCTAATGTCTTTCCAACAACATCTTTGTAGAGAACATGTTCATTGAAGATAACGTTCCTGCTATGAATATGGACCACCTGCGATGCCATAACTCACTGTTCTTCGAGTCATCAACTATAGAAGCAATTGTTTCTTTACAAGTTGAAGTCATTTATTGTTCCAAATTTCTGACCTCGAGAAACAACTATTGCTCATTTAATCACCTTCCACACACCATTTCCACAACTGAAATAGTGACCTTTTTCATCAAGTTGAGTAACAGAAATCAGATTGCACATTAAACCTGAAATGTGTCTCACCTTGTTAATCTTCCAAATAGAATTGTTTCCCATCATTAAATAGATGTCCACATGCCAACAATATACAATGGCTCACCATCTGCGAGATAAACTTTCCCACTTTTTCCAGCCACATAATTCTCAATTAACTCTTTGTGGGCAGTGGTGTGGAAAGACGCTCTCAAGTCCAAAACCCATGTATTAATCAGGCTATCAACAGAAAAAAGAAACGCATTAATGACAACTTCTATAACTGCGTTGGCTACATCATTTTTATCATCACCTTTCTCTTTGGTGCTTTGGAATTCCTTTTCAAGTGATATTTTTATCACAATTCTAGCAATCAAATGTCCTTCCAAACTTGAACTGTCTCCTCATGATCCTCGACATAGATATGCTTTTACCTTAGTTAAAATTTCTATCATTACCTCTATCCCTATTTTCAACATTTAGAGTAGAACATTTGAACGTTTTACCTGAATAAATTTTATGAACATTTTTAACAAAAATACGATCTCTAACTTTAATTTAGAATTTCAACAAAGTTACTAATTATTTCCCATAGGTTTTCAGCTATTTGATAAAGATGCTAACAAAATCAAGGTACTAACTTCATCCCCAAAATCATCTCAATAGATAATAGTTGATTCACAATTGTATTAAATTCGTTCAAATGAGTAGTGACATAAGTGTCATTAATTATTCTTAAATTGAAGAGTCTTTTCATTAAATGTACCTTGTTGTTAGCAGATAGTTTCTTAGACATATCAGAGAGATCTTTCATTATACCCATGGTGGTCTTCTCCTATGGTACGTTGTGAGCAACCTTTTTTGCTAGCGTCAATCAGATAACTCTTAAAACATGTGTATCAAGGTGTTTCTATTTAGCTTCATCCATCTTCTATAGTTTCTCACTTAAAAGAACATGAATCTTATTTCCATAAAGATAATTCTAAATATGCATCCTCTGGAATGCATAATCTGTTCTATCAAATCTTCCAATCCCGTGTCTTATACTATTCTTGTTTGCTATCATTTCAAATGCTATGATCTAGAATAGAAGCTCTAATATCAGTTGTTAGGATTTGGATCCCCAAAAACTGACCTACTTGAAACGAACTGTAAAGACGCAAAAAAAAACACAAAAAGACACAAATTTATAGTGGTTCACTCAAATGAGCTACTTCCACTTCAGCCGCCACCAGATTTCACTATGAAGAAGAAGAATAAGTATAATTTTTTGCCGCACACTTTATATCTATAGAATTTTATCTTATTAATGTAAACCCTTAATAATAACATATTTATAGGGTAAACATTCAAGTAATAAAACCTAAATAACTCTTTGTCAGGCCCAATCCCAAACCCAAATACAAATTAAATAAACTATAATTAACTATTGTAGAGTTTATTATAAATGTAGGATCCATAACTCAGCAACACTCATGGTTTGAAATGGATCACTTCTTATTACACTCACGATCTATTCAAGAAATTCAATTGTGACTTAATGCCTCCTTATACATGGAATGTTATCTCCATATATAGGCTGATTAACCATAAGTCCTAGTTGGCTATCTGAAAAAGTGGCACAACTCTTCTAAAATTGGAATCACAAAGGAGCGAAGGATCACTTGACATATATTTTCTAAGAATATGAGCGGGCTAGGAAAAATAAAAAGGAAGAAACTTCAAGTGTAGGAACGGACTATAGTAGTACTTAAAACATATAGCCTTTGTCGTTACTTTTTCTATAATTAAACTAACTCTATAAATACCAACAAGAGAGATATGCATGTTACAAACTAAGCGAATATTTTGTATAATAACTTGTATTTTCTCAAATATAAAATCACAAGGAAATTTTCATTCTCTAGAATTCATTTTACGTGCATATACATTGCATTATAATTACATTATAACTGCAAATCCTCATCTCTTTCTCTTCGTTACATTCCACGACTACAAACGATCGAAATGACCCCGATGAAACGAGATCCGATAACTGGACACTTTATTCGTCACGAAATTTCTGAGGAAACAATGACACCTAAAATAGTCTCCACGGCCAAATACAAAGAAATAAAGGAAACACTTTAGCATGTGACAAAGCAAATAGCACTAATCACGAGCTATGTAGATTTTCATAACATAAAATATATTTTCTAAAAATGAAAACATACATATAGATGTTATTTTTAAAATATGTTTTGTATAGGTCATGGATTCATCTTCTCTATATATGATATTTGTGTATTTGCAGAGGTTCCTTAAGGACACCTCATATTACGTACGTTATATGTTACAAGAGATTTTATCTTTAGCATATCTAAAGATAGACACCCGACTCATTCTGCATATGCAACAAAAGTGGGATGGTCTCTCGCGCTTGTACGCCATCGGCCCACATCGTATCACACCTATCATTGAGGAGTTTCACGCCATTTTGTTCTCTCCTTTTAGGCATCTTATGTACCTCCCATCGGTGGAGGATGTATGGCCTTCTCAAGAACTCATGTTGGAGTGTTTTGTAGAAGATTAGCATCCGTCTAGTTTTCTTTTTTGAATCGGGAGTATCAATATAGCCATGTGGAAAAAGCTGTTAAAGTATTTTGATGTCCACGAATACCTAAAGATCACTAACCGAAAGATTTTGGTTGTGTTGATGGCTCATTTTCTTCTCTACTCCGAGATAGGGCATTGACCTTCCTCGTACTTACTAGAGTTAGTTTTCTTATGGATGATGGTCAATGTTATCTATCGGGGCTTATCCTTGCTGAGACCATGCTCGGGATGCACCAGACAGTTCTTGGCTAGACTCACATGTCTATGAGAGGATCTCCCCTAATTCTCTACTTATGGTTGATAGAAAAGCTTAGTTTCCTTCCTCCTATTGTTAATAATTTTTATCATGGTCACGCCATAAGGCTTGAGAGAGGGTTGTCGCAGCTCTACATCCTCATCCTATCGATGATGATCATCTGATCCAATTAATGGTCCCTTCGTACCATATCTTGGACACCACAAACTTCATGGATGTATGTCCCTTCAATATGCTATTTTGCTTTTCAAAGGTCACCACCTATTGTACGGTGCACCTAAGAAAGAAAATAGTGTAAAGATCGGTGCTAACAATAGATACTAGGGTCTGACTATTGATAACAACTTATGATAAACGATTCGATAATAATCATGTGAGGGATTAATATCTATTTCTATTCTTCACAAATCCTTAGAACTCTTGAAACAAATTCAAGTACAAAAGTGTTCATCGGATTTGAAGCTTTGTACCGATGAAAGGTAAATGGCAGAAAGTAAAGAACACAGGGTGTTTTATGGATGTTCAAAGATAAAACTCATACGTCACCCCTTCTTCTACAACCGGAAGGATATCCACTAAATACTTCGAATCAAATACAACTTACTGAGCTAGCTAACTCTCTGTTGAATAAAATAATCTCTGTTCAAATTACAATATTCTCACAAGTAGATAGTAATTGATTTTCTCTCTTGAGCTTGAATGATGATAGAGATCATTAAGAGCAAGAGTGAATTTATGAATTTGGTAACCGAGAGATTCATCAGTTGTCCTTAAGCATCTATTTGTAGTAAAAGGAAACCAACATTCAAATCTTCTTCGTGGACACGTGGCAAGTGTCCGTTGGAAGGCCGCCCATAGTACTAGAATACAGCAAATTCTGAGCAAATGGATTATTGCTGTACCGAACTGGTAGTGCGCTGAATATCCTCTGAAGTTGTCTTGTACTAGACAGGCAGTTGGAAGGATATTTGCGTACGTGGAATTCGTTCATTTGATACAATTAGATGGATTGACAGACTGCATAGAAGTAAGTGGAGTAGGAGTAGCACACAACTAGTTGATCGTGGTTAGACATATGCTTTTTTCAGATGTCTGCTAAAACAAGGCATTAGACGTGCTTCGTTAGACCAAGTCTAAAGGAGTTAGACGTCCTCGTCTAACTATGCGTCTATTTAGACCAAGTCTAAAGGAGTTAGACGACCTCGTCTAAATATGTATCCTTTTAGACCAAGTCTAAAGGAGTTAGACATCCTCGTCTAACTACGCATCTCTTTAGACCAAGTCTAAAGGAGTTAAACGTCCTCGTCTAACTATGTATCCTTTAGACCAAGTCTAAAGGATTTAGACGTTCTCGTCTAACTACCCATTCCTTTAGACCAAGTCTAAAGGAGTTAGACTACCACGTTTAACTACGTTTCCCTTTAGACCAAGTCTAAAGGAGTTAGACGTCCTCGTCCAACTACGCATCTCTTTAGACCAAGTCTAAAGGAGTTAGACGTCCTCGTCTAACTACGCATCCCTTTAGACCAAGTCTAAAGGAGTTAGACATCCTCGTCTAACTACGCATCCATTTAGACCAAGTCTAAAGGAGTTAGACTACCATGCCTAATTACGTTTCCCTTTAGACCAAGTCTAAAGGAGTTAGAATACCACGTCTAATTACGTTTCCCTTTAAACCAAGTCTAAAGAAGTTAGACTACAACGTCTAACTATGTTTCTCTTTAGACCAAGTCTAAAAGAGTTAGACTACCACGTCTAATTACGTTTTCCTTTAAACCAAGTCTAAAGGAGTTAGACTACCACATCTAACTACGTTTCCCTTTAGACCAAGTCTAAAGGAGTTAGACTACCACGTCTAACTACGTTTTCCTTTATACCAAGTCTAAAGGAGTTAGACTACCACGTCTAACTATGTTTCCCTTTAGACCAAGTCTAAAAGAGTTAGACTACCACGTCTAACTACGTTTCCCTTTAAACCAAGTCTAAAAGAGTTAGACTACCACGTCTAACTACGCATCACGTCTATTTATCTTTCTTAGACCACGTCTAAATTAGCATAGTCTTATGCACCAGCACAAAACAAATAGACAACTTAGCTTTATTCTATTTAAACATCTAGCTTTTTTTATTTATTTAAACATCGTCAAAATTCAGTTGTTTAATGTTTCATACCTTTTATTTATTTCTAAGTTAATTACTTCTCACTTAGTTAACTTTTTTCTTTACTTTATTTTTTAATTTTTCTAGACTAATAGGCAAAGGTCTTGATATCTCTATAGTGAGTTCATATCTTGTGGATAACGTACCTATCACGACGAAGTTGTACGAAGCCTATGCGAGCTTATGGTAGGACGTATAGAGGTTGTCGTTTGTGCACTACTAGTTGGACATCATCATCAAGGATAGGAATATCCATTGAAAGACCTATGAGGAGATGAACATGTCAAGTGATGAAGACTTTTCAAAAGACGAGGATTTAGGAATAGTTGCTTCTTCTTTGATCCAAGAACAGGCTACTCCCTCGGACCCGACTAGCACGACCCTTGATAGGTCCAATCACGAGGAAATAAATGAGACAATATCATATGAGGCTCTCCCTTTCGATAATGACCCGAGCTCTCCATAAGATGAGGGGCCCACGATTTCAAAAGGCTCTTATGTTGAGATAGACCTGGAGGAGGATCCAAATTATTAGTTTGATTCTTAGCATTTTTAGACATAGATTTATCTATATATTTGTGTATGTCATGCATAACATGTTGTAAGCATGAGTAACAATATAATATTCTATGATTGAAACAATCATCATTTGTGATACAATTTTTATGAATGAAAAATCAGTTATTAACTTTTAATGTGTATTTATATTTAGGATATTTTTGCATTTAATTTAATATATGTGAAATGCTTTTAATATAAGATATCGCGATAGTACACTGATAAACAACTTTTTTAGGGTGTTCGCATACCCAGTGCCACGACTCTTTAAAGAGATCCGATTACATGTATGTTCATCAAATCTACAATCAAAAGCTCGAACATGGCTGAGGATCTAATACACCAATCCCGGTTCCCTCAATGGAGCTAAATGAACTTCAAAACATGTTGAAGTCCATGAAGATGGTCATCAAAAAAATGTTTAAAGTCATTCATGTCCTTAGTACCAATGTTGTGAACTGACTACTACAACAACAACAGTTCTCACTCCCTTCTTTCATGTTGGTTTGACTCCGATTAAGGGTGTCATTCCACCTTTTCCTATCATGCATCATGCCCAAAATTAGGGGAATGATGTAAGTGCATTTAACTCCTTTACGTAATAATGCCATTTAAATAGGGACCTTAAAGAAAAAGTCTATTTGAACGTGTCTCACAGTGTTAATGCTTCACAAAACAAATGTTTCGCCTTCACAAGTCTCTCTATGGCCTAAAACAATCACCAAGAGCATGGTTCGAAAAAAAAATCAATCTTTATCATTGAAAATGGCTTCTCTCAAAGTGAAGTTGATAAGATTGTGTTTGTTTAGAATCCAAAAAATTGGACCACATTCTTCATTGTCTACGTCGATTATATTATTTTGACCAAATGATGAAGAAGATATATTCAAAACTTGAAAGAATTCAAGTGAAATCGGTTTGACACTAAAGACCTCGGACCACTCAAGTTCTTCATAAAAAATGGAAGTTGCGCGGTCAAAGAATGGGATTTCCTTATCTCAAAGAAAGTACAATATGGACCTTTTAAAATAAATAGGCATTCTTGGATGTAAGCCTACCGACACTCCAATGGACTCACTTCACAAACTTGGAAACAACGAAAATGATACCCCAATTGATAAATGCATCAACGACTCGTGGGGCAACTCTTGTACTTGTCTCATGCACGTCCAAATATTGGCTTTCCAGTGAGTGTTGTTAGGCAATATGATCTCTAACACAATAACTTATTGCTATGTTCACTTAATGAAGTTTAGAATCCCATAGGCAACCAAAAACTAAAAATTAGTTATATTAACTTGTTACATGTATCAACCTTACTATACTAAGTAAATTTAAGCAAGCTTATAGAATCATCATAACCCTTTTTTCTTAATAAAAATACATAAACATCATAACTAACTATTCGTAAAATTCTAAATCATGGTAAGTGTCTTGATTTATAACTACATGTCACTAAAATGTTTCGGTCAAAGATGGATAATCTACGGAAATTGATAAGGAATTTTTTAAACAAAAAACTTGGAGAAAACCCAATGACCATTTATGAATCGCAATGATGATTTTAGGGAAAACGGTGGTGAGGAGGAACATATTTATGATATGAGCATGAACTTGGAAGATGAGACTGAGGGAGAGAAAGACAATGATGGAGGAGCTATGTATGATGATCTGAGGATGAAACATTTTAAAAAAAAGGTTGTCTATTTTGGAATTCTATTGTTATTATTATTTTTTTTAGAAAATGTACCAATGTTGTGAACTGACTACTACAACAACAACAGTTCTCACTCCCTTCTTTCATGTTGGTTTGACTCCGATTAAGGGAGTCATTCCACCTTTTCCTATCATGCATCATGCCCAAAATCAGGGGAATGATGTTAGTGCATTTAACCCCTTTACGTAATAATGCCATTTAAATAGGGACCTTAAAGAAAAAGTCTATTTGAACGTGTCTCCCAGTGTTAATGCTTCACCAAACAAATGTTTCGCCTTCACAAGTCTCTCTATGGCCTAAAACAATCACCAAGAGCATGGTTCGAAAAAAACTTCAATCTTTATCATTGAAAACGGCTTCTCTCAAAGTGACGTTGATAACATTGTGTTTGTTAAGAATCCAAAAAATTGGACCACATTCTTCATTGTCTACGTTGATTATATTATTTTGACCAAATGATGAAGAAGATATATTCAAAACTTGAAAGAATTCAAGTGAAATCGGTTTGACACTAAAGACCTCGGACCACTCAAGTTCTTCATAGAAAATGGAAGTTGCGCGGTCAAAGAATGGGATTTCCTTATCTCAAAGAAAGTACAATATGGACCTTTTAAAATAAATAGGCATGCTTGGATGTAAGCCTACCGACACTCCAATGGACTCACTTCACAAACTTGGAAACAACGAAAATGATACCCCAATTGATAAAGGCATCAACGACTCGTGGGGCAACTCTTGTACTTGTCTCATACACGTCCAAATATTGGCTTCCCAGTGAGTGTTATTAGGCAATATGATCTCTAACATAAGAACTTATTGCTATGTTCACTTAATGAAGTTTAGAATCCCATAGGCAACCAAAAACTAAAAATTAGTTATATTAACTTATTACATGTATCAACCTTACTGTACTAAGTAAATTTAAGCAATCTTATAGAATCATCATAACCCTTTTTTCTTAATAAAAATACATAAACATCATAACTAACTATTCGTAAAATTCTAAATCATGGTAAGTGTCTTGATTTATAACTACATGTCACTAAAATGTTTCGGTCAAAGATGGATAATCTATTGAAATTGATAAGGAATTTTTTAAACAAAAAACTTGGAGAAAACCCAATAACCATTTATGAATCGCAATGATGATTTTAGGGAAAACGGTGGTGAGGAGGAACATATTTATGATATGAGCATGAACTTGGAAGATGAGACTGAGGGAGAGAAAGACAATGATGGAGGAGTTATGTATGATGATCTGAGGATGAAACATTTTAAAAAAAGGTTGTCTATTTTGGAATTCTATTGTTATTATTATTTTTTTTAGAAAATGACTTAGCATAATTTAATTAAAAAATCACAAAAGGATAAAAGAAAACCTACATTAGTTTATGAATTAGAGCAAAACAAATATTTGCTCTAATTTTCAAATAATGGAATAACAAAACAAATGAACATCACAAACAAGGCATATAAACAAACAGCTAAAACAACAACACTTAATTTATAATTTCTCCTTAAACATACTAAATTACGTGACTTCATCATAATCCATGCTCCATATTCGACATAAAGACCATTTTTGTTCATTCTTCGGGATTAGCCTCCAAGTACGAGTGAGTGAGTTGCAATCAACCATAATACTCCTCTTTACATTCTCAATGTTACATCACATCCTAAAAAATGCTCTTGAAATTCTTTTTTCCCATACATGATAAACAATACATGCAAACCCACATTTAAACAAATTTGAGCGGAATTGATTAACTTTTACTTTCACAATAGCAACCTCCTTGATGTCTATCTATTCCAAAAGGAAATATGCCAATTCCAGTACTTTCTAAAACCTTTTCCACAACTTAAGAGTAAACGGGAAGCAACCGAATAAGTGATTTATCGTCTACTCATTCCCTTCACAAAGTAGGCAATTAGAATCTAGTATGTCCATAAACCTTTTGATGAGATCCCTAGTTGGGTGTCTTTCCGTACATAATAACTACATGATGAATTCGTGTCTCGGGATAACCTTAAAAGACCAAACAACATGAAACTAGTCCATATTGTATCCCTTATCACAAATCGACTCCCAAGCTAGTTTTGTATTAAAATTTCCATCATTCTCAATACTCCAAATACTGGTATCAATAGTATCATCAAAATTCAAAGTGTGAATGAAGTTAAGAACTCTTATACTTTCGGAATTCTCCTAAGAAGACCATCCCATTCCCCGTCTTTAACATCCTGAATAGTGGCTTTATGGAAATCTCTTCTTATTCAGACTCTTTCAAATTCTGCCTTCACAATGATAGGTCGGTTTTCAAACCAGGTGTCATGCCAAAATAGTGTTCCACGTCCATCTCCAATTCGAATATTGAAAACCGAAAGGGCATTATCTTTGAGCTTGAGGATATTTATAAGTGACCATTCCATGTCTATCTTCATTTTACATGTCCATACGCTTAACTCGTTTTTCATAAACCTTGAATTTAGCCATTTCACACATAATGCATCTTGTTTCTTTTTAATAGTCTAGAAATGCCTATATTTAGTGCCTTATTCCATTCCATATAATTCCTCAAGACAATTCCCTACTATTTTTTCGGTTTACACACATCAGTCAATTTTACCTTTTTCCCACCTTATCCTTAATTTCCCCAAATGAAGTCCCACATAAGACGATCAAGATCCTTCATGAATTTCTTTAGAAGAATGATTTGTTGTGCCCAATATCCAATGATACTCATAATGACTCTCGTGATTAGTTCAATCCTACCCGCATACGATAATCTTTTTGTAGCTCATCCATATATTGAATTCTTGACTTTCTCAATGAGGGATCAACAATATGAAATTTGTAGTTGTTTCGATGATAACGGAATACCCAAGTAATGAACCAGTAATGAGCCTACTTTAATCCCCATAATGCCGAAAATGATCTCCTTCGCTTCCTCCTTCACACCTCAATATAATGCCAAATTCTTTTCCTAATTGATATTAAGACCTGTAACACTAGAAAATATTGTTAATGCTTCCTTAATGGTTTTAATGAAATCCATATTAGCGTGCGCCACTATGAAAAGATCGTCAGTGAAACAAATATTAGTAATGTTTTCCTTAATGCAGAAAGGATGGTAAGTAAATGGTTGGTTTTTTCGGAGCATTATAAAAATGCTCTAAAAGATCTCCTTGATCAATATAAACTGTTAAAAAGAGAGAGGATCTCTTTGTCTTACCCCGGTTTTACCCTTGAAAAACCCACCATGAATTCTTTTTATTATGACAATAAAATGAGGAGTTATTCATTTGACATATATATCCAAACGATTCTAGAGAGAGAAATTATTTTTGGTGATTTATCACGACCGTGGTACGTCGCTCACCACAAGCGGGTTTTTGACATGGGATCTTGCTTATTTTCTCAAACATGAATTGTCTATTTCCCTCCCCAATCTCACTGAAGATAACAACCATCAACTAGAGGAATCAGCTTAAACCTAATATATATATTTTTGCTTGTTACGATTTTGTTCGCCGCATCATGTCTCCTTCGCTGGGAGCACGCTGTTGGTTCCTACGTGATCTCGTGGATTGTCAATGCTTCCTTCTGGATCTACTGAAGCATAACCACAAAGACCAATCAATCTACGCTATTGTTCGTCCGTTGGAGATTATTAGAAATCACAGATAAGTTCTCCTTGCGCTATCCTTTCATTCGATTTGTATCTTCATATTCACCCTACTATGGTGCGGTTAGAATTCCGGATTTACACCATTCAACTTCCTTCATTGATCCCTGGATTCAAATTCAATATGTTGTTGTAACTGTTCTAAGTCTGTTATCAGTAGTTTCGAAATCCAATCCTAATTGTTAGACCTTGTTTAAGCCTCACAACTAGAAGAGTAATAATTTTCTGCAATTTTGAAACCCAACTGATTGTAGTACCTCTTAGAGTATAAATGTACCATGTTGTGCTCTTCCTACTATAGACAACACCACCCTTGTCAGCATCAACTTCAACATATCCTTCTATACCTAAATTAGACTTTCGAAAACATAAAGTGAGACTCATACTTCCTCTTAAGTATTAGAGTATCCACTTTACTGCTTCCCAATATTGTCTATCCGGATTGCTCATTAATCTGCTAACAACTCTCATTGCTTGTTTTATGTCTAGTCTTATGCAAACCATTGCATACATAATACATTCAATGTCAGAGGCATACGAAACGGTGGCCATGTAATTTTTCTCCTCCTCTATTGAAGGCGATTGGTCTTTAGATAGTTTGAAGTGAGTAGCTAAGGAGGTAGTAACTGGTTTGCATCGTACAAGTTGAATCTGCTAAGAACTTTCTTCACATAATATTCTTGTGAAAGCTTGAGAACTTCTTTATCCCTAAAAATTTTCATCCCAATGATTTAATTTGCAGTACCCAAATCCTTCATTGAAAACTTTTCAGAAACCTCTTTCTTTAGCTTGTTAATCTCATACAAACTTTCTTCAACAATCAACATGTCATCAACGTATAGGAGCAAAATAATGTACGATTTATCAAACTTCTTAATATAGCATAAATGATCAGCTTCACACCTTAAAAAATTGTAACTTTTCATGAAGTTATCGAACTTCTTATACCATTGCCTTGGAATCTGTTTCAAACCATACAAAATCTTCTAAATCTTACACACAAGCTCATCTTTTCTCTTGATTTCAAAGTCTTGTGGTTGTTGTGTGTAAATCTCTTCATCCAAATCATTGTGAAAAAAAAAGTTGTTTTGACATCCATTTATTGAAGATGAAGATCTTCTTTCACAACCAAACTCAAAATAGTTCATATTGTCATCAATTTGACTACTTGAGAGAAGATTGTATTGTAGTCAATACCTTCCTTCTGTTAAAATCCTTTCACAACCAACAGTTCCTTGTATCTCATAATTTTGTCATGTTCTTCTTTAATCCTGAAGATCCATTTGTTGTGAAGTGCTTTCTTTCCCTTTGATAGCTCAGTGAGCTCTCAAGTTTGATTTTACGTCAAAGAATCAATCTCATTTTTCATCGCTGACTCCCACTTAACTTATTTATCAAATTGTATTGTTTCCTCATAGCACTTAGGTTCGCCTCTATATGTCAACAAGATATAGTTTAGAGATGGGGATCACCTCTTGACTGGTTTTTAATTTCTTAACGATCTTCTCAACAATACAACTATTGAAACAACTCATTGGACAAATTATTGATAAATTTTGTACTTCATAAATTTTTTTATCATACAAAGTACAAAAGAGATGAGGAATAGAAAATGAGGTCAAATATGTAAATGAAAATACCTAAAAGAGATTTCCTTTCAGGAGATTAGAACATGATCCTATCCTTTCCAGGGATAAACAATCCACCACCTCATCCTTTCTTTGGATTTAACATTATCGATGTCTTCTCCAAATCAACTGCTCTGTGGCAATTTGTATTTAAGTTTCTACATGGGCAAGGTAAAGGTATTGTCACAACCTACATGGGAACGTTATGAGATACTAGTAATTACAAGGTGTGGCTTGTCACTTGTGTGTTAGTTTTACCTTCTTCCATACCCTTTCAACTGGCTGTGATTGAGCAATTGGTCAGCATAAGGTACTCATGACTTATATTTCAACATGCAACAAACATGCAATTCAATTCCAGACTCAGTCAAGAATCATGCTATTTTTTTGAAATCTTTCATGACAAATCAGTATTAGCAACATTGGTGTTTGTTTGTGTTTGACTTGAATAAATGGGTTCAAGTGTACCTCTGTAGTGACTTGTGAAGTCCAAAGCTACCCTAAGCTACTTTTTTCTCTTAAGCAAAAGAAAAATCATAGAAAATAAAGCAACCATGCTAACTATAAACTGTAAAACAAATATATACTGGAAAACAAATCAAATATGCAAGCATATTAACAATTCATGGTTATAGTGCTTTTTAATTAGCATTGTTAGATTCAATGAAAACAACTTTTCCTTGCACTTTTTGAAGCAAGATCTTCAATCAAGTATCATAATCTAACATATCTAAATATTCATATTCAATTGATATCATAACCAATCCACTTGATCTATCTTGTGACATACAATCCACTTATTTGCATTTAAATGTGAAACATACAACAAAACAAACAAGATCAAAATATTTAATTGATCCTAAATAAAGTAACTAACCTAATCAAACATTTAAACTAATCAATTAAACAAACTTATTAATAAATAATAAATTGTAACTGTAACTAAATAATTGATTAGACATTTAACCAAATCAATTAACCTAAACCTCCCATATCATCCGTACAAGAAGAGGACACCTTTAGCTGCTTAAAGTGCAGCAGCAAATGCTATTCGCAATAGGCTAATTCAACATTGTTTTTTCAATTTCTCATGGAGTAAAATTCTCATGAATACGATTGAATCTAGAGTTAATCTATATTGGACATCTCACCTGAATCGCCTTTTAAATAAACTAAATCATTTTGTATTTATGGAGAAATGAACCAGAATTGGGGGCTTGATCAAAAACATAAAGACTTGGACGGGTCTAATTATAAAGATTTGGGCGGGCCCAGGCCCGACCTCTGGTTATATCTTTAAAAAGTTATTATAATTAGTTAATGCTGATTTTTATTCTTTATTGTTAAAAAGAAGTTAAAATTAAATTTTTATGATTTTTAATTTTTAATAAAAATATTTTAGAATACTAATTTTATTTTTAGTAATTTTTTTAATTTAAAAAAACTTTGGATTTAATTTATATTCAATTGGTTTGTTAGAGAGACTATAATAGTTTAATCAAAATTTTACAAATATACATAAATAATAGGATTTTTGGGTATATTGAATATTTTAAATTACAATCTAGCTGTAAGGATTTTTTTAATATTTTAAATTTTAATATATACATCCATAGTTGTGAGGTGTGATCCTAGTTCTCCTTTATTCAAAAAAAAATTATTTCAAATATATTTCCACTTATAAGTTAGTAAAAGTTTTAAAATAAAAAATTTACATTTAAATTCAATTGTACTAGTTTATTAAAAAATACATTTTTTGGATATTATTAATATTATTATTATTGACATATATAATTAAATATAAAATTACTTTTTATAAAATAAAATAAAATAAACGATCCTTCAACAAATCGTTGTTATAATTTATTTGAAGATATAATAACTTAATTTTAAATTTGTAATATATAAATTCACTTTAGTTAGCTAATTGTATAAAATGATAAAACTAAAATAATTTATAAATAAATTTTAAACTATATCATTTATTTATACTATATTTGTTAACAAACTTAGCTCAAAATCTCAAATATATTTATTTACCGAAAATATTCTATTTATCAAAACGAATCTGACAAAATGTATTTTTAAACGCTCAAAATTTATGTACCCAATTTAAAATATTAAAATAATAATTTTAATTTATTTTTAAATAAATAAAATTAAAATAACTAACCTTAAGGTTAAAACCTATTAAACAATTAATTAGATTACTTATTATGATAAATAAACACTAATTAATTAAGTAGATGGACAAATCAAATAACAAAATTATTTAAGATAAATGTTGTACTTATTTTAACTTAAGATAATTTTAGAAAATTAAGGGATCAAAATAAATAATTTAAGAATGAAATATGTCACCCATTTCATCTATAAAAAAATATTTATTTAACTTAAGAATAAAATAAATAAATAAATTGACAAAATATTTGTTTTATTTATTTTAATATTTTGTATAGTTTAAAAGATCGAAATTAAAACCAAAAAGGTGAAAGAAAAATATATTTCAAACAAACCCTTAAGGTTTTAAATAAATAAAGCAGCGATCATGTGTGGTCGGAATTGTGAAAAGCAATTGCAGTCAGAACCAGAACCATCGGATGAGCGATGGATTATCATTCAACGCTCACAGACAATCTTTGTCGCCCGCTGCAGCAAAGGGAACGTGCGCATGCGCCGCATAGGATCAACTTACGCCTGTTAGCTGAAACGCCAATGAAACACTCGATCGATGACGGAACGCAATAGAATGCCAACGACGCATTTCGCGTTCACCAAATAACCTCAAAACGAAGTTGTTTCACCTACGGTCATCTTCTTCAACGAGATTGCAGGAAAGATAAGGAACAATAGACATCTTTGATTTTTCAAAGATGGAATCCGCCTATAGTCCACCATTTCGGTTTATTCGAAACGTGGAATGATCACCCTACCACAGTGATCATTTCCCCTATATATTTAGGCATAATTATTACTTATTTCTAAAACTTGGACGAAGAACAACCAAATTACCATAAATGGATTGTGGCTGATTCAATCCACTTGAAGCCCTCAACCAACTTCGAGAGGTTATAAATAGCATCAATTAACAATTTTTGAAACCAAGAGATCCACTCTCAAGCTTCAAATAAAAAAAACAGAATCCGTCATTAAACCTCAAGCTTTTGGGATTTTGAAATTTCTGCATAACGCTCCAAAGTTTCCCTAATGTCTAAGGAGTGGTCTACAATCCCTTGTAAGGTTCCAATCAACCTTTAATTCATACTTCCAATTTGAAATTTTTATATTTTAGTTTTCATTATCTTGTATGTTGATTGGTTGTTGAATGTTTTGATTTAAAATCGATACAAGGATCATTTATGAGTATTCTATGAAAGCCAAGATCGATCAACCGTTCTAAAACAAACAAAAAAACTCAAATTTGAATTTTGTTGGGAAACTATTTGGATGATGTTTGATCCATTCCGATCATGTTTGATCAAAATAAAAAATTTAAAATAATTGAAAATTTTGAATTATTAAATTGGTCCAAACGAACAACGAATGTTCTTGTTTTGGGTACCAATTATGTATATGAAATATAAGGAAGATATTTACTAGCTCCTTACACTCAAAATATCTTTAAAATCAAAAACTCGAGTTTTGGCTACAAACTGTTTTGGACGAATTGATCATCACCCTAGTCGATGTTCTTCAACTTGGACTGAGAGATTCGACCGGTTCTTCACCTACAACCGAGAACTCCGACTAAGAAGTTTTACATCGGACCGAGAAGTCAAATCTAGAACCGATGAATCTTGCACCCCGACCGAGAACACCCAAAACCTGGACAGATGACTTTCACCTATGACCGAGGCATCCGACCGAGGCATCCAGCCGAGAATTTCTGCACCCGACCGAGGCTTTTTAGTTATGATCGATAGATCCGACTGAGGGTCCTTAGCCCCAACCAATAAACGAGTCGAGGATCTAGGACACCATTCCTAAGGCATGTTTGGTTCTCATTTTCAAAAATCCAAAATTATTTTTGTAATTTTGAAACCCAAAACCATTTTCTAAAAATCATGAAAAATTATAAAATGATTTCAAAATATTTTTAGGATTTATCCATAAAAATTATTTAGAAGAAGGCTTGTTTAGCATTTATGTTTAAACCATAATTCCTTTAAATGACTAATATTCTTCAAGTATTTTACTCCCTAATTATTAACCGCAACAGGTACCAACATTTAAATATTGTTGTTATAATATTTTAAATAACGTTAAAACATACGCATCTAAGACTAGAAGAATAATCAGTTAAAACTAAAACGTTATACCATCTATTTTTAAAAGCCAAATTTATAAACAGGTACAGAGGTTGTAGAGCGAAATCCCTTTCCCGAGTATCACCAAACTCGAACTAAAACGAAAGTCTAGCTAAAAATATGTTTATACATGTAAGCTTTTTTTAATTGATTTTCAAAAATAAATTAGCGATTATGTCTTCAAATGAATAATCTTTTTGAATTAATTATTTTTAATTAATTTAAAACACGGTTTTTTTATAAAATCAAATTGTTATTTGATTGTTCAAAATCCCCAGATTATTCAAATATGAATACCAAATTAATTATATTTAATTAATTTTCAAAAGCTGTAAAAAAAATATTTAAAATCATTTAAAATAATGTTTTATTTTAAAAAGATTCCAACATTCCAACCAGGATAGAAATTATCGAACATCGAGCCGCTACGGTTCCACAAGCGATTTTCTTGGGGATTACATCTTTCTTGGCGACTCTGCTAGGGATTAAATTTTTTACTTAAAAACATAAACTTGGCTTTTGAAAAACGTTTGTATCATGTTTTCAACTTAATAGGAATATCTCTAAAGGTACAACACCTAACTGATACATATATTTTACCCTATTAAATATATATACGTGTAAAGGGTATATCACCTTCACCCCACTTGTAAAGAAATACACGACCGAATTCAGTACTTCTACACTTATGTGCAAAAATTGTCAATGAGAAATGACAACTTGTTACAAAACGAGTGATGTTGTGAGATGAATGACTAGAATGCACGTGAACAATACCACCCTTTGGCGATGAGTAGTCCAATAGGGTGTAGGCATTGTGGAGGTGGGGGGAAGTTCTCAATTGTGTTGATATTCCCTGATTTATGTTGGTGATTGTACCCCCTCCACTATTCGTGAATGATACTCTCTTATGATTCACATTAATACAAAAAACCTAGATTCTCTCACTCAATCGGTTGTTTGTACCAAAACCTCATCACTATAACCCTTATGTGACTACTATATATATATATATATATATATATTATTTGTATGTATGTATAGTTTAAGTGAATATTTCAAACATGTTCTTTCTTTTCAAAATAAACGCATTTCAGTAAATATTTTGAATTTCCATCACAGACGATGTCCAAGCTAAACAGTATTGAATTGGTCCCCTAGATTGATAGTGTCCACGAACACGAGTGGAACAATGGTATTTATGGAAGAAACCACTTCATGAGGTTAATAAAATTCACGATAAACCACACCTTCATGATGCAAATACAAAGAAGGTGGAGACCCGTGGGACAAGTATACTTCATGGGAGAAGGGAAAATGTGTCCAATCATAAAAAAAATCCAAGTTATTCTAATGATGGACAACAAGAACATTCTGTATCTCAAACCATTTATAGAATCAATGTCCTTGAGGTAGGTTTTTCAAAAGGAATACAAATATACCAAAACGACATCCAAAATAATCCTCAAGAAAAATGTCAACGACTTCCAAAAATGGACAAAGATGGAGTTCATGAATGGAGAAGTCCCCCTAACTATGGGTTCCTTCCTTATAACGATGACAGACTTATTGCCCACTTCTTCATGGCTTTAGCGGATGCCAAACGATCCTCTAAAATCTTGGAGGCACCATACCACATGTGTAGGGGAAACAAAGATCCATTTATCTATTATTTTAGTTGAAACACTGATGAGTTTGAACGATTCATTCTTAACCTCTATTGTGAGCAAAAGAGACTGACTTCTAATTCTCTACATCTGGATGCTCGACAAACTTATACGTTTCCACCAATATGTCCCAAAGACATCATGTCCTTTTTTTTCAATAATGGAGAATGATGAAAGTTTCACTGGAACCTCTCGTAAAGGTTAGCGACGAAGTAAGGGAACTACTCGCATGGTATTCCATCAAAAAGTTGACCTACATCATGGATGATGAATCCATGATCATGCTTATGGGCTTGGAATGGGTCACCTCTTACTATACTCACGACCGCTTCAAATAGTTTGGTCGCGACCCCCTTATATAGGAACGCTATCTCCATAGATAGGTCGATTGACCACAAGGCCTATGTGGGATATCTAGAGAAATGGCATAATGCCTCATAGATAGGCATTCTGAAGGAATGGAAGAACTACCGTATGTCATTCTTGAAGAATATGAGCGGGTTAAGAAAAACGAAGAGGAGGAAACATCTAGTGTAGGATCAAGCTGCAACATGATCTAAGAGTATAGAACTTTATCTTCACTTTTTACCCTTTAGACTCTCTTTGTAACAAACTTAACGAGTATGTTTTGTACAATAACTTTATGTTTTCTTTCGAATCACAAAGGAGATGTTCACTCTTTGGGAATTATTTTACATGCATATCCATTTCTTTGTACTTTGTTAAAATGGAAAAAAACTTTCACCTCTTCTCTTCACAACAATCCACGATTGCGATAGCCGATACGCCCCCCAAAAAGAGAGACCAACAAATCAGATGTTTTATACGCAACTAGATGGTCGAAGAAGTCCCAACACCTAAGAAAGTCTCTATGAGCGAATTTAAGGAAATGATGGAAGCTTTACAATATGTGACGGAAGAAGTTGCGATGATCACGAACGATCTAGATAATCATCAAATATCGTCCACATCCCAAAACATACCTTCTTCTCGACTCCCTAACCAACCTATTTTGGTTATGTTCACTCCCACCAATTATTGTCTTGTTAACCCTAGGAATAAAGATCATGTCTCTTTATATGAAGACTCCGACAAAGATTTCGACCCAACAACACATGCCTAACACGTGATACCTGAGGAAGAACTTAGCCCCATAGGAAAACATGAGAAATCTATGCCGTTAACAGAACAACCACCTTCTATGGAATACGAACGCAAGTGCATACTTTTGTTGGGAGAGAAAGAACCCATGAGATAATCTAGCTACCGCAATCCCAAGAAAGTACCATAACGAACCCAAGTCTTTGACCTAAAATTCAGTCTCCAACCATTGTTTAATTGAGATAATTTAATCTTCATCATCACCCTTCACAATGGTGTCATCGACATACACAATCAATACTGTAAACATGCCTCCTTTTCTCTTAACAAATATGGTATGGTTTGAGTTGGTCTACTTGAACCCAAACTTTATCATATCACTATGAAATCTTCCATACCATGTTATAGGAGATTGTTCTAGCCCATTAAAAGTTTTCTTGAGATTACACATTTTCCTTTCTATAATGTGAAATGAGAAGCCATGAGGGACATTCATATAAACTTCTTCCTCTAAATTTCCATGCAAAAAGGCATTCTTCACATCAAGATAGTGAAGATTTCATCCTAGATTTTCAGAACAAGAAATTAGGATCCTAATGGAGTTCATCTTGGAGACAAGAGCAACTATCTTCTGATAGTCAATCCCAAGTGTCTATGTGTGTGTACCCCTTCGTAACTAGTCTTACCTTGTGCCTTTTCATTATTCCATTTAACTTATATTTTACTATGAACACCCATTTGAATCCAACTATTTTCTTACCAACAGGAACATTAATAAGATCACATGTTCCGCTCTTCTTAATAGCATTAATCTTTTCACTAATAGCACTTCTCCACTTTGGTTCAAATATATCATCGTGCCAACACCGAGGAATATGAAAAGAAGAAAATGTGGAAACAAATGTACAATAAGAAGGAGATAAAGAATCATAATAAACAAAGTTAGACATAAGATGATGAGTATATTTTCTAAAACCTTTTATAGCATCTATCAAGGTCGTAAAGAGAAGAATTATCGTTTGTATAGGAGAAAGGAGTAATTGTGGGAGTAACTTCTGGATCAGACAAATGAGGGGGAAATATAACATCTCTATGTTGTCTACGTGAGTATATCAATAAATTCGGTCCATCAAGTCTACCGAGTTTCAAACCTGATTCTCCACTAGAAGGTGCTTCCACATCCTCATGTCCATGAAAAGGTAGAGGGTCTGACGCTTTATGTTCCCCTGAGTGACAAAGATGGGAATCGAAGAAGGCTCCATGTTTATTTCTTCTAATTCTAAACTCTACCACTAAAAGGATAAACATTAGTTATAGGTGTAATAAGGAGTCGACTCCCAAAAAGTGACATCATGACTAACAAACACACGTTTAATGGGAGGATGATACCATTTATACCCTTTCTAAGATGGAGAATAACCGATAGAGACACATTTTAGATATCGGGATCTAACTTTCCACGTAATGGAGTAGAGTTATGAATAAAGTAGACAAAACCAAATACACGAAGTGGGAGAGGATGTTTTTATGTATGTGGGTGAAATGATGTTGGAGTCTTGAACTTGAGAACAATAAAGGGAAGACACTTATTAAGTATGATATAGTCAAAACTACATTTTCCCATAAAAACTATGAACATGCATAGTAAATATAAGACACCTAGTAACCTTTAAAAGATTACCATTATTTATCTCTACGATCCCATTTTTCTAAGAAGTGTTTGACGCATGTTCTAAGATGCATAATGTCATGAGAGCATAAGTAAGACTCAAAATCCCTTTCAGTATACTATGTATCATTGTTGTTTGTAGGATCTGTATAATGGCTTGTAATTGTGTATGCATCATAGCATGAAATAATTTAAAGCATTCAAATACTTTATTTTTGTGACGAAGTAAGTAAATACATGTGAAGCAAGTATGTCAATCAATAAAGGTAACAAACTATCTATAATCGGAACGACCAGTAACCCGAGATGGGCCCTAAACATCAGAATGAATAACAGAAAATGGATTCATGGTCCTCTTATTACTAATAGGATAATTGAAACGTCTGTGTTTCGCTAATTCACATGGTTCACACATAAAGTTAGACCTACTACATTGTCTACTTAAAGTAGGAAAAATATGTTCTAATACACCAAATGAGGGATTACCACAACGTCTATTCTATGAATGAAATGACTAACGAGGAGCTAGTTGATACTTGGTGAACTATTCTTCATAGTTGATGTTTGGGTATCTCTTGAAGTACACATTCAAAACCCTACATAACACATTCTTCATAGTCAATATAGTTAAGTATTTCTCGACAATATGAGCCAACGTTAGTGCCACAACTTAGAAAAAGAATCAGTTTCATAAGTGTTGATGTAACATTTATATATTTCAGAATGAACAATATACAAATTCGAAAGACTCTTACATTATCAACAACTATTGATCAATTTTTAAGCTTCCATTCACCAACAGAAAAAGAATTACAGAAGCTTTCATCACACAATCTTCCAAATGATAAAAGATTGAAGCGAATATCAAGAATATGCTTAACCCCTTTTAGAACAAGAGAAGTGTCATTGGTCATCTCAACATAAACATTACAAATTCCAACCACTTTAGCTTAACCGGTATTTCTCATACGAACAATACCAAAATCATCAAACTTATATATTGAGAAAAAATCTCGTTGTGATGTAGCATGAGTTGAAGCACCGCTATCTACAATCTTGTCCATCTCATCACAATACACATTAATACTTTCAACATCATTGTAATAAACAATATGAAAATCATCAACAATAGAAACATCATGATTTTTACCTTCTTTGTGGTTGAAAGTAGTGGTTGTGTTCGGATTTTTCTTCTTGTTCTATTTCTTAAATATAAAACATTTTTTCTTGATATGGTCATTCAGGCCACAATGATGATACTCAACATTTTCCCACTTATTAAAATCATCGTGATATTTGTTACGATTACTTACATCTCGCAATTTACTTCTCCCTTAAAATTTAGTAATCAAGACTTCGGATTGTAAAGAACAGTCTTGTGTCTTTTGTCTCATCTCTTTATTCAATACATTATTTTTACTAAATCCATTAAGAGAACACCATATCGAGAAAAATTGGACAAAGTTGTTCTAAAAGTCTCTCATGAGTTAGGTAGAGTGCCAAATAAACATAAGTCATTATAACCCTGGAAAAAAAAACTTTGTATCGATTTCCATGAAAGTCACAAGGTTCGAAAAATTCAACCTCGGTTTACGTTTTAGAAAATTTATTTTAAAATAAAACATTATTTTTGAAATATTTTATTAATTCATGACAACATTGAAATTAATTTTAAATAATTAATATCGGAGTTCAATTTTAAATAATTCATAGATTTACAATAATCAAATCACAATTTGATTTTTTAGAAAAATTTTAAATTTAAATTAATTAAACATAATTAATTTAAACGATTATTTATTTTGAAACAGAATGGCCAATTGATTTTTAAAAATCAATAAAATATTGCATACGTATACAAATGTATTGACCAAAGTTTTCTTTTAGTTCGTAGTTTGGTGATAATCGAGAAAAGGTTTTCGCACTTTATCCTCCCTACCCGTTTAAAAAATGATCTCTACTTATAAAGTTGACTTTTAAAAATTGGTTGTATAAAGTTTTATTTTTACCGATTATTCTTTCAGTCCTAAACATGAAAATGGCTTGTGTGTTATTTAAAATATTAAACCATTAATATTTAAATACTAGTACTTGTTGTTGATGATTGTTTAGAGATGAAATACATGAAAAATATCAATAATTTTTAAAGGCATTAGGGTTTAGAAATAAGCTCCAAATATGCCTTTATCAAAATATTTTTTATGAAAAATATTTCAAAAATATTTTGAAAGTGTTTTTTAATTTTTCGATATTTTTAGAAAATGGTTTGGGTTCTGAAATTACAAAAATAATTTTGGATTTCGAAAAGGCGAACCAAACAGGCCTTAGGACCGGATTCTTAAGCATCGGGTTTGTTTTTATCGATCGAGGTCCACAAATCCTTAGTCCAAGTCGAGGAGTCTCTCGGTCGATGCTCGTGATCTTTAGTCTAGGTGCTAAGGACTCTCGGTTCTTGGCTTATCTTACAAGTTTATGTGTAAAAACCTATCGGTCTTAGGCTATGTTTGGGCTAAGTCCCCCTGTCTTAGATTCGGGAGCTCTTGGTCCGAAATTTGGGATTCTCGGTCCCAAATTTGGGATTCTCGGTCCCAAAGTTAGACCTCTCAGTCCTAAGGTTCAGGAGTCTCGGTCCTGATTTTGGAATCCTCTATCCTAGATTGGATCTTTTGGTCCTATGTGAAAATGATTGGTCGAATTTCTCGGTCCTAGCTCAAGAACATCGGTCGAACCTCTAGGTCTTAGCTCAAGAACATCGGTCATAGGTTAAGAACTCCGGTCCAAGGTCTCAATCCTAGGTTTCGGTCTGGACCAAGGATCCTTCGTCCTAGGCTAACAAGCCTTGCTCCTCGATCAAGAACATCAAAGGTTCATTTTTTATTTCATTTTTTACCTTGGATTCTTTGATCCAAGGGTTTGGGTAACTTCACCAAGATCTCATGAACATGTTGATTATCATCTCAAGGTATGAGTCAACCTAAATGATAATCAATTTATTCAAAACAGTTTATGATCAAAAATTGGATTTTTTTTATTTTAAAGTTGTTTTGAAGTGTAAGGAGTTATCCAAAAACTTCCTTACACCACACCACATATACTTAATTGGTACCAAAACAAGAACATTGGCTACTTGTTTTAACCAAATCAAGAACTCAAAATTTTCATCTATTTTGAAAATTTTCATCTATTTTGAAAATTTTGATTGATTTTGATTAAACATGATCGGGATGGATCAAACATGATCGGGATGGATCAAACATGATCGGGATGGATCAAACATGATCCAAATAGTTTCCCAACATGATTACAATCATCTCTGGACTGTAATTCAACCGAATTAGCCTAAGAACATAAAACCTATTTATTTGATTTTTGAAATTCAAATTTAGGTTTTTGTTATTTAGATTGATTGGACGGTTCTATCATAACTAGATAGTTTCTAAATGATCCTAAGATCAATATCCAACCATAAAACACCATAAACAACATGTACAAGTTTATGCAATTTGAAATATAAAAATTTAAAATTCAAACTGTAAATATGAATTATAAGATGAGTGAAACATTACCAAGGATTAGAAAACACTCATTTATCTTTAGGGAAGCTTTAGGGATGCTCAAATCCAAGCTTTAAGGCTTTAAACGTATTTTCAAAAAATCCAAAAATTTTGATGTCACACCTTAAAATTCATTTCTAACCGAAGATCTTCGGTCCTTGCCGAGACCAAGGACTGAGAAAATTGGATCCCAAGACCGAGGAAATCCGAGACCCAAGACCAAGACCTTAGACCAAGAATTTCTAATAGGACGGAGAGGTCCAACTGAGGATCATTTGAACATAATCCTTTAATTAAATAAATTTCTGTCCATGGTTCTGTCCATGCCTTAGCCAACTGTTTTAGTCCATTCTTTTAGCTAACGGTTTTAACCAACTGTTTTAACCCACTTTTTTGGCCCACTTTTTAAATTAGGACATATGTCCTTTAAATTATGACAGTCATCTAATAGGTTTCCATGTTAGAGGCTATATAATCTTCACAATTTTGATTTATTCCATTAGTAATGTCCATTTTTTCTCTCACTAAGACACAAAAACTACCTTCTAGAAGTTAAAAACAACTATCCTTAGAGCAAAGATTAACTTATAGCCCTAAATAAGGAAATTTTATTCTACCATCTTTAAAAATTCACATAGTGCTATTTAGTTCATGTATTATGTATTTTTTTTTAATTGATGACACGCATTAATAATTTTAAACATTTAAAAATAAAAATATGATTATATCTTACCTAACTAAAATAGAAAATAGAGATATATATATATATTATTATTTCTTATATATATTCCTTAGTCTATATACTTCTCTCATATATTATATGTGGTTAGTCTATTTTATTTTATATATATATATATATATTACATATTAATATTACTATTACGTTAACACATTATAATCTAATATATTAGTTAACTATTTTTTTATTTAATATATTAAATAATATTTTAATATATTAAGTTTATTAAGTAATATAATTACTATATAAGGGTATAATAGTCTTGATTTTTTTTTTCATATATATTAATTTTAAATCAATTGAAATAATGATACTTAAATTTTAGATGTTCCCTTTGTTAATTCAATTTTTTATTTTTAAATATTTAAGTCAATCTTAAAATTCAGTAATATTCATTATTCCGATATTAATTTTTAATTTTATAATACATCTTTTTTTAATTTATTTCTTATTTGGCTTCGTCAGATTTCTTATTTGGTTATTCTCTTCTATACAGTATTATATGAGAATTGGAATGTGCAAATATGAAACATCTTGCAAATATCACCATACAAGACAGGGAGGTGGAACTGCTGGTCCTGTGGCACTAAGCATTTCAGGATACCCTATTCGTCCGGTAAGAGGCTTTTAATCCCTTTGTTTTCTCTCTTTTTGATACTTATGTATTGGGTTTTCAATTCTAATACTTTGCCTCAGGGAGAAAAAGAGTGCTCATACTATGCAAAAACAGGGCAGTGTAAATTTGGTGTAACCTGTAAATTCCATCATCCTCAAACATCAGGCATTCAAGTCCCACCATCAGGACCTGCTATTTATCCAACACTTCCATCATCTCACCAACAGTATGGAGTGGTTTCAGGAAACTGGCAAGTGGCAAGGCCTACTCTAATTCCAGGTTCATACATCCAAGGGGATTACTGTCCTATATTATTTCCTTCAGGGGTTGATTCATTTCCCAGTTACAGTCCTTATCAGGTAGGATTTCCTTAGCCCTGTCTCTCCATAATACTTCTAAATCTATAGTAACTTTTTATTTGACATTGCACAGACACATGCCAGTCCAATAGCTTCTCCAAGCAATCAATCCTCTATTGGAGCACCTCCTGTATATGGTGTAACTCAATTATATCATTCAACGCCTGCTTATACTGGAACTTATTTATCATTACCTTCTATTGTTGGTCCCTCAAGCGGTGGCCAGAAGGAACAGCCGTTCCCAGAGAGGCCTGGTCAACCGGAATGTCAGTATTACATGAAGACGGGAGATTGTAAATTTGGATCGTCATGTAGATACCATCATCTACCAGATTGGAGCATAACAAAAGTAAATGTTGTCCTTAGCCCTATGGGACTTCCACTTCGTCCGGTAAGCACTCAACTTGTTATTATTGCATGTGCATTATCATGGGGTTCAAGTTGTGACTTCGCCTTGTTTTATTTTTTGTTTACTGTACCTTTATCCGTGTTTATTGTGTGTTTCAGGAAACTATCTTCTTTTTCTGTGTTTCTTAAGTTTTGAAGTAATTGCTGTTAACTTTTCTTTCGGTAAACTTATAAAAACATTTTGGTAAAGTAAGTGGTAGTAAGCACTGTCTACTCAGCAGAAAACATTATAAATTTCTTGGTAGCTTATAAAGTCCATTAGAAAGACATAAACAAATCTAGTTTTGCTAGCTTATAATATTAAAGGCATTTGAACCACACTTGTAGCCAATAGTCTATAAACACTAGTAAGATATCATCATAGGTAATTTCATTTCATTGCTATTTTATTTATCACATAAGATATACTTGTGTTGTTAGACTTTACTTCACATGTAGATGCTTTGTGACCATGACTTCACTGAATGAGAATGATCAATGTCCTGAAAAATGAAGAAAGTAAGCTGTTGAGCATGCTTAACGAATAATCCAACATAGATGTTCAATTTTCTTCAATTACTGGCCCTTAGCTTTTCAAGGTGTTTTTTAGACCAGTTTATTTTTTCCCTAATGGAGGCTAGTACAACATTCCACCACTATGACCTCCTACTTCAAGCTCTACAAATTTCGTCATGATACTAATGATTTCCTAAACATCTTTGAGAAGCAACTACTATTGAATTTACTTCAATGCTTACCAGATTTTGTTCTTATCTAGCAATACCTCATTGTCCTTTGAATGTGACTATGTTTAGGCCTTTTAGTTTATTCTCAGGTAGTTGCAATTATGTTATGATTGGCATGGTGGTCTCTACCATACATGAGTGTTTGATTTTGGATGAATGTGTAGTTCAATTTTTAATGACATTATGTAGTACATAAATCTGGAAAGATTTATTGTTAACTTAGTGAGCCTTGTGATGAAATTAACATCCTTTGCAACATCCTCGTGATTAGACAGGTTTGAGTTGCAAGAATAATTGTTAAACACTATAATAATTGTTTTAATGTATATGCATATATTCATTGCCATATCATATAGTATTAATGGAACTTTGTGAGTGGGATACAATCTAGTGGCTCAGTTTATTCATTAAGGATTTGTAAAATTGTTGGGCTATGATGTCTCAAAATATGCCATTAGCAACTTACACTCCAGTGTACCAACTCCTATTTGTGATAGAATGCACTATTTAATGAGGTGGATCATATTAAAAACTCATATGCAAGTAGTTGATGTGCATGCTGTCATTCGAAGATAACCAGTCTATACTCTATATCATTAATAACTGTAATATGTAAATCATCTTTTTTTTTTTTTTTGATAACGCTGGGTTCCGCTACTCCTATGGAGTGCGACTAATCCCCGCGGGTTAAGTACATAGCCCGCAAACATACTTAACCAATTAACCAGGCGCAGAACTTGCCGCCTGACGGGCTCGAACCCAAGACCTCATGGAGGCCTGGGGGATATCCACCTCTTGTTTCCACTAGGCTAGAAGAGGGGATGTAAATCATCTTTATTATGGAGCCAATGGGGTCTAAGGAGCTATTCTCTACTTCACGAATTCCAATTCCAAGATTAATTATTCAACTGCTTTTTCTGAAGGAAATGTTATTTAAATGAAGTGCTCTTCTATTAAAGTTGTAATAATAATGAGAGTCCCAAGAAACCATTCTTGTCCAACATTTTCTTCCATCATAAAAATAACACGTTCTAAAAAGATTACATCCTAATGTTCCATTCCTTGTGGAAGAATCATCTGCATGCACTAGTTAGTCTGTTGAGCATACTTTACTTGCATAGTTCATATAGTTGTTTTCATTGCACTTGTTTTAGAAGAAAATGTACAGTGTACCTTTGTTAATGCCAAAATTTCAACGTGCATTGGTATCTTTCAAGACAAGAGCACCAATCCAATAAAAGAAAACTCAAAACCTCTTGTTCAACATCTAGAGCATAAATCAACTAAATCTGGAAAACTACTAAGCATAAAAAGCTGAAATTTCCATTTCAACTGTGCTTTGCTCTTTGATGTTCTTGATTCTTTGATGTCTTTCTCTGGTTCCATGGATAGAATATAAGGTTTTGGATAGAATCTGAAATTAATAGGAGTCAGTTCGACAGTAAGCTTTTGAAAACACTGTGCACCCATGTAAATGATGTCTTTCTCGATTCTTTAATTATTCATGTTCAAAGAAAGTGAGATCCATTTAATGGTAGAACCTTTTTTGGGGATCTGGCTGCTTCCCCACAAAACTCTTGTGTGCAATATTTCATTAGGAAAATAAACATTCGTTATAGTCAAAATAAAAAGAACCTTTTGTTGAAGAGTGAAACTTTTACTTCCCTTTCATTAGAAAGATAGTATACTATACAATTGATACACTTAAGATCTAATTTAGTTTGGTTGGAGGGGAATGATCATGAACAAAGGTTGAACTTCCTAACACCCTTGTGGAATGTTTGCAATAATAATTTATCATAGAATTGTAGAATTAGTTATAAAAAAATTATTTATATGTTAATGCAATATATATTACAAATTTATTTATCAAAATTATCACATTTACTTCATACATAATTTTACAATTTTAACAGTTTAGTTTATATATTATATGCTACAATAAATAATGGAAATATAGTTTGTTACTAAATAATTTGCAAACATTGAATTTATAAAATTTTAGTGATATTATTAACATTGTTTTTTTGTTTTATTGTATACTATATTTGTATATATATATATATATATATAAATTTAGAAAAAAATATTAAGTTTTTAACTTTTATTTTGTATATTATACCGTTTATATTCATGGATATTGATGTATTTAAATCAGGAGCTGCTCCAACCGCCACCACAACCGGGTTGCTCCGTTCGTTCAACAAAATGGTACGTACAATAAAATCCTAGTTATGAAACCTCAAACCTTAAACCCTAGTTCGTTCAATAAAATGATTGTTATGTTGATTGAAATGTTCATATTTATGTTTTTTCACAAACCCTAGTTAAGATAATGTGATGAAATCGTTCGTATTTAATAACAAAACTCAATTTTTTTTATAATATGCAGGCAACAAACACTGTTATGATCTAATGTCTCAATCAATTACCTTGTGAAGATAATGTATGTACTATTCTCTCTACTATATCCATATTATCTAGTTTTGAATGTAATAACCATGATATTATTGTTTGACACAGTTGTTGATAATGCAATTTGCTTGCACTTTTGGTGCAAGGGTATCTATGAAGTGGAGAGAAGATGTTACTCATGTCATAGCTTACACTGATCTAATGGTGCATGCGGCCGAACTCAAAAAGTATTGAAGGCAATTTTGAACGGGAAATGGGTCCTTACAATTGATTGTGAGTCTCTATTAACACGATTTGTTTCATATATATGTCTGTTAAATTAAAAAAAAAATTGTTTTTGTGTAGGGATAAAATCATCAATGAAAACCAAAAATTGTGTTGATGAGGAACCTTATGAGGTTAAACAAGATAATCATGGACCCCAAGGTGGTCCTAGAAATGGCAGACTTCGGTTGTTGAATAATGTGAGTTTGGTCTGATTCCTCCTCTGTGTTCTTTTATTATTTTGCTTGATAACTAAAATTATATTGTTTGTTTGTTTTTCAGCTTTCGAAACTGTTCGACGGTTACATTTTTATATTTATAGAGAATTTCTTCTCACTTTACAAATAGGATCTCATTGAGTTAATAATTGCTGGAGGAGATAGTATTAAAGAAATGGATAATCCATTTGCTGAGCCAAGGGACGAAAAAACTATAATAGTATATTTGGAGATAGACAGCAGGAGTCGACCAATGGAAAATGATTTTGATATTTTTCCCGACAATTGGCTATTTGAGACGGTGGTTGATAGGAGGGGAAAACTCAAAACCTCTTGTTCAACATCTAGAGCATAAATCAACTAAAATCTGGAAAACTACTAAGCATAAAAAGCTGAAATTTCCATTTCAACTGTGCTTTGCTCTTTGATGTTCTTGATTCTTTGATGTCTTTCTCTCGTTCCATGGTTTGACAGGAAGCTTTTGAAAACACAGTGCACCCATGTAAATGATGTCTTTCTCGATTCTTTAATTGTTCATGTTCAAAGAAAGTGAGATCCATTTAATGGTAGAACCTTTTTTGGGATCTGGCTGCTTCCCCACAAAATTCTTGTGTGCAATATTTCATTAGGAAGATAAACATTCGTTATAGTCAAAATAAAAAGAACCTTTTGTTGAAGAGTGAAACTTTTACTTCCCTTTCATTAGAAAGATAGTATACTATACAATTGATACACTTAAGATCTAATTTAGTTTGTGTTAGGATCTAGGTCGCGGCTGGAGGACCGGGGTTGGGCCGGTTAGCGCGTCTCACTCAAAGGGTGGTGATTAATCCGGTTAGAGATTAACACCAGGGTTTCAATACTACACAAACTGTCACATACCCTTGAACTAGGTTCAAGCGCGGAAGAGATTTGTTTCAGGTTGAAGTAGCACACTTGTATGATAGGCAGAACCGGTTTTGGATAATATAGGTTTGAAAATTGATGGGTCGGTTTTTGTAACCTGGTGATTCGGTTTAGATAGAGTCAAGTAGGTTAGAGCGGTGTAGGTAAGTTAGTACAGGTCGGTTAGAAAATAGAACCGACAGAAAGTAAATAACAAGACATGTTTTTATGGATGTTCGGAGATAAAACTCCTACGTCACCCCTTCCTCTCGAAACCGCGAGAAGGATATTCACTAAGTAATACAAATACAATCCGATCGAGACTTATTTTCTGCTCGATAGCACCCGTACAATTTACACCAAAATTGTAACTACACACTTCAACTTAGCACTTAAGCTCTTCTAGAGATAGAACACAATCTTATCACTTGTAAATTAAATGATCACTGTGTTCCACTTGTTTCAATATATCTCGTTTTTGTCCGCCGTTTGCTCTTCTTCAGCTGCTCCTTTTATAGGTGAAATATGCCAACGGTCATATTTCACTTCCTTGAATTTGATTGGCTGAGCAGAGGTTCATTGATTCAGACCTGGCGGTCAACTTGGCAGTCTGTTCTTCCGGTGTGTAAGACAAACCTGCTAGGTTTGTCATTTACTCAATATGGTGACTGTCTGTTAGACAGTTGTCTGTACTTGGAAGATTGCCTTTCTGATTTATCCTGAAGTGGAAAGATCCTGTAGGACTGTCTTCTGCAGCCTACAGACTTTCCTCAGACTTATATGAATATGGAAGTGTTCAGTCTGTTCCTTTGGTATCATTCTCAGCAGATACCCGAAATATCTTCTTGTGTTGGTCGGTCATTTGACTTAACCGGATGACTTCCGGTGTGATTGGTTTAACCGGACAGCTTCCGGTTATTCCTTTGCCTTTTGGCTGATCGGCTGTCTGGTGTTTCCGGTTTTTAGTTTGGCCGATCATTTCTTTGTGCGGTCATGTTCCGAATGTTCCTGGACGGTTTAATAGCTTGACCGGTTAATCTTCTTAACCGGTTCATTTGTTTGACAGGTCCGGTTTCTTGTTCCTGCATGGAAGGTTTATTTATGTTAAGTTCTGATTACCGGTCTAATTTTATCTAACAATTTCTCCCTTTTTGATTATTTTATTTAAAATTATCAAAACCATGTAAGTTTGCAAACGTAGGCCGGTTCTTTATTTGACCGGATTTTTGAAACTGACTTGGGAGAATTTTTCGAAAAATTTGGAGAAATTTTGAGAAATTTTTTTTTTGGAAAAGTCTTATCTTTTATCTTATCAATTTCTCCCTTTTTGATTATTTTATTTAAAATTATCAATACCATGTAGAAATGCAAGTGTAGGCCGGTTTCAAAAATAGCTTTATATATATATAGAAATAACCGAAAAAGGGAAAATATTATATAAACACTGAAATAAACATAGTTAAGGAAAAGTGAACCCCTATTCTGATTCGGAAAATCTGAAGCCGTCCATCATATCATCGGTCGGTTCTTCCTCATCCCGTTGATCCGGTCTTGAAGATGAACCTTCAGCTCACGGTTGACCGCCTGTGCTGATTGGAACCGTATTGGAGACTCGCTGTCTTGTGGAACGCTGCTCCAGATGCTCTTCGTCTTCTTCCTCGGTTTGCGGTGGGTTTGGTGGAGTATCGATATTTGTCTCGGTGATCCTCTCCAACATTTGTCTTGCAGAAACTTTCCTCTTTCGTTTCACCGGAGCCGAAGAGGAAGAAGCTGCCTTTTTCTTCTTGTGAGCCCTGGCATATTCTTCGAGCCCTTGTTTTTGTGCGTTTAACCGCTCTGCATCTTTGGCCGCTTGAACTGCTATGGACTTCGCAAGTCCCGAATATTTAGCCGCTGTGTTTCGTTCGCGCTCGGCTATTTCTTCTTCGGTCATACGCGGTGTCTCCTTTGCTCTCCGCGTTTCTTCGTCAAGCGCATCTTGTACTTCCTTAGCCGCTCGGGCGTTGGCTTCCTCAACCGCTATGTCAGCATTGATCTTGGCATTTATCAACTCATTGACCTGTTCGGTTAGCACTTTAAGATCGGCTTCAAGCTTGTTGTTGCGGTCTTCAAGGCTCGCATTCTTCTTTTCCAGATCTGTGACCCTGTCAAGTGTCGAGCCGACTTCATTTCTTGACCGCCCTAGGTCCTCATCGACCTCTTTGAATCGTTGCTCGGTTTCCCTTTCAAACCGATCCATGTCATCCACCATCCTTGAGGTCTTTTCTTCCAAGTCCTCGGTTTGTTTATAATGCTCGTTGTGTAGAACCACGTCGTCCTGGTATTCATTTTCGATGACTGCGATCCGGTCCTCTGCCTTTATGAGATCATCTCTCGTCTTTTCGGCGAGCAAGAGTGTTTGGCGCACGGCTTTCTTGAGTCTCCCCTGTAACGGTTGAACCGTTGAGTCGGCAAACTCTTGAATAAGGGTCTTAACCTTTTCTTATGTGACGCCCGGTTCGGAAACCCCATGTTGATCAGTTTCAAGTTGCTCGGTTTCGTTTATTACCGGATCCGCTAGAGGAGGTGTTGCATCTTGATTTTGACCGTCATCGGTCTCAGGAGCTGGAGAATGCGGTTTTTCTCGCTGTCTGTGCACCGCGTCAATCTGCTCAATTTCTTTAGTGAGTTCTCCTTTCTTTATCTCGAGCTTATCCAACACCAAGAGCTGTAAGTTTGCCTTTGGTGTTCCCGCAACGTACCTTTCTTTCAGCTTTTGGATACGTACCGTTAGTTTTTGTAGCCGAGCACGCGGTTTCACGATTGCGTATCGGTCCATGGCTTCGCTAGGAGTTTCGGCGTTTGTGAGGCTTATGATGGTTTCTTCTATCTCTTTCAGCCTTCTGAAACATTGTTCGTCGGTTAGGCCCGGTAACATGTGTTTGAAAAATTTGTCGTATCGGTACTCGTGCCATTCCCGGTACAATGCGGCAACCGCTTGAACTCGCTGTTCGATTTCCTCCAAGATATTTCGGACAATGGTTGCAGCTATCTTTTGGTCATTGTCAGGGGTAGCCTCCTCCTCCTCACGCCCGTCTGCACCGCCATCGGTGTTCTCAAGGCTACCGGCCGCACCGATATTTTTGGGACTTGTACCCGAATGTTCTTCATCATTCGGTCCTTCTTCATCGGTTTTCTGTGAATCGGTTCGGTCAGACGTGGAAGCCGATTCTTCCTCATCTCTTGTTTGCGAGGGCGGTTCCGTGAATACTATCTTCTCCTTATCCTTGCCTCCGGACTTGTCTTTTGCCGGGGCCGGTTTCTTGGTGGATTTCTTCCTTCGGCCACCTGTAGAGCCGGGAGCCGACTGCTTCCTCTCCAAGAATTGTTTGGATTTTATTAACCTTTTGATGGGAGAATAACACCAGGACCGGTGTTGATGTTATGGTGGAGCATGATTTTTCCAAGGGGGGTGGCGTATCCCCATGACCGGGCGGAATCCGGTTTCACCATGTCTTTCAGGTTGTGGAATATTTCCTTCACCCAGTTGACTTTCGTACCTTCCAGCAAACCGACAAGCATCTCGATTTTGGCCTTGGTAAGGTTGTCGTAATTCCCACCTCTCGCCTGAACCGACTTTGTGAACATGTCACAAAGCGGTATGTATTCTGGTCGTAGTGTCGATTTATTACCGGATACTTTCACCGGTTCCGCGTCTGCAGAGAGAATCTGGCAGGCCGCCTCGAATGTTGTTGGATCTAGTTCCATCAAAGCATTGCGGCCAGTTGTTGGAAGACGTAGGATCTCCGTAACCGATTCTTCAGTTATCTCGAATTGAGTACCACTAACAGTTGCGGTTATCTTGTCACCAGATAGAGTTGCGGTTTCGAAGAATTCTTCAACCACTTCTCTGTAGAGAACAAATGGACCGCCCAGAAAATACTCAAGTCCGGCTTCGGTTATCCGGTTAATAACTTCCCTTGCCGCAGGCGAGCCCTTTTGTCGGATTTCCTCGAAATCCACCTGAATTATGTGTTTGAACAAGCCTGGGGCACGACCCATCTTAGATGGTTGAGGGGGTTGTAGAAAACTAGAGAATAACCGCTGGAGAGATTTGAGAGCATAGAGAGAGAAAGTTGTTTCGCGTAAGAGAAGAATGAAATGGCCAAGGACTCCTTATATAGGCGCAGTTTGGAAACCCAACCGTCCCATCAACTCTTGGCGGGAGTTTTCCCTCCAAGCCAAAGAGGCGGCAAACCGTGGGCGGGAAGCCAAAAGGCGGTAGATCAAGAGGCGGCAAATCAAAGGGCGGGAAGCCAAAAGGCGGCAAACTACGGGCGCCAAATCAATGAGCGGTAATTTTGAACGGAAGCTCTTTGGGCGGGAAACTTCCCTCCAAAGTTTTTGATTTTGACTTTGATGACGCAATCCCCCCTTTGAAACCGTTTGATGTTGCGGTGTTCTTAATTTAACCGGAGAGTTTGGTTATCGAAACTTAACCGGTTATTTGAATAAGCAGAATTTTTGCAATCTTTTGAGTTTAAGCGGTTTTCCTTGAGACCGGATAAGAGCGCGGTTATTTGACAATGTTAACCGGTTACTTAGATGGAAATTCAGATTTTTTTAAGATGACCCGATTATTTAGACTGAAATAGAATTATATTGAAGGAACATTACAGAATAGAAATCGAAAAGTAGATCAGTGTGAAAATAGACATACATAAGATGGAAAGATACATCTTATGTAATAACCACTTTAGAAAGCTTTTCTTCCACCCCATCCATGTCAAGAATGTTCGAGGGAGATGTCGGTGTGCCCGGTTCAAATTCTGGTCGGTACTTGAGAATGATCCTACTGATGTGAGGAGCATAACCGAGACCTTTCTTGGTTAGCACCATGTTTTTCAGGTTTTGAAAAATGACCGTTGACCAATTGATGGTCGTGTTGCTAATAATATGGGTCATCATGTCGTATGTTTTCTTGGAGTAACGCTGATTTGGGGATTGACAAATGATAGAGCGGGTTACAATCTCCAGAAGGAGTTGAATATGATGAGCAAGGCGGGTTTTTAACCCATAGTTTTCCACCGGAACATCGGTTCCAGAGAAGAACATTGCGTGATCGGCTGCCGCACTCCCCACCTGGGTTGGGAAGTCAGAAAACCCTTCTGTGCGCAAGTTGAACATGTGGGAAAATTCGGCTTCATCCAGCCAGAAGGTATGGTCTCTCACCGTGGAGACGATATAGTTACCCCTGATGCAAGCGCTTCTGAAAAACGTCTTGACATCCTCAATAAGTATGGGACCGGATTCTTCGAGGAAGGTTCGAAGACCGGTATCGATCAGAGATTCAAACATGACCTCCTTTGTTTCTCCGTCCTAGTGTTCCATACAAGATTCGAAATCGATGCTCAAGAAGTTTCCTAAGGTTCGACTCGGCATGATTCTAACTTTGCTGAGAGAGAGAGAGTTCAAGAGAGTTTTATGTTTAGGATGTGTTGAGTTGATTAGAGGATAGCCCTTTATATATATTCGGTTTTGGAGGGAAAATATTAGCATTGAATGTTAGTTTTGTCTCATTAAGGAAGAGAATATTTATGTTTTCAAAACGCATTGGCAAGGAGTTACTTTTGACTAATTGCGGAGCTCGAGGTGAGATTTGATTGAAAAGTAACCAAGTTAGTTGGGTATTGATTACTCATGTAGTTGGGGGTTACTTCATTAATTAAATGTTACTTTTCATTAATGACCCATGCAACAACACACTGAAAAGTAACCGATAGAAACCGAAGATAACTTAGGCTAAACCGAAGAGAACATAGATAAAACCGAAATGATCAAAAGGAGGTTGAACAACGATACACCCGGTTCGTGCAGCAAAATGACCGGGTGTAGGAAGGAGTGACCTAGTGTCCGCTTGAGGTGGTGTGACCGTTGGTGTGGCGGTTCCTCCTCCTCCATGCCTTCTCAAACCGCTCATAGAAGGAGTTGGTTATTTCCTTGGTTAGTACCTGAGCTTGGTTCAGCCCTTCCCCTGGACATGTTGGAACCCCAAGCTCTAGAAGCAGACAGCTTATTTGAGGAATGAGACCGACTGATTGAACACCAATCATCCAGACTAACACGTCGAACAGTACCCTCGACCAATTGACCGGAGTGCCAGTAGTTATAGCAGCCATCATGTTAAAGGCAGCGGTGCAATACGTGTTGGTCACATCCCTTCCCAGGATGCCTCGACCGACTACATCATTGAGGAGCTGGTATTCAGCTTTCAATAGTGATTTAGCACCGTGGTCATCCACCGGATGACTTGACCGGGAAAAGGCTAAGGAGATTTCGGCTTTTAGTTCAGCCGGTATGTTGAGGTCGGTTAGCCCCTGCTTTGGGAGGTTAAAGCATCTGGCAAAGTCATTTTCGGTAAAGTCAAAGACTATTCCTCCAACTTTTGACTGGATGTGAGTGTCAAAATGAGGGGTTCCACGAAATACCCTGCCGTTATAATAGAACTCCAGGACAGACTCAGAATAGATGACATGTTTGTCATCTAGAAATTGTTGAAGGCTAGTGTCTTCAAGTGATTTGATCATCTTGAAGACCTCATAGTGCTCAGTGCTCTGAGTAGAGTTGAAATCCACTTGAAGGATGTTTGGAAACTGAGACATTTTGTCTTAGTGAGAGAAAGGGTTATACAACTTGTGATTGTTTTGTTTAAGGTTTGTTCAATTTATATACTAGTGGAGAGAGAAGCCTTTTATCCAGGTATCACAGGTGAAACTATCTATTATCCATATGGTAAAGAGATTTGCATGAAATAAGCATGTCTGCAGCCTAGGATGTTGGTCATAGACCTGGACCATGAAAGATATCAGATCTTCACGTCTTTTTAGGTGCGACCATTTTACTTTGAAAAAGAAATGTTTCAGAACAGATAAGTTTAAACACAAATAATTATTCCACTTTTGTTTGAAGTTCAAATAATCTAAGATAACCTATTTCCGAACCGGTTAGTTATCAGTTGTTCGTCCCGAAGCGGTTATTTGGTGCATGCACTAAATAACCGGTCGGTTTACTCTGTCTGATAGGCCAGGCGGTTCTTCCATAGATACCTTGCAAATTTGAAGTCCAACAGTTTAGGAGGAACTACCGGTTTTGTCTGTCCGAACTGATTTCCCTTTTAAGCATCCTTAGGGAGGATCTGACTAATGTCGGTTAAACCGAGAGTAAGTCTGAATTGAGAGAACTTAGCTTCCTGTAGAGGCTTGGTGAAGATATCGGCTACTTGTTGATCTGTTGATACGTATTCCAACCGAATATGCTTCAGCATGACATGTTCCCGAATGAAGTGGTGCCTTATGTCAATGTGCTTGGTTCTGGAGTGTAGAACCGAATTGTAGGTAATTGCTATGGCACTTGTGTTGTCACAGAAAATCGGAGACTCTTCGGCTATGACACCGAAGTCCGTCAGTTGTTGTTGAATCCAAAGAAGTTGTGAACAACAACTTCCGGCCGCCAGGTATTCAGCCTCTACGGTTGATGTGACAACCGATGTTTGTTTCTTGCTATGCCATGAAACAAGACGGTCACCTAGGAATTGGCATGTTCCGCTGGTGCCTTTTCTATCAATCTTGAAACCTGCATAGTCTACATCTGAATAGCTCGTTAGGTTAAAGGATGAATCCTTTGGATACCACAGGCCGACATCAGGTGTTCCCTTTAGGTATTTCAATATTCGCTTTGCGGCTGTGTAGTGGGATTGTTTTGGATTTGCTTGGAATCTTCCACACACACCGATTGCAAATAGAATATTCGGTCTACTTGCTGTTAGGTATAGAAGAGAATCGATGATGTCCCGGTAAGCGATCTGGTCTACCGATTGACCCTTATCATCCATGTTCAATTTAACCGATGAGCTCATTGGAGTAGCCGCTGAGGAGCATGTGTCCATCCCAAATTTCTTTAGAAGCTCCTTGGTGTACTTGGGTTGGCTTTTGAACGTTCCTTCTTCGAGTTGTTTAACCAGAAGACCTAGGAAGAAACTTAATTCTCCCATCATACTCATTTCAAACTTGTTAGTCATCAGGGTTGAGAATTTATCACATAACTTAGGATCGGTTGAACCGAAAATGATATCATCTACATAGATTTGAACAAGTAGGATATGTTCCTTCTTCTCAAATTTAAATAGCGTTTTATCCACCGAACCGATGGTGAAATCATGTTTTAACAAAAATGCGGTTAGTGTGTCATACCAAGCTCTAGGTGCTTGCTTTAGACCGTATAAAGCTTTGTTTAGCCGGTATACATGGTTTGGAAATTCAGCACTTTTGAAACCGGGTGGTTGTTCAACATACACCTCTTCACGTAGGTCACCATTCAAAAATGCACTTTTAACATCCATTTGAAAAACCTTAAAGTTTTTGAATGCAGCAAAAGCTAGAAAAATCCTAATAGCTTCAATTCTAGCTACAGGGGCAAATGATTCTTCAAAATCAATGCCTTCTTCCTGTTTGTAACCTTGTGCCATTAATCTGGCTTTGTTCCTCGTGACCAAACCGTCTTCATTGAGTTTGTTTCTAAATACCCATCTTGTTCCTATGACCGGTTGATCTTTCGGTCTATGGACTAGGTACCAGACTTTGTTACTCTCGAACTGGTTTAATTCTTCTTGCATTCCCAAGATCCAATCCGGATCTGACAATGCTTCATCTATTCTTTTCGGCTCAATCTGGGATATAAAGGCAGAATTGAAGTATTCCTCCAGAATTTGACGCCTAGTTCGAACAGGTTCTGAAGGGTCACCTATAATTTGCTCAGGAAGATGCTTGGTGTTCCTTTTGAAATTCGGTTCAGGGATGTCTACCAAACCACCGTTTACTTGATCAATGCTAGACATATCGGTAGGCTGAGCAAGATTGTCAGACCGACCGACTTCCTCGGATTGAACCGGGGTGTCAGCTTCCTGTCTTGGAACAGCTTGATCCGGATGGGTTTCAATATTACCCATTTGGTCATGGACAAATCGCCTGAAAACCGGCGTTTCATCTTCACTATCAGTATGGATATTGATATTTTCCAGTCTGTTGTGTAGATCAAATCATGATGCAGTATTACTCTCAACTGATTCATCGAAAACCACGTGAAGTGTTTCCTCCATGGTTAAAGTTCTATTGTTATACACTCTATATGCTTTACTCACTACTGAGTAACCTAACATGATCCCAGTGTCGGTTTTTGCATCAAAAGCAGAAAGATAGGTTTTACCATTTATATGAATATAGCATTTACAACCGAAAATTTTAAGGTATTTAAGGTTGGGAACCCTGTTAAAGTAAACCACATACGGTGTTTTGTTATGAAACTTGTTAATTAGAGACCGGTTTTGTGTATAACATGCAGTGTTGATAGCCTCAACCCAAAATTTTTGTGCAATACCCGAATCGGCTATCATGGACTGTGCGGCTTCCTTGAGAGTTCGGTTTCTTCTCTCGGCCAGGCCATTTTGTTGAGGAGTCCTAGCACCAGACAACTCGTGTCTAATACCGGATTCATCAAGAAATGCGGTTAATGTATTATTGGTAAATTCGGTACCTCTATCACTTCTAATGTTGTTAATGCGAGTTGATTTTTCGTTTTGCAAACGTTTAAGTAGTGTGATCAAGTTTGATGCGGTTTCACGTTTAGATGGTAGAAATATTATCCATGTGTACCTAGAATAATCATCAATAACTACCATGGTGTAAAGCATACCCCCTAGGCTAATGACCTGAATTGGTCCAAATAAATCCATGTGAAGAAGATCTAGGCATCGGCTAGATTGGATGTTTCCTTTACTCTTAAAGGTTGACCTAGTTTGTTTACCCATTTGACATGCTGAACAAACCTTATCCTTGTTAAATAATATGTCAGGGATACCTTCAACTAGCTTTTTACCGCGAATGTAGTTTAAGGTTTTCATGTTCAGATAGTTTAGTCTCTTATGCCACAACCAGGTTTGATCAGTCTTAGCTATCATGCATATAGGGTATTCTACCTTAGTTTTCTAGTCTACCTTGTAAATATTACCTAACCTATTTCCGGTTAGTAGTATGATGCCTTGAGAGTCCTTAACTAAGCATGCATGTTTAAGAAATTCTACCGTGTATCCAGCATCACACATTTGACTAATGCTTAATATATTAAAACGTAGGTTTTCAACTAAGAGTACATTATCAATTGTTAAGTTACCATGGACAATCTTACCCTTGCCCACAGTTCTACCTTTTGAGTTGTCACCGAAAGTGATTAGTGCACCGGTTTCTATTCTGATGTCGGTTAGCAGGTTGTTGTTCCCGGTCATATGCCTGGAGCAACCACTATCCAAGTACCATTCAGAGTTTCCTAGCCGTTTCTTTATATCCTGCAAAATGTACATATTTATAATTGTTTGGTACCCACATTCACTTGGGTCCACATGCGGTTAGTCCATTGGGCATCCAGACCTTGAGAAACTGGACAGTTTTCTTTGCTAAGGTCTTGACCGTCCTTTTGGCACTCGGTTTTGGATATCTCGGTTTTTCTGCGAATGTCTTAAATGAGGGTGTTTTGTGGTTTGGCCTATGAGGTTGAGGATGGGTTCTCCTATTTTTGAGCAGGTCGACTTTTCTTTTCTCAGGGTCAAGCCACTTCTCAGAGTCGGTTGGACCAACATAGTTTAGTTTTTCTTCCGTATAGTATGCGGTCAATTCCTCTTCAGCGGTTAAGGAGCTTCTAATAAATCTTATAAGAGGAAGATTACTCCTTGTAAACCTTACTTTCTTTACGGGTTTTTGGTCTTTGGATCTATCTTTTTTGTATCCTAAGCCGAACATGCAAAAAGGATGTCTGTAATGACTACACATTTTCTTTACCATATCACTAGATCTCTTATATGCGGCCATTTTATACTGGAGTCGGACATTTTCTTCTTCAGTTAGTTCTCTAGCTGGTTCACTAGGCTGTTCGGTCTTAAGTTGTGGTTCAGGTTCTAACCCGGTTTCTATGCTAGGGATTTCATCAGGTTCTATGACCTCTGGTTCGGTTAGAACGGGTACTTCTGGTTCTGTCGGAATGGGTACTATAGGATCGGTTCTAAAATTGAGTTGCTTAGGTAACATGGCCAGTAGGTTCTTATACTCTTATACCATGTCATTCAATGCATTGTATAGCTCATCTTTAGTAAATTCTTCACAAGGAGAATCAAATACCTGTTCCTCATTTGCCATGAGGCATGTGAGTTCATCATCACTGTCACTATGAGCCCATAGACTTCCTCCATTGTCGGCTAGCAGTGCTTTCTGAACCTCACTTCATTCACCGGTTTGTTGATAGTTATTTCGGTTATTTTGGTTATCCGGTTTCCGGTCATCCCTCCTCGGTTTTCTGCATTCCCACTTGAAATGTCCCAAACAGTTACAGTTATAACACCTTACATTGGATTTATCACCATAGTTGTAGTTTGTCGGTTGGTTTCTTTTCATGAACCTCCCAAACTTCTGTGCAAGCATTGCCATGGCATCCTCGGTGAACTGTTCGGCGGTTCTGATCGGTGCAGGTGCAGCCCGTTCTGTGGATGTGATCAGTGCTCTGGTTGATGTTGAGGCCGAGACTTCTTCTTCAGTCCTAGATCTCATTTCAAACTCATACGCCTTAAGATCTTCGAATACATCATGTAGCTTCATCTTACTTAGGCAGTTTGATTCCCTCATCACCATTGTCTTTATGTCCCATGCACTTGGAAGAGATCTTAGTGCTTTCATGATAACCTCCTTGTTGTCATACCTCTTGCCAAGGGTTGCTAGCTCATCTAATACACCAGTGAACCGGTCACTGTATTCTTTCATTGTTTCTCCCGGTTTCATCTTGATGCTTTCAAACTTTTGAGTAGCTATCATTACCTTGTTTTCCTTGGTTCTTTCATTTCCCTCATGGATCTGAATAATCGTGTCCCATGTTTCCTTTGCGGTTTTACAGTACGTGTTTCTATCCACACTGTTGGAGATACGGTTTCTGGCATGGTTATCCAGGTTGTTTCTTCTCCTATCTTCAGCTGTCCATTCCTTTCTGTCTTTATCAATGATTATCGGTCCTTCAGCCAGAATGAACTCCATCTCATCATCCAAGGTGATTAAGTGTAGGTGCATGCGTGCCTTCTGGTTGGCAAAGTCATCACCTTCTAGCATTGGTGGCCTATCGAAAGACATGCTTGCTTGAGTATTGAAACTAACTACTCTGATATCAATTGTTAGGATCTAGGTCGCGGCTGGAGGACCGGGGTTGGGCCGGTTAGCACGTCTCACTCAAAGGGTAGTGATTAATCCGGTTAGAGATTAACACCGGGGTTTCAATACTACACAAACTGTCACAAACCCTTGAACTAGGTTCAAGCGCGAAAGAGGTTTGTTTCAGGTTGAAGCAACACACTTGTATGATAGGCAGAACCGGTTTTGGATAATATAGGTTTGAAAATTGATGGGTCGGTTTTTGTAACCTGGTGATTCGGTTTGGATAGAGTCAAGTAGGTTAGAGCGGTGTAGGTAAGTTAGTACAGGTCGGTTAGAAAATAGAACCGGCAGAAGGTAAATAACAAGACAGGTTTTTATGGATGTTCGGAGATAAAACTCTTACGTCACCCCTTCCTCTCGAAACCGCGAGAAGGATTTTCACTAAGGAATACAAATACAATCCGATCGAGACTTATTTTCTGCTCGATAGCACCCGTACAATTTACACCGAAATTGTAACTACACACTTCAACTTAGCACTTAAGCTCTTCTAGAGATAGAACACAATCTTATCACTTGTAAATTAAATGCTCACTGTGTTCCACTTGTTTTAATATATCTCGTTTGTGTCTGCCGTTTGCTCTTCTTTAGCTGCTCCTTTTATAGGTGAAATATGCCAACGGTCATATTTCACTTCCTTGAATTTGATTGGCTGAGCAGAGGTTCAGTGATTCAGACCTGGCAGTCAACTGTTCAGACCTGACGGTCAACTTGGCAGTCTGTTCTTCCGGTGTGTAAGACAAACCTGCTAGGTTTGTCTTTTATTCAATATGGTGACTGTCTGTTAGACAGTTGTCTGTACTTGGAAGATTGCCTTTCTGATTTATCCTGAAGTGGAAAGATCCTGTAGGACTGTCTTCTGCAGCATATAGACTTTCCTCAGACTTGTATGAATATGGAAGTATTCAGTCTGTTCCTTTGGTATCATTCTCAGCAGATACACGAAGTATTTTCTTGTGTTGGTCGGTCATTTGACTTAACCGGATGACTTCCGGTGTGATTGGTTTAACCGGACAGCTTCCGGTTATTCCTTTGCCTTCTGGCTGATCGGCTGTCTGGTGTTTTCGGTTTTTAGTTTGGCCGATCCTTTCTTTGTGCGGTCATGTTCCGAATGTTTCTGGACGGTTTAATAGCTTGACCGGTTAATCTTCTTAACCGGTTCATTTGTTTGACCGGTCCGGTTCCTTGTTCCTGCATGGAAGGTTTATTTATGTTAAGTTCTGTTTACCGGTCTAATTTTATCTAACAGTTTGGTTGGAGGGGAATGATCATGAACAAAGGTTGAACTTCCTAACACCCTTGTGGAATGTTTGCAATAATAATTTATCATAGAATTGTAGAACTAGTTATGAAAAAATTATTTATATGTTAATGCAATATATATTACAAATTTATTTATCAAAATTATCACATTTACTTCATACATAATTTTACAATTTTAACAGTTTAGTTTATATATTATATGCTACAATAAATAATGGAAATATAGTTTGTTAATAAATAATTTGCAAACATTGAATTTATAAAATTTTAGTGATATTATTAACATTGTTTTTTTGGTTTATTGTATACTATATTTGTGTATATATATATATATAAAAATTTAGAAAAAAATATTAAATTTTTTAACTTTTATTTTGTATTTTGCAATATGTTGGGAAAAAAAAATAAAAACAAAGTAAAGAATAGAGTTAATTAAGTGAGAAGTAATTAACTTATAAGTCAAAAGTTATGAAACATTAAACAACATAATTTCGATGATGTTTAGAACAGAATCTTGATGATGTTTACAAAAGAATTTTGATGATGTTTAGTTGTGAAAAAAACTAGATGTTTAAATAAAACAAAGTTAAGTTGTCTATTTGGTTTTGTACATGTGCATTAGACTTTGCTAACTTAGACGCGGTCTAAGTAGGCTAATTAGACGAAGTTAGACGTTGATGTCTAACTCCATTAGACGTGGTAGTCTAATGGGATGCGAAGTTAGACGTGATAGTCTAATGGGATACGTAGTTAGATGTGGACGTCTAATTCCATTAGACTTGATAGTCTAATGTGATATGTAGTTAGATGTTATAGTCTAAATCCATTAGACGTGGTAGTCTAATGGGATGCGAAGTTAGACAAGGACGTCTAACTCCATTACACTTGGTGGTCTATTGTGATACATAGTTAGACGTTGTAGTATAACTTCATTAGACGTGGTAGTCTAATAAGATGCGTAGTTAGACATTGACATCTAACTCCATTAGACTTGACAGTCTAATGGAATACATAGTTAGACGAGGACGTCTAACTCCATTAGACTTGGTGGTCTTATGGAACGCGCAGTTAGACGAGGACGTCTAACTCCATTAGACTTGATAGTCGAATGGAGCACGTCTAATGCCTTGTTTCAGTAACCGTCTGAAGTTAGCATACGTTTAACCACGATCAACTAGTTGTCTACTACTTCTGTTCCACTCACTTTTGTGTAGTCTAACAAGCCAGTTAATTGTATACAATGAACGAACGTCACGTACGCAAATGTTCTTCCAACAGTTTGTCTAGTACAAGACAATTTCAGAAGGATATTCGGCACACTACCAGTTTGGTACGGTCACGATCACTTTGCTCAGAGTCTGCAGAATTCTGGTACTATGGGAGGTCTTCCAATGGACGCTTGCCACGTGTCCATGAAGAAAATTCGACAATTGGTGTCCTTCTACTACAAATAGATGCTCAAGGACAACAAACAAAACACCGGTTACCAATCTTACTTGCTTACACTCTTGTACTTACTGATTTCTTACATTCTTCAAATTCAAAAGAGAAAGAATCAATTATTGTCTAGTTGTGAGAATATTATTGAGAATATTGTAAGTTCAACAGAGGTTGTTCTGTTCAATAAAGAGTTAGCTAATTTAGTAAGTTGTATTTGATTCAAAGTATTTAGTAGATATCCTTCCGGTTGTGGAAGAAGGGGTGACGTAGGAGCGTTTGCTCCGAACATCCATAAACAACTCCCTATGTTCTTTATTATCTGTCATTTATCTTTCATTAGTTCAAAACTTCAAATTCGACGAACACTTCCGCACTTGAAACTGTTTCAAGAGTTCGAAGGATTTGTGAAAAATAGAAACAGATATTAATCTCTTACATGATTACTATCGAAACGTTTATCATAAACTATTAACAATAATCAGACTTTAGTCTCTATTGGTAACACCGATCCTAACACAATATATAATTTTTAAATTTTATTTTACGTAAAAATTTATTTGGTTGAAAACTTATTTGGAGTTATTGCAATATTTATGATTTGAATTGCATTTATTAAAACATAATTTTTTTTTGTTGTAAGTGCATGTTTTTGAAACTTGGGATTTTCTGCTCCAAAAATAGCGTGCTCCCCATGTTCTCTCACAAGGGGAGGGGCAATATCGTAAATAAAAGATAAAGTTTATCTCTTATTTACGATATTGTCCCTCCCTTGTGAGAGGGAATAGGGGGAGCACGCTAAATTGGGAGCAGAGGATCATGTCCTAGTTTTGGAGTTTGTTTGATTTTGAATTTGGATGTTATTTTGGATTTTTTTGAAGAAAAATAATTGTTTGAGATAAAATAGGTTAATTTAATTTGTAGTTGATTGAAATATTGAAATATCATTTTGTTTTTATAGTTTATAATATAGAGTACATATGTTTTTATAATTTTGATGATAAACTAAGTAATTAGAAAGATTTAAAAAATATAATATGATATATAATTTTATAAAAAAAAAAAAATCAATCAAAATCTAAGGCCTTGTTCGTATTTGGGTTTTCAAAATAACCCAATCAAATCAATTGTCACTTCACTCCCCCTCTCATCCTTCAAATCAATCAAGTCATTAACCAAAATACTAAAATACCATCTATTTTAAATTATAATTATTTATTTTATTTATATATATCAAATATCTTTTAAGTCTTTTTACTAAAAAATATCATTATTTTCTCAAAATTATCACTAATTATTACCAATAATCATTTTTCTCTCTTTACAGGTTATTTAAATAACCTGTACGGAACAAGCCCTAAGTTACCATCAATCAACACTATTATTCAGCTAAAAAATCACAAGATTAAATAGATAAATATCATTAACAAAAGTCAAAACACTATGATTTGAACAATCATTAAAACTCTGAAATAGAGTAAAATCATTCATAAAATAAATGATCAAGTTATTTAATCGTATCAGAAAACTTGTATAAGATTTAGCATCACCATAACTCAATCTCAAAGTCCTCATTCATTAAAGAATCTATTCAATTTATTCACTATGTTGACGTTCATATTGTTCCAATTCCATATGAATTGTCCACCCTCCATACATAAGTACATCTCATCTCTTCAATAATTGGTTAGTAGTCTAAAATCTAAATATGAAAGTTTGATTTGTTATAATGTCGGTTATTTACAAATTTAAGAAAGAAGATTGAGTAAAATCATATAATAAAATAAATAAAATAAATTTTTTGATAAATTATTTTTGATTTAAGAAATAAGAATGTATTATTTTTTTAAATATTAAAATATCGCAATCAAATTAATCTAGGAGAATATGTTAAATAGGAGTACGATATATGAATGGTACAATTTATTCAAACTGTAATATCAATTTTGAAAATTTTGTAAAATAGTTCCATCAATAATTGAAAGATATCTAAATTCCAAACTTTCCTTGGAACTAGTTTGATGTCGTATTATTTTATTTTTCTAGATAATTTTATGTTTTTAAAATTATTATTTTATTTGTTATTATTTTAATCTATAAATTAATTCATTTTTCAATAAAAATATTAAAATATTTATACTTTACTTTTATTTAATTTAAATTTTAAATACAAAAATATTTCAGTAATTTATATTACAAAATTTTTAATAATTATTTCTTTATCAAACAGTTATTTGAATATTGGAAAAGAACAAAAAAAAAAAAATCTTACCAAGTTAAATCCAAGATGAAATGAACTCTTATTTAATTCAGATTTTATCAACCATCCAAAATTAAGGTATTTATTTGTTTTAATTATATTATATTATTATGATAGGCGAGTCAAATCACCTAATCAAGATCATCAAACGTTCACCTGTCACACATCTATTGGTTTAGGGCCCATACTTAGATAAAATGATACTTAGATGAAATGATCGATTACTAAAGCAAGCACGCTTTTGAAAATTTTATTTAGTTGATAAAATTATTGTATTATGATTAGTTGCCCTTGTTGGGTTATTTTTGTTTGAATAATTTAGGAGACTCTTTAGGGACTATTTGGTTTGGGATATGTGAAATTATCATAACTTTTTTTTTTAGAATTTGATGGAATGATCTTAAAGATCATCTTATTTGACACTTTAATCAGCGCATAAAATTAAATGTGTTGATGACACCTTTTTTTGGACGAAATTGTTCTCGTTGAGAGACGCAACTTTCGATTGCGAGACGCAAATGGGTGCATTGTGAAAAGTCCACAATGCCTTTACTATTTAATTAAAAAATGTCTTTCTTCTCATTTTCTTTTCTTTTCTTTCTTCATTGTTCTCTCTCTTCACGGTCATCTCCCTTCTCCTCCTCTCTAAAAATAAGACTGACCCCCGACGTCGGAATCCCAGTAAATGCAAGAAACCATGACGTCCGATACTGGTATGCTTCCTTTGCCTTTCTCTTGTTGTTTATTTCTTTCTTTGAACGCATTGTTTGTTTGGTTTAGGGTTTGGGAATGATTGGTATAAATGTCTCCGTTGCGGCTGATTCCGGTTACGTCCCGCGGATACGTCTCGCGAGTGCGTCTCGCTACAAGACCATTAATAGTTAGTAATTGCATTTCAATGGTACGGTTGCGTCTCGCAATTGATAGTATTATAATTTTCAATTGCATCTAAAATATTTGTTGAAGTATTTGTTGTGTATAATGGAGAGTGAAAAATTACAGTTGATGGTGTTAGGTCTTTCTGTGTAAAATCTTGCAAAACTTTGGATATACCCCAAAATACTATATTTGTCGAATTAGTTGATATCATCTATCAGAAGATTAACGTGCAAAAGTCTGCCAAAATTTCCTCTGTTGTTATTGATGAAGGAGGAGGAGGAGAAGATGAACGGGCTTATCATGAACTGGTTTATTACGAACAGATTAGTGACTTTAATTATGAACGGGTTAGTGACTTGCAAACTACTATTAGTGTTGCACCGATCATCAATACATACACCATCTAGTGCAAGATCATCAATGGATACATCATCTAGTGTAAGAGCATCAATGGGTACATCATCTAGTGCAAGAGCATCAATGGGTACACTATCTAGTTCAAGAGCATCAATGACTACACCATCCACAGACCTGACAGACCCGACATACTTATCACCGACAAATCCATCATTTGCGATGACATTAACTAGTGAAACCGTATTGGAAGTCGGTGCGTTGTTTGATAATAAAAAAGAACTTCAACTGAGGCTATATAAATATGCGATGACTAATCATTTTGAATTGAAAGTGGTGAAGTCACGAAAACATCTTTGCTATGTGAAATATTTGGATGAGACATGCAAGTGGAGATTGCGTGCTGTGAAAGGTAATTTATCTAAGATGTTTGAGATTCGGAAATTCAACCAACAACACTCATGATCAATTTATCTGAGATGTTTGAGATTCGGTAATTTGCTGCTTTGCTAGGAGCTACATCATAATTCATCTTTCTCTTCCTCTTAAGAGGTTGGACAGTAGTAGGTTCTTCATCTTGATATTCATCAACATCTTCATCTTCATCTTCATCTTCATTTGATTCTGCTTCAGTCTTTCTCTTTCTCCCCCCTTTAGTAACTCCCTCAAACAAATCATCGAATGAATTTTCAATTTGTTCAAAATCCTAAACCCTAGTATCTTTGGGCGTAAAGGGCCATCAACCTTCTTCCTTATGGCGAATCTAAGGACAAAGCTTTGGATAATCTCATAGGTCCACACTTGTAGTGCTAGTGCAAACCCATAAACGTTATAAGCAAAAGTATTAGTAACTCTAGTTCTCATCATGGACATATATAAGGACATGTGGTGTTTCATGTCCTGGTTAAGACTTTTCATGGTGACTCTAAAGGACATCTTTCTCCATGGAAATCAGAGGAAAGCTTCAACATCTTCCACCATATGGATTAATACATTTAGAATCCGCCTTGGGTCAAATGAAAAGAGGTACTGACAAATAAGGCATATCAGCCTCATCTTCATGCATCTTCCTTCTCAGTGCATGTCATAAAACAAGCTTCCATCTTGTTCATTCGAACTGTCATATTCATTTTTAAATATTTTATCAGCAAAGGTGAACAACCTCGACATTCATCTTTGAATTCAGGCAATCTGTCAAAGTTGAGGCCTGTAATCAAGGCATAATCTTTCATACCAAAAGTCAGTTCCTCCCCATTCAAGTTGAAAATCATCCTATTTGAATTGAACTTAACCTTCTGAAGCAACATCTGATGTAGAATTGTTCTTGAAAACAACAAGTCCGGGATTCTTTTGAATAAATACTGAAATTGGCAATTAAGAGCCCTCTCCATAAGATCCATGTTTTCAAACCTATCAACTATTTTTTTAGGACTTGGATAGATATTCAAGAAATCGTACCAGGAAAATCAGGATCGATGGAGTCTTCCATCTATAAAAGGGAAAATAAAAACAACATTGTTGGTGAAAACCTTTTATAACAAATATAAACAAACGAAGCAACCATCAATCAATAGAAACAACCGTCAATCGCGATAAGCAACCGCAACCGCGAGACACAACCCTAAACCCTAACTGTAGACACTCATTTTTCACACCTAATTTTATCGTTTATACTTTTCATAAATCTGAGTCTATAAAATTTTCTCGAATTCATTCACGGACTCATGCACGATTTATATTAAAGACGATTATTTTTAGAACAATTGAGATTTTGAAAATAATTGATTTTGGATTCTTAATAAAGTTAAGGTAGTAATTTGTCTATGTTACAACACTTAGAGAAGTTATTATACTTAAAATATTCAAGGTTTTATTTAATTAATTACCTTGGGTATTTATAAAAAAATAAAAATTAAAAAAATTATTTACAAAATATATATTAGAGTTAGGTATATTTTGTTTTCTTTTAATTAGATTAGTTTGTTAGATTAGTTAGATTAAACTTTGAAATTTGATTTCTTGAATAAGTTAGTTAGCTTTTTATTTATTTAATTAGAATTGTTCCTTATAAATAGGAATAATTAAAAATAAAGTTGTTTATTTGTGTTTTTTTAACAAATTTGTTTTTTTTGTAGGATGAAGGGGTGTATAAAGGGGATAATGTGCAAAAATAAAAAGATAACGGTGTCTACACAATAATGCGAAGCATTCGTCAAAGAAAGAAAAAAGAGATTGCTAAAATAAAGGAAGAAGTTGTCAAAGGAAGAATAATTCAGCCGTGTTGAAGAGAAGCATGAAGGCTTGGTCATTTTTTTAATTAAAAATTAAAATTACCAAGTATTACATCATTTATTAAATAAAGCTTAAATCTCATTGGATGAAAACTTGATATTTATTGACATGTCAAGTGGAGATTGCTCCATTATTTTAAACATTTGTAAATGTTTAAAATAGTTTTTTTTTCCAACGGTCAAGTGTGTTAAATGGGCCTTTGGGCCCTAGGGTTTCATAGCTTTGCCTATAAATACCCCTCTTAACACCCTAGCAAAGGACTTGAACTTTCGATCTTCACCTTCTTCTCTCTCTTTACACATTAGGCTAGACCCTACTTTTCTAAAAAACCTAAGCAAGAGCACCAACTAGATTTGTTGAGTCACAAGTCTCTTGATTAGGGTTTTTATTTTTTTGCAAGGATATAAAGAGTAACCCTTTGTAAGCTCTTTTTCCTTTCTTTTGTTTATTTAAATTTGAATTTGAATTTTACTTTCATTTGATTTTTATTTTCTTTGTACTTTATATTATGCATGATTTCCTTTAAATTTATTGTTTTGATAGGCGTGTAGGTTTTATTTATGTACCTTAATCATGTAAATAAGTACAATAGAAATAACATGTAAATAAATAAATAAAAAAGCAGAAAAAGTTTTCAAAAACACTACCAAAATAAAAAAAATGTAAAATTTGCCTTATTTTGTATAGTTGATTTTTTTATTCTTTTAAGTAACTAGATCTAAGGGTTTTTTTTTTTTTATATATAAATGTTTAATTGTATTATTATAATTTTTCTGCAAAGTTTCATGTCAATTGGGATCCATTTGGATCACCAAATAATTTTTTTTAGCTAGGATTAGGTGGAAAAACCAAAAAAACAGCAAGTTATTCTACAAGGAGACGCATGTTCTTCAACCTTCCAGCACTTCTCCCAGGGTCTCGGCGCTTTCCAGACGACGCTTGCTCTGCTCCAGCTGCTGCTGAATCAGACTTCTGACGCTTCCCAGACGACGCTTGCTGCAGTCTTCAACTTTTTTATTTTTTTTATTTGTTTATTTGTTTATTTTTTTTTTATTTCTGCATTTTAGATTTAGGTTTATTTTTTGTTGACTTTTTATTAGTTAAGAGTTTGTGGCTTGTTTGATCCTAGGTTAGAAAAAAAAATTAAAATTAAATCCTAACTAAAATTGAACTTAGCCCAAACTTAGACTTAGAATTTTCTTTAGACATAGGACTTTTTTATTTTATTTATTATTATTTTATTATTTTATTATTATTTTTATTATTTTCATTATTATTTTTATTTAAATAAAAAAACCCCAAATAAAATTTTAGACCTTTAAATAATTCACTAAATTTCTTAAAAATTAATCTAGACTTAGGCCAATTAATTTTTGATTAATAACTTGTCTAGTTTTGATTTTTAGGATAACTTTATATGTGAATTATTTGCTCTCGTTTTCTTTTATCTTTGCTTATCTGTTTATCTCATGCAAACTCATTAAATGCTTAAAATGGAAAATCCTAAAATGTAAAGCTTAAGAATGTTTAAAGAAAGGCCAAAATTAATTAGTAGAGACCTTAGGGGCGTTGTGGGACATAGCGTCTAAGAAACCCTTTCCCACACGTAACCAAACGCCGAACTCACATCTCTTAAATTCCTAATTTTTGAAATTAGGTGGCGACTCTCTAGTCGTGAGGTTAATTAATACTGAAAAAAGTTAAAAAAGGCCTATGACATACTTCCCATTAAAAAACTCCCAATCTCTCCCAGATTCGACGGGAAGGTAAGATATGGAGTTGTCTATAAAGCCTCGTTTTTAAAACTTAAATTTTTTCAACATTAAAATTAATTCCTCTCACGTTTTCAAAAAATAAATTTTTTAAAGAGTGCCCAGAATTTTCAAACTAGTTGATCAAAAGTCTTTTTTTTAAAAAAATCGATCACAGTTTTCTGGCGACTCTGCTGGGGATGTTCGACGTTTGACTTGAAAGTAATTTTGGCCAAGTATTTAAACTTTCTTACGCTTTAATTCATACTCCATGTTCACATTACTTGATTATTTGCATGAGACTTGGAGCTCCAATGTGAAGATGTGTGGGTATACATCGTTGGATGAAGCTCACACATCTATATTTTATGTGCTAAGGGTAGTCAATGTGAATGACACCCTCAACCCTTGCCTTGAAGGCTTTTGTGTGATTTGAGAGTTGAGAAAAACAATAGGAAAAAACCCGGATTAACCCTCTCTTCTTTTCAAATATCCCCTACTATTGAAAATGAGGGATTTTGAAATAGAGGTGAGGGGGATGTCCAATTGAGAGCTCCCCTTACATCGAGAGATCCCTTTTGGGATAGTATCCTTGTCGGTGGAACAACTCTCTCTTAAGCCATTTCCAACTTTAGAACAAAAATCCAAAAAGCCAATTCTACCAAGCCGTTGCCTCGTGTCGTCCTGTCGAGCAACAAAGCCACGTCACGAAGCCCTTTACTTGACTACTATATATGATAAATACATGTATGCATATAGATATTTCTAGGCGCTCAGTTTATCCATTCAAAGTTTTAAAATGTCATGAAACATCTGAATAATTTCGAAATTTTGAGGCTAAACTTAATTGTTTTAAAGGAGTAAAATCGAGGAAACCTAGAAAAGCTAAAAGAAGAATCTAATGTAACTAGTTTTCTTTCTTTGTGTCTTTACTAATCAGATTCTAAGCGCAAGATCTAATCAAGAAAGACGCGTGAAACACAAAGACGATCAAGAGAGACGCATGAGGCGCAAAGACGATCAAGAAAGATGAAAAGACTTGAAGTTAGAAGACTTAGACTAGATTTCTTTATGCTTGAAATGTAAATCTCCTTATGAAGATACATGAGCGACATTGTAACGAAAGGATGAGGGGTGCTTGCTTTCTATTCTTATTTTATTTTATGACTTGAGTTTGTGATTTTATCCATGACACTTAGGATTTTAATAAAATAACTCATTCTTATTTTACTCATCCTTTTCTACATGTTTTACAATGTGAATGGGTAAATTGAGCGTCTATTGCGTGTTAGGGATTATGTGCATACGAGCAACGCATTGCTTGTTTTACTTGATAAAAGGGTTCGAACTGACTTTGTTCTCTTGAATACAACACACTCATATTCACCATAATTTACAATGACTAACCCACCAAGAAGGTTCAATGAGTCAGTTCATCTAAAGATAGACGATCTTCGTGATATACTGATACAATTGCGGCAACAACTTGAAGACTTCACAGCAGAAGTCGAAACTTATGCGACAATCGAACCCCTTAATCTGAAAAGCTTGCGAGAAGAAAGAGAAAAGGTAAGCAAGGCATTCATGGATGGCTAGAAAGATGCAGAAAGGTCTATTCAAAACAAGAGTCATGCAAGCACGTCAAACTCAAGGACAAAATGCTCATCAAGACAACTGATTTCTCCCAAACAAAGTCAACAATCATCACAAGCAAGGAGTGCCACTACTGCTCCACCTCATAGAAAATTTGACGACTTGGGGATGTCATTGTCGAAGGCCTTAAGGAACTTGTTGCAGAAGAAGTTGATTCAAACGTTAACACCGGAACCTGGGAGAGAAGTAATGGGCAAGTTCGCAAATGAGTGGTGCGGATATCACTAGACTAGAGGGCATTCCACTAATTATTGTTTCCCTCTCAAACAAATGATTCAAGATCTGATCGACGCTAAGATCATTCCAAAGCTCCGAAGAATGAAGGCAGACATCGTGGACAAGATCAAATAGGAAGTTCAGAAATAGCTCGACGTAGGATTCCTCGAGGTGGTAGATTACCCAGAATGGATTGCTAATGTAGTCCTAGTCGCGAAGAAAGATGGAAAGATCCGAGTATGTGTAGACTATCGAGATCTCAACAAAGCGAGCCCTAAAGATAGTTTCCCACTACCACACATCGACGTGCTAGTGGATCATGTAGCATGCCATCAACTCCTATCATTCATGGACGGATTCTCAGGCTACAACCAAGTACTGATGGCTCCTGAAGACAAAGAGAAGACAACGTTCATCACAGAAGTCGGAACATTTTGTTATTGAGTCATGCCTTTCGGACTGAAGAACGCAGGAGCAACGTATCAACGAGCTGCCACGATGATTCTTCATGATATGATCCACAAGGAGGTAGAAGTCTATGTCGATGATATGATTGTCAAATCAAAAGATCGAGAAGGACACATCCAAAATCTTGACAAATTCTTACAACGCATCAAGAAGTTCCAACTTAGGCTCAACCCAAAGAAGTACACATTTGGAGTGACAACAAGAAAGATGTTAGGCTTCTTAATCACGCAAACAGGAATTGAGGTTGATCCGAGCAAGATAGAAGCGTCACGGCAATGCCACCTCCACGAAGCGAGAAAGAAGTGCGAGGCTTTCTAGGAAAGATCCATTATATAAGTCGATTCATAAACAAGTTGACTATGACATGTGATCCTTTGTTTAAACTTTTAAGGAAAAATGAAATATTCGTTTGGGATGACGCTTGTTAGAACGCATTCGAGAAGATAAAGGGATACATCAAGAATCCTCCCATTCTGATGCCGCCAAGACCAGGCGTACCGCTAATCCTATACTTAACCGTCACAAAAAACGCAATGGGTAGTCTACTAGCCCAAGAAAACGAGGAAAAGATGGAAGTCGCAGTCTACTACATAAGCAAGCGCATGACGGGCTACGAACTTAATTACTCGCCAATAGAAAAGGTGTGTTGGGCTCTAGCTTGGGTCACTAAGAGGCTGAGGCATTACATGCAAGCCCACACAGTCAAGTTAGTATCAAGACTCGATCCAATTCGTCATTTATTCCAGAAAACGCTTTTGTCTCCGAGGTTAGCTAAGTGGATGATGATGATATCAGAGTACGACATCGTATACACAATTCAGAAATCTATCAAGGGGAGCGTTGTAGCAGATTTTCTCGCAGACCAACCAATCGAAGTTGAAGACGAAGAGGAGTTAGCATTCCCAGACGACGAAGTGATGACTATTAACCCTACAACATGGAAGCTATTATTCGATGGAGCTTTAGGAAAACAAGGTTATGGCATCGGGATACTACTCATCGATCCTATGGGAACATACAACCCAATCTCAGTCAAGCTCGAATATCAAGTGACTAACAATGAGGCAGAGTATGAAGCGTGCATCTCTGGCTTGAAGATTGCTCATGAAAAAGGAGCGAGACGTCTAGAAGTAGTAGGAGACTCAAACTTAGTCATTTCACAAGCTAATGGTGAATGGCAAGTCAAAGGAGACAACCTCAAACCCTACCATCAACACTTATCGACTCTAATAGAAAAGTTTGAACATGTAACATTCACACATGCTCCGAGAAGTCAAAATCGATTCGCAGACGCTTTGGCCACGTTAGCAGCCATGACGCAAATCCCGGAAGGAATCAAAATCAAGCCTTTGAAGATTCGTCAGAAACAGAAACGAGATTTCGAGAAAAGGACAATTGCCAACACCGAAGTGGTGCCCAAACCTTGGTTCGAACCTCTACAGAAATAAGTTGAGCATGGAGAGTATCCTTCACACTTCTAAAAGAAAGAGAAGAGAGCTCTACGCCAATACGCAACCAACTATGTGCTACTCGCAGGAAAGCTATATCGATGCTCCTTTGACGGTCAGAACATGTTATGCATCGATCAGCCTCAAGCATCACAGATCATGGAGGAAGTACATGCAGGAACATGTGGCCCACACATGAACGAATCAGCACTCGCTAAGAAGATCCTTCGCTTTGGCTATTACTAGCAGAACATGGAACAAGAATGTGTAGAATATGTTAAGAAGTGTCATCAATGTCAAGTTTACGCGAACTTGAAGCACACCCTAGCATCTTTACTTTACAACATGACTTCACCATGGCCATTCTCGACATGGGGAATAGATATCATCAGGAAAATTTATTCTCACGCTTCAAACGGACACGAATTCATCCTTGTAGCTATCGATTATTTCACAAAGTGGGTCGAAGCTCAATCATACAAGGTTCTCAAGTCATCACATATTGCCAAATTCATACAAAACAACATCATTGCACGTTATGGAGTTCCTCATGCCTTGATCTCAGACACTGATGGACACTTCCGGGGAGAAGTACTCAAAGTACTAGATGAATACAGGATTGAAAACCACAAATCCTCACCTTATCGTTCTCAAACGAACGGCGCAGTAGAGGTAGCGAACAAGAACATCATCACTATCATCAAGAAGATGACTCAAACGTACAAGGATTGGCACGAGAAGCTTCCATACGCCTTATGGGAATATAGAACAACCATTCGAACGTCAACGGGATAAGCGTCATTTGCATTGGTCTACGGAATGGATGCAGTGCAACCTATCGAAATCGAAGTTTCTACTTTAAGAGTTTTACTCGAGACACAAGTAGTGGAGGAAGATTGGTGTAAGTCACGGTACAATCAGCTAGCCCTTATGGAAGACAAGAGGTTAGACGCATTATGTCACACGCAAGCATACCAAAGAAGAATGACCAGAGCTTTCAACAAGAAGGTGAAACCTAGGAACATTCAAGAAGGCGATTTAGTTCTAAAGAAGAACTTATGGATACTAGACCCTAGAGGGAAATTCCAAACACCATGGGAAGGACCCTACCTCGTCAAGAAGGTCTTTTCAGGTGGCGCCACGAGATTGACCACCTTGGACGGAGAAGAACTCTCAGCACCCTTCAATGTCGACATGCTCAAAAGATACTTCATCTAAAGCATACGTGTTGAATCCCATACATCAAAGTTCATAACTTCACAAGTTGTGAACTACGTTAGACCTGATCTCTCTCGAGAGTACGTAGGCAACCCATCCAGGGTGCGGTCACCACTATCAATTATCGAAAGAAGTTGATAGACATTTCATTTCACATAACATACATTCATTGCTCATTACATACATCAAAGTTCATAACTTCACAAGTTGTGAACTACGTTAGACCTGATCTCTCTCGAGAGTACGTAGGCAACCCATCCAGGGTGCGGTCACCACTATCAATTATCTAAAGAAGTTGATAGACATTTCATTTCACATAACATGCATTCATTTCTCATTACATACATCAAAGTTCATAACATCATAAGTTGTGAACTACGTAAGACCTGATCTCTCTCGAGAGTACGTAGGCAACCCATCCAGGGTGCGGTCACCACTATCAATTATCGATAGAAATTGATAGACATTTCACATTACATGCATTCATTACATACATCAAAGTTCATAACTTCACAAGTTGTGAACTACGTTAGACCTGATCTCTCTCGAGAGTACGTAGGCAACCCATCTAGGGTGCGGTCACCACTATCAATTATCGAAAGAAGTTGATAGACATTTCATTTCACATAACATACATTCATTGCTCATTACATACATCAAAGTTCATAACTTCACAAGTTGTGAACTACGTGAGAACTGATCTCTCTCGAGAGTACGTAGGCAACCCATCCAGGGTGCGGTCACCACTGTCAATTATCGAAAGAAGTTGATAGACATTTCATTTCACAACACATCGCATACATTCATTGCATATACATTAAAAAGGGAGTTAATCACACTCTAAGTTGACTCCTAAACCAAAAACTCTTAGTCAATACTAGGGGCATTTTTATTAAAATAAAAATGACTACAAGATCCTCACAGAGTCCCACTTGAGAAAATATAATGCCCAAAGCTAAAGTATTTTTCTCTTCGACTTATGATCTCAAAAGATTTTCAAAACATTCACACATACACAAACATTTTTCACAAGCATGTGCATGGAACTACGTTGGACCTGAATTCCCCTAGCTATGGGATACGTAGGCAGCTTGTATGAGCCCGGTCCTAAATATTTTCAAAAATCAAACCTTGTATCGACACTAGGGGCATTTTATGAAAATGAAATGATTGAAAGATCCCCAAAGAGTTAAAGCCAACGAGAAATTGGGATCACAAATCTATCCAAAACAATCAAACCTCTTGTGTCGAAACTAGGGGCATTTGTGGAAGATAAAAAAAAAGAAAAGATAGACCCCTGATTTTTTTTTAATGCCAAGCGAACTGATGAGCGAGTGCAAGAAATAAGTAGGGATGCGGGAAAATACGTTTCTCCCCAATGGATGTCTCTTGACGAACTAATGTAACTTGTGGAATCTGAGTAAAGCGCTTCGCAAATGGATCTACCTCGAGCCTAGACGAAAGCTTAAACTACTGATGTTTAAGAGAGAGCTCATAAAAAGATGAATGCCCAAACTCGGAACCATGTCATCAACAAAGGCGATGTCTCGTCTCAATTGGAGGTCAAGTGCCAAAGATCTAAGACCTCAAGAAAAGTAAAATCAATTAAACAAAGACTGTGTTGGTTGAGATATGAAATACAATACTGTTGTTCATTTAGATTCTATCTAATTGCTAAGCAAGAACAAAGTGTTTGAATCTATCAGATACACCCCGGTCATAAAGAAAAGAGGCCGAATAAAATAGAAAAATACTCGTAGAGGTTGAGATATTGAAATCACCATTTGTTGTTCATCTAGACTCTTGTCTAAATTGCCAATGCAAGAACAAGAATGTACCGATTCTATTAAATATACCCTGAGTATAAAAGAGCCCAAGGCCATAGAATCTTAAGCACACTGACCTCCGAATTTGAGAAGCGAGGCTCAACCTCATGACGCGTGGTTGAAAGATTAAGCATTCGAGCGAACAAATCCCTCGAAAAACTCAGGGCAAAACGTCTTGGCGAAAGACAAGTCCCCAAAAGTGACAGCATGAATCTCGAAGAACATCGATTACATGTGGTTTCCTCTCGACACACTCTAAGGAAGAAAGTATGGAACCGATTCTTGAAAGTATTTCAAAACCGTTGAAGAAGACGCTAGTGTTTTGAAAATTAAGGAAGTCTAACTTCGAACTTAAATCACTAAGCAGAATTGTGATTAAATAGTATTCGCTAAACTGACCAGCAATACTTAAATCTATATAATCACTAAGCAGAATTGTGATTAAAAAGTGTTTCGCTAAACTGACCAGCGGTACTTAAATCTATATAATCACTAAGCAGAATTGTGATTAAATAGTATTCGCTAAACTGACCAGTAATACTTAAATCTATATAATCACTAAGCAGAATTGTGATTAAATAGTATTTCGCTAAACTGACCAGCGATACTCAAATCCATATAATCACTAAGCAGAATTGTGATTAAAAAGTGTTTCGCTAAACTGACCAGCGACACTTAAATCTATATAATCACTAAGCAGAATTGTGATTAAATAGTATTTCGCTAAACTGACCAGCGATACTCAAATCCATATAATCACTAAGCAGAATTGTGATTAAAAAGTGTTTCGCTAAACTGACCAGCGGCACTTAAATCTACATAGTCACTAAGCAAAATTGTGATTAAATAGTATTCGCTAAACTGACCAGCAATACTTAAATCTATATAATCACTAAGCAAAATTGTGATTAAATAGTATTTCGCTAAACTGACCAGTGATACTCAAATCCATATAATCACTAAACAGAATTGTGATTAAAAAGTGTTTCGCTAAACTAACCAGCGACACTTAAATCTATATAATCACTAAGCAGAATTGTGATTAAATAGTATTCGCTAAACTGACCAGCAATACTTAAATCTATATAATCACTAAGCAGAATTGTGATTAAAAAGTGTTTCGCTAAACTGACCAGCGGCACTTAAATCTATATAATCACTAAGCAGAATTGTGATTAAATAGTATTCGCTAAACTGACCAGCAATACTTAAATCTATATAATCACTAAGCAGAATTGTGATTAAATAGTATTCGCTAAACTGACCAGCAATACTTAAATCTATATAATCACTAAGCAGAATTGTGATTAAATAGTATTTCGCTAAACTGACCAGCGATACTCAAATCCATATAATCACTAAGCAGAATTGTGATTAAAAAGTGTTTCGCTAAACTGACCAGCGGTACTTAAATCTATATAATCACTAAGCAGAATTGTGATTAAATAGTATTTCGCTAAACTGATCAGCGATACCTAAATCTATAATAATCACTAAGTAGAGTTGTGATTAAATAGTATTTCGCTAAACTGACCAGCGATACTTAAACCTATATAATCACTAAGCAGAATTGTGATTAAGAAGTGTTTCGCTAAACTGACCAGTGACACTTAAATCTATATAATCACTAAGTAGAATTGTGATTAAATAGTATTTCGCTAAAAAAATACAATCAGTAAACTAAGTCAAGATGTGTACTCATGTACAATTCAAAGACTAGGCGAGGTGTGTAGAAATATGGTCGAAACCACCAGGCTCGATCTACACGATCGATAAACCAGGAGCGATGCATATTCTAAACAAAGGTGAATTGTCAACGAGTGGATGATAAACCAACTTTGAAGAATGAAGGGTAAATTACACGGGTCTCCCGAGAGACTCGTCAGGTTTGTTCTCTTTTCATTCAAGGAAGCCAAAAATAAACTATAAATTGGGTGTCTTCAAAACGCAGTGCCTATTTTCAAGCTTGGACATGCATTTTTCTAAACCGAGTGTTTTCTACAAATTTTGTCCAAGAGGGGCATTCTGTAGACACTCATTTTTCACACCTAATTTTATCGTTTATACTTTTCATAAATCTGAGTCTATAAAATTTTCTCGAATTCATTCACGGACTCATGCACGATTTATATTAAAGACGATTATTTTTAGAACAATTGAGTTTTTGAAAATAATTGATTTTGGATTCTTAATAAAGTTAAGGTAGTAATTTGTCTATGTTACAACACTTAGAGAAGTTATTATACTTAAAATATTCAAGGTTTTATTTAATTAATTACCTTGGGTATTTATAAAAAAATAAAAATTAAAAAAATTATTTACAAAATATATATTAGCGTTAGGTATATTTTGTTTTCTTTTAATTAGATTAGTTTGTTAGATTAGTTAGATTAAACTATGAAATTTGATTTCTTGAATAAGTTAGTTAGCTTTTTATTTATTTAATTAGAATTGTTCCTTATAAATAGGAATAATTAAAAATAAAGTTGTTTATTTGTGTTTTTTTAACAAATTTGTTTTTTTTGTAGGATGAAGGGGTGTATAAAGGGGATAATGTGCAAAAATAAAAAGATAACGGTGTCTACACAATAATGCGAAGCATTCGTCAAAGAAAGAAAAAAGAGATTGCTAAAATAAAGGAAGAAGTTGTCAAAGGAAGAATAATTCAGCCGTGTTGAAGAGAAGCATGAAGGCTTGGTCATTTTTTTAATTAAAAATTAAAATTACCAAGTATTACATCATTTATTAAATAAAGCTTAAATCTCATTGGATGAAAACTTGATATTTATTGACATGTCAAGTGGAGATTGCTCCATTATTTTAAACATTTGTAAATGTTTAAAATAGTTTTTTTTCCAACGGTCAAGTGTGTTAAATGGGCCTTTGGGCCCTAGGGTTTCATAGCTTTGCCTATAAATACCCCTCTTAACACCCTAGCAAAGGACTTGAACTTTCGATCTTCACCTTCTTCTCTCTCTTTACACATTAGGCTAGACCCTACTTTTCTAAAAAACCTAAGCAAGAGCACCAACTAGATTTGTTGAGTCACAAGTCTCTTGATTAGGGTTTTTATTTTTTTGCAAGGATATAAAGAGTAACCCTTTGTAAGCTCTTTTTCCTTTCTTTTGTTTATTTAAATTTGAATTTGAATTTTACTTTCATTTGATTTTTATTTTCTTTGTACTTTATATTATGCATGATTTCCTTTAAATTTATTGTTTTGATAGGCGTGTAGGTTTTATTTATGTACCTTAATCATGTAAATAAGTAGAATAGAAATAACATGTAAATAAATAAATAAAAAAGCAGAAAAAGTTTTCAAAAACACTACCAAAATAAAAAAAATGTAAAATTTGCCTTATTTTGTATAGTTGATTTTTTTATTCTTTTAAGTAACTAGATCTAAGGGTTTTTTTTTTATATATAAATGTTTAATTGTATTATTATAATTTTTCTGCAAAGTTTCATGTCAATTGGGATCCATTTGGATCACCAAATAATTTTTTTTAGCTAGGATTAGGTGGAAAAACCAAAAAAACAGCAAGTTATTCTACAAGGAGACGCATGTTCTTCAACCTTCCAGCACTTCTCCCAGGGTCTCGGCGCTTTCCAGACGACGCTTGCTCTGCTCCAGCTGCTGCTGAATCAGACTTCTGACGCTTCCCAGACGACGCTTGCTGCAGTCTTCAACTTTTTTATTTTTTTTATTTGTTTATTTGTTTATTTTTTTTTTATTTCTGCATTTTAGATTTAGGTTTATTTTTTGTTGACTTTTTATTAGTTAAGAGTTTGTGGCTTGTTTGATCCTAGGTTAGAAAAAAAAATTAAAATTAAATCCTAACTAAAATTGAACTTAGCCCAAACTTAGACTTAGAATTTTCTTTAGACATAGGACTTTTTTATTTTATTTATTATTATTTTATTATTTTATTATTATTTTTATTATTTTCATTATTATTTTTATTTAAATAAAAAAACCCCAAATAAAATTTTAGACCTTTAAATAATTCACTAAATTTCTTAAAAATTAATCTAGACTTAGGCCAATTAATTTTTGATTAATAACTTGTCTAGTTTTGATTTTTAGGATAACTTTATGTGTGAATTATTTGCTCTCGTTTTCTTTTATCTTTGCTTATCTGTTTATCTCATGCAAACTCATTAAATGCTTAAAATGGAAAATCCTAAAATGTAAAGCTTAAGAATGTTTAAAGAAAGGCCAAAATTAATTAGTAGAGACCTTAGGGGCGTTGTGGGACATAGCGTCTAAGAAACCCTTTCCCACACGTAACCAAACGCCGAACTCACATCTCTTAAATTCCTAATTTTTGAAATTAGGTGGCGACTCTCTAGTCGTGAGGTTAATTAATACTGAAAAAAGTTAAAAAAGGTCTATGACATACTTCCCATTAAAAAACTCTCAATCTCTCCCAGATTCGACGGGAAGGTAAGATATGGAGTTGTCTATAAAGCCTTGTTTTTAAAACTTAAATTTTTTCAACATTAAAATTAATTCCCCTCACGTTTTCAAAAAATAAATTTTTTAAAGAGTGCCCAGAATTTTCAAACTAGTTGATCAAAAGTCTTTTTTTTAAAAAAATCGATCACACTAACATAAACCATTCACAACACGCAACCCTAAACCCTAACATAAACCATAAACCATTCGCAAGACGCAACAAAGTTAAACCTTAAAAAAATTCAAAACTAACACTAACCTGATTAATGATGAAGTCGATGAATGAACGAGAAGATGAGAAGGAAGAAATATTAAATAAATTATAACCCGCTTTCAAATAAAACCTAAGAAATATGAAATAAATTGTGACACGTGTCAACTACGTGACGCAACCGCAACTGCGTGACGCAACCGTGTGACGCAACTACAATCACGTGACGCAACTGCGTGACGCTACCACGTGATGCAACCAATATGAGAGCCCATCAACACTTACATTCAATCAATTAGGCGAATCAAGGTGAATCAATGAATCAAGGTCGTTCTATAAACGAAATAAACACAAAAATTCATCTATAAACGAAATAAACACAAAACATTAATCTATAAACGAAAATAGTGGTAATTTTATCTTTCGTCGTCGTCGTTAGCTGTTGGGGCTTCGTAGTTCGTCGTTGGGGCTTCGCAGTTCGCCGTTGGAATTTCTTCGTTGTTCTACGCCGTTGGAAGTTATTCGGAATTTTGTTATGTGTTATTCTCCGATGAAAAGAAGAGAAAGTATTCTCAGCCATTAGGGATTAGAGCGGAGAAGAACGAGAAGAGAGAGAAAATGAAGCAACAAATGAAAAAATATTGAATTTTATAAGGTTTCGGTTGCGTCACGCAATTGTAGTTGTGTCTCGGGAAGGGGAAAATCGTCCAAAAAAAAAGGTGTCACTCGCGCATTTAATTTTATGCGCTTGTCAAAAATTCAAATAAGGTGATCTTTAGGGTCATTTCATCCAATTTCCTTTTTTTTTTAAATAAAATAGTATCTATAAGATATCATTTCATATATTTTATTTTAAAACATGTTATGTTAAATATATATATTATTTTATTCAGATCATTTAAATATTAAAATATTTTAATTAATACTTTAATAATACAAGCAATCCATATTGATATGATAATGGTCCGTTAATACTTAAAATTCAAAACAAAATGGTGCACAATTTAATGATTTCTAGAAAAAAATATTCAATAAATATTAATTAATTTGTTTAAATTTGAACATGGTAAAGCAAGATCTCACTTATTTAATAAAATTGTGTTTCTATGTTATAAAGAAATTAAAATTATATATATTAAATGTTATAAGTTTATCAAATTTTATATTAATTTTAAAATATAAAGACTTTTCAAATTGTTTGAACAGATAAACTCAAAATTTAACTATCAGACTTACTTATTCTAACCAAATAGTTTGTGTGTTCTGATACAACAAAATAGCGTTTTGAAAAATTATATATATATATATATATATATATATATAATTAATAAAGAAATTAAATATTATAATTTTATCAAATTTTATATTAATATTAAAATATAAAGTATTTTTAATTTAATTAGTGAGAGTGTTAGTATTTATATTTTTATTTTTAATTATATTTTAAATATTTAACAGTTTTAAATTTTATAGCAGGTAAACTCGCAATTTAACCGCCCAAATTACTAACTCTAACCAAATATGTGATGTGAGGTAATTCGATAACATATCTATTTGAAAAACATTGTTTATATATATTTATATATATATATATATATATATAAAAAGAAGTATGTTACCATTTTAATTAATAAATTTAATAAAATGATTGGTGAGAAAACAATGAGATAATATTTAATTATAGTTCAATTTTTAGAATAAAATAAAAAAAACCTAATTATAAGATAATTTATTCGATTAAATAATTTAACTCAATAATTTAAATTTTAAAATATTGTTTTTATAATATTAAATATTAAAAATGTTTAATAATTTATTGAAACTTCTCAAAATAACTTTCAAATAAGATTTTGTTTAAACAAATTTAAAATTTTATAATATAAATACATCAATTAAAAATGATTAAAATCAAACAAACCTTAAGAACGGTCCGTGTATGTACCCAAAATAAACCTTAAACATAGCTTATACTAGAGCCATACGTAATCTAAAAATTATTTAACAAATTAGCATTAATTATTATTGTCGGCTTGTCGGGTCCCAACTTACGTGCTTGATTCGAGTACGTCACATAGAAGATCATATATCTTATGGGCTTTAATGTTTGGGAAATTTGATGAATTGGCCCAATAACATGCTAAAATTTAAAAATGGACTGCGCCGGTTAATGTTGGCAAAAATGACCCTTTTGTCTTGCGAAATGTCAGAAATACCTTTCGAGCGTCAGATTTTACGCTCATTGACGAGAATTGTCATTCACGCGATTTTATATAAAACGCGTGAGTTAATTAACGCATTTTAGATGAAACGCGTGAATGACAATTCCCGTTTTTCAATTAACAAGATTTCCCATTCACGCTTTTCATCTAAAACGCGTTGATCAATTCACACGTTTTATATGAAAAACGTGAATTGCGATTCTCGTCCTTCGTCGTATATATAATCTCCTGACCCTAATTTAAAATAAAACCTCCCCAATTCTCCCTCCCACCCCGACTTCCAAAACCACGTCTTCACAACTATAGACTTTCCATTCCGACTTCGTTCAACATCATCGATCAACCTCGTTTAACATCATCGTTCCTCGTCCAACATCATCGACTTTCCACCGTCTCTTCGACATCATCAACTTTCCACCGTCTCTTCGATATATTCAGGTCAGTTTAGGGCTTAAGGTTTATGTTTATGTTTTGATGTATATTATACCGTTTATATTCATTAATATTGATGTATTTAGATTTAGAGTTAGGTTTTGATGTATATTCTGTCGTTTATAATGGATATTGATGTATTTAGGTTTAGGGTTAGGTTTTGATGTATATTATACCGTTTATATTCATGGATATTAATGTATTTGGATTTAGGGTTAGCTTTTTATGTATATTATACCGTTTATAATGGATATTGATGTATTTAGGTTTAGGGTTAGGTTTTGATGTATATTATACCATTTATATTCATGGATATTGATGTATTTAGATCAGGAGCTGCCACAACCGCCACCACAACCGGGTTCCTCCGTTCGTTCAAAAAAATGATTGTTATGTTGAATTGAAATGTTCATATTTATGTTTTTTCATACACCCTAGTTAAGATAATGTGATGAAATCGTTCGTATTTAATAACAAAACTCAATTTTTTTATAATATGTAGGCAACAAACACTGTTATGATCTTATGTCCAAATCAATTATCTTGTGAAGATAATGTATGTATTATTCTCTCTACTACGTCCATATTATCTAGTTTTGAATGTAATAACCATGATATTATTGTTTGACACAGTTGTTGATAGTGCAATTTGTTCGCACTTTTGGTGCAAGGGTATCTATGAAGTGGAGAGAAGATGTTACTCATGTCATAGCTTACACTGATCCTAATGGTGCATGCGGCCGAACTCAAAAAGTATTGAAGGCAATTTTGAACGGGAAATGGGTCCTTACAATTGATTGTGAGTCTCTGTTAACACGATTTGTTTCATATATATGTTTGTTAAATTAAAATAAAAATTGTTTTTGTTTAGGGATAAAATCATCAATGAAACCAAAAACTGTGTTGATGAGGAACCTTATGATGTTAAACAAGATAATTATGGAGCCCAAGGTGGTCCTAGAATGTAAGACTTCAGTTGTTGAATAATGTGAGTTTGGTCTGATTCCTCCTCTGTGTTCTTTTATTATTTTGCTCGATAACTGAAATTATTTTGTTTGTTTGTTTTTCAACTTTTAAAACTGTTCGACGATTACATTTTTATATTTGTAGGGAATTTCTTCCCACTTTACAAACAAGATCTCATTGAGTTAATAATTGTTGGAGGAGGTAGTATTAAAGAAATGGATAATCCATTTGTTGAGCTAAGGGACGAAAAAACTATAATAGTATATTTGGAGATAGACAGTAGGAGTCGACTAATGGAAAATGATTTTGATATTTTTCCTGACAATTGGCTATTTAAGACAGTGGCTGATGTGTCATCAATACTGGATGAACATGTTGTTCCTCACACAAGGTTGCTTCAATCTATTTCTGCTTGTGATTTGCAGCATTTGCTTACTTAATTTGGAGTTTTTTAGACTTTTGTTAACAATATGGTTTGTTGATTTATTATAATACGCCTTAGTTATCAGTTATTACCTGTGTTGGCTTTCTTATAATTTAGGTGAGTTAATCGATTTGATGATACACCATACTACAAACTCACGTATATTGTGTAGAATGCGTGAATGTAGTATCATAACTTATGCTTATTAAGAACAATCTAACACACGCGTATTGTGTATCATCACGCATATTCTCTTTCTTGGTTTACAACATAACTCAAACAACAAGAAACAAGGAACAATGTTGTTATTCACGCGTTTCATCTAAAATGCGTTAATCAATTCACGCGTTTTAGATGAAATGCGTGAATGACATTCCTCATCTTTCAATTAACGGGAAATGCCATTCACGCATTTTTATCTAAAACACGTCAATTAACTCACGCATTTTAGATGAAAATGCGTGAATGGTATTTCCTCGTCTTTCATCGTATATAATAATTTTTTCCCTAATTTATAAGAAAACCACGAATCACTAATTTCATTTTCTCTTCTCTCGCTTTCCCCACTTCGACTCGACCCTCAAACCGTACTCCCCTGAAGAACTCGACCACGAGCAGCAGCAACTGACGACTACGACGACACCACGAGACCTCTCCGTTTGACTTTGTGACCCACTACTCTTCGTTCTCAAAATGAGTATGTTTATTTTATGGTTTTTAGTGATTATGAACACTAGGTTAGTTAAATTATAGTTTAGCTAGGTTGTATTCGAATGAATATGAATCAATACTATGTTGTTATTCTAATATTAAGGCTTAGGGTTTGCTGGCATAGTGTAGCTCACTCACACATATTTCACTCACACTTATTGTTTCCTAATCACGCGAAATACACACTGAGGAAGAGTTTGCTGGTATGTTTCATGGAGATACAATGTGCCAATAAGTGTCCACAAGTTTGCTTCAATGGACCTATTGGATAGGGAGCTCTTATCCCATTAGATTCATTGAAGCAAACTTATGGAAAAGTTGCTGCCTTGGATTTCCTGAAACTCTACCAGCAAACTCCTCCTCGGTTATGGTAATGTTGTTGAACTTTTTTTAATTCTTGTAATGTTGTTGAACTTTTTTCAGTTGAAGCTTAAGTACCTGTACTTCTTTACTTTGATGGAGAGTGGAAAACTACGGATGATCTTACTCATTTTTCTGCAAAGTCAAACAGCGGTATGATTGTTCCCCAAAATTCTACTTATGCACAATTAGTTGATCTAATTTATTCTTCTACCGATGTTGAAAAATGTAGATATGATTTATTGCTTCAAGCTAAGTATAATGCTCCTTGCATGATTGCCAAATTTTCTTATATAACTGATATAAAAAAATATGTGGATGTGGAGTTCTTTTTACATGAAGCAGTTTCAGTCCATAACCGCACTCCATTGTGTGTATTCTTAGTATGGAAGTCACTACCAACTTCGGGTCAAGGGCAAAGAGATAATGGGAAACAAGGTATACCAGCCCCAATTTCCATGCATCTTCCCTATCAGAGCAGGACAAGAATTTTGAATGAAGGTCTGCTATTCTAATAAGTTGATTACTTTTAAAATATTTAACAACCAAAGATGGAGATTCTTCAACCTGATTTAAAATCGTTTCCTCCGTAGGGAATCTCCCAAAATTGAGACTTGTAACCAATGCAAACTCCTTCATCCCGAAGCACAACTCTTCTCCATTCACAAGGAACTTCATCTCCATAGAATTTGAGTTGGACTTCCTGAGGAGCATGTGTCGTATAATCGTTCCTAAGAACCGCAGTAACGGATTCCCTTTGAATAAGAATTTGAATTGGGTTTGCTCTACCATTTCAGTTAGATTCATTGACGCAAACTTGGCGGCAATATTTCCCATATTGGTTTTCCATGATACCCTCCCAGTAAACTCAAGAATTATGGTGGACTCCATCTACAAAACAAGGAACAACATGGAAGTAAGTAAATCGAGAAAATTATAATTACCTAAACTATTGGAAACTGTTTCAAATAAGGTCTAAGTTTCCCAGTTTCATACTGCACATCACACTGCAACCAAAATCATGTTAAAACTAGTTGTCTTATTAGTTTTTAATAATCCAAAATCACTAATAGAATTAACCAATGAGAAATGCTTGTAAATTGACAGTTTTAAATACATTAAACATATGGTGTGCCATTTCTTAATATAACAACTCAAGCAACATCAAAGAATACACGAAAATGTCATTTCTTCACAAGAACATAACAAACAATTAAACGAGAAATGAATGAATCAATGAGAAATGCATGCATGCAGAATAAGAACACTGATATAATACTAGTCATATACCTTAAAAGCATTTACACACATAAACGAAACCAAAATCAAACCCTAAACCTAAATACATCAATATCTATGAATATAAACGATATAATATACATCAAAACCAAAACATAAACCTTAAGCCCTAAACTGACCTGAATATATCGAAGAGACGGTGGAAAGTCGATGATGTTGGACGAGGAACGATGATGTTGGACGAGGAACGATAATGTTGAACGAAGTCGGAATGGAAAGTCTGCAGTTGTGAAGACGTGGTTTTGGAAGTCGGGGTGGGAGGGAGAATCGGGGAGGTTTTGTTTTAAATTAGGGCCAGAAAGTTATATATACGACGAAAGACGAGAATCGTAATTCACGCTTTTCATATAAAACGCGTGAATTGATCAACGCGTTTTAGATGAAAAGCATGAATGGGAATTCTCATTAATTGAAAAACGGGAATTTCCATTCACGCGTTTCATCTAAAACGCTTTAATCAACTCACGCGTTTTATATGAAATCGCGTGAATGACAATTCTCGTCAATAAGCGTAAAATCTGGCGCCCGAGGGGTATTTCTGACATTTCGTAGGGCAAAAGGACCCTTTTTACCAACATTAGCAGACGGGGTCCTTTTTTAGAATTTTCCCTGTTATGAGGGTCATTTCAACAAATTTCCATAATGTTTTATTATGTTTAAGGGCTAATCCTATATCAGTTTGGGTCATCGAAATAGTTTAACCGTCGCTTGTTTGGGATATTAAAATAACTATAATCAAATCAAACATTATCTTATTAATTATATTACTTAATTTATTAACTAAAATATTAAAATATATTTTATTTTAAATTATTGTTATTATATATATATATATATATATATATATATATTAATATATTAATACATACATTTTTTACCAAAAAATAATTATCTTTTCAAAATTATCACTCATTGTTATATAATTTAAAATGTAAAGTATTTTAATATTTTAATTAATAAATTGATTTATTTAATGAATTAGAGAGAAATTAAAGTTATATTTGATTTTTTTTATTTGAATAACCCAAAATCGAACCAGACTTAGGTTTTTAAGATCTTTAATGAGTTTTGTATATAAACTTTAAGTTCTAATGTTCAATAAAAAAAAATGTTATTTGATTTTTTTAAACAAATTATTAAAATATTTGTTTTTTCTTAAAATTTAAATTAAAGTAAATATTTTTGATATTAATAAATGAATGATTTAATAATTAAATACTTTTAGTTAATGTATATAGAAACTAAAAATAAATTTAGAAAAAAATACTAAGATCAAACAAGCTTTAAGAGTTACTTTGATTGTGAGTTCTTTTATATTAAAAATCATAAATTTCATATTTCCTTATGTTTCAATCATTCATTTATCCAATTTATCAATAAAAATATTTAAATACACTTATTTTATTTTTATTAAAATTTAAATAAATTAAATATTCAAAAAAAAAATATTAGATCATATTATATATATATATATATATATATATATATATATATATATATATATATATTATATATATATATATATATAAATCAAATAAAAGTCCCCCCACCATCAAACAAGCTCTTAGACATAAATTTATAACATCTGAGACTTCTTCCTTCAAAATTTAATTAGTTACTCTTCTTCTATTTTAAGATTTAGGATTATTTTTTCAAAAAGAGTATAGGGTAACTAGGGGTTAAAGTTGGTTAGTACACCGAAATGCAAAACTAAATAGTTGAAATCGGTTTGAAAAAATTTTAAATGGTCGGTTCAATTTGGTTAGTTAAAAGATTTGTTTAGTTGATATAATCGGCTTAACGGATTTAGTTAGTTCTCAAAAAAATTATAATACAATTATACAACAAATTCATTTTACAAAACATAACATTTTAACCATAATTGATAACATTTTAACCATAATTGATAGGTTTGACGGTGTGACGACAATTAAACTAAGCATTAATCAACCATTGGTTTATGTTTGGTTGTTTCACAATTCATTGGTTATTCAGTTTGATCTTCAATTTAGATTGGTCAATCAGTTTGGCTATTTAACCGCCACTAAACTAAGTAATTGAATCGTTGGATTCTGTTTGACCTTTGTATAAACTGACGATTATTCGGTTTGACAGAATATTTGCAACTTGACAATTTAAAACAGACTTATCAAGTAGTTAAATATTATTTATCGAATGAAAATGAAAAATTTATAATCCCCATCCATGCAATAACATCATTTTGAGTCTTCTCAAGTTTTCGGAATTATTCGTAATAATAAATTATCAACAATTAAAAAAGGACTTATCAATAAAATTTCTATTTATCCGCGATTTAGGCATTCCTATATAGCAATCCATTTTTAAATTATATTTTGGGGAAAAAGATTCCACCAATAAACCTATTAATTTTGATTTTGAGTTCGATTTAGATCAGTTAGTTATAATGACTAAATATAGTGACTCACTTAAAACTAATTTATATTGAGGAGTTAATATAGAACAAATATATTTCAATTTCTACTAACTCCCTGAATTGTGATCAAAAATATATTAGTCTCTATTGACATGTCACTATTAACAGGGTAATCAGAGAATAATAAAAAATTACAATCACTATTAACTTGTTAACAAAGATAAAAAAAAAAATATTACAGTCATTATTAACCCGTTAATAGGGATTGAAAATATATTAACAACTTTAAGCACTCAAAATCTAAACACTAATTTATAAATATAAAATAATTATTTTAATTTATTTTTAAATAAATAAATTAAAATAATTAATTTCATAAACAAAACCTAATTAAAACAATTAATTAAATTAATTATTATGATAATTAAATTTTAATTAATTAAGAAAAATTACCAAAACAAAAAATAAAATTATTTGGAATAAATGTTATACTCATTTTCTTTTAAAATAATTTTAGAGAAATCAATTAAAATAAATAATTTAAAATGAAATGAGGTACCCATTTTCACTTCAAAATTATTTATTTAACCTTACAATTTATATATATAAAAATAATAATAAATTGACAAAATATTTGTCATTTTATTTTTATTTTTATTTTTATTTTTTGTATTTAAAAAGATTAAAATTAAAACCAAATGTGAAAGAAAAATCAATTTCAAACAAATCCTTAAGAATTATAAAAAAAATAAAACTGCAATCGAGTGTAACCAAAATTAGGGAATAAAACTACAGTTGTGACCACACTTATTGGTGAAGCGCTGGATTTTCATCCAACGCTCCATACGCGCACGCGTAGCCGCTGAAACCAAAGAAGCACATGACCAAGAATAAGGCGATCAACTAATGCTCGTTAGTCGAAACACAATGGAACATCCCGAAATGCAACGACGCTTGACAGACCGCTAACTGAACGCCCTTCAATCGCCAAACACACAAAAAACGGTGTCGTTTTAACTACCACCGTTGTCTTCATCGTGACGCCGAGAGATAAGGATGATGTCTCATCTTTTGATTTCCCAAAGTTGGAATACAGCCGATAGTCAACCAAATTAGTTGATCCAAAAGCTGAAATGATCACCCTACTTAGGTGATCATTTATGCTACATCAATAGGGTTGATTCATTCCTATTTCGACAAGTTGGTTAAAGAATATCCAAAACGCTATTTATGACTATTGGATGATTCAATCCACTTAAAGCCTCAACCAACTCAGGAAGACTATAAATAGTCTCCCTCAACACTTCTAAAGGCAAGAAATAACATCTCAAGCCCTGAATCAAAAGATATAAAAAATCCGCCACTAAGCTCAAAATTTCGGATATTTCGAATTTCCTTGGTAAGCTTCCAATCATAATTTACTAGACCGATTTTGGCATTCACTAGAATTAGACGTACATTCTAACTCATCGGAGTTAGACGTGTAGTCTAATGAATGTAAAGAAATAGATGCAAGTCTAATGAATACATAGAATTAGACGTACAGTCTAACTCATCGAAGTTAGAAGTGTAGTCTAATAGACGTGCAATTAGACGGATGATCTAATAGATACACGGAATTAGATGTAAGTCTAATGCATTAAATTAGACGTACAGTCTAACTCATCGGAGTTAGACATGTAGTCTAATAGACGTAAAGAATTAGACGTAAGTCTAATGAATACGGAATTAGACGTACAGTCTAACTCATCGGAGTTAGACGTGTAGTCTAATAGATGTAAAGAATTAGACGTAAGTCTAATGAATACGGAATTAAACGTACAGTCTAACTCATCGGAGTTAGACGTGTAGTCTAATATAATTGCAATTAGACGGGTAGTCTAATTTATGCAGAATTAGACGTGCAGTCTAACTTAGTGGAGTTAGACGTGCAGTCTAATAGAAAGTAAAAGTTAGACGTGCGTCTAACTCCTTCAGACAAGTCTGAGGTAGAACCGGAATTAGACGTGCAGTCTAACTTAGTGGAATTAGACTTGCAGTCTAATGGTTATAAGATAATTAGACGTGTAGTCTAATTAGTGAAAGTTAGACGTGCGTCTAACTCCTTCAGACAAGTCTGAGGTTGAACCGGAATTAGACGTGCAGTCTAACATAGTGGAGTTAGACGTGCAGTCTAATGGTTATTGTAATTAGACGTGAGTCTAATTCTATTAGACCAGGCGGTCTAATAGACGTTTTCTGTTAGAAGGAGATGCTCTATTTCATTAGACCGATTTTCACAATTCGTTTAACTGAAATACATCTAATGCTCAGTTTAAGAAGTACGCTTGAATCTAGCATTCCACCTACCCACGTGCTATAACTGTACCCTACTCCTGCTCTACTTTCTAGTGAAGATTAGTACAACAGCTATATGCATCCAATCAAGGAATACCACATAAAGGAATTTTCCTCACATTACTTGTCTTGCAGGTACATCCCTCATGGAATATTCGGCGCACTACCAGTGATGTACGGCCACGTTCCTTTTGCTCAGAACCTGCCGTGTACAATGGAGGCTTTCTAATGGAAGAGTGCCACGTATCATTCTAAAGATTCGACTGTTAGCTCATGCTCAGTATTAAACAAATCTCAAGGACAACGAACAATCTGTCTAATTGAGTGACTTTTGCCTTACGAATTTTGCAGAACGAACAAGCAATCTGATTTTGCAGAGAGAGAAACTACTCAATCATCTTGTTTACTGAACTCATATTGTGAAGCTTCTTTCTGATTGTACTGTGTGTGAATCAAGAGAGAGCTAGAATCAAAACACCTTTAGCTGAGTGATATTCTTCATCTTGTAATTGAACAGAAAGTGTTTTGTTCAATAGTGAGCTAAGTGTGTGTAAATTGTATTTGATTTAAATCATATTATAGTGAATCCTTCCGGTGGTTGGAAGAAGGGGTGACGTAGGAGAGTTTCTCCGAACATCCATAAACAAACTGTTGTGTTCTTCATTTCTGTCATCTTTTCATATTTCATCTTGTGCTTCAAACCCAAGTAAACAATTCCGCCTTGAATCCGTTTCAAGTGTTTACACAAGTTTGCGTAGACTAGAAAGCGAATTAAATCCCTAATAGGATTTCTTTCAAACCGTTTTTCATAAGCCTTCATCTTTAGCCAGACCCCCGTCTCTATCGATAAAGTCGATCCTATAAATTGGTATCAGAGCCTTGTTTCTATTCTCAAGCATCAAGAACCCGAATCATGTCTATCATCAATGAAATTCCTCTTCTGTCAAGGGACAACTACGAATGTTGGATGATAAAAATGCAAGCTCACTTGGCTGCTATTGACTATGATATGTGGGGTGTCATTACCGATGGCCCCACAAAGATTTCAAGAAGTGAGTGGACTACTGAAGATAAGATGACCAACAACCTGGATAATGTCGCAAGGAACATTCTGTACCAATCACTCAACATGAATATGTTCTGTGAGATCAAGTCCTGTTCCACTGCAAAAGAGATATGAGATAAGCTTAACCAGATCTACGGTGCAAACCTTCAAGCAAAGAAGAACCAGAAAGCGTTCATATGCAGTCAGAACAAATCCAGATGGGCTGATAGTGATACAGAGGAGTCTCCTACTGAAAAAGAGAACGAAGATGTAACTTGTCTGATGGCAGATGACCAATCTAAGGTAAATGATATCTCTGCACCAGAATTTACAAATGAGGAGTTAACTAATGCACTCAATGAAATGGCTATTGAGTAAAAGAAGTTAACTGACTCTTTTTATGAAATGAAAGTTAAGTATGAATCAATTGTTATTTCTTCCAACCAAGAATCTGAACCAAACGTTTTTAATGAAAACCTAACAGAGATTTCATTTGAGAATGAGATGCTCAAAGAACAGATTCAAACTCTTTCATCTGAAAACAAGAGATTAAACTATATAATCAGTGCATGGACAAGATCCGGAGATGTTGTCAAATATCAGATCAGTATGTTAAAACCTGCTCGATCTAGATCCGGATTGGGATATGACAGCACTGACTTAATCTGTCCTACAAAAAGTCAAATCCTCCAACTGACAAGTTTAAACCTATAAACTTTGTCAAAAGAAGTATGACTAATAGTGAATCTGATCCTATTCATCAAGAAGTTGCTTTCAAAAATGAAATAGTTTATGTTCCACCAACTATTAGCTGGCTTAAGAATAAGCTAGAAAAAGCTAATAAGTCTGGTAATTTAAAACCCGACTCTAAGTCAAGGAATTCTAAAAGAAAATCTTCTTCAAAAGTTAAAGGATCAGTGGCTAGCAGAAAGTCGTTTGCTTAGTCAAAAACATACGCATTAATCACTGCACAAAATGGGAAATCCATTAGAATAACTCGAATATGGATTTCTAAGGGACTGATTGACCGAGGACCCAATTAAAGGTGGGTACCAAAAGATTGTAAATATCTATTTATGTAGGTACAAATAAACGAAGGACTAGAGGAATCTGTAAGGTATCTTGATAGAGGATGTTCCAGGCATATGACATGAAACAGACGGCTTCTCACTGATATATCAGATTGCTCTAGACCTAAGATCACATTTGGTGACAACAAGAAGGGTAAGACCATGGGTAAGGGTAAGATTATCCATGGTAACCTAACTATTAATGACGTGTTACTTGTTGACAATCTATGTTATAATTTGATTAACATTAGTCAATTATGTGATAATGGTTTGTCAGTAGACTTTCAAACTCATGCATATTTAGTTAAAGACCAAGATGGAAACATTTTATTGACTGGAAGTAGAGTAAGAAACTCATATAAAATAAACTGGCAAAAAGAGACTTCTGACACTATGTGCATGATTGCCAAGAATGACCAGAAATGGTTATGGCATAAACGTTTGAACCATTTGAATTTTAAAACCATCAACAACATTTGTACAAACAATTTAGTTATTGGTTTGCCCAAACTTCAGTTTTCAAAGGACAAGATATACACTGCTTTCCAGTTAGGCAAACAGGGCAGATCATCGTTCAAAAGCAAAGGGAAATCACAATCCAGCCGTATCCTAGAACTTTTACATATGGATCTTTTTGGTCCAATTCCTGTAAAGAGTATATGAGGAATGAGATTTTCCTTAATAGTCATCGATGACTTTTCTCGTTTTACATGGGTTGCATTTTTACCATCAAAAGATAAAACTGCTGAAAACTTGATTAGGATATTTAAAGGAATTCAGAATCAGTAATCTTTAAATATCACATGCATCAGAAGTGATTAGGGAACTGAATTCACTAACAGATACCTATAATCTTATCTCGAGGAGACTAGAATTAGGCAGGAACTGTCTAGTGCCAGAACTCCACAGCAAAACGGCATTGCTGAGAGAAGAGTGAGAACTCTGAAGGAAGCAGCGAGGTCTATGCTTGCTGAATCAGATGTACCTCCGAGGTTCTAGGCGGAAGCCATTAGTACTGCTTGCTATACACAAAATCGGTCAATAATTAACAAACGTTTTGATAAAACTCCCTATGAGCTATATTATGGGAGAATTCCCACTGTTTCTTATTTTAAGATATTTGGATGTAAATGTTTTATCCATAACAATAGAAAGGTTTATTTGACTGCTTTTGATGCTAAAGCAAATGAGGGATTCATGTTGGGATACTCATCAGTAAGCAAGGCTTATAGAGTATACAACAAAAGAACACAGACTGTTGAAGAATCTCTTCATATAGTGTTTGATGAGCCTGTTGAGAGCAAATCTAATGAACCCATTGATCTTGCTGACAGACTACAAGCGGCTAGTCTTGAGTCTATAAGTGAAGAAGAAGAAATCTTGAACAAGCGGATGGCTCTATCGGATCCCGTGGCTGATCCGGTTGAAGTTCAACCAGACGTGCAAACTCCTATTCAACAAGAAGTTGAGAGTTTGTGATAGAAAAATTAAGTAAAGTTAATTTTTGGAGCCGGCCAGGGGAACTAAACAATTATTAACTTCTATGTGCAGGAACTGATCGAATTGTATAAACCGGCTGGAGCCTCATAAACCGGCTGTTGAAACACTTCAAAGAAATCCAGTTCCAAGCGATCAAGTCAAGATCAGAGGAATCGGTTTTAACTCTTCCAAGAGACCGGCTAGCAAGACAAGTTTTACATTCCAGCCGGAATATACTATGTAAGAAACAAACCGGAAACTACAATCTGCAGAAGTAACGTAATATGACGAAATAGACGTGTCTCGAAGGGATAAAAGAAGATAAGATCCGATCAGAAGCATGCGAGGAAAGCAATGATGATTTACTGATCCGACGTTGACAACAGGAAGGTGCATGCCTGACACGTGTCCGAATCTGCAAACCGGTTACGTCATCCTACACTCAGAGGTATCTGCATGCTTGCCAAGTGTTGAGGAAGGTGAAACATGCAAGTAACCTTCTTGCACCGGCGTGATGTTGGATCAACCAATCCCACGGTGTGAGAAAAATGTGACCGTTGGGATCGTCCTCACTATAAAAGGAATATGAAGCGACCTCATTAATGACACACGAACATAACAAGCGAATATACAACAAGCGACACAAGTTACGAAAATCTTAGAGAGATAAAGAAATCTTACGAACGATCCAAAACCGGTGTGTCATAAACCGGAAGATTTGTGTGTGTGTTTGTATTGTGTTATTGTATTACATTAAGAGTGAGTTGGTGTAACCAGCGAGTAACGAGTTGGGCTCGACCGACATTGTAATTGTTGTAACTTTGAAAGTTAGTGGAGATCCTTCTCATAACCTGAGAAGAAGGAGTGGCGTAGGAGGGTTTGCTCCGAACATCATTAAAAAATCTTGTCTCGTGTTATTTCCTTCATTTACTGCTTACTCACTTAACCTAACCAAAACTAATCTTACTCCTTATATCAAAAACCGGTCCACTCATATCTCTAAAACCTACTCCTTCTAAACATCATCTAAGTCGCATACGTTGCTTCAGACTTAAACAGACATTTTCGCCCTTGAACCCGGTTCAAGAGTTTGTGACAGTTTGCTAAGTGCTGAGAACGGTTATAGTCTCTAACCGGACTATCACCAAAGTGTTGTGTGTGTTGTAAGAGGTCACCCTTCCTAAAACCGGAAACACCCCGGTCCGCTAAGGGCGTCCCCGATCCTAATAAGTGGTATCAGAGCGAGGTTCTTAGCACTCAAGCAACCGAAGAAGATGGAAAGCATGACCCACAGCGACAAGCCTCCAATGCTAAACAGTGAAGCATTTAGCAGTTGGAAGAAACAGATGTATCTACATCTGATCATGTTAGATAATGAAATGAGCCGAGTTCTGAAAGAGGGACCGATCAAGATAAACAAGAAGTTAGACCAATGGACAATGTAAGATCGAAGACGGAGTAACCTGGACAACCATTGCATGAGGCACATCTATAAGGCTATAGTTGATAACACCTTGAACAAGATCTCAGACTGCGATAATTCAAAGGAAGCCTGGGAAACGATCATTCAGATCCATGAGGGAAACGAAAGAACAAAGGAGAACAAAATCTTGGTGGCTACATAGAAATATGAAAACATCAGGATGAAACCGGGGGAAAATATGAAAGAATTCAGTAACCGGTTCACCAGTGTAGTCAACGAGCTTCAAACACTCGGAAAGAAGTACGACAACCGAGAAGTAATCATCAAAGCCTTAAGATCACTGCCGAGCACTTGGGATATCAAGACCATGGTGATGAGGGAATCAAGCACCCTTGGGCGGATGAAGTTGCATGATGTGTTTGAGGATCTAAAAGCCTACGAGTTCGAGATTAAGTCTCGGATCGAAGATGAAGCATCCACGTCAACCGCAACCAGAGCTTTGGTTACATCGGTGGAACCAGCGGTCCAAGTATCAACCGTTCCGGCTCCAGTTAAAAACGCGGATCAGATCAGTGAAGATGTGATGGCGATGCTAGCTCAGAAATTTGGGAGATTCATGAAGAAGAGCCAGCCACCATCTAACAACGACTTTAATTATAATTATGTAGATAAATCAAATAAAAGATGTTATAACTATGACGGTTTTGGACATTTAAGGTCAGAATGCAGAAAACCAAGGAGAGACGATAGAAAACCGGAAGGTAACTATCAAGGCAACAATTACCAAGGCAACCGGTACCAGGGTAACAACTACCAAGGGAACAACTACCGGAGAAATGACAACCAACGGAACGACTACCGGAGAAACGACGATCAACATGCTGACGAAGGAAAGGAGATTCAGAAAGCACTCATCGCATCCGACGGTGGAAGCGAATGGGCGTACTCCGACACCGAAAACAATGAAGAAAGGGTAACCTGTTTCATGGCAAACGACGAAGAGGTATTTGATTTCTCTTCTGATGAGTTTACTAAAGAAGATTTGATTTCTGCACTCAACGAAATGGTCGCTGAGTTTAGAAATATATCTGCATACATACCGACTCCGGTAGAACCTAAAACCGTAGAGTCAAGTAGTATCGCTGCTAAAACATGTGAAACCGCAATGTATGAACCGGATGAACTATCCTTAGATAATGAGGAGACAGTTCAACCGGTAACTGAAACCGATGAACAAGCATTGTATGTTACGACTGCGTGGGAGAGATCTCGTCAAGCCGTAAAACAGATGTGTAATTATAAAAGACATCCTAAATGTAGATTTGGTATCGGTTACGAACCAAACAAACAAAACGAATCAAAACAAACTAACGGGATGAAACTCACGAAAGACAATCTTCCATTCATAAGATTTGTTAAGAGTTCAACAACCGAAAATGATTTAAAACTGGAAGAAGAACTAAAATATGTAAGTCCAACCAAATCAGAAAACTGGCTTCATCCTGAGAGAAGGAAAGCCAACCGGAAACAAAATAAAACAAACAGATCTCTGTCTCAAAGAAACTCATCACCACAATATAAGGCATTCTTGAGCAACGGTCAAGAAGTTAAGCCAAACATTATAAGAACAGATACCGGGAAAGTGATCCGACTGATTCAAGTCTGGATTCCAAAGGGACTAATCAACCATGGACCCAACTGAATGTGGGTACCAACAAGGTGTAAATAATTATCTTTTGCAGGTTAGGAGAAGCAACTGACTAAAGAACTCGGAATGGTATTTGGACAGCGGATGTTCAAGACACATGACCGGCAACGATGAGCTACTAACCGACATCAAGTATGAAACCGGAGCAGTCATAACATTCGGTGACAACTCAAAAGGTAAAACCGTGGGCAAATGTAAGATTGTCCATGGTAACCTATCCATAAATAATGTATTACTGGTAGAAGAACTGCGTTTTAATCTGTTGAGTATAAGTCAAATGTGTGATGTGGGTTAAAAAGTTGAATTTCATAAAAACGCATGCTTAGTTAAGAATCAGCAAAATGATATTCTTTTAACCGGTAACCGAATGGGAAATATTTATAAAGTTAATTGGAAAACTGATTTTGAAAAACCTGTGTGCATGATAGCCGAAAATGATCCAAACTGGCTTTGGCATAAACGGCTAAACCATTTGAATTTCAAAACAATTAACTTCATATGTTCCAAAGAACTAGTTCACGGTTTTCAAAATGTTAAGTTTTCAAAAGACAAAGTATGTGCTGCATGTCAAATGGGCAAACAAATAAAGTCATCTTTCAAAAGTAAAGGAAACTATCAATTTGAACAATGTTTAGAGCTTTTGCATATGAATTTGTTTGGTCCGGTTAAAGTAACTAGTCTAGGAGGCATGCATTACACTATGGTAGTTATTGATGACTATTCTAAATGTACTTGGGTGACATTTCTAGCTTCTAAAAATCAAGCAACTCTAAACCTGATCAAACTGATTTTGAGAATACAAAATGAAAAATCTATTCGAGTAAACAAAATCAGAAGTGATAGAGGAACTGAGTTTATAAACAGCAATTTAACAACTTTTCTTGATGATTCCGGTATTAGACACGAGTTGTCTAGTGCCAGAACTCCTCAACAAAACGGCCTGGCTGAGAGAAGAAACCGAACTCTCAAGGAAGCCGCAAAGTCAATGATAGCTGATTCGGGCATTGCTCTAAAGTTTTGGGCTGAAGCTATCAATACCGCATGCTATACTCAAAACCGATCTTTAGTTACTAAACGATTTTCCAAAACTCCTTTTGAAATATACTATGATTGAATTCCAAACATACGGTATTTTCGAATTTTTGGTAGCAAATGTTTTGTTCACAACAACGGCAAAAATTACTTGACCGCTTTTGATGCTAAATCCGATGAGGGAATAATGTTGAGATATTCAGCTGTAAGTAAAGCCTACAGGATATACAATACTAGGACTTTAACAGTTGAAGAAACAGCCCACGTTGTTTTTGATGAATCGGTTGAACGAAACACTGCATTACCCTTCGACCTTCACAACAGAATGGAAAATTTCAATATCTATTCTGATAATGAAGACGAGGTTCCGGTTTTTAGACGATTTGTCAATGACCAAGCGGTTGATGCTGAACCTCAGCCTGTTCAAGCTGCCTTACCGCAGAAAGTTGGCTCTTCAGTTTCGACTGAAAAAATCGGTCGGTCTGACTCTGTTCAACCTACCGATTAGTCTAACCTTGATCAGCCAACCGAAAGCTTGATAGACACGTCTCGGATAAACCTTAGAAGGAACAAAAATCATCCTCTTGAACTAGTAATAGGTAACATATCCTCACCCGTCCGAACTAGGCAACAAAATTTGGAACACTATGAAAACTCAGCTTTCATATCACAAATTGAGCCGAAAAAGGTGGATGAAGTATTGTCAGATCCCGATTGGATCCTAGCAATGCAAGAGGAATTAAACGAGTTTGAGAGAAATAAAGTCTGGTACATAGTCCCTAGACCGATAAATAAACTAGTTATAGGAACACGATGGGTATTCAGAAATAAACTAAATGAAGACGGTTTAGTTACGAGGAACAAAGCCTAGTTAGTGGCTCAAGGCTATAAACAGGAAGAAGTTATTGATTTTGAAGAATCATTTGCCCCTGTAGCTAGACTTGAGGCCATCAGAATATTTTTAGCATATGCAGCTTTCAAAAACATCAAAGTTTTTCAAATGGATGTTAAAAGTGCTTTTCTAAATGGTAAAGTAAATGAAGAGGTATATGTTAATCAACCTCCAGGTTTCAAAAATCCAGAACACGAAAACCATGTTTACCGGCTAAACAAAGCCCTTTACGGTTTGAAACAGGCTCCAAGAGCCTGGTATGATACATTAACACAATTCTTATTTGATCACAAATTCACAATAGGTTCAGTTGACAAAACACTTTTCAAATTTGAGAGAAATGAACAAATATTACACGTTCAAATTTATGTCGATGATATTATCTTCGGATCAACCGATCCAAAATTATGTGATAAGTTTTCAAAGATGATGACTGAAAGATTTCAAATGAGTATGATGGGAGAACTGAGTTTCTTCCTAGGACTTCAGGTTAAGCAAATTGAAGCCGGAACCTTTATAAGCCAACCGAAGTACACAGCCGAGTTATTGAAGAAATTTGGAATGGATACATGCGCTGAGGCAGCTACACCTATGAGTCCTTCTGTAAAGTTAGACAAAGATGGGGATGGTCAAGCCGTTGACATCACAGCATATCGAGGAATGATTGGATCATTGCTTTACCTAACAACCAGCCGATCTGTCATTTTGTTTGCGGTTGGAGTATGCAGAAGATTCCAAGCCAATCCAAAGCAATCACATTACATTGCGGCCAAAAGAATATTAAAATATCTTAAGGGAACTCAAGAAGTGGGACTTTGGTATCCAAAAGACTCAAGCTTCAACCTCATAAGCTACTCAGACGTTGATTACGCGGGATGCAAGATCGATAGAAAGATTACAAGTGGAACCTGTCAGTTCTTAGATGACCGGTTAGTCACCTGGAGCAGCAAGAAACAGACCTCAGTTGCAACATCAACCGCAGAGGCAGAATATATAGCAGCCAGAAGCTGCTGTGCACAACTCCTCTGGATCCAACAACAACTAAGGGACTTTGGTGTAGAAGCCAAGGAATCACCAATATTCTGTGACAACACCAGCACGATAGCGATCACATACAATCCGGTGTTGCAATCAAGAATAAAGCACATTGATATAAGACACCACTTCATTCGGGAACATGTTCAGGAGAAACACATCTGGTTGGAATACGTCTCGACCGAGCAACAAGTAGCAGACAACTTCACAAAACTGCTACAAGAAGCTAAGATTTCTCACTTTAGGAATATTCTGGGAATTACTGATGTTAAGCAACTTATACATGATCATGCATGCATACTGCTTACATACATAATAATGAAAAAACGGGATATGTGTTCAGGGAGAAGCTCTCGCTTCTCAAACCATATTCAAATAGGCCATTGAAAATTCAAGAATACTAACCGGGAGGAAGTCTCCGGTTATGCCTGATCACTTCATGATGTCAAATCACGTGTATACTTACTATACGGTTGAAATGACTTGGTAGAAGTGGATATATGTAATCCAAAGTTGAACAAATGTTGATGTGACTCAACATTTCTTCACAATCGGAACAAAATATCCAACTGAAATCGGTCATGGAAAACCGCTCAGTACAAATGCACTTTGGTTTCGATGGAATGAACTTTTCCAGTTAATTTGAGACAGCTAACCGCGTTTTCATGCATACCTTGAGAAATGAAGCCTGTAATAAATAAATACAGTCTACCGCAATCGAGATGACGACATGTGTTCATCATCAAGAGAGGGAGACTCACATCTTGTCAATAGATTTTTGTCATCATGAATATCTTGGTCATAATTAGTTTTTGCATTGGAAATAAACATTATACACTTCAACAAGTTAAAGCCTATTAACTAATTAATGACATCACTAAGCATGCTTAACCTATTGATCTAGCCGAACCCCTGACTATATATACCACCCTTAAATCCTCACAACTCTTCACAAAATTCACTATTCACAAAAACTATCTTGAGCTCAAATTATCTCAAGAACATGAACTCCAACTCTCTAGCAAAGAAAATTATATTGGCTGATTTCAACTCAATCTACCAATACGAAGATCATGAGGTCAGAGAAATGTTCTTAGCCGTTGAAAGAAGCGGGCTAAGAGGATTTCTTGAAAACAGATTCATTCTCGACTATCTAGTAGTCGATGAATTCTTCCAGACCGCAAAGGAGGTGCATCGAGACATAATCGTTGCACAACTTTACGGTCAATCTTTTCTATTCAGCGAGACGGATTTCGCTGAATACTACGGTTTGCCCACTGAAGGGGTAACCGATTTAACCTACTCTCCGGTGACCATGGAAGAAATGTGTCATCGGTTCTCCAACTCTGACATTCCCGTTAGACCCTAGGGTGCTAAAAGCCAACTCTCTCACAAGTACCAGCTTCTTTGTGAGATTCTAGGAAAGTCCGTTTTGGGCAGAGAGAAAAGCTATTACTACACTCAAAGGCTTTTCGAGATGATGATCGCTGTTACGGTTGGGACACCGGTAAATTGGTCCTGGATCTTCTTCAGCAACCTGAAGAAGATGCTTCTTTCAAACAAAACCGGCTACGCTCCTCAGCTAAGCGGTTTTTGTGCTAGTTTGGATATCCACTCCGGACCCTTCATCACTCTCCATCCAAAGCACGAGCTTACTAAGGAGAGAGTCCAAGAGCTGATCGACCGATGGGAAGCAGCTAAGGCAAAGAGGAATCAAGCGGCTGGGTCATCCAATGTTTAAATCATCTCGCTTTCTTTTCCTTTCCCAAACCGGTAATTTTGTTGTACTACCGGTTTGATACCTTGAATTAATGAAAATCATTTCTTTCCATTTTAGTCAAAAAAATCAAAAATCCTAAAGTAAATGACCAACATTTAATGCGCCGTATCAAACCAAATCAAATCACTCTTGGAAACAGAAATATTCATTTTCAAGAAGCATGTCTGATCCGATTTGACTAGACATGCCTTTATCCTCTTGAAAATTTACAAAACATTTATGGCAAGACATAAATGGTCTGATTTTTCAAAATATCCTCATTTAATGCATCCAACCGCTCAAGCTATAAAAAGGGATCAAACCTTCATCTTCAAACACGCTTCCATTACTAGTCTCTCTCTAAAGCTTGAAAGCTCAAAGAACTTCCCTTCGATTCTCATTTCCTCTCCTTTCCAAAAATGTCATTAAACTCATCTTCTGAAACATGGTATCATCGCCCTATAAGTAGACGATGATGGTCTCCCAACTGAGGAACTTCTTTCTCTAATCAGTGTTGATTTTATCAAAATCAAAACTATTTCTACTTAGCACAAGAAATGTAAGAGAGCTCTCAAAGAAGAATTATTCTATGAGAATATGAAAATGAAAAGGTTACTCTTTCGTCCATCACACTAACTACTCGTGCATGAAAGGTGGTACCAAAATCAGTTGAAATCAGATCGACAACTAAAGCAAACAAAATCAACCTCAAGTGGGAAGTGATTGATAGTAACAAGGATCCATCAAAGATGAATGCGAATATCAATATACAACTACAGCTAGTACGGATTTCAAGGCCACTTCCTAAAAACCTTAGAGTCGGACAAATCGCAAGAAGCTATCAAAGACTCTTTTTCACATGTAATCAAACACCGAACACCTAAAAAATCTATTTATAATTTTTTTTTCTAATTTAAAAAAAAAAAATTAGATGGCGACTCTTTAGTCACAAAATTTTTTAAACCATTCCCTAATTTGATTTCATTTTATTTCAAAATTTTCGAAGAGATATTTATATTTAAAATTTATTTCTTATAAGTCAAAAAAATTGTTTCTTCGGGGCTGGTGTTTTTAAACACGTTCACCAAGTATAATAGTTTTCCATGAATCCATATTTAATCAAATGATTGGCACAAATGAGACGTAACAAACTTTTGCATACGACATTTTATGTTATAACATTTGATTATTTTAACCATATATATAACCAAGTTGAGTTGTGAAAAATAAAATGAACTCCTGCAAACCTTTTTAAAACTTTTCCATGCATCCTTATTGTTTATTATACATCCAAACCCGATTAGCGCACATTTTTATTTATATATAATATGCATTATATATATAATCAAAGATAAAAAATAATAAGTATTTATATATAAATTATATATAGAGTATATAATTGTATTTATCTTGATGTTTTGTAAAATGTTGTAAAGTTTTTGATGTTGTTGATCAAAGTATGAAGATCCTCTAAAAGAAAGTGATAGACGATATAAATAAAAATGAAAAAATGATAGATAGAATATAGAGATAGAAGATGAATTAAAGAAAGTAAATAATGGATAATTAACAAATACATAAGTTGTTGGAGGTGGGTAGAAATAATAAATATTTAGTTAATACAAATATTGTTACTAGTTAAATAAGGTAAAATATTAAATATGATATTTGAATTACATAATGTAAATCTAGTTGCAATTCTCAAATAGGGATTTTAATTTGAGAGTTGAAAATTATTTTAAAAAATGTTATTCGATCGACAATAATATCCGCAACACAGACCATTTGCAATATTACAAACTATATTGCACTTGCATAATACACAAGGTTTAATGCAAATATAATTTCACTCTCAAATAGGAGATTTATACCCAAGAACTGAAAAATATTTACAAAAAATATCATTCGATGGACAATAATATTTGCAACACCACAATTTAATTTTATTGCAATTGCGCGATACACAAGACTTAATGCAAATATAGTTGCACTCTCAAGTAGGAATTTATACTCGAAAGCCGAAAAATATTTAAAAAAAAATGTCATTCGATCTTCAATAATATCACTAACAATGATCATATGTGATGTTGTAAATTGTATTGCAGTTGCATAATACACAATGCTTAATTAAATATAGTTACACTCTCAAATAGGAGATTTTTATTTGAGAGTTGAAAATTATTCACCAAAAATATTATTTGATCCACAACAGATTTCACACTACTAGATATTTATAAATTATAAGCATTACTATAATTTGGCGATAAAGAAGAATTATTGCAAATAGTATTGCACTCTCAAACAAGTGATTTCTACCCAAGAGTTAAAAATTATTAAAAAAAAATATATATATATATATGCAATAGATTTCTTAACACTAAAGATTTACTTAATTGAAAATATTACTATAATGTGTCCATGAAGAAGAATTATTGCAAATAGTATTAAACTCTCAAATATGAGATTTCTACCTAATAGTTGAAAAGTGTTTACAAAAAATATCATTCGATTCGCAATAGGTTTCGCAATAATAGACATTTGCGCAATTGTAAATACTACTACAATATGGCGATGAAGAAGAGTTATTTCAAATATTGCACACTCAAATAGGGGATTTATTCCTGAGAGTTGAAATTATTTACGATAAATTTTAATCGATCCGCAATAGATTTCTCAACAATAGACATTTACACAATTACATATGCAATTTGACGTTGAAGATGAATTATTGCAAAAAGTATTGCACTATCATGTAGGGGATTTCTACCTAAGAGTAGAAAAGTATTTACCATGAAAGTTATCCGATCTTAAACTTATTCACAATAACTTTTATAGAAAAATGGTTAAAACTATTGCAATGTGAATATGATTTAATGCAATATTGGTTACACACTCAACATTAACCAAAATGCAATTTTTCTTTGTTAACAATAATTTAATATAACAAACCTTGAACCAAAAACATAATGCATAAATATTATAAAATGATAATCAAATTATGTTTTAAAAATAAGATTCCAATAACCAAAATCAAAAAACAATAAAAGCATTGTTATTCTTAACTTTTATTCTTAAACAATAAAAAAACTTAAATAAGCCAACACATCTTTAGTTATTGTTCGTCATTTTCTTGTTTCCATTTGAGTATTCTAGTTCATCCATTCTTGTTTAATTTGATTTCATTGTCAATTTATCCATCACAAAGTTTATCAAGTTATTATCTACCAAAAGCATTAAATTATCTACCAAAAGCATCTCTTTAATCTAACAAAATAGTAAACAATAATAAAATAGTGTTCAAAGCTCTCAGATAATGTTATATATATAGTTTATATTAAGCATAAAGAATCAAACTTCTACCTACATAGAATATCTTCGTCGTCATTTTTTGGATGACGCAGATGGTTATTTGATTGATTATTCTCATATTATCAAGGAGAATAAACATTTGATGATATGAAGTGGGATTTTCAATAGTTATAAGGGACTACGATAGGAACATGCCTCCATCTAATATTGTAGAGTTTTGATTTTAGATCTAGATTAAGAAAGCTCTATCTTGACCTTTTCCAGCTCGGTTGGGGTGTCATTATTGTCAAACAATGTATTTCTCGTCGAAGGTTACGTTATGCATGGGAGCTTATTTGTTGCTTAGTATCAAATGGAATGAACTTGCTAGGAGTGCTAAAAGAAAGAAAACGAGTTAATATAGACCGACTATGAATCGTTTTAAAATATTTTTTAAGAATGGAAAATAAAGAGATTAAAAAAAATTAACGAGAAATAAATGGGAAAATGAATAAATGGCATAAGGGAGACGAAAGATTATGGTGGTTGGCCGAAATTATGTTGAAACGGAAAACAAGTTGAATGAATTTAATAAACAAATCAACTAATTTTGCCTTTAAGGTTTATTAATATTTGAAAAACAACTAATTAAGTACAAAAGTTATATAGTTTGATGCAAAACATATTGTGAATAGATTACAAAAATTTCGAACAATATTTTAAAAACTATTAAATATAATTCTAATTTAGTTTGTAATAATAATTTATCATAGAATTGTAGAACTAGTTATGAAAAGATTATTTATATGTTAATGCAATATATATTACAAATTTATTTATCAAAATTATCACATTTACTTCCTACATAATCTTACAACTTTAACAGTTTTGTTTATATATTATATGCTATAATAAATAATAGAAATATAGTTTGTTACTAAATAATTTGCAAACATTGAAGTTATAAAATTTAAGTGATATTATTAGCATTGTTTTTTGGTTTATTGTATACTATATTTGTATATATATAAAAATTTAGAAAAAAATATTAAATTTTTTAACTTTTATTTTGCATTTTGCAATATGTTGGGAAAAAGTAAAAACAAAATAAAGAAAAGAGTTAATTAAGTGAGAAGTAATTAACTTAGAAGTCAAAAGCTATGAAACATTAAACAACAGAATTTCGATAATGTTTAGAATAGAATCTTGATGATGTTACTGTTGGGGAAAACCCTGACAGAACCACGAAAGAAGAAAACAAAATAATAAACACACTAACAGAATTTGATAACGGAGTTCGGCCAAAATATTGCCTACGTCTCCGAGCACTAAGGCTATCAATTAATAAGGAAGAAGAGATACAAATTTTGGGTGCCATAAACCAAAGAGGGGAGAGTTTCTTTTATACACTAAGAAACTTCCCCAACTCCCATCATCTTCCGATGTGGGATTTCTGCTAATTGTGAATATAGTTTCTTTTATATACTAAGAAACTTCTTTCACTCCCATCATCTTCCGATGTGAGATTCTAATTGTGCCAAAAACAACAAATCTCCACCTTGGCACAATATCCAATTACTAATTCTTCAATATTAAAAATAGTCTTTCAGTGCTTCCAATTGGCGCTCTTCAGCGCCGACTCAAACGCGGAAGATGTTTACCAAATCTAAACAATTAGATTTGGTTTTCCCCATGTCTTTCATCTCGAACTCTTTACCCAATTGAGCCTTCAATTTGTCAACTTCATATTGGCTCTTTGATGCTATCAACATATCATCAACGTACAAGAGTAAATAGATATAAGACTCATCTTGCAACTTGCGCAAATACACACATGAACTGAATCTGCTTCTTGTGTACCTGTGCTCCATCATAAACTTGTCAAGTCGCTTGTACCATTGTCTCGACGATTGCTTCAACCTGTACAATGATCTGTTCAACTTACAAACCCAATTTTCTTTATCAGCAACTTTGAATCCATCTGGTTGATAAATGTTGATTTCCTCATTCAAATGACCGTGTATGTCTGCGGTCTTCACATCTGGTTGAGCTAGCTCCAAATTCATCTTCGCTACCAAGGCCAACAAAATTCTAATGGAAGAGTGTTTAACAACAGGAAAAAGTACCTCATTATAATCACCTCCTTCCTTCTGAGCGTAGTCTTTAACTACCAATTTTTCCTTGTAGCGAACATCAAATTTTTTTTCAGGAAATTCTTCTTTCTTAGCAAAGATCCATTTACAACAAATAACCTTCTTCTCTTTTCGTAGATGCTTCAACTTGCATGTCTCATTCTTCTGAATAGATTGCATTTCATCTTCCATAACACCTCTCCTTTTTCCATTTTCAGTATTTCGACTGACATCTGGAAAAGTTGATGGAACATCATCTACGACTAGAAGTGCATAGGCCGCCATGTCAACAAACCGACCTGGTTTTTGAATAACTCGTCTTGGCCTATTCACAGCAATTGATTCACTTTGTTCTGAAGGTTCTTGGGTCAGAACCTCTTCCTCATTTAACTCTTCGTCTGTCGTCGGAGAGTCACTTCTAGTTGGGCTTATCTTTATCTGCTCAAACTCCACCTGTTGCGGAGTACAATCAATCTTGTTTGGTGTTACCTTATTCAACATTGAATAATCATCAAAAGTAACATCTCTTCTGATAATGGTTTTCTTTGCATCCAAACACTAGAGGCGATACTCTTTAACTCCTGTAGTAAATCCCATAAAAAGAGCCTTCTTTCCTCGTGGATCCAAATTTGATTCAACTCCATGATAATATGCAATAGAACCAAAAATATGCAAACAATCATAATCAGTTGCAGGTTTTCCAGACCATACCTCTAATGGAGTCTTGCCACCAAGTGCAGATGATGGTAGGCGATTTACCAAATGTTGAGCGTATGACACAGCTTCTGCCCAAAATTTCCTGTCTAACCCAGCATTAGACAACATACATCGAACTTTCTCCACCAATGTCTTGTTCATACGTTCCGATACTCCATTCTGCTGTGGTGTTTTTCTGACTGTGAAGTGTCGAACTATGCCACACTCTTGGCATACCTTCTGGAATGGATCAAACTTGTATTCTCCACCGTTATCAGTCCGGAGAACTTTGATCTTTCTTCCTGTCTCGTCTTCAACTTGAGTTTTTCATTTAAGAAAAATCTCAAACACTTCATCTTTGTTCTTCATAGTAAACACCCAAACTCTTCTGGAAAAATCATCAATAAAAGTAACAAAATAATGTCTACCTCCAAGAGAAGGAGTCTTGGCAGGTCCCCAGACATCTGAGTGCACATAATCCAAAATACCCTTGGTATTATGCATAGCAGTGCCAAATTTTACTCGCCTTTGTTTTCCCAGAATACAATGTTCACAAAAATCTAACTTACAAACTTTTGTACCTTTCAATAATCCTTGCTTGACAAGAGTTTGCATAGATTTCTCACCAGCGTGCCCCAATCGCATATGCCATAACTTTGTTGCCTCTAATTCCTTACTGCTCCCGGAAGTTGATACACATGATGTCCCATTAACTGTACTACCTTGATAGTAATACAAATTATTACTCTTCCTGATAGCTTTCAACATCACTAGCGCTCCAGATATTACCTTAAGAACTCCATTTTTCAATTTCACATGTAGGCCTTTCGACTCCAAGGCCCCCAAAGAAATGAGATTCTTTTTCATATTCGGTATGTACCGAACATCTTTAATAATTCTGGTGGATCCGTCATCATTCCTCAGCTTGATTGAACCTATCCCCTTTATTTTACATGTATTAGCATCTCCCATGTAAACAACTCCACCATCTAGCTCCTTAAAGTCAAAGAACCACTTTCGAACTGGTGTCATATGATAAGTGCAGGCTGAGTCCAATATCCACGCATTAGGATGTGATGTTGTGTGTGACATCGATAAAGAGTATTCTGAATCTGCATCACCTTTGTTTTCTGCAACATTCGCATCTTCAGAATCTTTCTCTTTCTTCTTCAACTTTGGGCAGTTAATCTTCCAATGTCCTTTCTCACGACAGAAAGCACATTCATCTTTGGCAACTCTACTTTCAGATCTTCTTCCTTTCCCTTTTGATTTGCTCTGCTGACGGCCCCTGACCATCAATGCTTCATCTGCTGTCCCTACTTTGCTTTTCCTTTTATCCTGCTTTCTCAATTCATGACTATATAAAGCAGAACTTACAGCATCAAGAGAAACATTTCCCTTCCCATGAAGTAACGTTGTTTCTAAGTGTTCAAATTCATCAGGAAGGGACGATAGCAACATCAAAGCCAAATCTTCATCCTCAAACCTAACGTCAAGGTTTAACAAATCCGCTACTAACTAATTAAACTTAGTTATATGCTCATTCATCGTAGTACCTGATTGGTATTCAAACCGGAACAGTCACTTCTTCATAAGGAGCTTATTCTGACCACTCTTCTTCAGAAACTTGTCCTCCAATGCTTGCCATAGTTTCTGTGCAGAAGTTTCATTCTTCACAGCATACTTCTGCTCTCTAGACAGGCACGACCGAATTGTTCCGCACGCCAACCGATTCATGATACTCCACTCTTTTTCTTCTATACCATCTGGCTTTCCGACCTCAATAGCAACATCTAGACCCTGCTGAAAAAGACAATCTAGAACCTCACCTTGCCACATGCCGAAATGCCCAGTTCCATCAAAGATCTCCACCGCAAACATCAAATTCGACATCGGTGTCCTCGTCCAGAATGACGAAGGAGTTGACGCCCCTTTTGAAGACTCCACCATGCCAAGGACGAACCTTCGGCTCTGATACCACTTGTTGGGGAAAACCCTGACAGAACCACGAAAGAAGAAAACAAAATAATAAACACACTAACAGAATTTGATAACGGAGTTCGGCCAAAATATTGCCTACGTCTCCGAGCACTAAGGCTATCAATTAATAAGGAAGAAGAGATACAAATTTTGGGTGCCATAAACCAAAGAGGGGAGAGTTTCTTTTATACACTAAGAAACTTCCCCAACTCCCATCATCTTCCGATGTGGGATTTCTGCTAATTGTGAATATAGTTTCTTTTATATACTAAGAAACTTCTTTCACTCCCATCATCTTCCGATGTGGGATTCTAATTGTGCCAAAAACAACAGTTACAACAGAATTTTGATAATGTTTAGTTGTGAAAAAAGACAGATGTTTAAATAAAACAAAGCTAAGTTGTCTATTTGGTTTTGTGCAGGTGCATTAGACTATGCTAACTTAGACGTGGTCTAAGCAGGCTAATTAGACGAAGTTAGACGTTGATGTCTAACTCAATTAGACGTGGTAGTCTAATGGGATGCGAAGTTAGACGTGGTAGTCTAATGGGATGCGTAGTTAGACGTGGACGTCTAACTCCATTAGACTTGATAGTCTAATGTGATATATAGTTAGACGTTGTAGTCTAAATCCATTAGACGTTGTAGTCTAATGGGATGCGAAGTTAAACGAGGACGTCTAACTCCATTACACTTGGTGGTCTAATGTGATACGTAGTTAGACGTTGTATTTTAACTCTATTAGACGTGGTAGTCTAATGGGATGCGTAGTTAGACGTTGACATCTAACTCCATTAGACTTGGTAGTCTAATGGAATACGTAGTTAGACGAGGACGTCTAACTCTATTAGACTTGGTGGTCTAATGGAACGCGCAGTTAAACAAGGACGTCTAACTCCATTAGACTTGATAGTCTAATGGAGCACGTTTAATGCCTTGCTTCAGTAGTCGTCTGAAGTTAGCATATAACCACGATCAACTAGTTGTCTACTGCTCCTTCTCCACTCACTTTTGTGCAGTCTAACAAGTCATTTAATCGTATACAATTTACGAACGCCACGTATACATATGTTATTCCAATGGTTTATCTAGTACAAGACAATTTCAGAAGGATATTCGGCGCACTACCATTTCGGTACAGTCACGATCCCTTTGCTTATAGTCTGTAGAATTTTGGTACTATGGGAGGCATTCCAATGGATGTTTGCCACGTGTCCATGAAGAAGATTCGATCATTGATGTCCTTCTACTACAAATAGATGCTCAAGAGTTCGAATGATTTGTGAATAATAGAAACAAATATTAATCTCTCACAGGATTACTATCGAATCGTTTATCATAAGCTATTAACAATAATCAGACCTTAGTCTCTATTGGTAGTACTGATACTAACACAATATATAATTTTTAGATTTTATTTTACGTAAAAATTTATTTGGTTGAATACTTATTTGGAGTTATTGCAATATTTATGATTTGAATTGCATTTATTAAAAACATGCAATTAATATATTGTTACACAAATATGTTGCAAAACAGATTTTTTTATTTTTTTTTGTTGTAAGTGCATGGTTTTTGAAACTTGGGATTCTCTACTCACAATTTAGCGTGCTTCTCATGTTCTCTCTCACAAGGGGAGGGGCAATATCGTAAATAAAAAATAAAGTTTATCTTTTATTTACGATACTGTCCCTCCCCTTGTGAGAGGGAATAGGGGGAGCACGCTAAATTGGGAGCAGAGGATCTTGTCCCGGTTTTTGGAGTTTGTTTGATTTTGAATTGAGATGTTATTGTTGGATTTTTTGAAAAAAATTAATTGTTTGAGATAAAATTGGTTAATTTAATTAGTAGTTGATTGAAATATTGTAATATCATTTTGTTTTATAGTTTATAATATAGAGCGCATATGTTTTTATAATTTTGATGATAAACTAAGTAATTAGATAGATTTAAAAAATATAATATGATATATAATTTTTTTTAAAAAATAAATCAAAATCTAAGTTACAATCATTCAGCACTATTATTCAGCTAAAAAATCACAAGACTAAATAGATAAATATCATTAATAAAAGTCAAAACAAATGTCAAAATTCAAGCCAATAAACACTATGATTTGAACAATCATTAAAACTCTGAAATAGAGTAAAATCATTCATAAAATAAATGATCAAGTTATTTAATTGTATCAGAAAACTTGTATAAGATTTAGCATCACCATAACTCAATCTCAAAGTCCTCATTCATTAAAGAATCTATTCAATTTATTCATTATGTTGACGTTCATTGTTCCAATTCCATATGAATTGTCCACTCTCCATACCATAAGTACATCTCATCTCTTGAATAAGGTGTTAGTAGTCTAAAATCTAAATATGAAAGTTTGATTTATTATAATGTCGGTTATTTATAAATTTAAGAAAGAAAATTGAGTAAAAACATATAATAAAAAAAAATAAAAGAAATTTTTTGATAAATTATTTTTAATTTAAGAAATAAGAATGTATTATTTTTTTAAATATTAAAATATCGCAATCAAATTAATCTAGGAGAATATGTTAAATAGGAGTACGATATATGGATGGTACAATTTATTCAAACTGTAATATCAATTTTGAAAATTTTGTAAAATAGTTCCATCAATAATTGAAAGATATTTGAATTCCAAACTTTCCTTGGAACTATTTTGATGTCGTATTATTTTGTTTTTCCTGATAATTTTATGTTTTTAAAAATTATTATTTTATTTGTTATTATTTTAACCTATAAATTAATTCATTTATCAATAAAAAAAAATTAAAATACTTATACTTTACTTTTATTTTATTTAAATTTTAAATACAAAAATATTTCAGTAATTTATATTACAAAAATTTTAATAGTTATTTCTTTATCAAACAGTTAATCACCTAATCACAAAAAAAATCTTACCAAATTAAATCCAAGATTTAATGAACTCTTGTATAATTCAGATTTTATCAACCATCCAAAATTAAGGTATTTATTTGTTTTAATTGTATTATATTATTATGATAGGAGAGTCAAATCACCTAATCAAGATCATCAAACGTTCACCTGTCACACATCTATTGGTTTAGGGCCCATACTTAGATAAAATGATACTTAGATGAAATGATCGATTACTAAAGCAAGCACGCTTTCGAAAATTTTATTTAGTTGATAAAATTATTGTATTATGATTAGTTGCCCTTGTTGGGTTATTTTTGTTCGAATAATTTAGGAGACTCTTTAGGGTCTATTTGGTTTGGGATATGTGAAATTATTACAATTTTTTTTTGAGAATTTGATGAAATGGTCCTAAAAATCACTTTATTTGACACTTTAACCAGTGCATAAAATTAAATGTGTTGATGACATATTTTTTTTGAACGAAAATGCTCTCATTACGAGACACAACTAGGTGCATTGTGAAAAGTTCACAATACTCTTGCTATTTAATTAAAAATGTGTCTTTCTTCCCATTTTCTTTTCTTTCTTCCTTGTTCTCTCTCTTCACGGTCATCTCCCTTTTCCTCCTGTCTAAAAATAAGACTAACCCCCGACATCAGAATCCCAGCGAATGCAGGCAACCATGATGTCCGATACTGGTATGCTTCCTTTGTCCTTCTCTTGTTGTTTATTTCTTTCTTTGAACGCATTGTTTGTTAGGTTTAGGCTTTGCGAATGATTGGTATAAATGTCTCCGTTGCGGTTGATTCCAGTTGTGTCACGCGATTCCGGTTGCGTCTTGCGGATGCATCTCGCGGGTGCGTCTCGCGACAAGACCATTAATAGTTAGTAATTGCATTTCAATGGTACGGTTGCGTCCCGCGATTGATAGTATTATTGTTTTCAATTGCAGCTTGAGTATTTGCTGAAGTATTTGTTGTGTATAATGGAGAGTGGAAAATTGCAACTAATGGTGCTAGGTCTTTCTGTGCAAAATCATGCAAAACTTTAGATATACCCCAAAATACTATATTTGCCGAATTAGTTGATATCATCTATCAGAAGATTAACGTGCAAAAGTCTACATATGATTTAGTGATTGAAGTCATTTATGATGTTTCGCCAAAACTTCCTATGTTGTTATTGATGAAGGAGGAAGAGGAGAAGATGAATGGGCTCATCATGAACTGATTTATTATGAACGAATTAGTGACTTTAATTATGAACGGGTTAGTGACTTGCAAGCTACTATTAGTGTTGCACCGATCATCAATACCTACACCATCTAGTGCAAGAGCATCAATGGATACATCATCTAGTGCAAGAGCATCAATGAGTACACCATCTAGTGCAAGAGCATCAATGGATACACTATCTAGGGCAAGAGCATCAATGATTACACCATCCACAGACTCGACAGACCCCTCATTTGCGATGACATTAACTAGTGAAACCATATTGGAAGTTGGTGCGTTGTTTGATAATAAAAAAAGAACTTCAACTGAGGCTATATAAATATGCGATGACTAATCATTTTGAATCCAAAGTGGTGAAGTCACTAAAACATCTTTGGTATGTGAAATATTTGGATGAGACATGCAAGTGGAGATTGCGTGCTGTGAAAGGTAATTTATCTGAGATGTTTGAGATTCGGAAATTCAACCAACAACACTCATGCTCAATTTATCTAAGATGTTTGAGATTCGGTAATTTGGCTGCTTTGTTAGGAGTTACATCATAGTTAAGCTTTCTCTTCCTCTTAAGAGGTTGGACAGTAGTAGGTTCTTCATCTTGATATTTATCAACATCTTCATCTTCATCTTCATCTGATTCCTCTTCAGCCTTTCTCTTTCTCCCCCCCCCCCCCCCCCCCCCTTCAGTAACTCCCTCAAACAAATCATCGAATGAATTTTCAATTTGTTCAAAATCCTCCTCACTGTACAATCTCTTCTTCGTGGAGCACTATTCGATCGTAGACAACACAGTGCTATAAAGGGTAGAATGTACCTCTTGAATGGTGTTATTCCTTTTGGATTGATACAATAGTATCTTTGGGTGTAAAGGGCCATCAAGCTTCTTCCTTATGGAGAATCTAGGGACAAAGCTTTGTATAATCTCTTAGGTCCACACTTGTAGTGCTAGTGCAAACCCATAAACGTTATAAGAAAAAGTATTAATAACTCTAGTTTCCATCTTGGACATATATAAGAACATGTGGTGTTTCATGTCCTGGTTAAGACCTTTCATGGTGACTCTAAAGGACATCTTTCCCCATGGAAATCGGAGGAAAGTTTCAACATCTTCCACCATATGGATTAATACATTTAGAATCCGCCTTGGGTCAAATGAAAAGAGGTACTGGAAAATCAGACATATCATCCCCATCTTCATGCAACTTCCTTCTTAGTGCATGTCATAAAACAAGCTTCCATCTCGTTCATTCGAACTGTCATATTCCTTTTTAAATATTTTATCAGCAATGGTGGACAACCTTGACATTAATCTTTGAATTCAGGCAATTTGTCGAATTTGAGGCCTGTAATCAAGGCATGCTCTTTCATAACAAAAAGCCAGTTCCTCCCCCATTCAAGTTGAAAATCATCCTATTCAAATTGGACTTAACCTTCTGAAGCAACATATAATGTAGAATTGTTCTTGAAAACAACAAGTCCGGGATTCCTTTGAATAAATACTGAAATTGGCAATTAAGAGCCCTCTCCATAAGATCCATCTTTTCAAACCTATCAACTATTTTTTTAGGGCTTGGATAGATTTTCAAGAAATCCTACCAGGAAAATCAAGATCGATGGAGTCGGCCATATATAAAAGGGAAAACAAAAACAACATTGTTGGTGAAAACCTTTTATAACAAATATAAACAAACGAGAAGCAACCATCAATCAATAGAAACAACCGTCAATCGCGAGAAGCAACCGCAACCGCGAGACGCAACCTAAACCCTAACATAAATCATTCACAAGACGCAACCATAAACCCTAACATAAACTATAAACCATTCGCAAGACGCAATAAAGTTAAACCCAAAAACAAAAACTAACAAAACTAACACTAACCTGATTAATGATGAAGTCGATGAATGAACGAGAAGACGAGAAGGAAGAGTCGTCGAGGCAGGTGCGAGAGAGAGAAAGCAGGAAGAGTCGGCCGGTGCGAGAGAGAAATATGAAATAAATTATAACCCGCTTTCAAATAAAACCCAAGAAATATGAAATAAAATTTGACACGTGTCAACTAAGTGTCACAACCGCAACTGCGTGACGCAACTGCATGACGCAACCGTGTGACGCAGCCGCGTGATGCAACCAACATGAGAGCCCATCAACATCTGCATTTAATCAATTAGGCGAATCAAGGTGAATCAATAAATCAAGGTCATTCTATAAACGAAATAAACACAAAACATACATTTATAAACGAAATAAACACGAAACATTGATCTATAAACGAAAATAATGGTAATTTTATCTTTCGTCGTCGTCGTTGGCCGTTGGGGCTTCGCAGTTCGCCGTTGGAAGTTTTTCGTCGTTCTACGCCGTTGGAAGTTGTTTGGAATTGTGTTATGAGTTCTTCTCCGATGAAAAGAAAAGAAAGTCTTCTCCGCCATTAGGAATTAGAGCGGAGAAGACCGAGAAGAGAGAGAAAATGAAGCAACAAATGAAAAAAATATTGAATTTTATAAGGTTTCGGTTGCGTCACGCAATTGTAGTTGTGTCTCGCGAAGGGATAAAATCGTCCAAAAAAAAGTGTCACCAGCGCATTTAGTTTTATGCGCTAGTCAAAAAGTCAAATAAGGTTATCTTTAGAGTTATTTCATCCAATTTTCTTTTTTTTTTAAATAAAATAGTACCTATAAGATATCATTTCATATATTTTATTTTAAAACATGTTATGTTAGGTTATATATATACATATATTATTTTATTCAGATCATTTAAATATTACTATATTTTAATTAATACTTTAATAATACAAGCAATCCATATTGATATGGAGGTGGACCATTATCTAATGGTCTGCTCATACTTGAAATTGAAAACAAAATGGTGCACAATTTAATGATTTCTAGTAAAAAATATTCAGTAAATATTAATTAATTTGTTTAAATTTAAACATTGTAGAGCGAGATCTCACTTATTTAATAAAATTGTGTTTATATGTTATAAAGAAATTAAAATTATATATATTAAATATTATAAATTTATCAAATTTTATATTAATTTTAAAATATAAATACTTTTTTAATATTTTGGACAGATAAACTCGTAATTTAACTATCAGGCTTACTTATTCTAACCAAATAGGTTGTATGGTGTGATACAACAAAATAGCGGTTTGAAAATAACTGTTTATATATATATATATATATATATATATATATATATATATATATAATAAAGAAATTAAATATTATAAATTTATCAAAAATTTTATTAATATTAAAATATAAATTTTATTAATTTAATTAGTGAAAATGTTAGTATTTATATTGTTATTTTTAATCATATTTTAAATATTTAACAGTTTTAAATTTTATAGCAGGTAAACTCGCAATTTAACCACCCAAATTACTTACTCTAACCAAATAGGTGGTGTGTTGTAATACGATAATATATTTATTTGAAAAACACTGTTTATTTATTTATTTATATATATAGCTTGTTTAGTTATAATATTTTATTTTATTTAAAAACATTGAGTGATTTTGATTTTCAGAAATGTTTTCTTTTTTTTTTAAAGAATTAAAAGGTATATATATATATATATATATATATATATATATATATATATATATATATATATATATATATATATAAATAAAGAGTATGTTACCATTTTAATTAATAAATTTAATAACATGATTGGTGAGAAAACAATGAGATAATATTTAATTATAGTTCAATTTTTAGAATAAAATAATAAAACCTAACAAGGCCTTATAATTGATAATTTATTTGATTAAATAATTTAACTTAATAATTTAAATTTTAAAATATTGTTTTTATAATATTAAATATTAAAAATGTTTAATAATTTGTTGAAAGTTCACAAAATAAATTTCAAATAAGATCTTGCTTAAACATATATTAAAATTTTATAATATATATACATATTCAAAATGATTAAAATCAAACAAACCTTACGAACGGTCCATGTATGTACCCAAAATAAACCTTAAACATAGCTTATACTAGAGGTCTAGAGCCATACGTAATCTAAAAATTATTTAATAATTTAGCATTAATTATTATTGTCGGCTTGTCGGGTCCCAACTTACGTTGAATGCTGAACCAATTCCTGTCCTACCTACCTTTCAAACAATTTTTCTCAAACTACCCACATTTTCATTCACTTTTCCAAACTACCCACATTTCTCTCTCTAAATCATTAATTATTCTTTTAATTACACATTTTCCACATTAATCCACTAACTACTCTATTTTATAAATATAAATATATATAATTAAATTAATAATACATTTATTAAATAAAATATATTACATTAATATTAAAATAATATATATATATATATATATATATAAATATAACATATAATTAAAATTAAACATTATAAATTAAATAATTTAAATAAATATTATACAATAAAATAAAATACATAACATAAACTTCTAATATTATATATTAAAATAACACATATATTACATAAATATTAAAATAACACACATTACATAAAATTTTAATATTATATATTAAAATAAAATATATTATATTATATAAATATTAAAATAATACATATATTACATAAAATTTTAATATTATATATTAAAATAAAATATATTATATTATATAAATATTAAAATAATACATATATTACATAAATACTAAAATAAGACTTATATTTTACGTAAATGTGTAAAATATTATAAATATTTTAAAATTTATATAATTTATTTTATTTTAAGATTTTTTAAATTGATTACTTTTATAAATATTTTAAAGTTCAGTTAATTTATTTTATTTTATTTTAGTTTATAATATTTATTTTAATTATTTAATTTAATATATTTAGTTTTAATTATATATATTATATTTATAAAATCAAGTATTATGTATTATTTTAATATTTATGTAACATATGTGTTATTTTAATAATTATATAATATAATATATTTTATTTTAATATATAATATTAAAGGTGTAGGTAATATATTTTATTTTAGTTTATAATATTATTTTAAATTATTTAATTTATAATATTTATTTTTAATTATATATTATATTTATAAAAATAAGTAAAAATAATATATATATATTATTTTAATATTATTGTAATATATTTTATATAATATATGTATTATTAATTTTAATTATATATATTTTTAAAATAGAGTAATTAGTGAATTAGTGTGGAAAATGTGTAATTAAAAAGATAATTAATGATTTAGAGAGAGAAAGGTGGGTAGTTTGGAAAATGAACAGAAAGGTGGGTAGTTTGAGAAAAGTTGTTTAAAAGGTGGGTAGAACAGGAATTGGTTCTTGAATACTTGATTCGAGTACGTCACATAGAAGATCATATATCTTATGGGCTTTAATGTTTTATTATGTGTAACGGCTACATAGCCTACATTTATCTTAAGCCTATAACAGGTTTGGTTTATTGAAATTGTTTAACCCTGGTTTGTTCGGGATATTAAAATAACTTTAATCAAATTAAACATTATTTTATTGATTTTTTATTAATTATATCACTTAATTTATTAATCAAAATACATAATACTAAAATATATTTTATTCTAAATTATTATATATATATATATATATATTAATATATATTAATATATATATATATATATATTAATACATAAATTTTTTATCAAAAAATAATTATCTTCTAAAAATTATTATATTTTTTTTTCTTTCATGATTTTCAAGAACAAGTTTTTAGGGAAGAAAAAATAAATAATAATAAATTATAATTTTAAAGATGTGAAAATGTGTTTTTGTTGAAGGACTTAAAGAGAGTATAAATATATACAAATAAAATAAATAATAATTTAAAATGTAAGGTATTTTAATATTTTAATTAATGAATGGATTGATTTAATAGATTAAATAGAAATTAAAGTTATATTTATTTTTTTTTTTTTTTTTTGTTATTTGAATAACTCAAAATCGAACCAGACTTAGGTTTTTAATATCTTTTAATGAGTTTTGCATACAAACTTAAAGTTCTAATATTCGATAAAATAAAATTTATTTGTTTTTTTAAACAAATTATTAAAATATTTGTTTTCTCTTAAAATTTAAATTAAAGTAAAATTATTTTGATATTAATGAATAAATGATTTAATAATTAAAATACATTCTAAATGTGTATAGAAACTAAAAATAAATTTAGAAAAAAAATACTATGATTAAACAAGCTTTAAAAGTTACTTTGATTGTGAGTTCTTTTATATTAAAAATCATAAATTTTATATTACTTTATGTTTCAATCATTCCTTTATCCAATTTATCAATCAAAATATTTAAATACACTTATTTTATTTTTATTAAAATTTAAATAAATAAAAAATTTATAATAATTTAAACAATTAAATATTCAAAAAAAATATATTAGATCATATATATATATATATTTAAATCAAATAAAAGTCCCCCACCATCAAACAAGCTCTTAGACATAAATTTATAACATTTGAGAGTTCTTCCTTCAAAATTTAATTAGTTACTCCTTTTCTATTTTAAGATTTATGATTATTTTTTTCAAAAAGAGGATAGGGTAACTAAGGGTTAAAGTTGGTTAGTACACCGAAATGCAAAACTAAATAATTGAAATCGGTTTGAAAAAATCTTAAATGGTCAGTGTAAATTTATTGGTCGGTTCTATTTTGTTAGTTAAAAGATTTGTTCAGTCGATATAATCGGCTTAACGGATTTAGTTAATTCTCAAAATAATTATAATACAATTATACAACAAATTCATTTTACAAAACATAAAATTTTAACCATAATTGATACGTTTGATGGTGTGACCGCAATTAAACTAAGTATCACTAGTAAAAAAGGAACCAACAGCGACGGTAATTCCTGTTTTATTCATTGTTTCACTGTCGCTAAAAGTCAACAACGACAGTGTTGGAGCCTGTAGCCATGTGTCGCTATTGCTTCCGTAGCTAATTTTTGGCGACTGAATTCAAATACTGTAGCTCTGTGTTCGCGACAGTAATTAATTACTGTTGCTATAAGTGATTTTGAATTATATTATTTGGTCAAATTACTTATTCTTTTAAAACAATAAAAAAATATATATAATCAAATTTGTTAAATTTATAATAATGTATTCAAATATTTAATTTATTTATAACAATATCATTTAATTTAAATCCAAAAGTACATTAAATTTCATTTACAACTAATTGTTAAAATAAATTAAATAATATACCGTGCAAGATAATCTAGAAGATGTTGTTATTTGAAGATTATACACTATCCAACTTTCCTTGTAACAACAGCTTTATTGATTAAATAGAATGACACCAACATCTATCCTTGAGAAAAAGTTCTTGTTCTTGTTCTTGCTTCTTGATTTTCTTTTTCGTCACATTCATGCAACTTGGTCTTGTTAGTGTTCGAAAAGGAGGAAACATTATCTGGTCATTTATTATTATTCATTATTAATTGAAGATTTCATTTCAATTCAGATGTAATAAATTGAAAAACTATAATAAATTGCAAAACTAACTAAGGTTCAAGGAAAGTATGTGTAAGTTCCAATTTGATCTTTGGTTTGGAACTTGTATGTATATAGTTTGAACTAGTATGGATAGGATAATTAGTACACAAACAACTCCATCTTGCCATGAGTTCTTCCTCTTTTTAATTATATTCTTATAAAGTAAATATACTCATTATATATTTCTATGGGTCAGGTATAGAGTTTTTTACTCAAATAAAGTCATAAATATCACAACCTAAATCAAATGAGGTTATTTGAAAACAACCCAAGTTCAAACAAAGTGTGTGTTTTAGGAGAGTGATAATATATAGCCTGTCAAGAGAAAGAGTTGATCTAGTTTATTCAAGAATAATATTTTCATTGCTTATAGTGTTAAGTCTAGACACAGGGAATTGATCATCGATAAGAATCACCTTAAAACCAACACCAAAACATACATTATTTTAGCTTTAATGAACTCTCAACTTAGAGTTGTTTAGATTTACAACACCATAGTACCTGATTTTTGAATGTACGAGAGGATTGAGATGCAACAAATGTAGGAAAGAGGTAGGGTTTGAAAAAGTCCTCTGGCTTAGATGCTGCACATACCAATGTGACTGGTACAACTGCATTTCAGCACCATTTGAGTATCGGGAAGAGATTTTTTTCAAATTTAAAAGAAAGAAATGAGTTTTCTAATGAAATGTGCTGATGGTAAGAAAAACTATCAGTCTACATCTCTATAATGATAAATTTATTATCTAATTCATAAATAAATAAATAAAAATCATATTCAGGTCATGGACACAAGATCGTGGTGGGATAGCAATACTAAATATGAAATATTCTCTCTCGAATGAATTATCTTTGTGGGCTCTGCTCCAAGTAGTACAAGATGCCTTACATCAAACAAATTTGAATTTATCTTTGATGGGGCCTCATATTTAAGGCCTATTACATATACCTCAAGAATCGACTGTCAACTAGTTTATTAATCTCAACCTTTTTAAATAACTGGCAAGGAAATTAAATGATTAAAAAATCTCACAATAAACTCAAACTAGATCAGATTAAGAAAGGAGATAACATGTCCAAGACAGTAGAGTACATCAGTATAATCTTGAGACCTGCAAACTTGTAACATGAGTTGTTAATGAAGATATAAAATTTATCTATGTAATTCAATTGTGTCTTCCAATCAATAAAGGGGTTTAGTTTCTCTTGGCACAAGAATAGTATCAGTTATTTTCTTTTGTGAGACAAGGTGATGCTACTTTTCAATCATATCAGCCCTTTTGCTCATCAAATAAAGATCATTTGATATGAGTTTTACTGTAACACTCTTCAAATTTTAGTTAAACAAAAACAAAAGTCTCACCTTAGATCCTTAACCTATGCATGCTCACATCTTATTAATAAAACCTAGATTAAACCCAAAAGATGGGCTCGTTCTAAATAATGAAATTGGATAGATTTGAAGCAGAATAGGTAGAGACATGCGGCCTTTAGTCTAAAGAGACTTGAAATTAGCCAGAATCGGACTTTGTGAATCCAGATTAATTTCTGTATTAAGTAGAGGGATTCTATCATTTATAGTGACATCAAACTTCTTCTTGAAGCTATGAGACTGAAATAAATGTTGTCCGCTATGGCTACCGGAACAGCCGAAGGGTCTGAGCGGGCACATGAAGAGAAGGGATGCATGGTCTTCTCGCATTGGACATTGAAATTACAGTTTCAGATTGTTCAGTTTGATTGATGCGAACTAGCCTGCATTTAGTTGTGAAATCGTAGAAATGAAAAACATAACAGTGATTTGGTGCGATTGGGTAAGCTAAGCTAATAATCTAGGTATTCTGAATAGAGAAATCTGAATACCTGGGAAGAGAAGCGTCTGTAGCTGCAGAATTACATGTACTATCAGACGGCGTCTGCATTATTCATCTTCTCTTCTTCCTGGGATGAATTTCAGTTTAGAGAAGGAACGATTAAACAAAATCTAGCAAGTAACAATTATGCTAGTTGGTACAAACAACATCTTGATCATAGCCTCTACATTTCCTTTCAAGTAGCAACATCTAGGGCTTCCTTTTTCTTCAAGTAGCAGAACCAATCACCTTCTTCTCCTTGAAATCAAGCTTGTCAATCGTAACTGAGAAGATATGACTAGGGTTGTCTACATTAGGTTTATTTGAAATATAATTTATATTTAGAATTTTAAAACTAATTTACAATTTGACTACCGAATAAAAATACTATGGTTATTTAAATATATTTGGTATTTCATTAATTTTTGTTAGGATCGGGATCGCCAATAGGGGACCAGGGTCCGGCTAAAGGAGACCTCTTACACACACTAAACGATTGACAATAATCCGGTTAAGAATTAACACCGGTCTTAACACTCCACAGACTATTACAAACTCTTGAACCGAGTTCAAAGGTGGAAATGTTTATTTCAGCCTAAAGAAACACACACGGATCGGTTGAAATAAAGAACGGAGAGAAGTCGGTTAGAATAGAGGGAAACCGGTTCGGTTGATTAAGTGGCCGAGAATAATAAAAGAACACAAGACACAGATTTTATGGATGTTCAGAGATAAAACTCCTACGTCACCCCTTCTTCTCAAACAATGAGAAGGATATTCACTAAGAAATATTCAACAATACAATACAACACACGAACGAGTCTTATTTACTACTCGATATTCACTTTACAACAACACTCACACAGTATTGTAATACACTTTTACAAATATGTAAACACACAGAACTTTTCAGTTTGTTCTTATCGCTCAATAGCTTTGTAGATTTCTCAAAGTATATTCGCAAGATTCAGAATTCAAAGCTAGATGATGAGCGCAAGAAGAAGGTCGAAGAAGAGGCTTTTCTTCAGTCTTTTTGCTTCCTTTTATATTGAAAATATGACAACACTCATATTTCTCTCTCTTAGGTGATTGGTCAAAGGATCAACAATCCGGTAGAAGCTTCCCAAATGATGATGTCGTGCCAACTTGAAATTAGGTAGCTTGTACGTTTGTGTTTTTGTACACTTGGCAAATGTTCATTGGCCGGTTGCCTGCTCCTTGAAGGTTGCTTCTAGATTTATACTAAATCCGGTAACTGTTCATCTAACAACTTCCTTCAGTCTAATCAACAAACTTGTTTCAGAATACAAGTGACGCAGTCTGAACCTTTAAAGATCTTCATCTGCATATTCCGAGGAATATATGTTTGTATTGACACGTCAATTCCCATTGTATCCATATTTTGATCTTGTTTTGATTTAACATCGTCTAGTGAAAATATATGTTGCTCTTAGAATTTGGTCTGACTGGACACATGTCGGTTGATAGATTGACCGGTCCTAAATTCTAGCCGAACCGGACTTCCGAGAATATGAGTAATCTGTTTCGGTTTATCCCGTTTCGGTTGAAAAGTTTTGACTAGCCAGGTTGAAGGTATGTACATGAACATAGAGTTGAAATTAATTAAGTTCTTTTAAATAGTTAATTACTCATTAATTAACTTATCTAATTTTTTTAAGAATTTCTTCCTTTTTGATTATTTAAGTTAAATATTCAAAACCCTGTAATCGATGACTGGTTTAAAAAAAATTGAAGTTTTGTTTTGACCGGTTTTGGAAAAACGGTTTGATTTAAGGAAGAATTTTGTATGAAATTTTTTGTATACTTAACAATTTCTCCCTTTTTTATGTTTTTACATTAAAAGTATCAAAACTAGTAAGTTGAAACCGAAACCAAAAACTTAAAGGTTGAGAGATTATTGGCCCCTTTTGTCCGGTTGGTTGATTGTTTTGTGGACCCATCTGTATACAAAACCCGTTCTCGGAGCAGTGGGATCTTGGAGACTTCACCCGGTGTACCTGAGCATCCAGTCGACTGTTGGTGTCTCATCGGTTGAGCATGAGCTTGGAATGGTGAGGATCTCTGACTCTGCATAAAGTGTTCAACCGAGTCTGCTCTAGTTCCTTATTTTGTCCGGGCACTAGGGCAAACATATTGAATTAGAGCTGGCAAAATCGGTGTGTTTGAGGCTGTAGGCCGGCGCTTTCTTAGATTCAGAGGTGCAACATCTTCCTCTTCCTCGTTAGTAATTTGTTTAATTGGGTCACCGACTGGATTCGCAGCCATCTAAATACTTGTCTATGCTGCACCGGCTAGAACCGTTGTTGCTTGTGCTCTTTTTCTTTTCTTTGCCTAAGCCCTTGTCTTTTTAGCAATCGGGGTGGATGTCTGTCTCCTTTCTTCATTTGCTCCCTCTATGATTTATCGTTGCTGAATGTTTCTAGCCGCATCGGCGATTTTTGTTCAGCCGCTCCAGGATTATCCTCCTCGTCTTGAATTCTCCGGATTAACTCTGCATCGGTATGTTCGGTTTCTTTGGCAAGCCGTGCAGTCTCTTCATCATCGACCTGAATCTTTCTGACCGTTTCTTCATCTCTTCGTATCTATTCTTCGTTGGCAACGACTTTGACTCTTGCCAACTCATCTAATTGGATAAACACGACTTGCACCATCTCAAGTGATTGAGACATGACTTTTTCAACATTCTCAATTTTAGAATCGGTAGAAGAAGCCCTAACTTCTAGGGATGCCTGCCATGAGGAAGCCTTAGAGTCTAGAGATGCCTACCACGAGGCCATGGAATCCTGAACTGTTTATTGGATGAATGCCTTCATTTCATCCGGAAATGGAATAACAACTTGATTTTGTACTGGAGGCGCAGAATGAACCGATAATGATAGAGTTGGGTCGGTCTATCTTGGATGGTTGTTCTATATATATTCATTTCGGTTAGGAGACTTACCCGATGAAGACTTGTCAACAGTTGTGTCCTTGCCCTAGACATTTGCGGTGGATGGAGAAATCGTTGCGACATTTTCATTTTCTAGAGACGTAGAGGGAGATTCTGGTTGACTTTCTTCATGTTCATCCCCTGCCGGTCTAGATGATTGACCGAACTCAAAAGTTGTCTGTCACCCAATTCGGCCAGCCTCTTCAACCAGAGTGAAGTACATTACAACATTCCGCTCAGTTTCTTAATCCATTCTCTGGATATCGTTTTGAAGTCTCTCTACAACCGATTCCAGTGCATCCAATACACTCTTATCTACCCTGGTTATTTCACCATTAGCCATATAATTTTGATAAGCGGTTTCCATTGTTGACGTTAATATCTTTAATTTTGCATTGGTTTCTACCAACCTTGCCCTTGACATGACTAACGATATAGATGATGTCTTGGCGAGCTCGGTCACATTTCTCTCTAAGTTTATTAAGTTGGACCACCTACCGACTTCGGAATAATTTGGGAGCATGTCCTTAAATAGTGTTTCAGTCCTTAGTCTCGACCATTCATAGAACGAGTTTGATAAATCATGAGCGTCTTCCGCAACCATTTTGAGAACGCCATCAAAAATTTCATCGGCCCTAACATCGGTCATTTTAAAGTTCGGAATCTCAGAATCCAAAATGACTGTATTATTAACCGTCTCCTCCTGAGTTGAATTTTGATCAGGTCCGGTTGAAAGGTTTTCTTCACAAACCGGATCGGTTGGACCTCCACCGGTGTGGACACTCTCATTAACTAGAGATTGTTCACCTAACACCTCTTCTTCATTTCTTTCAGCCGTCTCATCGGCTTGTTCAGGATTCTTTTCAGCCATCTCATCAGCTTGCTCATCATTCCTTACAGCTGTCTCATGGACTTGCTCAATATTATCTCCCCGGTCAGTTTCAGCTGTCTGACTGGTCTCAATTCGGATACTCGTCACACCGGTTTCAACCAACCGATTGAAATCTTCTACAACATTATCAATAATATCCGACGTTCTCTGTTGGACCTCTAAATCCACAGGCCCAATAGGTTGAATATCGGAGTTTCTAGGTATAGAGGTAGTAGCCGGAGTAGGGGTACTTACCTCAGGATTAAGAGCTTCTTTTGATTTAGATCGGTCGGTTGCGATTCAGCACGAGTAGGTATATCCGGATTTTGAGAATTTTCTGGATTCTGAGCAAGTTCGGCTTGAATCTGAACTTCAGCCAGAGTGGGGACAGGAGTACATTCGCGGTTATCCGGTCTGGTAGATGCATTATTTTTTTCTATCGCTATTGGTTGCCTCACTGGCCATTTTCTCAACGACCGACTTCTTTCCTTTCTTAGTTGTTTGCTTCGTTTATTTCACCTTTGGCTTCTTAGCCTTCAGATCATTCTCCTTCGGTTGGTTTTCTCTTAGTGCTTTAACCTTTCCGACTTGAACCACCATCTTCCCAATATTCACAGAATTGAGAACTTTGTTCTTAGGGAAGACGGTACCTAGAGTGATTGGAATCTGAAGGTGAGTCAGAATCTTTCCGATCTACACCGCATACCCTAAGGACCGGTCCTTCCCAACCACCATCTCACACAGGATTTCAAATAGGGCACCGACCTAGTTTATTTTATCACCACGAATGATTCCGGCCATCATCTCGAATTTGGACCGGGTAAGATTGTCAAAATTACCTCATTTTCCTTAGATGGACTTTTCGATGATGTCAAGTAACATCCGATATTCGAATTTTAAGGTGCTTTTCTTTCCGGTGAACTCTACTGGTTCATCTGAGTTGGAGATCTTCTTCTGAATCTCCAAAGCTTGTTCTTCCGATAGGTCGATCAGAAAGTCCCGCCCCTCTATTGGAAGACGAAGGGCCTATGCAAAAATCTCCTCTGTTATCTAGAAGTTCTAACTTCCCACCATTGCATGGATGACTCTCTTCTTGAGTTTGTCATTCTCGAAGAACACCTTAACTTCGTCCTGATGCAGGATGAATGGACCTCCAAGGAAGAATTTTAGCCCCGAGTTCTTGATCAAATCCGTCAGCCTTTGAACCTCCTCCGTTCCATTTTGTTGGATCTCCTCGAAATCAACCTGAATGATATCACGTCCCATGGTAAAAGTTTGAAAAGCTTGAGAAAGATCGAGAGATAATATATAATAGCAAGAGATATTTTTAGAGAGATAAACGCTGTGAGGGAAATAATGTTCAAGATTTCTTTATATAGATGATCGGTTGTGGTGGTTATGTCACCGAACCAACACACCCTCTCAACAAAAAGGCGCCAACTTTCCCTCCAAAAGTTATTGCGGTAACTTTTTGGCGGTAAACAAATCAACGGTAAATGCGGATGATAAACAGAGGGCGGTAAACTTGTTTGATGGTAAGTTTAAGCGGTAAACTTGTTTGATGGAAAGTTTATGTGGTTAATTTGAAATGAGCCGAATTAAATTACATCGGATTAAAGATGAACCGAAAAATGATGAACCGAAATGAAATATTGCACGTTCATTTTAAGTAAAACGGTTTCCTTTTTAAACGAAATGCAAACATAGTCCGGTTAGATAGAACAACCGGTCGTACAACAAAATAACTGGTTGTATATTAAGATCTACTAAATACAAAGAAAAATTCCTAAGGCTTGGATTGTGTTCTCTAGATCCATCCTTCCACTGATTCTTCGGTCAGGATGTTAGCCGGACTCACCGGGGTTCCCAGTTCAAGATCTGAAATTGGAATGATAGAGCGAATGTACCAGCTAATCTGAGGCGCATAGCCGACCCTTCTTCTAGGGGATTCGATCAACTTCTTCAAGTTGTTGAAGATAAGGGAAGTCTAGTTGATGGGCGTGTTGTAGGCTATTGCAACCATCATTTCATACAGCTGTCGAATGTAGTACTGATTCGTCACATGTTCTAGGACGGATCGTTGAATGATATCGTGGAAGATTTCAAAACAAGGGGCAAGGTCGGATTTCAGACCGTGACAGTTGACCGGATTGGGGGTGTTAAAGAATATGTATGAAAACTCCTCATGTACAGGTATGGAAAGAGAGGGAAAATCTGAAAAGCCTTCGGATGGTAAATCGAAGAGTTCGACAAACGATTATTCAGATATCACGAAGGGTAAGTGTTGCACAAAAACGATAATTCTTCCATCTTCCAATATAGTTGCATGATCGAAGAAATCGATTAATTCCGAATCCATAATGGAGTCGGATCCTTCTAAGAATTTCCGCAAACCGAAGTCGACAAGTGGTTCAAAGATGATTCCACTTGTTCTTGAGGTTAAAGTGGAATTGAAATCAACGATTAAAGATGATCGAATGTTTGGGTTCATCTTGATAGTTTTGAGAGAAATAAGTTTTAATCTAGAGAGAGACAAAAGATGTTGTGATTTTTGTTTGTGATGAAGGGTTCCTTAAATAGTTGAATGGTTTTGAAAGCATTTAATGTCTTCATTTATTGAAAAGATTTATCCGTTATGTGATATCTTGTCAAGATTCCCAAATTGAATGCTTTTTGAGACTTGAACAAAATATTCCTTTTTCAAAAAATGTATCTTGGGAAAGTGTAAAGTAGACTGTCCTTCCTACATTGACTGGTCAAAATTTTTGAAAAATAGTTAAGTGTAGGCTTTGTTTTTACAATGTTCGGTTTAATCTTGAGAAGCGGTAGCTTCTCCCTGAGAGTGTGCCCGATTAGAAGTTAAGTATTTGTAAAAGAAATAAACCGAAATTTTAAGAATGAATTCCATTAAAAAACAGATAACCTACATAACCGAAAGACCAACAAAATAATCGATTATAAATTTTGAGATACACATTTTAAACATATGGATCCTAGAGCTAGTAGTGGGATGGACCAATAGCCGGAGTTTTTCTGGCTTTTGCTTTGTTCAGCCGGTGAAGGCGTGCTTGAATCCTATCCTTTGTCAGCAGCTGGTTCGGATAGAGGGTGGCACTTAGGCCGAGATATACGTTGATGTCGAAGAACATACCGCATAGCTAGGGAGCATATCCGGTTTGTCCTTTGTTGGAGATGATCACCTCCTTCAGATTGTTGAATATGATCCGGGACCAATTCACCGAAGTGCCTTCGGTGATGGCAACCATCATTTCAAAGATTTTATGGGTGTATTGTTGAGTGTTCATCTTTGCTAGAATATTTTTGCTCATGATTTCACTCAGAATTTGGAACTCATTTTGAAGAGAGCTCTTGGGTCCCCAAGTGTCGATAGGAGTCATAGAGGAAGAAAAGTGATGGCGCATCTCATTGATGACCATTGGGCGAAGGTAAGATCGGTAAAACCCTTAGTGCGTAGACCGCAACTCAGTGCAAGGTTTATCTCATTGAAGATGAATGTTTTGCCGTGGACTTCAGCGAGAATAGTATCCTCCTAAATAACCTTGGCGGTTCTAAAAAATTCATTGACTACTTTGTAGTCAATAACGTACCAGTCCTCCAAGAATTTTCGTAAACCGGATCTTTCAAGGTATCGAAATAGACCTTGGATTTCAACGTCTTCAGATTGAGAGACATATTCGAAGTTGACAAGAAGAACTTTGTTTGCAAGAAGGAAAGTCATTTTGCGTTTCTTAAGTTTGATTGGAGAGTGTGTTTTGAAATAAGAAGGGATGTGGTATTTAAACAACCAGGGATTGATTAACATGTCTAGTAGTATTATACTTAGATTTAGATATAGTTGTTATTTCCAAGAGAAGTGATGATGAGAATCAGATATTTGTTATATTTTCAAAACATACTGTTTAGGTGGAGTGTTAGTCTTTCTCTGAACAGTGATAGACACGTGTCTTCACGTTATTTGAGATTTAGACTCTTTTATTTTTCACATGATCATTTTCAAGCATGAATGACAAACAATGTCCAGCTGTCCCATGTTGACCGGAAAATAAACTGACCGAAATTAAGATGTACATAATCGGTTGGTTTTTCATGACTGGTTTTTCGAGATAGATTATTTCATTTTAAATAATATTTTCTGGTTAGGCCGTAGTTATTCAATTTTTGAAAATAATTCCATCTGTTTTATTTAAATCACTTGAACTGCTTGATTTGTGTACAAATAATTTGGTAAGTTGATTAAGCCAATCTCAACCGGAGACATATGTCCGTTTTAACATACTTGACTTTTTTTATCCCATTGATTTGTCATGCACATAATGGATAAAGTTCTGACCGATTTTTAAATGGAATGCAAGTTTTCAAAACATATCCGATCAGTTTTCAAAAAGTTCCACGAGCATGATTTGAAAAGAGTGAGCTTCTCCCTAAGACCATACCCCGATTTTTCATGAGATGAGTGTTTTTGAAAAATATGTAGCAACATTTAAGGCAGAAGTTGAATACTATCAGCACGTCCTAAAATGTTTCTAAAGAAGGAAATTTTAGCTTCAGGTAATGGCTTTGTGAAGATGTCGGCTACTTGTTGATCGGTCGAGACATATTCCAGTCGGATTTGCTTCTACTACACATGCTCTCGAATGAAATGATGTCTAATGTCGATATGTTTTGTTCTTTAGTGCAACAATGGATTGTATGTAATAGTTATCGTGCTTTTGTTGTCACAGAAAATCGGAGATTCCTCAACAGTTATTCTGAAATCCTTCAGTTGCTGTTGGATCTAGAGGAGTTGAGCACAGAAGCTTCCGGACGCAAGATACTCCGCCTCTGCGGTTGAGGTAGCAATCGAAGTCTGTTTCTTGTTGTACCAAGAAACAAGCCGGTCACCCAGGAACTGGCATGTACCGCTGATACTCTTTCGGTCTATTTTACAGCCTGCGTAGTCTGCATCAGAATAGCAAATTAGGTTAATACTTGAATCATTTGAATACCACAGTCCCACATCTTGAGTGCCCTTTAGATATTTTAAGATTCTTTTGGCCGCTGTATAGTGTGATTACTTATGATTGACCTGGAATCTTCCGCATACCCCGACCGCAAACAAGATATCCGGTCGACTAGCTGTTAGGTACAATAGTGAGCCGATTATCCCTCGGTAGGCCGTAATGTCTACTCCTTGACCATCCTCATCTTTATCTAACTTAATAGATCAACTCATATGGTAGAGGTTATAGAGCAGTTGTCCATTCTGAACTTCTTTAGCAATTTGAATGTATATTTAGATTGGTTGATGAATGTTCCTCCCTCGATCTGTTGAACCTGGAGACCTAGAAAGAAACTCAACTCCCCCATCATACTCATTTCAAATTTGGCGTTCATCATTTTTGAAAACTTGTCACATAGCTTAGAATCGATTGAACCGAAAATTATGTCGTCCACGTAAATTTGAACAAGTAAGATATGTCCCTTTTTCTCAAATTTAAATAAGGTTTTATCTACCGAGCTTATGGTGAAATCATGATTAAACAAGATTTTTGTTAAAGTGTCATACCAAGCTCTAGGAGCTTGTTTTAAACTGTAAAGGGCTTTATCTAGCCGATACACATGGCTAATTAATTCTGGATTTTTAAATCCTGGAGATTGTTCAACATAAACCTCTTCACTTAACTCACCATTTAAAAATGCACTTTTCACATCCATTTGAAATACTTTGAAGTTTTTGAAAGCCGCAAAGGTAAGAAAAATTCTAATGGCTTCAAGTCTTGCCGTAGGGGAAAATGATTCTTCAAAATCAATGCCTTCTTCCTGTTTATATCCTTAGGCCACTAATCTGGCCTTATTCCTCGTAACCAAACCGTTTTCATTGAGTTTGTTTTTGAACACCCATCTTGTTCCTATATTCGATTGATGTTTTGGTCTTGGAACTAGATGCTAGACTTTATTCCTCTCAAACTGATTCAGTTCCTCTTGCATTGCTAAGATCCAATCGGGATCTAGCAATTCTTCATCCACCTTTTTTGGCTCAATTTGTGATATGAAAGCCGAATTTTCATATTCTTCCAAAAGTTGATGCCTAGTTCGGGTGGGTGATGTGGGGTTACCTATTATAAGCTCAGAAGGATGATCTTTATTCATTTTAATGTTTGGTCTGGTTATATCTCCCAAGTGACTGGTTCTTTGATCAAGGTTAGACATATTGGTAGGCTAAATAGAGTCAAACCGACCGATTTCCTCAGTAGACATTGAGTTGTCAACTTCCTGTTGTGAGGCAGCTTGATCAGGCTGAGTTTCAGCATTAACCACTTGGTCATAGACAAACCTTTTAAGAACCAGAACCTCATCTTCATAATCAAATTGAATATTCAAATTTTTTCAACCGATTATGTAGATGAAAGGGTGATGCGGTATTACTTTCAACTGATTCATCAAAAACAACATGTGAAGATTTTTCAACAGTTAAAGTCCAAGTGTTATATACTCTATATGCCTTGCTGACTGTCGAATAACCCAACATTATACCTACATCGGATTTAGCATCAAAAGCGGTCAAATAATGTTTGTCGTTGATATGAATATAACATTTATAGCCAAAGATCCTAAGATATTGGATGTTAGGAACACTGTCATAGTATACTTCAAACGGTGTTTTATTTAGCCCTTTGTTGATCATAGATCGGTTTTGTGTATGACATACAGTATTAATAGCCTCGGTCCAAAACTTTTGAGCAATACCCGAATCGGCTATCATGGACCTTGCGGCTTCCTTGAGTATTCGGTTTTTTCTCTTAGCCAGTCCATTTTGTTGAAGAGTTCTTGCACTAGACAACTCATGCCTAATACCGGAGTCCTCAAGAAATGAAATTAATGTATTATTCGTAAATTCGGTTCCTCTATCACTTCTAATCTTATTTATACATATTGATTTTTTTATTTTGCAATCTTTTAAGAAGTTTAATCAAGTTTGGAGTAGCTTCATATTTAGAAACGAAAAATATTACCCAAGTAAATCTAGAGTAATCATCAATAACAACCATAGTATACTGCATACCGCCTAGGCTTGTGACCTTAACCGGTCCAAATAAGTCAATATGAAGCAATTCTAAGCATCGGTTTGATTGATAATTCCCTTTACTTTTAAAAGTTGCCTTTATTTGTTTCCCCATTTGACATGCAGAACATACTTTATCTTTTGCAAATTACATGTTAGGCATCCCATGAACCAACTCTCTGGTACAAATAACATTAATATTTTTGAAGTTCAAGTGGTTTAACCGTTTATGCCAAATCCAATTTAAATCATTCTTAGCTATCATGCAAACCGGATTTCCAACTTTAGTTTTTCAGTCCACTTTGTAAATGTTTCCTAACCTATTTCCGGTTAATAAAACGATACCCTGAGAATTCTTAACTAAACAGGCATGTTTGTGAAATTCAACCGTATATCCTACATCGCACATTTGACTAATACTTAGCAAGTTAAAATGCAAGTTTTCAACAAGAAGTACATTACTTATAGTTAAATTTCCATGGACAATCTTACTCTCGCCCACGGATCTACCTTTAGAGTTATCACCAAAAATTATCATTGCATCGGCTTCCTAAACCGTATCGGTCAACAATTTATTGTTTCCGGTCATGTGTCTAGAACACCCGCTGTCTAGATACCATTCCGAATTTCCTATCTGCTTGTTCTTCTTAATCTGCAAAAATAAATATTTACACATATTTGGTACCCACATTTACTTGGGTCCGTGGTTAATTAGTCCATTGGGAATCTATACTTTAATTAGTCGGATGACTTTCCCAGCAGTAGTTTTAATTATTTTACCGTTACCTAGATTGACATCTCTTTGTCTCCCAGTAGGTACCTCATTGTGTCGTGGTGGTAAACGTTGATTTGTTCTATATGAAATTTATCGGTTTCTTTTAAAATAGAGGGAAATCGGTTCGGTTGGTTAAGTGACCAGGAATAATTAAAGAACACAAGATACAAATTTTATGGATGTTCAGAGATAAAACTCCTACGTCACCCCTTCTTCTCAAACAATGAGAAGGATATTCACTAAGGAATATTCAACAACACAATACAACACACGATCGAGTCTTATTTACTACTCGATGTTCACTTTACAACACTCACACAATATTGTAATACACTTTTACAAATATGTAAACACACAGAATTTTTCAATTTGTTCTTATCCATCAATAGCTTTGTAGATTTCTCAAAGTATATTCGCAAGATTCAGAATACAAAGCTAGATGGTGCGCGCAAGAAAAAGGTCGAAGAAGAGGCTTTTCTTCAGCCTTTTTGTTTCCTTTTATAGTGGAAATATGACAACGATCATATTTCTATCTCTTAGATGATTGGTCAAATGATTAGAAATCCGATGGAAGCTTCCCAAATGATGATGCCATGCCAACTTGAAATTAGGTAGCTTGTACGTTTGTGTTTTTGTACACTTGGCAACTGTTCATTGGCCGACTGCCTGCTCCTTGAAGGTTGCTTCTGGATTTATACTAAATCCGGTAACTGTTCATCTGTCAGCTTCCTTCAGTCTAATCAACAGACTTGTTTCAGAATACAAGTGACGCAGTCTAAACCTTTGAAGATCTTCCTCTGCATATTCCGAGAAATATATGTTTGTGTTAACACGTCAACTGCCATTGTATCCATATTTTGATCTTATTTTGATTTAACACTTTCTAGTGAAAATATATGTTGCTCTTAGAATTTGGTCTGACCGGACACATGTCGGTTGATAGATTGACCGGTCCTGAATTCTAGCCGAACCGGACTTCCGAGAATATGAGTAATCTATTTCGGTTGAATAGTTTTGACCGGCCAGGTTGAAGGTATTTACATGCACATAGAATTGAAATTAATTAAGTTCTTTTAAATAGTTAATTACTCATTAATTAACTTATCTAATTTTTCTAACAATTTTTATTTTATCAACAGCGACCGGACATATTAAACATTTGCTAAGATATGTCGCTGTTGACATCATTTTTATTAGTGTCAACCATTGGTTTATGTTTGGTTGTTTCACAATTTTTTGGTTATTCAGTTTGATCTTTAATTTAGATTGGTCAATCAGTTTGGCGTTTTAACCGCCACTAAACTAAGTAATTGAATCGTTGGATTCTATATGACCTTTGTATAAACTAACGATTATTCGGTTTGACAGACGATTTGAAACTTGACAATTTAAAACAGACTTATCAAGTAGTTAAATATTATTTAACGAATGAAAATGAAAAAATTATAATCCCCATATATGCAATAACATCATTTTGAGTCTCCTCAAGTTTTCGGAATTATTCGTAATAATAAATTATCAACAATTAAAAAAGACTTATCAATAAAATTTCTATTTATCCGCGATTTAGGCATTCATATATAGAAATCCATTTTTAAATTATCTTTTGGGGGAAAAAGATCACACCAACAAACCTATTAATTTTGATTTTGAGTTCGATTTAGATCAGTTAGTTATAATGACTAAATATAGTGACTCACTTAAAACTAATTTATATTGAGGAGTTAATATAGAACAAATATGTTTCAATTTCTACTAACTCCCTCAATTGTGATAAAAAAATATTTATGTCAATAGACAGAGATAAAAAAAAATATTAAAATCACTATTAACTTGTTAACAGAGATAAAAAAAAAATATTACAGTCATTATTAACCCGTTAATAGGGATTGAAAATATATTAAAAACTTTAAGCACTAAAAATCTAAACACTAATTTATAAATATAAAATAATTATTTTGATTTATTTTTAAATATATAAAATTAAAATAATTAATTTCATAAATAAAACATAATTAAAACAATTAATTAGATTAATTATTATGATAATTAAATTTTAATTAATTAAGAAAAATTGTCAAAACAAAAAATAAAATTATTTGAAATAAATGTTATACTCATTTTATCTTAAAATAATTTTAGAGAAATCAAAATTTTTAAATGAATAATTTAAAATGTAATTAGGTACCCATTTTCACTCCAAAATTATTTATTTAACCTTAAAAGATATATATATATATATATATATATATATATATATATATATATATATATATATATATATATAAAATAATAAATTGACAAAATATTTGTCATTTTATTTTTATTTTTTTTATTTAAAATATTAAAATTAAAACCAAATGTGAAAGAAAAATCAATTTAAAAAAAAAATCCTTAAGAATAATTAAAAAAAATAAACTGCAATCGAGTGTAACCGAAATTAGGGAATAAAGCTACAACCATGACCACGCTTATTGGTGCAACGCTAGATTTTCATCCAATGCTCCATTCGCGCCCGCGTAGCCACTGATGCTCGTTAGTCGAAACGCAATGGAACATCCCGAAATGCAACAATGCTTGACAGACCGCTGACTAAACGCCCTTCAATCGCCAAATGCGCAAAAAAATAGTGTCATTTTAACTACCACCGTCGTCTTCATCGTGACACCGAGAGGTAAGGATGATGTCTCATCCTTTGATTTCCCAAAGTTGGAATATAGCCGATAGTCAACCGATCCATAAGTTGAAATGATCACCCTACTTAGGTGATCATTTATGTTACATCAATAGGGTTGATTCATTCCTATTTCAACAAGTTGGTTAAAGAACAACTAAAATGATATTTATGACTTTTGGCTGATTCGATCCACTTGAAGCCTCAACTAACTCAGGAAGACTATAAATAGTCTCCCTTAACACTTCTAAAGGTAAAAGAAATAGCATCTCAAGCCCTGAATCAAAAGAAATAAAAAATCCGCCACTAAGCTCAAAATTTCGGATTTTTTCGAGTTTCCTTGGTAAGCTTTCAAACATACTTTAATTCATACATCAAGTTTGAAATTGGAATTTTAATATTTCTGTTGTCATAAGCTTGTATGATATCTGGTTTTTGATGATTGAAAATCGATCTTTTGATCATTTGTGAGCTTTCTATTGGGTCAAATTATTTTGACTAAGTGTCAAAGTAGTTTGACTATTGGAATTTTGATGATAAATGTATATAAAACTCAATCTAAGTCGTCTAATTGTTTTGGTGCAGGTGTATCGAAAACAAGTTATATTAGACTAACTCTTAATGAGGTTCATTAGACTGATTGGTCATTAGATGCATTGAGTTATACGGAGTTAGACGTAATTAGACGTGCAGTCTAATAGATGCAGTTAGATGTGCAGTCTAACAGACGCAGTTAGACGTGCAGTCTAACAGACGCAGTTAGACGTGCAGTCTAACAGATACGTAGTTAGACGTGCAGTCTAACAGAGACGCAGTTAGGCGTGCAGTCTAACAGACGCAGTTAGACGTGCAGTCTAAAAGATGAGAGTTAAACATGCAGTCTAACTCCTTTAGATTAATCTGAAGGGATGTAGAGTTAGACGTGCAGTCTAACTAATGGAAGTTAGACGTGCAGTCTAACTCCTTCAGATTAGTCTGAAGGGAATTTTAATTAGACGTGTCATCTAATCCCGTTAGACCAGGTGGTCTAATGGATCCTACTATTAGACGTGGGCGTCTATTTTCATTAGACGAGGTCGTCTAAGTGAAATGCATCTAATGCCAAGCTTAAAGTAGCTGCTTGAAGCTAGCACACGTCTACCCACGATCAACTAGCTGTACGCTACTCATGTTCTACTTTCTAATAAAGATTAGTACGACAGCCAGCTGCAACCAATTAATTAATGCCACGAAAGCAAATATTCTTCCCACTACTGGTTTTTACATGAATAATCTTGAAGAATATTTGGCGCACTACCAGATTGGTACGGCCACGATCCTAGTGCTCAGAGTCTGCTGTGTCTATGGAGGCGTTCCAATGGAAACTCGCCACGTGTCATTATAGAAGATTCGACCGTTGATACTTACTTCTTATTTAAAGATCTTCAAGGACAACGGAAGAACTGCCAGAAGATATTTGCTGAACATTGAGAATCATACGCGAATATTTAAACTATTATTTTGAGAGAACTACTTTCTTGTTTTACTGTGCGTTTATCAAGAGAGAGTTGAAATCAAAGCGTTGTTTTAGTTGAGTGATATTCTTCATCATATTATAAGTTGAACAGAGTCTGTTCTGTTCAATAGTGAGTTAATCGTGCAACTGTATTTGATTCAACGTAACTTTTAGTGAATCCTTCCTATGGTTGGAAGAAGGGGTGACGTAGGAGAATTTGCTCCGAACATCCATAAACAAACTGCTGTGTCTTTTTCATTCTGTCATCTTCTCATTCTTAGTTCTTAGCTTCAAACCTAAGCAAAAATTTGCACACATGAATCGTTCAAGAGTTTGCAAAGGTTTGTGTAGAATAGAAAGTTATTTAAATCCTTAACAGGATTTCTATCAAATCGTTTATCCGAAGTCGTCATCAATAGCTAGACCCCATCTCTATTAATTACGATGATCCTATCAATTGGTATCAGAGTCCTGTTTCTATTCTCAAGCCTCTACCAAGAATCTTGACCATAACCAAAGATGTCAGTGCTACCGCAATCCCCACATTCTTTAGAGAAAATTATATCGTGTGGAAGAAGAGAGTTCGTGCTCATCTCTATTCTCTTCATGACGACATGTGGAGTGTTATCACAGATGGTCCTATCAAGATCGATAATGAGAAATCTGAATGGACCAGTAAAGACAAGAGGAATAACAACCTCAACAATATGGTCTTAGATGTTATGTACAGATCTCTCGATGATAGCATGTTCAACTACATCATCGAGTGTGATACTGCTAAAGAGGTATGGGACAGACTCACCCAACTGTGTGAGGGCAATGAGAAAACCAAGGAAAACAAGATCATGGTTGCCACTCAACAGTTTGATAGTTTTCAAAATGCGTCCCAGAGAAACAATGAACGAGTTCGACACTAGATTCAGCCAGATTGTCTCTTCTTTATCTATCCTTGGCAAGACATATAGCAACATGGAGCTTGCTATTAAGGTCATGCGCGCTCTTCCGAGGGAATGAGACATAAAAATGATGGCAATGAGGGAATTCAAAGACCTCAACAAGATCTCTCTTCGACTTGTTCGCTGATCTCAAGGACTACGAGTTCGAGCTGAACTGTAGGATTGAAGAAGATCAATCCACATCCATTATCATTGTCAAAGCGTTGGTGACTGCTGAAGAGCCACCAGTCGCTACTGATGTGAAGACGGCGGCTCAGCAACTAAGTAGCGTGAAGACATGTCTCTCTTCGTGAAGAAGTTTGGCGACTTCATGAAGAAGAGCAACTCTAACTCAATCTCTTCAAATTCTAATGATAATAAGAAATCCAAATCTAATGTTAAATGTTATAACTGTGGCATTACAGGTCATTACCAATCGGAATGCTGGAAGCCTAAGCGTGAAGATAAGAAGGATGAAGAAAAAGAGCTGAAGGCTCTTATGGAAGAAGACGAGAAGAACAGACGAAACCACCGTGATTCTTACTTCTCATCTAGTGATAGTGATGAAGAAGAAGTGGCTTGCTTCATGGCAAGAGAAGAAGAAGAGACTCAGGAAACTAATGTATTTGACTTTTCTTCTGAAAAGTTTTCAAGGGAACAACTGGTAGCTGCACTAGATGACATGGTCATAGAGTACAGAAAGCTAGAAGAATCCCTAAATGAAACAAAATCATCACCCAAAGAGTCTCAACTAGTTTTTCCTCAAATTTCTGAATTAAATGTTTTTGAAAAGAAAGTTGCAGAGATCTCATCTGATAATGAGATGCTCAAGGAACAGATTCAAACTCTTTCTGCTGAAAACAAATGGTTAAACTATGTTGTAAGTGCTTGAACAAGGTCTGGAGAAGCTGTCAAACATCAGATTAGTCTATTGAAACCTGCTTGATCTAGATCCGGTTTAGGATTTAATGGCGATGACCCAAACCGGTCTTGAAAAAGTTAAACTCATCAAATAACAAGTTTAAGCCAATAAGCTTTGTTAAATGGAGTTTAACTAATATTGAATCTGACCCCATTCATGAAGAAGTAACTTTTAAGAATGAAATAATTTATGTTCCGCCGACTGTCAGCTGGCTGAAAAATAAGTTAGAAGCAGCCAGCAAGTCTGGCAATCTAAAACCTGACTTTAAGTCAAGGAGTTTTAAAAGAAAGTTTTCTTCAAAAGTTAAGGGATCAGTGGCTAGCAGGAAGGCGTCTGCTAAGTCAAAATCATACGCATTAATCACAACACAAAATGGGAAATCCATTAGAATATCTCAAATATGGATTTCTAAGGGACTAATTGATCGAGGACCAAATTGAATGTGGGTACCAAAGTTTGTAAATAGTTTCTTGTGTAGGTGATGCAGGAGGGTTGTAGGAAGGAAGCATGGAGAATACTCTTTTGAGTATACATCTTAGAGGATCAACAATGGCATTTGCCATTCTAAAGGATTAAGTGTATTTATGTGTTAAAAATATTTTTGGTCCTAAAGATCTCAAAATATTTGTTTATTCATTTTGTACATGCACAAAATTAGAAGGGAAAAAATTATTTTGAAAATAAAGATACACTCAGACGAAAGGCCTTAATCAGTCTATTAGACGAGGTCGTCTAAAGGAAAAAGCGTGTACTTAGACGTATTTTTGCTCACACTTTATGCATCTAAGTCTGTGTGTCTTGGTTAATAATCTGCACGGTTAGACGTACACGTCAAATAGACGTTAGACGTTTTTACGTTAAGAGCAAGTGGATGCTCACGTCTAACCAAACACACGTCTAATACGTGTTGTTCATGCGTAATTAGACGTCAACGTCTAATAGACGTTAGACGTTTTTAAGACACGTGATTAGACGTTTGCGTCTAATAGACCCATGCGTCTAATAGACGTTTTGATTTCATAGATGGGTGCAGTAAGAAAAATGTCTAACTACGTGTGTATTAGACCGATCAAGGACAGCTGTCCCACGTGAGGAGATATCTAATTTTCCCGCTCAAACATAAATACAGTCATCTCCGAATAACATAAGGACACATGTCTTTCAAAGTTAATAGAGGATTACTAATATACTCTCAATATAATGATGACTCTTTGGAAAGGACATCTAATATTAATTGATGGAACATACCCCTAGGAAATATGACGGTTATTTCATACGACTCTTGAGAGTCTATATAAGGAAAATTTTGCATGAGATTGAAATTTTTTATCACTCAAGCTTTTTAAGAACCCTAGATTTCTTTGATCTTCTCTCTCAAAAATCTTTGTTCTCTATGTGTCTATTAGTATTCCTTTGAAAATGGGAAACAAGAGAATCACGCTTGGTCATTGTACTCTACAAGTTGATTTTCCTTCCGTCTACACGTTCGATCAGCAAGATGTGGTCGAAATGTTCAGATCCCTTGAATATTCCGGTCTGGAAAAGTATCTTGGAGGGTCGTTCATCTTTCATGAAAAAGAAGTAAGGGAGTTTTTCAAATCAGCAACGATGTTGGGCGAATCTATTGTAGCAACCATGAATGGTACCGAAATCTCCTTCAACGAAGCATCCTACGCGGAGTTCTTTGAACTTCCATCGGAGGGGCATACTTTCAACTTGCATTTACCATCGGAGGTCACGGAAGAAATGAAGAAGGTTTCTTCAGCCAACGGATCGACGATTTGACTGAACGGAAGTAAGAAGGCTCTCAAACCACAATTTATTTTGTTAAATGACGTTGTGGCTAAAGCTCTTCAAGGGAAAGCGGGGTCTTTCCATTTATACAGTCAAGATCGATTTGACTACATGTCCGCCATCTCAAAAGGGATTCAGGTCAACTGGGCCTCAACGTTGTACCAGAATCTCTGTTTTGCAATCAATCAGGAGAACAAGGAGAGCATAAACTTTGATGCTCAACTAAGTCGTTTATTGGAGCATTTGGAGGTCCCGATGGAGGATTCAGAACCGATCAACTCGACAAGGGTGTACACTGTTTTCACAGTTGCTAACACCCTTGTCAGAATGAAGAACAATAAAGAGTCGCTCTCGAGAGCAGCAAGCCAATAGATAGGAGGAATGTCTATTACCCGGTCCAAACATCCAGCAGCTTATGTTCTGTCTACAGGAACTAAACGATCCAAAACTGTCAACGAATATGAGGCTAGTTCTACCATCCTTAAGAGTTCTTCAAAGAAGGACTCTAGAATAGTCGATTCCAGAGTCAGGCAATGTCTAGTCGAACTTGCAACCATCCCCATGTCTCCCCTGTCTCCAGTTGCGAGTCAGTTGCGAAAGCCATCCAAGTCCTCTATTTCGAGAGGAGAAAAATCAAAGGCACCCCGCGGGTCTAAATCGGTGAAAGCGTCATCGAAGGTAACCCCTCACCAATCTCAAGCCTAAGTGCCTAAATTTGATGTTCCTGTAATAGAACAAGATAAATCTGATTTTATTCATGTTGAGGAATCTGTTGTCGGGCCAACTGTTGAGCCAAACACTGAAAATTTTCCAAACACTGAAAATTTTGACAGGGTTCCGTCTACCTTCCGTCAATCAAATCTTGTAGACACTGGTGCTACAGAACGTGCTGAACCAGAGCAAGGTGCAGTTCTTACCCTTTCTTCTAGAAGTGAATTTGAGAATATCATCTCTATGTTAATCGAATTGCCTCACGTTCCAAATCCTATCCCAACGTAGTCTTTGGAGACTGGTAAGTTTGTTCTAGCCGAACCCACGCCAGGACTCTTCGTCAAACCTCTATCTGCCCACGAAATAATGCGTTCCACAAGACAATCTGCTGAAATCATTTTTGGGAAACCAAGGCCTATTCCAAATCCTATCGAAGTGATTGGAAAAGGGAAGGATGTTATCGTTGATCATGATGAGGAAGTTTCTAGGCAACGTGTATTGTTGACCTTATGATGAATCAGGCCAAGGCAGCTACTGCTGAAAAGATAGAGATCTTCAATACTTTGGTTCTGAATAGAATGTCTATCAAGGGTAGTGGAATCAACAGTCAATGGTTAAAACTCGTCAAAAATGAGAAGAGAGTCTTGAAATGGGCCAAGACTTCGGAGGTGTATGAAGCTCTTAAGAGAAAATAGCTAGTTGAAGCAAATCTGAGAGGAAGAGCTCTATTTCCGATTCTGCAGGCCAGAAGAGCCAATTTCAACCATCTAGAGAAGAGTACTAAAGCTGAAGAGAAAGCCTTGAAAAGGTTGGACGAGATTATGGAGGATTACATTTCGGTTGTTACCCGTCATGTTCATGGAGCGAATTGCTCAGGAGCTAGTCCTTTTGAAAGCTCTTCAGATGAAAATGAGATCATGGACCTGTCAGATGACTGCAATATTGATGAGGATGAGAAAGCTGCTGCTCTTCTAATTGAAATGGGAAGTTTTTTAGTATAAGAAAAACGTCTAATGGCTTAACATGTAATGGAGAAAGTTGTGGAACCTATTCAAACTAATCCGTCTATCGAAGAATAAAATGTTCAAGAGCCTGTTCAAGATCTTGTTGCTCAAGAAAAGGAAGTGGTTGAAGAGCCTGTTCAAGCTCTTATTTTCCGTGAAGAAGAAGTGGTGGAATCCCTTTTCATTAGAGCAGTGGCTTCTCAAGAAAAGGAGGATGACGTCGTTCAGCCTAATATAGCTCACTTTGAGGGAGAACCCTCAAGAGACGAAGAATCGGAGAAGAGTTCCTCATCTAAGGAGGAACAAGTTAAAGATAGATCTTCAAAGCCTCTACCATTTCCTAGTATCACTATTGAAAATATTCATGAAAATATTCTAAACCCATTTCATGATTCATGAAAACTTTTCGATATAGTTCACAAGGTTTGGAAGAAGAAGAAAAATCTGAAAGTGACTCAGAGAAGGAAGAACCCAAGCAGTCCATGCAAGTTCATACCCAAATCAGTCCTATTTAGACAGTTCAAGCAGATTCGCAAGAAATATCATCCAATGAAGGATCTTCGGCTGAAGGTACAAAGCTCATGAAGTCCATGACTTCTTTGATGACAACTCTTTAGAAGAATGTGGCAGAAATGGGATTTAATATGGTGAAAATTATTAAGACCCAGAAAGAGGACAAGAAGGAATTCGCTGGTCTTCTTAAAACCCACAAAGAAATGGAGCAAACGCTGAAGAAGAACACGTATGAAGTTCATTTGGTCAACAAGACACATTCCAAATTTGAAAAGAACCTCTTCAAGCGACAATCCGAGTTGCTTGACATTGAAAGAGCAATCAATGTTGATCTTCAACGTGAGGTTATGGATGGAATAGGCTTGATTCGAGATCAGATGATTGAGCTTCAAGGCATCACGGGAAGAGCAGCTTCTTGAAAGTTGAGTATGCCTTACTCAGCGACATCATCTCCAAATCCCTCCTTGCAAAAGACTCCTCTTACATTTATTGTACAAAAGTCTTTGAGATGATGGTGGCCATAACAAGAGGTTTAGCCATCAAATGGACGAAAGAGGTATTGGTATCTGATAATGGTATTATTGGTTATGAACTTGGTTTCTAAGTATTGAAGTTTGGAAAGTGTTTGTGTAAGATGGATGAACAAGTTTAACTCTTTATTTTATATGATGGGTGTTTAATTTGTTATCTATGCAATGTTTTAACATAATCATCAAAAAGGGGGAAATTGTTGGGTCAAATTATTTTGACTAAGTGTCAAAGTAGTTTGACTATTGGAATTTTGATGATGAATGTATATAAAACTCAATCTAAGCCGTCTAATTGTTTTTGGTGCACGTGTATCGAAAATAGGTTATATTAAACTAAGTCTTAATGAGGTTTATTAGACTGATTGGGCATTAGATGTATTGAGTTATACGGATTTAATGTAGTTAGACGTGTAGTCTAACAAACGTAACTAGACGTGCAGTCTAACAGACAGAGTTAGACATGTAATCTAACAGATGGAGTTAGACGTGAAGTCTAACAAACGGAGTTAGACATGCAGTCTAACGGAGACGGAGTTCGATGTGCAGTCTAATGGAGACGGAGTTCGACGTGCAGTTTAATGGAGTCGGAGTTCGACGTACAGTCTAACGGAGACGGAGTTCGACGTGCCGTCTAATGGAGACGGAGTTCGATGTGCAGTCTAACGGATATGTAGTTAGACGTGCAGTATAACAGACGCAGTTAGACGTGCAGTCTAACAGACGCAGTTAGACGTGCATTCTAATAGACGCAGTTAGACGTGCAGTCTAAAAGACGCATTTAGACGTGCAGTCTAACAGACGTAGTTAGACGTGCAGTCTAACAGATGAGACTTAGACGTGCAGTTTAACTCCTTTAGATTGGTCTGAAGGGATGTAGAGTTAGACGGCATTCTAACTAATGGAAGTTAGACGTACATTCTAACTCCTTCAGATTAGTCTAAAGGGAATTATAATTAAATGTGTCGTCTAATCTCGTTAGATCAGGTGGTCTAATAGATCTTGCTATTAGACGTGGGCGTCTAATTTCATTAAACGAGGTCGTCTAAGTGAAATACGTCTAATGCCAAGTTTAAAGAAGTTGCTTGAAGCTAGAACACGCCTACCCACGATCAACTAGTTGTACGCTACTCCTGCTCCACTTTCCACTGAAGATTAGTACGACAGCTAGCTGCAACCAATTGATTAATTCCACGTAAGCAAATATTCTTCCCAGTACTTGGTTTTGCAGGAATAACCTTGAAGAAATTTGGCGCACTACCAGATTGGTACGACCACGATCCTGGTGCTTAGAGTCTGTTGTGTACTATGGAGGCGTTCCAATGGAATCTCGCCACGTGTCATTATGGAAGATGCAACCGTTGGTACCTGCTTCTTATTTATAGATCCTCAAGGACAACGGAAGAACTACCAGAAGATAATTTGCTAAACATTGAGAATCATACGCGAATATTCAAACTGTTATTTTGAGAGAACTGCTTTCTTGTTTTACTGTGCGTTTATCAAGAGAGAGTTAGAATCAAAGCATTGTTTTAGCTGAGTGATATTCTTTATCATATTGTAAGTTGAACAGAGTCTATTCTTTTCAACAGTGAGCTAATCGTACAACTGTATTTGATTCAACGTAGCTTATAGTGAATCCTTCATGTGGTTGTAAGAATGGGTGACGTAGGAGAGTTTGCTCCAAACATCCATAAACAAACTGATGTGTCTTTTTCATTCTGTCATCTTCTCATTTTTTGTTCTTAGTCTCAAACCTAAGCAAACATTTCCGCACTTGAATCGTTCAAGAGTTTGCAAGGGTTTGTGCAAAATAGAATGTGATTTAAATCCTTAACAGGATTTCTATCAAATTGTTTATCCGAACTCGTCATCAATAGCCAGACCCCCGTCTCTATTGATTACGTTGATCCTATCACTTTCTGTTAAAACTAGAACCGATCAATTGTTTTTAAAAAGAAAACCCAAATTTATTTTTTAAAAATTAATAAAACGGGTTTGATGTTCTTGGGTTAATCCTTGAGGATCATAGCATAGAAAGCTTCCCAACATGATTGTAATAATGTTGGACAACTATTTGGATCATGTTTGATCCATCCGAATCATGTTTGATTGAAATTAAAATTTTCAAAATAATTGAAAATTTTGAGTTCTTGATTTGGTCCAAACAATCAGCTAGTGTTCTTGTTTTGGTATCAATCAAGTATATGAGATATGAGGAAGTTATTGGCTATCTCATTTCACATCAAAACAACTTTAAAAATGATTTTTGGCTAGAAACTATTTTTAAACAAATTAATTATCATCCAGGTAAATTGATACATTATGATGATGATCAAAATGTTTTTGGGAGCTTTATGAAGCTACCTAGACCCATGAATCGAAGAATCGAAGTCTCCATCAAAATTACAAAACCTGCAATTTTGATGTTCTTGAGGATCGAGAAATCCGACCGAGGATCTTCAATCCCGAATTGAGAGGTGCGACCAAGAAATTTAACTTAGGACCAATAGGTCCGACCAAGGCTTGTTAGTTAGGACCGAGAGGACCGAACGATGTTCTTCAGATAAGACCGAGGACCTCGACCGAGAATTGCCAAACCTATGACTGATGAAAATAACTTAGAGTTAACCAAGGACTAGTGATTTTTTACACTCGACCAATAATCTCAACCAAGGATCGAGAGTTCTTAGCACCTCGACTGATGGTTCTGATTGAGGGTCCCAGAACTTGACCAATGAAAACGAACCCAAGGTCTAAGACATCGGTCTTAAGGCCTGTTTGGTTCCCTTTTAAAAATACGAAAATTAATTTTGGAGTTTTGGAACCTCAAACCATTTTCTAAAAATCCTGAAAATTAAAAAAATGTTTTCAAAATATTTTGGGGATGTTTCCACAAAAAGTATTTTGAGAAAGACTTATTTGTGATTTATGTTTAAACCCTAATTCTTTTAAAATGACGAATATTCTTCAAGTACTTTCCTCCCTAAGTTATCAAAAGAAACTAGTACTAACATTTAAATAATTGTTTTTACAATTCTTTAAATAGCGCACAAACCTTATGCATGCTTATGACCAGAAGAATAATCGGAAAAAAATGATAAATAGAGACCATTTTTTATACAGGAATGAATGATGAAGCATGGAATCCCTTTCCCGAGTTTCATCAAACTATGAAATAAAAGAAACTCTAGCCAATATGTTTGTATACGTATAACGTTTTATTCCTAATCAAAATCAATTGGCAACTCTGTTTCAAAATAAATAATCTTCTAAATTAATTATGTTTAAATTTAAATAACTGATTTCTAAAAATAAAATTATAATTTTATTATCGCAAATTCTCGAATTATTTAAAATTGATCCACAAATTAATTATTTTTAATTAATTTCAAAAGCTTCCAGAAATCATTTAAAAATCTTTTAAATAATCTTTTATTTTTAAATAAAAATTCCCGACACACAAACCGAGGTTGATATTTCTCGAATCATGAACATTTCATAAAAACCGAAATAAAGGGTTTTTTTGGAGTTACATATTTCTAGCGACTCTAATGGGGATTAAATATTTAACTCGAAAATATATACTTGCCTTTTGAAATATTTGTATCACGTTTGCAACTTAATAGGCTTGTTTTGAAAGGTACAACACCTAAGAAACGCATAGGTTTTACCCTATTAAATTCATTTACATGTAAATGGTACATCACCCTCATCTTGCTTTCAAGAAGTACATGACTGGGATCGGTACTTCTACACCTATGTGTAAAAAAAATTAGTGAGAATTACAACTTGTTTCAAAACGAGTGATGTTACGAGAGGAAAAACTAGAATGTACAGGATCGACCCTACACTTTGGCGACGAGCCGTCCGATAAGACGTAGGCATTTTGGAGGTGAGGGGCAATTCCTAATTGAGTTGATATACCTAGGTTTATGGCTAGGGTTTTAACCCCTCTATAATCAGATAATGATAATCTCTTATGATTCTCCTTAGAATAAAAAGCCTAGATACTATCACCAAGTCAGTTGTTTGTCGTGCTCAGACAACCAAAACCTCGTCACTATAATCCTTACGTGACTATTATATATGTACTATGTGTATGCATGTATAGTCTAGGTGACCATCTTAATCATGTTTCATTCTGTTCAAAACAAATGCATTTTTGTAAGTGTTTTGAATTTCTAATCACAAATGATGTTATTCGATTCGCATTAGGTTTCACAATATTAGATATTTGTGCAATTATAAGCATTACTACAATTTGGCAATAACGAAGAATTATTGCAAATAGTATTGCACTCTCAAACAAAGAATTTCTATCAAAGAGTTGAAAATTATTAAAAAAATGTCAATTCATATGTAATAGGTTTCGTAACACAAGAAATTTACTTAATTGCAAATATTACTACAATGTGTCGATGAAGAAGAATTATTGTAAATAGTATTGCACTCTCAAATAGGGGGTTTCTACCTTATAGTTGAAAATTGTTTACAAAAAATTTCATTCGATACGAAATAAATTTCGCAACAATAGACATTTGCGCAATAACAAATATTAGTGCAATATGGTGATAAAGAAGAGTTATTGCAAATATTGTACTCTCAAATATGGGATTTTTACCTAAGAGTTAGAAAAATATTTATGAAAAATGACAATCGATCCATAATAGATTTTGCAATAATAGACATTTATGCAATTACAAACATTACTGCAATTTGACGGTGAAGATGAATTATTGCAAAAAGTAATGCACTTTCATATAGGGGATTTCTACCTAAAAGTTGAAAAGTATTTACCATAAAAGTCATCCGATCCTCAACTTTATTCACAAAAACTTCTATAGAAAATGGCTAAAACTATTGCAATGTGACGATGAATGTGTTTTAATACAATATTGGCTACACACTCAACATTAACCAAAATGCAATATTTTTTTTTTTGTTAATAAACAATAATTTAATATAACAAAACCTTGAACCAAAAACATAAATATTATAAAATGATAACCAAATTATGTTACAAAAATAAGATTAAGTTTGATTTCTAGAATTGATAAAATAAACAAGAACTATTTGATTGAGTTTGAAGAGAAAAATTGAAATAATATTATTGATTGAACAAGTAATATTTACAATAGTTTATCTATTTATATTAGTAATAGAAAAGATAACTAATTTGAGAAAACTTAGGAATTAGTTATTATATTTAGCCTAATTAATAGAAGATAAATAAATAATTTCTCTTATCTATTCAATACTTTATCATCCTTTTCAAGCAAAAATGTGATGTACAAACTGTGAGCTTGCTACGTAAAAGAGCAAATGGATAAGAAGAAAGACCTTTGGTGAAGATATCAACCACTTGATCTTCAGTAGGAATATATTGGATGAGTAGTTTTTTACGAGCATCTTTTTCTCGAACAAAGTGAAAATCGATTTCAATATATTTTGTGCGGGCATGAAATACTGGGTTTGCTGATAAGAATATAGCACCAATATTATCACACCATAGAATTGGGGAAAAAGAAAGTGAAACTAGAAGTTCACTAAATAGAGATTGAATCCAACAAAGATCAACAATTGTATATGCAAGAGCACGGTATTCAGATTCAGTATTAGTGTGAGCAACTACTTGTTGTTTCTTAAAATTCCAAGAAATGAGGTTGTCACCTAGAAAAATACAAAATCTAGTTGTTGAACGACGATCATCAAGACATCATGCCTAGTTAGCATCAGAGTAGGCAGCAAGAGTGAATTGAGAATTTGGACAACAAAAGATCCCATAACGAGGAGTATGACAAAGATATCGAAGAATACGTTTAACCGCTCCCCAATAAGAAGATATGAGAGTTTGCATGAATTGACAAACTCGATTGACAACAAAGGCTAACTCATGACAAGTTAGTGTAAGATATTGTAGAGCCCCTACTATACCCCGATAGAGAAACAGATCAGATAAAGAATCACCATCATGTTTGGAAAGAGTTGAGCCAGCAGAGACGGGAGTGTGTAATGGCTTTTCTTGAAACATATCATCCCGAGTGAGAATATTGTCAATATACTTGGATTGAGAAAGAAATAATCCATCTTTGGTGCTAGTCGCTTCCATTCCAAGAAAGTAATGTAATTGATATAAATTTTTAACAGGGAATAATTTATTTAATTAAAATATAATATTTATTAGAAATGATTTAGAGTTTCTTGTGAGAATAATATCGTCCACATATACTAAAAAGTATGTGGTTATTTGAGGTGCATGATAAGTGAATAGAGTCGTATTAGATTTCGATTCTATGAAATCAAGAGATAGTAGAGAAGTCCGGAGATTAGCATACCAAGCACGAGAAGACTATTAAAGACCATATATTGCTTTATGAAGTTTGCATATATGATTAAGAAAATCTGGATGGACAAAACCGGGTGGTTGTGCCATGTAAACTTCTTCTTATAGACACCCATGAAGAAATGAATTACTAATATCAAGTTGATGAATGAACTATTGATAAGATATTGACAAATAAAAGAATAAGACGAATAGTAGTGGGTTTTGCCATAGGATTGAATGTCTCTTCATAATCAATACCTTGTTGTTGATGAAATCCTTTAGCCACAAGACATACTTTATGTCGATCAATAGACCCGTCAACTTTATGCTTGAGTTTGAAAACCTATTTATATCCAACAAGATTATGAGATGGTGTACGGAGAATAAGAGACCACATTTTATTATGAATAAGAGCATTATATTCATTTGTCATGGAAAAACGCCATTACGGATCCTTATTAGCTTTGGTAAAACATGTAAGTGTAGTAGCGGAAGAAGTAACAGTGAGAGCTGATGAGGACATAGATCATTCTTTATTGCGTGTGATCATCTGATGAGTAGAATATTTAGGTGCATTAACTTTTGTGATAATTGGTTGTGTTGAAGGAACGATAATAGTAGTAGAAGAAGATGATATAATGTTTGGTGATGTTGTGGAGGTTGAAGAGGGTGATGGTGTAGACAATGAGTGATATGATATAATATAGGTGGTATTGATGAATTAAGTATATTTGTTGAAAGAGATGTCTCATTATATTCTTGCGGTTTAGACAAGTGCACAAGGTCCTTATTTTTGAAAGAAAAAGTGAGTTCGTCAAAAGTGACATGTCGAGAGATAAATATTCGTCCAATCAGAATGTGAAGACACTTATAACCTTTGTGAGATGAGCTGTAACCAAGGAAACTGCATTCAGTAGTATGAAAATCGAGTTTGTATTGATTGTACGGTCGTGTGAGTGGATATTAAGAACACCCAAATGTCTTAAAAAATTATCGTTAGGAGAAGAATTAAATATAGTCTCGAATGATGAGCGTTGATGTAATGTCGGAGTAGGAAGACAATTGATAAGATATGTAGTTGTTTCAAAAACTTCACTCAAATAATGTAGTGGCATAGATGCATGAGCCATTGAAGTGAGACCAGTTTTCGTAATATGACGAATTTTTCGTTCAGCAATACTATTTTTCTCACTAGTATGTGGGCAAGATAAACGATATAAAATACCATGATTATCCGTTAATGATTTGAAATTTCTATATTCTCCTCCCCAATCAGTTAGCATTATTTTGATTTTACAACTAAATAAATTTTCAACAAGTCGAAGAAAGTTGATAAACGTATTCAAAACATTCGACTTTTTCTTTAGCTGATATATCAATGTGTGTTTGCTAAAATCATCCAAAAAATGTACAAAATAACGATAACTAGTAGACGAAAATTCAGGAAAAAGTCCCCAAACATTCTAATGAATTAGGTCTAAAGGAGCCATACATGTAGATTTTGAAGCCGAAAAATATAGTTTTTGTGCTTTCCCATATTGACATGATCCACAAAAGGAAATAATATTACTACCTGAAACTAGTAATTTAAAGTATGATATAACTAAATATGTAGTAGCATTAGAAGGATGTTCAAGTCGTGAATGCCAAATTTGAGTCGGAGATTGAATACTAAAAAACACTTGTTTATTAGAACATGTTGAAAACGAACTTTTAATAGGTTCAATGCAATAAAGTCCGTCCTTGAGTAATTCCTTAAGAAGCACTATCTTCGTATCTCGGTCTTTAATAAGATAAACATTCGTGTGGAATTCAAAAAATATGTTATTATTTGATGAAAATCTCGTGACACTCATCAAATTTTTAGTAATATCCAGAACGTGTAAAATATTACGTAAATATAAAGATTTTTGTTGATTTAAAATTTTAGTGGTACCAATATTATAAATATTCAAAGGCGTAACGTTTCCGACTTTAATAATTTGAGTACCTGTATAAGGAGCATGTACATGTAGATTATTAAGATCGGAAGTAATATGATCGGTAGCACCTGAATCTAGACATCCAATGGGATCTACAATAGTAGACAATGTAATAAACATTGTCGAAGGATTTGTAAAAGGATTAAAACGAGGGAACTCAAGAGAACTTTGTCCTTGTACATTACATATTTGACAAGATGGATTATAAAAACAACTTTCAGAGCGATGATCAATTTTATGACAAAATTACATTGCGGATGATTATTGTCTCGGTTCTTTCTTTGGTTCTTTCTCCCTCTTTGCCCATAAATATAAGTAACATTTGTCGAAACGTTTAAGGGAGAAATATTTTCATAATGATATTTTCTTTTCTTGAATACGAGTCGTTGTTCATGATTTAGAAGGATGTCTATCATCTCATTAAACGATAGATCTTGTCCAAAAACTAGAGCACATATCATCGACTCGAACTCGTCACCAAGCCCGTTGAGTAGAGTTGGTTGCAGATCTTGATCAGAAACATATTTTCCGACAGCGATAAGTACATCTGACATTTTTTGATATGTTGAATGAAGTTAAGAAGAGAGTCATTACTTTTGTGTGTATTTAGGAGTTCACTCTGTAACTGAAATAACCGACTTTTTGATTGAGAAACATAGATTTTCTCTAGGATTTCCCAAAGTTCTTGCGTCAAAGATGATTTTGAGAGTTGTTGACGAATCTTGTCGATCAATGTTGAAAAGAGCCATGAAAGTTTCCTTTGATCTTGGATACGCCATTATTTAAATTTTGGATTCTTGATTTAAATTGTATTATTTTGATCATCTGTTTCTTAGAGATTCAAGATTTTCAAGATTTTCTTCTACTATATCCATAAAATCATAACATATCATGATTGGAGTAACTTGTAATTTTCAATAGATATAGTTATGTTTATCAAGCTTTATATTTCCAAGTATTATTGGTAGAACTGAGAAGTGATATTCTTCTTTCATTGAAATCGTTTTGGGGAAATTTTTCCTTATAAGCTCCGATACCAATATTGATTTCTAGAATTGATAAAAAAAAATTATTTGATTAAGTTATTTAAGAGAAAAATTGAAATAATATTATTGATTAAATGAGTAAGTTTTACAATAGTTTATTTATTTATAATAGTAATTGAAAAGATAACTAATTTGAGAAAATTTAGGAATTAATTATTATCTTTAGTCTAATTAATTAATATGAGATAAATAAATAATTTCTTTTATTTAATTAATACTTCATCATATTACACTAAAATATTTGTTAAAAATGAAAGATAAAGAGATTAAAGAAAGTATAAAAGAAAAATAAATGGGAAAATGAATAAATGGTGTAAGGGAGACTAAATATTACTGTGGTAGACCGAAATGATGTTGAAACGGGAAAGAATGAATTTAATAAACAAATCAACTAATTTTGTGTTAAGGTGAATTAATATTTGAAAAACAACTAATTAATTACGAAATTATATAGTTTTATGTAAAACATGTTGTGAATAGATTGCAAATATTTCGAACAATATTTTAAATACTACTAAATATGATTCTAATTTAATTTGTAATAATATTTTATTATAGAATTTCAAACTAGTTGAGAAAAGATTATTCATTCATGTTAATGCAATATATATTACAAATTTATTTATCAAAATTATCACAATTACTTCATATATATTATGTGTTACAATAAATAATGGAAATATAGGTCGTTACTAAATAATTTGCAAACATCCACATTATAAAATTTTAGTGATATTATTAGCACTGTTTTTTTATTTATGTGTTAATGTATTTATAAAACTTTAAAAAAATATATTACATTTTTCAGCTTTGATTTTGCATTTTGCAATATATAATTTCTAGATTTTATTTTAGGATAAAAATTATTTTGGTTGAAATTTTAGTTAGAATTATTACAATATTTATAATTTGAATTGCAGTTATTAAAAATTGCATTAAAACATGTATAGTTACTATATTGCAAATCAGATATTTTTTATATATATATTTTTTTGTTTGTTTTTGTAGGTGCGTGACTTTTGGAGTTTGTTTGATTTTGAATTGGGATGTTATTATTGGATTTCTTTTAAGAAAAATAATTGTGAGATAAAATAGTTTAATTTAATTTGTAGTTGATTGAAATATTATAATATAATTTTGTATTTATAATATAAAGTACATATATTTTTATATTTTTGTTCAAAAATTAATCAATCTAACTCTAAGTGTCAATCATCACTATACTATTATTCAGCTAAAAAATCACAAGACTAAATAGAATATTACAAAAGCGAAAACAAATGTCAAAATTCAGGCCAATAATGATTTGAACAATCATTAAAACTCTGAAATAGAGTGAAATCATTCATAAAATAAATGATCAATATATTTAATCGTATCAGAAAACTTGTAAAAGATTTAGCATCACCATAACTCAATCTCAAAGTCCCACATAGAATATGAGGCAATATTTGTAAACATTTTGATTCTTTGACATTATTCATCCATAAGATTTTTTCTATGAATGATCACAATTGACAATAAATAATAAACAAAGTTCTCATTCATTAAAGAATCTATTCAATTTATACATTATGTTGACGTTCATATTGTTCCAATTCCATATGAATTGTTTACCCTCAATACCATAAGTAAATCTTATCTCTTTAATAATTGGTTAGAGCATCTCCAACGGGCACGCAAATTCCATTATGTGTGCCATTTTTCACTCCAACCGGACACCATTCGCAAACCCAAAATGCGTTTGGACGTCTCTCTCCTCCAGCCAACGCATATTTGCGTTGGCACTGTACATTCCCCCATTTTGGCCATTTTTTCAAAATGGCCCTCAATCTTTTTTTTTTATATTTTTTATATATATCCTTATATATTTATTGATCAAAATTAAGCTTTAAACTTTTTTTTCTTTTTAAGATAAAAGTTATAATAATTTTAAATGTATAGTTAAATCATTAAATTACATTATATTTAAAATTTTATCTAATTTATTTATATTTTATAATCTATTTTATAGTTACGAATAAACATATAAATTTATTGTTTTTATTAATAATGTTTGTTTTAATATATTATGTTTGTTTATTTAAATTTATTATTTAATTATTTTTATTATGTATGAATTATTGATATATAATTAATTTTATTAAATGAATAAGAAAAAATTGGGGTTAAATATGTGAAGTTGATAAATATATAGATAATATTAATAAGGTTAAAAAGTTAGAGTAAAAAAAGAATATTCTAAGAATATTCTTTTAGGTTTGGAAATGAGTTTTTGGGTTGGAGATAAATCACTGTTCGATGTGACGTTTACTGCATTTTGGGTTTGAGAATGAGTTTTTGGGTTGGAGATGGTCTTAGACCATCTCCAACCGAAAAACTCATTTTCAAACTCATTTTGGTGTAAATGTCACATCAAACAGTAATTATACTCCAACCGAAAAACCCATTCTCAAACCCAAAAGATTCTTTCTTACATCAACTTTTATAACTTTTTAATATCACCCATATCTTTTACAAACATATAAATTACACCACAATATTATAATATTATTCAAATATTTTAAACTTAAATATAAATTAATTATAAAAATTTATTAAAATAATATATATAATATATATATTAAAGTAATTTTTTTTTAATATTATTATAATTTTTTTAATTATATTATAAATTTATGTTATATAAAAAATATTATATAAATTAAATTAATAATTATATAAATAAACTTAATATAAAATATAAGATAAAAATAAATTATAAATAAATAAAACATATAAACAAATTAAAATATAAATAAATTAAAATATAAATAAATTATATAAGTAAGTTTAATATATAAAATTAATTAAGTAAAAGTTAAAGGGCTAAATGCAAAAAAATATATATATATGCGTTTGTGAACAGTAGCAACGCATATTTACGTTTTTTTTAAGAGGGAAAATAAGAAATTTCATTTTGGGTTTGGTTTTGCAGTTCGGTTGAAGGAGAAAACTCATTTTGGGTATGCGTTTTCAGTACTGTTGAAGATGGTCTTAGTAGTCTAAAATCTAAGTTTGATATCTTATAACGTGAGTTATTTATAAATTTAATAAAGAAAATTGAGTCATATAATACCAAAAAAATTAAATAAAATTTTTTGATAAATTATTTTTTATTTAAAAACAAGGAGAGTGTCTTATGTTTTTCAGATTAAAATATCGCAATCAAATTAATCTAGGAGAATATGTTAAATAGGAGTACGATATTTGGGATGGTATAATTTATTCAAACAGTAATATCGATTTTAAATTTTTGTAAAGCAGTTCCATCAATAATTGAAAGATATCTAAATTCCAAACTTTCCTTGGAACTAGTTTGATGTCGTATTATTTTGTTTTTCTAGATAATTTTATGTTTTAAAAAAATAATTATTATATTTGTTATTATTTTAACCAATAAAATAATTCATTTATCAATAAAAATATTAAAATACTTATACTTTACTTTTATTCAATTTAAATTTTAAATAAAAAAATATTTCAATAATTTACATTACAAAAATTTATATAACTATTTCTTTATCAAACAGTTATTTGAAAATTGGAAAAGAACAAACAAAAATCTTACAAACTTAAACCCAAGTTTGAAATGAACTCTTATATAATTCAGATTTATCAACCATCAAAAATTAAGGTATTTATTTATTTTAATTATATTATATTGTTATGAAAGGAGAGTCAAATCACTTAATCAAGATCATCAAACGTCTACTTGTCACGCATGTATTGGTTTAGGGCCCATACTTAGATGAAATGATTGATTACTTAAGCGAGCATGCTTTTGAAAGTGTTATTTAGTTGATATAATTATTGCATTATGATTAGTTGCCTTTGTTGGGTTTATTTGGTTTGGGATATGTGAAATTAACACGCCTTTTTTTTAGATGAAATTGTACATATAAGATATCATTTCATATATTTTATTTTAAAACATGTTTTTTATTTTAGAAAAACGGTTTAACACCATTTCATTAAAAAATTCAATAGTGGGAGTGGTTAATAATCAAAACTAGACAAACCCTAGTTTTGATTGTAAGATAACAAATAAAAGACCAAAAAGTTTCTAAATATTGGTAGTCAAATCTCATTACAAAATACAGATTAAAATGAATAAAAACTACAATCTAGCTATCCCAACCTATGTTGTCTCCATATCTGCCTTTTGACCATATTGTCTTCTTTAACGTCCCAATCTTCTCACGTTCTTCATGAAGGGAGATTGAATTGAAGCAGATGATGATGTTTGTCTGCTCTTATTGTTTAATCTTCCTCTATATGAACTCGTACTAACATAGTAAAATGTATTCTTTTTCAGGATTTCAAGGTTTTTGTCACTACTTTTCTCTGTTTCAGTTTTCTGTGTTTGACGATCAACAACCTTAGTTTCCTTCTCCTCTGTTGTATCTTTGCTTTCATCTCCTGCATCTTCCTCTTCTTTACATTTATGTTTATCTTCTTCATAATCCCTTGTTTCATCAATTTCATTTCCTTTCTTACTTCCCTCTTCTAGAGTTTGATTTCTTTTTGTTCCTTCACCCGAATTCTGAACATCTTTTCCTTTGACATTGTTTTCTTTTGCTGCTTATTTTTCCACAACGGTTTCATTTGTACTAGGAACTTTTTGTTGTTTGGCTTCTCCATTCTGCATTTGTTATTCCTGGTTTGCTTTCTGGTTGGCCATTAATTTAGGGCATCTCATTATAGAATGTTTAAAGGTATTGCAGTTCACGCATCTGTACGATCGCCATTCATAGTGTATGCCCATCTTGGTAGCATTTCCCTTTCGATTCACCACTGTAATTTCGTTGAGGAGAACGCTTCTAGGTTGAACTTCAACGTTCATCCTAACATATGTGAGATTTTCGTTTTCCTTGTCCATGTATAGTGGGTTTCCTAAAAGGCTAGCAAAATAGCTTAAGACTTCCGCGTTGTACATGTGGGGAGAGATATTTTGCAACTTGAACCAAATTTGCACTATATTTTAATTAATAATTTAATAATAAAAGTCATCCATATTGATATAAAAAGACACATATTTTTTATATAAATATTTTTTAAGTTTTGAGTTGATTTTATTTGAAAAAGAGATGAGAGATAAAAGAAGAAAAAAATTATATACAAAATTTAATTTATCAACTAGAAAGAGGATAAATTAATTAATAGTAAAGAAAAGAAAAACAAAATAATTTGTGAGATATAAGAGAAAAAATTAATTAATGAAAGAGAGAAATTAAATTGTGAAGAAGACAAGAGAGATAAATTAATTAACTAGTAGATAAACTTTTATAAGTAATAAAAAATAAAAATATTAATAAGTCAAAATAAAAAAATAAAAATAAAGAGAAAAATAGTACAAAAAAGAATGAATAATAAATATTTGATAAATAAATTAATTAAAAAGTCATAAAAAAATAAATTGATAATTGAACTGGAAGATGGATATTATTGAGTTGGAGCCAAAAAAAATAATTAGTAAATACAAACATATTATTAAGATATTTAGAGATTGTTATAAATGTTTAAATTATTTTAATTGAAAAGTTAGATAGGTGATAATAAATATGAAACAAAAAAAATGAAAAGAGAGAGTGGAATTTTTTTTATTAATAATAGATGAAGATAAATTATTTAGTTATAAAAAATAAATATAAATTAATTAGTTGAAAATAGTTAAATTAATTAATTAGGGAGATAAATTAGTTAATATATATATATATATATAAGGAAAAAAGCTCACTTACTTAACGTAACGTATATACTAATAAAAGTTCATTTAAACGTACGTATTATCAAAAATTAGCTCATTTAACCTCTTTTTATAACTATTATTAACTTTTATTTTTAAATTTATATATTTATTAATTAAATATTAATATATTTTCTCTCTCTTTCTTTTTCATTTATTATTTCAATTATTACTAATAAATGAACCCTATATTTTTATTTTTTTATAATTTTTTTTATTATTTCTATATGAATATTTATGATTGATTATTTTAATTTAATTTTATATATAGATGAGAATTCATCGTTAATTATTTAACTCTATATTTCTTCTTCTTTTATATATATATATTTTTTATATTCACATTAATTATTAATTACTTTAAAATTGTTTAATCCCAATAATTGAATATAACAATGAAAATTCTTTCAACAATAAAAATCCTTGAACACAAAAATAAATTAATTAAGAATTAAGAATTGAATAATAATAAAAACTCATTCATCAAACACTAAAAGAGTAATAATCAAATATTAGACAAAACAATTCTTTTACTACTAATATAAGTCGTGAATAAAAATTAAATAAAAATTATTAATTTCATTTTTGTTTATATTAAACTAAATAAGAAAAAACCCTTTTTCATTTTTATTATATTAAATTAAATAAGAAAAAATCCTTCAAAAAAAAATATTACAGTAAAATATAAAATTCATAAATAAGTTGTTAAATTAAAAAAATATGAGAATTTAAAAAATATGAGAAATAAAAACTAATAAAAAAAATGAAATGTAAAATAGAAATTAATATTAAAATAATAAAAAATTTAAGAATAAAATAAATTACCTAACTTAATTAATGAAAAAAAGGAGAGACAAAATATATTAATATTTAATTAATAAATATATAAATTTAAAAATAAAAGTTAACCATGGTTATTAAAAGAGGCTAAATGGGCCAATTTTTGATAATACATATGTTTAAATGACATTTTATTAGTACATACGTCTAAGTGAGCTAGTTGTACTAGTTGTACAAGTATATGAATACGTCTAAGTGAGCTTTTTTCCTATATTTAAATAGAGAGTATGTTACCATGTTAATTAATAAATTTAATAACATGATTGATGAGAAAAATAATGAGATAATATATAATTATAGTTCAATTTTTAGAATAACATAAAAAAAAAAATGTAAGAAGGCCTTATAATTGATAATTTATTCCATTAAATAATTTTACTCAATAATTTAAATTTTCAAATATAGTTTTTATAATATTAAATATTAATTTTTTTTAATAATTTGTTGAAAGTTCACAAAATAAATTTCAAATAAGATTTTGTTTAAACAAATATTAAAATCAAACAAACCTTAAGGAACGGTCCATGTATGTACCCTAAATAAACCTTAAACATAAAACATAGTTTATACTAGAGCTATACGGAATCTCAAAATAATTTGACAACTTAGCATTAATTATTATTGTCGGCTTGTCGGGTCCCAACTAACGTTGCATGCTCGATTCGTGTACGTCACATAGAAGATCATTATCTTATGGGTTTTAATGTTTTATTATGTTTAATGGCTACCCTAATCTTAGGTCATAGTTCCGTTTGGGTTAGGATATAATTTAAGAATCAAATCAATCATTATTTCATTAATTTTTTTTATCAATAATATAAAAAACAAATATAGTTAATGTATCTAGAAAATAAAAACAAATATAGAAAAAAAAATACTAAGATCAAACAAGCTTTAAGAGTTACTTTGATTGTGAGTTTTTTTTTTTTTTTATTAATAATCATATATTTCATATTACTTTATTTTTCAATCATTTAATTATCCAATTTATCAATCAAAATATTTAAATATATTTATTTTATTTTTATAAAATTTAAATAAAAAAACATTAAAATAATTCAAAAAAATTGAATATTCCAAAAAATATATTTTTTATTAGATCATATATATATATATATATATATATATATATATATATATATATATATATATATATATATATATATATATATATATTAAATCAAATAAAAATCCCCCACCATCAAATAAGCTCTTAGACATAAATTTATAACATTTTAGAGTTTTTCCTTCAAAATTTAATTAATTTGATTTTTGCAATAAATTAGTTTTATCCTTAAACAATTTAATTAGTCACTCTTCTTCTATTTTAAGATTTATGATCATTTTTTCTAAAAGTGAATAGGGTAACTAGGGTTTAAAGTTGGTTAGTACATCAAAATGCTTAACCAAATAGTTGAAATTGGTTTGAAAAAATCTTAAATGGAATGGTCTGATTAGATTTATGATTATTTATTCAATTTATCAATCAAAATATTTAAATTTTTTTTTTATAAAAATTAAATAAAAGAACATTATAATAATTTAAACAATTGAATATTTAAAAAAAATATATAATATATATATATATATAATAATAATAATAATAATAATAATAATAATAATAATAATAATAAAAGTCCCCCACCATCAAATAAGCTCTCAGACATAAATTAATCAAAATTTAATTAATTTGATTATTGCAATTAATTAGTTTTATCCTTAAACAATTTAATTAGTTCCTCTTCTTATATTTTAATATTTATGATTATTTTTTTCTAAAAGTGGATAGGGTAACTAGGGGGTTAAAGTTGGTTAGTACACCGAAATTCAAAACCAAATAGTTGAAATTGGTTTGAAAAAATCTTAAATGTTCGATTTAGATTTATTGGTTGGTTCAATTTGGTTAGTTAAAAGACTTGTTTCGTCGTTTTAACCGGCTTAATAGATTTAGTTAGTTCTCAAAAAAAATTATAATACAATTATATAACAAATTTAGTTTACATAACTTAAAATTTTAACCATAATTTATAGATTTGACTGTATAACCGCAATTAAACTAAGCATCTCAACCATTGTGTTATGTTTGATTGTTTCACAAATAGTTGGTTATTCAGTTTGATCTTCAATTTAGATTGGTCAATCAGTTTGGCGGTTTAACCACCACTAAAATTAGTAATTGAATCGTTGGATTTTGGATTTTGTTTGACGTTTTATAAATTGTTGATTATTCATTTTGACAGACTATTTGCAACTTGACAATTTAAAACAAACTTATTGAATAGTTAAATGTTATTTAACGAATCAAAATGGGAAATTGATAATCCTGATCCATGCAATAACATTATTTTGAGTCTACTAAAATTCTCAAAATTATTCGTAATAATATATTGACTACAGCTGAAAAAATCTTAACAATAAAATTTCTATTTATTCACGATTTAGGCATAAATAGCAATCCATCTTATAATTCTTTTTTTTTGGAAAACAACTTAGTGCCATTTCATTAAAAAACCAAAAAGAGGGAAAAAAATACAAAAGTTTAAGATCAGATCTAGACAATTTCTAGATTTGACAATGAAACAATAATTGAATTACAGACAATAACAATAATCAATTAGAGCCTACAACGTTTTTACTTTTATTCTACTTGTGACATTCTCAAACGAAATATCCCATATATGGCAGAGCTTTATATTCTCTTCATTCCTTTCGATTCCTCTCTAGGATTGAATGAGTGCATTTCTATATGAAGTTATATCTCTCCAAATATCTTCAGCGGTTCTACTTATTCCACTATGAGTTCTTGAATTTCTTTCTTTCCAGATATTGTAGATTACTGCTCCAAAGTAGCATTTCAACATACTTACATAAAAGGATCTTCCTTTTGCTTTATTCTTCATCCACTCGTGGATTTCTTCCCATATTCTTGGAAAGTTGATGATGTTCATGTTTGCAGCATACATCCTCCAGATTTGTATTACAAAAGAGCATTCCCCAAATAAATGATTTATGCTTTCCTCAACTCCCAAACATAGGACACAGTTGATATCAGGAATGTTTATGTATTTTCGAATTTTGTCTTTTGTTGTCAACCTTTTCCTGTATACCAACTAGAGAATAAATTGGTGACGAGGAATAATCTTTAAAGACCATACCACATTATTCCAATCTACCTCATGTCCTCTTGTTCTAACCATTTCTCATGCCTTTCCTGTAATAAACTTCTCATTACTTTCTGTTTTCCAGCATATTTCATCATTACTTTCATTGAGTTGCTTCTACCTCATTAGGTTTAGGATTCTATCACCTTCTGGAATACGCCTCAAAAGTGAATCACATTTACCTTCATAGACGTCTCTAAATGAGTACTTGATGTATTCTCTTCTAACTCTGTTTCCTTGCATTTCTTCTTTGAATATAATGGGAATATTATCAAGCCAAGGATCATGCCAGAATAGTACCCCTCTTCCATTTCCAATTGTGGTTTTCACCATTTGAAAGGCATCTTTTATTGTTTTTAGGATTTTCTTCAATGACCATGTCATTCTTTCATTGATGCTTCGTGTCCAGATACTCTACTCTTCTTTCATAAATCTTGTATGCACCCATTTAACCCATAGGGAGTCCGCTTTTTGCTCCAACTCCCATAAGCTTTTGATGGTGAGGGCTTTGTTCCATTCAACACAACTTTTTATTCCTAGTCCGCCTTCTTCTATGAGAGTGCAAACATCCTCCCATTTGACTTTTTTTCCTCCTCTACCTTGTATTCCTCAGATGTAGTCTCTCATGATTCTATCGAGTTTAAACATTACTTTATTTGGGATGACTATCTGTTGTGCCCAGTAGCCAATAATTCTAAAGATGACTCTTTTAACGAGCTCGATTCTACTTGCATAAGACAGTTTTTTCGTAGCCCAACCCAAGACAGAATTTCTAACATTTTCTACCAGTTGTCTGAAGTGATTGTATCGAAGTTGTTTTTATGATAGGGGTACTCCAAGGTATTTCACTGGTAGTTCACCTTCCTTGATTCCCATAATATTGAATATGCTTTCTTTCCTTACTTCATTAACCCCTCCATAGAAAGCATGACCTTTGTCCTCATTGATGTATAGACCTGTAATACTCGAAAAGATTGTTAGAGCTTCTTTGATTATATACTAACATATTCAACATCCGTATAAGCCACAAAAAATAGATCATCTACAAAACATATATGGGTTATTGCTTCTTCTTTGCAGTACGGATGAAATTTGAAATGATGACTTCTCAAAAGCATTTTTAAAATGCAGTCAAGAATTTCTATTATTAAGACAAATAGGTAAGGAGATATAGGGTCTCCTTGCCTTACTCCCCTTTCACCCTTGAAAAAGCCTCCATGAATACCATTCACGCTCACAACAAAGTGAGGAGTGGAAACACATTGCATAGTCCAATCAATGAGAATAATTGGAAAACCTGTAGAAAGGAGGAATTCGTTGATTGATCCCCATCTGATCGAGTCAAAAGCTTTTTTAATGTCAATTTTGAAAGCCACATGTGGCAATATGTTTTTCTTGCCATATCCAGTCAATAAGCTCTACATGAGTAGGATGTTATTGGAAATAGAGCATTTAGGAATAAATGTTGATTGCCCTAATCTTACAAGTTTATCAATAACTGTTTTCAAACGTTGCAAAATAATTTTTGAAATAATTTTGTAAATAACATTGCAGCATGAAATAGGACATAAGTCCTGAATTTTTTCCGGAATTGAATTATTAGGAATCAAATTCAACACTATGACGTTCCATTGCTTCAATATCTTCCTATTTTGGAAGAATTCTAAAACCCCTTCGCTTACATCTTTACCTACTATTTCCTAGTTTTCTTTGAAGAAGTTCGCGTTGAAACCATCTGGCCCTGGGCTTTTATCCCCTTTCATCGAAAACACAACTTTTCTGACTTCTTCCATACTGACTCTTGTAATCAATTGGTTACCACTTTCTTCACTGATGTTTCTTTTCACAATCTATTGAAGAAATCTTTGGCTGTCCTCTATTATTGTGCTCGTTTCTATTCTAATAAGCTCTTTGTAGAAACTTATTGCTTTGTGAGTCTTAGGACCTGATTTCTAAAATTCCTTGATGAACATTTTTTATAGAAGAAAGAAGTATTCTTGTCTCCTAATGAAAGCCAATTTTCTCTAGATTTTTGCTTAGCAAAACTTTCCTCTTTAGAAAAGAGGTCTCTGAATCGCGTAAGAGCCTCTTTTTCCTCTTCTCTATTATAAGGTAGATTTGGGGCTCGAGTGTGCCTTGCTTTGTATTTCCTCTAGTTTTGTTCTGGTTTCCTCTACTCTTTTAGAAATTCCACTATATTTTTTCCGGTCTAACTTATTCAGTTTCCCTTTTAGTAATCTTAGTTTCTCACAAACTCTGAACATCTTTGTTCCATTAATTCTGATGTTTTAAGTTTCATTAAGGATTTCATTAAATTCTTCATCTTTCATCCAGAAGTTGAAGAACTTAAAGGGTCTTTTCTGTTTTTTCTCCGTCTCCCAAAATAATTTCAAAGGGCAGTGATCAGAGATTCCTGGTTGCAAAACCTGGATTTGGCTTCTTGGGTAAAACTCCACCCATTTTTCATTCACTAGGCCTCTATAAATTCTTTTCTTTCTCATGTTGTCCTCCCCTATTGTAGTTGACCATGAAAATAGATTACCTGAGGAAGACGGTTCAATGCAGCTTATGTCTCGAATGCATTCATTGAAATCCTGCATGTCTTGTGTTATGCCTGTCTCAGGTTCTCTTTCATTTTTGAATTTTGTAACGTTAAAATCTCCCATAATAACCCACGATTCTTCGTCCGTAATGATTCTTCTCAAATCATTCCAATGTGTCTTCCTCTCTGTCCCAGAGTTGCTTGCATAGACTACCGCAAAGAATATTTTTATCCTTGTCACCAGATTGATAACCTCTTTCAAAATAACTTGTTTTCTTTCAAAAAATTTCTTGATTTCAACCCTTCTTTTATCCCATCCTACCAAGATTCTACTTTTAACCCCATCAGAGTTATGAATAAATTTGCATTCTTCTTTGAAGCAACCCTGTGCAACATTCTCTATTTGACTTTGTTTGACTTTTGTTTCAATAATTCAAATACTGTGATTTCATTCCTTTCTACTATTCTTCTAACCTCTCTTCTTTTTATAGGGTCATTTAACCCTCTAATATTCCATGTCATTAAATTCATTAATGAATAGAAGATGTTCCAGCTTTACTTCCCATTCCTTTACTTTTTATTCCTTTTTGTTTTTCCCATTTAGTAGGGCTATAAGGAATTGTATTTTCCTTAATTTTCTTACCTTGCTGTTTTAGGATTTTTGTGTTTCTCTGGTCAACTTTATTTTGAATTGGAGATTGTACAGTTTCAACCGATTCAACTGTCTCTTCTTTATCTTTCCCATTTTCTTTACCCACTTCCCCTTTCCCACTTTCTCCCACGCTTTCTCTTTCCACAACCTCTTCAGTATTGATTTGCTTCCAGTTCAAGTTTCTTTGTTACCTCTTCATTCTTAGCCTTTGATTCTGAATCTCTTACCACTCTATCTTCCTTCCCATGTTCTTCAAAACTATGTTCTGAATTTCCTTCCTTATCTGGATCCTTCTGTTTACTCAATACTGATTCTTTAGTAACCTCTTTCAGCCTTTAATTCTCAACCTTTTCCTTTTCCAAAATTTCTTGTTCTTCTTTCTGTTTCTTTTCTGTCTCTGTCTTTGTCTCTTTCTCGATCTTCTTTTTCCTTTCTTCTTCAATTATTTTTGGGCAGTTGTAACAGACATGTTCGAATGTATTACAGTCAAAACATCTATTCGGCTTCCACTCATATGAGATTATCATGATTGTGGGTTCGCCTATTCTGTCCATTACCGTCATCTGATATTGAAGATTTGATCTCGGGTGTATCTCAATGCACATTCTAGAATAAGTTATATGCTCACCTTTTTCTGTAGTTGAGTCCATGTAGAGTGGACTCCCCAATAGGCTCGCAAAGTGATTTAATGCTTCAGGGTTATACATGTGGGGAGGGATGTTGCGCAATTGGAACCATATTTGCGCAGTTTCTTTGGGCTTGCTGAAGAGGTTCATACCTTCTGTCCATTTTTCGAGTTTCATGTAGTTTTTCCTAACAAATGTGTGCCCGTTGATCTGATCCTTCTTTGAATTTGAGAAAGTACAAGTCATGAATGTTTGATGTTACCTTTTCTAGACCATTTTCTCCCAATTGTTCCATTAGGGTTTTTTAGGTTACTAGAAATGACACATTGTTTCTTCTAATGAAATTGCCCACTATGACATCTTATAATTCTTATCATTGTCTTTTTGGGGAAAAAATTCCTCAAAAAAAAACCTATTAATTTTGAGTTCGATTTAGATCAGTTAGTTATAGTGACTAAATATAAATATAGTGACGACTTAAAACTAATTTATATTGAGGAATTAATATAGACCAAAAATATTTCAATTTCTACTGATTCCTCAATGGTGACCAAAAATATTACAATCACTATTAACTTGAGATAATAAATATTAGTTATTAATACAGACCGAAAATATATTAACGTTTTTAAGCATTAAAAATTTATACACCAATTTATAATTATAAAATAATTATTTTAATTTATTTTTGAATAAATAAAATTAAAATAATTAACCTCATAACGAAAACCTAATTAAATAATTAATTAGTGTGATAATTAAATCTTAATTAATTAAGTAAAATGGACAAAACAAAATATAAAATTATTTGAAATAAATATTGTACTCATTCTATCTTAAACTAATTTTAGAAAATTCAAGTGATTAATATAAATAATTTAAGATTAAATGAGGTACCCATTTTATCCCTAAAATTATTTATTTAACTTTAAAAAATATTTTTAAAAAATTAATTGACCAAATATTTATTTTATTATTTTGTGTATATAAAATATCAAAATTAAAGCAGAAATTATGAAAGAAAAATCAATTTCAAACAAATCCTTAATGATAATAACAAAATAATACCGCAATCGGGTGTAACCAAAATTAGGGAATAAAGCTACAGCCGCGACCACACTTGTTCGATTAGTGCTGAATTTTCATCCAATGCTCCAAACGCGTCCGCGTAGCCCTTTGTAACCAAAAAGCGTGTGACCGAGAAGAAGGCAATCGAATAATGCCCGTTAGTTGAAACTCAACCGAACAACCCAAAATGCAACCGTTTGACAAACTGTTGACAGACACCCTGCGATTGCCAAACGCGCAAAACACGGTGTTATTTTGATACCACCATTGTCTTCATTGCGACGCCGGAGAGATAAGGATGATGTCTCATCCTTTGATTTCTCAAAGTTAGAATACAGTCGATAGTCAATCAAATCGGTTGATTCCAAAGCTGAAATAATCACCCTACTTCGGTTATCATTTCTGCTACATCAATATGGATGATTCATTCTTATTTCGACAAATTGGTTCAAGAACAGCCAAATCGCCATTAATGATTTTTGACTGATTTGATCCACTTGAAGCCTCAAACGACTTAGGAAGGCTATAACTAGCCTTCCTCAACACTTCTGAAGGTAAGAAATAACATTTCAATCCCTGAATCAAAAGAAATTATAAATCCGCCATTAATGCGAAAAATTTCGGATATTTCAAATTTTTTGTATAAATCTCTAAAGCTTGGATCTAGGCATACCAAAAATTCCCTAAGGTCTAAGAAATGTTCTCAAATTCTTGGTAAGTTTCCAATCATACTTTAATTCATACATCCAATTTAGAATTGAAATTTTTATATTTCAGTTTTCATAAGCTTGTATGCTATCTGGTTCTTGATTATGATGATTGAAAATCAATCTTTTGATCATTTATGAGCGTTCTATTAAAGCCAGAACTGATCAATCGGTCTTAAAAAGAAACCCAAATTTATATTTTAGAAATAAATAAAACGGGTTTGATGTTCTTGGGCTAATCCTTGAGGATCATAGCATAGAAAGATTCCCAACATAATTTTAATGATGTTGGGAAACTATTTGGATTATGTTTGGTCCATCCCAATCATGTTTGATCGAAATAAAAAAATTTGATATAATTGAAAATTTTGAGTTCTTGATTTGGTCAAAACAAATAGTTAGTGTTCTTGTTTTTGTATCAATCAAGTATATGAGATATAAGGAAGTTATTGGCTATCACATTTCACCTCAAAATAACTTTAAAACCAAGAACATGATTTTTAGCTACAAACTATTTCAAACAAATTGATCATCATTTAGGTCAATTGATACATTGGGATGATGATCTAAATATTTCTGGGAGCTTTATGAAGCTACCCAGACCCATGGATCAAAGAATCTAAGCCCCATCAAAATTTCAAAACCTACAATTTTTGATTTTCTTGAGGATCGAGAAATCTGACCAAGGATCTTCGGTCCCAGATCGAGAGGTCCGACCGAGGCTTGTTAGTCAGGACTGAGAGGTCCGACTGATGTTCTTAAGCTTGGACCGTGTGGTCCGTCCGATGATTTTTACATTCGACCGAGGGCTCATACCTAGGACTGAGTGGTCTGTCTGATGTTTAAGATATTGAAGAAAGATCAAAAGTTTATATGGCATGGAAACTACCAAAAATCTTTTGACAGAATCAATGATTACTTAAAGTCTCCTCCCATACTCATGCAGCCCGAGCCGACATTACTCTCATCCTATATCTTACTATAAAAGACACAACCATGGGAAGCCTATTAGCTCAAAAAGATGACGACAAACCCAAAACGGTTGTGTACTACATGAGTAAAAGGATGATTGAGTGTGAACATAATTACACTATAGCTGAGAAAATATGTTAGCCACTAGCATGGGTCACCTAAAGGTTGAGAAACTACATGCAAGCCCACCCCATTAAGTTGGTGTGAAGACTAGACCCGATCCACTTCTTGTTCCAACGAACCCTTCTGTTACCAAGGCTAGCCAAATAGATGATGATGTCATACTAATACGACAAAGCCTATACGGTACAAAAGTCTATGAAGGGAAGAGTTGTCTCTGACTTCCTTGCTAACCAATCCATCATTTTTGAGTTAGAAGACGAACTCAAATTCCCCTACGAGGGAATTATGAGTATAACATCGGACACATAGAAAATGGTATTTCACGGAGCTTCCTGAAAGTAAGGTTAAAGAATTGGGATTCTGTTAGTTGACCCAAAAGGGACGTACAACCTAATATCCATAAAACTCTAATATCCCGTCACCAATAACAAGGCTGAATATGATGCATGTCTCTTAGGTCTCAAATTGGCATATGAGAAAGGGGCAAATAAGCGAGAAGTCATTGGTGACTCTTATTTAGTTATATCCCAAGCCAACGACACGTGACAAGTGAAAGGGGAAAACATGAAACCCTAGCGAATCCACTTGACCAAACTCATGAGCAAATTTGATGAAGTATCATTTGTTCACACTCCAAGAAGCCAAAACCGCTTCACGGATGCCTTGGCTACATAGGCCTACTTTAACTTTTTCAATATTAATTAACCTCACAACTAGAGAGTCGCCACCTAATTTTAAAAAATTAAGAAATTAAGAGTGAGTTTGGCTGTTGGTTACGTGTGGAAAAGGTTTTTTAGACTCTATGTCCCACAACGCCCCTAAGGTCTCTACTACTTAATTTTGGCATTTCTTTTAAATTCATTCCCTTTTACGATTTAGAATTTACCATTATAACAATAAAAGGGTTTGCATTAGATGAAATAAAAATAAAGAATAAACAAGGACAAAACTTAAAGAAAAACAAAAACAAATAATTCACACATAAAGTTATCCTAAAATCAAAACTAAGCAAATTATTGATCAAAATTTAATTAGCTTAAGTCTAGATTGATATTTTAAGAACTTTATTTAAGTGAATTATATGAAGGCTCTAAATTTTTTTTTTGGGATTTTAAAAATAATTTTAATTCAAGAAAAAAAATTCCTATGTCTAAGAAAAATCCTACGACTATGTTAGGGCTAGGTTCAATTTTAGTTAAGGGTTTTAATTATAAAATTTAACCTAACCTAGGATCAAGCAAGCTACAAACTTGTAAGTAAGCAAAAAAATAAAAAAAATGAGTCAACCAAACAACCCTAAGTGTAAAGAGCATAAAATAAAATAAAATAAAAAATAAGATGCAACTCGGTCCTGGGTCTTCATGTGTTCGGTCATCGGTCTTCTGATGCTCGGTCCTCGGTCTTCTGGTGCTCGGTACTGGGTAGTCATTCCTCAGTCCTCGGTCCTAAGCGTCGCTAAAACAGTCGACCTAATATTTTTTCCAATTTTGACCTGACCTTAAATAACTACGACTTTGGTGATCCAAATGAATCCCAAACTAAATGAAAACTTCCAGAATAACTATTAACATGCATATACACAACAATATCAATTAAAATAACAAGATTAGGGCATACAAAAAATTCAAACAAAAAGGAAAAACATGTTTTTTTTTCAATCAAGTCATCTAAATTTCATCCAAAATAAAATTTCACTCGGACTCAAATGATTCATTTAGCACATATTTTAGAAAATCCTAGGCTGATTTTGATTTTACTTTATTTTTAAAGGACATGACCAATAAATTTTAATATTAATGTTCATCCTCAGTCAAGTGTTGTTTTAAAAACTTAAGTTTAATTTTGGCTTGGGCTGAATTTATTTATTTTTAAAACAATTAATATGAGTGCAAACAAAATTTATTTCTAGGTCATTAAAAGGAAAGATGTCCGAAAAGGATAAAGCTTAGGCTAGTTTTCATGGTTTCCAGTTTTAATTTTTTTTTTAATAAAAAGAGTATGAAAGTTTCTGTTTTTTTTACTTACTGTTTTTTATTTACTATTTAATTATGTTATATATACACTCATTTACAAGATCATGCATAAAATAAGAAAAATTAAGACATATTAAAATCAAAGCATGTAGATTTTCTTTATTTTGTACTTTCTGTTTTTATTTTTATTTTTTTGTGTTATGTTTTATTGTTTAATTATGTTACATATGTATATACAGAAAACATAATCCTACAAGCCTATTAAAACAACAAGCTTAAATGGGAATCATGCATGGAAGTGAATAATAAAAAAAGGCAAGCAAAACTAAAATTCAAATTCAACAAAAAGAAAATGGCAAAGAGCTTGCAAAGGGATTGTTATTTTTCTTGTGGGATTAAAACAGAAATCTCCTAAGCAAAAATTATGACACAATTTTACAATGGATGGTGTTTGCTTAGGGTTGAGAGTAAAAACGAGTGTATTTTACAAGATGATAAGAGGGGATATTTATAGGCAAAAGCATGAAACCCTAGGGCCCGAAGGCCCACTTAACACCCTAACGATCACGAGAAAAGACTCCTCACGACCTTGTCTATTTTTTTTAAAATTAATTTAATTAAAATTCCTAGTACTAAGGTAATTTCCTTAGTCTTATGGCAACTTCTCCCTATTTCCAATGCAACTTATTCCTTTTCCCTTGGCCACTCACAATTGGATTGAGACTTAAACATTTTCAACTGTCACCATCATGAAGATGAACGTTGCATTCACCTTTTCCTCTTTAGCATTTGATTCCATGGGTCAGATCTTGGGCATGGAGTTGGTCCATAGGTCGGGTCACCGGTCGGATATGTCAATCAGATCCTTTCCTTGAATTGACTTTGGATTGACTTTCCTTTCATTTGGATTTTCTTGGTCCCATTCAAAATTCTAATCCGAATCTTGTATGTGGATTTTGGATTGACCCTTAGAAGAGTCACACATCTCCCTTCATCATACCCATTTTTTTGTTTAAAAACAAATCAGCAATTTTAATTTTAATTATTCATATTTCTAAGGAATAATTCTAATTATAATAAAAATACTAACTAACTAATTCAAAATAAATTGTAAAATCTAATCTAACAATTAATCTAGTCGACAACTAATTTAATTAACAAATAACAAAATTATACATTACGAAATTTTATTTTTAAGTTTAAAAAAACGTTAATATAAATATTTTGTATTTTTATCTATTTATAAATATCCAAGTCATTTAAATGAAACCTTGAATATTCAAAGTATAATAACTTCCCTAAGTGTTGTAACTTAGACAAATTACTACCTTTACTTACTAAGAAATCCAAAATCAATTATTTCCAAAAACTCAATTCTTCTAAAAATAATTTTCTATAAAATAAATCGTGCAATGAACCCGTAAATGAATTGAAGAAATTTGTATAGGATCTGATTTATAAAAATCATATTTTTATAAAATTGAGGGTGAAAAATGAGTGTCTACAGAATGCCATTTTTGGACAAAATTTGTAGAAAACACTCGGTTTAGAAATTGCGTGTCCAAGCTTGAACATAGGTACCGCGTTTTAAAAATACCCAATTTTATAGTTTATTTTGAATTCCTCGAATGAAAAGATAACAAACCTGAAGAGTGTCTCGGGAGACCCGTGTAATTACTCTTCATTCTTCAAAGTAGGTTTATCATCCACTCTTTGATGATTCACCTTTGTTTAGAATATACATCGCTCCTAGTTTTTCGATCGTGTAGATCGAGCCTGGTTGTTTTGAGTATATTTCTACACACCTCTCCTAGCCTTTAGATTGTACATGAGTACACATATTAACTTAGTTTACTGATTGTGTTTATTTGATTGGTATATACATCGTTCTGGTTTATCGATCGCATGGATTGACACCTGGTTAGTTCGACTATATCACTACACACCTCGCCTAACCTTTGGATTGTATGTGAGTAGATATCTTGACTTAATTTGCTTGATAGTGTTTATATCGTTTGAGATATACATTGTTCCGGTATATCAATTGCATAGATTGACACCTAGTTAGTTCGACTATATCACTTCACACCTCGCCTAACCTTTGGATTGTACGTGAGTACAAATCTTGACATAGTTTGTTGATTGTGTTTATATCGTTTGGGATATTCATCGTTCCGGTCTATCGAGCGCATGGATTGACACCTAGTTAGTTCAACTATATCACTACACACCTCGCCTAACCTTTGGATTGTACGTGAGTACACATCTTGACTTAGTTTGCTGATTTTGTTCTTATTACTCTTCTCATTGAGCAATTTATTAATCATTTTAATCACAATTCTTCTTAGTGATTATGTTTGTCTCGCTTCTCTCATGGAGCGAAAAATCTTAATGATTATTTGAATTACAACTTTACTTAGTGATTATTATCGATTTAAGTTTCACTCATCAGTTTAGCAAAATACTAGAATATAAATTTAAGGACATCTCTCTTTTATTTAGAGATAGATTATTTAATCACAACTTTGCTTAGTGATTATGTTCTACGTCAGACTCCCTTAATTTTCAAGGCATTAACGTCTTCTTCAGCGTTCTTGAAATACTTTCAAGAATTGGTTCCGTACTTTCTTCCTTAAAGTTTTTCGAGAGGAAACCACATGGAACCGATGTTCTTCGAGATTCAGTCTATCGCTTTAGGGACTTATCTTTCACTGAAAAGTTTCGCCCTGAGTTTCATTGAGAGATTTGTTTGCTCGAATGCTTAATCTTTCAACCATGCATCATGAGGTTGAGTCTCGTTTCTCAAATTCGGAGGTCAGTTTGTTTCAGATTCAAAGGCCTTGGTCTCTTTTATATGCAAGGTATATTTAATAGAATCGATACATTCTTGTTTTTGCATTGGAAATTTAGACAAGGGTCTAAATGAACAACAATGGTGATATCAAAATCTCAACCTCTATGAGTATTGTTCTATTTTCTTCGGCCTCTTTTCATAATGAACGGGGAGTATCTGATAGATTCAAACACTTTATTTTTGCTTAAATTTATATAAATGTAAATGAACAACAGTATTGTATTTCTTATCTCAACCAACACAGTCTTATTGATTTATTTTACTTGACATTTTAGATCTTTGTACTTGACGTCTAGTTGAGGCGAGACATCGTCTATGTAGATGACATGGTTCCCAGTTTGGGCATTCATCTTTTTATGATCTCCCTTTTTCAACATTGATTATTTTAAGCTTTCATTTGGGCTCGAGGTAGATCCATTTGCGAAGCGCTTTACTCGGATCCCATCAGTTACATTGGTTCGTCAAGAGACATTCGTTGGGGAGAAATGTATTTTCTTGCATCCTTACTTATTTCTTGTGCTCACTCATTAGTTTGATAGGATCTAGAAAGATTTAAGGGTCTAACTTATTTTTATCTTCCAAAAATGCCCCTAGTATTAATATAGGGGTTTGATTGGTTTTGATAGATTTGTGATCCTAAGTTCCTTTTGGCTTGAACTCCGTGGTGATGTATTTTATCCCAGCTCAAGATTTGACTTGCTGGGGATTTGAGATCGAACTTGTGACAAAATGCCTATGTATTCTCAAAACAGGAGAAATTATGTACAAACATAGTTCTGAAATTGTATCAAAGATAGATCATGATTCTGCATTTCAAGGATAGTTTCTTAAATTTCTACTAGAGTTACAATTGACTTAAGTTGTGGGGATTTCTTAAGTGTCTGCTGGAATGGCTATTTGACTTAATTTTTGGAAATTTCCTTAAGTGTTTATTGGAGTGGCAATTGACTTATGCTAGGGAAATTTCTTAAGTATCTACTGGAGTGGCAATTGACTTAATCTATGTAAATTTCTTAAGTATCTTCTAGAGTGGAAATTGACTTAAGTTGGATAAATTTCTTAAGTGTATGCTGGTAGTGGCAGTTGACTTAAGGTAGGGAATTTCCTTAAATATCTTCTGGAGTGACAATTGACTTAAGTTGGGAAAAATTCTTAAGTGTCTGTTGGAATGAAAATTGACTTAAGATGAAAATTTTTTGAGATCCTAATCTATTGGGAAATAAAGTTCTTTAGCCATGTGTTAGGAATCATATTTACTCATTAAAGCTAACTTTGTGGGGATCTTTTAATCATTTGATTCTCATAAAATTCCCCTAATATCGTTACAGGGGTTTGATTTTTTTGAAAATGTTTAGGATGGGGCTCATACCTGCCTACATATCCCATATCTAGTGGAATTCAGGTTCAACATAGTTCCATGCACTTGTTTGTGAAAAATATGCGTGTATGTGTGAATCTTTGGAAAATATTTTGAGATCCTAAGTCGAAGAGAAAATTACGTTAGCTTTGAGTGTTATATTTTCTTAAGTGGGAATCTGTGGGGATCTTGTGGTCATTTTTATTTTAATAAAAATGCTCCTAGTGTTGACTAGGAGTTTTTGGTTTAAGAGTACAATTAGAGCGTGAATAACTGCCCTTTTTATATATAAACAATGAATGTATGTGATATGAAATTTCTATCAATTTCCGTTGTTAATCGATAGTGGTGACCACATCATGGATGGGCTGCCTACGTACTCTTAAGAGTTATCAGGTCTCACGTAGTTCATAACTTGTGAGTTATAAACTTTGATTGTATGGATTTCAACACACATGCTTTAGACAGAATATCTTTTGAGCATGTCGACGTTGAATGGTTATGAGAGTTCTTCATTGTCCAAGGTGGTCAATCTTGTGGCTCCACCTGAAAATACCTTCTTGACGAGGTAGTGTCCTTCCCATGGAGTTGGAATTTCCCTCTAGGGTCTAGTATCCGTAATTTATTCTTTTGAACTAGGTCGCCTTCTTGAATGTTCCTAAGTTTCACTTTCTTGTAGAAAGTTCTGGTCATTATTCTTTGGTATGCTTGCGTGTGACTTAACGTGTCTAACCTATTGTCTTCCATAAGAGCTAGATGAATATACTTTGACTTACACCAATATTCCTCTACTACTTGCGTCTCGATTAGAACTCTTATAGTAGGGACATTGATTTCAATAGGTTGCACTACATCCATTTCGTAGACCAATGTGAACAAAGTTTCTCCTATTGATGTTTGAATGGTCGTTCTGTAGCATCAGAGGGCGTATGGTAATTTCTCATGCCAATCCTTGTACTTTTGAGTTATCTTCTTGATGATGTTCTTTTTGGCTGCATCTACTGCGCTGTTTGCTTGAGGATGAAAAGGTGAGGACTTGTGGTGTTCAATCCTATATTCATCTAGTACTTTGAGTATTTCTCCTCAGAAATATCCACCATTGTCTAAGATCAAGTCTTGAGGAACTCTGTAGCCTGCAATGATGTTGTTGTGTATGAACTTGGAAACATGTCATGACTTTAGCACCTTGATTGAGCTTCGACCCACTTTGTGAAATAGTCGATAGCTACAAGGATGAACTCGTGTCCGTTCGAAGTGCGAGGATAGATTTTTTCAATGATATCTATTTCTCACATTGAGAATGGCCATGGTGAGGTCATGTTGTATTGTAGAGATGTTGAAGTGTGTATTTCAAGTTCGTGTAAAATTGACATTGATGAAACTTCTTACCATACTCTACACATTCTTGCTCCATATTCTGTTAATAGTAGCCAAAGCGAAGGATCTTCTTAGTAAGTGCTGATATGTTCATGTGTGAAGCACATGTTCCTACATGTACTTACTCCATGATCTGGGATGCTTTAGTTTGGTCAATGCATATCATGATTTGGCCATCAACGGAGCGTCGATATAGCTTTCTTGTGAGTAACACGTAGTTGGTTGCATATTGGCGTAGACCTATCCTCTGTTTCTTCTTGAAGTGTGAAGGACACTCTCCATGCTCGACGTACTTCTGTAAATATTTGAACCACGGTTTGAGCGCCACTTCAGTGTTGGCTATCATCCTTCTCTCGAAATCTCTCTTCTATTTCTGACAAATCTTCGAAAGCTCGATCTTGATTCCTTTTGGGATTTGCGTCATGGCTGCTAACATGACTAAAACTTCTATGAATTTATTTTAAGTTCTCGGAGCATTTATAAACGTCACATGTTCAAACATAGACATTAGAGTCAATAACTGTTGATGGTAGGGTTCAGGATTCTCTCATTTGACTTGCCATTCATCATTTGCTTTTGAAATGACTATGTTCGAGTCTCCTACCACTTCTAGGTGTCTCACTCCTTTTTCGTGAGCAATCTTCAGGCTAGAGATGCATGCTTCGTACTCTACTTCATTGTCCGTCACGAGATATTCGAGCTTGACTATGATTGGGTATATGTTACCACAAGATCAATGAGTAGTATTTCGATGTCATAGCCTGTTTACCTGAAGCTCCATCAAATAGTAGCTTCTAGGTTACAAGGTTGATAGTCATCACCTCGTCATCTAGGAATGCTAACTCCTTGTCGTCTTCAACTTCGATTGGTTAGTGTGCAAGAAAATATTCTACAAAAATTCCCTTAATAAATTTATGTACTCATCATCATCCGTTTAACTAGTCTAGGCGACAAAAGCATGTTAGGATCGGGATCGCCGATAGAAGACCGAAGTCCGGCTAAAGAAGACCTCTTTACACACACACAACGGTTGGCGCTAATCCTGTTAGGAATTAACACCGGTCTTAACACTACATAGTCTGTCACAATCTCTTGAACCGAGTTCAAGTACGGAAATGTTTGTTTCAGCTTAAAGCAACTCACACAGACCGAATAAAAATGGAGAGAGGTCGGTTAAAATAGATGGAAACCGGTTCGGTTAGTTAAATGACCGAAAATGAGTAAAGTACACAAGACACAGATTTTATGAATGTTCGAAGATGAAACTCATACGTCACCCCTTCTTCTCAAACAACGAGAAAAATATTCACTAAGGAATATTCAACAACACAATATACCACACAATCGAGTCTTATTTACTGCTCTATGTTCACTTTACAATGCTCACACAGTATTGTATTACACTTTTACAAATATGTGAATACCCATAACTTTTATAGTTTGTTGTTATCACTCAATAGCTTTGTAGATTTCTCAAAGTATGTTCGTAGGAGTGAAAAGATCGCGCAAAAGTTTTCTCAACGGCAGAGGAGGAAGGCGACCAAGAAAATTTTCTTCAACTCTTTAGCTTCCTTTTATAGTAGAAATATGATAACAGTCATATTTCTCTCTCTAAGATGGTTGGTCAAAAGGATCAGTAATTCATTGGAAGCTTCGCAAATTATGATGCCGTGCCGGCTCAAGTCAGGTAGCTTGTACGTTTGTGTATTTGTACACTTGACAACTGTACATTTTTCGGCTGCGTGCTCCTTGGAGGTTGCTTCTAGATTTATACCAAGTCAGGTGACTGTTCACCAGACAGCTGCCTTCAGTCTAATCTGTAAACTTGTTTAAGAAGATAAGTGACGCAGTCTGAACCTTTGTAGAATTTCCTCTACACATTCCAAGGAATATATGTTTGCATCAACACGTCAACTACCAATGTATCCATATCTTTGATCTTGTTTTGTTTTAAAACTGCTCGGTTAAAGTATATGTTACCTAAGGATTTGATCTGACCGGAGACATATCAGTTGATAACTTGACCGGTTCTGAATTCTAGCCGATCCGGACTTCCGAGAAGATAATTAAGTTGTTTCGGTTTGTGTTGTTTCGGGAGAATAGTTTTGACCGGCTAGGTTGAATGTATGTACCTGCACATAGAGTTGAATTTAATTAAGTCTTTTAGATAGTTAATTATTTATCAATTAACTTATCTAATTTTATTAACAATTTCTCTTTTTTTGATTATTTAAGTTAAATATTTAAAACCCTGTAGTCATTGGCTAGTATTAAAGAGCTTATATTTATTTGGTTGGTTTTTAGAAAATGGTTTGATTTAAGGAAAACTTTATTGAGGAAAAATTTTGTATGAAAAATTTTGTATATTTAACAATTTCTCCCTTTTTGATATTTTTATTTAAAAGTATCAAAACCAATAAGTTGAGACTATGTATTTTCAAAATATCATAATTGCCCAAAATATTCGTAAGTCAAATTATATATATAATTTTTAAACCAAATAATATAAATTTCCAAAAATATCATAAGTTATAATTATAAAATATATATATATAATTAAAAAGAAAAGCTTAAAGGTTGAGAGTTTATTGGCCCCTTTTATCCGGTTGGTTGATCGTGTCCATGACCCAGCCGTATATGAAATCCATTCCCGGAGCAATTGGATCTCGTAAACTACTAGTCGGTTGACCTAAGTGTCTAGCCGACTGTTGGGATCTTATCGTTCAAGCAGGATCTTGGAAAGATAATGTTTTGTGACTCTGCATAAAGTTTTCAAACGAGTCTGCTCTAGTTCCTTGATCTGACCGGGTACTGGAGCTAACATATTGAATTGGAGCTGCTGAGATCGGTGTGGTTGAGATTGAAGACCAACGTCTTCTTGGATTCAGAGGTGCAACATCTTCCTCTTCTTCGTTAGCACTAGCTGGATTCGCAGCTATCTGAATATTTTTCTGTTCAACACGAGCTAAAACTGCTGCTACTTGTTCTCCTTTTCTTTTCTTTGTCGAAGCCCTTGTCTGTTTGCCAATCGGAGTGCGTGTCTTTCTTCTTTCTTCATTTTCCACCTCTAAAATTTGTTGTTATTAGTTTCTAGTCGCATCGGCGTTTTCTCGTTCAGCCGCTTCAGGATTATCCTCTTCGTGTTGAATTCTCTAGGCTAATTCTGCATCAGTAATTTCAGTTTCCTTGGCTAGACGTACCCTTTCTTCCTCATCGCTTGAATTTGTTTGACTGTTTCTCCATCTCTTCGTATTTGATCTTCATTGGAAACAATTTTGATTCTTGCAAACTCATCTATCTATACCGACATGTCTTGCACCATTTCTAAAGTTTGAGAAGCGACATTTTCAACATTTTTAATTTTGGAATCGGTCGATGAAGCCCTAGCTTCCAGGGATGCCTACCACAAGGCCATGGAGTCCTGAACTGTTTTCTGAATGAATGCCTTCATTTCATCCGAAAATGGAACAACAACCTGATTTTGTACCGGAGGTGCAGAATGAACTAATAGAGATAGAGTTGTGCCAGTCTGTCTTGGATGATGGTTCTCTATAGTTTCATTTCGGTTAGGAGACTTACCCGATGGAGACTTGTCAATAGTTGTGTCCTTTCTCTGGACATTTTCGGTGGATGGAGAAGCCGTTGCACCGTCTTCTTTTTACGGAGACGTAGAGGGAGATTCTGGTTGACTTTCTTCATATTGATCCCCTATTGGTCTGGATGATTGACCGAACTCGAAAGTTGTCTATTCTGGATGTTTCCCGTTTCGGTCAGCCTCTTCAACCGGAGTGAAATACATTTCAATAGTTCTCTCAGTTTCTTTTTCCATCCTCTTGATATCAGCCTGAAGTCTCTCTACAACCGATTCCAGTGCTTCCATCACACTCTTATCCATATGATTTTGATGAGCGGTGTCCATTGTTGAACTTTAATATTGCGTTGGTTTCTACCAACCTTGCCCTTGACATGGCTACTGGTACAAATGATGTCTTGGCGAGCTCAATTACCTTTTTCTACAGGTTTATCAAGGTGGACCACTTGTCGATTTCATAATAATCCGGGAGCATGTCCTCAAATAGTATTTCAGTCCTTAGTCTCGCCCATTCATAAAAGGAGTTTGATAAATCATGAGTTTCTTCTGCAACCATTTTGAGAACACCATCAAAAATTTCATTGACCCTATCATTTCCCATTTGAGAATCCGGAATCTCGGAATCCAAAATGACTGTAATGTTATCCGTCTCCTCATGAGTCGGATTTTGATCATGTCCGGTTGAAAGATTTATTTCACCAACTGGACCGGTTGAACCTCTCTTGGTATGAGCACTCTCATGCACCGGAGAATGTTCACCTAACATCTCTTCTTCATTTCTTTCAGCCATTTAATCGGCTTGTTCAGTATTATCTGCCCGGTCAGTTTTAGTGGTCTGATCGGTCTCAACATGGTTACTCGTCACATCGGTTTTAATCAACTTATTGACATCACTTACAATGTTATCAATTATATATGACGTTCTCTGTTGGACCTCTATAGCCACAAGACCAACAAGTTGAATATCAGAGTTTCTAGGTACAAAGGTAGTAGCTAGAATAAGGGTACTTACCTTAGATATGAGAGTTTCGTTAGATTTGGATCGGCCGATTACGCAGGCCGAAGATTCATCACGAATAGGAATTTCCGTATTTTGAACAAGTTCGGCTAGAATCTGATCATCAATCGGAGTGGGGACAGAAGTGCCTTTGCGGTTAACCGGTCTGGGAGATGTAGTAGTATGAGTTTTTTCGCTGTTGGTTGTCTCACGTACGGTTTTCTCAGCAACTGGGTTATTCCCTGTCTTAGTTGTTTCCTTGGTTTCTTTCACCATTGGATTCTTAGCCTTCGGTTCTTTCTCTTTCGGTTCCTTTTCTCATGGTGCTTTAACCTTTCCAGCTCTAACCAAGCTTTTCCCAATATCTACAGAATTTAAAATTTTGTTCTTAGGAAGAACAATACCTAGAGTGGTTGGAATTTAAAGATGTAGCAGAATCTTGTCGATTTGCATCGCATACCTTAAGGACTGGTCCTTCTTCATAGCCACCATTTCACACAAAATTTCAAACAGGGCACCGACCATGTTTATTTTTTCACCGCGGATGATTCCAGCCATCATCTCGAATTTAGACCGAGTAAGGTTGTCAAAATTACTTCCTTTTCCCTAAAGGGATTTGGAGACGATGTCAAGTGGCAACCGTTATTCGAACTTCAAGGCACTTTTTGTTTCGGTGAACTCTACCGGTTCATCAGAATTGGAGATCTTCTTCTGAATTTGCAAAGCATCTTCTTCTGATAAATCGGTCAGAAAGTCGCGCTTCTCTGTTGGTAGACGAAGGGCCTCTACGAAAACCTCCTCCGTTATCTGAAAATTTTGACCTCCCACCATTGCATGGACAACCTTCTTCTTGAGTTTTGCATTCTCGAAGAACATCTTAACCTCCTCCTGATGCAAGACGAATGAGCCTCCAAGGAAGAATTCCAGCCCTGAGTTATTGACCGATTCCATCAACCTTTGAACTTCCTCCATTCCATTGTTTTGGATCTCCTCGAAATCAACCTAAATGATATGGACAAAAAGTGCACTATCACGTCCCATAGTAGAAGTTTGGAAGAACTTAGACGAATTGAGAGATAATATGTGAGAGCAAAAGAGATTTTAGAGAGATAAAGCGTTGTGAGTAAAATAATGTGTAAGATCTCTTTATATACATGATGGATGTAGCGGTTATGTCACCGAACCGTCACACCTTCTCAACAAAAAGGCGCTAACTTTCCCTCCAAATTACTGCTGTAACTTTTTGGAGGTAAAAACCAGCGGTAAATGTGGATGTTAGGCAATGAGCGGTAAAGTTGTTTGGCGGTAAGTTTTAAGCGGTAAATTGAAATGAACCAAATTAAAAATGAACCGAAAAATGATGAACCGAAAATGATGCACATTCATTTAGGTTAAGCGGTTTATTTTAAGATTGTAAACATAGTCCAGTTAGATATAACAACCGGTCGTACATTAGGATGGCTGGCTAAATTAAAATCTTAAGGTCTAGATTCTATTCTCTAGAACCATATTTCCACTGATTCGTTGGTTAGAATATTGGTCGGACTAACCGGGGTTCCCGGTCCAAGGTCTAGAATGATAAAACGAAGGTACCAGCTAATCTGAGGCGCATAACCCATTCTTCTTCTAGATAAGAGAGACCTAGTTGATTGGCGTATTGTAGGCTATTGAGATCATCATTTCATAAACCTGCCGAGTGTAGAACTGATTCGTCACATGTCCTAACATGGATCGTTGAATGATGTCGTGGAAGATTTCAAAATAAGGGGCAATGTGGGATTTGTAACCGTGATAGTCTACCGGATTGGGAGTGTTCGAGAATATGTATGAAAACTCTTCGTGTACAAATATGAGAGGAGAAAGAAAATCCGAAAAACCTTTGGATGGTAAGTTGAAGAATTCAACAAATGATTCTTCATAGATCAGGAAGGATATGTCTTGTATGAAAACGATAATTCTTCCATCGTTCATTATAGAGGCTCGATCGAAGAGTTCGGTTAATTCCGAATCCAGAATGGAGTCGGATCCTTCCAAGAACTTTCGTAGACCAGAGTCGACAAGAGATTCAAAAATGATTTCCCTTGTTCTAGAGGATAAAACGAAATCAAAGTCGATGATTAGGGATGATCGAAGGTTTGAGTTCATATTGAGAATTTTGAGAGAAAGAAATTTTTGTCTAGAGTGAGAAACCATAGATGTTGTGATTTGTGTTTGTGATGAAGGGTTCTTTAAATAGGGAAGTAGTTTCAAAAGCATTTAATGTCTTCATTTATTGAAAGGATTTTTTAATTATGAAATATCTTGTCAATATTCACAAAATGAATGCTTCTTGAGATTTGAACAAAATATTCCTTTTTGAAAGATGTATCTTGGGAAAGTGTAACGTAGACTGTCCTGCCTATGTTGACCGGTGAAAATTCTTTGAAAATCAGTTAAGTGTAGGCTTTGTTTTTAAAAACACCTGTTGTTTTTGAAATGTTCGATTTAAATTGAGAAGCGATAGCTTCTCCCTAAGAGTGTGTCCGGTTAGAAATTTAGCATTTAATAATTAAACCGAATTTTTTAAGAACGGATTCCATTAAAACCGATAATTTACATAACCGAAAAGCCATCAAAATTAATCGGTATGGATTTGAGATACACATTTTAAAGCAGATGGATCCTATAACTAATAGTGGGGTGGACCAATAGCCGAAGTTTTTCTGGCTTTTACTTTGTCCAACTAGTGAAGGTATGCTTGAATCCTATCCTTTGTCAGCTGCTGGTTCAGGTAAAGGGTGGCACTTGGGCCGAGATAGACGTTGATGTCAAAGATCATACCGCATAGCTAGGGAGCATATCCGGTTTGTCCTTTGTCGGAGATGATCATCTCCTTCAGGTTGTTGAATATGATCCAGGACCAATTTACTGAAGTGCCTTCGGTGATGGCAACCATCATTTTGAAGGTTTTCTGGGTGTATCTTTGAGTGTTTGCATTGGCAAAAACATTTTTGTCAAGGATTTCACTTAGAATTTGGAACTCGTTTTGAAGAGAGCTCTTGGGTCTCCAAATGTCGATCGGAGTCATAGAGGCAGAAAAATGATGGCGCATCTCATTGATGACCATTGGAGAGAAGGTGAGATCCGTATAACCCTCAGTGGGTAGACCGCAACTCAGTGCAAGATCTATCTCACTAAAAAGAAAGGTTTTGCCGTGGACTTCAGCGAGGATAATATCCTCCTGAATGACCTTGACGGTGCTGAAAAATTCATTGACTACATTGTAGTCAATAACGTATCGGTCCTCCAAGAATTTTCGTAGACCGGAGTTTTCAAGAGATCGAAATAGACATTGAATTTCAACATCTTCAGATTGATAAACCGATTCGAAGTTGACAAGAAGAAGTTTGTTTGCAAGAAAGTAAGGAATTTTGCTTGATGATTTTCTTAAGTTTGATAGAAAGTGTGATTTGAAGTGAGAAGGGATATGGTACTTAAAAGACTAGTGATTGTTAACATATCTAGTTGTATTATACTTATAGTTAGATATGATTGTTATTTCCAAGAGAAGTAATGATGAGAGGCATATATTTGTTATATTTTCAAAACATATTGTTTTGGTGGAGTGTTAGTCTACTTTTAACAGTGATAGACACGCGTCTTCACGTTGTTTGAGATATAGACTCTTTCCTTTTTCACATGATCATTCTCAAGTATGCATGACAAACAATGTCCAACTGTCCCATGTTGACCGGAAAATAAGCTCACCGAAATTAAGATGTACATAATCAGTTGGTTTTTCATGACCGGTATTTTGAGATAGATTATTTTATTCTAAAGAAATATCGCTGGTTAGGCAGTAGCTATTCAGTTTAGAAAATAATTCCATCAGTTTTATCTGAATCACTTGAACCGCTTGATTTGTGTACAGATAATTTGGTAAGTGGAATTAACCAATCTCAACCGGAGACAACTATCCGGTTTAACATACTTGACTTTTTATTCCAATGATTTTTCATGCACATAATGGATAAAATTCTGACCGGTTTTTAAATGGAATATAAACCTTTTGAAAAATATCCGATCAGTTTTCCGAAAATTCTAAGAGCATGATTTGAGAAGCGTGAGCTTCTCCCTGAGACCATGCCCCAGTTTTTCATGAGAAAAATGTGTATGAAAACATGCAGAAGCATTTAAGACAGAAGTTGACTGCTATTAGCAAGTCCTAAAATGTTTCTAAAGAAAGAGAAATTAGCTTCCGGTAGTGGCTTTGTGAAGATGTCGGCTACTTGTTGATTGGTCGAGAGGTATTCCAGCCGGATGTGCTTCTACTACACATGCTCCCAGATGAAATGATGCCTGGTGTCAATATACTTTGTTCCTGAATGCAACACTAGATTGTATGTAATAGCTATTGCGCTAGTGTTGTCACAAAAAATCGGAGATTCCTCAGCAATTATTCCAAAATCCCTCAGTTGCTGTTGGATCCAAAAGAGTTGAGCACAGTAACTTCCGGCCGCAAGATACTCCTCCTCTGCGGTTGAAATAGCAACCGAAGTTTGTTTCTTGCTATACCAGGAAATAAGCCGGTCACCCAGGAACTGACATATACCACTGATACTCTATGTCAGAATAACTAGTTAGATTGAAACTGAAATCCTTTGGATACCACAGTCCTAAATCTTGAGTGCCCTTTAAATATTTTAAGATTCTTTTGGAAGTAGTTTAATGAGATTGTTTAGGATTAGTCTGAAATCTTCTGCATACTCCGATCGTAAACAAAATGTCCGGTCGACTAGCTGTCAGGTACAATAGTGAACCGATAATCCCACGGTAAGCCGTAATATCTACTCCTTGACCGTCCTCATCTTTGTCTAACTTAGTGGATGAGCTCATTGGAGTGGCGGCTACAGAGCAGTTGTCCATTCTAAACTTCTTTAGCAATTCTGTTGTATATTTGGATTGGTTGGTGAATGTTCCTCCCTGGATCTGCCGAACCTAGAGACCTAAAAAGAACCTCAACTCCCCCATCATACTCATTTCAAATTTGTCGGTCATTATTTTCGAAAACTTGTCACATAACTTAGAATCGGTTGAACCGAAAATCATGTCATCCACGTAAATTTGAACAAGTAAGATATGCCCCTTTTTATCAAATTTAATAAGGTTTTATCTACTGAACCTATGGTGAAATCATGATTGAACAAGAATTTTGTTAAAGTATCATACCAAGCTCTAGGACATTGTTTTAAACCTTAAAGGACTTTATCCAGCCAATACACATGGCTAATTAACTATGGACTTTTAAAGCTTGGAGGTTGTTCAACATAAACTGTTGGGTCAAATTATTTTGACTAAGTGTTGAAATAATTTATCCCCTGATATTTTGATGATGAAATTATTTATAAGTTTCAATACAGGTGTATTGAGACAACATGTCTCTAGATTTGAATCTAATGAGGGCCATTAGACCGATCTTGAGTTTCATTCGCATAGAATTAGACTCACAGTCTAACTCATCGAAGTTAGACGTGCAGTCTAATAGACGTGTAAATTAGACGTAAGTCTAATGAAATTAGACGTGAGTCTAATAGAATTAGACGTACAGTCTAACTCATCGGAGTTAGACGTGTAAGTCTAATAGATGTGTAAAGGATTAGACGGATAGTCTAATGAAGACACGGAATTAGACGTAAGTCTAATGGAATTAGATGTGAGTCTAATAGAATTAGACGTACAGTCTAACTCATCGGAGTTAGACGTGTAATTCTAATAGATGTGTAAAGAATTAAACGGATAGTCTAATGAATACACCGAATTAGACGTGAGTATAATGGAATTAGACGTGAGTCTAATAGAATTAGACGTACAGTCTAACTCATCGGAGTTAGACGTGTAAGTCTAATAGATGTGTAAAGAATTAGACGGATAGTCTAATGAATACACGGAATTAGACGTAAGTCTAATGGAATTAGACGTGAGTCTAATAGAATTAGACGTACAATCTAACTCATCGGAGTTAGACGTGTAAGTCTAATAGATGTAATAATTAGATGGGTTGTCTAATTAGTGAAAGTTAGACGTGAATCTAACTCCTTCAGATTAGTCTGAGGTAGAACCGGAATTAGACGCGGCACTTTAACTCAGTGGAGTTAGACGTGCCGGTCTAATGGTTATGTAATAATTAGAAGGGTTGTCTAATTAGTGAAAGTTAGACATGAGTCTAACTCCTTCAGATTAGTCTAAGGTAGAACCGGAATTAGACGTGGAAGTCTAACTCAGTGGAGTTAAACGTACCGGTCTAATGGTTATGTAATAATTAGATGGGTTGTCTAATTAGTGAAAGTTAGACGTGAGTCTAACTCCTTCAGATTAGTCTGAGGTAGAACCGGAATTAGACGTGGCGGTCTAACTCAGTGGAGTTAGACGTACCCGTCTAATGGTTATGTAAATTAGACACGAGTCTAATTATATTAGACCAAGCGGTTTAATAGACGTTTTTTTAGAAGGAGTTGACTTATTTCATTAGACTGATTTTCCCAAATCCTTCTAACTAAAATACGTCTGATGCTCTGTTTAAGCAGTACGCTTGAATCTAGCATTTCTCCTACCCACGTGCTATAGCTGTACCCTACTCCTGCTCCACTTTCTAGTGAAGATTAGTACAACAGCTATATGTATCCAATCAAGGAATGCCACGTAAGAGAATTTTCCTCACATTACCCGTTTTACATGTACATCCCTAATGGAATATTCAGCGCACTACCAGTTCGGTACGACCACGATCCTTGTGCTCAGAACCTGTTGTGTACAATGGAGGCTTTCCAATTGAAGAGCGCCACGTATCATTCTTGAAGATTCGACCGTTAGCTCTTGCTCAGTATTTAATCAATCCTTAGAGCAACGGACGAAGCACCTGATTTTGCCTCAACCAATCTTACGAACAAGCATTCTGATTTTGAAGAGAGAGACTACTCAATCATCTTGCTTACTGAACTTATTCTGTGAAGCTTCTTTCTGATTGTACTGTGTGTGAATCGAGAGAGAGAGCTAGAATCAAAATACCATTAGCTGAGTGATATTCTTCATCTTCTTGTAATTGAACCGAAAGTGTTCTGTTCAATAGTGAGCTAAGTGTGTGTGTAAACTGTATTTGATTATCATCATATAGTGAATCCTTGCGGTGGTTGGAAGAAGGGGTGACGTAGGAGAGTTTCTCCGAACATCCATAAACAAACTGCTGTGTTCTTCATTTCTGTCATCTTTTCATATTTCATCTTGTGTGCTTCAAACCCAAGTAAACAATTCCGCCTTGAATTTGTTTCAAGTGTTTACACAAGTTTGCATAGAATAGAAAGAGATATTAATCCCTAACAGGATTTCTATCAAACCGTTTTTCATAAGCCTTCATCATTAGCTAGACCCCCGTCTCTATTGATAAAGCCGATCCTACCAATTTGTATCAGAGCCTTGTTTCTATTCTCAAGCATCAAGAATCCAAAGCATGTCTTGCATCAATGAAATTCCTCTTCTATCAAAGCACAACTATGATCTGTGGATGATAAAAATGCAATCTCACTTGGCCGCTATTGACTATGATATGTGGAGTGTTATCACCGATGGTCCCATAAAGATTTTGAAGCCAAGAAGTGAGTGGACCACTGAAGATAAGATGACCAACAACATGGATAATGTTGCTAAGAACATTCTGTTTCAATCACTCAACACGAATATGTTCTGTGAGATCAAGTCCTGTTCCACTACAAAAGAAATATGGGATAAGCTCAGCCAAATTCACGGAGTGAACTATCAAGAAAAGAAAAACCAGAACACATTTATTTATAATCAGAACAAATCTAGATGGGCTGACAGTGATACTGAGGAGTCTCCCACCGAAAAAGAGAGCGAAGCTGTAACATGCCTGATGAAAGATGACCAATCTAAGGTAAATAATATATCTACACCAAAATTTACAAACGAGGAGTTAACTAATGCACTCAATGAAATGGCTATTGAGTACAAAAAGTTAGATGACTCTTTTTATGAAATGAAAGTTAAATATGAATCAACTGTTCCCTTTTCAAAGCAAGAACCCAAATCAAATGTTTTTGATGAAAACTTAACAGAGATCTCATCTGAGAATGAGATGCTCAAGGAACAGATTCAAACCCTTTTATTTGAAAACAAGAGACTGAACTACATTGTCAGTGCATGGACAAGGTCTGGTGATGCTGTCAGATATCAGATCGACATGTTGAAACCTGCTGGATCTAGATCCGGATTGGGATTTGATAGCAATGATCCTAACCTGTCCTGCAAAAAGTCAAAGCCAAATGACAAACTTAAGCCAAAAAGTTTTGTCAAAGGAAGTATGACTGACATTGAATCTGATCCTATTCATGAAGAAATGACTTTCAAAAATGAAATAGTTTATGTTCCACCGACAGTTAGCTGGCTTAAGAATAAGCTAAAAAAAGCTAATAAGTTGGGTAATCTAAAACCTGACTCAAAGTCAAGGAATTTTAAAAGAAAATCTTCTTCAAAAGCTAAAGGATCAGTGGCTAGCAGAAATTCGTCTGCTAAGTCAAAAACATACGCATTAATCACAACACAAAATGGGAAATCCATTAGAATAACTCAAATATGGATCCCTAAGGGACTGATTGACCGAGGACTCAATTGAATGTGGGTACCAAAAGATTGTAAATATTTATTTATGTAGGTACAAATAAATGAAGGACTGGAGGAATCTGTATGGTATCTTGACAGCGGATGTTCCAGGCATATGAAAGGAAACAGACAACTCCTCACTGATATATCATATTGCTCTGGACCTAAGATCATATTTGGTGACAACAAGAAGGGTAAGACCATGGGTAAGGGTAAGATTATCCATGGTAACCTAACTATTAATGACGTATTGCTGGTTGACAACTTGTGTTATAATCTAATCAGTATCAATCAACTATGTGATAATGGTTTGTTAGTAGACTTTCAAACTCATGCATGTTTAGTTAAAGACCAAGATGGAAACATTATATTAACTGGAAGTAGAGTAGGAAACTCATATAAAATGAATTGGCAAAAAGAGACATCTGACCCTATGTGCATGATTGCCAAAAATGACCAGAAATGGTTATGGCATAAACATTTGAACCATTTGAATTTTAAAACCATTAACAACATATGTTCAAACAACTTAGTTATTGGTTTACCCAATCTTCAGTTTTCAAAGGACAAGATTTGCACTGCTTGCCAATTAGGTAAACAGGGCAGATCATCGTTCAAAAGCAAAGAAAAATCACAATCCAGCCGTATCCTAGAACTTTTACATATGGATCTATTTGGTCCAATTCCTGTAAAAAGTGTAGGAGGAATGAGATTTTCTTTAATTGTTATTGATGAATTTTCACGTTTTACATGGGTTGCATTCTTACCATCAAAAGATAAAACTGATGAAAATTTGATCAGAATATTTAGAGGCATTCAGAATCAGAAATTTCTAAATATCTCATGTATTAGAAGTGATCAAGGAACTGAATTTACAAATAGATACCTATCATCTTATCTTGAGGAGAATGGAATTAGGCACGAGTTGTCTAGTGCTAGAACTCCACAGTAAAACGACATTGCTGAGAGAAGAGTGGGAACTCTAAAAGAAGCAGCGAGATCTATGCTTGCTGAATCAGATATTCCTTAGAGGTTCTGGGCGGAAGCCATTAGTACTGCTTGTTATACTCAAAACAGGTCAATAATCAACAAACGTTTTGATAAAACTCCCTATGAACTGTGTTATGGGAGAATTCCCACAGTTTCTTACTTTAAGATATTTGGGTGTAAATATTTTATCCATAACAATGGAAATATTTATTTGACTGCTTTTGATGCTAAAGCAGATGAGGGATTCATGTTGCGATACTCATCAGTAAGCAAGGCTTACAGAGTATACAACAAAAGAACACAGACTGTTGAAGAATCCCTTCATATAATTTTTGATGAGCCTGTTGAGAGCATATCCATAGAACCCATTGATCTTGATGACAGACTACAAGCGGCTAGTCTTGAGTCTGTAAGTGAAGAAGAAGAAACCTTGGACAAGCGGATGGCTCTATCTGATCCTGTGGCTGATCCGGTTGAAGCACAACCAGATGTACAAACTCCTGTTCAACAAGAAGTTGAGAGTTTGGATGTCGAGGTGTCACCGGTTTAGATGAGCAACCCCCTTGGTTTCAACTTCAGATGGAACAGAAATCATCCACCAGAACTGATAATTGGAAATCCTTTTTCTCCTCGAGGGACAAGACGTCAACTGATGGGTGAAATGGCCAATTATGCATTTATTTCTCAAATTGAACCAAAGAAAATTGGTGAAGCTATAATTGATCCAGATAGGATCAATGCTAACGAATAAAAAAACTTGAAGAAGAAAATTAAGGTAGAAAAAAAAAAGAATAAAAATCTCTGGTTTATTCAGATTTTTTTATAAATACTTTTAGTATATATAAAATTTGATACATGCACTCACTTTAAATTTGACATTTATTTATATTAACTAGTATAAATATGGAATTTATTTTTATTTTTTAAATAAGTCACATATCTTAATTAAATAAAAGTGCACAGAAGCATATGATCCTATTCAGATTCATCTCCATAAAAATTCATCTTAAAAAAGATAAAATCTCGATAGTTTGATGCTTAATGTTCACTACTAAAAAGATGATCAGTTTAGGCGATGCTTCCAACGTTACATTGTTCAAAAAATCTCAACACTAGATAACTATGATGACTATCTTTGTTAATGTTCATAAAAGAATATATAATCTGGAGAGTTTGATGCTTTTTAATGGTCACTACTATACCGATGACCATTCTTCCAACATTTCTTGGTTAAAAAAATGTTTAACACATAATAATCACTACTAAATCGATGACTATCTTTGTTGACATTCCTAAAATAATATATAATCTCGAGAGCTCGATACTTAATAGTCAATACTAAACCCATGTTGCATATGATGGCGGATAATCACTACTAAACCGATGACTATCATCAAAGACATTTCTGAAATAATGCCATGATTTGGATAACTCAATGCCCAATGATCAATACTAAACCAATGATCATTCTCAATAATATTACTAGTGTTGCATGAATTAGAGAACTCAATGCTCGATAATCACTATTAAACCGATGACCATCCTTGATGTCGTTTCTAGATGTGCCATGAATGGGAGAACTCAATGACCAGTGATCACTATTAAACTAATGATTATTCTTGATGACATTTCCAAAGTTGCATGACTTAGAGAAATCGATGCCAAATAATCAGTACTAAACCGATGACTATTCTTAACGAAGTTTTTTAGATAATTTCATGATTTTGAGAACGCAATTTTTAATGGTCATTACTAAAATTGATTATTCTTGTTGATACTTCCAACGTTGCATAATTCATAGAACTCGGTGTTTAATAATCAATACTTAACCGGTGACTATCCTCAGCAACGTTTTTAAAATAATACCATGATTGGGAGAACTCAATGCCCAATAATCATGACTAAACCGATGATCATTCTCCATGATGTTTCCAATATTGCACAGTTTAGAGATCTCGATGCCTGATAATCACTACTAAGATGATGACTATGTTTGAAAACGTTTCTGGATGTGTAAATAAGCGTTTGACAATCTTGATGCCTAAAAACATTCTTTTATTAATGACCATTCTAAACAACGTCTTCAATATGATATTTGGTTTTGGAACACTCAATGTTAAATAATCCTTGTTTGGCTAATCATTATTCTCAACAGCGTTCCCAAAACAATGTTTAGCTTGGATAGCTCAAAATTGTCACATTTTGGTTGATGACCATTCTCAATGAGGCTTACTAACTCTATGTTACGCCATAATTTCCTACTTTCATGCACCTAAATCAACGTGATTTCGAACATAAATGTGGAACCGCTAGGGTGTCTATTTGCCATGATCATTGAAAAGGTTGATATAAAAGTCGGTCCTACGGTCTCGGTCCCCCTCCCACACACATCTCCGGCACCATGCTTTGCTCCAAATCTCCCTTCACCAGTCATAAAATCTCGTGTGGTTGGGTTCCTACACCACACAAGCATAATTAGTTGATAGACCCAACAAGTATTTAAAAGAATACATAAAAAAACATTTTACTAAATTGCATCCATAAGGGTTTTAAAGGGAATATCATCATCCGTGTCTGTACAGTTTCATACTTGAGCCATATTGAGACCCTTAGCCTGGAGAGTTGATCCTCCAAGGTAGACATCCATCCGTCAATACCGTCAGTCATATTTTGTGAGCAGACCGCTAGAGCTCATCCTGGTAGCCATCCTCATGTATCCGTCAATTCCTTCATCATGATCACTTCCATTCTTTAGCCCTTAACTTAAAAACATCCTTCATTAGAAAACCATGGACTTGCAATGAAAACGTATTTTGAAAACCATATGCATCGTTTATATAAAATACATGAATAAATAGCGTTGTGTGGGTTTTGAAAACGTAAAGAAAGAGTACTTGCCTTAAATCCTTCATCTGCCGGATCAACGGCCGGATCACTAGATCCTAAGTGTCATCATCCACGGTCCTAGATCTCTGTCAAGACCGTAGATTTCTCGGTCAAGAAAAGTAGAATTTTTGGACGTGATAAACTACCCAACTTATAAGGAATTTTGACCCGAAATTCGAAACTAATGGGCCGTGCTAAAATTGTGATTTTGAAAATAGTTTCATGAAACACATTATTTAAAATTATTTTGAAAATAGTTTCATGTCATGCAAAACATTAATGAAAATCATTTACAGACCTGAAGGCCTTGGAGGTGCATCTGCAAGAGAATGTGTATGAAAGTACTAAGGTTCGGAACCATTGCTCTGATACCAAATTGTTACGCCCTAATTTTCTACTTTCATGCACCTAAATCAACGTGATTTCGAAAATAAATGCGGAAACGCTAGGGTGTCTATTTGCCATGATCATTGAAAAGGTTGATATAAAAGTCGGTCTTACGGTCTTAGTCCCTCCTCACACACACATCTCCAGCACCATGCTCTGCTCCAAATCTTCCTTAACCTGTCATAAAATCTCGTGTGGATGGGTTCCTACACCACACAAGCATTGTGAGTCGATAGACCCAACAAATATTTAAAAGAATACATAAAAGATATTTTACTACATTGCATCCATGGGGGTTTTTAAGGGAATATCATCATCCGTGTTTGTACAGTTTCATACTTGAGCCATATTGGGACCCTTAGTCTGAAGAGCTGATCCTCCAGAGTAGGCATCCATCTATCAAAACCGTCAGCCATATTTTGAGAGCATGGGACCACCAAAGCTCATCCTGGTAGCCATCCTCCCGTATCCGTCTATTCCTTCATCATGATCACTTCAATTCCATAGACTTTAACTTAAAAACATCCTTTTTTAGAAAACCATGGACTTGCAATGAAAACATGTTTTGGAAACCATATGCATCGTTTATATAAAATACATGAATAAATAACGTTGTGTGGGTTTTGAAAACGTAAAGAAAGAGTACTTGCCTTAAATCCTTCCTCTGCAGGATCATCGGCCGAACACTCGGTCTTGGGTGCCATCATCCACGGTCCTAGATCTTTGTCAAGATCGCAGATTTCTCGGTCTAGAAAAGTAGAACTTTGGGACGTGACACTATGGTTCAATATCCTCATTCCTTTGCATTTGGGGAATGACCACTCCTTTTTTATTATGCCTCTTATCTTTTGAATTATTGGAATGATGCATTTGAATATTCCTCATCGGTTAATTTGGTTGTCGAACAAACATTGTTATCTCCCAATGCAAATGTCCTAACTTTAATTTTAATAATTCTAGGGTTTAATTGGATTATTTCCTATAAAATGGTTAACTTTTAATAAGATAAAAGTTTTCATCATCTGACTTCTTAACCGACAAATGGTTCACTTTCAAGATAAGCTAAATTTTTATCATCCCGAATTTTGACCCAACGAAGGGTTGACTTTCAACTTAAGTTAAAAGTTCTACTGGTTGGGAGGCCTATTGTGATTGGATTCTCCTAGGATTATTTCTTTGTCGTAGTTGGTATTGGTGTCTGAAGCATCCAATGTTTCATGACAACCGGATCTTGGAATGTTTGAAAAGCACAAATTGGGGGATTTTAGTCACAAAATAGAATGTGTCGGAAATGTTTTACTTTGTTTTCAAAATCTACATAATATAAGAAATAGGGTTTAGTCACAGAGTTCTTTTAAAATGTTCATAGTTTCTCAACTAGGGGTTATTATCATATGACTCAAAAGGTACCTAGAGTTTGAACTTAAGTATTCAACATGCGATTTGGGAAAAAATACCTAGCGTTCGAACCTAAGTTCTCAACATACATTTAAAAAAATGAACATAGCACTTGAACCTAGATTTTCAACGTGTTTCATAAAAGGTACCTAACTTTAGAACCTAGGTTTTTAATGTAGGACATAAAAAATACATAATGTTCGAAACTAGGGTTTCAACATACGTCTCATGAAAAAGAATCTAGCGTTAGAACCTAGGTTTTCAACGCATGACATGGAAAACCACATAGTATTTGAAACTAAGGTTAAAACATGTGTTTCATAAAAAGTATGTAGCGTTTGAAACTATGTTTTAAATGTATGACTTGGAACACCACTTAGTGTTTGAAACTAGGGTTTCAACATGTGTTTCATAAAAAACACTTACCTTTTGAACCTTGGTTTTCAACATATGACTTGGAAGACTACCTAGTGTTCAAAATTAGGGTTTCAACATGTGTTTCAAAAACATACCCAACGTTCAAACATAGTTTTTCACCGTATGACTTAGAAAACCACATAGTGTTTGAAGTTGGAGTTTCAACGTGTGATTTAGAAAAAAGACTTAGCATTCGAACATAAGTTTTCAACGTGTGTCTTAGAAAACAATCTAGTGTTTGAAGCTAGGGTTTCAACATGTATTTCAGTAAAATCACCTAGCATTCGAACCTATATTTTTAATGTATAACTTGGAAAACCACATAGTGTTCGAAACTAGGGTTTTCAACATGTGTTTTGAAAAACAACATTGTGTTCAAAACTAGAGTGTCAACATGTATTTATAAAAAACACATAGCATTCGAACATAGGTTTTCAACGTGTGTTTTGGAAAATCACATAGTGTTCGAAACTAGAGTTTTAACATGTGATTAAAAAAAAGACATAAGAACCTAAGTTTAAAACGTGTGTTTTGGAAAATCACCCAGTGTTCAAAACTAGAGGTTTATCATGTGTTTCAGAAAAAGTGCACAGCGTTCGAATATAGGTTTTCAATGTGTGACTTGGAAAATCGCATAGTATTCTAACTAAGGTTTTAACGTGTAATTCAAAAAAAGAACCTAGCGTTCAAACCTATGTTTAAAACTAATAATGAAAATTTGAAACCGCCATGCAGTAACTAAATCGAATTGCCCCGTTTGGTGCCATTTTTTCCCGAAATCGAACGGGGATGAGGGGATGGCATTTGTGTTAATTGTCCCGATCCGCCCGGATTTTGCTCCGAACACTATAAATAAAATTAAATATATAAAATCATCAATATATTTATTTATTCATTATATTTTATAAGAGTTGTTATAATAATAAAAAATTTCAAAATATTATAATATATATTATATTAAAAAATTCGTTTATTTAATTTTATTGTATACTTTTTTTAAAATATTTTATAAATGGTGCCCCATGGAGATTCCCAAAAACCGAATGGAGCGGGGATGGTATTAAAAACCCTAAATAAAAATGGGATGGAGATGGTAAATGCATTCCCCGCCCTGAACTGCCCTATTGTAATCCCTATTTAAAATGTGTGACTTGGAAATCAATTTAGTGTTCGACACTAGGATTTTAACATCTCATTTCAAAAAGACGCCTAGCGTTCAAACCTAGAGTTTCATCATGTAATTTCAAAAATGATTCCTATCATACAAACTAGGATTTCGTCATATAATTTCCTAAAAGACACCTAATGTACGAACTAGGGTATCATCATGTAGTTTCTAAAAGACGCATAACATACGAACTATAGTTTCAATACATGATTTTTCCAAAAAGGCGCCTAGTATGACTTAAGGTTTGATGCATGTTTTAGAATTTAAAGGACATTTATCCCATATTATATTTGGTCGGTTCTTTGATCAAAATATCTTTGGTGTTTAGGACTTTGAATGTTCGCTTTAGTGATTGTTTCAAAAAGAGACAAATTCTCCCTTTGTTTCTTTTTTCGACTTAAAGGACATCAATAATATATTTCGGGTCATATATAAAAAAATTGCTTTCATCATTTCTTTTCAAAAAAAGAATTTTTAGCTTCACATCAAAATTCAACGTTTGATTTTAGACCGTTGATTTAGGCCATGTGTTTTTGGAATTTCATCGTACATCCATCTTTTTTTCGACAGTACATTTTTAGACTTCTTGGCTTGAGTGAGCTTCACTAATTCCAGATAGTGTCTAGATGAACTTCAAGTGGTGAATTCAATATCTCAACCACTACGAGTATTTAGAGACCTGAGAATATTTAGTTGAAACAGTACATTCGAATTCAAGACAAAAGTCTTGGTGAACTATTAATGGTGATTTCAATGCCTTAAAAAATACAAAAGCTCTTTCCTTTTTTGGTTTCTTTGGTATATATGACAAAATTGGTAATCTCGAGTTTAAGATAACGTCCTCGTGAATTACAGGTGGTGATTTATTGTCTCAACCTTGAATATTATACGCATTGATTGTTTTCTCTTTAGCCTCAAATTCTAAATCAAGGTACTTTATTTTTTATTTTAGGGGAGCCCACATTTTTAAGATAAGTTTCAATATTTTCCAAGAGCTTCTTTCGGATGTAAGATCTCTTTTTAGTTGCGAGATACGACAAGTAATGCAATCGGATAACTCTTTTCATCGATTTTTAGGGAAATCATCGAGCTCCTTTTGAAACGATAATTAGTTTGAAAAGTATTGTCCCAATGCCTACTTTTTTAATTTATTTTCTCCTTTTTCCTTTTTAGAATGAGGGATTGCACTTATTTTCTCATTATTAAAACAAAAAAAATCATGATGATTTTGAATGAGCTTAAGGACTAGGCTACCTACATAACCTATTTTGGAAGAATCGTATCCAAATGTAGTATTCATGCATTAAAAATCAATTTTAAAATGCTCTTATTATTGACATATGGGTTATTTTGTTTTTTTAGGTGAAATATTTTTTTATTCTTTTTATTTATTAATAAAAAAATACCCACAATCTTGATATAAGGGTTTTGTCGGTTTGTTTTTGAAAAGAGGGATGACAACCATTTTCTTATTTATCAAAGTAGAGAATGTGATTGGGTATAAGGACTAAGCTTCCTACATATCTTCATATATATATATATATGAATTAGGTCCAATTGTAATTTATATACATAAAAATTCATATTATAAAATATCATATTATTAACATAGAGGTTTATATTTTTAGATATCATTTTATTTTAGAAGTGTTGTTTAAGGCATGAGATTATTTATTTAATCAATAAACGCATTCTAAAATATTTTATTTATTCACAACATTGTTATTTTTAATTGCATCGAGAAAATTATTAAAAGAGGGAGGAGTTATATTAGAAAATATATTAAAAGGGGATATAGTCACTCCAAAAGAATCATTAAGAGGGAGAAAAAGAGTCACCTCAAAAGATTTATGGAGAATGAGAAAAAGACAACATTTTGGAAATTTCATTTTGGTGATAACCTCTTAATATGGTAAGTTTTCCCTACTCACTACTTCTACTTCGATCATTTGTGAAAGGTTCTAAGACTTGAAGGAGTGGTCATGTCTATATATCTGACCTTGGAATAACTTTTTGATCACTAAGGTCCTTGACAAGGTTCTTGAGAGTAGTGTACTTATCAGTGTGGTGGCCTCTCGTTTGGTGGTAGTTATAGAATTAGCCACATCTTTCTCGACATATGGCTTGTCCGTGCGAGTAGCATGCGGTACAACTAGGTTCTTGGGTTCCCCAAGAAGCTCATGACCTCACTAAGTGACATACCCAACTCATTACAAATTCATGGAGGCTCTTGTGGTAGAGGAAATGTAAAACATAATAGTCTAACTTAGCATTCATTATCTCCAAGACTAGAATTTACTCAAAATTATGAATATAAAGTGATAGTAAATGTTATGTTGCAACAATGAAGGAGTTAATGAAGACTCCTAAATATAAGACCTATACTATTAGAAGTAATTCTACATGGAAAATCAATGATGTCTGGGAGAACAATATCGGGAAAAATGTTGATGATCATGTATACAAAAGAAATCTACTTGGGTAATGTATAAACAAAACTGGTGGTACTAAATTCTCCTTTAGAATTTAAACTGATTATTATAGTAGAAGAAAATTATGTTAAGGAATGGGAAAATGTAGTGATGGGAAACTACATAAGAAACAATATAGTTTCTTTTTTTAAGTCACCAAAGAGGGACTTATGAAGAAATGGGAGGGAAATGGACTGGAGAAGATTTTAGAAAATGTACATGATTTTTACTTTTTAAAATTCAAGAAGGGATTAAATATGGATGAAATTCTGAAAAATGGGCATACATATATTGGATCAAACTATATGAAGTTATAAAGATTGTCCGAAGATTTGAATCTATTAAGAAAACCTAAGGAAATAGTTCAGATATGGTTCAAACTTTGGAATATCCCTACACACATGTATAAGTAGAAACTCTTAATCATTTTACAAGTTTATTAAGTAGACAATTATATATGGACCCAATTACTGAAGGAGGACATCATCTTTCCTTTGCTAAAATTAGCATTGAGGTGCATCCTCAAAATACATTTCCAAATAAAAATGACAGTAGTTGATAGGAAAAGAAAATATAATGTCATGTGAATCACTTATGAGTGGAGGCCATACATGTATTCATTATGCGATACTCTCTAACATGCCAGTACAAATTGTGCTCAAGCTAAGGAAGAAGAGTAAAGAATATTGAAAGACCAAAGAGAAAAAAGCAGGAAATAAAAGTGATGAGTCTAACATCAAAGAGCAACATGTGGAGGACGAGAAGGAATTTATATCCTATGTGGACTCTTAAAAGGAAGAAAGCAATGTGATTGAAAGAAAGAGGGTAAAGAGGAATCTAATTTAAAGGAGGATAAAGGTTGTAAAGAAACAGAGGTTGATGAAGAAGAAGGAATATGATTCTCAAACAAATCAAGTTGTAGTAGAAGAAAACAAGAGAGAGATACTTAAACTAATCAAGCTGAACTAAAGGATATCAAGGCTGATGTAGAGGATACTAAAGTTGATGCTGAAGGAAACAAACGAAAGAATCCTGAAATTCAAGTATACGCCAACAAAGATAAAAACCTTAAAGTCCTAAAAAAATTCTTTCGATCAAATTAGCACGGGCTCGTAAAAAGGAAGATTACACAATGGGAATAAGAAGGCTTCAACATCTTCTTTAATTCAATCTCCTTACATCGCAAGAGGAAAGGGAAGGGGAATGAGACCTTATGACGCAACAAGTTTATATGAAAAAAAACATAATTAGGGTAGTTCGGATCTGTTTTTTATTGTATTATTTTCGTTTGTAATCTATGTTGTTTGTTTTTGCGAATGTTACTAATCATTCTCTTTAAGGTCGTTTGATTGTCATCTTTTAATCATAGTTAAGGTTTGTCTAGTTTTGATTCTTGACCATCCCACTTTTGGGATATTTAATGAAATGATATTAACTGTTTACCCAAAAAAAAGTCCCACATATGTAGCAAACTCATGGATTTAGTTTTGACTCACTCTAAACACATTAAACTTCTTTGAGGGTTTGAGATTTTTTGGGTTTGAAAAACAACCTTTTTGCACTATAATTCTCTAGCCCTAATTGTCACTTCGCTGCATCTTCACGACTACCTCGCCCTCGCACCATGCATTTATACAAATGTCACCTTAGGTCAGTTTCTCTCCCCACTTTACTAATTCGACTATAGGTTGGGGAGGCTCTTTTGCTCCCTTTCAGTTCTTTGGTCATTTAGTCCAATAAAGCATTAATCACATATGGGTGACATTCATCTCACTCAACATCGTATATATATTACTTATGTGTTCGTGCAAAATTGGAGTAATTGGGATATATTCACTAAAGGCTCTAATATGTTTTTGAGAGGTTTTACTCTTTGGGTCAGTTTGATTAATGTTCACCTAGTTACTTCATAGTTGGAAATTAAACACGAACACTAGGCCTGAAAGTTCATGCATCATAGATTTTATACTATAGAAATCGTCCATTAAAATATTCTTAGAAAGACTTCCTTTTTTCCATGTCTCAAAATGTAATCAACCCTCAACTTAGTGGCTTTGTGACAAACCTGTATCATGTGATTTGTTCTTAACTTTGTGGCTATGTGAAAAACTTGTAACTTGTGATCATTAAAGAAACAAGAGGTTAAGCATATAGGTTTAAACTATTAGATGATAACCCATATTAGTACTACGCATATACGTGTTTCTAGAAGAGAAATAAACACCTACTTTCCAACTTTTATTTTGAAAAGAAATTATATAAATGTGTGGGTTAATACATAAGATTAAAAGTATTACAAGCATATATCACTCGTGCTCCTTGTATAATTCACACTCAAGTGTTTGTACAAAATAAGGAAAGTCAATTACACTTAATATAATCTCAAAGTAACAATACATGAAAAATGAATTATAGGCTCTCTTAGAGTCGTTGTGCGCCCGAGTGCTTGTCTTTGGACTTTTCCTCTTGCCCAAGCTCGTTCTCTCCTCTTACTTTTGGCTTTTTTTTATGTAGGCGATCTTTTCCACGGGAACCCAAAAAATCTTAACATGACTCCATCTTTAAGTATGAGAAGTAAGCCTTATCATTGATGACCGTCTCCATAGCTAGCTCCATCCTCGTCGATAGAATCATCACGTCTAACCCAAATTGTCTAAATAGGGGAGTCGTATAATCAATTGTAGTTGTATTCAACCCAAACAATCAGATCATGGGCTGATCCTCCTTGAAGTATGTCATCTCAGAAATCTTATACGATGATATAAAATCCCCAATGGACATATTATCATGGATCAGGTCATCGGGCTTGGCCATATATAACTTGAACTTATTGGTGTCAGGGCTGAAGTGGTACTTGGAAGATAATGGGAGAATGTTCTTCACCTTATCGTGCAACTAAATATTGATTTGTATGGAGCATCTTTAGAACATATTGCCTTAGAATGGTTCGGTCAAGACTATCAATGTCACAATTAAGACCCAAACCTAAATTCTCCTTGAAGAATCAAATAAGTTGTCTTAAACACCTAAAAAATGGATTGACATCACTAGGAGACAGTAGGACATGAGTCATGATAGTGATGATCATAAGGTACACTTTCTCAAACTTCGGGATGAGGATGTCCTTAACTACTAGATTGTCCCTCTTCTAAAGGTCAATAATGTTTTTCTTCGCAATAAGAGGTGGATATCCCAGCCTCTTTTAGAGGTTATGGCTTCGAGCCCTTCAAACGGAAAATTCTACACCTAGTTAAATGGATAAATGAGTTTGCAGCTATGTGTTTACCTTGTGGCCATATTTTTTTAATGTTCTTCTTCAATAGGGATTCGGACATGCCCTACGACTATCCAAACTCCTCTTGCAAGATCTTCCTCAACAAGAGGAATTCAGATAATGGCTTAAGGTGAAGTAGGTTTCGAGCCTTAATCATCATGATGGCCCAAAACTCCTCAATCGTGTGGGAAATTTGTCTCTCCCCAAAATGGAACATCTTTGTTATGGGGATCCATCTTTATCGCATCTGCATCATGAAACTATTTTGGGAATCCGTGTCCCACAATTTTAGTATCTTATTCAACTCAAATATCACATAATCAAGGGGACACTCCTCAAACTCATCTCTAGCATGATTGAGGATCAAGAATCGAGCATAACATCCTACAAAACAAACATCAAAGACAAAAAATGATATATGTGATTCATTTTTCTAACTGTTTTTAAAAAAATCAGCATGTACACATTAATGCATAATTAATGTCGTTCTTTTGTAAGGGTATGACAAGCAACGAGTATTGGGTCATGTGGACATGAATTTTATATGTAAATGAGTTTCAAGGATAAAAGAGAATTCATTCACTAACAAGGGTATTCTAGACTACCGATGTAAGGAAACATAAACACAATTGGTAATTTATCTTTGTCGTCTCCATGATCCCCTCCTTAAAAGAAAGGAAGATCAAGAAAGGTGGAAAATGTCGATTCTAGAGTCCATAGTTTAATTTCACGCAACATCATTAAAGTTATAGTGTAGTCAATAAATTTTACGTACTATACACATACCAATACGTGCATGCGTGACATCGCACTCCGCACATCACACACCTCAAGCTACCTTAAGACATACGTTATGTGACTAAAGGGAGAAACCATGCACGTCGTCAAGTACATTCGGGTTTTATACCATAGGGTTAGTTTTTATTGTGTGTATAATGTCGTGTTTTAAAATATACCTAAAGTTTGTTTCGATTTAAGCATCTAGGTGGTTCCCAACAAAGTTGCCCATTGTATTTACGCATCTAAAAGTCGTTATCCTAAGAAATCGACTCGAATAACAATTATCTTCATTACTCACACTCCTCTCGAATCTCGAGTGAGATGAGAAATGAAAATAGTAGGTTAGATTCGATTTTTTTATAAGAATGTAAAATGAATTGACCAGATAAAAGATGAACTCAAATAAACCTCCTCTCTAAGATCGTTAACTTATAATAATAGTTTCGACTTGTGAGAGTCACCTAATTTATCAAATTAAAGTTAGGTAAAATATGGCACATGAGTGAACACATGCTTTGAGATTTTGTTTGTTAGTTCAGTGCTTGATTACATGTGAGGAAGAGTCTAAGTGTTATGCAAACATGCCCGCTCAAGTGAGTGGTCTCTACTACAAAACCTTTAGCCTCTTAGAAAATAAAACATTTCACACGTTTAAATGAAGAAAACACAAATCCTAACCACATTCTCTACCTATGACTTAACCTAGATCTAAGGGATTTCTCATATCTATTCCTAGGAATGGGTCTAGGTTAGGCATATTTTGAGTTAAATAAATAGACATTGAGAGAGGGACATGTACCTATATCGTAAAGAGAGAAAATAGACAAACTCTTAAATAATTCCAATAAATTAAGTTAGCACACTAATAAAATAAGATTTAATGTTATGATCATCAAATTATTTTTCTTGTAATGGTTGGAGTTGTATATCAAAGTTATAGGCACCACGTGTAGGAAAAGACGATAAAATTGAACCAAATAACCCCAAGTTAAAATATTTTGGCTTAGTTTTGTAGAGAAAAATATGGCGAGTAATTTTCTATTTTTTCAATTTTTTATAAAATGATTTGAAGCTTTTAAAAATAAAAATTGAATTAAATAACTTAAGGACAAACAAAGATACCTAGCCATTTAGATAATCAATTTGGAAGGGACTTTGATTAAACCAGGTTTCGATGATGGACTATGCAATGGGGAATCCGACCTTGGTTCATGCAAGGACCAATTGTAGGTCAAGACAAACGGACGTCAGGGGATAGAAAACTGGGGATGTATATTTTCCTCCTACTTCCTTGATCCTCAATGCACACGCAAGTGGAGGCCTCTTGGTCGGCACAAAGCTCTTTAGTTGATCTTCCCTATAGTCCAACAAAACCAAGGTCCCTCACACTCGATCATTTGCGAAGTCTTGAGAAATATCTCCTCGATCGTTCATCAAATTGGCGAAGGCTTCTTGGCTATTCTCTGAGACCGCTCCCACCTACGTTTTCCTTAATCAACTCAAACTAGAACAAAATTGAAACCTGTATACACATGTCTAAAATAGAAACCAACTACACTAATATAATCATTACACAATATAGTATCAATCTATAACCATAATGCAACTCAGTCATCCAACATTGATGAATGCATCTCAATCATCCAACATTGACTTATGCATCAGTGCCATCATGTATTAACTAATGCATCATGATCATCTAGCTTTGACTAATGCATTGGGTCATCCGACATTGACTAATGTATATAGGACATATCTAGTATTAACTAATTCATCTAGCCCGTTTCATCATTGACAAATCCATCTAGATCGTTTCATCATTGACTAATGCATATAGGCCATTTGGCATCAACGAATGCGTTTGGTTCATCAAGCATTGACAAATGCATTTGGGTCATCCCATATTACTAATGCATTTAGGGCATTTTAGGTATTAGGTAATGCATATGGGCCATATTTGACATTAAGTAATGCATTTGAGCTTTAATTAATGGCTCTACGTCATCTAGCTAACTAGGCCATCTATGACATTGACTAATGTAACTAGGTCATCTCTAGTATTGAGTAATTTATCTAGGTTATTTTTTATTGACTAATGCATCTAGGCCATATAAAATACACTAATGCATCTATGTCACAATTAATATTGACTAATGCATCTTGGTGACATATGGATTTAACTAATACATCCTTATCATCTCTAATATTGACTAACAATTATGGCCATTCAACATTAACTAATGCATCAGGGACATCCAACATTGACGATTGCATGTAGGCCATTGGCATCGATGGATGTATCTATGCCATCCGACATCGATGCATGCATCTGTGTCATTCAACATCGATGAATGCATCTATTCCATCTAGCATCGACAAAAGCATACTAGCCATCTGACATCGACAATTGCATTTGTTCCATCCGACATTGACGAATGTATCTGGCCATCTAGCATCTAGCATCGACGAATGCATCAGGGTCATCCAATATCGACGAATGCATATGGGCTATCTGACATCGACGAATGCATACGGGTCATCCATCATCGACGAATGCATTTGGGCCATCCTACTTCGACGAATACATCTAGGTCACCCGACATCGACAAATGTAACTAGGTCATTATGTATCCACAAATGTATTTATTAAGTTGTTTTAGGACAATTCTTAATCAGAGAGAGGTCATACAACATATGAGCATTGACTAATGCAACTAGGGGAATTTAGGAGAATTCAAGTCAAATTGTAGATTTATTGAGTAGTCTTGAATTGTTTGTTACAAGAAAAGGAATATTAAACAAAATAAAACTATATCTTTTAGTGTATAATTTTAATATAAAGAAATAAGATTAATACAAAAGAAAATATAATATTTTGTTATGGTAATACAGTTAGTAAAATATTTTGACAATATTTTGGAGACTATTTATCAAGATATTTGTGTTGACCTAGTTGAGGCTTATTTGAAGGTGTAGTCGGACACTTTAGAGAGTTAAAGTCTTTTCTTTAATAGTATCACTTACAATCTCAGTTTTGTATCAGTTAGAATTTCGGAAGAATCGAGTTTTATATAAACTCATGTCATAACCATAATCTATCATGATGTAATCTATGTTCCAATCTCGGTGCACGTAAACAAGTTTTATCTCGGTGAATAATGTTAAAATCTGTGATTTTATTGTTAACGTCATCTCTCGTATTTCTGTTATAATAATAATAAAATAATAATAATAAAATAATAATAATAATAAAATAATAATAATAATAATAATAATAATAATAATAAAAGATAGGTTGTGAATAAGTAAATAAAATTATTACTAGTTTGGCTTTTATTCTCTAATAAAATGAAAGAAAACACAATAATATTTGAAATGAAAGAAAATACACTAATATTCAAATTCAAAGTTACTAATTCTGAGAAAATAATATCTATCACTAATAAAATAATAAACTCTTTAGTAAAATATCAATAATAGAGTCTCTCTATAATAAACACTGCAAGTATGTTTATATACAACTCTATGTTTGTCTATCTAAAAGCATGAATAAGATCTTTGTTTTCTTAAATTCATGTCTCATATATTGCATTTGTATGTTTATATATGCAAAAACGTCATCTCTCTCTTCTTAATAGTGTACCAATCGCTTTCGAACAAGTACAGCCCCATGAAGAAGAGAACCAAAAATTGGACTTTTTTGTGTGCCATGCCATGCCGAAGGAACTCTAACGAGCGATAAATATACATATCTCCAATTGAGTTTGTTGAGATGAAAGTTACTCTTCATCAAGTAACTGAACAACTTGCGATAATAACGAGCTTCATGACTAAGCCTGCCATCCCTGTTCTGGAACAGCCATCATCGTCACGACAACTGCCACATTCCATACCTATTGTCACTCCGACAAGGTTAATCTTCAAACTCGTTATAATGTGGAAGAAGCCTTTATCTATGAAGAGCCTCCTGAAGATGATAGTAGGTCAGCAAGGAGTAAGATAGAATTTGATGATAACCTTAATGCCCAAGAAGGGGAAAACCTTATGATCATTCTTCCTACGAAATATGATGTCCAAATGGCTCAATTTAATGTAAATCAGTCCAAGTTCCAAGAGAAATTCAATCAATTGACCAAAGGAAGTTTGGATGAACACCATTATTAGAAAAACACTATGAAAACTACCGATCGTGTAATGATCACTTTGGGGATAAAACTTCATTCTCTATCAAAGTATGTATGTAAGACTGACCCTACTACTTTCTTCCAGATATACACCATGACTATGTCACCTTTATATCTGAGTGAACCAATACTCCTCCATCTATTTCTCTAGTATTTAGATGGTGCTGCCCTACGTTGGTATAACCAAAAGAAGACAGTTTATCTTCAAATTATCGAGGAACTCGCGTTAGACTTCATAAAATGTTTCAAAATGCATCTCATCTTAGAACGACCCGAGAAGAAACTCAAGAATGTGAAATAAGGCGAATATGATAAATTCACCGTCTTCATCGAAAGGTGGAAAGCTGTTACTGAAGAGATTGATTCTCTACCTATCGAACAAAGACTAATTGACATGATTCTAAATAATGTTAATGACCGATATTCTGTTGGATTCGCCGCCAAAACATTCCAAAACATAAAGAAGCTCCTCAAAATTGGCAAAACCACGACAAAGCCTTTGACAAGGAAAGAAAAGACGGTAAAACCTTGAAGGCATATGTTGCTCCTCCTCGACCTTAGACGAAGGAAAAGCCAAAATTCACCAAGTCGTATCTGCCTAGTTGGCCCCAACTCCTCCTAAGCCTTGTCCAAACAAACTGGTGTTGGACAAAACAAATATCCTAATGACATTTAAGCCACCAATACTGAGGGTCCCAAGACCTTCAAGAACTTTTGACGATCTGAACATGACCATGAGTCAAGGTTTTACCCTCCTTCAGTAGAGGAACCTCATCAAGCCCCTTAGCTCCTAGAGAGGGTGTAGAGTTCCTTTGAAAGATTGAAGGGGCATGTTGTGCATATCATCAAATGAAAGGTCACTCTACCGATTTGTAGTTCCTTAAGCATCAGTGTCAAGACCTAATTGATCAAAAGATTATTCCTCAACCCGAAATCACGAGTAATCCATTGCCCAATCATCAGGTCAACCGCATCTCCGTGGACTAACCTATTAACCCTCTAGAGGTTAATATGGTCAACCCAGGACCAAGAAGTAGGATCGACGAGCTCCACCTCTGCTAGTAGTACCACGAAGTTAGTGTGTTATTGAAAATCCCACTTCTAGCGCTCTTAAAATAATGCAACAAGAAGTCTCAACAACCCTAAGTGGAGATTACTTCCAACCTAGTTTCAAGAAAACAACCCATGCGATTAATCTTCCTGGTCCATCGAACGATCCAAGAAGGGAAAACAAGCCTAGAGCTTTAAACCCCGACGATAGTCTTCTTTCTCAATGTAAGAAGACCAATGGTAACATTTCCAACTGGGAAATCCTGATGTATTCTATCGAGCACAGACATGATGTTCTGAATGAACTAAGCCAGACTCGTAAACTAGCCAACACGACTACCTCATTTTAAGGCTCTTTACATTTTTATAAAGATGTAAGAAGACCTACCTGTTCCCGATGAACCTCATTTTAAGACTCTTTCATATGACTCTCATCGATAATGTTTCAGCATTGAACATATGTCCCTAGAAGACTCTCTAAAAAATCAACATTTTTGCCGATAAAGTTCTTCCCTCAGACTTGTGCATCCGTGGCTTTGATAATTCTTGTCGAGAGTTTATGGGTAGCTTCCGAACAATAATCTACGTAATTGATACACCTTTTGATGTAGAGTTCTGTGTAATAAACATGCGACCATCGTATAACCTAATCTTAGGATGACCATGATTGCATCATGCCAATTCTCTTTCCGCCACCCTCCATCAAAAAATTTGTTTAATGTCTAACGGCAAACTCGTCACTATAGAAGGTGAGAAATACGTCACAACTATTATCGGTTCAACTTACTCCACTAACCCCGAGATTGTGTTAAGTGGGTTTGACATATGTCCTATATTTATGCAAGGTCAGGACTCATCTTCCACACCTAAATTCACTCCCTATAGAGCGATCTCCATGCGTCTCATACAGAAAATTAGATATTTCTCAAAAATGGGTCTAGGGCCGAATGCTACTAGTATGACTTCTTTCCCTTGGTCTTGTTACGACTCAGACAATTTCCGTGTCGGTTGTACTCCAACAGTGGGTGAGGAATCCAAAACTCCGACCCTAAAAGGACAGTTTGTGCAAGAAAGGGAAACCACAATGTGTTTTGACTTCCCCAAACCTTTCTTCAACCAAGTATTACAAACTCGCTCTTTAGGTTTCGAAATATTTTTAGATTGTTCTTTTGATCCTAATTCATCCTTTAATATGATTAGGAAAAGGGCTACTTGTTGGAATGATACCCTAGAAAAGATGGTCAGAGATTTTTCTCTGACGGAGGATTACTCAGATGGTGATGAAGACTTTTATAAGATAAACTCCACGAACCTACCAACAGCTGGTAAAGCTCCTGTAATCAATTTGAGTGTTGATAGGAACATCACACCCCTTTTGGACTTTGAAATACTGTCTGATGTTGTAATAAATAAAGAAGTATGTAATGACAATCCTTATGAGATGTCATTTTCTTTTTTAACAAAGCATCCAATAAAACTCTAGAGTACAATTTCGAATATATGTTAGATGATAATGATGTTTCATTTGATTATGAATTTAATTTTGAAATGAAAAACTTTTTAGAACACGAGGACAAAATCATTTATGTAACTGAAACGATGATCGAAGTAAACCTCAATACTTAAAACGATCCTCAAATAGTGTTGTTTGGACAAAGACTGGGTGATGATGAACATTATGAGATAATTGAATTTCTAAAGACTAACAAAGGCATGTTCACCTGGTCTTATAAGGATATTCCCGGAGTGGATCCTACAATCATTAGACATCATATTACTTTTTATCTATAGGCCAAACTCGTCAAACAAAAGTTGAGGTAGATGAACTTAGAGATTGTTGCCAAGATCAAGGAAGAAGTCCAGAACCGTTGGAAGCAAAATTCATCAAAACTATGGACTACCACACCACATGGATTTTCAATGTGGTTCCTGTCTTGAAAAAGGACAGAATGATGCGCGTGTGTGTAGACCACCGCGATCTAAACAAAGACAACCCTAAGGATAGATTTCCTTTGCCCCACATCGATATTTTGGTTGATCATGCCAATGGAAATCAACTTTTGTCTTTCATGGATATATTCTTAGGATATAACCAAATTTTGATCGCTGGAGAAGACAAATAAAAAAACACCTTCATCATAGAGGTAGACACATCATGTATCAAGGTCATGCCTTTCAGTCACAAAAATGATGGAGCTGCCTATCAACGAGCAATAACAATGATCTTACATAACATGATCCATAAAGAGGTAGAAGTCTACATTGACGACATGATCGTGATGTCTAAGGATCAATAGAGTCATATTCCTAATTTAGACAAATTCTTGCAAAGAATTCGAAAATATTGGCATCGGTTAAACCTAAAGAAGTGTGCTTTCAGAGTCACCACCGGTAAGATGTTAGGATTTCTCATCACCCAACGCGAAATAGAAATCGATCCCTCCAATCCAGCCTTACCTCAAATGAATTACGTCCATGCCATAATTCCCAACAGTAAGTTCCCACGAGTGGGCTAATTGACCCTAGTCTTGTACGACTATGTCAACATTCTCAAGGATTAGTCCACGACCACTAAAGGGCTGATTGAACCACTAGTCTTGTAGGACCATGTTACAATCCCCTGAGTTAGTCCACAGTCAAGAGTGGGATAATCGATCTCTAGCATTGTACGACTATGTCATACCTTCCCAGAGCTAGTCCCCAGCCATAAGTGGACTAATCAAAGATTTAATCTGGTAAGACTATGTTAAAATTCCCCAACAGTTAGTCCCCAACTCATATTGAACTAATCAACCTCTAGTATTGTATTACTACGTTAGAAATCCTCAACTAGTCATTTGTTTCAAGTGGACTATTCGACCTCTAGTTTTGTATAACTACATCACATGAAGATTAGGAGAACTACGTGATACCTGAATCTTCTAAAGAAAATAAAAGAATATATCATGGATAAATGAAAGATACATTGGCATCCTTTATATAGGTCCCGTTTCAATAAGCTCAAGAAGCTCAAACTTAAAATAAATGAACTATTTCTATTTTTATCCCCACAGGGTTTTAGGATAGTGAGAACCTTGGTTCTTTCCACCAACTGGTGATAAGGATTTTAGGAAACAAGTAAGGGCGAAAGTAAAAAGATCTCCTTTAAAGCAACCAAAAATAAAAATGAAAACGAGAAAAAATTTCCCCAACTGGAATAATCAAACTTTTGAAGAATTGCGGCCCATGGGAAAAGAAACAAAAAATATAACTGAACTTGATCTTATGGTCACCTTTCTCGCGAGTTAATATCTTGGATAATCGTCTACAAGAGATCCAATTTATTATCCATATCTTAAAATAGGATAATAAGGAGCTCAGGATATTTAAAAAATGAGACAATCCCTATCAACATAGGAATGCTCATGTCCTAGACCCGAACACGTTACGAATCCAAGTCACCCTATTGCATGGGTAACACTAGGGTTTCTTTTGCTTTCAAACCTTGTCTGAGAAAGAATGGGGAATAGTCCATTTCCCAAATAACATTTTGTTAAAGCTCTCCACCTTATAAAGTAATAAAACAATTGGTCGATGTGTCAACCAAGTTGTGAAGAACACTTTGTAAAGACGAAGAAAAAAGTTTATGTTGAAACATTCCTTAAATCCCCAAAGTAACGACAACGTCACTTAACTATGAAGGATACTTTGCGAGACCAAAGGAAAAACACTATAGGAAGGATTCCTAAGTGTTAAAATCCTCACAAAGTCAACGACTTTAACTAGTTGCAAAGGACACTTTGTCAGGTTCATGAAAGAAAAACTATCAATCAAGACAACTCCTCTCATGAACAATCCTTAGTGGAAGCAGGATGTTCAATAATCTACGAAGGTAACTTCATAGAAGACATCTCGAAAGACCTAATTAGTAGGAACAAAAGATCATTGTTATGATTCTTAAAGCCCTATTCTGGTAGGCATCCTTATAGGTTATTGTCATAACCTATTCCCAATAGATTGACATCTATATGGGTTATTGTTATAACCTATCCCCAACAAATTGGTGACTATAATGGTTATTGATATAACTCATCCTCTTGGAGTGAGTGTTTTTGCATATCCCCTTCCATAGTAAGCCCCATCTCTTGATAGGTATCATGTCACACAGAAGATCTCCCTTCATCCTCATTAGAGAATTCTCTTCATTCCCCAGAAAAGTCCTAGTTGTGGATACCATCTCCTACAGTAATTCCTATTGTATTACAAGAATCCTCGAGAGTCATTATAATGGCTAATCTCTAGTAGTTGATTCAATCTGTTGATGGACGTGGTATGATTATTTTCATTATCTCAAAGAGTTTTACCTCTATCCCCGTTGGATTTTATTCACAGGAGAGTCCTACTTCTTGATAGGTAGTCTCATTAACATGAGACTCTTCCCCACAAAGATTTCTTTCTAATCCCCAAGTGAGTCCTATTTGTTGATAAGCACCATCGGTCATTGTTATGACATGATTATTATAGTAATCCATTCCCAGTTGGAGTCCCACTCATTCCCTAGTATGGTAAGACTATTGCAATAATCTATCCTTATAAAGATTTATAAAAGAAAAGAATGAACCATTGTCATGAATCATCTTCAGCAATGTCCTATCGTCTTCCCAACACATGATAAGACTATTGTGATAGTCAATCCCCGATAGAAGAAATAGGAAAAGGAAGATCATGCAATCTCCACAACCATGAGTCATTATCATGACTCATCACTAGTAGTCATTTCCATGCAAGTTTTATCTTTCTACCTCACTATAGGTTATGATGTAAATTTTTATGATCAAACATTGAACTCACGTTTTCCAAACACTAACTTTGTTTTATTCAAACTCGATTTGAGAGGGGCAATTTGTAAGCATAAAAATTTGACTTACCCTATTTTCAAATAATATTATTATTTTTAATAATATTAAAATAATATTTTGGATTTTTATATTCAAAAAAACTTAAAAAAAGGAATTAAAAACTAATTAAGTATTAATTATTGTGATAATTAAACCTTAATTAAGGAAATTTTCCTAAATTCCAAAAATAATTTGACGATAAAATATTATATTTATTTTAACTAAATTAGACCAAAGAAGGGATTACAAATATTTAATTGTTATTTATTTATGATTTATGTTTAATTAATGACTTAAGGTAATTAAATAAAATATTCCAAAATTCCCAAAAATACGAAAAAAAATAAAATATATTCATAATTGTTATTATGATTCCAAAAATATTTTTTGTGAAATTCTTGGTAATGAAATGAATTTAAAAAGGATTTAAAATTGATTTTTTATAACCTTTTAAATAAAAATAAAATATGATAATTTTGTGTAGCTAAAATTATTTTTAATCTTTGCAGAAGGATTTTGGACTATCAGATGAGTGCCCAGATTTCATTCAATAGCCCAAACACTCTTACGCAGCCGAATGTAGCAGAGCCATGCGCGTGCGCCCGCATGGGATCAATTAAAGGGACTGATTAACCACGTTAGTCAACCCGCTAACCGCCAAGGGAACGCACGACGATGTTAGCTGAAACAACGTCGTTTCAGTCTTCTTCTTTGCTGGAATGCTGTGCTCGTTGGAATCACGTCCTCGCCAACGTCCGATCTTCCAGAAGCTCTAACTTCCTGTTGAAAAAATTAAAAACAAACTAAAGAAAAGAGTTAATTAAGTGAGAAATAATTAACTTAGAAATAAGAAAAAGCTATGAAACATTAAACAACGAAATTTTGATGATGTTTTTAAATAGAATAGAGCTAGATGTTTAAATATAATAAACTTAAGTTCTCTAATTGTTTTTGTGTAGGTGAATAAGACTATGCTAATTTAGACGTGGTATAAGCAGGCTAAATAGACGTCATGCATAGTTAGACGTGGTAGTCTAAATCCTTTAGACGAAGTCTAAAGGGAAATGTAGTTAGACGTGGTAGTCTAACTCCTTTAGATGAAGTCTAAAGGGAAACGTAGTTAGACGTGGTAGTCTAACTCCTTTAAACGAAGTCTAAAGGGAAAGATAGTTAGACGTGGTAGTCTAACTTTTTTAGATGAAACCTAAAGGGAAACGTAGTTAGAAGTGGTAGTCTAACTCCTTTAGACGAAGTCTAAAGGGAAACATAGTTAGACGAGGACATTTAACTTCTTTAGACAAGGTCTAAAGGGATGCGTAGTTAGACGAGGTCTAAAGGGATACATAGTTAGACGATATCGTCTAATTCTTTTAGACAGGGTCTAAAGGGATGCATAGTTAGACAAGGACGTCTAACTCCTTTAGAAGAGGTCTAAAGGGATGCGTAGTTAGACGAGGACGTCTATCTCTTTTGGACGAGGTCTATAGGGATGCATAATTAAACGAGGTCGTCTAACTCTTTAGACGATGTCTAAAGGGATGCGTAGTTAGTGAGGACGTCTAACTCTCTTAGACGAGGTCTAACGGAGCACGTCTAATGCCTTGCTTTAACAGCCGTCTAAAGAAAGCATACGTCTAACCACAATCAACTAGTTGTCTGTTACTCCTACGCACTCACTTCTGTGCAGTCTGACAAGCCAACTAATTATATCAAATGAACGATCGCCATTTATGCATATATCCTTCCAACTGCATGTCTAGTACAAGACAATATTAGAGGATATTCGGGGCACTATCAGTTCGGTATGACCATGATCTATTTGCTCAGAGTCTGTTGTATTCTATACTATGGGCGGCCTTTCAACGGACATTTATCACGTGTCCACAATGAATATTCTACTGTTTGTGTTCTTCTACTACAAATAGATGCTCAAGGACAACGAACGAATCATTGGAACACTTGTTTTATCATCGAATCAATTGAACACACGAAATTACTTGCTCTTGCTCTTACTGATTTCTCTAATCATTCAAGCTCAAGAGAGAGATTCAATTACTGTCTAGCTATGAGAATAATGTTGAGAATATTGTAAGTTGAAGTGAGGTTGTTCTATTCAACAGAGAGTTAACTAGCTCAGTAAGTTGTATTCAATTCAAAGTATTTAGTGGATATCCTTCCGGTTGTAGAATAAGGTGTGGCGTAGGAGTTTTATCTTTGAACATCCATAAAACTCCCTGTGTTATTACTTTCTGCCATTTACCTTCAATCGTTCAAAGCTTCAAATCCGACGAACACTTCCGCACTTGAATCCATTTCAAGAGTTCAAAAGATTTGTGAAGAATATAAACATATAATAATCCGTTACAGGATTATTATCGGATCATTTATCATAAGTTGTTATCAATATCCTAACTCTAGTCTCTATTATTAGCACTGATCCTATCAAGTGGTATCAGAGCCAAGTTTTTTATTCTTAAGCTTCTAAAGAACCTGAATCATGACTAAAGTTGTCAGCTCCTCCAAGATTCATATGTTTTCAAAAAAAAACTACATCGTGTAGAAAAAGAGAGTTTGTGCTCATCTTTCTTCTTTACATGATGACATGTGGAGTGTCGTCACAGAAGGTCATATCAAGATAAAGAAAGACAAATCTGATTGGACAAATGAAGTCAAGAGAAAGAACAACCTCGACAATTTGGCCATGGATATCTTATACAGATCTCTTGACGATAGCATGTTTAACTACATCATATCATGCGAGTCTACCAAAGAAGTTTGGGAAAGACTCACTCAACTCTGTGAAGGCAACGAGCAAACCAAAGAAAACAAGATTACGGTTTCCATCCAGCAGTTCGACAACTTTAAGATGTGTCCTAAAGAGACGATGTCTGAGTTTGATGCAAGATTCAACAAAATCGTCATCACTCTCTCTATTCTGGGCAAGACTTACAGCAATAGAGAGATTGTTATAAAGGTCATGTGAGCTTTTCTCATGGAGTGGAACATCAAGACTATGGCGATGAGGGAGTCCAAAGAGCTCAATAAGATGGAACTCTTTGACTTCCTTGCCGATCTGAAGGCCTATGAGTTCGAGTTGAACTCTAGGAATGAAGAGGAGAACGCCACATCCACCATCATAACCAAGGCTTTGGTGACTACTGAGGAGCCACCGGTTGCCACTGAAGTAAAGACAGCTACCCAGCAGCTCAACAGCGACGCGATGGCTCTCTTCGTAAAGAAATTCGGCAAATTAATGAAGAAGAGCAATTCTAACTCAAACTGTTCAAACAATAACAATAATGATAAGACTAACTATAAGGATAACGTGAAGTGTTTAAACTATGGCAAACTAGGTCATTACAAATTGGAGTGTAGGAAGCGAAAACGTGATGAGAAAAAGAAAGACAACGAGAAAGAGCTCAAGTCTCTCATGGTGGCTACAGAAAGGCTAAGTGGATCCAAAGTGACTCAAACAACTCATCATCCAGTGATAGTGATGATGAGAAGGTTTCTTGCTTCATGGAAACAGAAGAGGAAGACTCTAAGTTATTTGATTTCTATTCAGAAGAGTTTACACGAGATGACTTAGTTACTACACTCAATGACATGGTCATGGAGTACAGAAAGTTATCTGACACTCAAAATGAAATGAGGTCAAAATATGAAATCAATAAACCTATTTTATCTCAAACTACAGAACCAAAAGGTTTTGAAAACAACATGGTCGAGATCTTATTTGAAAATGAGAAACTTAATGAAAAGATTCAAACAATGTTTTCTGAAAATCAACGTTTATCCTACATTGTCATTTCTTGGACAAGGTCTAGAGAAGATGTCAAATATTAGATTAGTCTATTATGGCCTTCTGGATGCAAATACGATTTAGGATATGACAAAGCTATCCTAGATAAGTTCAGTGAAGAGTTAAACTCAGCAACAGAGAAGTTTAAGCCAATAAGCTTTGTCAAAGGGAGTTTAACTGATAATGGAACTTATCCAAGCTGTGAGGATCTAACCTTAAAGGATGAGATTATTTATGTTCCTCCAACTGTAAGCTGGTTGAAACCTAGAAATCAAGCAGCCAGCAAGTTTAAAATATCAAAACATGACAAGAAGTCAAGGAGTTTTAAACAAAAACAATCCTCTAAAGTTCAGGGTTCAACTGCTAGAAGGAAGACGTATGCTAAGCCTAAATCATACGCACTAATCAAAACACAAAATGGGAAATCTATTAGAAAAACTCCAATATGGATTCCCAAGGGACTGATTGACCGAATACCTAAGTGAATATGGGTACGAAAAGCTGTAAATACATTTTTGTGTAGGTGATACATGACAACTACATTGAGGAAACTTGGAGCACACTCTCTTGAGAACATGCTCCAGCAGATCAACAAGTGAAACATTTGCCACATCCACATACTAAGTATTTCTTTCAGAAAATTACTTTTGGGTCTTGAGGACCTCCAAACATTTATTTGTTTTAAATAGGCATAAATTGAGGGAAAAGATTAATGTTTAAAATGTTAGTAGACAGATGCAAGTAGACGAAAGCTTTAATCGGTCTAATAGACGAGGTCGTCTAATAGAAAAGAAAATACTTAGATGTATATTTGCTTAAGCAGAGTTTACTTATGAGTTGGATAATTGTCATGGTTTAAAACCTACGCAAGTTAGACGTCTGAAAGATAAGCGTACTTAGACGCTCACGTCTAACCAGACACACATCTAACACGTGTTGTTCAAGCGTATTTAGACGTCTACGTCTAATAGACGTCTAGACGTCTGTAAGACAAGCATAATTAGATGTCCGCGTTTAATAAACGCCTATCTAACATAGATGCTATAATGTAGATAGCGAGTTAGACGTCTAACTATGTTTGCAGTTAGACGCTTCAACTTCAGAGTAATTGAGGACAACTGTTAATATGCGTTGTCATCTAAACTTTCCTGCCCAAACATTAAAACAATTATTTTCTAAATTCGAATAACTTGAAGACACGTGTCTATCAATGTTAAAGAAAATGACTAATATACCCTTAAATATTAAGAATGTTTTGTAAAAACTCAGTTAATGATGACTACTTTTTGGAAAAGGCGTCTAAAATTAATTGATGGGTTTTCTATTTTAAAATGTGATGGTTAAACATGTGACTGTTCGAATTCTATTTAAAGACATTTTTCATGTGTTTAGGGTTCTAACGCTTCCTAATTTCATAGAACCCTAGATTTCTCTCTTCCTTCTTTATGAAACATTGTTTATCTCCATTCTAATCCATTTCTTACACTCAAAATTGTTGACAAGAAGGTTGTCTCTCTTGCTCACAACACCTTGCAGGTGGATTTTCATTTTGTCTACTTTATCGATCAACAGGATACCGTGGAAATGTTCTGTTCTCTCGAGTACTCTGGCCTCAAGAAGTATCTCAGCGGTCCTTATGTTCTCTACGAAAAGGAGGTATGTGAGTTCTTCAAGATGGAGAATGTGGTTGGAGACACAATAACGGCGACTATGAACGGAAATTCTATTTCCTTATATGAATCGATGTATGCTGAGTTCTTTAAACTACCATTAGAGGGTCACACTTTTGACATTGCGCTTCCAGCACAAACTTTATCGGAAATGCAGATCGTCTTCTTAAATGATGGCAGTTCGATCAGACTGGATGGGAAGAAGAAGGTCCTGAAGCCTCAAGTTATTCTTCTAAACGACATTGTGGCGAAGGCTCTTCAGGGCAAGGCAGGTCTGTTCGACCTATATAGCCAAGACATATTCGACTACATGACGAAAATATTAAAAGGTATGTCGATCAACTGGGCATCTACCTTGTTTTTAAATCTCTGCTAGTTGGTTTATTCAAGGAACAAGCAGAGTGCGAGCTTCTCAGTCCAACTCGGTTGGTTCATGGCGCATCTGGGTATTCCTATGGGCGGGGGTGAGGCTGTTAACCCCTGTCGTATTTTCACTAACTTTTCCGTGAAAGGCACCATAGCAAGGTTGAAGCTCTCATAGGAAAATAATCTTGGTTCATCTAGACAACAGACGAGTGGTCAGTCGGTCACTCGGTCCAAACGCCAAGCTACATCCAACCACTCAACGGGCGCTAAAAGAGCCAAAGATTTCGTCATGGAGTCTGTGGCTAGCTCTAATAGCCATAAGAAAGCGCAGAGGAAGAATTCTTGAGCAGTTGACTCCATTTCTGAAAGGTCAAGACAAATAATTCCTCCCCTTGCCGCCATTCCAATATCATCTTTTTCTCCCTCTCCCAGTTAGATGAAGAAGCGGGTTAGGTCGTCTGCTCCTACTATTGATCAGACGAACGCCTCTAAGGTCACCAAGAAGTCTACCAAGGTAACTTCCTCTACTCCTCCGGCCATAGTGCCAATTATTGATGTTCTTGTGTTGGAACAACTGAAGGACCGATTGTTGAGCTAGTTGGTGTAAATATTGAATGCTTTGACACGAAATTACCGCATGTCCTCCCTAAAAAATTAGTGGCTGCTGAGGCTTCTAATAATGTCAATATTGTTGCTGAAACAGACCAGGCAAATGCTCCCATGCCTATTGTTGTTGTATCTTCTGAACAAGCTCTCATTCAGCCGAATGTTGAGACGCTGGTTGTTTAAATTATTAAAGAACCACCCACTACTAAGGGAACGGGAATAGTGAATGTACTTCCAGAAGGGGTCATTTCGAAGGTTATGTCTCCTTATGAAATCATGAAAGCAGTTAGGGGGATCCAGGCATCACTATTAGAGAACTTGTTCCCACACACAAACCAGTTGTAGTTCCTGAAAGGGAAAAGGCATTGATGAAGAGGTTCCGGAAAAATTTTTGGAGGCCAGCTGTATTGTTAATCTTGTCATGGAACATGTTGAAGAGAAAAAAGCTGGATTGAAGTCTTCGATACCTGGGTGAATCATAGATTAATTTCGTAATTTGATAAAATTATCTCAAGCGGCGAGATTGAAAAGGAATGGAAGAAATTAATCAAGATTGAGAAAAGAGTCCTAAAATGGGAAATGTCATTTGAGGTCCCTGAAGCTCTCAAAAGAAAGGATCGCAGTAGCCAATATTATGGGTCGTGCTCTCTTTCCCCTACTTGAGGCAAGAAAGTCTAATTTCAACCCGCTTGATAGGGAAGCTCTTGCAGAAAAGTATGCATTGAAGCGACTCGATTTGGTTATGAATGACTATGTTACGACTTGTTTCGTAAGGTGTGTTTTGGATTCAAGAATCAAGTTCTTGATCTCTAAGACCGGTGGAAATTCTACAATCAAAGAGCAACGGAAGGTTTTGATAGATAATTTGGGGGGAGGGGATAGAAGAACCAATGGTGCGAAGATAAATATTGTTAGTCTATACCAAACAGTCCATAATAAATAAAAATAGACGAACGGGGTCGAAGTTTATATCTTCATTATTCCATTCATGAGTCCTTGGGGAAGAAAGACCAGCCTTATATAGGTGATGTCTTGCCCCAGAATATTCGGTTATAAAAAATACTAGAAAATAACAGAATTTGGTTGTAAAATAGAAAACGAAAGTAAAACAGAATATTAATACAACAAAACAGAAATTTGGCCCATGTGCACCATAGGACCGAGACCGGGTGCCGAGAAAGGTTGCTAGAATTATTCTAGGACCGAGGCCTTGATTTTAGACCGTAACAGACTACTACTCCATAGTCATCTGATACATTCATTGCACTAAGTCTTCCCGGTCAAATATATTTGATGACATGTCTTCTAGTCAAGACGAACCGATGCAAATATTTGAAGATGATCAGATTGTTTCTAAAGAGGAAGAGCAGGCTTCTACCCATCTCATTAGGCTGGACAACATATCCTTTGAAGAAAAGCGCTTAATGGCCCATCATATTGTTGAACAGATTCCTGTCTTGTTTTAATCCAAAATCAACATAGAAGAGGAGGTAATTGCTTTTGAAGCTAATTAGACGCTCATTCCACATAAGGAGACATCTAAAGTGGTTCCTCCTATATCTGAAACACAAAAATCTCCATTGGTTGAGGAGGACTCACTAAAGATAACTAATAAGACACTAGGGTCACAGGCTGAAGGAGAACCCTTGAAGCAAGTAGATTTAGAGAAGATTCCCTCTACAGAGGGGGAACAATCTGAAAAAGCTAATTCATCCTCATCCTAAAAAGAAGCACCATTTAATGAGACATCTAAAGTGGTTCCTCCTATATCTGAAACACAAAAATCTCCATTGGTTGAGGAGGACTCACTAAAGATAACTAATAAGACACTAGGGTCACAGGCTGAAGGAGAACCCTTGAAGCAAGTAGATTTAGAGAAGATTCCCTCTACAGAGGGGGAACAATCTGAAAAAGCTAATTCATCCTCATCCTAAAAATAAGCACCATTTGAAGAAAATCCTATTCCTTCTCCACATGTTCATCGATCATCCCCCATCAGGACAGATGCATACATTGTTGACAACGTTGTTGATCTACTTCTTCACTCTGAAGATATTTCATTGTGTATTAATCAGGTATGTGCTGATATTCTAAATGAATAAGATAAGTCTAAGGATGCATTAAAGATAAAGAACCAGAGCGCTCTTTACAAGTAAATGTGCATGTGAACCCTATTCGCACCGCTCTTCGACTAATTATTCATTAGAAGAAGCCTCTCCTGGAGGAGAAAACTTTTGTAATACAATCATTTATGCGCTGAGTTCTATGCAGCATAATATAATGGACATATCATGCAGATTGGCTCATCTTGAAAAGGGGTCCACTTCAAGTAAAGAAGATGTCTCTTCCATTCTTGCCACTAAAAAAGAAACTGAGAAAATTCTGAAGTGAAATACATATGAGGTCAACATCCTTCATTCTCAGTACAAGAAATTTGAAAAGAACTTCTTTCAACGTTAGACGAATCAACATGTTGAATCAAAGAAATTCAACTTGGAGCTTCACCGAGATACAAGATCCGCAATTGAACTTATTCGGGCACAAGTAATGGAGATTTCAAACTCATTAAGAAGAGAAGAGGCTGAGTGACTAGAGTAGGTTGATACAATTGTAAGGCAATTTCAAACTATAGAAGGGGCTGAAGCTGCTGCTGAGAAGGAAAGAGATCTTGTTGCTGTCGACCTAGATATTGTTAAAAAGGGGGAAGGAAGCAAAAGAGGGGGGTCAACATCTGCTAAAGGAACTCGATCGAAATCAAAGCGAAAAGCTACTCTATTTTTAATTTTATTTGATGAGGGTTTATTTTCTATAATAAGGTTGCATAGTTTTAATATCATCAAAAAAGGGGAAATTGTTAGGAAAAATTAAAAACAATGTAAAGAAATAAGTGAGAAATAATTAACTTAAAAATAAACAAAATCTATGAAACATTAAATAATGGAATTTTGATGATGTTTCTAAATAGAATAAAACTAGATGTTTAAATAGAATAAGGCTAAGTTGTCTATTTGTTTTTGAGCAGGTACATAAGACTATTCAAATTTAGACGTGGTCTAAGTAGTCTAAATAGATGACATGCGTAGTTAGACGTGGTAGTCTAACTCTTTTAGACGAACTCTAAAAGGAAACGTAGTTAGACGTTGTAGTCTAACTCCTTTAGACGAAGTAATAAGGGAAACATAGTTACACGTGGTAGTCTAAATCCTTTAGACGAGGTCTAAAGGGAACCGTAGTTAGACGTGATTCTCTAACTCCTTTAGACGAAGTATAAAGTGAAACTTAGTTAGACATGGTAGTCTAACTCCTTTAGACAAAGTCTAAAAGGAAACATAGTTAGACGAGGACGTTTAACTCCTTTAGACGAGGTTTAAAGGGATGCGTAGTTAGACGAGGTCGTCTAACTTCTTTAGACGAGGTCTAAAGGGATGCGTAGTTAAACGGGGTCGTCTAACTCCTTTAGACGAGGTCTAAAGAGATGCGTAGTTAGACGAGAATGTCTAACTCCTTTAGACGAGGTCTAAACGGATGCGTAGTTAGATGAGGACGTCTAACTCTTTTAGAAGAGGTATAGAGGAATGTGTTGTTAGACGATGTCGTCTAAATCCTTTTGACGAGGTCTAAAGGGATGTGTAGTTAGACGAGGACTTCTAACTCCCTTAGACGAGGTCTAATAGATAACGTCTAATGCCTTGCTTTAGCAGCCGTCTGAAGAAAGCATACGTCTAACCACGATCAACTAGTTGTCTACTACTCCTACTCCACTCACTTCTGTGCAGTCGAACAAACCAACTAATTGTATCAAATGAATGAACGCCACGTACGCAAATATCCTTCCAACTGCTTGTCTAGTAATAGACAATATCAGAGGATATTCGATGCACTACCAGTTTGGTATGGCCATAATCCATTTTCTTAGAGTATGTTGTATTCTATACTATGGGCGACCTTCCAACGAACACTTGCCACGTGTCCACAAAAATAATCAATCGTTGGACACTTCCACACTTGAACCCATTTCAAGAGTTTGAAAGATTTATGAAGAATAGAAACAAATCCTAATCCCTCACTGGATTATTATCGAATTGATTATCATAAGCTGTTATCAATAGCCTGACCCTAGTCTCTATTATTAGTACCGATCCTATCACTTCCTCCATAAGAGATCAAATCCCTCTATTTTTCCGGCCACGTGCTCCTATCATTAGCGCCTACGATAACCCTATATCAAGAAGCCTTCTCCTGCCCTGGAAAAAGCTACCAACTATCAAAGATAAGATTAGGGATAAGTTCGCCGAAGGATAAAATTGTCTCAAATTACCCCTCCTTAACTGACCTATCTACCCTATAAATATTCCCTATGGTCTATAGAACAAATCATCGAACAATAACCCATTAACCACCCATTTTATCACCTGAATCCAAGCTTTGAAGGTTCTGGCAAACTAATTTTTGTCAAAACCTATTCCAAGATCCAACTTCAATCCACGCTCTTGAATATCTGCCAACACATCCCATGAGTGTTCTCTAACTGTTGGTATAAATCCATATTATTTATATCACAGTTTGTGATTGAAAATTTTGATTTTTTTTTAGTTTTTTAATTTTAATTTTTGATTAGTTTGATCGTTTTTTATGCTTGATTGTGTGATTTATTTATTAAGAATCATTATATATATCATGTATGAACTTTCTGTTGAAAGAGAATCGATCAAATCAACTTGAATAAAAAATTTTGAAAATCAAAGCTTGTAAACAGATTCTTTAAAATCTTTGTTTTCTTGGTATAAAACTTGATTTTTTTATCTAGATAGTTTATATACATGTTTGTTAACATGTTTGAATGATTTTCAAGCAACTGTAATCATGTTTTGATCACGTTTGATCAAACTGAAATTTAAAAACAAAAGCTTATAAATTAGATTTTTTAAATTCTTTGTTCTTCATTTTAATCCAGATATTTTGATCCAATTAGTGGTTATACATGTTTGTTAACATGTTATGATGAATTCTAAACAATTGTTTCATCAGTTTGATCAAATTAAGTTTTTGGAAAATTTTGGATTTTGATTAAATCTTCAAAACTGTCTGAATGATGTTCTTGTTTTGATTTAGATCAACTATATTCATCATTTCAAAGCTAATGAAACCAAAACTAGACATTAAATTAGCCTAATTTAAAATATCCCAAAATTTGACCAAAAAATGACGTTATAAAATTGATCATTATAAGGGCTTCAAAATCGTGATTTATGTTAGGGCTTTTATTCTTCATGATTATATGAACTTACTGTATCTTACGGATCATGATTTCATTATCCCATTCAAATGTTATGGACTTCTGGAATTTTCTACCAAAATAAGAACATTTGGTCCTCAAGTTTAAGACTATGACCGATAAAACATACTCAGGATCGTGGGTCAACACCGATAACATTTTGTCAGGACCGTGGAGTAGGACCGACAATTTTCTTCTAGGACCGTGGAGTAGGACTGTTGTTCTTCAGCCAGGACCGAGGACCGCGACCGATGTTCTTCAGTAAGAACCGAGGATTGCGACTAGTGTTCTAGAGGAAGGGACGATCCCCGTGACTGGTGGTTTTAGCCTAGGACCATGGAGCCCGAACGAGTTTTTTGACTTAGGATCGAGTCCTCCCTTTATCTTAGGACCGATATTTCTAACCTGGGACCGAACCATATTTTGACATAGGACCGAAAACTCTAGACCTAGGAACGATGATTAGGACCGAGCCTTAACCCTCGACCTATGACCGATAACTACCTAACCCTTGGAACAAACACCTAGACCGATAGACTTAACTCGGGATCGAGCCTCCTTAGTCTTTGACTAAGCCATCTGAGTTTGGGACGGAGCCTCCTGAACCTAGAACCGAGCTCTCTAGTACCTTAAACCATGTGACTGAGCCATGGTCCAAACCCCACTCATCTTGTCTAAGCCCGACTGTGCCAAGATCGACCAATACAAACCTATACATTAGGACTCCTATCCTAAGGCCTGTTTGTCCACTTTTCAAAATCTAAAATTATTTTTTTTCGTTTTAGAATCCAAACCCATATTTAAATAATCTCGAAAGATCAGAAAATTATATTTTTTATATTTTCGGGTTATTTCCTAAACCAATATTTATGTTAAAAATGCTCTTAAAAAATGTGCATGGAATTAGGGAGAAACCTCTACTTCGCAAAACATTTTTTATGCATGACTTCATAAAATATATGTGTGCATAGTTTAGAGGGTAAATAAATGATCAGACGGATAAAATTGGACGATTTTCTCCTTTTGAAACCGATCAGATCATTCTACCGATACAACTGTATATAAACCAAACAACTTATGAAAATTAGAAATCAAGTCGATCGGTTATTTAGTTGAACAACTACCGCTCAGTAAAAAAAATTCTTTAGGCGGAAGTGGTTTATCTTCAAGCCTAAATAACCGATCTCTTAAATACAAAATTCGCAAATAGTCTGGTCGGTTATTTACATGAAAAATTTTGATAGTTTTATCATCCAATCAAAATGGGACAGCTGGCTACTTTTTTTGTCATTATTTGTCTGAATTTATTCTTTCTCATAAATCAAACAGTCATACCTCAAACAATGTGAAGACCTGTATCTATCACCGTTCAAACAGATGACTAACATTTCTACAATGGTTACTTTCATATACTTGTAACAGTCACTTTCTCTTGTCCAATGAAATTTAGGATGAATCTTAAATAAATTCCTCTTTATTTAATGATTCTTTCATTAAAGAAAAACTATCCAAAAGAAGCATTTCATAAGTTTTTAGATCTAGAATTCACTCTCTATCGATCTATATTCTCTCCTCTCAAGAAAAAAAATCCATCTTCTTTGAAATCAAAGAAATGAATCCAACTTTCGTTTGTAACACTCTCCTTATCGATTTCGAATCCTTACTTTCCATTGGAGATGAAGAAATCACCTCCATGTTTAAATCCTTGGAGAACACAGGCTTAAGAACATTTATTGAGGATCGTCATGCCATTTTTGATGACATAGTGTTTGAGTTCTTCGAAAACTCCAGGGTGATTGAAGATACATTTATCATGTCCAAAGTCCAAGTAAAAGAATTTCTATTCTCTGAGGAAGATCTTGCACGAGGTTGCGAACTTCCAACAGAAGGTTTCTCTGAGTTCCCTCCTTCTCTAGACGACATTATCTACGAAATGTCAACTCTCTTCTCAAATTCACTCAATCGCTTCGAAACCCGTGGGATTAAGTCCCTCCTAGTAACCAAATTCCAAATTCTTAACGACATCATTGGAAAATCCATTTTGGCCAAATATTCCACTCACATTTACTCCAAGAAGATTTTAGAGATAATGATAGCCATAACTAGAGGCATTCCTATCAACTAGTCGAAGGTTATCTTCGATAAGCTGAAGAAAATGATATCTTTAAAAAGAATGTTGACTGGTTATGTGTCTCAACTAAGTGGCCTCTTATTCGACATAGATTCCTACATTGGACCAGGAATCGAACCTACTCCATCCCAACTTCTAACAGATTAAAGATTGTATTCCTACATCACTATGATAGAAACAGAAAAGGCTAATAAAGAATTGATCTTAGGGTCTCCAAGTTATTAGATCTAGTGTTAATCTTCCATCCACTGGCAAAACTAAAATTGGGAAAATGTGAACCGGTCATTTTTTATCATGAACATGTTATTATGTATTTTGAATCGGCTATTTAGCTATCTATTATTGAAATTATGGGTTATTAAAAATAAGTTGCATTTATTAAATTTCATAAATACTATTATAAGTTAAATTCCGATTTTAAATTTCTATCCATTATAAAACATTTATAATTCAAAATAATAATGACTATTTCTTTGAAACATGTTTACTTTCAAAATGGAACCATTTTTCCTCATTAGTGATTTTTAACACGCGCTATTAAAGTGACGATTCAACCTTTGGCAGTTTGAAACACGTTTTGGTAAAACCCATTTAAAAACGGAATGCATGCATATAATCTCAACATTTTATCCACAAACCCTAAATCCCCTTTCTCTCTGCTTTCTCTCTAGAAATATCTCTCACATTCATTAGTTCGACTAAAAACTACTAATATGGCTAAAGAATCAGTTTTCTCTATGAATATTATGCACGTTGATTTTGAATTCATTTATGGATCTGGAATGTTGGAGATGGTGCGTGTTTTCCAATGTATTGAAGCTTCAAGTCTTACACCGTTCATGAGCGGCCCGAATATATGCTATGATCTAGTAATACATGAATTTTTCGAATCTGCAAAAGTCATTGGCGATTCCATAACTGCCTCGGTAAATAGCACAGAGTTGACGATCATGGAAGAACTATTCGCTAAAGTTCTAAAGCTTCCAAGAACTGGCATGAAATTTTCTAAAGAAATAATACCTCTCGATGAGACATCCCATATGTAATCCTCATTTTCCGATAGCGATGTTCCAGTAAGCTGTAGTGAAAATAAGAAGGACTTGAAGTACGAGTACTGTGTTTAGTGCGATATTGCAGCTAAAGTGCTGTAGGGAAGAGGAGGAAATTTTGACACAATCACTCAATTTAAGTTTGATATGATGAGTGCGATAATCAGGGGAGATATCATCAAATGAGGATTCGTCTTATTCAACTTTCTGAGAGAAATGGTGTCTCCCCACACAAAGAGATGTCTGGGTTTCTCAGTCCAAATATGACAGATTCTAAATCACTTATACATCCTGACCGGTCCAGGTATTCTTGTAAACCCTAAAAAAATAATGTTAGTTGCAACTGTTGGTAAATACATTATCAGGGGCAAAAAGGCCAAAGAGTCTACCTCCGAAGCCTCCAGACAGTAGTCCAGTAGTAAAATTGTTGGTACGAAAACGGTAGTTGGAAGGTCAGTGGGCAGCTCAAAGAGCATTAATCCCTCCACTTGTGTCGCATCCTCAAAAAGACTCAGATCGAACGTTGATTCCACTACCAGGGCGAACAATGTTGCTAGAAACGGACTAAAAGAAACCGGTGAGATCACATCATCCCAAAAACGAACTCGGTATGCGGTAAATAATTCCCCTCTTCCTCATTTTAATGTCTCCTCCATGCCTACGGAATATGCAGTTTCGATTACTACTCCGATTTAGCCTACGGCTTTAGAGGCTCAATTAGGAGTTATTGATATTTCGCCCAAGATCGTGGATCCCACTATTATTGAAATGCCTACTATGGAAATCGATCGGTCATATGCTTTTAAAACCGATTGGTTAGTCGACTATCAAACCGACCGGCCAATTGAAGGTACCCAAACCGAGTAGTTAGAAGAATTACAAGTCGATTCGTCTGAAGCTGACAAAACCAGACGGTCCGATCCTTTACAAACTGATCAGCCCGAAATTGTTGCTATCGGTCAAACCGATCCTAATCAAGTTATTCAAAAAGAGATCCCAACTCCGGTAATGGCTTCCTCAACTACTGATGTTCAGACAACTACAGTAGCCGCTAATGAAAGATCCATTCCCACTCTAACATTTCCACATGGAATCCTGCACACTATGCCTCCTCCAAACGAACATGCATTAAGAAGGTCTCTGGTTGAAACATTCTCCTCCTTTGCTATAATGAGAACAATAAGGAAACTTTAGATTAGAGAACCGGTTCCAGAAACTAAATAAGAGGAAGTCGCGGAGCCAAGCTAAGGTAAGCCAGATAAAGGCATCGCCCCTTCTCCTCTTAACACGTCTCTTGATGTCACCCTAGAGGCACAAACATCAATTCAACTGATTCTCAAACAGGTTGAAACTGTTGTTATGTTGAAAATTGATGTTTTCATCTATTGGGTGAACCTCAGTTTGGAAACAAATTTCAGTGAAGTATTCCCAAACTCAGCATAAAATGATTAAAGGTCAAGACTTCTAGAATCGGAGAAATCAGTATTCTCCATCATTGGAACAAGGATTATCACGCCAGATGAACTTTAATCATTCCTTTGACACAACAAAAACAGATGCGAAGGTGATCTAAATAGACTTTTGGAGAAGTACATATCCACTACTCTCAAATATGTGGATGGTAGTGAATGTTCTAACTTGGAAGAATTGAGAATTCCTTCTCATCGAACCGAGTTAAACCATGACGACGAGAATGAACCTTTGATTTAATTGAAGAGATGCCTCCCCCTCAAGGCGAATTTCAACCTATCCGAACTGAGAAGATACCGGTTGAAGAAGCTCAAACATCCAGACAAGAACGGGCAAGTGTAGAAGAACGGGAAGAGTTCGATGATTATAAAGTACGAGGACCGTGTGTCAAGAAGACGAACTCGGTATGCGGTAAATAATTCCCCTCTTACTCATTTTAATGTCTCCTCCATGCCTACGGAATATGCAGTTTCGATTACTACTCCGATTTAGCCTACGGCTTTAGAGGCTCAATTAGGAGTTATTGATATTTCGCCCAAGATCGTGGATCCCACTATTATTGAAATGCCTACTATGGAAACCGATCGGTCATATGCTTTTAAAACCGATTGGTTAGTCGACTATCAAACCGACCGGCCAATTGAAGGTACCCAAACCGAGTAGTTAGAAGAATTACAAGTCGATTCGTCTGAAGCTGACAAAACCAGACGGTCCGATCCTTTACAAACTGATCAGCCCGAAATTGTTGCTATCGGTCAAACCGATCCTAATCAAGTTATTCAAAAAGAGATCCCAACTCCGGTAATGGCTTCCTCAACTACTGATGTTCAGACAACTACAGTAGCCGCTAATGAAAGATCCATTCCCACTCTAACATTTCCACATGGAATCCTGCACACTATGCCTCCTCCAAACGAACATGCATTAAGAAGGTCTCTGGTTGAAACATTCTCCTCCTTTGCTATAATGAGAACAATAAGGAAACTTTATATTAGAGAACCGGTTCCAGAAACTAAATAAGAGGAAGTCGCGGAGCCAAGCTAAGGTAAGCCAGATAAAGGCATCGCCCCTTCTCCTCTTAACACGTCTCTTGATGTCACCCTAGAGGCACAAACATCAATTCAACTGATTCTCAAACAGGTTGAAACTGTTGTTATGTTGAAAATTGATGTTTTCATCTATTGGGTGAACCTCAGTTTGGAAACAAATTTCAGTGAAGTATTCCCAAACTCAGCATAAAATGATTAAAGGTCAAGACTTCTAGAATCGGAGAAATCAGTATTCTCCATCATTGGAACAAGGATTATCACGCCAGATGAACTTTAATCATTCCTTTGACACAACAAAAACAGATGCGAAGGTGATCTAAATAGACTTTTGGAGAAGTACATATCCACTACTCTCAAATATGTGGATGGTAGTGAATGTTCTAACTTGGAAGAATTGAGAATTCCTTCTCATCGAACCGAGTTAAACCATGACGACGAGAATGAACCTTTGATTTAATTGAAGAGATGCCTCCCCCTCAAGGCGAATTTCAACCTATCCGAACTGAGAAGATACCGGTTGAAGAAGCTCAAACATCCAGACAAGAACGGGCAAGTGTAGAAGAACGGGAAGAGTTCGATGATTATAAAGTACGAGGACCGTGTGTCAAGAAGAAGTACGTTGGTATGTCAAGGAAGGATTGGGAATGTATTCATAAACGTACAAAACCTAACTCTAACGACAAAACAGAATCTGGTCTCCTTGGGTCTCCATATGAAGATATTGAGATCAAGGTTGGGCAAAATGAAGCACATTTGATTCCATCATTCGCAACAGAAAAGGGTCTTGTATACTCTCATCAAGTCAAGAATCCTGAACTGACCGGTAATGAAATTCCTCCTTCAGAACAACCAGTCATTGAAGAAGAGATTGAAGTTCAAAATCCAAGGCTATCGACCCTTGCCCACTCATCCTCAAGTTAATCTTCTAGATCCAAAGGGATCTCTAACCATATTCATGAGGCCAGAGATGATTGTCTTCATGAACCGAGTGGTCAACCAAATGTTCCACCAGAACCTGAAATATCGATGGAGTTCAGTGCCTGTCATGATGATCCTATAAGGCTGTCCCACTTGGCTCATATCGATCCACATCCGAGGAGGTGACATCAAGACAGTTGGATATCAGACAAATAGTCTTGGAAACTATAGCTCCATTGCAATACATCTTTCAATCCTTTGAATCTAGATTGGACCGAATGGAGAACTTGTAAGCATCCTCCTTTAACACCCTCAATCAAGGATTAGACAAACTAAGAAAAGATATGCGAAAAGATCTCAAGAAATTTGAACCTTTCTTCAAGAAAACATTTTATATTCATAGAGAAACCAAGACTGCCGCTGAGGTTCTTATTTCTTAGATAATGGAAATGGCCAAATCTCAAAGTGATGTCGATCCTGAAAAGTGAAGAGAACAAGAGGCAGTAGCTCAGCGATTTCAAGATGAAGAAAATGAAGCTGTTGAGGCTTCTAAAAGAGATGAAGCTGAGGAAGACCAGATGACCTTATCTTAAATGATGTATCAACTTGTGAACTCTCGATCTCAAACAGAAGTTCCACGCAACGCTCGGTCCACTCGTATATTAAGTCGAGGTGGTGGGATTAATATTGATGATATATTTGATCCACCAACTAGAAGGGGTCGTTGAAGTAACACTGAGGATCAACCTAATGAACCTTTTATGGTAGAACTAAAGGACATCGAGAACAGAACAAGAGGGAAAGGTTAAACCTTACAACCTTTTTTTATGCTTCTCTTTATCTTTTGTCTTTACACATGAACTTATTTCAACATTTTTATGGACTTATTAATCTTTAACTAATTACATTCCTTGTTTTCAAATATTAAACAGGACTGTGAAATGATGAATATTAAAAATACTTGGATCAAGTTAAATGGTTTTGATAGTTTTAGGTTAAAACAATCAAAAAGGGAAAAATTGTAAAATCAAATTAGCTAATTAACTTAGGATAATTATCCATCAATTATAAAACTATCAGGTTTTGAATATTTATTTTAAATAATCAAAAAGGGAGAAATTGTTAAGTAAAAATAATTAATTAAGTAGCAATATTAATTAACTATATTAATTTAATCATGTGCAGGATCGGCATTTTGAACAAGTCAATTTTTGTTAAGATCGGTATTTTTGAAGGCGCAGTCGGTTTTATCAAGATCGTTATTTTTGAAGGCGTAGTCAGTTTTTATTAAGATCGGTATTTTTGAAGACGCAGTCGGTTTTTATTAAGATCGGTATTTTTGAAGGCGCGGTCGGTTTTTATCAAGATCGGTATTTTTGAAGGCTCAATCGGTTTTTATCAAAATCAGTATTTTGAAGGCGCATTCGGTTTTTATCAAGATCGGTAATTTTGAAGGTGTAGTGGGTTTTTATCAAGATTGGTATTTTTGAAGGCGCGGTCGTTTTATATCAAGATCGGTATTTTTGTAGGCGTAGTCGGTTTTTATCAAGATTGGTAATTTTGAAAGCGCAGTCGGTTTTTATCAAGATTGGTAATTTTGAAGGCGTAGTTGGTTTTTATCAAAATCAGTATTTTGCAAACGCGAAGCCGATAGTTTGCATTTCAGTTTTATTTTAAACAAAGTTGGCATTTTTCTCAGATCAATTTTATATCAAAATGAAGTGCGTCCAATAAGTTTCTAATTTAGTGATACATTGGAAAGCTTCCAACTTTATCAACTTTAGGCTTCTCCAGCAATTGTTTCCATTTTGGAGTAAAGACTGATGTGACCTTTTGACAGCAATAAAACTCCACCAAAAGAATCAAAGACATGTGAAGCCTCTGAAATTTACGCTCCTCGTAAATCATAATCCAATTAATGATAATTTGGCTTATTATCATCTAAGTACAGACAAGATCAAATAACATCTCATATAAAGTACTAGTCTATATATCAAACAATAAAGATCAAGATTGATGTCTTAAGAAGCAAAATATGTCCATTGAGCAGCAGAATATGTCCGTCGACACTTGCCTATTTAATAAAACAAAGGACAACTTGTTTCACACTGGCTTTACTAACAACAATCCTTTGTTATCAACTCTTTAGAGCTTTAGAAACTTTCATAAGCCTTCAATTGTATTAAATTTCAAAAGTTGTACCAATACTACATATTATGTGTGAGTTTCTTAGCATTGTAAGTTGACAAAATCTGTTTCTATTCAACAAAGAGTGTGTTCTAGGAGTTCGAAAGCAGACAATAACTAAGTCCTGGCTGTTTGACTAGGTTGTGTACAAGTGTTGTATTCAATCAAATCTTCTTGTGAATATCCTTCTCAAGGTTGAGAAGAAGGGGTGACGTAGGAACTTTATCTCTGAACATCCATAAACATCTTTTGTGTCCAATGTTCATTCTTATTACATTATTCTAAACTCGTTGTGTTGCTTCAAGTCGAAACAAACATTTCCGCACTTGAACTCGGTTCAAGAGTTTGTGACGACTTGTGAAGAATAGAAACCAGATATTAACTTCTAACAAAGTTAATATCAAACGAAGTGTGTGTAAGCGTTCAACTTTGTGAGACCCCAATCTCCATCGTCAATCCTGATCTTAACACCACTATATTCGTCAGGTCAAGACACTGTTTGTATACAATTCTGTAAGAAAACTTATATGTTAATAGGTGCGCTAATTGTTCGTACATGATTCCGTCTGAAAATCCTATATGTCGATAGGTCGAGACATTGTTTGTATACAATTCCTTAAGAAACCCTATATGTTAATAGGTATTCTAATTGTTTGTGCACGATTCCATCTTAAAATAATATATGTCGATAGGTCAAGACATTGTTTGTATATAGTTCTGTAAGAAACCCTATTTGTTGATAGGTGCGTTAATCATTCGTACATGATTGTGTCTAAAAATCCTATATGTTGATAGACCGAGACATTGTTTGTATAGAATTCCGATACAAAACCTATATGTTGATAGGTGCGCCAATCGTTTGTACATGATTCCGTCTAAAAAATCATATTTGTCGATAGGTTGAGACATCGTTTATATACAATTCCACTAAAACCTATCTCTTGATAGGTATATCCTTTCGCAACATCACTACGACCAAATATTTCAAAACAAAAATCATATCTCTTGATAGGTGCTGAGAGTAAAATTATATCTCTCGATAGGTATTCAAGCCTTGTTTATCAATGTTAGGATTGGGATCGCCGAGGGGGACTGGGGGTCTCGCTAGAATGAACGCTTACACAACACACCGGTTGATATTAACTCGGTTAGAGGTTAATATTGATCTCAATACTACACAAGTTATCACAAAATTAACTCTCAGCTTGGCGTAAATGAAATACATAATGCATTTATAAAAGATGAGTTGGAGAGAGAGAGTAAATTGATCGAAAGTCGTTGTCAACTAAGAACTTCAATACTTGCTTCGCCGTTGCACTTTGTTGTTCTTTTATATTGAAGCGTAGCAACGGTCAAATCTTATTCTTGGATACGTGAACTGGCCGGGAGGATTCGTCGTACCGAGAATCCAGATATTAAGGGATTGTGAATTGACCGGGAGAATTCTCCGTACTGAGAATCCATATATTTAGGGATTGGGAGAGGATTCGTCGTTGTAGTATGTTGTTCTTTTATATTAAAATGTAGCAACAGTCGAATCTGATACGTGTCAGCTTTCTAATGGTTGTATGAGGCAATTGTACACTTTGGTATCTTAAGCTTATGAGTTAGCTTGCTTAAAGCGAGTGCTGCTGATAAGCTATACGGATAAGAAAGCACTTCTTCAAACGGCTGTTAGATCTAGGCTGCTGTTAGAACTTCTTCAGACTGCTGCTAAAGCAAGGCTGCTGTCAGCAGTTCTTCAGACTGCTGCTAAAGCAAGACTGCTGTTAGCGCTTCTTCAGACGGATGCTGAAACAAGACTGCTTCCAGCGCTTCTTCAAAGTGTTGTTGAAGCAATGATGTTGTTCGCGCTTCTTCAGACTGTTGTTAGCGCTTCTTCAGACTGTTGTTGAAGCAAGGCAGCTACCAGCGTTTCTTCATACTACTTCTAAAACAAGGTTGCTGCCAGCGCTTCTTCATACTGCTGCTGAAACAAGGCTGTTGTTAGCGTTTCTTCAGACTACTGACGAAACAAGGTTGCTATTATCGTTTTTTTAGACTGATGTTGAAGCAAGCCCGTTGTCAGCGTGTTGAAGACAACTATGTTATTGGCAATCCTGTTCTCAATTCCTCTTCAGTTCTGATGACATCATCTTAGTTGTCAACGCCTCATGAGTTGTACTTGCGCATTAAACTACTGCATAACTTAGTTTTATTCATTTAATAATGCATTATCAAAACAATTTCGTATTGATTAAACTTAGTTTTATTGTCCTAAGTTCATTTTAATCAATTGAAGCGTTTTTTAATTGAACTTAATTAATTATTTTCCTCAATTCCCCTTTTTTTCTTTATTTAATTTAATCTATCAATACATAAAATTATTTTTGACAACATAATAAAATTATATTCATTATTTTATTTTTGGGTACTTTTAGGTATATTAGGGGTATTTATTTAATTATTTTAGACTATAAATTACACATAATTTATATCTAAAATTATAAATAAATTATTTTAACTCTTTTTTCGTTTATTTTGCGTAAAATAAATAAAATATTTTAGTCTTAAGAAATTTTTAGTTTTTTTAATTAATTTTTATAGTTAGAATTTAATTATCACAATAACTAATTCTAATTTAATTTTATTCTCTCCTTTTGATTCTTTTGGATTTCAAAAATGGCGACTCTATTTTAAATAAATAATTTTTTTAATTAATTATTACTAATTAATTTAAATAAATAATTTTCTAATAAATTAAATTGTAATTTTTTAAATCCCCGGATTATTTAAAATTAATCCCAAATTAATTATTTTTAATTAATTTTAATATCGATAAAGAATTATTTAAATTTTTTTTAAAATAATATTTTATTTAAAAATAAAAATTCTCCACACAAAAATGAAGATTAAAATTTTAAACCTCAAGCTTTTCCATAAATCATAGGTGTTTTTCTGAGATTACAAATCTTATTATTTTTTAAATTACTAAAAAACTTTTTATAATATCTACTTTTCCGTTATATATTTAATTTTTACTTTATAGAGATGAATATAAATAAATCATCCAAAAAAAAATTATATATCTTCTTATATATGTTCATATTAAATATATATATTAAAAAAATTATAAATTTATATAATTTATTTTTAAATATATTATTTTTTAATTTAAATAATTTATTATTATTTAAAATTAAATTAATATATATATATATATATAACAATACATATATAATATTAATTATTAAATAACATTATAAATATAAAAAATAAATAAATTAAACTAATATTAAATAAATTAATTATATGCAACAAAGAATAAGCTGATTCAATATAACACTAAGAAATAAAATACTCAAGAAATACCAAATTTAGAAAGAATTGGAAGATAAAAAAAAAAAAATTCTTCTTTTTACACCCCATTAGTTTAATTCAGCTTATTTAATAGGTAAAGCAACTAAGTTTATTTCATATTATATATGTCATCCGAGTTTATTTATTTTTTTATATTTATAATATTATTTAATAATTAATATTAAATATGTAATGTTATATATATTTATTAATTTAGTTTTAAATAATAATAAATTATTTAAAATAAAAAAATAATTATTGTAAAATAAATTATATTAATATATTAATTTTTATTAAATTAATTATTAATATATAATAAATTCACACTTATATTATATATATATAATAAATTTAGAATTTTATTTATATTTTTGTGTAAGAAATAAAATAGTGGAGATATATATTTAAATTTATGTTTTATTATTATAATAATTTTATATTAATATATAAAAAAAAAGTAAATGTGAGAGAATTAATAAAATAATTATAGAGATAAATAAATAAAAGAATGATTAAAATTATTAAAAAGATAAAAAGTACGAATAAAATAATTAGAATAAAATTAAAAATAAAATAATTAGTAAGAGGTGAGAGATAATAAATAAATATTATTTAAAAACGATAAGAGAGAAAACATAATATTATAAGTTTAAACCTTAAGGTTAAGTTATTCAAACAATTTAATTTAAATTCTTTTTTCTAATTTAGCGGCAACAAGTAACGGTTATTCTTAAACTTCTGTACTTGAGTCGGTAAGATATATGATTAATTATGTTATATATATATATAGTTTGATTATAATTTTTTTTTGCTCATATATAAAAATAATAATAATAATAATAATAATTTTCCTTATATTATGTCCTACTTAGTACTTATCATCAAATTCTCCCGAATATTTTTCAATTTAAATATAAAAAATCTCAAGAGAAATTCCTTTATAATTAGGAAACAATGACATGATTACCCTCTGTTAATTAAAAACCTTTCCGACAGCTTCCTTCGATTTCAGTTTATTCCTATAAGAAACGGAAGAAAGATCCAACACGATTCTAAATGGGTTTCCTCTTGAATAACATCAATGTATTAGAGCCGCTGATTTCTTCCATCCCATCAGAATCATCATGAATTTTTGGCAATTCCGCGGTAATCCCACTTGAATCCGACGAACAAGAACCAACAGAAATGGGGGATCCGCCGTTCACATCAGTTCTTCCTCCTTTGTCGGCCATGAAATTGTAAAACAAAACTTTCCTCGTTTTCCCCAAAGCTGATCTGTCGACGATCATCATCGTCTCCTCGTTCTTGTTGCCTCTCTTTTTCAGAAATATCCGGCAAAGAACCCAATTGTCAACCGTGACATCATCGGCGGCGCCGTCGAGGAGGCGAAATTCGTGCATGATCCAATTTGTTTTGTTACCATGAGGAGGTTTCCCTCTATAAAAGACGAGGGTTTTCTTCATCCCCACTAACTGGTTTTCTTTAGAAGAAACGATTCGCTTGTCGATACCCGTGGCTTTCCAATACCCGGAATTCGTTGACCTGTTAGATCTGTTTCCATTTGGATACTTTGCTTCTTTTTTGCTGAAGAAATATCTCTCCTTCTTCTCTGAATCCCCTGTTTCAAATGAGAATAAAACAGTTTCAGTCAAATAAGATAGAGAGAGAGAGAATTGAATGAAAAAACAAAAACAATTGTATGAACCTGGCAAATCCCATGGATCAGATTTGCAGATGTCGGCTTCAGGAATAATGGAGGCGGGAAATGGGTGAGAAAACACTTTTCTTTTCAGATATTGAACTATAAGCTCTTCATCAGTTGGGTGGAAACGAAAACCAGGAGGAAGTCTCAAGACGCCATTTTTGACAAAAGTGAGCTTCTCCATGAAAGAGCAATCCGAAGGAGAAGAAGAAGATGACAGATGTGGTGTCAGCGAAATGAGAGGGAGAGGGGGGGTTCTTTTATAATGTGGGTATGCGAGAGACAAATGAAGACGTAAGGGATTTGGAGTAAAGAATACTCAAAAACTAATCTCTCTTTCTCTTTTTTCTTTGACGTGTTTTAACAAACAATTTGTATTAGCTAATGTCACAAGTTGTGTTCTTTGGTTAAGGGATGATTGTTTGCTAGTCTTCTCTTCTTCAAATATTTTACTATATAAAAACAAAAATCATTCTCATTAAATTATGTTTTGTTTATGACAGAATTAATACTGTATTTATACATGTAATAAAATATTTTTGTTAATTGTTTCTCTCCTCTTTCTGCATTAACTCATCTTGGACTAAGTTGTGTTTTTTTTGAAATTTTCTCAATTTTCATTTTTGAAATTTCTAATCAAAATTTTATTGGAGATATAAGTATACAAGTTCCACGAAAAATGATTTAATCAATTTCAGATAATTCGCTTAAAACAATTGTGTTATTCTTAAGGGAGATTGTATGTCGGGAATGACCTTCATTCTCTATCTCGATTCCGACTCCTCAACCTTTTAATAACTAAATTGACTAGAACGATTTCAAATTTTTTTTTACATTCGAAAATTTTAGAATCAAATTATTTATGAACTCTCGTGACACACGACTTCTAAAATAAAGGCAGTAATACATGTTGGGGGTATAACGAATAAAAAAACTTGAAGAAGAAAATTAAGGTAGAAAAAAAAAGAATAAAAAACTCAGGTTTATTCAGATTTTTTTTATAAATACTTTTAGTATATATAAAATTTGATACATGCACTTACTTTAAATTTGACATTTATTTATATTAACTAGTATAAATATGGAATTCGTTTTTATTTTTTAAATAAGTCACATATCTTAATTAAATAAAAGTGGTTTTAACAACTACACAGAAGCATATGATATTCAGATTCATCTCCATAAAAATGCATCTTAAAAAAGATAAAATCTAGAGAGTTTGATGCATAATGTTCACTACTAAACAGATGATCAGTTTAGGCGATGCTTCCAACGTTACATTGTTCAAAAAATCTCAACACTAGATAACTATGATGACTATCTTTGTTGATGTTCATAAAAGAATATATAAGCTGGAGAGTTTGATGCTTTTTAATGGTCACTACTATACCGATGACCATTCTTCCAACATTCCATGGTTAAAAAAATGTTTAACACATAATAATCACTACTAAATCGATGACTATCTTTGTTGATGTTCCTAAAATAATATATAATCTCGAGAGCTCGATACTTAATAGTCAGTACTAAACCCGTGACAATTCTTGGTGACGCTTCTAACGTTGCATACGATGGCGGATAATCATTACTAAACCGATGACTATCCTCAACGACATTTCTGAAATAATGCCATGATTTGGATAACTCAATGCCCAATGATCACTACTAAACCAATGATCATTCTCAATAATATTACTAGTGTTGCATGACTTAGAGAACTCAATGCACGATAATCACTATTAAACCGATGACCATCCTTGACGTCGTTTCTAGATGTGCCATGAATGGGAGAACTCAATGACCAATGATCACTATTAAACTAATGATTATTCTTGATGACATTTCCAAAGTTGCATGACTTAGAGAACTCGATGCCAGATAATCAGTACTAAACCTATGACTATTCTTAACGAAGGTTTTGAGATAATTCCATGATTTTGAGAACTCAATTTTTAATGGTCATTACTAAGTCAATGATTATTCTTGTTGATATTTCCAACGTTGCATAATTCATAGAACTCGGTGTCTGATAATCAATACTTAACCGATGACTATCCTCAACAACGTTTTTAAAATAATACCATGATTTGGAGAACTCAATGCCCAATAATCATGACTAAACCGATGATCATTCTCGATGACGTTTCCAATATTGCACAGTTTGGAGATCTCGATGCCTGATAATCGCTACTGAGACGATGACTATATTTGAAAACGTTTCTGGATGTGCAAATAAGCGTTTAACAATCTTGATGCCTAAAAACATTCATTTATTAATGACCATTCTAAACAACTGTCTAGAATATGATATTTGGTTTTGGAACACTCGATGTTAAATAATCCTTGTTTGGCTAATGATTATTCTCAACAGCGTTCCCAAAACAATGTTTAGCTTGGATAGCTCAAAATTGTCACATTTTGGTTGATGACCATTCTCAATGATGCTTACAAACTCTATTGTTCAATATCCTCATTGCTTTGCATTTGGGGAATGACCACTCCTTTTTTATTATGCCTCTTATCTTGTTCGTTATTGGAATGATGCATCTGAATATTCCTCATCCTAATTTGGTTGTCGAACAAACTTTGTCATCTCCCAATGCAAATGTCCTAACTAGAATTTTAATCATTCTAGGATTTGATTGGCTTATTACCTAGAAAATGGTTAAATTTTAATAGAAACTAAAAGTTTTGATCGTCTGACTTCTTACCCGACAAATGGTTAACTTTCGAGATAAGCTAAAAGTTTTATCATTCCAAATTTTGACCCAACGAAGGGTTGGCTTTCAACTTAAGTTAAAAGTTCTAGTGGTTGGGAGGCCTATTGTGATTGGATTCTCCTACGACTATTCTTGATCGTAGTTGGTATAGGTGTCTGAAACATCCAATGTTTCATGACAACCGACTCTTGGAATGTTTGGAAAGCACAAATTGGGGAATTTTAGTCACAAAGGAGATTGTGTCGGAAATGTTTTATTTCGTTTTCAAAATCCACATAATATAAGAACTAGGGTTTAGTCACAGAGTTCTTTTAAAATGCTCATAGTTTCTGAACTAGGGTTATTATCATGTGACTAAAAAGTACCTAGAGTTTGAACTTAAGTCTTCAACATGCGATTTGGGAAAAATACCTAACGTTCGAACCTATGTTCTCAACATACATTTTAAAAAAATTAACATAGCATTTGAACCTAGATTTTCAACGTGTTTCATAAAAGGCACATAGCTTTTGAACCTAGGTTTTTAACGTAGGACATGAAAGCTACATAGTGTTCGAAACTAGGGTTTCAACATACGTCTCATTAAAAAGAATCTAGCGTTTGAACCTAGGTTTTCAACGCATGACTTGAAAAACCACATAGTATTTGAAACTAAGGTTAAAACATGTGTTTCATAAAAAGTATGTAGCGTTCAAACCTATGTTTTAAATGTATGACTTGGAAAACCACTTAGTGTCTGAAACTAGGGTTTCAACATGTGTTTCATAAAAACCACTTACCTTTTGAACCTAGGTTTTCAACATATGACTTGGAAGACCACCCAGTGTTCAAAACTAGGGTTTCAACATGTGTTTCAAAAAAATACCTAACGTTCGAACATAGTTTTTCATCGTATGACTTAGAAAACCACATAGTTTTTGAAGTTAGGGTTTCAACGTGTGATTTAGAAAAAAGGACCTAGCGTTCGAACCTAAGTTTTCAACGTGTGTTTTAGAAAACCACCTAGTGTTTGAAGCTAGGGTTTCAACATGTATTTCAATAAAAACACCAAGCATTCGAACCTATGTTTTTAATGTATAACTTGGAAAACCACATAGTGTTCGAAACTGGGGTTTTAACATGTGAACATTCGAACCTAGGTTTTCAACATGTGTTTTGAAAAACGACATAGTGTTCTAAGCTAGAGTGTCAACATGTGTTTTAGAAGAAAAAAACACATAGCATTCGAACATAGGTTTTCAACATGTGTTTTGGAAAATCACATAGTGTTTGAAATTAGAGTTTTAACATGTGATTAAAAAAAATACCTAAGAACCTAAGTTTAAAATGTGAGTTTTGGAAAATCACCTAGTGTTCAAAACTTGAGGTTTAACATGTGTTTCAGAAAAAGTGCATAGCGTTCGAATATAGGTTTTCAATGTGCGACTTGGAAAATCGCCTAGTATTCGAAATTAAGGTTTTATCGTGTAATTCAAAAAAAGAACCTAGCGTTTGATCCTAAGTTTAAAATTAAGGATGGAAATTTGAAACCGCCATGCAGTAACTGAATCGAATTGCACCGTTTGGTGCGGTTTTTCCTCGAAATCGAACGGGGATGGGGGGATGGCATTTGTGTTAATTGATTTTTATCCGAACACTATAAACACAATTAAATATATAAAATCACCCATATATTTATTTATTCATTATATTTTATAAGAGTTATAATAATAAAAAATTTCAAAATATTACAATATATATTATATTAAAAAATTCGTTTATTTAATTTTATTGTATAATTTTTTTTTAAAAATATTTTATAAATGGTGCCCCATGAAGATTCCCAGAAACCTAATGGGGCGGAGATGGTATTAAAAAAATCCCCGAAATAAAACGAAACGGAGATGGTAAATGCATTCTCCGCCCAGAACCGCCCTATTGTCATCCCTATTTAAAACGTATGACTTGAAAATCCATCTAGTGTTCGACACTAGGATTTTAACATGTCATTTCAAAAAGATGCCTAACGTTCGAACCTAGAGTTTCATCATGTAATTTTCAAAATGATTCCTATCGTACAAACTAGAATTTCGTCATTTAATTTCCTAAAAGACACCTAATGTTCGAACTACGGTATCATCATGTAGTTTCTAAAAGACGCATAACATACTAACTATAGTTTCAATACATGATTTTTCCAAAAAGGTTCCTAGTATGACTTAAGGTTTGATGCATGTTTGTAAAATTTGAAAGGACGTTGATCTTTGATCAAAATATCTTTGGTGTTTAGGACTTCGAATGTTCTCTTTAGTTATTGTTTTAAAAAGAGACAAATTCTCCCCTCGTTTCTTTTTTCGACTTAAAGAACATCGATGATATATTTCAGGTCATATATAAACAATTGCTTTGATCATTTCTTTTCAAAAAAAGAATTTTTAGCTTCACATCAAAAGTCAACGTTTGATTTTAGACCGTTGATTTAGGCCATGTTTTTTGAATTTCATCGTACTTCCATCTTTTTTTTCGACAACACATTTTTAGAATTCTCGGCTTGAGTGAGTTTCACTAATTCAAAACAGTGTCTAGAAGAACTTCAAGTGGCGATTTCAATATTTCACCCACTACGAGTATTTGGAGACCTGGGTATATTTAGCTGAAATAGTACATTCGAATTCAAGACAAAAGTCTTGGTGAACTATTAATGGTAATTTGAATGCCTTAAAAAATACAAAAGCTCTTTCCTTTTTTTGGTATCTTTGGTATATTTGACAGAATTGGTAATCTCGAGTTTAAGATAACATCATGGTGAATTACAGGTGGTGATTTATTGTCTCAACCTTGAATACTATACACATTGATTGTTTTCTCTTTAGTCTCGAGTTCTAAATCAAGGTATTTTTTTTGGGGGGAGTCCACATGGTTTAAGATAAGTTTCAATATTTTCCACGGCTTCTTTCGGATGTAAGATCTCTTTTTAGTTGTGAGATACGACAAGTAATGCAATCGGATAACTCTTTTCATCGATTTTCAGGGAAATCATCGAGCTCCTTTTGAAACGATCATTAGTTTGGAAAGTCTTGTCCTAATGCCTACTCGTTTAATGTATTTTCTCCTCTTTCCTATTTAGAATGAGGGATTGTATTTATTTTCTCATTCTTAAAACAAAAAAAAAACATGATGATTTTGATTGAGCTTAAGGACTAGGCTACCTACATAACCTATTTTGGAATAATCATATCTAAATGTAATATGCATGCATTAAAAATCAATTTAAAAATTCCCTTATTATTGACATAGGGGTTATTTTGTTTTTTTGGGTGAAATCATATTTTTTTTTTATTTATTAATAAAAAAATACCCAAAGTCTTGACATAATGGTTTTGTCGGGTTTTTTTTAAAAGAGGGATCACAACCCTTTTCTTATTTATCAAAGTAGAGAATATGATTGGTATAAGGACTAAGCTTCTTACATATCTTCATATAGATGAATCAGGTCCAAATATAATTTATATACATAAAAAATCATATTAGAAATTCTCATAGTATTAACATAGAGGTTTTGATTTTTAGATAACATTTTATTTTAGAAGTGTATTTTGAGGCATGAAATTATTTATTTAATCAATAAATGCATTCTAAAATATTTTATTTATTCACAACATTGTTATTTTTAATTGCATCGAGAGAATTATTAAAAGAGGGAGGAGTTATATTCAAAAAATTATTAAGAGGGAGATAGTCACTCCAAAAAAATAATTAAGAGGGAGAAAAAGAATCACCTCAAAAGATTTATGGAGAATGAGAAAATGACACCATTTTGAAATTTTTTATTTTGGTCCCAACCTCTTAATATGGTAAGTTTTCCCTACTCACTACTTCGATCATTTTTGAAAGGTTCTAAGACTTTAAGGAGTGGTCATGTCTATATATCTGATCTTGGAATAACTTTTTGATCACTAAGGTCCTAGACAAGGTGCTTGAAAGTAGTGTACTTATTAGTGTGGTGATCTCTCATTTGGTGGTAGTCGTAGAATTAGTCCACATCTTTCTCGACATATGACTTGTCCATTCGAGTAGCATGTGATACAACTAGGTTCTTGGGTTACCAAGAAACACATGACCTCACTAAGTGACATACCCAACTCATTAAAAATTCATGGAGGCTCTTGTGGTAGAGGAAATGTAAAACATAATAGTCTAACTTAGCATTCACGATCTCCAAACTAGAATTTACTCAAGAATGATGAATATAAAGTGATAGTAAAATGTTATGTTGCAACAATGAAGGAGTTAATGAAGACTCCTAAATTGAAGACCTATACTATTAGAAGTAATTCTACATGGAAAATCAATGAAGTCTGGGAGAACAACATCGGGAAAAATGTTGAAGATCATGTATACAAAAGAAAATCTACTTGGGTAATGTACAAACAAAAGTGGTGGTACTAAATTCTCCTTTTGAATTTAAATTGCTTATTATAGTAGAAGAAAATTATGTTAAGGAATGGGAAAATGTAGCGATAGGAAACTACATAGGAAAGAATAGAGTTTCTTTTTTAAGTCACCAAAGAGGCACTTATGAAGAAATTGGAGGAAAATGGATTGGAGAAAATTTCAGAAACTGTAAATGATTTCTACTTTTTAAAATTCAAGAAGGGATCAAATATGGATGAAATTCTGAAAAATGGGCATACTTATATTGGACCAAACTATATGAAGTTAGAAAGATGGTCCGAAGATTTGAACCTATTAAGAAAAACTAAGGAAACAACTCATATATGGTTCAAACTTTGGAATATCCCTACACACATGTATAAGTAGAAACTCTTAATCATGTTACAAGTTTATTAGGTAGACCATTATATATGGACCCAATTACTGAAGGAGGAGACCATCTTTCCTTTGCTAGAATTAGCATTGAGGTGTATCTTCGAAAAACATACCCAAATAAAAATGACAATAGTTGATAGGAAAAGAAAATTTAATGTCATGGGAATCACTTATGAGTGGAGTCCATACGTGTGTTCATTATGTGATACTCTCTAATATGCCAGTACAAAATGTGCTTAAGCTAAGGAAGAAGAGTAGAGAATATTGAAAGACCAAAGAGAAAAAAAGCAGGAAATAAAACTGATGAGTCTAACATCAAAGAGTAACATGTGGAGGACGAGCAGGAATTTAAAACCAGTGAGGACTCTAAAAAGGAAGAAGGAATGTGATTGAAAGAAAGAGGGTAGAGAGGACTTTAATTAAGAAGAAGATGAAGGTTGTAAAGAAACAGAGGTTAAGTAAGAAAAAGGAATTTGATTCTCAAACAAATCAAGTTGTAGTAGAAGAAACTAAGAGGGAGATACTTAGACTAATCAAGCTGAAGTAGAGGATATCAGGCTGATATAGTTGATACTAAAGTTGATGCTGAAGAAAACAAAGGCAAGAATCCTGAAATTCAAGTATAGGACAACAAAGATAAAAACCTTGAAGTCCTAAAAAGAATTCTTTCTATCAGATTAGCACAGATTCGTACAAAGAAAGATTACACAATGGGAATAAGCAAGCTTCAACATCTTCTTTAATTCAATATCCTTGCATCATAAGAGGAAAGGGAAGGGGAAGGGGGAGAGAAAGGGGAAGGAGGCCTTATGACGCAACAAGTTTATATGGGAAGAAAAACCCTAATTAGGGTAGTTATGATATGTTTTTGATTGTATTCTTTTCGTTTGTAATCTATGTTGTTTGTTTTTGCGAATGTTACTAATCATTCTCTTTAAAGTCGTTTGATTATCATCTTTTAATCATAGTTAAGGTTTGTCTAGTTTTGATTCTTGACCATCCCACTTTATGATATTTAATGAAATGATATTAACTGTTTACCCAAAAAAAAGTCCCACATATGTAGCAAACTCATGGATTTAGTTTTGTCTCACTCTAAACACATTAAACTTCTTTGAGGGTTTGAGAGTTTTTGGGTTTGAAAAACAACCTTTTTGCACTATAATTCTCTAGACCTAATTATCAGTTCGCTGCATCTTCACGACTACCTCGCCCTCGCGCCATGAATTATACAAATGTCACCTTAGGTCAGTTTCTCTCACCACTTTACTGATTTGACTATAGGTTGGGGAGGCTCTTTTGCTCCCTTTTAGTTCTTTGGTCATTTGATCCAATAAAGCATTCATCATATCATGGGTGGTATTCATCTCACTCAACATCGTATATATATTCCTTATGTGTTTGTGCAAAATTGGAGTAGTTGGGATATATTCACTAAAGGCTCTAGTACTTTTTTGAGAGGTTGGACTCTTTGGGTCAATTTGATTAAAGTTCACCTAGTTACTTTAGAGTTGGAAAGTTAACACGAACACTTGGCCTGAAAGTTCATGCACCATAGCTTGCATACTATAGAAATCGTGCATTAAAGTATTCTTAGAAGGACTTCCTTTTTCGCCATGTCTCAAAATGTGATCAACCCTCAACTTAGTGGCTTTGTGACAAACTTGTATCATATGATTTTTTCTTAACTTTGTGGCTATGTGAAAAACTTGTAACTTGTGATCATTAATTATACAAACAAGAGGTTAAGTATAGAGGTTTAAACTATTAGATGATAACCCATATTAGTACTACGCATATACGTGTTTCTAAAAGAGAAATAAACGCCTACTTTCCAACTTTTATTTTGAAAATAAATTGTATAAATGTGTGGGTTAATACATAAGATTAAAAGTATTACAAGCATATATCACTCGTACTCCTTGTATAATTCACACTCAAATGTTTGTACAAAATAAGGAAAGCCAATTACACTTAATATAATCTCAAAGTAAAAACCCGAGTGCTTGTCTTTAGACTCTTCCTCTTGCCCAAAATCGTTAACTCTTCTTACTTGTTCTCCATGTATTTATTTATGTAGCCGATCTTTTCCACGGGAACCCAAAACATCTTAACATGACTCCATCTTTAAGTATGAGAAGTAAGCCTTATGATTGATGATCGTCTCCATAGCTAGCTCCATCCTCGTCGATGGAATCATCACGTCCAACCCAAACTTTCTGAATAGGGGAGTCGTATAATAAGTTGTAGTTGTATTCAACCCAAACAATCGGATCATGGGCTGATCCTCCTTGAAGTATGTCACCTCAGAAATCTTATACGATGATATTAAATCCCCAATGGACATATTATCATGGATCAGGTCATCGGGCTTGGCCATATCTAGCTGGCTCTTATTGGTGTAAGAGCTTAAATGGTACTTGGAAGGTAATGGGAGAATGTTCTTCACCTTATCGCGCAACTAAATATTGATTTGTATGGAGCATCTTTAGAACATCTTGCCTTAGAATGGTTCGTTCAAGCCTATCAATGTCATAATTAAGACCCAAACCTGAAATCTCCTTGAAGAATCAAATAAGATGTCTCAAACACCTTAAAAGATGGATTGGCGTCACTAGGAGACAGTAGGACATGAGCCATGATAGTGATGGTCATAAGGTACACTTTATCAAACTTCGGGATGAGGATGTCCTTAACTACTAGATTGTGCCTCTTCTAAAGGTCAATAATGTTCTTCTTCGCAACAAGAGGTGGATATCCTAGCCTCCTTGAGAGGTTATGGCTTCGAACCCGTTAGACGGTAAATTCTACACCTGGTTAAATGGTTAAATGTGTTTGTGGGCTATGTTCTTACCTTGTGGTCATATTTTTTTAATGTTCTTCTTCAATAGGGCTTCAGACATGACCTACGACTATCAAAACTCCTCTTGCAAGATCTTCCTCAACAAGATGAATTCAGATAATGGCTTAAGGTGAAGTAGGTTCCGAGCCTTAATCATCATGATGGCCCAAAACTCCTCAATTGTGTGGGAAATTTGTCTTTCACCAAAATTGAACATCTTTGTTATGGGGATCCATCTCTATCGCATTTGCATCATGAAACCCTTGTGGGAATCTATGTCCCACAAATTTAGTATCTTATACAAATTAAATATCACATAATCAAGGGGACACTCCTCAAACTCATCACTAGCATGATTGAGGATCAAGAATCGATCATAAACATCTTACAACACGAACATCAAAGACAAAAATGATATATGTGATTCATTTTTCTAACTGTTTTAAAAAAGTCATCATGTACACATTGATGCATATTTTATCTATATCACCTACAAATATTAACATAAATATAGTTAGGGACATAAAAACTTTTGGTGTCGTTCTTTTGTAAGGATATGACAAGCAACGAGTATTGGGTCATGTGGACATGAATTTTATATCTAAATGAGTTTCAAGGATAAAAGAGAATTCATTCACTAACAAGGGTAGTCTAGACTACCGATGTAAGGAAACATAAACTCAATTGGTAATTTACCTTTATCGTCTCCATGAGCCCCTCCTTAAAAGAAAGGAAGATCAAGAAAGGTGAAAAATGTCGATTCTAGAGTCCATAGTTTAATTTCACGCAACATCATTAAAGTTATAGTGTAGTCAATAAATTTTACATACTATACACATACCAATAAGTGCATGGATGACATCGAACACCGCACATCACACACCTCAAGTTACCTCAAGACATAAGTTATGTGACTAAAGGGAGAAAGCATGCACGTCGTCAAGTACATTCGGGTTTTGTACCATAGGATTAGTTTTTATTGTGTGTATAATGGTGTGTTTTAAAATATACCTAAAGTTTGTTTCGATTTAAGCATCTAGGTGGTTCCCAACAAAGTTGCCCGTTTCTATTTATGCATCTAAAAATCGTTATCCTAAGAAATCGACTCAAATAATAATTATCCCCATAACTCACATTCCTCTCGAATCTCGAGTGAGATGAGAAATGACAATAGTATGTTAGATTCAAATTTCTTTATATGAATGTAAAATGAATTGACTATCCAAAAGATGAACTCAAATCGAGCTCGTCTCTAAGATCGTCAACTTATAATAGTTTCGACTTGTGAGAGTCACCTAAACCCTAAACCCTAGGCATTTAGATAATCAATTGGGAAGGGCCTTTGTTTAAACCGGGATTCGATGTTGGACTATTCTATGGGGAATCTGACCTCGGTTCATGCAAGGACCAATTGTAGGTAAAGATAGACGGACGTTAGGGGATAGAAACCTTGTGGATGTATATTTTCCTCCTACTTCCTTGATCCTCAATGCACACGCAAGTGGAGTCCTCTCAGTCGGCACATATCTCTTTAGTTGATCTTCCCTGTAGTTCAACAAAACCAAGGTCCCTCACACTCGTTCGTTTGCGAAGTCATGAGAAATATCTCCTCGATCGTTCATCAAATTGATGAAGGCTTCTCGGTTATTCGCCAAGACCGCTCCCACCTACGTTTGCTTTAATCTACTCAAACTAGAACAAAACTGAAACCTAAATACACATGCCTAAAATAGAAACCAATTACACTAATATAATCAATACACAATAGAGCATCAATCTATAACCATAATGCAACTCAAAACATAAAAAGAAACGACCAAAGAACATTCAATAGTTATGTTTTATCTAGTAGATATTGTCATCATCATGATCTTTGAAGAGAAAACTAATACATCTCGGACATTATAGAGTATTCAAGTCAAGATAGAGATTTGTTGAGTAGATTTGAATATTTGGGTTAACAAAAAGTTATTAAATTGTCTTGTAAACAACTCTAGATCTAGAGGAGAGATGATAGAACATCCAGGACATCCGGCATTGACGAATGCATTTGGGCTATCCAACATTGACTAATGCATATGAGTATTTTTTAGTATTGACTAATGCATATGGTCCATTCAACATTGACGAATATATTTTGGTCATCTAACATTGACGAATGCATTTAGGTCATTCAACATTGACAAATACATCTAGGTCATCCAACATTGATGAATGCATCTCGGTCATCCAACATTGACTTATGCATCAGGGCCATCAGGTATTAACTAATGCATCATGATCATCTAGCTTTGACTAATACATTGAGACATCCAACATTGACTAATGTATATAGGACATCTCTAGTATTAAATAATTCATCTAGCTTGTTTCATCATTGACAAATTCATCTGGAACGTTTCATCATTGACTAATGCATATAAGCCATTCGGCATCAACGAATGCGTTTGGTTCATCAAGAATTGACAAATGCATTTGGGTCATCCCATATTACTAATGGATTTAGGGCATTTTAGGTATTAGGTAATATATATGGGCCATATTTGACATTGAGTAATGCATATGAGCATTGATTAATGGCTATAGGCCATCTAGCTAACTAGGCCATCTATGACATTGACTAATATAACTAGGTTATCTCTAGTATTGAGTAATGCATCTAGGTCATTTTGCATTGACTAATGCATCTAAGCCATATAACATACACTAATGCATCTATGCCACACTTAACATTGACTAATGCATCTTGATGATTTATGGAATTAACTAATGCATCCAGGTCATCTCTAGCATTGACGAACAATTATGGCCATCCGACATTAACTAATGCATCAAGGCCATCCAACATTGGTGATTGCATGTAGGCCATTCGGCATCGATGGATGTATTTGGGCCATCTGGCATCGATGCATGCATCTGTGTCATTCAACATCGATGAATGCATCTAGGCCATCTAACATCGACAAAAGCATATTAGCCATCCAACCTCGACGATTGCATTTGTTCCATCCGACATTGACGAATGTATCTAGTCATCTAGCATCGACGAATGCATCTGGGTCATCCAATATCGACGAATGCATATGGGCTATCTGACATCGACGAATGCATACGGGTCATCCATCATCGACGAATGCATTTGGGCCATCCTACATCGACGAATGCATCTAGTTCATTGGGTATCTACAAATGCATTTATTAAGTTGTTTTAGGACAATTCTTGATCAGAAAGAGGTCATAGAACATATGAACATTGATTAATGCAACTATGGGCATTTAGGAGAATTCAAGTGAAAGTGTAAATTTGTTGAGTAGTCTTGAATTGTTTGTTACAAAAAAAGAATATTGAACAAAAGAAAATTATATCTTTTAGTGTATAATTTTAATATAAAGAAATAAGATTAAAACAAAAGAAAATATAATATTTTGTTATGGTAATACAGTTAGTAAAATATTTTGACAATATATTGGAGACTATTTATCAAGATATTTGTGTTGACCTAGTTGAGGCTTATTTAAATGTGTAGTCGAATACTTTAGAGAGTTAAAGTCTTTTCTGTAAGAGTATCACTTACAGTCTCAGTTTTGTATCTGTTAGGATTTCGGGGGAACCGAGTATTATATAAACTCATGTCATAACCATAATCTATCATGACGTAATCTATGTTCTAATCTCCTTAATAATATTTTCTTCTAGGTGCACGTAGACAAATTTTATCTCGGTGAATAACGTTAAAATCTGTGATTTTATTGTTAACGTCATCTCTCGTATTTCTGTTATAATAATAATAATAATAATAATAATAATAATAATAATAATAATAATAATAATAAAAGATAGGTTGTGAACAAGTAAATAAAATTATTACTAGTTTGGCTTTTATTCTCTAATAAAATGAAAGAAAACACAATAATATTCAAATGAAATGAAAGAAAACACACTAATATTCAAATTCAAAGTTACTAATTCTGAGAAAATAATATTTATCACTAATAAAATAATATTTTTAAAACAACATATGTAACCTGTTTTATTCAAAGTTACTAATTCAGAGAAAGATATAATTCCATTTGATTAATTGTACATTATTTAATCTACTTTCAAATTACAATTTGGATTTTAGGTTTGAAACTAAAACCTGTAAATTTTGTCCCTTTAGATTTTATAAACAAAATTTGAAAACAATTAAATAGTTATAAAAAATATTCTCTTGTAATTATCTATTTTTTATATGAGTAAGGATACATACATCACTCTTATACAACACCTTCACACAACACATACCTCGTTAGGAAAGAAAAAGAAAATATATTTTAAAAAAGTACAAGAGAGAGAAAATTATTTTCTATTTCTTTCCAAATGAGGTAGGTGCTATATGAATGTGCTATATAAAGGTGTTTGTATATATCATTACTCTTTTTATATAGAAAGAGTTTAGTCATTTATCATATAATAATTTAAACCAATTAGTAAATTTGTAATTAAGGACAGGGTGCGATTAATAATAGTAAGAGCAAAAGATGAACACGTGCATCCACCGAGATCATTAATTACAAGATTTCACCTAATAATTTTTTGTTTAAAGTTCATTTCATTCAAGGAAGTTATTTATACAAAAACAGTAAAAAACTATACAAAAATAAATTAAAACAAAGAAAGGGAAAATCAAGAAGCAAAAAATAATGGAAGTACATAAGTAACACTTAAATGTCAATGAACTATGTATCATCCTCAAATCCCCAAAACCGTGGTAAAACTATGGGTGGGATGGGATGCTGATGAGTAATCTGTTTCCCGTTGAAACTCATCTCTTCATGGGACATTTCATGTAACTGATGGTAAGCTCTCGAGAAAGTTATTGACAATCATGAGCTTATATTGCCTAAAGAAAGACTCAAAAATTACCAAATGGCCAGGAGACATGGAGGGTTCATAACATTAACTATGCGTGGCTCAAGGCCGCAACTTACCCATTCCGAATTTGATGATCCATATATGTTGACTTCATCTCCTTTGCAGAATCTCGAAAACTGAGTTTGAGATCATTTTGAAATTTATTTTTTCTGATGTTCTCTATTCTTTTTTATTAACTCATGACATTGTTATATAACTTTACTTAACTTTGTTTGGATAGATCGGATGTTTCACTACGATCGTTTAACATTAATGTTATTGTGAAATAATGAAAAAGTTCTACACTTCAAAAGTAAATAAGGTGACCATAAAAGGCAACCTCAATATAATATAAGTTATTCGAGAAGATCTAATATGCAACATGCTAGACACATTGTTTTACTAATTATGATCTCAACTAGGATTATTATTAGGAGGCTATTGAAGTATCTTGACTCATTGCCTTTTGGATTTTGAATATTCATCAAATTTGTTCGAATTAAGTTATCTACCAAATGATGATCACAAACTAACGTTGTTTCTTCCTTTTTACAATATAAATGACATCATCTAACTAAATTCGTATATCTCAGGCATAAACTATCATATATCAAGATTTTTCATTAATAACACACCATCTACAAAAGGACATAAATATTGATGGTGTTCCATAATTCACAAATAGTATTCTTTAGGAAATTACTCTTCACAATGTTACCCGTCGACACATAATAATATTGTTTCACATTAACCTCTCGAATTTGTTCCATAATATAGTGTCACCAATCTTTATTGTCATCCCATCGTCACAAGCTGTTCATCATTAAGCATAACAAGGCTATTATTAACAAGATTTTAAAAAAAATGAAGAGCTTAACGTTGCTTTCTTAACAAAGAAAAAAAGATATAGTCTAATTAATTATATACCCAAAAGAAGAAGATGAGATCCCCCACAAGCAAATGCTCTTTACCCACTTGTAAACATCGTGTAGGAGGAAAAGCTGTCTTCCTATTAAGACATTTTCAGCTGACATTTTCACATCTCTCTTATATAAAAAAATATTTTTCCTTGTAGAGGGTCAAAGGAGTTTGCGTGTGGGAGATTTATTTTGAAAGAGAGAAACGTCAAAGGCTAACAATTATTGTGTTTGGAGTAAAATATGTTATTTAGTGCAAGTGTGGAACATGTAGTTATAGCTTGTTTGATCTTAGTTTATTTGAAAAAAAATCTAAATTATGAATTCAAAATTTTGTAGAGTTAAGATGACCACAAAATTGAGGGCTAATATTAGTGACTACTTAAAAATGAAATTTCAAATTATTTGATGAATAAGTAAATTATTTGAGTGAAGATAATATAAATATATATATATTTAAATTTAATTTTTATAAAAAAATAAAATAATACTTTTTAATATTTAATTGATAAATTAATAATTTAATTGTTGAATGAATATACAATGTAATAAAAAAAAAGTATTTAGAAATAACTAAGTAACCCAAAATCAAACAGGCTCATGTTCATTAATTTTTTCAAAAACAACTCGTAATAATGCAAATGCATTTATAAAGTGGTCTAACATTGTAATCATTTCATCATACTGATTGACTAAAAAAAAATTTCCATCCTCACACTTTTTCAGAGTACATATTTTTTTATATATGTAAATAAATATTTTCTGGTGTGTGATGTTTTTTTAGAGATAAAAGAAAAATAGATTAAATATATAGTCCGCAAACACACTTAATTATTTATTTATGCGCATAATTTGCCGCCTGACAAGGTCGAACCCAGGACTTTAGAGGGAGAATATTCACATCTTGAAAAGAAAATATTTATTTAGACGACACATCCAAAAACAAAATAAAATAAATAAAACATAAAAACAATGAAAAACAATTGTAAATTTGTATTAAAAATTGAGTTATTTTATTATAAAGATATTATGGGTACAAGTATATAATGAAAAATATAAAATTTTAATTTGAAATATTTTGGCTGAATTTGAATGATAGAGAATTTGATTAGTCAATAATTTGAGATTAATTTCATGTGAAAGGCCTTGTTGGAGGAACATCAAAATTCATTGAAATCATTGATGTCAAATACGATATCAACCGCATCGCTCCATTGTGTTATCATTTGAAGACTCAACCCGACCCATCAGAAATATGAATACTCTTACTTTTGCATGAAATTATTCGAGAATCGAAACCGTATGAACCAAAGTAATCACCGTTTTTACCCGTCAGTAGAACGCTTTTTCAACACTTGCTTGACCAAACAAGTAGAAGTTTCGTGTAATTCTCTAAATAAGTGCATAGTTAAAATGGGAATGATTCAATTCCATTTTCCCTTTATTTGGTCTTATGGCTTTGCTTTTGTACTTTCTTTCCTCCTTTTTTTGTTCATTGTTTATGGGTTTTCAGTTGTCTGTCTCATTAAAATTGGATTCAACTTTACAAGGTTACCTCTTCTTGCAAGTATTTCAATCCCATGGAATTAGTTAGTTTCTGTTGCTTTTAGGTACATGTGATTTAATATGATTCAATTAAAAGAATTAATCAAACTTTTGCTCCATTTGAAAGCAAACAATTATTTAGCTTATTTGTTATAAGAATTTTTAATTTTGTCAAAATTTTAAAACAAGTATGTTTGTTAGAAAAAGTTGATCAAACTTTATTTAAATTTGATCTTAAAATTATCAAAAACTCACCTTTTCTTTTCTTTTCTTTTTCTTTTTTTCAATTTTCACCTTAAATAATTTATTTAATTCAATTACATCTTTTGTACCAAATAACTATAAAATTACTCCCATATTTTACTGAATTTTTATAAAAGTAATTATGATTATAATAGTGATAAAATACTGGTTTGCAAATAATTTCAAATGATTCATTTATATCAATAACTAAAACCAACTTGATTAAAATGTCTCCATACAAGTTATGACACGAATTGTTCGAGTAACAAATAAAACAAAAAGATCAAAAATACAAATTCCAATAAACATCGGAAAACATCGGAAATCTAAGAGAAATCAGAACATAACAATAATGCATGGAACATCAAGAAAGTAAATTTCTAAGCAAGAAGACCGTGATTTCTAAAACTGTTGAGTAAACAAGTTGTATTTTATTTCTCTTACTCTAGTATATATTCTTATACTTGATATAGGATTTCCATATCATCTATTTCTTTCTTTCCATTGTCAGATTTTTCTCTCTTTTAAATGATTTTTTGTACCCACTTCAATTTTTTTATTATGTACAAGATGCTTAAAATAATGATCTTTATAAAATTTAGGATTATATAAAATTCATAAAGTAAAATTGAATAGTAAAATAACTAAAAATCAGATTAGAACATTATTTCTAACTTATATATGATGTCGTTTCAATTAAACTTAAAATTACATTATTATCTTGAAAAATAAAATGTAAATAAGTAATACTAAAATCAAATAATGATGTTGTTTCAATTAAACTTAAAATTACATTATTATCTTGAAAAATAAAATGTAAATAAGTAATACTAAAATCAAATAATTCAATATGTTGTTTTAATGATATAAATGTGAGTCAGTTAAGCATATCAATAAAAATATTACAAAACTAAGAATGTTGATAATGTCATCAAACGCATCCGACGAATAACGAGATTCAACATTTGAGAAATAATAATAAAACATAAACAAACATAACACAAAAACTAGTATTAATGAGTTAAGAGATTTTTAAAAGATCAATGACTTCATATATTGTTTTTACCGTTTTTTATAAGAAATATTTTATATTGTCGTAATAATAACGTTGTAGAGTAAATTAATCGGTGAATCGCGATCACTGAACGTCCTATTTTTTATAATAATTTAAAATAACAAAGTTTTTACATTGTATATTTAAGAGTGATTAATGAACAAATAACTATTTTGTGTCTATAAAAATATCATTTTGACTGGTTATGTTGAATATAAATTAATCATTTCAACTTTTATTTTTCATTTAAACAAAATGTACTTGTAAAGTCATGACGTTATTGCATTCTCACTTGTAATCCCATTACTTTTGTTTTACATGTAAGTACTTTCAAATATAAAAAAAAAAGTTTTGTTGCTATTAAAATTGAAAACACTCAGGTAAATATATATAAGTTTCTCTAATCTCTATATATTTAATAATGCTTAATTTTAATTTGTTTAGTTTGTCGAGTTGAGAGATGTGGTTAATTTTAATATATATGTGAGAGTAAATGGATACTTAGTTCGGATCGTGGCTTGTCCCGCCCATAAATTTGAAACGGTTAAAAATTAAATTTTAAATGTTATAGGTATGTTTTGAACTTGCAACATAGAAAAGACAAGTACAACTCTTTAACCAACTAAGCTAATAAGACTTTATACTTTAAATTCAATACCAAATTTGATAATTGTGGGACATTCTTAACAATATAAGTTAAACTTTTTAACTAACTAATCTCTATATATATAATAATACTTAATTTGAATTTTTTTGGTTTGCTGGATCAAGAGTTTTGGTTAATTTTGATATATATGTGAAAGTAATGGATACTTGGTTTAGATCGTGGGTTGACCCGCCCATAAACTTGAAACGGTTAAAAATAAAATTAAAAATGTTATATGTATGTTTTGAAATTGCAACCTAGCAAGATAAGTACAACCCTTTAATCAAGTGTGATTGAGATGTAGTTTGTCGAAGGATAATATGCTAGTAACAATTGAGAGTGGTTAAAAAATATGAATTAAATATTTGATTTACCAAAGTGGGAGGTCACAAGGTTAAATGTTGATTGAGATTGATTGTTTGTTTTTCTAAGGATAAGAGACATGTGAAAGTGTGATTGGGATGTGGTTTATCGAGAGATAAGAAATCGGTAAGTAACAAAGGATTGCGAGGTCACGAGATTAGAGGTCGATTGAGATTGGTGGATAATTTGTTGAATGATAAGAGATGTGTGAACCTGTGATTGATATAGGTTATTGGTTTTCCGTTGAATAAGAGACGTTTGAAAATGTCATTGAGATTGATGGTTGGTTTGACGAGGGATAAGAGGCGTGTGAAAATATGATTAAAATTGGTGGTTGGTTTAGACGGGTAAAAGACGTGTAAAAATGTGATTGAGATTGATGGTTGGTTTTTCGAGGTATAAGACATTTGTAAAAGTATGGTTGAGATGTGGTTTGTCAAGGGATAAGAGACATGTAATAAAGGATTGTGAGGTGACGAGATTAGAGGTCGATGAGATTGGTGGTTGGTTTTCCATGTGATAAGAGGTGTGTGAAAGTGTGACTAGAATTGGTAGTTGAGTTAACAATGGATAAGAGGCTCGAGAAAGTGTAATTTGGATTTGTAATTGGTTTTCCAAGCAATAAGAGGTCGGTCACATAAGGATTGGTGGATGGTTGTCCAAAGGATAAAAATGTCGATAACAAAGAATTGTAATGTCACGAGATTAGTGATCGATTGTGATTGATGGTTGATTTTTCGAATGATTAAATGAATATAAGTGTGAAAGTGTGAGGTTACGAGATGAGAGATCATTTGTGATTGATAATTAGTTTACTGATAAATAAGGGATCGATCATATTGGAATTTGTGGTTAGTTTGTCGAGGGATAATAAATCGATTCAGGTCGTTGGTTGATTCTTCTAAGAGATAAGAGAGGCGTGTGAAAATGTGATTGAGATTGGTGGTTTGTTTGTCGAGAAATAAGATGCGTGTGAAAGTGTTTTTTTATAGTTAGAAAATATTTGTAGCTTATTAATAAAGAGTGAATGTTATTTGCGAATTTTTTAAAAAGAAAATCTAAATTTTGATATTGATTAGGTTACAAAATATATATATATATATATATATATATATATATATATATATATATATATATATATATATATATATATATATATATATATATATATATATATATATATATATATATATATATATGCATATATATATATATATATATATATATGCATATATATATATATATATATATATATGTGTATATATATATATATATATATATATATATATATATATATATATATATATATATATATATATATATATATATATATATGCATATATATATATATATATATATATATATGCATATATATATATATATATATATATATGTGTGCATACATACAATTATAAATAAAACTCATCAATCACAAGTAGTATAATGGTTGAAGTGATCACCTTCCACACTTGAGACTAGAATTCGAATCCTTGCAAATCCAAATTTGAGTGAATTATATTTGTTTGAGAGGATAATGTGATGGTGGTATTGTGGGTATAAATATGAATAAGTATTTGAGAGAATAGTGTTATGGTGGTATAAGTGGGTGTAAATTTAAATTATTATATGTGTTTGAGAGGATAGTGTGATTGAGATATATATGGGTGCAAATTTGAATGAATTATATGTGTTCGAGGGAGTAGTGTGATGGTGGTATATATGTGCAAATTTGAATTAATTATATATGTTTGAGGGGATAGTGTGATTTGTTTGATACAATAGTGTGATAATGGTATATGTGAGTGCAAATTTGAATGAATTATATGTATTTGAGCGGATAGTGTGATGGTGATATATGTGGGTACAAATTTGAATGAATTATATGTGTTTGAAGGATTTGAATGAATTATATGTGTTTGAGGGGATAGTGTGATGGTTGTATACGTGGAACAAATTTAAATGAGTTATATGTGTTTGGAGAGATAATGTGTTGGTAGTTTATATGAGTGTAAATTTGAATTAACCATATGTGTTTTAGATGTTTCCATTTTATTAAATATATTTTTTTCCTCAAATTTTACTATGATGTAAGATTCCATTAAAAATATTGTTAGATGTGATTGAAAAGTGTTGCTCCTAGTTAATTAGTTGACCTTGTATTGCAAGTACTCTTATCTTGGATGAGGTATCTCATCCCATATTCAAAAACGTTTCTATTTCACATCTCTTGTAATAGTTCGAAACACTATTTCTATTAGAAAAATCCATTATTTTTTTTAACAATATCTGTCCTATCTTATATTTTTTTCTGACTTATGTTGTATCATAGTTGATTAAGATAAAAAAATTCTTAACTTGATTGGTTATTTAATAGTTAAGTTGTTTAAGCATATATCTCTGTGATAATATTTTTTTTAAGAAATGATGTCCCCATCTATTTTCTTTATATATTACTCAAGAGATTTAATGAGGTAATATTTATTTATTTGTTTCTTATGAGCGTATAGATATAGTGATATGTATGTGCATACACTTGGTTCTTCACATTGGGCCGGCATCATGTTTGGTTATTCTCAATTTGATATATTTTTATAATCCATATTTCTAATAATCAAACATTTTGTCATCTTAGTCAATAAAAGTGAACTATATATACCATATGAAAATGTATCATATGAAAGATAATAATGGACGAAAAAGATGTTAATTTTGTTTATTTCAATCATCACAAAAAATTAATAATGAAAAAGCTATAAAACGATTATTGTGAAAAAATATGAATTAAAGACAACATATGGACACGATTATACTATCAATGTTCTCATGATGATTGATACTAATAACACTCATACTTTATCAGATGATATGCCTCTTTTGTTTGTTTATATCAATGAAAATGAAAACTTTGTGTGTATACCTTAAAAATAATATAAAATTTTGTTTACACAATATTCTTAGTAAAAATATTAATTATTTAATTCTTAAAATAATTTTAAAATTTTCTGTCCATTAAATCTTTATGAATTCATGCAACTTTATGTTGTAGTTATTTACCCCGAACTATCAAACTATCATCTTTAGAGGCTCCATATCAGTTAAACTTATAGAATCATAACTGAGGTCATTGTTTTTGAGTCGAAGCTCAAGAACAACGACCAATAGCTAAATATAATTCCGATTAAATTTTAACTTTTTTACAAATGCTCAAATAGACAATTAGGAATGATCAATCAATAAGTATATTATCAAAGAGCAATGACCAATTAATTCACAATTACGAAAGTTAATAATCGAGAGAGAAAAGCAATCGATGAAAATCAAAGTTGTTTTAAAATAATTTTTCTGAACTTACAAACATGTGACGAAGTTCTCTACAAAATTTAAAGACCTTCCTAACGCTTCAGAATACAATAAGCGACAAAGAGGGTAAGAGCTAGGTTGACCACGTGGTCGGACAAAACGCCTCTTAGTAAGGTTATGAGGTATTGACAAACAATTCGGGTTATACTTACTTTTTAAGTTAGAGTTATGTTTTTGTTTGAAAATTAATTTACAATCTTTATATTAATTTGAATACAATGATCTAACAAATTGAGTTAGTTGAGAAAAAATGTCTAAAATATTATAATTTTTACTTCTTAAATTCATGAATCAAATAATAAATTTATATATAATAAGATAAATATCAATCATAATCTTATTTAATACAATATTTATATTTTTTTTTATTAATTCATACATAGTATTTTAAAAAAAAAATTACAATAAATTATATTACAGAACTGCTTAAAATTTTGTTTATATATTTTTCTTATATAATGTACTGGATATATAAATACTAAAGATATATTTACAAAATTTATTGAGTTCTTATTTATTTTTAAAAAATTATAAACTAACCTAATTATGAACTTTATATAAAGTCACTAAATTTATTTGAATAAAACTTAAAATCCAACTAACTTGTAAATACATAAAATCTCAAATAAGATAGTATTATTTAAATGGTATTAATTTAATTAACTAAACTAATTATCTCAATTAGACACTTTAGGCTCCTTAAAATCATAAAATTGTAAAATTTTAGAATTATTTTAAATTTTAACTAATTTAAATTTTTTCAGATGTAAAAATTGAATGAATGATCACATCTCAATCACTCTAGGGAGTAGTGTTTTTACTTCTATTGGACTTTTTAACCTTATTAAATTAAAAAAAAATTGTACACTTTTAGTTATATTATATTTTAACAACATTAGATTTTCTCAACCATGTATATTGACGTAAATGTTGAATGACTTATTACATCTAGGTAGTAGCGTTGTTTTCTTTATCGATTAATTTGGTTAATTAGGATATATTTTTGGAAGGGACAATATAGTTAATTAGTAGGTCTTTTTAAAAGGATCACAAACATTTTAATTAATATTTGATTGTTCCAAAATCAAGATGTTACCATGATCATTTATAAATAGGTTGTGATGGAATAAAGTGTTTTTAGCAATAGCGATATAAACAATTAATCATATTCGATCATTGATTGATCCGAGTAAGAGGAACATGTACATACATAATTGTTGAAGATCTAGTGGTGTTACATGAAGATTTAAACGAATAACCCAGATCCTTGTATTTGTTCCTTGAAAAAGCTCATACTCAAATAAATTTAGGTGGTTGGCACATTTTGTAGATATATATGAAATTCACATGCAAAGCATGCCAAAAAGAGTAGTTATCAAAAACTTTCTAATTATCAACTTATAGAAGTTATTTCTTCCAAAATGAAGAAAAGTTAGTTGCTTATATTGCACGTATAATGGCCATGGTTAGGTCATAAGAATTGTTTTTAGCAGTATCATTCAAAGAGAAGAAAATTTAATTTGGCCTGTAAATGTAATTTATTTGGAAAATATTATTTAAGCTATAAACCATGCTTCTTTTTTTTGGCTAAAACATAACCAGACTCATTTCAATTTAACATGATGTAGATTTGTTGGGGAGAAAACTTTTTTGATTAAAAAATAAATTATTTAAAGTTATTTGAGTTTAAATGATTACATATATAATATTTTAAAATAGAATAAACAAAACAGAATAAAATATTTTAATATTTTTGATAATGACAATTTAATGATGATGAGAACATTTAATATGAGCAGGGTATTCATATTAGAGTTGAACTCTTTTGAGAATTCTGATCATCTCAATTATTGATTTACTCTTTATTAACTTATTTTATGTTGGTTGTGTAACTTTTGTTGATGTACATGTATTCTTTTCTTGATTGCATTATGGGTTTGATTATTTTGTTTCAGACTCACCTACTTGGTGTTGAATTTGGTTTTTTCCATTATTTATATGCATTTCATTCTAATTGTAAGCAATACAAATGTTATCACTTAAAAAAAAGGTGTTGGAGTCATTAGGTTAGTTATAAAATTAATTCAAATTACTTAAATATATATGAATGATAATTGATTTTTTCCCTTAACAAATTTGGTGATAATTAGAAGAGCCGGAAATGTATGACTTCATGTGATAAAAGGTACTCTTTTTGTACTACACGTTTGAGGCAAGCCAGCTGAGACCATCGAAATATTGTTGAAAGTGAAAAGAGTGAAAGAAAGGAAAAGAAAGTAGAGAAGAAAAGAAAAGTATTAATTTGCTTTGGTAGTAGCTAGGGAAGAGAAGCTTCCTACAAAGAGTCAAATTTGCATGATGCCATTCACGCCACCACCCAAATAAGAGAGTTTCTCTTCACTTTTTCTTTGGGCAATTTAGGAAGTAAAAGCAAATTGACTTGTAAAAGCTAGTTATACATTTGCTTCATTATGAAATATTTATTGGACTTGGATTTCAGATCGTGTTCACAGTATGTTAATAAATCATTAATTTCTATTTGTTATGCTTTACAAAATTATTAATTTATCCATTTTTCTCATTCAAACTCATATCAAGATCCATTTTTCAAAAAATTTCTAAATGTCATTTTTTTTTTTAAATACAACAATGTTGTGAATAGTCATTCAAGTTAACTTTGTTTTTGAAGTAAAATAAAAGACTTGTTAACTCATCATAATAATTCAAGGAGAAAGTATATTACTTACAAGATAGAAAAGATATGAAAATCATTTTTTTATTAATAACGTTTTAATTTAAGTTAAAGATCGTTATAATAAAATTTCATGCTAACATTCTCTCTTATGGAGAATAAACCTTTACAAAAGAAAAAAAAATGTACAAGTTCAATTTTATTGAAAAGAAAGTTTAGCCTCCTATTTGTTTAAATGTAACAAAATAACCTGGTCATACATGTTATTTTAACTTACAAGTAAGAAATAATGACACCCTGATTAAAAAAAGAAAGAAAAAAAAAATATAATAATCAATAAATAAATGATTTTAAAATAATAAGAAATAGAAATGAAATTAATGTTTAATTAAGGAAATAAAGTTATTTATTTAATAATTTGCATCTTCGGATTTCTTTTTGAACTTTTACAAATTAGGTAGGATCAAGGTGTTGGACCGTCCATTTATAAAAAGAAAGAATTTTAATTTTAATTAATTAAATTTTTAACATGTGTAGACTAGCAGTTAAAAAATAATAAATTTTATTTGATTATGGTTCAAATCTAACTTAAAAAATATTATTTTTTTAACTATTTATTTTAACAAAAATTAAGATATTAATTTTTTTTTTGCATATATTTGTTTTTATATGTGTGGGCAGACCAATTATGTCCAACACTGTGTATGATTTTGTTAGATCTATTAGTATAAGAAAATACAGTTTAGAAAAAAAAAAAAACAAATTATTTTGATTCTCTCAAAAGAAATTGATATTAAGTAGAATAATAATGGGTAGGAATGCGTTTAACACATCTTATTCCATTCAAGATTTATTTTTACTACTAGTCTCATATGTTTTTAAAAAACCTTTGCGATGCACCATTGTACCATATTATCTAAAATAATAAAAATTTATTTAAATAAATATTTTAATATTATATATATATAATATGTTGAGAATTTATATTATTATAAATAAATAAATTTAAAACTTTTATATAATATAAAAAAATATATTAATAATATTATATATTTAATTAAGTTTATTAATATTTTTAGCAAAATTATGATAAAATTGGGACGAAGTCGGAATGAGAGACACAAATACCATTCTTACCAATTTTCGTTCGATTTCCGAGAAAAACCACCGCTAGGAGGATAGTTCAGATAAAAACGACGACTGTCCATAATATTAAGAAATATGATGTAATTTATAGATTATTTAAAATAAATTAAGGCTATTTTTATTAACTATTAAATTGGAATTTAGTCTAATTCTATTTTTGATGTTTAGCAGCACATTCAAGATTAATAAATAGATTTTAAATTAAAATTTCAATTAAATTCAAACAAATTTAATTTTATAATTTACAATTTTACTCTTTTTAATTCAAAATTATAAATTTAATATATTTTTTTTATGTTTTCAAAAAAATAAGATTTCAATGAAACGTGTTCAACATATATATTTTTTTAATTTAGAAGGTTAAGATGTGAGTCAATATCTTTTATTTTATATTTTATTATAATGAGTTAAAAATTTAAACCCGATATTTTATTTTTTGAATTAATGAAATTAATATGTTGAATAATTAATGAATTTAATATGTTAATCTGTATTTTTTTTAATTTAAAAAGTTAAATACCAATTAATATTTATTTAATTTATTTAATTTATTTAATGAGAATTAAACTATTTTGACAAAACTCTTTATAATTTAGCTATCATAATAGAATTTGTCAAACTAATATTTAAATATTATATATTTAAATTATTCTTATTATATTATTTTTTTGAATATAAGAATTTGAATTAATTTACAATTTTATAATTTATTTAAATTTATGAATTAAAATTAAAAATAAAATTTTAATATTAATTCCAATTATATTAATCCAAACATAATTTTAACGATTATTTTAAAAAGAAAAACTAACTTTTTATAGTAATTTGAGTAGTTGTATAAACTTTATCAAAGTAAAATAATTTTTTATACAAGTTGATTACACAAAAGAAACTAAAATTATTATTTAATTTTAACACTTTTCTAAATTAAAAAAAAAATGAATCTTCTATCAATAATTTAATTCAATAAATCAATTAGCAAACCACTTACATTAAAGTATTAAATACCATGTTTTTCAACATAGTCAAAAATGTATTCATTAGAAGGTCTTGAGAGAATCCTTATTAAACTTATTATCTTGATTATTGAGGTATACTTAGGGGAGTATCTTACAGTTAAATTTAGAATTTAAATGAAGCCAAACCAAAATTACTAAATTAAAGCTATTTTGGTTTTTAATTAAATAGAGATTGAAATATCAAAAGTTCTTCCAAAACAAAAATGTATACTGTGTTCAACTTTCTTCTACCACTACAAATATATTTTTGTTTCATGTAAAATGTTCACACTCACTGAAGAAAAAAAAAATATAACGAATAAATAGTTTATTAATGCCAATTTTAAAAAACTGCATTTAACATTACAATTAAATAACTCACGATTAAAAATATTGTATCAATTGTTACAATAACGATATATTTTTACGTAAAATAAATCAAGAAATATATATCGTAAAATATATCACTAAAATTGAAAAAATGTAATATTTCTTCGAAAATTTTATAAATTTATGGCTACAACTAATATAGTAATACAGAGAACGAAGTGAAGTGCGAAATATTTTTTTTAAAAAAAATCTTCAATGGTTGCAAAATATTTAGCAATAATATTATTTACATTAACTATTTTATCAACTAATATACACATAGTACTTTTATGGCTGCAAATATAAATATGAAATAACTATGATGATTTTGTTAATTACATTTGTATTATATATTGCAGTAACACAAAAAAAAATTATTCGCAACTAGATCTACAGCACTATGATAGAGTATCATTGAAAAATTTATTACATTAGTATTTAAAAATATTTTTTAAAATATTCGAAATCTGTTCGCAATAGGATTATTAATTTAAATTTCTACTTGTCAGTCATTTTCAAACCCATAAGTGCAAATGTAGTTGCTATGCATTTTAAAATAATCATTCATAATCTCTTCGCAATAAAACATGCAATAAGTTATATAAATTTATACATAGAATATATTTTCTAAAATTTTCATACTCATCAGTGCAAACTTAGTATCTAGCCCTATTAAATATAATCGTTCATCAACTTCTCGCAATAATATTTGCAGCAGGTTGTCACGGCCCATTAGAGTCACGACCCAATCCGGGGGATGTCGAGGCTCATTAAAGTCTTGGCCTGATAGTGCGCTAATCTTCTTAGCCAAGGAGAGGCCCAGTTACCTACGTGGGCCCAGCGAATCTTCTAATCAAGAAAGAGATTGGAAGATAATCTAATTAAGGAAGGGATTGGAAGATATATTCTAATCAAGGAAAAGATTATAATATATATTCTAATTAAGGAAGAGATTACAAGAGATATTCTAAATTAGGTAGGGATATTCTTGCTATGGAAGGAATATCTTAAATTAGTGTAATTAAATTGTAATTAGACGTAATTCCTAATTTAATGCGTGTAAGTCCTATAAATACCCTGAAGGTATTCCATTGTAATTATCAAGCATTCTTTCAATATATTCTTATTCTCAAGAGTTTTCTCTCTCTAAATTCTTTCTTGCGTTTGAGTTCTTCTTGCATTGTGTTTAGAAAGGCTTTCTAAGCCAGAATCAGGGTCGATTTAGCTTAGTGCCACACGGGTCGAATTTTAGCCCGTGACAAGGTGCTGTAAATTTATACTTAGAATATATTATCAAAATTTTTTTCCATACTCATTACTGTAAATGTAGTTTTTGTTTATTAAAAATAATTGTTTATAGTCTGTTCGCAATAACATTTGTAGTAAGTTATATAAATTTATACTTAGATTATATTTTAATTTTTTTTCAAACCCATCCGAGCAAACGTACTTACTAGCCCTATTAAATATAATCGTTCATAAACTTCTCGTAATAAAATTTCTATTAAGTTTTATAAATTTATACTTAAAATATATTTTCAAAATTTTGCATACCCATCCGTGCAAACATAGTTGCTATGCCAATAAAAAATTTAATTGCGTTAACATTTGCACTAATAAATATTGCGAGAACTAGTGTAGATCAAATGACATATATTATAATTATTTTTCAACAGTCGGGCACAAATTCCCTGTATTAGTGTGTACAATTTTTTGCAACAACCCATTTAGAAATTTATATTACATTAGTGTTTGCACTAACCAATAAGATGTGTATTGCGAGAACTAATGCATTTCGAATGACATATATTATAATTATTTTTCAACTCTCAGGTACAAATCCCCTGTATAAGTGTACACTAATTTTTACAATAACTTGTTAACAAAATTATGTTTCATTAGCATTTGCATTAACCAATGTGAAGTGTATTGCGAGAAATAATGCATATCGAATGACATATATTGTAAATATTTTTCAACTCTCGGGTACAAATTCCCTGTATTAGTGTGCACTAATATTTGTAATAACTCATATAAAAAAATTATATTACATTAACATTTGCACTAATAATAGGATGTGTATTGCAAAAACTAATACACATCAAATGACATATATTGTAATTATTTTTCAAATCTCGGGTACAAATTTCATGTATTAATGTGCACTAACTTTTTCAATAACTTGTTAACAAAATTATGTTTCATTAGCATTTGCATTAACCAATGTGAAGTGTATTGCGAGAAATAATGCATATCGAATGACATATATTGTAAATATTTTTCAACTCTCGGGTACAAATTCCCTGTATTAGTGTGCACTAATATTTGTAATAACTCATATAAAAAAATTATATTACATTAACATTTGCACTAATAATAGGACGTGTATTGCAAAAACTAATACACATCAAATGACATATATTGTAATTATTTTTCAAATCTCGGGTACAAATTTTATGTATTAATGTGCACTAACTTTTTCAATAACTCATTTATAAAATTATACTGCATTAGTATTTACACTAACACAAATGATGTGTATTACAATAACAAGTGCAAATTGAATGTCAAATATTATACATCTTAATTAGTAACAATTTTAGAGTTAATTAATTAATAATTATTTCTAACCACCTCATCTACCCATGTACTTCTTTACTAACCTTATTCAATTATTTTTCTTCATTTTCCTTATTCCATTACTATTTTTTCTCTGCATTTTTTTTACCTTCTTCTTCATTTTACATCATTCATCTTTCACTTTCTTTTCCAAAACTCTCTCTTTCATCAACACCTTTGAGAAAATTTTCAAACATTGGTCACCGAAATTAAGAACATCAATACATTGATTTTGTATTTCAAGTTAATTATCATTTTAAGGTAATTATGTCTACATTTATACTTTACATCTATAAACTTCATCACTTACTTTATTTATTCTTATCTTTCATTTTATATATATATTCATTGACTTATGTTTATATTATAATTATTTGCTACTTAATTAATAAACCTCTAATTAACATATTAATTTTAATGAATGAATATATTTTAATCCATAATAATAGATAACCATGTTTTTTTATTTAATATGTAATTTTTCAATAGAAGTGCATCAAAATTATATATATTGTAAATTATATACATAACTGCAAATAAGGCCTGACCGTGATTGGATGTATAAGAGAAACCCTGTAGGCATGGTATATTTTTTAAAAGTAGTGCAAGAGTTCATTTCATTTGTCACAACTCAACTTGGTTATTGGATGATGAAAAAAATAAGGTTCTCTTGCTTAAAATGTCGTATTCAAAAGTACATTATGTCGGATTTGTGCCTTAGTCATTTGATTAAGCATGGATTCATAGAAAACTATCATACATGGTGTTCTAATGCGGAGTCCATTCAAACCTCAAATGTATACACCTTTCGACGTAACAGACCTTCGCTCGGTGAAAATAAAAAAAACAACAAATCGGTACAAGTCAATGGTACATGAAATGAGTTATAGTTACCAACCAAATATGGGAAATGAAGCTTCATCCTCTTCCAATTATAACACACATATTTTTATCAGAAATGTTTTGAAATGTGAAACATCTTAACATAAAATCCGAGAACAATTGGTCCGAACGTATTGTCATTCAAAATCTCGACTACATTAGATCAATGTTACCTAGAGACAATTGAATGTCGGATAGTTATCATGTCATAAAAAATTGGTTTGAAGATTTAGGTTTGCCCGTGATTAGAATAGATGTATGGAGAGATGGTTACATGCTTTTTTAGGGGGAAGATATTTATAATAATCATGCAACTTTTGTCAACGATGCTGAATACTATGTAGTTTTGGAGGAGATTATTGGATTACAATACCCTAGTCCATGTTAACGTGTTGTTCTATTCCGATGCATATGGTTTGATCCGACAAGGGGTACTAAAGTTAATCCAATCTATAGATTGATTGACTTGAAACATAGATACGCAAAATACGATCAATTTCTTCTTGAACAACAATTCATACAAGTTTATTATTCGTTCTATCCAACCCCAATGAATGATCCTAATTGTCAATATTTAGCCGTTTGTAAAACAAAAGCAAGGGGAAAAATTGAGGATATATGGAAAAATGAGGTTGAGGTGGAGTATCAACAAGATTACTCAACCATTGAATTGTATATTCTCCTCGATATACCATTGTAAAATATCAATGATTTGAGTGACCCAAATATTTTGAATATTGAGTTAGATGGATCAGCTGAAATTGAATTGCATGGGAGTGGTTCGGGGAAAACTAAAGATGTACTAAGTGATTCAAATTACAATACAAATGGAGATGTTGAAACTATATTAGGAGAATGACATTCCGGAGAAGACATGTTTTAAATTGCTAGTAAAATGGTTTATATCATGGTTTATTTTATAGCGTATTATGGTTTATTTTAGTCCATACTATGTTTATTTTACTAAATATAATGTGGATTGGATTCATGTTGTATGGTCCTCCAATATCATTCCGAGACAACAATTTGTGTTATGGTTGTTGTTTAGGAAGAGACTTTCAACTAGGGATCGACTTAAGAAGTTTATGGATATCTAGGATTCTAAATGCCTTCTTTGTGATGACAATGAAGAGACGATGAATCATTTATTTGGCAGCTTCCTGTTTACACTCGAGTTATGGAGACGGTTTACAAAAGCTATGGAGTTAACTTTTTTCCCCTCGGATTGGATTGATATCAAAGAGATGATCATCTTGAAAGCTAAAGGTAACATTTTTCATTCAAATATGTGTAAATGTGGTTTTGCTTCTATAGTTTACTATATTTGGATGGAAAGAAATTCAAGAGTATTCACGAGGGTGAGAGGTGGTGTGGATGATGTTTGAAATAGAATAAAGTTTGATTGCAATTCCCTTGTTCAGACTTGGAGGCGAATTCCCAAAAATGAGCAAAATTGGTGTTTATATCAAAATTGGGGAAATACTACGAAGTCACTCAATCTAGCAAGTTCAATGCGAGATCATACAATTATTATTGATTGTTTGTTTGAAAAGTTGTAATTCCTTTTGTGTTTACTAATTTGGTTTGTAATTTCGTCTTTTTAAAATTAAAGCAAATGTTTGTTTTGCGTTAATTCATAATCTCATGTATGTTTTATTCCCTTTTGGGTTTTTACTGAAATGACTATGTCATTTCCCCCTCCCCCCCCAAAAAAAAGTTGTACCGGTTGAGTTTCATGAATCAGCAAGTAGGTTACGAGATAGAGGAATGAAGAAGGATCAAGATCGAGATAGGGATCGATCTAGTCGGAGTAGTAAGAGGAGATGAACAAATATATTGATGCAATGGGGAATACGAGAGAGAAATGTTTGGATGGTAGTTTTTTAGGAGAGCGTCAAAGGAGAAGATAAAGATGATGAGGATGACGATGGAAGTGCCGACGCCAACACCATCGGATTACACTTATTTGATTCATTTGTTTCCCCCTTTTTTTGTAGTCGTAGAGGAAGAACAAAGAGCCCAAGAAAGAAAACGTCACTCTTTGCCCTACTATTAAAATTTGTGTATAATTTATATTAATTTAGGCCATTTCAAGAATCGAGAATCCAATTTGAGAGCATTCTTAGGTACACACTTTTTTTGTCCAAAAATTCTTATACATTGATTTCTTACTTTAGAATCAACTCTCTAATCCATCCTTAATAAAATAAATTCATCTTCTACTGACATAATTATTCATGCACACCTTGTGTTCGATGAAATTCTTCTTTCACTATGATAATCACCTCATTTTATTTTGAACAATGTCTCCTTACTAACTAGTTGTGTTTAAATTGTTTTATTTCTCTTGATTGAATTTCAGGAAATACATGCTGTGACTGTTAGAGGTGACCTTCAACAGACCTTCTTTTCTCCATCACTTACTGAGTTCTTCCTTGGTGGCTTGGAAAGTGGCATGTTCTTTCCCGATACAGTTACCCACTATCATATGTTCCTATGATAGGACACAATTTTCTTCCATGTCAAATGGTAACTTGAACTCAAAGGAATTTTCTAGTTTTTCCACCTTTGTTTTGAACGCACCTAGGAAAATCTGTACATTTTCTAGGATTTTGCTTTCACTTTCCTTTGCTAAGTTTTGGCCCTGATTTTTCTCTGGATTCTTCTTTCATACATGATCAACCTACCAATTCGAATTCTTCTTTAGAGTATAAACCTTTGTCTTGATATATTCTGTAAACTCTTTCATTGTGTTGACCGACCAACTAACTTTTGTCATACTCCTCTTTCTTTAGAAGGTTCCAATATTGGAGGTAGTGCAGGTTTAACTGAATAGTGATTTTCTGAGTCCTTTCTTTGTTGAGAATCATTTCCCCATTCTTAGCTTACATCAACATCCTTAAAATCTGGTTTCTTAGCCCTTGAAAGTTTACCCTCTCATTGCAACCTATCCTTCATTTGTCTTTTGCTTTCTCTTCACTTTCCCCTATTTCCCCAATTCCCCTACTTTCTTGTTTTATATATTATTATGACATTTATTTCCATCCTTGATTTCTTTCAGACCAACACATTTTTCCTTTTGTTCCCCTATGCTTTACTTCTTCTTGCTGGTCTCTTCTGTTTTATCATGCTTTCCTTTTTCGCCTTGTAACTTACCTATTTTATCAGATTGATTTTGATTCCCAAAAGAATCAGTAACAAATTCATTTGAAAAAGTTTGTTTATTTGGGCAATTAGTATGTATTTCATTTTTTCTCTTATCTCCGTTGACATTCATCTTTCATCTTAACAGAATTATTGAAGACTATAGTGGAAGAAGGCATACCCAGAGCTTTTCCAGTGTTGACATCGTTGCTCTTACTCACAAATTCAAGGGTGTCATCCTTTCCTTGTTTAGCTAGAGTGTCTTTGTTTTTATGAGTGGTAATGGGAGTGTGTGCCCCTCTTTCCTTCTTGTTGTTTATCTATATCCTAGACTTTCTTTGGGTGAGTGGAGTAGGAATTCGATACCTCAGGTGGATGTTTGAGAAAATTGGTCAGGCTTGAGCCAATAGTTGACAAAGAAGAGAGATTCCCTACTATAGAAGTCTTCATGTTTCCTAAATTTTGTTTCGAAGTGGAAAAAGAAGACGTATTCCTAATTAACGAAGCAACATACAAGAAATCAATATATGTAATATTCTGCAGAAAAGTGAATTTTTGCACTAAAAAAATCAAGAATGTTTCTTGATGTCGACCAAGATAGCCAGTCGACCAAGAGTGCGACCACAATTGGCTATGAGTAACCGATAATGCGACCACAATTTTTTAGATCGACCGAGAAAGATTGCTCCAAGTGACCAAGGGAACGTATGCGAACAACTAGAAGGAACTTCTGACGCTTGCTGTGATAGAGGAAAGACTATATATTTCTGGGCGCGGATACAAGAAGCGACGATCACTAGCCGACGCTTTCAAAGAACTAACAAATAATCGTTCTTATAGAGATGCACGATTAGTACGATTGAAACATTAACAACGCTTGAGAATGATCCGAATAGTGATTCTACGATGTTGTCGATCGTGTTGTTGTGCCGATTGTTCTATCGATTGTGTTGTATCGATCATGCCTCTCGTGTAGCTCGTGTTTCAATCGACGAACCACATATAATGTTTTTCATTGATGCGATTGAATTTATGAATTGTTATTATTACTAAGTAAAAATACGTGCACATTCTTGGAGAAGAATTTCAAGAATCTATCTTGTTATCATTTGATTTTTCTGAAAATCTACTATATGCACTAAAAATCTACATCCCAATTTTTAATATTAAAATATTTATTTTGAGTTATTTTTAAATAAATAAGATCAAAATAATTAATCAATGGCCAAAAATCTATTTAAAACAATTAATTAGGATTAATTAATGTGTTAATTAAACAAATTAATTAAGTGTTAAGGCCAAAATAAAAAATAAAATTATTTGAGATAAATGTTGTACATAGAATGTCTCAAAATAATTTTAGAAAATTAAAGGACAAGGATAGATAATTAAGAGCGAATTTTGTATTTAATTCACCTTACAGAATTATATATTTAAATCCTAAAAGTATATATAAAAAAATTGGTAAAATATATGCCACATTTATTTTATTATTTTGTGTATTTGAAAAGATAAAAATTAAAGATAGAAGGGTGAAAGAATAATAAATTTCAAATAAACCATTAAGGTTTTAAAATAATAATAAACCAGTGATTGGGTTAAGTCGAAAATAGAAGAGTTTAATACAACATGAACCGCACCCAACAGATGGACGCTTGAATCCCATTCAACGCACCAGAGCGCTCCGCATAGCCCGCTATAGCGAAAGGAAGCACGCACCGAGGAGCACCGGATCAACTAATGGGACGTCAACCCTGTTAGCCGAAAACACCAACACTTGATGGAACACCGACGGAACGCTAGACGCGCATACAAGCAATGTCGTTTTGGCCCTATTCTTCATCTTCATTGCGATCACCGAGTAAATAAGCATGAAGAACACAAATTGATCTTGTATTTTTGGAAATCAGCCATTTGTTGATCTTGGATTCAAATCTTGGACCGAGAGTCTGACTAGGGACTGAGACTCCAAAGACCTAAGACCGAGAAAATCAAACCTAGGACCAACAATCCCAGAACCGGGACCAATTATCCCGAGACCAAAGACGAGGAACTTATCCTAGAGCTAACCTCGGACCAAGAGATTTATACACCTCGACCGTGAAACCTAACCCTAGGTCAGTATAGGATCGATAAGTTTTTACACTTAGACCGGTAAGATTAGCTAAAGATCGAGAGTCCTTAGCTCCTCGACCGAGAGCCTCCGATAATCAAATCGAGAGCTCTCGTGCCCAGACCGAGGGTCTCCGGACTCCGATCGATAAAATCGGACCCAAGCCCTAGGACTCCAGTCCTAAGGCCTATTTAGTTCTATTTTTCAAAATCCAAAATTATTTGTGTAATTTTAGGCCTCCAAATCATTTTCTAAAATTCTGAATAATAGAAAATGCATTTTAAATATTTTAGGATATTTCCACGAAAATATTTCAACAAGGGCTTGTTTGGTGTTTATTTCTAAACCTTAATTTTTTTAAAATGACTAATAAATTGATTCATGGATCAATTTCATTATAATTTTTGCAAATATATATTATTTAACGTCTAAATTTTATTTTTTTAGATGTTATTTGTTATTATTTATAAATTATTGATTCTTATATAGCTCTTATTTTGATTTAATGAAAATTCATTTCTTTTAAAAACCATTAAAATTAATATATATATATATATTTATATATATATATATATGATTTAGCTTACACTGGTGAAAAAATGGTCAAAAGCGAGAGTAAAAACTCTCGGTTTTGACCCTATAACTTTCGGTATAGACCCAATATCGAAAGTTTAGGTAACTCTCGCTATCCCTCGGTATTGACTCTTTCGTTAAAAATAATTGGGCATTTACTGAGAGATATCGTAGAGTTTTCGGTTTAGATACCCGAGAGTAAAACCGAGAGTTAATTGGAAAACTTTCGGTTTTTCCCTTTGGAGTAAAACTGAAAGTTAATTGTAAAACTTTCGGTTTTTTCCTTTGGATGAAAACCAAAAGTTTTCTAATTAACCTTCTGTTTTCCCCTTTAGAGTAAAATCAAGAGTTAAATAGAAAACTTTCGGTTTTCCCTTTTAAGTAAAACCGACAGTTTTCTAACTAACTTTCGGTTTTACTCCAATGGGAAAAACCGAAAGTTAATTAGAAAACTCTCGGTTTTTCCCTTATGAGAAAAACCGAAAGTTTTCTAATTATCTTTCGGGTTTTTCCTTTGGATGAAAACCGAAAGTTTTCCAATTAACTTTCGGTTTCATCCAAAGAGAAAAATTGAAAGTTTTCCAATTAACTCTCGGTTTTTCTGTAAATAGAAAAACCGAAAGTTTTACAATTAACTCTCGTTTTTCCCTATAAAATGTACAAAATAGGCCGATTGTTTTGCTCGCAACCAGAACCTGTTCAGCCAAACCAATATATCAATAATAAAAGAAGAAGAGGAGCGTCGGAGGCGGCTGCGCGGGAGAGAGAGAAAGGAGAGAGGCGAATGAAAAAGAGAAGGGTTAGGGTTTATATTTTTAAAGGTATTTACCGAAGGTTTTTCAATAAACCTTCGGTTTTGATTAATCTAAAAACCGAAGGTTTATTGAAAAACCTTCGGTAATAAGAATCACGGGATTTAATTTTTCTTGTCTTTTTTTGGATGAGTCAAAACTGAAGGTCTATAGGATAAACCATCACAATTAATAATTTCAGGAAAAGGTAAAAACAAAATTTCTATAAATTACCTTCGCAATTAACTATTCTCCAACTTAAAATATATTTTTTTTTTTGGGATGAGTCAATTTCGACGGTTTAATGGAAAATCTTCGTATTTAAATATTTCAGGAAAGGTAAAACTGAAAGTTTTTGGAATAACCTTCGCAATTAACCAACTCCCAACACTTAGAATTTTTTTTCATTTTTTGGGAATGTCAAAACCGAGAGTTATTTGCATAACTTTCGGTACTAATTAGTAAAACCGAAAGTTTTACACACCTCTCGGAATCTATTTTCAATAACGAAAGATTTATTTCTCTCGGAATAAATTAGGAGAGTTTTATAAAACCTTCGGTAATTTCTGTCGATAAAGGTCATTTTTTTACTAGTGTTAGTTGATTAATATACTAAGTAGTCTAAGTTCAATACTAAGTGATGCATATTATTTTAAAAAATGAAATGTATATGTTCATGAATATGATTTGATTATTTTTTTAATAATATATTAAACATTTAATAATTTATATTTGACATATTTATAAATTAAGTTTAAATTTTTTATTATTAATTAAATAAAACTAACTATAAAAATATTATTAAAATAAATAATGATAAAAGGAGTGTGTGAGGGCCGAAAATGAATCGACAATTGAAAGATTAGATTAGATTAAAGGGGAGTGTGAAATTGTGAAAAGATATATAATTAAAATAATAAAATATTTTCTTTTTTAACTATAATCAACTTATATGACCATCAAATAATAGGTACATACATTAATGAATTATTTAAATATGTTTTCAAAAATTGGAAATAAAAATGAAAATGGAGAATATGGAGATTTTTAAATGATAGAGAGGAGACTGAGAATTGTAAAATATTATTAAATATTTTTATATATATCTATATGCTTTTTATATATTATTTATATTAAATATATTAAAAATTATATATTTATAAAAATAAATATATTCATAACATTTATTTTAAAATATATTAATTTTAATTTAAGTCATTTATTAATATTTAAAATTAGATATTAAAAATTTATAATAATTAATATATTAATATAATTTATTTTGAAATATATAAATTTTAATTTAAATCATTTATTAATATTTAAAATAAATAAATAAAATATATATTATATTATAATATATATATATATATATAATATAAATTATTAAATAATATTATAAATATAAAAAATTAATAAATTAAACATATAAGCTGAATGAAACATACCCAAGTTTAACGATTAAATAAGTTGAGATCATATCCAACGTACAAATGAATAAACTATCTTAATAAGGTGAGAATAATTGGAATTAAACTCGCCCTTAGTTATTAATTTAGTCTATCATATTATGCATATTGTTCCAATATGTGGTCCATTGCTATGAAGTTCTAGAAAAAAAATGAACATAGGTCCTTTGGACATATGAGATTATTTTGGTACATTCTTTTCTTTGTCTCATTTGCCTCTTTTCATCCCTATTGTTAGAACCTATTTAAAGGGTTATCATTCTTCTTAATTCATTTTGCAACAATTGGGGCATTTTTTTAGTTACTAATTTAGTTTACACGTTGCAGGTAAGCAACATTATTTTTACCATTGTTAAAGCGAAATAATGTCTTTGAAAATGTTCAACTTATTTGAGTAGGTTCTTAATTAAGATGAGTCTCCATTCTACTACAATCTTTTGTTTGGAGAAGGGGTAGTAAATGATGCCACCGCATATGTCATAATTTTCAATGCGATTCAGAACAATGATTTAAAGCACATTAACTCGAGTATCTTTTGCAATTTGTCTCTAATTTCTTATACTTGTTTCTCGCACTTCATTGGGGTTGTCGTAAGAACTTTTTCTTGCCCTCTTTCGCTCACATAACATATTACATACACTTTATAGATATGTAAATTCATAACATATTATTCCATCAACTAAAATACTTTTAATCTTACTTCTTCCTCAAGAGTCAAGAGAATCTCCACTCCAACATTTGTATTGACTTAACAAATACTCCAAACTAAACATGACACTTAGACTAAGTAGCATATGCATGTTCTGTTAACTTCTTTATTGCAGTTAATAAGGAAAGCTCCTAGTTTATCAACCAATGTGAGTGAAGAAGTTTTCAATATGGTTGGTATGTTTGGTCTGTATCATCCACGTAAATTTCTTATTGTATACTAATCCATCTAAATGAAATAAAAGTATTATAACTTAATATATATTATTTTCCTCACTTTGTCATACTTATTAAAGATATTGTGCATTGGAGTACTGTTCATTGTGCATATTCAATCAATGATTGGCTTATATGGACTATGTATTTCTTTGCGATAAGTATTGAATAATTTTATTAAGATACCACTTTTTATGGTTATTGTGATCTGAACGAGAAGAAGGGAAAATAATATATATATATATATATATATATATATATATATATATAATTATCTTAAAATATTTGTATGATAATTAAATATTATTTTTAATAATTTAAATATAATTAATAATAAAACTAAAATAAGATAAATATAAGGGTAAAATATTTTTTTATTATCCTTTTCTTATACATCCAACCAAACACAAAATTATAAAACATATAGAATTTATACCTCTTTTATATTTCCAACCAAAAACATATAACCTATATAATTTATACATCCTAATACCCCATACATCTTATACCCTTTACAACTTGCATCAATATAATTAGTACTACGTACCAAACCAACTATGCTTTAATTGATTAAAATAACTTAGGTGAATAAAAATAAGTTTAATCAATACGACACAACTTTGATGATGAATTCATAAGTGAATAAAACTAAGTTGTGCAAATGTCTTATGCGCATGTACAACTCAAGAGACGTCTCACTTCAACATACACCATAGTCTAAAGAAGTGCACGAACAGACGTCTCACTTCAACAGACGCCTGGTCTGAAGAAGTGCGCGAGCAGGCGTCTTGCTTCAGCAATAGTCTGAAGAAGCGCGAGCAGACACCTTTCTTCAGTAGCAGTCTGAAGAAGCGTCCTCTTATCTACTTAGCTCCTTAGCATAGTAAAAAGTAATGTTCGTTATCAACAGTTTACCAAGTCATCTTAATATGCTTAACTGCCACATACTCAATTATTCCACTAACCCGCATTGTACCTTCCAGTATATCGCATTTACAGAATATTCTGTTGTACAATCTGGTACGCCATGATCAAACGAATATATTCTTGCGTACGATCCCGTACACGTGGCGTACATCTAACAAAAATCTGACACGTATACAAGAGGCAAAATTGATCGTTGTTACACTTCAGATATAAAATAGTCATCAAAATACAATGGCGAATCTCTCTGATTCTCTGATCTTTCACACGCTTACTCTCTCTAGCTCATCATTCTCAAGTGTATTTTGTAATTCACTACGTTAAGCTGAGAGATAGTTTATTGTACTACCTGAGTGTATTTTTAAATATTGTAAGTTGAATATAACATTGTTTTTTAAATATTGTAAGTTGAATATAACATTGTTTTTTAAATATAGTGATAGGTAGGAGTTCAGAAACAGACAGTTGTTAAGTCTTGTGTTCTGACTGGATTTGTGTAGTCGCTATACAAATCAAAATCTTCTAGTAAAATCCTTCTAGAAACATAAGAAGGGGTGATGTATGAGTTTTATCTCCGAACATCCATAAAACTCTTGTGTTATTTACTTATTGTATCTTTCCGTCTTACATCTTCCGCTTCAAATCTAGCAAGCATTTACACACTTGAATCCGTTCAAGAGTTTGTGACGATTTGTGAAGAATAGAAACAAATTTTCATCTCTAAGAGGATTAAAATCGAATTGAGAGTGATAATCATCACACCAATATTCAACCCCCTTCTATTTTTGTCACCGATCCTAACACTTTACAACTTGTATCAATATAATCAGTACTACGTACTAAACAATGCTAATATTCATAATTTCAACTATGCTATTGTTCGGTTTAAGTTATCTCAATAACCGAAATCTAAAAAATATGATTTCACTCTCTATTTTTTCATCAATCATTTAGTTTATTATTAAAAATATTTAAATATATTTTATTTTAAATTATTATTGTAACTCCCTAGAAATCCCTCGTAGCTTAGCACGTGACGGCGGGCACGTGACAATACGACCCCAAGGGTGGTTCGAGCTTTAATGGTTTTAACCTTAGTTTACGTGCCCTACATCTTTAACATAAAACATAATTTAAAAGATTTTGATAGTAGCTGCCAAAATTTTAAAATTAATTATAATAATAATTAATTTTATTCAAATTTTTAATAATCTGGAGATTTGCTATAATCAAATGGCTATTTGATTTCTTATGATATCCGATTTAAATTAATTAAACATTATTAATTTATGAAAAAATTATTTATTTGAACATAGAGTCAGCAATTGATTTTAGAAAAATCAATAAAAAAAAGTGTACGTGTACAAATGTATTTGGCCGCTTCAAATCTAGTAAGCATTTTCGCATTGGAATTCGTTCAAGAGAGCTTGTAACGATTTGTGAAGAATAGTAACAAATTTTCATCTCTAATAAGATTAAAATCGAATTGAAATCGATAATCTGCCCATCAATATTCAACCCCCTTCTATTGTTGTCACCGATCCTAACAAGTGGTATCAGAGCTAAGTTTTCTATTCTCAAGCAAATATTATATCTGAATCATGTCTTCCAAAAAAATCCCAATGTTATCAAAAGAATATTATGATGATTGCAATATCAGGATGTAAGCTCATTTGGACGCTCAAGATGATTATATGTGGTATGTCATCACTGGTGGTTCGATGTAAATTTTGAAGCTCAGCACTGCTGAAACTTCAACCGACAGTGTTCCTAAGATGAAGGAGAAACCAATATTTTAATGGACTGTTAAACATAAGAGGAAGGGCACCTCTATAATGTGGCTAAAGACATTCTCCACAAGACTCTTGACAAGAACATGTTCAGTAAGATCATGTCATGTTCCATTACCAAGGAGATTTGGGAGAATCTAACTGAACTTTGTGAGAGTAACAACCAAACCAAGGAAAACAAGTTGATGGTTGCCACACAAAAGTTTGATAGCATCAAGATGCATCCTAGAGAGACGATGACTGAATTCGATGAAAAATTCAGTAGCTTTATCATTGAGGTCTCCATTTTGGGAAAGACATATATCAACAAAGAGGTTGCAATTAAAGTCATGAGAGATCTGCCCAGAGAATGAGATATAAAGACGATGGAGATGAGGGAATCTAAAGATCACAACAAGATTGAGCTGCATCACTTGTTCACCAATATGAAAGCCTATGAGTTTGGGATAAACTCGAAGAATGAAGAGGAGTCATCCACATCTGTCTCAACCAAAGCGCTGGTGACTTCTGAAGAGCCAACTACCGCGATAACTGCAAAGTCTGCTGAGAATATCAACTCTTCGTCAAGAAGTTTTGGCAAATTCATGAAGAAGACTCATTTTAACTCTAACTCTAATAATAACAATTATAAGAGTGATTCCAAGATAAACTTGAAATATTTTAACTGTGAAAAACTAGGTCATTTCAAGGTAGATTGCAGAAAGCCAAAGAGAGATGATAAAAAGTGTTATGATAAGAAGAACAAAAAAGATAAAAAAAAGCTCTCCTAATTGATGAAAGAAAAAGTAAGTGGGCTAACAATGATTCTGATGACAACTCATGTAGAGATAGTGAGGATGAAGTTGTTAAATACTTCATGGCAGACAACAATGAGGTATTTGACTCTCCTCTGATGAGTTTACAAGAGATGACTTAACCACCACACTCAATGACATGGTCATTGAGTACAAGAAGTTGTCAGACTCTTTTAATGAATTAAATTTGAAAATCAAATCTAACAGCACTTCGTCATCTCAAAACACTTAACAAGAAGTTTTGAAAATGACTGAGCTCTCATCTGAGAATGAGAAGCTCAAAGGAATGATCCAAATTCTTTTTACTAAAAACCAAAGGTTAAACTACGTGATTAGTTCATGGATGAAATCTGGGGATTCCCTAAAATAGTTGATTAGTCAACAAAAGCCTTCCGGATATAAATCTGGTTTGGGATTTGATAATGGCAACCCAGATGAGTCCAACAAAATGTTGAACCCAGTAAAAGGCGAGCTTAAACTCATAAATTTTGTCAAGGGAAATTTAAATGATAGTGGAACTAATCACAATTGTGATGACTTAACTTTAAAAGATGAGATTAGATACGTTAAGTCAACTTCAAGATGGCTTCAGCCCAAGAAAAGGGAAGCAAGACGGTCTGCCAAACAAAAACTTGACAAAAAGTTAAGAAGTTTTCATCAAAACTCATCTCCTAAAGTCAAAGGATCAATAGTCAAGGGATCAATAATAGACAGGAATAAGTCTACCAAACCTAAATCATTTGCTTTATTAACAACATAAAATGGGAGATCCATAAAAGTAACCCAAATATGGATCCCCAAGGGATTGATTAACCACAGACCCAAGTAAATATGGGTACCAAAGATGTAAATATGTATATTTGTAGGTAATTCAAGACAACTGCCTGGAGGAATCTATTTGGTATCTAGACTGCAATTGCTCTAGACACATGATAGGAAACAACTAATTGCTGACTAAAATAACCAAATGTACAGGACCTAAGATAACTTTTGACGATAACAATAAAGGTAAAACTGTGGGTAAGGGTAAGATTATCCATGATAACCTTACAATTAATAACGTGTTGCTGGTAGAAAATCTATGCTATAACTTGATTAATATTAGTCAAATGTGTGATAACGGCTATACCGTAGATTTTCAAAAACATGCTTGTCTTGTAAAAAATCAGCGGGGTAACACCTTGCAAATATGAAGTACGGTAAGAAATTCTTATAAGATAAACTAGAAAAATAAGACGTCTGATCCTTTATGCATGATATCTAAGAATGATCAAAACTAGTTATGACATAAAAGATTAAACCATCTTAATTTTAAAATTATTAAAAACATCTGTTCAAAAGATTTAGTAACTGGTATACCTAAACTAAAGTTTTCTAAATATAAGGTATGTCTTGCTTGTCATATGGGTAAACAAGTTAGATCAACTTTTAAAAACAAAGGGAATATCAAATCTGACAGGTGTCTGGAATTATTGCTCATGGATCTGTTTGGTCCAATCTTAGTGACCAGTTTAGGGAGAATAAGATATACCCTTGTCATAATTGATAATAATTCTAGATTTTTATTTGGTAATATTTTTAGTTTCTAAGGATCAAACTATTGAAAATTTGATTAAAATCCTTACAAGACTTCAAAATGAAAAATCTTTGAGTATCATCAAGATTAGAAGTGATAGAGGAACTGAATTTACAAACATAAGTCTGTCGTATTTCTTTGAGAAATCTTGTATTAGACACGAGTTGTCTAGTGCTAGAACTCCACAACAAAATGATATTGTTGAAAGGAGGAACATAAAACTAAAAGAAGCAGTAAGATCTATGCTAGATGATTCTAGTGTTTATCAAAAACTTTGGGCAGAAACCATTAACACAGCATGCTATACTAAAAAAACAGATTAATGATTAATAAACATTTCAATAAAACACCTTACGAAATCTATTATGGTAAAGTTTCAAAATTTCATATTTTAGGATATTTGGATGTAAGTGTTTTATTTATAATAATGACAAAAATTAATTGACTGCTTTTGATGCTAAAGCAAATATTGGCATAATGTTAGGCTATTCTTTAGTTAGCAAAACTTTTAGAATTTTTAATAAAAAACTATAACTGGTGAAGAATCTACCCACATTGTCTTTGATAAATATGTTGAAAGTAATTCTAACGAAGTCATTGAAGTTCCTAACATATTGAAAGCTGCTAATCTTCAATCTGATAGCAATAATAAAGTTCAAGTAATCAAAAACAACTCGTCTAATCAGCTAGATGACTAGACGTCTGACCCTTTGGGACCGAAATTCATAACTAATCACAAATAATCCTAATGCACCTCTTAGAACCAAACATCAATTAATGGATGAATCTGCAAACTATGCCTTTCTCTCTCAAATTGAGCTTAAGAAAATTGATGAAGCATTGCTTGATCCGGTTTGGATCAATGCTATGCAAGAGGAATTAAATCAATTTGAAAGAAACAAAGTGTGACATCTAACTCCAAGACCGGTTGATCAATCGGTAATTAAAACTAGATGAGTTTTTAGAAACAAGCTAAGTGAAGATGTCTTAGTTGTGAGAAACAAAGCCAGATTGGTAGCTCAAGGTTATAGACAGAAGGAAAGAATTTACTTTGAGGAGTCATTCGCCCCTATAGCTAGACTTGAAGCCATCATAATCTTCCTAGCTTATGCAGCTTTTAAAAACTTTAAAGTTTATCAAATGGATGTTAAAAGTACTTTTCTTAACGGTTTATTGAATGATGATGTTTATGTTGAACAACCTCCTGGTTTTCAAAATCATTCTCTGTCTAATCATGTTTTCAAATTAGATAAAGCTTTATATGGTCTTAAACAAGCTCTTAGAGCTTGATATGACACTTTAACTAACTTCTTGTTTTAGAATGATTTTACTATTGGTAGTAGATAAAACAGTTTTCAGATTTTTTAAATATTCACATATATTTCTTGTTGAAATTTATGTGGATGATATCATACTTCGGTCAACTAACCCCAAATTATATGAGGAGTTTTCTAAGATGATACATGATAAGTTTGAGATGAGTATGATGGGTGAGCTGACGTTCTTTCTTTGTCTTCAAGTTTGTCAACTTGAAGATGACATCTACATCAATCAAACGAAGTATACAAGGGAATTGCTGAAGAATTTCTACATGGAGAACTGTTCTGCTACCTCTACACCCATGACCTCTTCTAGAAAGCTGGATAAGGATGAAGGTAGCCAGGATTTCAACATCATAGCCTAATGAGGAATCATCGGATCTCTGTTATATCTAAAAGTCAGCCGACCAGACATCTTGTTTGTTGTCGGCGTCTGTGGAAGATTCTAGGCTAATCCTAAACAATCTCATTACATAGCTGCTAAGAGTATTTTGAAATATTTAAAGGAAACTCAATCTGTTGGACTGTGGTATCCGAAGGATTCCAGTTTCAACTTAATTAGTTACTCTAATGCAGACTATGTAGGTTGAAAGATCGATCGGAAGAGCACAGTGAAACTTGTTAGTTCCTTGATGTTCTTATGATCTCTTGGTTTAGAAAGAAGCAGACGTCCATCACCACGTGTACAACAAAAGCAAAATATCTTACCACAGAAAGCTATTATGCCTAGTTGTTGTGGGTCCAACAGTAGTTGAGGGACTTTAACATCCAGGCAGACGAGTCTCCTATCTTTTATGATAACACCAGCGCTATCGCAATAACATATAATACGATATTGCACTCTCAGATGAAGCATATCGACATCCGTCATCACTTCATTCAGGATCATATTTCTCAGAAGCATATTTAACTGGAATATGTCCAAGGGATCAACAAGTGGCCGACATCTTCACAAAGACACTCCTCGAGACTAAGTTTTCTTACTTTAGAAATATTATGGGTCTTTTTAATATAAAGTAATTTAATTTAGTAGGCATAACTTGAGGGGGGAATTTTTTGATAAGATGATAAGTAAGACGTGTTATGACAAATGTCTCAAATCGTGCTGAACAGAACAATCGTCTGATAACAACGTACATCAGACGGGTTGTGCTTAAGTAGCTTGCAATTTTAGCATAATTAGACACTAAGTTGTTGGGTAGATGTCTTCTGTCAATACTGTTGTTATGAGTCAGCAGACGCCTTCAGAACAGACCTCTTACTAAGCTTAAATGCAAGGTATGCGGACAACACAGTCAGGCATCTATTTAAAAGTGCTCTTCAGACGCCTCGTCTTAAGCCGAGTGGGATAACTTTCTTTATCTTATCAATACGATGTCGTTTTATTCCTCTTCAGACAGTGAACATTCACATTTCAAAATAATTGGAGGGAAAATATTTATTTGATATGATCATATCTTATAAATATCTTTAAAAACGAATAACATGAAGACACGTGTCTATCATGTTATTAAAATGTGGCATACATGCTTGACGGTTTATTTCCACACGCGTACTCCTTAAAGATGTCTCCTATTTTTAATTAATGACATTTTTTTAATGATGTCTTATATGACACGCGTCTTTTAAAATTTATATAAAGGATGCCTTGCACGCCTAAGACGTCTCATCTTCACTTTGCGTTTTCTAACCCTAAAAGCTCTCTGCCTTCTCTCTAGAATCCAGAACTCTTCTTCTTTGTTTAATCTTTAAACCTAAAGATGACTTCATTCGCTTAAAACACAATGCAGGTGGATTTTGAATCAGGGTATGCTTCAGGGTTGCCGACTATGGTGGCGATGTTAAAAACCCCAGAGGCTTCCGGTCTAAAGGCAGTTGCTGAAGTTGTTAGTCAGAGTGTTGAACCTGCTATTGTTCAGCCAGTGAATCCTCTTGCCCAGGAGCTGGTTGATGCCCCGCCAAAGAGAAAACTATTGTGCCTATCACATCTGCCAAGGAAACAAATTCTCTTTCTGGCGCCTCTCCATTAGCCTTAGCAAGACAGGTTCAAGTTGTAGAGGGTATCGTCTTCAAGGAACATGTCCTTGCTGTAAAGCCCTCCAAAGTTTTAGGAAAGGGAAAAGAACCCTCGGTGGATGTTCCTAAGCCTCTCTCTAATGTTAAGCAGGCACTCGAACTCATCAATTAGGAGGTTGAGTATGATGTGTTTGAGAGGCTTAAGCTCTTCGATAAACGGATCAGTATAAGGCTCTATAAGAGGTTTGATGAAGCTATCCTAGGCGATGATCTTATTGAGTAGTGGGAGTCAATCCTCTAGAGAAAACGACATGAGTAGATAGCAAAGTGAACAACCGTCTATAGTGAATCTTGGACTCCTATAGTTCAACCACCATGTACTTCCTTCACAGCACAGAGTCGTCCAAGATTGAAGAACTTCTAAAGGAGGCATCTCTGGCTGATCTAAACAACTCAGATGTCGAGGAGAAATTGAAGTTTGTTTAAAAGTTGCAGCCTCCTTCTCCAAAGAAGTAGCCATTTGTTACCGAGAAGACGTTTGTTGAGGAGAAGACGTCTGTTAAGGAGAAACGTCTTTTAGATCTTCTCTCTTCTAAGCAGCAATTTACCATAGTTGAAAAGCAGGCGACTCTTCACACTACTGTGCAACAACAACTCTCGTCTTCTATGAAGGAACTCTCTTCTAAATAGTAGCTCATCTTTCCTGCGTTTGAGTAGAAGTCTTCTACTTCCGAGAAGAAGACGTCTAGAGCTGCTAAGAAACGCTCCTCTCCTGCGTCAGCAAAACAACACGCCTTTTCTGTTCAAACTATCTCATCAGACAAGCAGACGTCTGAAGAGAGGCGATCCTCCTTCAAATCCAAAAAATAAGCCACCCTCAAATCCAAATGCTCAAATCCTTCATCATATAAGAAATCCCTCCCTGCTAAATTCATCAATTCTGAAGAGGTGACGGGATTTATCATGGATTTGTGCGACAAGATTAAGGTGCATACGACAAGTCTCGAGCTTTGATTAGTGTGCCTCGAGACTAATCTCCCGATAAAAAACCCGAGACGTCTATTATTCAGGTAAGTATTCGAGCCTTTCCTCTTCGCACTGTTCCAGTTGGTTCACATATTGACTCTTTGGCCCCCACTTCCCCTGAGGTGTCCTCTCGGGGAACCGTCAATCTCTAAAACTTCATCATGGATGCTCTTGCGCCTATGTAATAGAGTATAAATTCAATCTTTAGTAGGTTGGAGATTCTAGAAGAGCGGACAACTTAGAACTCAAAGGCTACTGTTGATGTAGCCTTTGCTAATGGAAATGCAATTTCAGATATATCGAGGACCTCGACTGAAGTATCGATGATCAAGAATTAGATGACCATGATGAAGTCAACTCTGCTCCAGACCTCCTTCGATCTTCACAATGAGACAAAGTCAACACTGGAATCATTTGAACTTCAGCTTGTCGAAATATCAAATTCTCTCAAGACGGCAGATGCTGAACGCATTGAACTTGCAAGTGCATCAACCAAGAAAGTTGAGGATACTAGTGCTGTAGTAAAGAGAATTGAAGCGACTGAAACTGATGTTGATAATATTTAAAAGGGAGAAGGCAGCAATCGAGGGGGAAGAGATAGTTGCGTTCAGGGCACTGGAATAGGGAGTAAGCCAGACCAAAGAGGATGCCGAGGTGCAGACCGTGGAGGTCGTCGAGGCTGGAAAATATATCTCTACAACAATTAAAAGGGGGAATCTTAAACTTTGTACATTTTTATGTATTTCATATTTATATAAATATACTATTTACCTTTTAATTTCCTGTTTTAAACTTAGTTTTAATATCATAAAAAAAAGGGAAATTGTTAGGTTAAGTTAAATAAAGAAAAGGTAAAATTAATTAAGAGAGAAATAATTAATTAAGTTGAAATAAGAAAAATACTTTAATTGATTAAAATAAACTTTGGTGAATAAAAATAATTTAATCAATACGACATAGTTTTGATAATGAATTCATAAGTGAATAAAACTAAGTTGTGCAAATGTCTTATGCGCAGTTACAACTCAAGAGACGTCTCACTTTAACAGACGCCATGGTCTGAAGCAGTGCGCGAGCAGACGTCTCACTTCAACAAAATCCCTGGTCTGAAGAAGTGCACGAGAAAACGTCTCACTTCAACAGACGCCCTAGTCTAAAGAAGTGTGCAAGTAGATATCTCACTTCAACAAACGTCCTATTCTGAAGAAGTGCACGAGTAGACACATTGCTTCAGCAACAGTCTGAAGAAGCGCGAGTAGACGTCTTGTTTCAGCAACAGTCTGAAGAAGCGTGAGTAGACACTTTACTTCATCAGCCATCTGAAGAAGTGTCCGCTTATTTTCTTAGTTCCTCAGCATAGCGAACAATAGTGTTCGTTATCAGTTGTCTTCCAAGTCAGCTTAATACGCTTAACTGCCACATACTCAATAGTTCCACTAGCCCGCGTTGTACCTTCCAATACATCACGTTCTACCAAATATTCCGTAGTACAATCCAGTACGCCACAATCCAATGAATATATTCTTGCTTACAATTCCATATACATGACGTACATCTAACGGAAAACTGACACGTATTCAAGATGCAAATTCGACTGTTGCTACACTTCAAATATAAAAAGGTATCATAATACAACGGAGAATCTCTCCGATTCTCTGATCTTTCACACACTTACTCTCTCTCTCTAGCTCATTATTCTCAAATGTATTTTGTAATTCACTACAAAATAGATAGTTTATTGTACCACCTGAGTGTATTTTCATTATTACAAGTTAAATAGGACATTGTCTGTTCAACAAAGTGATAGCTAGGAGTTTAGAAATAGGCAGTTGTTAAGTCTTGTTTTTGACTGAGTTTGTGTAGTCTCTATACAAATCAAAGTCTTCTAGTGAAAATCCTTTTGGAAATAAAAGAAGGGGTGACGTAGGAGTTTTATCTCCGAATATCCATAAAACTCTAGTGTTATTTACTTACTGTATATTTCCGTCTTGCATCTTCCGCTTCAAATCTAGCAATCATTTCCACATTTGAATCCGTTCAAGAGCTTGCGACGATTTGTGAAGAATAGAAACTCTAAGAGGATTAAAATCGAATTGAAAGTGATAATCAACACAATAATATTCAACTCCCCTTCTATTGTTGTCACCGATCCTAACACTTTACAACTTGTATCAATATAATTAGTACTACATACCAAACGATGCCTTAATATTTATAATCTCAGCTATGATATTGTTCGGTTTGAGTTATCTCAATAACCAAAATCTAAAAAATATGATTTCACTCTCTATTTTTTTCATCAATCATTTAGTTTATTAATAAAAATATTAAAATATATTTTATTTTAAATTATTATTGTAACCCCCGAGAAATCCCTCATAGCTTAACACGTGACGGCGGGCACATGACAATACTAGCCCCAAGGGTGGTTCGAGCTTCAATGGTTTCAACCTTAGTTTATGTGCCATAGATATTTTACCTAAAATATAATTTAAAAGATTTTGATAGTAGCTGCCAATTTTTTAAAACTAATTATAAAAACAATTAATTTTATTAAAATTTTATTAATCTGGGGATTTGCTATAATCAAATGGCGATTTGATTTTTTATGAAATCTGATTTAAATTAATTAAACACTATTAATTTAAGGAAAAATATTATTTATTTGAACATAGAGTTGGCAATTGATTATAGAAAAATCAATAAAAAGTGTACGTGTACAAACATATTCTGCACTAGAGTTTCTTTTAGTTTAATGTTTGGTGATACTCGAGAAAAGGCTTTCACGCTTCATCATACGTACCCGTTCGAAAATATTCTCTACTTATAAAGTTGGCTTTTGAAAACCGGTTATATAATGTTTGAGTTTTAACCAATTATTCTTTTTGTACTAGTAATGTTTCTAGGTTTAAGATTATTTAAAGAATCAAAACATCAATATTTAAATACTAGTATCATTGCGGATGATATCTAAGGTGGAAATACATGATGAATATTAGTCATTTTTAAAGGCATTAATGTTTAGAAATAAACACCAAACAAGCCTTATTGAAATATTTTTGTCGAAATATCTCAAAAATATTTAAAATGCATTTTCTAATTTTCGAGATTTATAGAAAATCATTTTGAATTCTAAAATTTCAAAATAATTTTAGATTTTAAAAATTGGAACTAAATAGGCCTTATGACTAGAGTTCTAAGGCTTGGGTCGGATATGGGTCCGGACACCCTCGGTTTGGGCTTAGGAGCTCACGATCTAAGTACCGGAATCTCTTGGTCGAGGTGCTAAGGACTCTCAGTCCTTAGTTGATCTTAACAGTCTAGGTGTAAAAAATTATTGGTCTTGAACTAGCCTGGGACTAGATTTCTTGGTCGAGGTGTATAAACCTCTTGGTCCGGGGCTAGATCTAGGATAAGTTCCTCTCTTCCTGGTCACGAGAGTCTCGGTCCCAAGTCTGGGATTCTCGGTCTTAGGTTTGGACCTCTCAATCCTAGGTCTTGGGGGTCTCGGTCGTATGTTTGAATTTCTTAGTTGTGGATCCTAGGTGTTTCGGCCCTAGGTCAGACCTCTCAGTCATATGTTCAAATAATATCGGTCATAGGTCGGACCTCTCGGTCCTAGGTGAGAATCCTCTATCGGATTTCTCGATCTAGCTTAAGAACATCGTTCCTAGGTCTCAGTCCTAACTTAAGAACACCGGTCTTAGGTCTTGGTTTATTTTTATCGGTCATTGATCTCAGTCCGGACCAGTGATTCTCGATTGGATCTCTCGGTCCTAGCCTCACAGACCTCGGTCATCAAGAACACAAGGATTCCATTTTTAAAATTCATTTTTTTAGCTCTAATTCTTTGATCCAAGAGTTTGGGTAGCATCACAAAGCTCTCAAGAACATGTTGAACATTATCTCAAGGTATGGATCGACCTAGATGATGATCAATTTATTCAAAATAATTTTATGATCAAAAGTTGATTTTTTGATTTTCAGGCTGTTTTGAAGTGTAAGGAGCTACCTATACTATATACATTTGATTGGTACCAAAACAAGAACATTGGCTATTCTTTTTGACCAATTCAAGAAATAAAAATTTTCATTTTATTTTGAAAATTTTGATTTTGATCAAATATGATCTTGATAGATCCAACATAATCCAAATAGTTTCCCACCATCATTACAATCATGTTGGGAAGCTTTCTAGGCTGTGATTCGATGAATTAACCAAAAAACAACAAACCGTTTTTTTTTTAATTTATGAAATTCAAATTTTGGATTTTGTTATTTAGATCGATTGATCAGTTCTATCCTATCCAGATAGTTTATAAATCATATAGGGATGAATTCTCAACCATAAAATACCAAAACATCATGTATACAAGATTATGAAATTTTAAATATAAAAATTTCAATTTCAAATTGTAAATATGAATTAGAGGTTGATTTGAACATTACCAAGGATTGGAAAATACTCATGGATTATTAGGGAAGCTTTCTGAATGCACAAATCCGAGCTTGAAGAGCTTAAACAAAATATTCGAAAAATCCAAAGCTTCGAAGCTTTAATGGCAAATTTCGATTTGTTTTTAATTTGAGGCTTCTGTCTTGGTAGGTTACCTTCGGAATGTCAGTTGGAGGAGCCTAGTGTCCTGCGTCAACCAAAATCCATTAATGACTTTTAACTGTTCTTGGTTGGCAATCACCAGAATATGGTGATTCATCTATATTTTCGTAGGGGAGAATGATCACCATCGTAGGATGATCATTTGGATTTTGAATTAGTCAAAATGATCAACCAATGACTTAGTTCCAAAAACAAAAAATCATCACGACTTCTTTATGTTTATTCTCTCGGTGTCGTGATGAAGAAGGTGATTGGAACTTCTTCATGTCGTTTCGTTTGTTTTTGACATTCCGTTGGCGTTTCGTCAGTGCTTGAGCGGTCCATTAATGTTCCAACTAACGGTCGTTTGGTGATTGATTTCCTCACGTGCGCGCACTTCTTTGCTACAACGGGTTGGGTGGAGCGCTCCTTAGCATTGGATGAAAATCCAACACTGATCCAACGCGCGCGGTTGCGGCTGTAGCTTCTTCTCCCGGTTTCGACTACACCTGATTATAAAGTTTTTTTTATTAAAACCTTAAGAATTTGTTTGAAATTTATTTTTCTTTCACTAATTTGACTTTAATTATATATTTTTAAATATAGAAAATAATAAAATAAATATGAAAAATAAATAATTATTTACTTTATATTTTAAGGATTTAAATAAATAATTCTCTTTAGATGAAATTGATACAAAGATTTTTCAAAATCATTTATTTTTGTCCTTTAATTTTTCTAAAATTATTTTGAGACATTATGCACTATAAATAACTGCTCATTTGTAACACGTGCCCCACAACTATCTTTGCATTAAAAAGTATCTTAACATTATTTCGAAACTTTGCAACCACATTGCAAGTACCGCTAAACATTGCAAATTTGCATTGGTTATTACACAAACTATTTCAACATAATTTCCACTAAATCGAGATTTATTGAAAAAAATCCACTTTTTTTGAAACTGTGACTGACCATGGTTAATTTATATTGCCATAAGATTTGCAATATATGTTTATTAATAAATATAATCTTTTGCAATAGAAATTCCAAGAAGATAAGTTTATTTAACAAAAAAATATATTCAACATAAACTACAATAACGTATAAAATTATGAATTACAATATGTTTTGCAATAGCATATATAATAAATATATGAAAATGAAGCAATAAAATTTGCATCTTACTGTTTCAAGTATATTCAACAAATACTGCAATATCTACACTATTTATATGAAAACGTACATTTAACAAAAACTGTATTAACTTATAAAATTATGTTACACAGTACTCTTTGCAATAATATATTAAATTTCTTACTACAATAATCTTCGCAATATCTATATTAATAATTTGCATAATCAATGTGCAATTCGATTTGCATTATTTTGTTTGAAATTCTATTTATACTACCCAAATTATATTTTCGTATATTATAGTATTATCATTTGCATTATACATATTTGCAACTTTTTTTGTATTATCACACCTACAATTATAATATCGATAAAATTTCAACTATTCATGCAATTACCTTTTTCACAAATTTGTATTAATATTAACAATAATCGATACAACTTCATTTGCATTATTTATAATGCATGATTTACATAATTCTAAATAATAAATTTTCAAATTTTGCATTAAATTTGCATAGTTTTTGCAATCTTCGGCACAATATTTAAAAACCAAATATTGTAATTCAATTAATTCAATGATTCATGTATATAAATAATAACCAAAACAAGCTTATATTCAACAATTTAAAATGATTCATGTATCAATTCTTAGTACACCAACATAAATTCATTACAAATTTGCAAATTAAATTCATCAACTACTTAAGCATGTTCCATAAATATGACCAAAAATATTAACAAAAACATGCCAAATTTTACACAAAATGGCATTTCTAAATAGCTCTTTATTATGCTAGCTTCAATCCATCCATCTCTATTTTTGCAAACTTGTATCAATTCAAAAAAATGAGAAATTAGATTTTCTAAGTAGTTTATATATTGAACAATATACAATGCTAATTTTCTTACAACTTTTGAAGACAAGACCCATCCCACCCATCATGGTGCATTCTCCAATAGCATTTGACAACATTTACAACTCATATATTGGTCATAAAAATAAACCACTTGAAAACATAAACATGAATTTAAATAACTTGAAAATATTAAAAGAACTTATATATTGAACATAATTCTTAATTACTTGAAACATAAATTTCATAAATTACTAACCTATTAATTTGACAGCATTAAAAAATTCATATATTGAACAGAAAACTAAATCATTTAAAATCTTACTAAATAAATTTCATAAAACACTAACCTATTAATTAGACAATATTAAACATGAAACTAAATTACTTGACAACATTAAAAAAACTCATATATTGAACATAAAACTAAATCACATGAAAACTTACTAAATAAATTTCATAAAACACTAACCTACAATTCAACCTTCTTAAATTTACCTATTAATTGTTCAAACCTATAATTCAACATACTTAAATCTTTATTATTATAACTAACAATAATAGCATTATGATAATAATAATATATGAATTGCATTTGAATATGAAGCATATTATCAAATTAAAGATTGAATTACTAACCTTCTTCATCAGCCATCCTGAGTGGGAATGTTTGGGATCGTTTCTTGTCCTGACTTATTCTATTTTTCTAGGAAAGTGTCAAAAATTTTCATTTAAAGACTACAGTTGAGTTTGAAGAAGAACTTTGTCCTGAACTAGTTCAACTTGGTTGGAATCTAACAGTTTTATTCTCTCTTGCTGTTCTACATACTCTGGCTTACATTTCTCAACTTCTTCTTTTTTTTAGTGCATTTTCTTTCTCTTTCTCAGAATTTAGATTTTTTAAAGTAGTAACGGTTTTTTTAAGTGTATTTAACTCTAAAACAAATTGTATGCTGGATTGTTCATTTTCGAATACCTGTTTTTGGCACATATAGCCTATTCCAAACACACGCCACTCTTGGAACGACCTGCTTCCTCCATCCACAACTCCATTTCAGATTTATATTCATTTGGATCCAAAGTTTCTTGAGTTTGATGGAGTTGATTAAAAGATTGATGCATAACAAAAAAATATAGTTAGTTGTGCATAAAAAATAAATCTCAACATTTTAATGAACATAAAACATTAATATTACCACAACCTCTGCTGCTCTATTTCCACTCCATGTACCATCCCTCTTTTTATGTGTCTTTTCAATTGTTTCAAGAAGGGAATGGTGTCTTCCAATTCCTTTGTCTATTATAAATTATAAATTTAGGTTTTAGTAATATAAAATTCAATCAATTAAATATAACTCAAATAAATAAATTACTTAGTTATCAATCTTCTTTTATTTTCTATAGCCGATATTGAACCCCCATAATATGTAGCACCACCGTTTTCTTTATATTTATGTCAATTTCCTTTATCCTTGGTGCACTTTTGATAATACTTTGGCACATAAAATTTGGTTTTCATTTCATCCTAGTCTTCTAGGATTACGTGTGAGGGTTTTTTTCATAGAGGATTTTTCCAAAGTAACAAAGTTACTTATCTTGGCACTACCCTTCTTCTTAAAAAGTTTATTCACATCCGCCTTCTTAATGGGAACTCACTCAAATGTATCCTACAACCAGTTATATAAATTTATTAAAGACTTAGAACAAAGATTTGATAATGAAAATCAATTAGAGTAATACAATAAAATATACCGTGAATTGTTCCCACCAAACATTCTTGTCTTCGGGAACTTGATTTTAGTTCAAGTATGCCCCCTCCAATAACCCGTGATTATCTTATGTATGTCTTTCAAAATATCCAAATAGAAGCTACAAAAACATACAAGGGTTAAAAATGAAGTCATTTTATATACTTCTCTCTAACAATTTCTATATAGGTCTTTGATGATTTGGAAAGATTGTCTAGGTCTACATCCTCCCTTGAATCTTCTTCATCCTCATCTTATTTTTCAATATTTGAGGATGGCTGAGATATGTATTGTCTAGGATGAGGGCACGATTGACCACAATATATGTTGTGTCAGGTTGAGTTTCTAAACTTTCAGAAGGGATAAGTTGAAGATTTTTCTAAACTAAAGTTGAAGTCGGTTTGGTTGGAGGAGAATTCTTATTTTGGTTGGATTTTTTGTTTTTGGGTTTAGATGTTGAAGTAAGTAGTACTTTTTGGGGGTTACTGGTCAGTTTGTGTGGGGGGGGTACGGGTTGTTTAGGGGGTACAAGTTGTTTAGGGGTACGACTTGTTTGAAAGGTACGACTTGTTTGGGGGGTATGACTTTTTTTTAGCAGTTGGGGGTGGTTGTTTTGAGGCTATTTGTCTTGAAGAGGGTTGTTTTTCTTTGCGGGATATTACTATTTTAGCACGTTTAGAAGATGAAACTTTCGTCTTTGGAATCTCTTTGTCTTTTTTTTCCCTTTTATTTCCAATTTCATATTCACGTACATCCTACAACTAGTAATAAACATTATAAAGAAATAAATAATATTATTAACCAAACTATAACTCTATCAACCAAATCATACCTCGTCAGATTCTGTATATTCAGATTCACTTAGATCCCACTTTCTTTGAGATTGTCTAATCATATTGTAAGATATTATGTTCAACCAATATGAAATACAAAACCAATTAGAACTCAAACATTGGATCTCAAAGTTAAAGAAATTTCAGTTTAGAAGTTAAATAAGATATTCAAACAACCCTAAACTATAACCTAATTCTATAATAAGTAACATGTCAACACAAACAAATCACCTAAAGCATCATATTAGCTATAAATATGATAGGATCGGCTTTATCATTAAAGACGGGGGTCTGGCTAAGGATGAAGGCTTATGAAAAACAGTTTAAAAGAAATCCTGTTAAGGATTTAATTCGCTTTCTATTCTACGCAAACTTGTGTAAACACTTGAAACGGATTTAAGGCGGAATTGTTTACTTGGGTTTGAAGCACAAGATGAAAAATGAAAAAATGACAGAAAATGAAGAACACAACAGTTTGTTTATAGATGTTCGGAGAATCAAATACAGTTTACACACACACTTAGCTCACTATTGAACAGAACACTTTCTGTTCAATTACAAGAAGATGAAAAATATCACTCAGCTAATGGTGTTTTGATTCTAGCTCTCTCTCTCGATTCACACACAATACAATCAGAAAGAAGCTTCAAGAAAGTAAGTTCAGTAAGCAAGATGATTGAGTTCTCTCTCTCTCTCTGCAAAATCAGAATGCTTGTTTGTTGTATGATACTTCGGTTGTTCGTAAGGTTATCAGTCAGTGCTTCGTCCGTTGCTCTAAGGATTGGTTAAATACTGATCAGAAGCTAACGGTCGTATCTTCAAGAATGATACGTGGCTCTCTTACATTGGAAAGCCTCCATTGTACACAGCAGACTCTGAGCACAACGATCGTGGCCATACCGAACTGGTAGTGCACCGAATATTCCATCAGGGATGTACCTGCAAAACGGGTAATGTGAGGAAAATTCCCTTACGTGGCATTCCTTGATTGGATGCATATAGCTGTTGTACTAATCTTCATAAGAAAGTGGAGCAGAAATATGGTACAGCTATAGCACGTGGGTAGGAGAAATGCTAGATTTAAGCGTACTGCTTGAATCAGAGCATTAGACGTATTTCAGTTAGACGGATCAGTCTAATGAAATAAGTCATCTCCTACTAATGAAAAACGTCTATTAGACCGCCTGGTCTAATATACTTAGACTTGCGTCTAATACAAATAACCATTAGACGGGTACGTCTAACTCCACTGAGTTAGACTACCACGTCTAATTCCGGTTCTACCTCAGACTTGTCTGAAGGAGTTAGACCCACGTCTAACTTTCAATAATTAGATAACCCGTCTAATTTTAATAACCATTAGACCGGTACGTCTAACTCCATTGAGTTAGACTACCACGTCTAATTCCGGTTCTACCTCAGACTTGTCTGAAGGAGTTAGACCCACGTCTAACTTTCAATAATTAGACAACCCGTCTAATTTTAATAACCATTAGACCGGTACGTCTAACTCCACTGAGTTAGACTACCACGTCTAATTCGAGTTCTACCTCAGACTTGTCTGAAGGAGTTAGACCCACGTCTCACTTTCAATAATTAGACAACCCGTCTAATTTTAATAACCATTAGACCGGTACGTCTAACTCCACTGAGTTAGACTACCACGTCTAATTCCGGTTCTACCTTAGACTTGTCTGAAGGAGTTAGACCCACGTCTAACTTTCAATAATTAGACAACCCGTCTAATTTTAATAACCATTAGACCGGTACGTCTAACTCCACTGAGTTAGACTACCACGTCTAATTCTGTGTATTCATTAGACTACCCGTCTAATTCTTTACACGTCTATTAGACTTACACGTCTAACTCCGGTGAGTTAGACTGTATGTATAATTCTATTAGACTCACGTCTAATTCCGTGTATTCATTAGACTACCCGTCTAATTCTTTACACGTCTATTAGACTTACACGTCTAACTCCGGTGAGTTAGATTGTATGTCTAATTCTATTAGACTCACGTCTAATTCCGTGTATTCATTAGACTACCCATCTAATTCTTTACACTTCTATTAGACTTACACGTCTAACTCCGGTGAGTTAGACTGTACGTCTAATTCTATTAGACTTACATCTAATTCATGCGTCTATTAGACTGCTTCATCTAACTCCGTTGAGTTAGACTAAGAGTCTAATTTCATTAGACTCACGTCTAACTTAATGCGAATGGAGATCAAAATCGGTCTAATGAACCTCATTAGATCCAAGTCTAAAGACATCTTTGTCTTAATACACCTGTATCAAAACACATAAGTTATTTCATCATCAAAATATCAGTGGGTAAATTATTTCAACACTTAGTCAAAATAATTTGACCCAACAATTTCCCCCTTTTTGATGAAGAAATTGCAAACCTGCATACATATAATACAACATGCATTCATCCAATAAATAACAAACAAACACCATGTTCACTTACATCAATCATTCACAAGAACCAGTATTCAAAGGACTTATCAAAACCATGTTCAGTAAAGTTAAAACAGAGTAAAAGAAGAGAGATCATTTTTCTTCCTTTTTTACTCGAGGATCGGTTGGACTCATCTCTTGCCCGGGAAGCATGTTCATAAAGTGAGGATAGCCGCGACCGCCACGACCTCCTGCATTCGATCTACCTCCACGCTCAGCAACAATGCCACTTCCACCTTGATCAATATCAGACAGCCTACTTCGGCCGCCACCATTTCTTCCACCACGTTCAGAACCACTTTGGCCACCGCCTCTCTTGGTTGGCCTAGGATTGTCATCAGAATAGATGGCCCGCCTGGATCTTGTTCCGGTTGCTACGCCATCGTTCCTCCTACTAGACTCCGCTTGAGATGGTTGAGGTTGAGCACTTTCATCATTACGTAAGGCGTCTTCCTTGGCTTGAAATTTCCTGGCAAGGTTCTCTGCAAAGGCTTGTCGTTCATTGTCGTTTCGGTTCATGCAACCCTGCATTTCCACCAACTGATTCTTCACCAAAGCGAATTCATCAAAGGTTTCCTTGTGGCGTTCGTCATTGATGTGCCTCTCAATGTCGAATAGTTTAGATTGACGGTTGAAGCATTTTTGCTCAAACTTTCCAAACTTCACATTAGAGACATGGGTCTCATACGTGTTCAACTTCAGGGTCTTATCCAACTCAGATAGGATATTGAACATTTTATCAAAATTCGCTCTTTCCTCTTCCCTGGAGATCATTGACTGACACATTGTCTTCTGCATTGTTGAAAGAATAGACCTCATAGATTTCAGAATTTTATTTCTCCCATCAGATGGACCCTCATGAGATGACACTTCTTCAGATTCTGCAGCCAAACTTTGAATAGGCTCAAATTTTGTATGAACCTGCAAGGATTGCTCTGGCAGATAAACTTCAGCATCCTTATCAGCTTTCTCATGTGCCTCTTCTTCATCAATTTCTCTTTGTGCCCTTTCGAATCTTTCAAACAGGCTTCCAGAATAGTGACGGGGATTGGTTATATTTTCGTGAATACTTCCCACAGCACCTTTGGGAAATAAGTCGATCTTAACAAATTTGGGTTGCTCATCCTGTTCCTCCTCAGACGAGGAACCTTCTTCTTCATCACCTTTTTCCTTAGAGGGTTCCCCCTCAATTCTTGCAGTCTCTGGTTGAGTTGCCTCGGCCAGTTTTTCTTGAACACCCTCTGTTCTCGCAACAGGGGTTATCATCATGTCTTCTTCAGTAGGAGCTATCGAAGCCTCCTCAGCTTCACCTTCCACAATTCCTTCTTCAACATTTATTACAAGAGCTTGTTTAGGCTCTTGAACATTCACCATTGCTTCATCTTCATTGGGAAGCTCTTGAACAGGGTGATCTTGAATACGTCTCTCTTCGGCAGATAGAGTCCCGAATTCAATCAGGAGAGCAGCATCTGATTCATCGGCATTTGGAATGTCCATTGCCTCTTCTACGGTGAGCGGTTCTGCGCCAGAGCAATCGACGCCATGAATATATTTGGAAGCAACAGAAACATAGCCATCCAAGATATCGTTCAACTTTTTCAGCACTTTGGCTTCAACAACAGCTCCTTTTGCGTTAGGGTTGAAGTTTGCTTTCCTGGCTTCATAAATTGGAAATAGGGTTTTCCCAAGAATGCAAGCTTCCACCAACTCTCTTTTGTTCAGAACTTCAGCCACATCTGAAGTTCTTGCCCATTTCAGGACCTTCTTCTCGTTTGCCACTCTCTTCTTCTATTCCTTTGTTATGGCAGCATTGGACAGAGAGCCATTATAGCTAGAGGACAACCTCTCAGTACACCAGGAATCATAGATCTCTAATTTCTCAGCCGAAAGGACCTTCACTTGATCTAGAATGAGATCAACAATACCACTTGCTTCAGACACCTTCTCTGGAACCTGAAGAGCGGTAGATTTTCCTTTTCCAACAACCTCTACAGGTTTTGGAACAGGTCTTGGTTCACCAATGACAATTCCTTTTGCCCCTTTCCTGGCCCGCAATAGTTCGAAGGCCGATTGAGGTCTCAAGCAGAGCTCAGCAGGGAGCTCTCTGCAAACGATTTTTCCACCCACCAAGGAATCCTTGGGAGCAGGAATGATAGGTTCACCAGCAGCAAGGGTAGGAACAACACCTTGTTTTGGTAGGGAAGACTCTGTAGCACCAGCGGCTACTTGATCAGATTGGGTAACACGGGACTCCGCCCTGTTAATAGATTCAACAATTGGACCGGCTGACTCAACAGCAGGCCCTTCAGTAGATTCTCTCAGGGGAGAGAAAACGGATTCAGCTTGTTCCACTTCGGGAACAACAAATTTTGGCACAGCAGCCAAAGACTTAGAAGATTTTACCTTAGAGGATTTAGACGCATGAGGCGCCTTTGTCTTCTTCTCCTTTGAGGCACATGACCTCGAAGGTTTCCTCAGAAAAGTTGAGGGAGTGGATAGAGATGTCATTGGGGTTGCAGCAAGTACGCCTGGACCTTGCTTTACCCTTGAATCGACAGATTCCGTGTCCTTCTGACTCGGACTCTTCATGCTGGAGGAACTGGCCTCCGATTCATTTACGGTTCTGGTTCTCTTTGCCGCTGTTGAAACAACAGAAGCAGATGGCTTTGCTCGAGTAGAAGGCCTTCCACCAGTCTGGAAACTAGAGGCCCCAGAAGTAGACTCTAGGTTGTTCTTCACTCTGATCAGAGTGCTGGCAACCGTAGAAGCGGTAAAAAATTCTTGCAGAGTTAATCTGAGCCGGTTCACCGACAGGAACCCCCAGGAACTTCAACAGATGGCTCAGTTGAGCCGCATAGGGGATGCTCTCCTTGTTACTCTGGCAGATGGAGTAACACAGATTCTGGAACAGGGTATGACCCCAGTTCACTTGGATGCCTTTGGAGATGGCGCACATATAGTCAAAACGGTCTTGACTATCAAGGTTGAACGAATCGGACTTCCCTTGCAGCGCCTTCGCCACAACGTCGTTAAGGAGAATGAAGTGGGGCTTAAATACCTTCTTATATCCATTAACATGGATTTTGGAACCATCAGTAGAGAAGGAGGACTTCATTTCCTCTATGACCTAAGAAGAGAGCACCAAATCGAACAGATGGCCCTCCGTTGGAAGTTCAAAGAACTCCGCATACATTGCTTCATCAAATGAAATCTCCTTGCCGTTGACGGTTGCTACGATGGAATCATCCACCATAACCGCCGATTTAAAGAACTCGCGAACTTCATCTTCATAGAAGATGAACGGTCCGCCCAGATACTTCCTTAACCCAGAATATTCTAGGGTTTGGAACATCGTCACCACTTCCGGTTGATCATTGGAGTACACCGATGGAAAGTCCACCTGCAAAGTACAGTGACCGAGTGTGATTTTCTTCACCATTTTGAGAGAATATGAATCGATATGATATTTTAGAGAGTTTTAGTGAGAGAAATGCAAGAGAATTAGGGTTTTTAGAGATTTCGAGAGATTGAAAGTTTTCAAAAACATGCAGGAATATCCTTATATAGATGAATCATGGAAATATCGAATAACCGCCTATTCTAGGGGTATGGCCCATTAATAAATGTTAGACGTCCTTTTTCAAGAAGTAATCATTAAAAATGAGGATATATTAGTCATTTTCTTTAAACTTGATAGACACGTGTCTTCATGTTATTAAGAGATAACTGTTCGATATTTTGAGCGGGAAAAAGTAGATAACTCTCAGCGTGTGACAGTTGTCCTTGATCAGTCTAATCGGCACGTAGTTAGACGTTTTTCTTACTTCACAAATAACACAGCGTCTATTAGACGGATGAGTGTATTAAACGCATACGTCTAATTCCGTGTTCATAACCAATCCGTCTAATGTTTATTAGACGTGTACGTCTAGATCCGCATGAACAACATGTATTAGACGTGTGTTTATTAGACTTGAGCAGCCTTTTGCTCAAGACGTAAAAACCGTCTAACGTCTATTAGACGTGTCCGTTTAATTGCGTGAATATAAAATCTCAACATATAGACTTAGATGTATGAATTGTGAGCAAAAATACGTCTAAGTACACACTTTTTCTTTTAGACACCCTTGTCTAATTAGACCGATTAAGGATATTCGTCTAGAGAATATCTTTATTTTCAAAGAGATTTTTCTCCTCAAAAATGAATGTGGACATCTAAATTTTTATAAACAATTTTTGTGGTCCAAAGACCAAAAGAATTTTTAATAACAAGACAAAACAAACAAAATATTCTTCCAGAATGGCAAGTGCCATTGTTGATCTTCCAGGCTGTGTACTCAGATGAGTACTCTTCTGGCTTCCTTCCTGCTATCCTCCTGCATCACCTACAAAATAAACTATTTACAAATCTTGGTACCCATACTCAATTGGGTCCTCGATCAATTAGTCCCTTAGGAATCCATATTTAAGTTATTTTGATGGATTTCCCATTTTGTGTTATGATTAATGCATAAGATTTTGACTTAGCAGATGACTTCCTGCTAGCCACTAATCCTTTAACATTTGAAGAAGGGTTTCTTTTAAAACTCATTGACTTAGAGTCAGTTTTTGAGTTACCAAACTTATTAGCCTTTTCAAGCTTAATCTTAAGCCAGCTAACAGTTGGTGGAACATAAATTATTTCATTTTTAAAAGCCACTTCTTCATGAATAGGATCAGATTCAATGTCAGTCACATTTTCTTTGACAAAACTTATTGGCTTAAGTTTGTCATTTGATTTTGACTTTTTGCATGACAGGTTAGGATCATTGCCATCAAATCCCAATCCGGATCTAGATCCAGCAGGTTTCAACATGCTGATCTGATATCTGACAGCATCACCAGACCTTGTCCATGGACAGACAACATAGTTAAGCCTTTTGTTTTCAGATGAAAGAGTTTGAATCTGTTCCTTGAGTACCTCATTTTCAGATGAGACTTCTTCAATTTTCTTTTCAAAAACATGTGACTCTTCCTCTTTGAACCGATTTGGTTCATTTAAATCTGATGAAGATTTAGTTTCATTTAGAGATTCTGCTAGCTTTCAGTACTCGATGACCATTTCATCTAGTGTAGCTACCAGTTGTTCCCTTGAAAACCTTTCGGAGGAGAAGTCAAATACCTCAGTTTCCTGAGTTCCTTCCTCATCTTCTCTGGCCATAAAGCAAGCCACGTCTTCTTCATCACTTTCACTGGATGAGAAGTACGAGCCCCGGCTACTTCTTCTGCTCTTTCCATCACCGGCCATAAGAGCCTTCAACTCTTTTCCATCTTTCTTAGCATCTTCACGCTTTGGCTTCCGGCATTCCGATGTGTAATGACCTTTAATACCATAGTTAAAACAAGTAACATTAGCTTTAGATTTTCTATTATCATTAGAATTTGAAGAGTTTGAGTTAGAGTTGCTCTTCTTCATGAAGTCGTCAAACTTCTTCACAAAGAGAGACATGGCATCGCTGCTCAGCTGCTGAGCTGTCATCTTCACGTCCGGAGCAGTTGGTGACTCTTCAGCAGTCACCAACGCCTTGGCAATGATAACGGACGAGGGTTGATCTTCTTCCATCCTACAGTTCAGCTCGAACTCGTAGGCCTTGAAGTCTACGAAGAGATCAAAGAGAGAGATCTTGTTCAGATCCTTGTATTCTCTCATCGCCATAGTCTTTATGTCCCATTCCCTTGGAAGAGCACGCATGACCTTGATAGCAAGCTCCCGGTTGCTATAGGTCTTGCCTAGGATGGACAGAGAGGAGACGATCTTGCTGAATCTGGTGTCGAAATCGTTCATTGTTTCACTAGGACGCATTTTGAAGCTGTCGAACTGTTGAGTGGCAACCATGATCTTGTTTTTCTTGGTTTGCTCGTTGCCCTCACACAGTTGAGTGAGTCTGTTCCAGACCTCTTTGGCAGTGTCACATTCGATGATGTAGTTGAACATACTGTCATCGAGAGATCTGTACAGAACATCAAGAGCCATGTTGTTGAGGTTGTTCTGTCTCTTTTCTTCAGCAGTCCAGTCGGCCTTCTCTTTATCAATCTTGATAGGACTTTCTGTGACAACACTCCATATGTCATCATGAAAAGAAGAGAGATGAGCACGGACTCTTTTCTTCCAAACAATGTAATTTTCGCGAGAGAAGGTTGGAATGGCTGTAGCACTGGCATCATTGGGTATGTTCGACATTTTTCAGGAAAGGTTTGAGAATAGAAACAGGGCTCTGATACCAATTGATAGGATCGGCCTTATCGTTAGAGACGGGGGTCTGGCTAAGGATGAAGGCTTATGAAAAACAGTTTGAAAGAAATCCTGTTAAGGATTTAATTTGCTTTCTATTCTACGCAAACTTGTGTAAACACTTGAATCGGATTCAAGGCGGAATTGTTTACTTGGGTGTGAAGCACAAGATGAAAAATGAAAAGATGACAGAAAATGAAGAACACAACAGTTTATTTATGGATGTTCGGAGAAACTCTCCTACGTCACCCCTTCTTCCAACCACCGGAAGGATTCACTATATGATGAGAATCAAATACAGTTTACACTCACTTAGCTCACTATTGAACAGAACACTTTCTGTTCAATTACAAGAAGATGAAGAATATCACTCAGCTAATGGTGTTTTGATTCTAGCGCTCTCTCTCGATTCACACACAATACAATCAGAAAGAAGCTTCAAGAAAGTAAGTTCAGTAAGCAAGATGATTGAGTTCTCTCTCTCTCTCTGCAAAATCAGAATGCTTGTTCGTTGTATGATACTTCGGTTGTTCGTAAGGTTATCAGTCAGTGCTTCGTCCGTTGCTCTAAGGATTCGTTAAATACTGATCAGAAGCTAACGGTCGAATCTTCAAGAATGATACGTGGCGCTCTTCCATTGGAAAGCCTCCATCGTACACAATAGACTCTGAGCACAACGATCGTGGCCGTACCGAACTGGTAGTGCGCCGAATATTCCATCAGGGATGTACCTAAAAAACGGGTAATGTGAGGAAAATTCTCTTACGTGGCATTCCTTAATTGGATACATATAGCTGTTGTACTAATCTTCACAAGAAAGTGGAGCAGAAATAGGGTACAGCTATAGCACGTGGGTAGGAGAAATGCTAGATTCAAGCGTACTGCTTGAATCAGAGCATTAGACGCATTTCAGTTAGACGGATCAGTCTAATGAAATAAGTCAACTCCTTCTGAAGAAAAACGTCTATTAGACCGCCTGGTCTAATGTACTTAGACTTGTGTCTAATACAAATAACCATTAGACGGGTACGTCTAACTCCACTGAGTTAGACTACCACGTCTAATTCCGGTTCTACCTCAGACTTGTCTGAAGGAGTTAGACCCACGTCTAACTTTCAATAATTAGACAACCCGTCTAATTTTAATAACCATTAGACCGGTACGTCTAACTCCACTAAGTTAGACTATCACGTCTAATTCTGGTTCTACCTCAGACTTGTCTGAAGGAGTAAGACCCATGTCTAACTTTCAATAATTAGACAACCCGTCTAATTTTAATAACCATTAGACCGGTACGTCTAACTCCACTAAGTTAGACTACCACATCTAATTCCGGTTCTACCTCAGACTTGTCTGAAGGAGTTAGACCCACGTCTAACTTTCAATAATTAGACAACCCGTCTAATTTTAATAACCATTAGACCGGTACGTCTAACTCCACTGAGTTAGACTACCACGTCTAATTCCGGTTCTACCTCAGACTTGTCTGAAAGAGTTAGACCCACGTCTAACTTTCAATAATTAGACAACCCGTCTAATTTTAATAACCATTAGACCGGTACGTCTAACTCCACTGAGTTAGACTACCACGTCTAATTCCGGTTCTACCTCAGAGTTGTCTGAAGGAATTAGACCCACATCTAACTTTCAATAATTAGACAACCCGTCTAATTTTAATAACCATTAGACCGGTACGTCTAACTCCACTGAGTTAGACTACCACGTCTAATTCCGTGTATTCATTAGACTACCCGTCTAATTCTTTACACGTCTATTAGACTTACATGTCTAACTCCGGTGAGTTAGACTGTATGTCTAATTCTATTAGACTCACGTCTAATTTCGTGTATTCATTAGACTACCCGTCTAATTCTTTACATGTCTATTAGACTTACACGTCTAACTCCGGTGAGTTAGACTGTATATCTAATTCTATTAGACTCACATCTAATTCTGTGTATTCATTAGACTACCCGTCTATTAGACTTACACGTCTATTAGACTTACACGTCTAACTTCGGTGAGTTAGACTGTACGTCTAATTCTATTAGACTTACGTCTAATTCATGCGTCTATTAGACTGCTTCATCTAACTCTGTTGAGTTAGACTAAGCGTCTAATTTCATTATACTTGCGTCTAACTTAATGAGAATGGAGATCAAAATCGGTTTAATGAACCTCATTAGATCCAAGTCTAAAGACATGTTTGTCTTAATACAACTGTATCAAAACACATAAGTTATTTCATCATCAAAATATCAGTGGGTAAATTATTTTAACACTTAGTCAAAATAATTTGACCCAACAAAATATCATATTAGACTTGAACTATCAACCTAGACAAATCACCTAAGAGCATCATATTAGACTTGAACTATCAACAATATATAATCCATAAGTAAACATTTAAGTTATGCAATTAAGATAATATCCAGTACTATAAAACATAAACAATATCTAATCCAGCAAACAATTATGTCTTTAATGAAAGCATAACATAATATAAATCATCAACACTGTGTAATTCAGTAATATAAATAGAATATAAACAATATGAACTAGTATAGTAATATAGGAATTAATTAGATATAGTAATATAAACATAACAATATAGACTAAATATTTAACAATATAGGAATTGGTTTATATATAATAATCTAAACAACATATAAATCATCAACTAAATGAAATAGCTCGAATGAAGAGAAAATAACTATAATTTGTTTAGATACAATTATAGTTTAGATATATAGTTATAATTATAATCGAGCACGAACCAGCATAACAATAACAGGAATTACATCATAATAATTTGTTTAGATACAATTACAGCATAACAACCTTCTATCTCTAATGTTAAAAAGGGATTATTTAAGGAAGTGGGAGTTGATGGTTCAAGCATCTTTTCTTTATCTCTCAAGTTGGACGACCAAGTTGTAAGAAATTCTTTATGGATTTATTTTATTGATGATTGTGTCATTGATATATCATTTTAATAAAAAGCTAAGATTAAAATAATATGCATGAGATCTATACACCATATTCAAAATATTTGTTGTCCTCTTAAATATAATATCTCAAATGACAGCTTACAACAACGACATATGAAATTTGGTATTGGCGATTTAAATATAATCAAATTTTTATCATAGCTTGAAGATTGAACTAGTTTCAGTTTAAAAATGAAAACTTCCGAAGATAAAATACTTTCAGAATTGAGTAGAGGAAAACCTGAAAGATTGAAATGATTCAACTTCAAAACATGATGTGGATGAAAACAGATAAGGTGATATTATGTCTAGGATTTAATTCATTAAGGAAAATTATAATATTATCTAAACCATTAGGGAAAACTATAACAACAAACGAAATCAAATAGACAAGAATATCAACTATAACATAAATAAGAATGAGACGAATAGTTACCGTTAAAAAGGAGAAGGCACTCGTTGTCTTCTATAAAAGCGACCGAAACTGTAGGGTTGAGAGAGCGTGAGTCAGGTAGAATGTTTGGTTGAGGAAGCATGAGTCAGGTAGAATGTGTGATTGAGGGAGCATGAATCAGGTTGAATTTGGAGAAGAGGGAGCGTTCGGTTGGGTTGCGGATAATCTTCGGCGTAGTTGCGACTAGGGTTGGACGAGGTTTGACTAGGTTGTGGGCGTTGGGGTATTAGATAATCTTCTAAGGGAGGCGGGTATAAGAGAATTAGTGTAGAGTGAGCTGCGTATTAGAGAATCGGGGTAGGATTTGGTATTACATAATCGGCCAGGGTTTAGGATTGAGGTTGGAGCGGGTTTGAATAGAGAGGGAAATGATAAAATGATTTTTTGTAAGTGTCAGACGTTTGGGAAGGAGTTTTGGCGCAAATAAAATATTTTACACGGTATATTAAAATATTTCGAATGAAGGTAACTGCAACTATGTTTGCATTAAACAAGACATATCACGAATTAATTTTAGAGTAAAGAGTTCTATAACTACGTATGCATTAAACTGGAATAAGCGCTGAACTACAATAGGTACAACAATAATATATATTGAAGCCCAATGCCATTTTAATGCAGATCCAATGACATATTTTGTAATTATTTTTGAACTCTCGGGTAACAAATACATATTTAGAAAGAAACTATCAATGCATTAATCTTTATATAGTACTGAACTACAATATGTACAACAATAATAAAAATTGAAGGCCAATATTGTTTTTAATGCAGATCCAATAGCATATTTTGTAATTATATTTTAACTCTCGGGTAACAAATTCATATTTAGATAGAAACTATCAATGCATTAATCTTCATTTAGCGCTGAATTGCAATAGGTACAACATTAATATATATTGAACGCCAATGCCGTTTTGAATGAAAATCCAATGATATATTTTGTAATTATTTTTAAATTCTTGGGTAACAAATGCATATTTACATAACAACAATCAATACATTAATCTTCATTTAGCGCTGAACTGCATTTTGAAAGCCAATGTCGTTTTTAATGCAGATCCAATATAATTTTTAGTAATTATTCTTCTTATTCGTGAGCCATAAAACCTGCGATAATCAAATACTTGTTTTCATTTCATATAATTAGAATATTGCAGAATTTAACAAAACATATTAAGAAAAATCATATGCAATTAAGTCAGCAGTAACATTTCAAACTACAACATCAAAATATGTCATCTCCTAATTGTTCTTCCCCTTCTAAATCTTCATCATCTCCATTTGTACTATTATTCAAATCGGTTTTAGATGATCACTTTCCTTCGAAGCACTTTCAATCATTTCAGTTTTATCAAATCCATCTAACTCACCATGAATAACATTGGGATCACTTAAATCGTTGACATCATATAAGGGAAGGGGAATATACAATTCTACGGTAGGATACTATTGTTGATACACCACTTCATTTTTCCATATTTCCTCTATCTTTCCTCTTGTTTTGTAAGCGGCCATCCATATAGAATTACGATCATTCGTTGTGGTTGGATAGTTCGAATAGTAAACTTCTATAACTTGTTGAGCAAGAATAAATGGGTCATACTTAGTATATCTATGTCTCATGTTCACGTCAATCAATATATATGTTTCATTAATTCTAGTACTCTAATAAGATCAAACCATAAATATTTAAATAGAACCACATCTAAACATGGACTAGGGTATTCTAATTTAATAATCTCCTCCAAAATTCCATAGTAATCAAAATCATTTGCATGAACGCAAATAATACTATTCATGGTTGATTTATTAGATCTAAAATCACCAGTTCTCCACACATATCCATTAATGAAGTACGTTGAATATTTAGTTCCTAGAGTATTTGTACCACATGTTATGAAATACGTTAATTCTTTGGACCCTAAACCTTCAAAGTGAATTATTATAATGTTTAAATTGGAACCATAATGATACTTGACATCTTTAGTCATAATGAAAATTGAAATCACCTTTGATTGGAACCATAATGAGAATTGAAAATTTGTTTCATTAGAATCTACTTCAGCATTCATACCAAAAAAGTCCTTAAATAATGAAATAAAATAAGTTATCAAATTCAAAATGAAGAATTATGATATGATCATTCAATACCTAAAATATGGATCCACCTCCAGACAATTTAGTAGGACATATGTGTGAGCAAATAATGTTTCTTCTCTAGTCATCAATCTCTTTGATCCATCACTACCATGTCCTAGGTAATTGAAAATCGAAATTGGTTTTTGATTTTTGTTCAATGACCCTTCCGTATTCCTTTGAGTTTGTCTTTGTTTTTAACTTACATTCGATTCAAAATAGGCATTGCATATGGATGCTTCTATTCTAGCCTTTTTTCACCTCATTCTTCACACTCTTTAGAAACCTAAATTGAAAAGGGTACAAATTATGAAGTTTCTTTCATTATTTTGTACAAAGATAATACAAAATATGTATGTATATACCTCTCGAAGTGATACATCCATTTATATTGTACTAGACCTCCTATTTATGATTCATATGGTAAATGTATCAAAAGATGTTTTGTTGAATCAAAAAAGGATGGTGAAAAAAACTTCTCTAGGTTTCATACAATTACAGGAATTTGAGCTTATAAGTTATCCACTTTGTCTTGGCTCAAAGTTGAACAATTCCCCAAACAAATTTAGGTAATATTTTCCTTAATGCAATTGGCAATAACCTTTCTAAAAAAACATGACAATTGTGACTTTTGAATCTGATCAACCTAGATTCGGATGTGTCAATGCATCTTGACAAATTAGAAATATAACCATCTAGGAAATTCAACGTCTTCAGCCATTTACAAATTATTATATTTTCTTCCCTTGTCAAGGTATTAAAAGCCTACTTAGGCTTACAATACATTATATCAAGATCAACATGTAGCTCTAGACGATTGCAAACAAGAAAATATCATTCCTAGTATTAAGGTTGTCATTCGTTTTAGCCTTCACATTCATAATGTTATTTATAATGTTTTTAAACACATTCTTTCAATATGCATAAAATCCATGTTATGTCGAATGAGAAGTTTTGACCAATACCTAAGCTCCCAGAAGATACTTCTCTTAGTCCATTTGTGATGATCACCAAATCCATGAGGATACTCATTGGGAGATTCGTTTGCAAGCTTGTAATGTAAAATTCCAGAACATATTTGATTCCCATCTTTTATATGGGTATGAAGATTTGTTTCCACCAAGTGTTTTGTAAAATGTTATGTGTCATTTCTATAAGGATACTCCGGCGGAAAATATTATATGTGACAATCAAAATAACAAGCCTTTCGGTCATATTTTAATCAAAAAGATTTATATTTTTCATACATATTGGACAACCATCAAGTTCATGAGTACTCCAACCTGATAACATTCTATAAGAAGGAAAATCATTAATAGTCTACAACAACATTGCCTTCATGTTAATTATTTCATCCCGGGAAACTTCATAGGTAGGAACACCAACATTCCATAACATTTGTAACTCCTCTATCAATGGTTGAAGGAAAATATCAATATATCTTTGTTGACTTTTTGGTTCATGAATAATTAGTAAAATAAACATATATAGTGACTTCATGCACATACCCGGTGGTAGATTATAGGGGGTTAGAATTACTGGCCAGCATGAATATGATTTTCCAAACTATCCGAAATAAGCAAATCCATCTGAACAAAGGCCAAGTCAAATATTTCTATGCTCGAGTAAAAATATTGGATAATGATGATCAAACCTCTTCCAAGCCTCTCCATCATAAGGATGAGACATGATCCCAAGTTTGTTAACAAGACCACCATGCCATGTCATGTGAGCGACGGTCACATTCGATACGTACAATCTTTGCAACCTGGGAGCTAAAATAGTTGTTTATGGAGCTTTGGCTTAACATACTTATCTTTGAATCTGGAAAGATTACAAAACCTGCATGATTGTTTATCAATATCTATTCCCAAAAAATCATTCAACCATCTCTACATACATCAATTCTAATCACGGGAAAACCCAAATCTTCAACCGATTTCTTCATGCTATAAAAATTATTCGTCATACAATTATTTTCTAGTAATATTGACCTAATATAGTCCATATTTTGATTTATAGTGCATTCAGACTAATTGTTCTAGGATTTTATGTTATGTTTTTTTACCATAGCTGATAATTTACTCTCGCTTTTATGACCAGGCCATATTTATTGACGTGCCACGTTCAATGCATTCTAGAACTTTTGAAATAAAATATTTGTGTTTAAATTGGTAGAAGCTTCATTCCCCATATTTGGTTGGTGAATTGATGCCATGTCATAAATCATTGACTCATACACATTTGATCTTTCATTGTCACCTAGCAAATGTCGTTTACGTTGATAGTTGTATACTATTAGTTTTCAATTAGTTCCCCATGAGCAGCCCACATATAATAGTTTTTCATGAATCCATTTCTTAGAAAATAATTATGACATAATTCAGACATAATGAACTTTTGAATATGATATTTTTTGCAAGGGCACCTGATTTTTTACCATCCATATAAGCAGATTGAGTTATGGAAAATGAAATGAACTCTTCTAAACCTCTTTAAAATATTTCAATACATTTAGGTTTATTATTGTACATCCAAACTCGATCCTCGCAATATATATATATATATATAATCAAATATAAGATTAAAATGTATTTATCCAAATATATAAATGATAGTATATATAAAATCATGTATAAGAATAATATATGATATTTATAATAATCAAACACAAGATAAGAATAATATGTTAAATATATAAAATATATTCAAGATCTTGATCTTTGTTCATCAAATGGTGAAGATTCCCTAAAAATGTGATACAACATGAAGACATACATTAAAATGAGAATATATATATAAATGATGAAGATAAAAGATATAGACATATGTTTATCTTGATGTTAAATGAAATTATATATATTGAAGAATTTGATGGTCTTGATCAAGTCACTTTACACAATATTGATGGTCTTGAAATTATAAAAAATTTGAAGAACATTACCAAATAATCATTGCATCAGATCCATCCGCTTCATGGATATTCTTCCCTTTCTGCCTTCTGCCACAATGTTGATCAAGTCACTTTGTATCCGTAGTAATTATTTAACCTAGTATTATTATAAACAAATTAAAACCAAAAGGGGTAAAACATATCAATATAAAAATAGTATATATTTACATTATCTTATTATTCATCCCTCGAAGACTTCGACCGTTGTTTTGGTAAGTGCCAATATTAGCCAACATTAATCTCATCTCTCTTTACAATGTATCTTTCTTGTTCGATCCGGTGGTGAGTCTTTCAATTTCAGACTCAAGTATAAAGATTATTTCTAATTATTCTCTAAGCATAAAGTTAGTAGCCTCCAACTCAGTTGGAGTTTTGGTATTCGTGGTTGGCACCGATATTGTTTCATTCTCATCTAAGCTTATGTCATAGAAAGGAGTGGATGAGCTTGGTGTGCTTGAACCATGATGAAATGAAGAAAGAAAGGTTTTAGAGATATAAATGGGTTGAAGAAAATATTTGATGAAGATATGGAAATATGTTGAAGAAATTGGGAGATGGAAAAGATGAAATGATGAAGAAAATTTAATGGTGTGTGGAAGTTGAAAAGATGGTTATGGTTGGCTGAATTGATGGTGAAATGAGAATCGATGAAACTTAATTTTCTATGACTCGCAACTACTCTTGCATTGAATATTTATTAATATTTTAAAATTTATGTTTCATGTGAAAATTCATATAGCTTAATGCACATTTTAATGCTAAGAGATTGTTGGATTAAATTAAATGAGGAAAAGATTAAACTAATTAAGAAAGAACTAATTAATTAACTTAAAAAATAAGAACAACATAATTTTAATGATGTGGTTATATAAATATAAGTTGTGACTTGAACAAAACTAAGTTAGACAACTTACTTTTGTGCAGGTACATATCTAAAGAAGACTGTCTAGTTAGACGTCGTCTAACTCCTTTAGACGCGGTCTAAGGAAAGTTTGGTTAGACGTCGTCTAACTCCTTTAGAGGTGGTCTAAGGAAAGAACAGTTAGACGTCGTCTAACTCCTTTAGACGCAGTCTAAGGAAAGCGCGGTTAGACGTTGTCTAACTCCTTTAAACGTGGTCTAAGAAAGCGCGGTTAGACGTCGTCTAACTCCTTTAGACGCGGTCTAAGGAAAGAGCGGTTAAACATCGTCTAACATCTTCAGATGCGGTCTAAGGAAAGCGTGGTTAGACATCATCTAACTCCTTCAGATGAGGTCTAAGGAAAACACGTTTAGACGTCATCTAACTCCTTTAGATGTGGTCTAAGGAAAGCACAGTTAGACGTCATCTAACTCCTATAGATGAGGTCTATGGAAAGCGCAATTAGATGTCGTCTAACTCCTTCAGACGTAGTCTAAGGAAAGCACGGTTAGATGTCGTCTAACTCCTTTAGACGCGGTCTAAATAGTGCGCATAGTTATACGTCGTCTAACTTTTTCTTAGACACGGTCTAATGAAGAAGCGTAGTTAGGCGTCTTCCGACTTGATTAAACGTCCAAAGGAGCGTCTGTTTCTCTACTCAGCTCGTTTATTATGTTCGTTATCAGCAGTCTGACAAGACAGTTAATCTCGACAAATGAAAAGACTTTCATGTATGTGTTTATCATTCAAATTGCTCACGTTGTATCTCTCTATTACAACACAATATCAGAGGATATTCAACGCACTATCAGTTCTGTACGGCCAAAATTCCAATGCTCATAGTCTACTGTACTAGTGTACTATTTGTGGTCGTCCAACGGACACATGAATCATGTCCACAAAGAAGATTTGATTGTTGGTTCTCTTTAAGTATAAATAGAAGTTCAATGACAATAGACAAATCTCGGAACTTAGTTCTCAATTGCTTGCTTGCTATCTAATTGCTTAATATCTCTCAAGCTTAAGTATGAATTAACTACTCATTATGTGATTACTCTATATTCATCTAATGTTCTTTCTGTGTGAATTCAATGTTATAAGTTGAACAGAGGTTGTTCTGTTCAATGGAGAGTTAGCTAGAAGTTCAGAAGTAGACAATTGTTAAGTCTTGTGGTTTCTGACTAGGTTTGTGTAATGTGTTATATACTGATCAAAGTCTTCTAGTGAATATCCTTCCTGTTGAGGAAGAAGGGGTGACGAAGGATTTTTATTTTCGAATATCTATAAAACTCCCTATGTTCTTTACCTTCTGTTGCTTGCATTCATCTGTCTGAAGCTTCAAATCTATCTAGCTGTTTCCGCACTTGAACTTTTTCAAGAGTCATCGAAAATTTGTGATCAATAGAAACAAGTTTTTAACTTCTAATAGAGTTAAAATCGAATTAAAAGTCATCAAAAGTCATAAGTTGTTCACAATAGTCAGACCTCTATCTCTATTGTCAACACCGATCCTAACATGTAGTATTAAAGTCTTGCTTTCTATTCTCAAGTATCATCAGAATCATGAATCATGTTTATGGTTGTCATCAACAAGGTTCCAATGTTTTCTAAGGAAAACTACAATGTATGGAAAGTGAGAGTGCAAACTCATCGATCTGCCATAGATGATGACATGTGGCATGTCATCATCGATGGTCCAATAAAGATTGAGAAGTCGAGATCTGAGTGGACTAGTGAAGATAAAAGGGAGAATAATTTCGACAACATGACGAAAGACATTCTATACAATACATTGGATGATAACATTTTCAACAAGATTATCACATGCCCCACTACCAAAGAAATTTTGGAGAGGCTGACTCAACTGTGTGAGGGAAATAAGCAAACCAAAGAAAACAAACTCATGGTTTCCACATAGTAGTTTGATAACATCAAGATGCGTCTAGGAGAGACAATGACTGAATTCAATGAGAGATTCAGTAATATCATTTCTACTCTCTTCACTTTGGGAAATACTTACAGCAATAGAGAGGTTGCGATCAAAATCATGCGAGCTCTTCCCAAAGAGTGGGATATTAAGACGATGGCGATAAGGGAGTCTAAAGACCTCAACAAGATGGAGCTTTATGATATGCTAGCCGATCTGAAGGCCTAAGAGAATGAAATAAACTCTAGGAACGAGGAGGAGCCTTCCACATCTGCCATCTCCACCAAGGAGCTGGTGTCTACCGAGTAGCCACATATTGCCACTACTGTGAAGACTGTTCCGAGTAGATCAGCAACGATGCCATGACTCTCTTAGTGAAGAAATTTGGCAAATTCATGAAGAAGATAAATCATAACTCGAGTTCTTTAAATAAAAATAATAATGATAAGAGTAATTATAAGGCTAACTTTAAATGTTTAAATTGTGATAAACTAGGACACTTCAAGGCAGAATATAGGAAGCCAAAGCGAGATGAGAAGAAGAAAGATGAGTAAAAGAACAAGAAAGAGCTGAAGGCTCTCATGGCTTCTGATAGCAAAACCAAGTAAGCCCAAAGCGACTTATATGATTCATCATCTATCAATAGCGATGATGAAGACGTTACCTACTTCATGGAAGAAGAAGAATCTGAGGTATTTGACTTCTCCTCCTAAGAGTTCACAAGAGATTACTTAATTTCTGCACTTAATGACATGGTCATTGAGTACACGAAGTTCTCAGATTCTCTTAATGAGATGAGATTGAAAAATGAAATTGTTAACATCTCTTCATTTCAAACTTCTAAACCAAAAAATTTTGAAAACAAAATGACTAAGCTCTCATCTAAGAATGAGAAGCTTAAGGAAAAGGTTCAAACACTATTTTCTGAAAACCAACGTTTAACATATGTGGTTTGTTCCTGGATGAGGTCTTGAGATGCAGTCAGACAAGAGATTAGTCTACTGTGGCCTGCCGAATACAAAACCAGTTTAGGATTTGACCATTCCAGCCCAGACAAGTCTTGTAAAGAGTTAAACTCGGTGGAAGATAAGTTTAAGGCAATAAGCTTTGTGAGGGGTAGTTTAACTGATAAAGGAACTGATCAAAGCTGTAAGAATTTAACATTAAAGGAGGAAATGAAGAAATCGAGAAATTTAATTGGATATCCCCTACGGATTAGAATTCAGAATAGGAACACATTTACCATTTATCTTTCTATCGCACCTTGGCTTCGTTCGCCTTAGATAACGTCGTCTTCAAGTCAAAGAACTTAGAACAAGCATTTGTTCACCCTTGAAGATTATTAGGATTGGTGTTAACTATAGAGAGGGGGTCTGAAAATAGTTAACTTTCAACTTTCAATTCGATATTAATGTTGTGAGGGATTAAGATTTGTTACTATTCTTCACAAATCTTTGCAAGCTCTTGAACGGATTCAAGTGCAGACCTGCTTGCTAGATTTGAAGCGTCGGGAGAATGAATGCAAGGAGTAGAAAGAAAATAACACACAAAGTTTTAAAGATGTTCGGAGATAAAAACTCGTACGTCACCCCTTCTTCTATTTCAAAAATGATATTCACTAGAAGACTTTGATTAGTATTGAACACTACACAAGTCTGGTCAGATACACAAGACTTAAGAAGCTCCTATTTATGAACTCATAACTAACTCTCTATTGAACATAACAACCTCTGTTCAGCTTACAATACTGAAATTTCACACAGAAAGGACAGTAGATTGATTACAGAATATTCACATAATGAGCAATTCGCGCTTGAGCTAGAGAGTCAGAGATTGTAATTTAAGCAAGAGCGAGTATAACCAAATAGTTTTGTCGTCGTCCTTGGATAACTATTTATACTTGAAAAAGCACCAACGGTCGAATCTTCCTTTTGTACATGTGTCAGCAATCAGATGGATGGACGCTAATAGTACAAGATCGTACAGTAGAGAATATGCGTTTGATCGTGGCAAATTAGATCGTACTTTAGAATATTCGCAAGAACGTGGTGTATGGGGCAGTACAGAACATGGGTTGGAGGAATAATTGAATACGTGGAAGATAGGAATTTAAAGCATGTTTATCAGTCTAGGCAGATGACTGATAGCGAATACTACTGATTGCCAAGCTAATGAGCTGAGTAGAAAAGATAATGCTTTATCAGATGACCCATCTGTAGAAGTTAAGTCGATGTCTACTCGCGCACTTATTCATACCTCGTCCGATGAAGTTAGACGACGTCTTCTAGAGCATTTCTTCAAACCACATCTGATGAAGTTAGACGACGTCTGCTCGTGCACTTCTTCAGACCATGTTTGATAAAGTTAGACGACATCTGCTCGTGCACTTCTTCAGACAACGTCTGATGAAGTTAGACGACGTCTGCTCGCGCACTTCTGCATACCACGTTTGATAAAGTTAGACGACGTCTTCTCGCGCACTTCTTTAGACCACGTCTAATGAAGTTAAACGACGTCTGCTCACGCACTTCTTCAGTTCACGTCTGATGAAGTTAGACAACTTCTGCTCTTGCACTTCTTTAAACCACGTCTGATGAAGTTAGACGGCGTCTACTCGCGCACTTATTTAGACCACGTCTGATGAAGTTAGACGACGTCTACTTGCGCATTTCTTCAGACCACGTCTGATGAAGTTAGACGATGTCTGCTCACACACTTCTTCAAACCACGTATGATGAAGTTAGACAACGTCTGCTCGCGTTTGCTTCAGGCCACATCTGAAGACATACATCTTTTGGGTTGTACTTGTGCAAAAATAATTTTCACAACTTAGTTTTGTTCAGACCACATCATTAAAACTCTGTCGTACTTATTCTCTTAAGTTTACTAATTAATTATTTCTCTTTTCTTTATTTAACATAATCTAACAATTTCCCCGTTTTTGATGATGTCAAAACTAAGTTAAAAAAATCAAGTAAGAGCATGAGTTCAAAAATAACCCAAAAATTAACCAATATGTTTATAACTAAAAAATATATAGGGTAGTTTAAGATCCATCCCTTTTAGTTCATGAACATTCAGCGTTGGCGTAAGGGATCTTTATCGCTGAGTATACGATATAGCAGTCCTCGACCTTGACCACCACCGCGCCCACCTCCACGACCACTTTCTCGGTAACCACCGCAATCTTCTTGGAAACTACCTCGGCCACCTTGGACAAACTTTCTTTTGGAACGAGTGCCACGAGCACTAGTTCCCTCTTGGTTGTTATCTTTCCTCTTTTTAATATAATCAGGATCGACAACAATAAGAGCTTTGGCCTTAGTAGCTTTGGCAATCGCATCTTTTCACCCTATAAGTGTCAAGCGACCGCATTAGCATCTTTAAGCGCTCAGCTTCAACAACTCTGAGGGATTTGGAGATATCTATAATTTGGAGGGTGAGGGATTCAATCATAGAATTTATTTCATTGTGAAGCTCAAGACTGAACGACTTGGTCGGGTCATGAATCTCGTTGCTCTTATTGATCAGAAAATATTGCATCATCCTCGCTTGGGTGTTGAGAATTGTTACGTCGTGAGTAGTCTTCAACAGGTGTTTCTGAGTGGACCCTTGAGAGGCAGCTAAGTCGACATTAGCTTTGGAGGTCGTTGCAGATTGCTTCTCAAGGTTCTCCAGCCTGTTGGAAATGAAATGGATGCTCTTTTGCATCAGAGCAAGAGCGTCCAAGATAATCTTAGGGAGGTCCACAGATCCTAAAGAATCCACCTCAAAGGTAGAGGGAGTAGAGGATACGATATGGGAGTCTGTTGGGACAGAGCGAATATGATCAGGATGAAGGCTTACTTGGATAGATCTCTCAGGATTCATCTCCCTAGGTTCAATCCTTGGATTTTGTGGAACAACTCCTTGACAAGGTCAGAGTTATCCTCAGTTGGCATATATATACCAGAGTGAGACTTAGGAGGAGACATCCGATGCCCTCTTGGAACAAACGTGTTCCCCCTCAATAGAAGGGGTTTGTCTATATTCAGATGGCTTGGAGTGTTTCCTCTAAATAGGTGGGGTATGCTCTTGCTCAGATGTGGGGGGAATAACTTCATACGCTTCCTTCTAAGCAGATGGAGGTTGCTGCTCAGACGTTGGAGCAATTTACTTCTCAGGTTTAGGAGTTATCTACAACTCTTTATAAGGGATGAGCATCTGATCAGCCGAGTACTTAGCCAAGACCCGCCTTTCTTCAAAAGACGAATTCTGCTTCCGAATGGTGTGAAGAGTCGCATGCTCTTAAACCACCGAGAGCATCTTCTCAATCATAGAGATATGATTCGACTCTCCTTCAGTGAATGACAACTCCTCAATATAGGACATCTGTTCAGGCCCGTCTAAATATTTCAGATCTTCTCGAGGTGCCCTCCTGCGAAGAGCATCGGAATGAGACGACTCGGTCCCATGGACATATTGGAATTTCGTGGACGAGTACGAATCCAAGAGAAGATTAAGGCTTCTGAGAACCTGCGCATCAATCTGAGATGTTTTGTCCAAAGGATAAAAATTTTCTTTCCTTTGACAGATGATGGGAAAAAGTGCGCGCCCTCTTACATTGGCTGCAATAAGCTCTCTTCTCTTTAGAGCTTTGTTGATGTCTTGAGTCTTGACCTAAGAGAGGATCGACTTTTCCATTTGCAACAGCTCCTTCCACCTTTTCGTCACACTATAACTTGGGTTGACATTTCTGAATTTAGTGTGAAACCTGGTGCCCAAACACTTATCGAACAAATCAATTTTAACAGACGCCTTAGCGTCTACATTCTCCATAATGAGAGCGATCGTCTGAGAGGCTTCAGACAGAGTTCAAGAGTTTCATCGGCTATATATTTTCCCATCCCTACAACTTCGGCGGGATTGGGATCTGGAATAGGTTCTCTAAAATATATGCATGGATCCCCTCATAATTCTCTTAGAAGAGCGAATGGAGACATGTTCCTTAAAAAGACATTTGCTTGAAGTTCTGCTACATGACTATCATCCGTTTGAAAGGGTATTGATTCGTTAGTCTGTCCAGCATTCAGACCAACGGTTTCTTCAATAATAGCGACAGTAGATTCAAGTACAACCTCATGCTCTGCTGTGGGTAAGATAATATCAACCTGACCAGCAACTTCAGCAGTCACTGCTTCGGCAAGGAAGACAATAATGTCTTCCCCCTGATTTTTCCCCCTGATTTTTCTCAATAGTTTGACCAACTATCTCAACAGTTGGTTCAGCAGCATATTCCACAACGGGAACCTCAATAAGAAAAGGCTCTACGACTATATTGGGATTAATGTTTACCTTAGAGGTCGTCTGAGTAGTAGGGACACCTCTGTCTGACAAGCAACAAGACCAGACGCCGTCTGATCAGAAAGAAAAACAGGCGTCGTCTGACCAGAAGCGGGAACAAATGTTGTTTGACCAAAAGCAGGAACATACGTCGTCTGACCTGAAACAAGAATAGATGCATCAACAAGCATCTTGATTTGACTAGCCAGTACATCGGCTATAGAAGATGGCGAGGCAAGAGAATAAAGGAACTGCGGCAATAAGGGCCTCCTCCGTTTTCGCTTCTTTGGATTCGAGTCAGCTTCGTCGGAATCTCCAATAGCTGCTCGTTTCTGGCTAGAGGAACTAGCAGAAGATTCCATAGCTGACATTATTGTTTTCTTCGCAAGGGTCTTGCGACTGGAGGACGCAAGACGCTTGGACCGAGTGGTCGACTAACCACTCTTTTATTGATCCGAAAAGTCTGATTTAGATTCCTTGACGAGTTTTATTCGCACAATATAGCATTTAACGGTGGAACTCGTCATTATTCTGCTTTCATTAATGGACGCTCCTTTTCCCAAAGGCACTTGTAGATACTCCAACAGCCAGCCGAGTTGGACTGAAATGCCCACATTTTGCTTCCTATTAGGATAAACCATCTAGCAAAGAATAGAAAAGAGGACAGACGCCCAGTTTGCATCCATCCCTTTAGTAATAACTACTATTATCTCGAATCGATCTTGGTTGTAGACATCGAACGATCCTACTTTCCCTTGAATCGATTTAGCAATAATGTCGCTTAGAATGCATAATGGATACTTGAAGAACTTCTTCTTCTTGTTGATGTTCACCGGACCATCGATGTCTGAAAACAGGGTTTAAATCTTTGTGATATCCAAGGCCGGAATCTCAATGGCAAATGTGTGGCCTTCCGTCGGAAGCCCAAATAACTCAACAAAAGTGGCTTCGGAGAAAGATATTTTGGCACCCTTCATCGTCGTCGTAATAGAGTCACCAACAATCTTTTCGGAGGCAAAGAACTCCCGCACCGCCGAGTCGTGGATGATGAAAGGACCACCAATGAACTTTCTGAGGCCAGACGCCTCCAGGGATTTAAACATAGCCACCATCTCCAGCGATACATGCTCATATACAGAATTGAAATCTACCTACATGGTGTTTTGAGGAAAGGGAATAGTCTTCTTAGTCATCTTTAGGGTTTATAAAGCGATGAAGAGTAAGAATAAATTTCTAGAGAGAAGGCAGAGCGAAAAGGGTTTAGGGTTTTTGAAAAATCTCAAGAAGAATGAAACATATTTTGGCGTGCAAGGCACCCTTAACTAGATTTGAACAGCTACGTGTCCCAAGAGACATTATTAAATTAAACTATCACTTAAATTAAATCTTTTCCCAAAAAGCCATCATTAAACGGCGTCATTTAAATTATCATAAAAACTATCATTAATTTAAAAATGTGCGGTAATGAAACCGTCAGATATATTAGTCATATTTTAACATTGATAGACATGTGTCTTCATGTTATTCGATATTTGAGGATATTTAAAAGATTTTATCTTATCTCATAAATATTTCCTTCCAAATATTTCGAAATAAGACTATTTATTATTTGAGTGGGAAAAGTACCACGACAACGTATAATAAATACGACAGTTGTCCCACTCGTCTATTGAAGAGGCGTCTGAAGACGCACGTAGACAGACGTTTATTTATGTTATCTATATCCCTTGCATTTAAGCTTGGTAGGACGTCTGTTTAGAAGGAGTCTACTGCGTATGGTAACAGCTGAGTCAGGAAACGTTTGCTTCACATTTTGTCGTCTGACCATGCTTAAATGAAAGATGCCTAAGCACAACTCGTTTGATACATTATTTTTTTAGATGACTAATATGATTAGTCCGATTTGAGACATCTGTCTTAACACGTCTTTCCAGTCAACTTAACAAAAAATTATCCCCTCAATTTGTGCACACTTAATTAAATTAATTTAGGCCTAAAATACCCAAAACATTTCTAAAGTAAGAAAACTTAGTTTCGGGGAGTGGCTTCGTGAAGACGTCTGCCACTTGCTAATTTATTGGAACATATTCCAGATGAATATGCTTCTGCTTAACATGCTCCCGAATGAAATTGTGTCGAATGTCGATATGCTTAGTTCTGAAATGCAACATCGGGTTATACATTATGGAAATTGCGTTGGTGTTGTTATAGAAGATCATAAACTCGTCTTCTGGATACCATAATCCATCAGCTGCTGTTGAACCCACAAAAGCTAAGAGAAGAAAATGCCTACAACAAGGTATTCAACCTCAACTATAGACGTGGCGATAGACGTCTGCTTCTTGCTGAACTAAGAGATCAAACTATCACCAAGGAACTGACAAGTCCCACTAGTGCTCTTTCGATTGATCTTGCAACCTGCATAATCTATATCAGAATTGCTAATTAAATTCAAACTGGAATACTTCTGATACCACCGTCTCACATTTTTAGTTCCCTTTAAATATTTCAAAATACGCTTAACAGCAATATAATGAGATTGTTTAGGGTTAGCCTGAAATCTTCCGCAGACAACAAACAAGATGTTTGGTCGGTTGGCAGTTAGATAGAGTAGAGATCTAATGATTCCTCTATGAGAAGTGATATCGACACTCTGGCCATCTTCATCCTTGTCAAGCTTGCTGAATGAGTTCATTGGATTTGAAGCAGCTGAGCAACTCTCCATGCCGAATTTCTTCAGCAACTCCTTAGTGTATTTACCTTGATTGATGAATATGTCATCTTCAAGTTGACGTACTTGAAGAAAAGGAAGAACGTTAGTTCTCCCATCATACTCATTTTAAACTTGTCTTGCATCAACTTAGAAAATTTCTCACATAGTTTGGGGTTAATTGACCCAAATATGATATCATCAATATAAATTTGAACAAGCAGTATATGAGAGTCTTTAACAAATCTAAACAATATTTTATCTATTGTGTCAATGATAAAATCTTATTCAAACCGAAATTTAATTAATGTGTCATACCAAGCTCTAAGATCTTGCTTAAGACCATATAGAGCTTTATCAAGTTTAAAAACGTGATTAGGCAAGGAGTGATCTTGAAAGTCAAGCGGTTGTTCAACATACACATCCTCATTTAAAATTCCATTTTAAAATGCACTTTTCATATCCATTTGATAAAATTTAAAAATTTTAAACGATGTCTAGCGACATGAGCGAATGACTCTGCAAAGTCGATTCCTTCCTCCTGGCTATAGCCTTGAGCTATCAAATGAGTTTTGTTTCTAACAACCAAGCCATGTTCACTAAGCTTGTTTCAAAAAACCTATCTAGTTCCAATAACCGATTTATCATTCGGTCGTGAAATTAAATGCCACACTTTATTTATTTTAAATTGATTCAGCTCCTCTTGCATTGCATTGATCCAATCTGGATCAAGTAGTGCTTCATCGATTTTCTTAGGTTCAATTTGAGAGATAAAGGAGGAGTTTACAAGTTCATCCAATAATTGGTGTCTGGTCTTAAGAGGAGCATTAGGATTACCAATTATCAATTAGGGTGGATGATTTCTGTTTCTTTTGAAGCTTGGTCCTAAAGGATCAGATGTATGGTCAGATGCCCTCGCGACGTCTAGACTGTCAGTCATCTGCTGACTTATAGTCTGGTCATGTGGTTGAATATCAACCGGATCATCCGTCTAATCAGATGTATTGATCATGTTGACTAGAGATTCATCATTACTATTAGATTGGATTTATATCGAGTCAGGTTATCGAAATTACCTCCTTTCCCTTGAAGAGACTTGGAGATAATATCAAGGAGCCACCGGAATTTGAACTTTAGTTTGCTCTTCTTCTAAGTCGTCCGAGTTTGATATCACATTTTGTACCTCCACCGCGTCGGCTTCCGGTGGATTAGTCATTAAATCGCACCCCTCCAAAGGCAGATTAAGGGCTTCAGCAAATATGTCTTCCGAGAGATTGAAGGTCTTACCGCACACCGTCGAAGAGATCACCCTCTTCTTTAGCCTGACGTGTTCGAACAACTCTGTAACTTCTTCTTGATGGAGGATGAATGGTCCTTTTAGGAAGGTTTCCATCCTAGAATCCTTTAAAACATCCATCATATTTTTTAATTTGGCAGTTCCATTCTCGTAAATCTCCTTGAAGTCGACCTACAAGATGTGAACAAACAGTGCACTATCACGTCCCATTTTGATTAGTGAAAAACTTAAGAGAGATTGAGAGGGCTCGAGATCAATAACAGCAAGAACAGGTTAAGGGAGAGAGAGTAGGCGTAAATACATAATGAGCCATCATCCCTTTATATAGGAAACAGTTTGTGACGGTTACGTAACCGCACCGTCACGTCTTTCTGGAAAATTGCGCCAAAATTTTCCTCCAAAAGTTACTGTAGTAACTGTTTGGCGGTAAATTGTGGGCGGTAAATATGAGTGGTAAACCGAGGGCGGTAAACCATGGGCGGTTTACCATTTTGACGGTTAGTCTAAGATTGAAGTGAGCCGGATTATTTTAGTTGCACCGAATTTAGAAGTTAGCCGAAATTTTTGGGTTTAATTGAAACTTTGGAATGTTGACTGAATTTTTGGAGTTTAACCGAAGTTTTGAATATGCACGAAGTGGTTTAGACGGAATATTTCAACGTCAACTAAATTTAAAACAAGTGATTTAAATTGAAACATGCATTTTATGGATAATGCAATTGGTCGTACAATAAAAAGACTGAATTGTTCATAGAATGCAAATACAGGGATAAGGGCTTAGTCCAAATTGTCCATTCTCTTAATCCATTCTTCCACGGTTGCATCGGTCCTTGATTCAATTCTCCGAATCCAGCTTTCCAGCGAGTCATCGGTTAGAATGTTGGCCAGGCTCACCGGGATTCCCGGTCCAAGATTGGGAATGATGGAGCGAATGTATTGGTTGATCTGAGGGGCAAAGCCGATCCTTCTTCTACGGTCTGTAATGAGCGCCTTTAGATTATCGAAGATGAGAGAGGCTCAGTTGATGGGCGTGGATTGTGTTATTGCGATCATAATTTTAAACACCTGCCGAGTGTAGTATTGGTTCGGCATGTGTCCTAGGATGGACCGCTGAATAATATCCTGTAAAATTTGGAAATGAGGAGCTAGATGGTCTTTGAGGTCGTGACATTCGACCGGATTGGCGGTGCCAGAGAATGTGTAGCAGTAACACTCATTTGTCTGGGTGATAGGGGATGGAAAGTCCGAAAACCCTTCGGATGGCAGATCAAAGAACTCTACGAATGAGTCTTTAGTGAGCCGATAGAAGTCATAGTCTATGTGGGTGGTGATACTTCCATCATCTCTCACATCAACATTGTTGAAGAATTCGGTAACTTCCTCTTCGAGAATGCAATCCGATCCTTCAAGAAATTTCCTCAACCCGGTTTCAACTAACGGGTAGACGAGGACTTCTCTTGCTATTGAATCTAGAGAAGATTCAAAGTCGATGACTATGGAGTTTTGGAGTTGTGCATTCATCTTTGAGGGTAGAGAGAGATACACAAATTTCTAGTTTTAGAGAAAATGGAAAGGAGTTGTAATTTTGATTTGTGATGGAGTGGTTCCTTAAATAGGGGAGCAGTTACAAAGCATTTAATGAGAATATTTTAAAATATTCAACCGTTACGTATGGTCAATATTTTCACATTGAATGTTTTTGAAGATATGTTAACTTTTCAAGAGAATATCTTTGAGAAGGCACAATTGTAGATTATTCGGTCTATCTTGACTAGTCACGACTTTTGAGGAATGAAGACGCCTTTTCCCAAAGTTTTGATTTTGAAATTTTTCGGTTTTAAGTAATTTTCGGTTTGAATGGGTGAAAGAAGCAGTAGCTTCTCCCTGAGAAGATGCCTGATTTGACACTGGAAGTTTTAGTTTGAACTGAAATTTTTGAAAGAAAGATGGATTTCATTAACCGCAATACTTAACCGATAGTACAAAAAAATTATCGGTTTGGTACTGATCATTAAGAGTGCATAACCGATAAGATGACAAAATTAACCGGTTATGAAAGAATAGAAGGATCCTAGAATTAGTAGTGAGATGGGCCAATTTCTGGAGTTTTCTTGGCTTTGGCTTTGTTCCATCGGTCGATTTGTTCTATGATCCTTTCCTTCGTTAGCAACTGGTTCGGATGAAGTTCGATACATAGGCCGTGATGAGTGTTAAGATCAACGAACAAACCACTTACCTAGGGAGCGTATCCGGTTTGTCCCTATTTAGAGAGGATCATCTCCTTGAAATTGTCAAAAATAATCCGGGACCAGTTTACCGGAGTTCCTTCGTTGATAGCAACCATCATCTCGAAGATTTGTTGAGTGTCTGTTTGAGTCTTTTCTCTGACCAAAACAGTCTTACCTGGAATCTCGCTCAGAATCTGGAATTAATTTGAAAGTAGGCTCTTGGCTCCCCAGGTATTAACTAGAATCATAGTGACAGAGAAGTGATGGCACATCTCGTTGATGACCACCGGAGAGAAGGTAAGATCGGTGAAACCTTCAGTGGGTATCTCGCAAGTTATTGCAAAGTCTGTTTCACTGAAGAGGAAGGATTTGCTGTGGACTTGAGCAAAGATGATATCCTTGTGTATCACCCTTACGGTGTCAAAGAATTCATTGACTATAGAGTAGTCAATGACATATCGGTTTTCAAGAAATTTTCTTAGGCCGGAGTCTTCAAGAGATCGAAAGAGACATTGAATTTCAATGTCTTCGGATCGAGAAACTTATTCAAAATCGGCCAGTAAGATTTTCTTGGCAAAGGGCAAAGCATTATTCTTGATGATTTTTGCTTACGTTTTTGTCGAGAGTGATGTTTGAAATGACATTCGATGTGCTATTTAAATAGCCAGGGGTCGGTTAGCATATGTGGTTATGTCATCATTATGATTAGATATGGTAGAGTTAACGTGTTAGATATAATGGTTATTTCCAAGGAGTAATGATGAAGATAGATTTTCATTATGGTTTTAAGATATTTAGGTTGAGTGTTAGTCATTCTCTTTCAGTGATAGACACGTGTCTTCACTTTGTTTGAGAGTTAGACTATTTTATTTTCATAGGGTAATTATCAAGCATGCATGACAAACAGCGTCCATCTATCCCAAGTTAACCGAAAAATGCACTTACCGAAATTATGGTGTAATTTATTGGTTGGTTTTCCATGATTGGTTTATCGAGATAGATTATTCTGGTGTGAAGAGATGTCGAGTTTTAGCAACATTTATTCAAGTTATGGAATAAGCCATTTATTTTACCCGAGTCATTTGAACTGCTCGATTTATGTACAGATAATTTGATAGAGTGATTATACCAATCTCAACCGGAGACAGTTGTCCGGTTTAGCATACTTGGTCGTTTATCCCGTAGATTTTTATGCATATGAAGAAAGGGGTTCTGACTGGTTTTTAAATATCATTAGTATATTTTGAAAGAAAGTATTCGATCAGATTTTTCCACAAATTCCACGGGCATGGTTTGAGAAGCATGAGCTTCTCCCTACGATCATGCCCTGGTTTTTCATGAGAAAGTATGTTTTTGAAAATATTGCAAAGGTATTTAAGGCAGAATTTGTTTACTGTTAGCACGTCCTAAGATATTTCGAAAGAAATAAAACTTAGCTTCCTGTAGTTTCTTAGTGAAGATGTTAGCTAATTGTTGTTCGGTTGATACATATTCCAGTCGGATGTGTTTCTGTTGCACATGTTCCCAGATAAAGTGATGCCTGATATCGATGTTTTTTATCTCTTGAGTGCAACACCGGATTATATGTAATAGCTATCGCGTTGGTATTGTCACAAAAGATCGGAGATTCCTCAACAGTTACTCCAAAATCCTTCAATTGTTGTTGGATTCAGAGGAGTTGAGCACAGCAGCTTCCGGCTGCTAAGTATTCTGCCTCTGCAGTTGAAGTTCCAACAGAAGTTTGTTTCTTGTTGTACTAGGAAACAAGCCGGTCTCCCAAGAATTGGCATGTACTGATGGTTCTTTTTCGGTCTATCTTGCACCCTGCATAATCTGCGTCATAATAACTTATTAGGTTGAAGCTGGAATCCTTCGGATACCACAGTCCCACATCTTGAGTGTCTTTTAAGTATTTTAGAACTCTTTTGGCAGCGGTGTAGTGAGATTGTTTCGGATTTGCTTTGAATCTTCCGTATACACCGACCGCGAATAGGATGTCTAGTCGACTGGCTGTTAGATATAGAAGTGAACTGATGATCCCTCGGTAAGCCGTTATATCTACTCCTTGACCATCTTCGTCTTTATCTAGCTTAACGGATGAGCTCATTGGAGTAGCCGCTTCGGCACACGTGTCCATTCCAGATTTCTTTAATAGTTTGATTGTATACTTGGATTGGTTGAAGGTTTCAGTTTCAATCTGTGATAGGATCGGCTTTATCGATAGAGACGGGGTCTGGCTAAGGATGAAGGCTTATGAAAACAGTTTGAAAGAAATCCTATTAGGGATTTAATTCGCTTTCTATTCTACGCAAACTTGTGTAAACACTTGAAACGGATTCAAGGCGGAATTGTTTACTTGGGTTTGAAGCACAAGATGAAATATGAAAAGATGACAGAAATGAAGAACACAGCAGTTTGTTTATGGATGTTCGGAGAAACTCTCCTACGTCACCCCTTCTTCCAACCACCGGAAGGATTCACTATAATATGATTAGAATCAAATACAGTTTACACACAATTAGCTCATTATTGAACAGAACACTTTCAGTTCAATTACAAGATGAAGAATATCACTCAGCTAAAGGTGTTTTGATTCTAGCTCTCTCTCGATCCACCACGGTACAATCAGAAAGAAGCTTCATAATATTCAAAGGCTTGAATTCTCTGTAGTTTCAGTATTCAAGATTTTTCAAGTAATCGGTTAATCAGTGCTTCGTCTGTTGTCCTTAGGATTGGTTAAATACTGAGCAGGAGCTAACGGTCGAAACTTCAAGAATGATACGTGGCACTTTTCCATTGGAAAGCCTCCATTGTACACAGCAAGTTCTGAGCACAAGGATCGTGGCCGTACATCACTAGTAGTGCGCCGAATATTCCATCAGGGATGTACCTGCAAAACAAGTAATGTGAGGAAAATTCTCTTACGTGGCATCCCTTGATTGGATGCATATAGCTGTTGTATTAATCTTCACAGGAAAGTGGAGTAGGAGTAGGGTACAGCTATAGCACGTGGGTAGGAGAAATGCTAGATTCAAGCGTACTGCTTAAACTGAGCATTAGACGTATTTCAGTTAGACGGATTGTAATCAGTCTAATGAAATAAGTCATCTCCTTCTGATAGGAAAACGTCTATTAGACCGCCTGGTTTAATAGAATTAGACTCGCGTCTAATTTACAATAACCATTAGACGGTACGTCTAACTCCACTAAGTTGGACTACACGTCTAATTCCGGTTCTACTTCAGACTTGTCTGAAAGAGTTAGACTCACGTCTAACTTTCATTAATTAGACCACACGTCTAATTATTCAATAATCATTAGACTGGCACGTCTAATTCCAGTTCTACCTCAGACTTGTCTGAAGGAGTTAGACTCACGTCTAACTTTCACTAATTAGACTACCCGTCTAATTATTCAATAACTATTAGACCGATACGTCTAACTCCACTGAGTTAGATTACACGTCTAATTCCGCATCAATTAGACTGCCCGTCTAATTACAAATATATTAGACTACACGTCTAACTCCGATGAGTTAGACTGTACGTCTAATTCTATTAGACTTACGTCTAATTCCGAATATATTAGACTTACGTCTAATTCCGTGTATTTATTAGACCATCCGTCTAATTCTTTACATATATTAGACTACACGTCTAACTCCGATGAGTTAGACTGTACGTCTAATTCTTTTAGACTTACGTCTAATTCCGTGCATTCATTAGACTTGCGTCTAATTCTATACATCTATTAGACTACACGTCTAACTCCGATGAGTTAGACTGTACGTCTAATTCTATTAAACTTACGTCTAATTCCATGTATTCATTAGACCATCCGTCTAATTCTATACATCTATTAGACTACACGTCTAACTCCGATGAGTTAGACAGTACGTCTAATTCTATTAGACTTACGCCTAATTCCATGCAATGAAATCCAAAATCGGTCTAATGCTCCTCATTAGATCCAAGTCTTATAACATATTGTCTCAATACACCTGTATCAAAACTCATAATTTATTTCATCATCAAAATATCAGTGGTTAAATTATTTCAACACTTAGTCAAAATAATTTGACCCAACAATTTCCCCCTTTTTGATGAAGAAATTGCAAACCTGCATACATATATAAATCATGCATTCATCATACAAACAAACAGACACCTTGTTCACTTACATCATTCATCCAAAAACCAGTATTCGAGAAACCATCAAGAAACCATGTTCAATAAAGTTAAGAAGAGTAAAAGAAGAGAAATCATTGTTCTTCCCTTTTAACTCGAGGATCAGTTGGACTCATCTCTTGGCCAGGAAGCATGTTCATGAAATGAGGATAGCCGCGACCACCACGACCGCCTGCACTTGATCTTCCTCCACGTTCACCAACACTGGCACGTCCACCTTGATCGACATTGGATAGTCTACTCCGACCACCACCACTTCTACCTCCACGCTCAGCACCGCTTCGACCACCACCTCTCTTGGTTGGCCAAGGATTGTCATCAGTACTTGGAGCTCGCCTGGATCTTTTGCCGGTTGACACACCATCATTTCTCCTACTTGACTCTCCTTGAACTAGTCGAGGTTGAGCACTTTCAGCATTGGCCTTTGCATCCTCCTTTGTTTAAAACTTTCTAGCAATGGAGTCAGCAAATTCTTGGCGTTCATTATCGTTCCTTCTCATGCAACCCTGCATTTCTACCATTTGATTCTTCACCAGACAGAATTCTTCCATGGTTTCATTGTGGCGTTCATAGTTTATATGCCTTTCAATATCAAATAACTCACTTTGACGGTTGAAGAGATCCTTTTCAAACTTTGAAAAGTTTACATTCGCAATGTGGGTCTTATAAGTGTTCTTCTTCAAAGTGTTATCCAGCTCAGTGAGGATCTTGAAGATATTGCCAAAATTCGCTCTTTCTTCTTCCCTGGAGATCATTGTCTGACACATGGTCTTCTGAATTGAGGAGAGCATAGACCTCATAGATCTTAGCACTTTGAATAGGTTCAAGGTTTGTATGAACCTGCAAGGATTGCTCCGGCTGATTCATTTCGGTTTTCTTAGCAACTTTGATTCGTTCCTCTTCTTCAATTTCTTTTTCCGCCCTCTCAAATCTCTCAAGAAGATTTCCAGAGTAGTGAAGGGGAATGTTGATGTTTTCGTGAACACTTCCCACAACGCCATCGGGAAATAAGCGGGGCTTCACAAAGGTTGTCTGTTGATCCTGTTCCTCCTCAGATGAGGAACTTTCTTCTTCATCATCTTTCTCTTTAGAGGGTTCCCCCTCAGTTCTTGCAGTTTCTGGCTGAGTGACCTCGGCCAATTTTTCTTGAACAACCTCTGTTCTCGCAACAGGGGTTATAATCATGTCTTTTTCAATAGGAGCTTTCAAAGCCTCCTCAGTCACATCTTCTATGATGACTTCTTCATTATTTATCTCAAGAGCTTGTTCAAGCTCTTGGATAATTACATCTTCCTCTTCTTCTCCATTCAGACGCTCTTGAACAGGATGATCTAGAATGCATCTTTCTTCGGCAGAAAGATTCCCGAATTCGATCAGGAGAGCAACATCTGTCTCATCAGCATTATTGTCAGCATCTGGAATATCCATATTTTCTTCTTCTCCTTCTTCATTAAGAGGTTCTACGCCAGAGCAATCGGCGCCGTGAATGTGTCTAGAAGCAGCAGATACATGGCTTTGCAGGATAACATTCAACTTCTTCAATACCTTTACTTAAACATTAGCTCCTTTTTCATCAGGATTGAAGTTAGCTTTCCTGGCTTCAAAAATTGGAAAGAGAGCTTTTCCAAGAATGCAAGCTTCCACCAGTTCTCTTTTCTTTAGAGCCTCATCAACATCTGAAGTTCTTGCCCATTTCAAGACTTTCTTCTCATTTGCTACCCTTTTCTTCCATTCTTTTACTATGACAGCGTTTGTCAAAGAGTCGTTGTACTTGGAGGACAGTCTCTCCAAGACTCATAAATTCCCAATTTTTCAGCAGAAAGAACTTTCACTTGATCTAAAATAAGATCAACGATACCTGTTGCTTCAGATACCGTCTTAAGAGCTTGGATTGCAATGGATTTTCCTTTTCCAACAACCTCTACGGGTCTTGGAGCGGGTCTTGGTTCACCAATCACAATTCTACGTGTCCTTTTTCAGGACCGCAACAGTTCGAAAGCAGATTGAGGTTTCATACAGAGCTCAGCAGGAAGCTCTCTACAAACAATCTTCCCGACCACCAAGGAATCTTTAGGAGCAGGAATATTGGGTTCACCAGCTACAAGGGTAAGAACAGCACCTTGTTATGGTTGTGAAGACTCTGTAGCACCGGCGGCTACACGATCAGATTGAGTAACAGGAGACTCAACCCTGTTAACAGTTTCATCATTTGGACCGGCTGACTCAACAGGAGGCCCTTCAGCAGATTCTCTCAAAGGAGAGAATATAGATTCAGCTTGTTCCACTACGGGAACATCAAATTTTGGCACAACAGCCAAAGATTTAGAAGACTTTACCTTAGCAGAATTAGACGCGCGGGGCGCCTTAGTCTTCTTCTCCTTTGAGGCACAAGACCTCGAAGGTTTCCTCAAATAGGTTGAGGGAGTGGATAACGATGACATTGGAGTTGCAGCAAGTACGCTTGGACCTTGCTTCAACCTTAAATCAACAGATTCAGAGTCCTTCTAATTTGGGCTTCTCATACTGGAGGAACTGGCCTCTGATTCGTTCACAGTATTGGTTCTCTTTGCCCCTGTTGATAGAACAGAAGCAGAGGGCTTTGATCGAGTGGAAGTCTTTCCACCGGTCTGGTAACTAGAGGCACCAGATGCAGACTCAAGGTTGCTCTTCAACCTCGTCAGCGTGCTAGCCACCGTAAGAGTAGTAAAAACTCTTGAAGAGTTGATCTGCGTCGGTTCACCAACGGGAACCCCCAAATACTTCAACAGGTGACTCAGTTGAGCCGCATACGTGATACTCTCCTTGTTCGTTTGACTGATAGAATAACATAGATTCTGGAAAAGGGTATGAGCCTAGTTTACCTGGATCCCTTTCGAAATAGCACACATATAGTCAAAACGGTCTTGACTATAGAGATGGAAGGAACCAGCCTTCCCTTGCAACGCCTTCGCCACCACATCGTTTAGAAGAATGAAGTGTGGTTTGAATACCTTCTTGTATTCATTCACATGGATCTTAGAGCCGTCTGCAGAGAAAGTTGACTTCATCTCCTCCATGATTTCTGAAGAGAGCACCAAGTCGAACAGATGACCCTCCGTCGGAAGTTTAAAGAACTCCGCATAAACTGCTTCGTCGAAAGAAATCTCCTTTCCGTTGACGGTTGCTACGATGGAATCATCCACCATAACTGTTGTCTTGAAGAACTCGCGAACTTCGTCTTCATAGAAGATGAACGGTCCGCCAAGATACTTCTTTAACCCATAATATTCTAGGGTTTGGAACATCTTCATCACCTCCGGTTGATTGAATGTATACACCGATGGAAAATCCACCTGCAAAGTACATTGACCGAGAGTAATTTTCTTCACCATTTTTGATAGAATATGAATCGACACGAGATTTCAGAGAGATTTAGTGAGAGAAATGCAAGAAAGCTAGGGTTCTTAGAGATTTCGAGAGATTGAAAGTTTTCAAAATCATGTAGTAATGTCCTTATATAGATGAAAGATGGAAATACATAATAATCGTCTACTCTAGGGGTATGGCCTATTAATAAATGTTAGACGTCCTTTTTCAAGAAGTCATCATTAAAAATGAGGGTATATCAGTCATTTTCTCTAAACTTGATAGACACGTGTCTTCATGTTATTAAGAGATAACTGTTTGATATTTTGAGCGGGAAAAGCAGATAGCTCTTAGCGTGTGACAGCTGTCCTTGATCAGTCTAATCGGCACGTAGTTAGACATTTTTCTTACTCCATAAATCCAATATAACACAGCGTCTATTAGACGGATGAGTGAATTAGACGCATACGTCTAATTCCGTGTTCATAAAAAAATCCGTCTAATGTTTATTAGACGTGTACGTCTGATTCCGCATAAACACCACGTGTTAGACGTGTGTTTATTAGGCGTGAGCATCCTTTTTCTCAAGACGTAAAAACGTCTAACGTCTATTAGACGTGTCCGTCTAACTGCGTAGGTATAACACCTTAACATATAGACTTAGATGTATGGATTGTGAGCAAAAATACGTCTAAGTACATACTTTTTCTTTTAGACACCCTTGTCTAGTTAGACCGATTAAGGATATTCGTCTAGAGAATATCTTTAATTCCAAAGAAATTTTTCTTCTCATAATGAATATGGACATTAGAGTTTTATAAACAATTTTTGTGGTCCAAAGACCAAAAACATTTTAAACAAATAAAAACATTTATTCTTCTAGAATGGCAAGTGCCATTGTTGATCTTCCAAGCTATGTACTCAGAGGAGTACTCTTCTAGCTTCCTTCCTTCTATTCTCCTGCATCAATTACAAAATAAACTATTTACAAACATTGGTACCCATACTTAATTGGGTCCTCGATCAATTAAGCCCTTAGGAATCCATATTTGAGTTATTCTAATGGATTTCTCATTTGGTGTTGTGATTAATGCATAAGATTTTGACTTAGCAGATGACTTCCTGCTAGCCACTGATCTTTTGACTTTCAAAGAAGATTTTCTTTTAAAACTCCTTGACTTAGAGTCAGGTTTTAAATTACCAGACTTATTAGCTTTTTCTAGCTTATTCTTAAGCCAGCTAACAGTTAGTGGAACATAAACTATTTCATTTTTGAAAGCAACTTCTTCATGAATAGGATTAGATTCAATGTCAGTCATACTTCCTTTGACAAAACTTATTGGCTTAAGTTTGTCATTTGGCTTTGACTTTTTGCATGACAGGTTAGGGTCATTGCTATCAAACCCCAATTCGGATCTAGATCTAGTAGGTTTCAACATGTTGATCTGATATTTGACAGCATCTCCAGACCTTGTCCATGCACAGACAACATAGTTAAGCCTTTTGTTTTCAGGTGAAAGAGTTTGAATTTGTTCCTTGAGCATCTTATTCTCAGATGAGATCTCTTCAATCTTATTTTCAAAAACATGTGACTCTTCCTCTTTAGACAGATTTGGTTTATTTAAATCTGATGAAGATTTAGTTTCATTTAGAGATTCTGCTAGCTTTCTATACTCGATGACCATGTAATCTTGTGTAGCTACCAGTTGTTCCCTTGAAAACCTTTCGGGAGAGAAATCAAATACCTTAGTCTCCTGAGTTCCTTCCTCATCTTCTCTGGTCATGAAGCAGGCTACGTGTTCTTCATCACTTTCACTAGATGAGAAGTACGAACCACGACTGCTTCCTCTATTCTTTCCGTCACCAGCCATAAGAGCCTTCAGCTCTTTTCCATCATCCTTGGCATCTTCACGCTTTGGCATCCGGCATTTCGATGCATAATGACCTTTAATACCACAATTAAAACAAGTAACATTAGCTTTAGATTTTCTATTATCATTAGAATTTGAAGAGTTTGAGTTAGAGTTGCTCTTCTTCATGAAGTCGCCAAACTTCTTCACAAAGAGAGACATGGCATCATTGCTCAGCTGCTGAGCTGCCATCTTCACGTCCGGAGCGGTTGGTGGCTCTTCAGCAGTCACCAGCGCTTTGGCAATTATAACGGACGAGGGTTGATCTTCTTCCATCCTACAGTTCAGCTCGAACTCATAGGCCTTGAGGTCAGCGAAGAGATCAAAGAGAGAGATCTTGTTAAGATCTTTGGATTCTCTCATCGCCATAGTCTTTATGTCCCATTCTCTTGGAATAGCACGCATGACCTTGATAGCAAGTTCCCGGTTGCTATAGGTCTTGCCTAGGATGGACAAAGAGGAGACGATCTTGCTGAATCTGGTGTCGAAATCGTTCATTGTTTCACCAGGACGCATTTTGAAGCTGTCGAACTGTTGAGTAGCAACCATGATCTTGTTTTCCTTGGTTTGCTTGTTGCCCTCACACAGTTGAGTGAGTTTGTCCCAGACCTCTTTAGCAGTGTCACATTCGATGATGTAGTTGAACATACTGTCATCGAGAGATCTGTACAGAACATCAAGAGCCATGTTGTTGAGGTTGTTCTGCCTCTTTTCATCAGCGGTCCAGTCGTCCTTTTCTTTATCAATCTTGATAGGACCTTCTGTGACAATACTCCACATGTCATCATGAAGAGAAGAGAGATGAGCACGAACTCTTTTCTTCCAAACAATGTAGTTTTCACGAGAGAATGTTGGAATGGCTGTAGCACTCGCATCTTTGGGTATGTTCGACATATTTCAGGAAAGGCTTGAGAATAGAAACAGGGCTTTGATACCAATTGATAGGATCGGCTTTATCGATAGACACGGGGTCTGGCTAAGGATGAAGGCTTATGAAAAACAGTTTGAAAGAAATCATGTTAGGGATTTAATTCGCTTTCTATTCTACGCAAACTTGTGTAAACACTTGAAACGGATTCAAGGCGGAATTGTTTACTTGGGTTTGAAGCACAAGATGAAATATGAAAAGATGATAGAAATGAAGAACACAGCAGTTTGTTTATGGATGTTCGGAGAAACTCTCCTACGTCACCCTTTCTTCCAACCACCGGAAGGATTCACTATAATATGATTAGAATCAAATACAGTTTATACACACACTTAGCTCACTATTGAACAGAACAATTTCTGTTCAATTACAAGATGAAGAATATCACTCAGCTAAAGGTGTTTTGATTCTAGCTCTCTCTCTCTCGATTCACCACGGTACAATCAGAAAGAAGCTTCACAATATTCAAAGGCATGAATTCTCTGTAGTTTCAGTAAGCAAGATTTTTCAAGTAATCGGTTAATTAGTGCTTCGTCCGTTGTCCTTAGGATTGGTTAAATACTGAGCAGGAGCTAACGGTCGAAACTTCAAGAATGATACGTGACACTCTTTCATTGGAAATCCTCCATTGTACACAGCAAGTTCTGAGCACAAGGATCGTGACCGTACATCACTAGTAGTGCGCCGAATATTCCATCATGGATGTACCTGCAAAACAAGTAATGTGAGGAAAATTCTCTTACGTGGCATTCCTTAAACTGAGCATTAGACGTATTTCAGTTAGACGGATTGTGAAAATCAGTCTAATGAAATAAGTCAATTCCTTCTGATAGGAAAACGTCTATTAGACCTCCTGGTCTAATAGAATTAGACTCGCGTCTAATTTACAATAACCATTAGACGGTATGTCTAACTCCACTGAATTAGACTACACGTCTAATTCTGGTTCTACCTCAGACTTGTCTGAAAGAGTTAGACTCACGTCTAACTTTCATTAATTAGACCACACGTCTAATTATTCAATAACCATTAGACTGGCACGTCTAACTCCACTAAGTTAGACTACACGTCTAATTTCGGTTCTACCTCAGACTTGTCTGAAGGAGTTAGACTCACGTCTAACTTTCATTAATTAGACTACACGTCTAATTATTCAATAACCATTAAACTGGCACGTCTAAATGCACTGAGTTAGACTGCACGTCTAATTCCGGTTCTACCTCAGACTTGTATGAAGGAGTTAGACTCACGTCTAACTTTCACTAATTAGACTACCCGTCTAATTATTCAATAACTATTAGACCGATACGTCTAACTCCACTGAGTTAAATTACACGTCTAATTCCGCATCAATTAGACTGCCCGTCTAATTACAAATATATTAGACTACACGTCTAACTCCGATGAGTTAGACTGTACGTCTAATTCTATTAGACTTACGTCTAATTCCGTGTATTCATTAGACCATCCGTCTAATTCTTTACATATATTAGACTACACGTCTAACTCTGATGAGTTAAACTGTACGTCTAATTTCGTGCATTCATTAGACTTGCGTCTAATTCTATACATCTATTAGACTACACGTCTAAATCCGATGAGTTAGATTGTACGTCTAATTCTATTAGACTTACGTCTAATTCCATGTATTCATTAGACCATCCGTCTAATTCTATACATCTATTAGACTACACGTCTAACTCCGATGAGTTAGACTGTACGTCTAATTCTATTAGACTTACGTCTAATTCCATGCAATGAAATCCAAAATCGGTCTAATGCTCCTCATTAGATCCAAGTCTTATAACATATTGTCTCAATACACCTGTATCAAAACTCATAATTTATTTCATTATCAAAATATCAGTGGTTAAATTATTTCAACACTTAGTCAAAATAATTTGACCCAACAATCTGTCGAACCTGGAGACCTAAAAAGAAACTCAATTCCCCCATCATACACATTTCAAACTTACTGGTCATCATTTTTTAAAATTTATTACACAACTTTAAATCGATTGAGTCGAAAATTATGTTATCCACATAAATTTAAACAAGTAAAATGTGTCCTTTTTTCTCAAATTTGAATAAGCTCTTATCTACCGAACCTATTGTGAAATCATGATCAAATAAAAACTTTGTTAAGGTATCATACCAAGCTCTAGAAACTTGTTTTAAACCGTAAAGGGCATTATTCAGCCAATACACATGAATTATTAATTCTGGATTTTTAAAACCGGGAGGTTATTCAACATAAACCTCTTCACTTAGCTCACCGTTTAAGAATGCGCTTTTAACATCCATTTGAAATACTTTGAAATTTTTGAAAGCCGCAAATGCAAGAAAAATTCTAATGGCTTCAAGTCTAGGCACAGGAGAAAATGATTCTTCAAAATCAATGCATTCTTCATGTTTGTATCCTTTGGACACTAATCTGGCTTTGTTCCTTGTAACCAAACCGTCTTCATTGAGTTTATTTCTGAACACCCATCTTGTTCCTATAATTGATTGGTGTTTCGGTCTTGGAACTAGATGCCAGACTTTATTCCTCTCAAACTAGTTCAGTTCCTCTTGCATTGCTAGGATCCAATCAGGATCTAACAATGCTTCATCCACCTTTTTCGGCTCAATTTGTGATATGAAAGCCGAGTTTTCATATTATTCCAAAAGTTGATGCCTAGTTCGGATGGGTGATAAGGGGTTACCTAATATTAGCTCAAGAGGATGATCTTTATTTATTTTAAGGTTCGGTTTGATTATGTCTCCCAAGTGACCGGTTATCTGATCAAGGTTAGACAGATCGGTAGGCTGATCAGAGTTAGGCCGACCGATTTCCTCAGTGGACACTGAGGTGTCAACTTCCTGCTGTGGAGCATCTTGATCCAGTTGAATTTCATCATTAATTGCTTGATCATAGACAAATCTTCTAAAGAAAAGAATCTCATCTTCATCATCGGATTGGATATCCATGTTTTCCAACCGATTATGTAGATCAAAGAATGAAGCAGTGTTACGTTCAATCGATTCATCAAAAACAACATGCGAAAATTCTTCAACAGTTAAGGTCCTAGTATTATATACTCTATATGCCTTACTAACAGCTGAATAGCCCAACATTATTCCTTCATCTGATTTAGCATCAAAAGCGGTCAAATATTATTTGTCGTTTATGTGAATGTAACATTTATAGCCAAAGATCCTAAGATACCGGATGTTAGGAACTCTGTCATAGTATACTTCAAACGGTGTTTTATTTAGCCATTTGTTGATCATAGATCGGTTTTGTGTATGACATGCAGTGTTAATAGCTTCAGCCCAAAATTTTTTAACAACACCTAAATCAGCTATCATGGACCTTACCGCTTCCTTGAGAGTTTGGTTTCTTCTCTCAGCCAGTCCGTTTTGTTGGGGAGTACTAGCACTAGACAAGTCATGCCTAATGCCGGAATCATCAAGGAATACAGTTAACGTACTATTTGTAAATTTGATTCCTCTATCACTTCTAATCTTGTTTATTCGTATTGATTTCTCATTTTGTAATCTCCTAAGTAGTTTAATCAAATTTGGAGTAGCTTCTTTTTTAGAAACCAGAAAAATCACCCAAGTGAACCGAGAATAGTCATCAATAACAACCATAGTATAATGCATACCGCCTAGGCTTATGACCCTAACCGGTCCAAATAAATCTATATGAAGTAATTATAAGCATCCGTTTGATTGAATATTTCCTTTACTTTTAAAAGTTGTCTTAATTTGTTTTCCCATTTGACATGCGGAGCATACTTTATCTTTTGCAAATTTCATGTTAGGCATTCCTTGAACTAATTCTTTAGTACTAATAACATTAATATTTTTGAAGTTTAAGTGGTTTAACCATTTGTGCCAGAGCCAGTTTAAATCGTTCTTAGCTATCATGCACACTGGGTTTTCAGTTTTTATTTTCCAATCCACTTTGTAAATGTTTCCTAACCTATTTTCGGTCAATAAAACGTTACCCTAAGTGTTCTTAACTAGACATGCATATTTTTGAAATTCAATCGTGTATCCTACATCACACATTTGACTAATGCTTAACAGGTTAAAATGCAGATTTTCAACAAGGAGTACATTGCTTATAATTAAGTTGCCATGGACAATCTTACCCTTTCCCATGGCTCTACCTCTAGAGTTATCACCAAAATTGATCATTGCACTGGATTCATGTATGATATCGGTTAGTAGTCCAATATTTTTGGTCATGTGTCTGGAACAGCCGCTATTCAGATAACATTCTGAGTTCCTTAACCGCTTGCTCTTCTGAATCTGCAAAAAATAAATATTTACACTTATTTGGTACCCACATTTACTTGGGTCTGTGGTTGATTAGTCCCTTGGGAATCCAAACTTTAATTAGTCGGATGACTTTCCCAGTAGTGGTGTTAATTATTTCACTGTTACCTGGCTTGACATCTCTCTGTCTGCTAGTTGGTGTTTCATTGTATCGTCGTGTTGGTGAATGTTGAGTTGTTTTGTATGATCGTCTATCGGTTTCGTTTCTTACCGGCCGATTGACTTTCCTTCTCTTAGGATGAAGCCATTTAGTCGTGTCGGTTAGACTTACATACTTAATTTCCTTAGTTAGTGGTATGTCATGATCTGTCTCAATATCGGTTAAACTGCTCTTAAAGATGGAAGTTTGTTCTTATTGAGGTTCAACTCTTTGGAATGTGTCCGGTTAGCCGATTTACCGCATTTGTATCCAATGCCAAACTTGCATTTGGGATGTCTTTGGTAGGTAGACATCTGGTTCACGGCTTCACTAGATTTCTTCCAAGCAGTCATGACGTACTTAGATCTTTTATTTTCTTCGGTTAGCGATGAACTGTCTCCTTGAGCTTCTCGTTCTCATAGGATAGTTCAACCGGTTCATCGGTCTTAGTTCCACTTGATTCACCGATTTGGAAGTTGCTCGGTTGATCAGTATGGACGTTTAGCCGGATTGGTACAAGGGCAGATAGGTTCTTGAACTCAATAACCATGTCATTGAGAGCAGTGACCAAATCTTCCTTGGTAAATTCTTCAGAAGAGAAATCAAATACCTCTTCCTCCTTGGCCATGAGACAAGGAAACTCGTTGTCATCGTTCTCCGTATCGGAATAGGCCTAGTAGCTCCCACCATCATCGGCTAGTAGTGCCTTCTGAATTTCTTTGCCTTCATCGGATTGATGATATTCACCTCTCTGGTTATTGTCAGTCGGTCTACGTTCATTTGGCCTTCGGTCATCTCTCCTTGGTCTTCTGCACTCCGACCTATAATGACTTAAAGCATTACAATTATAACATCTAACGTTAGATTTATCACTGTACTTGTAGTTGTAGTTATTGTTGTTGTTTGATGGTTGACTCTTCTTTATGAATCTTTCGAATTTTCTTACAAGCATGGCCATCGCATCCTCGGTAAACTGTTCAGCTGTTTTAATTAGTGCTGGAACGGTTGGCTCCATTGATGTCACCGGGGCTTTGGTTGCGGTTGATGTTGAGGATTCATCTTCAATCCGAGATCTCATCTCGAACTCGTATGCTTTCAGATCCTCAAACACATCATGCAGTTTCATTTGCCCGAGATTGCTTGATTCTCGCATCACCATGGTCTTTATGTCCCATGCACTTGGTAGAGATCTCAATGCCTTAACAATGATTTCCTTGTTATCGTATCTCATTCCAAGTGTATACAATTCGTTTACCACACTAGTGAACCGATCATTAAATTCATTCATGTTTTCTCTTGGCTTCATTCTGATAATTTCGTACTTCTGAGTTGCCACAAGTATCTTATTTTCCTTAGTCTTTTCGTTTCCCTCATGGAGTTGAATAATTGTTTCCTAGGTTTCCTTTGCACTCTGACTATCTCTGACTTTGCCGAAAGTGTTGTTGTCTAGAGATTTGAAGATATGTCTCTTACAATGGTTGTCTAGGTTGTTTCTTCTCCTGTATTCAGTCGTCCATGCTTCTTTCTCCTTCCCAATCTTTATTGAACCTTCTTTCAGGATGGTGCTCATTTCATCATCCATTGTAATCAGATATAGATACATATGAACTTTCCAATCAACAAACGCCTCACTTTTTAGCATAAGGGGGCTCTTATTGTGAGTCATGTTTGCCAGCTTTTCGTTTGTTTAAGTGTTAAGATTCTTGCTCTGATACCACTTGTTAGGATTGGGGTCGTCAATAAGGGATCGGCGTCCGGCTAAATGAAGATCGCTTACACAACACACACACTAATTGGCACTAATCCGGTTAGAGATTAGAACCGTTCTTAACACTACGCAGGTTGTCACAGACTCTTGAACCGAGTTCAAGGGCGGAAATGTCTGTTTCAACCTGAAGCAACACACACGGTTCGGTTAAAAAAGGTAGTATGGAGAAATAGGTTGGAATGAAGTAAAGTCAGTTGGGTTGATAAAGTAATGATTCGGTTCGGTTTAGTGAGTGATTCAATTCGGTTGATAGTATAGCCGGAAATAATGAAGAACACAAAACAGATTTTTATGGATGTTTAGAGCAAACTCTCCTACGTCACCCCTTCTTCTCAAACAATGAGAAGGATATTCACTAATGGAATATTCAACAACAAAAAACACAATACGATCGAGTCTTATATATTGCTCGTCGTTCACTTTACAGCACTTACACAGTGATGTAATACACTTTACAATAAATATAAACACTTAGAACTTTTTGATCAAGAAAGTTATGTGAATCCCGTTTTTGTCTTCAATGCTTTTGACTTCCTTTTATATGGGAAATATGACAACGGTCATATTTCTCTCTCTTAAGTTGATTGGTCACAGGAAGCCGTGCCGGTTCGGATTAGGTAGCGTGCAAGCTTTGTCTTTTGTACACATGGCAACGGTGCATTAGGCGGTCGTCTGTTCCTTGGAGATTGCTTGTGGACTTGGATAACATAAGTAATTATTATCTTGCTGCATGCCTTGTTTCAGATCCCTCTTTTACATATTCCCAAGGAATATTTGTTTATATCATTACGTCACCTTCAAAGTATCCATAATTTTAAATAATTTGCCCGTTGGCTTTTAGGATATTCGATACGTTGAGCCAGCCGGACATTTATCGGTTTGTAACTTAAGTCGTTCTTGAAGTTAAACCGATCCATGTTTCTATGGATGTGGTTAAGCCGATTCGGTTTAGCCGAGAGGATAGATCAATTTAGGAATTCAGTTTGGCCGGTCTGATTGAGGATGTGCTTGCATGTGTAGTTGAAATTGATTAAATTCTTTGGATAGTTAATTTAATTAATTAAATTAACTATCTTAATTTTTCTAACACTACGCCATGTAGATCGGTAAGATTTTGCTCCATCTTAATATCCCTACCGGTCCAGGGATTATTCTCTCCAATAGTAAACTGTTAAACTCTAGAAATATTGAAAAATGCCTTGTTAGAGCTAGAAAGGGAAAACAACCTAAGGGTAAAGAACCCATGGTTAAAGAAATAAAGGGAAAAGCGTCCAAGGGTAAAGCTACAAAGGGTAAATAACTAGTGTTTATGACACCGGTTGTGGAAGAAACCAATAGTGAAGAAACTGAATTCGGTCCCAAGCTTCCCGTTCCAGAAAACCGTGCAGCAACACCCATCAATATTCAGACTCATGCCGAGTCTACTGCCAGCGCGGTTAGTCGTTCTAAAACAAAAGAGACTTCTTTCCCTAAACAAACCGCCCACCCTAAGGTAAATGTTTCTATCTCCTCTCATATTCATGTTCTTAAGGATACTATAGTACTACCGTTTGAGCTTGCAGTTTTAGAAGCCCAACCGATAGTATCGGATATTATCAATAATGTTGTGGCTAGAGTCGATCGTATGGCTGAAACCGATCAGACAAGTGTTGATGATGCGACTGGTCGGACTGCTGAAACCGACCGGACAAAATCTAAAAAAGAAGAAGATCGGCTAACTGATGATGATCAAGAAAAAGTCGAGACTAGGGAGCCGACAGAATCTGATATCGGTAATCTGGAGATCAATGCTCCTAATCTATAATGACTTAAAGCGTTACAATTATAACATCTAACGTTAGATTTATCACTATAGTTGTAGTTGTAGTTATTGTTGTTGTTTGATGGTTGACTCTTCTTTATGAATCTTTCGAATTTTCTTACAAGCATGACCATCGCATCATCGGTAAACTGTTCAGCAGTATTGATTAGTGCTGGAACGGTTGGCTCCATTGATGTCACCGGGGCTTTGGTTGCGGTTAATGTTGAGGATTCATCTTCAATCCGAGATCTCATCTCGAACTCGTATGCTTTCAGATCCTCAAACACATCATGTAGTTTCATTTGCCCGAGATTGCTTGATTCTCGCATCACCATGGTCTTTATGTCCCATGCACTTGGTAGAGATCTCAATGCCTTAACAATGATTTCCTTGTTATCGTATCTCATTCCAAGTGTATACAATTCGTTTACCACACTAGTGAACCGATCATTAAATTCATTCATGTTTTCTCCTGGCTTCATTCTGATAATTTTGTACTTCTGAGTTACCACAAGTATCTTATTTTCCTTAGTCTTTTCGTTTCTATCATGGAGTTGAATAATTGTTTCCTAGGTTTCCTTTGCACTCTGACTATCTCTAACTTTGCCGAAAGTGTTGTTGTCCAGAGATTTGAAGATATGTCTCTTACAATGGTTGTCCAGGTTGTTTCTTCTCCTGTATTCAGTCGCCATGCTTCTTTCTCCTTCCCAATCTTTATTGAACCTTCTTTCAGGATGGTGCTCATTTCATCATCCATTATAATCAGATGTAGATACATATGAACTTTCCAATCAACAAACGCCTCACTTTTTAGCATAGGGGAGGCTCTTATTGTGAGTCATGTTTGCCAGCTTTTCGTTTGTTTAAGTGTTAAGATTCTTGCTCTGATACCACTTGTTAGGATTGGGGTCGTCAATAGGGGACCGGGGTCCGGCTAAAGGAATATCGCTTACACAACACACACACCAATTGGCACTAATCCGGTTAGAGATTAGAACCGTTCTTAACACTACGCAGGTTGTCACAGACTCTTGAACCGAGTTCAAGGGCGGAAATGTCTGTTTCAACCTGAAGCAACACACACGGTTCGGTTAAAGAAGGTAGTATGGAGAAATAGGTTGGAATGAAGTAAAGTCAGTTGGGTTGGTAAAGTAATGATTCGGTTCGGTTTAGTGAGTAATTCAATTCGGTTGATAGTGTAGCCGGAAATAATGAAGAACACAAGACATATTTTTTTAGATGTTTAAAGCAAACTCTCCTACGTCACCCCTTCTTCTCAAACAATGAGAATGATATTCACTAATGGAATATTCAACAACACAAAACACAATACGATCGAGTCTTATATATTGCTCGTCGTTCACTTTACAGCACTCACACAGTGATGTAATACACTTTACAATAAATGTAAACACTTAGAACTTTTTGATCAAGAAAGCTATGTGAATCCCGTTTTTGTCTTCAATGCTTTTGACTTCTTTTTATATGGGAAATATGACAACGGTCATATTTCTCTCTCTTAAGTTGATTGGTCACAAGAAGACGTGCCGGTTCGGATTAGGTAGCGTGCAAGCTTTGTCTTTTGTACACATGGCAACGGTGCATTAGGCGGTCGTCTGTTCCTTGGAGATTGCTTGTGGACTTGGATAACATAAATAATTATTATCTTGTTGCATACATTGTTTCAGATCCCTCTTTTACATATTCCCAAGGAATATTTGTTTATATCATTACGTCACCTTCAAAGTATCCATAACTTTGAATAATTTGCTCGTTGGCTTTTAGGATATTCGATACGTTGAACCAGCCGGACATTTATCGGTTTGTAACTTTAGTCGGTCTTGAAGTTAAACCGATCCATGTTTCTATGGATGTGGTTGAGCCGATTCGGTTTAGCCGAGAGGATAGATCAATTTAGGAATTCGGTTTGGCCGGTCTGGTTGAGGATGTGCTTGCACGTGTAGTTGAAATTGATTAAATTCTTTGGATAGTTAATTTAATTAATTAAATTAACTATCTTAATTTTTCTAACACGACGCCATGTAGATCGGTAAAATTTTGCTCCATCTTTATATCCCTACCGGTCCAGGGATTATTCTCTCCAATAGTAAACTGTTAAACTCTAGAAATATTGAAAAATGCCTTGTTAGAGCTAGAAAGGGAAAACAACCTGAGGGTAAAGAACCCAAGGTTAAAGAAATAAAGGGAAAAGCGTCCAAGGGTAAAGCTACAAAGGGTAAATAACTAGTGTTTGTGACACCGGTTGTGGAAGAAACCAATAGTGAAGAAACTAAATTCGGTCCCAAGCTTCCCATTCTAGAAAACCGCGCAGCAACACCCATCAATATTCAGACTCATGCTGAGTCTACTGCCAGTGCGGTTAGTCGTTCTAAAACAAAAGGGACTTCTTTCCCTAAACAAACCGCCCATCCTGAGGTAAATGTTTCTATCTCCTCTCATATTCATGTTCTTAAGGATACTATAGTACTACCAGTTGAGATTGCAGTTTTAGAAGCCCAACCGATAGTATCGGATATTATCAATAATGTTGTGGCTAGAGTCGATCGTATGGCTGAAACCGATCAGACAAGTGTTGATGATGCGACAGGTCGGACTGTTGAAACCGACCGGACAGGATCTAAAAAAGAAGAAGATCGGCTAACTGATAATGATCAAGAAAAAGTCGAGACTAGGGAGACGACAGAATCTGATATCGGTAATCTGGAGATCAATGCTTCTAATCTTTCTAATAAAGATCAAGAAATGGTCAAACTGAAACCGGGGCCATTCCAAGTCCTCGTAAGGAGGAAGTCGATGCTATTATTGAAGATTCTGTTGAATCATCGGGCCTCCAAAAAACGAGAAAGAGGCGGAAAACATTGTGACCGGCATTCTTAAAGAGGTTGATTTAAAGGCCTTGGAGACTTCCAATATTTTCTATGCATGGGCTAACGCAAGAATGGAAATAAGCTTCAAAGATGTTCTCCCTAAGGTGTCGGAGGAAAATAAATGGTTGGCGCTCCTATCCTTAGAAGAAGTGGCCCTCGGTTTGGCAAGAACCACCTCCGTCCATGAAGCACTAACAAGATATCATGTTACCGAAGTGAATGCTAAGCGGAGAGCATTATCACCAATTGTCGCATAGAGGGAGGAGGACTTAAACTTAAATGGAGATGCCACTAGAGTGGATGGTATTGTCCTTACATTTCTCAAAACCATAATGGAAGATCTCAATGCAATTATTTATAGTGTTGAAGAAAAACCGGTTGAGGAAGAACATATTCACCAGGATGAAACACATGCAGAGAAATCCTGCTTTGAAGTCGGTCAATCTTCTAAACCGGCATGGACTCTATCGGTGGAACAAGAAATGTTCAACGAAATTGAAACTATGGAACAACGCCAAGCCGAGTCAAAAGAAAAAGACTTTTCTGGTCAACCGAACTCTCCCATCGATATTTCGGAAAATGTAGAAGAAAAAGAAAAGGCAACCTCAAATCCGCCTCTTTCTGAATCGGCCAAAACTTCCTCGGGTAAGTCTTCTGACCAAAATAAGTCAAGAGAAACTAGTGTTGACAGACCGGACGAAACAGAAATATCACTTCACGTCAACTCTCATGGAGCGCCTCTAGTGCAACACCAGTCTGTCGGTTCAATGATTTCAATCTCTGAAGAACGCATAAAGATGCTGATTGAGGAAATGATGCAGAAATATATGGCCCCTTGGCAGGCATCCATGGAGGCCCAAGTGATCGAAGTTCTCAAAGAACATGCTTCATCATCTCAATCCCACGATGTTAAACTGGCACAAGTACAGGAGGTGGCCTCTCAGACTATATCCTCGGTTCAGACCATATCATTACAGCTCTACGAGCTGGTAAAAAATCAAGGCGTTGTTGATGCAGAAAAAAAGAGAATGCATGAAGAGGCTGCCCGGCGGTTCCAAGACGAAGAGGATTCAAGGCTAAGGCAGCTGAGCTAGCCAATAAGAAAGCAGCTAGAATTATTCAGGAGCAAATTAATAAGGAAAAAGATGCATCTCCTCCGATTTCCAAGAAGACAAGAGCGGCTAAAAGAAAAAGAGCTCAAGAGTCTGAAGTAGCAAATGTCAGACCGGAAATTGCAACATCGGTTGAAAATCCTACTTTAGGCACTGAAAGTCCGACCTATGAAGAAGATGAAGAGGATGATCAGCCTTTAACTCGCAAACCGAGAACACTGCCCCAACCGATCAAGGTAATACCGCTTAGAGTTGTTCCTCACAATGCCCGGTCAGACAAACGAATCCGTAAAGGTGGTGGAAGTTCGGCGGATAAGGCTTTTCAAAGCCAAAGAAATGTCGAGTTCGATATCCCAGTGCAATAGGCAAGAAGTTCTAAGACTGGGGTTCCTGGACAACCAGCCTGCGGTTTTGTGTGCAGCTTCTTCAACGATTTGATAAACAAACCGGGTGAAGGGAGCCACTAACTTCTACCTTCATGCTTATCTTTATTATATTTCTATTACATTTATCATTTGAGAACTTATATTATTTTGGGGACTTAATGATCCGGTTTTAGTTTCAAAATGCTGATTTTGATAATTTTAATTAAAAATATCAAAAAGGGAGAAATTGCTAAAGAAATTAACCTAGAAAAAGTTTTCTTAAAATTTTTCTTAAATTAAATTAAGGCAGCCAACAATTACAGGTTTTGAATATTTAACTTAAATAATCAATAAGGGAGAAATTGTTAAATAAATTAGATAGTTAATTAGTAGGTAATTAACTATGTAAAGAACTTAACCAAATTTATTGTTTGTGCAGGAAACACAAGGATCGGTCACATTCTTAAATCAACATTATCACTCTAGATCAGTTGACCGATATCACAAAGGCGGCACAAACCGGAATTCTCTAATCGAACTACCTTTTCGGCTATCTTTACAACAGAATCAAGTAGAAGATCGGTTCGAACGAATTTACCGCTCAGCTAAAGGATCGGTAAACCTATACTTCAAAGACCGATTTTCACTCTTCGGTAGTAAGACCGGTCAACCGATATTGAAACAACAAACCGATAGGACGTCCGGTCGGCACAATACTTGGCACAATCCTAGACTACCGTACAAAAATAATGGGAAGTTTCACAGATCAAATCAAAGATATGGAACTATTGGAAGTTTCCATTTTAGTGAAATCAGATTACTTTGGGAATATGCAGAAGGAAGTCTTCAAATATGCAGACTGTGTTATTTCCATTTTGATACAAGTCTGATGATAGACTTTGGGAAGCAGGAGACTGCCAAAAGTGATCAGGTACCTATTTTGTATCTCCGAACATCCATAAATCTTGTGTTGTGTTTCTTATCTTCTCCATACCTCCTTATCGTTGTCCAAACCGTGTGTGTGTTGCTTCAAATTGAAACGAACTATTCCGCACTTGAACTCGGTTCAAGAGTTTGTGACAACTTGTGTAGTATAGAGATCGATATTAACTTCTAACCGAGTTAGTATCACCCGGTTTGTTATGTAAGTGTTCGTCCAATTCAGACCCCCGGACTCCTTTGGCGATCCTGATCCTAACAGATCTTTCATATCCATCTTTACCCTTGATTCCCCCTGGACATCAAGCCACTTCTTTCCCCCTTTTTGACATCATCGGAAAGAACGGAGTCCTAAACAATTTTTTGATCTCTTTGAAGCGCCCAATTTCTTCTTTTTAGCTTTAGTCTTCCTATCCTAAGAACATAGTCAAGGACTCTTTGATAGCCCAAGACTCTGGAGGACTTAATGAGTACCCCGTGTCGACATTTGGAAGGAGAGAAGGGAGAAGCATGTTGAGCGGGGTAGTGTACCCATGTGGCCTCCTTTGATAAGAGATCATCTCTATCAAGTTTTTGAAAAATATTTCGACCAGTTGATTATTGTTCCTTTTGTGATAGCAATCATTATCTCGAATACCTTTTCGAGTAGAAGTTAGAGACGCCCTTAGCCAAGAGGGACTTAGAGATGATATCGTTGAGGATGGAAAACTCAACTTTTAAAGAAGACTTCGGTCCATGAGTATCGACAGGGAGAGGATGCCCTTCAGAAGATGTGTCTGAGAAGACAAGCCTCATTTTAGATAAGACTTCATCAGAATATGTGGGGAACTCAGATTACCCCTCCGATGGAAGATTGACGAAATGAGCAAAAGATTCTTCACAAAAGCAAGCATGTTCTTTAACCAGACTTAATTTGCAAGTTGCTTAAGCAAATATTCGTTTAAGTACATAGTTCCTTTAGATGACTTATCTAATCAGACCAAATAGGACATTCGTCTATACATGTCTGTCTAGTCATTGAGATAACAAATTCCCCCTCAATTCATGCATATTCAATGAGATCAATTTAATTTAGATCAACAAGTCCTAAGATATTTCTAAAGTAAGAAAACATAGTCTCGGGGAGTGGTTGCTGATTTGTTGGGATATATTCAAGGCAAATATGCTTATAATTGACATGCTCTCGGATGAAATGGTGTCTGATTTCGATATGCTTCATCCAAGAGTGCAGCATCGGGTTGTATGTTATCACAATGGTACTGGTGTTATCACAGAAAATCGGTGACTCTTCTACTTCAATTCCGTAGTCCCTCAGCTATTGTTGAACCCACAAGAATTGAGAGCATCAACTACCTACAACAAGATACTCGGCTTCAGTTGTAGACGTGGCGAAAGATGTCTTCTTCTTGCTGAACCAAGATATCAGACGATCACCAAGGAATTGACATGTTCCACTGGTGCTCTTCCGATCAATCTTGCACCCTGCATAATCTGCATTTGAATAGCTAGTTAGATTGAAAATAGAATCCTTTGGATATCACAGTCCTACATTATGAGTCCCCTTTAAATACTTCAAAATTTTCTTAACAGCAATATAATGAGATTTTTTAAAATTGGCCTGAAATCTTTCGCATACGCCGACAGCAAACATGATATATGGCTGGCTAGTAGTAAGATTAAGTAGAGAACCGATGATCCCTCTATAGGAAGTGATGTCCACACTTTGGCCATCCTCATCATTGTCGATCTTACTAGAGGAGCTCATTGGAGTAGTTGCCGCTGAGAAGCTTTCCATTCCAAACTTTTTTAATAGCTCCCTGGTGTATTTGGCCTGATTGATGAATGTATCTTCTTCAAGTTGACAAACTTGAAGACCAAAGAAGAAAGTTAATTCTCCCATTATGCTCATCTTGAATCTGTCATGTATCAATTTGGCAAATTTCTCACATAGTTTGAGGTTAGTTGACACAAATATGATATCATCCATATAAACTTGAGCAAGCAAAATATGGGAATCTTTAACAAATTTAAACAAAGTTTTATCTACAATTTCAATAACAAAGTCATGATAAAAAAAACTTAGTTAGAGTGTCATACCAAACTCTATGAGCTTGTTTGAGACCATATAAGTCTTTTTCAAGTTTAAAAACATAATTTGGCAGTGAATGATCTAGAAATTCAAGTGGCTGCTCAACATATACATCCTCATTTAAAATTCCATTTAAAAATGTACTTTTCACATCCATTTGAAACACTTTAAAGTTCTTAAAAGATACATAAGCTAGGAAAATTATGATTGCTTCAAGTCTAACCAGAGGTGTGAACGACTCCTCAATGTCAATTCCTTCCTCACGTCTATATCTTCGAGCCACCAATCAGGCTTTGTTTCTCACAACTAAGCCATCTTCACTAAGCTTGTTTCGAAAAACCCATCTAGTTCCAATGACCGATTAATTAGTTGGCCTTAGAGTTAGATGCCACACTTTATTTCTTTCAAATTGATTCAACTCCTCTTGCATTGCATTAATCCAATCTGGATTAAGCAATGCTTCATTAATCTTCTTTGCTCAATTTGAGAAATAAAGGCGGACTTTTCCATTTCATCCAATAATTGGTGTCTGGTCCTAAGAGGAGCATTAGGATTTCCAATTATCAATTCAAGTGGATGATTTATATTCCATCTGAAGCTTGATCCTAAAGAGTTAGACCTCTGATTAGATGACCTCGTGACATCCGAACTATAAACAATCTGTTGACTAGAAGTCTAGACGTCCGGTTGACTCTCAACTGGATCAGCCATCGATCAGACGAATGAATCTTATTGACCGGTGCTTCGTCATCACTATCAGATTGAAGACTTGTTGCTAGGGTATTTTGTCAAAGCGTTTGTTCATTATTGACCGGTTTTGTGTATAGAATGTTGTGTTTATGGCTTCTTCCCAAAACTTCTAAGAAACACCTGAGTCAACAAGCATACATCTCGCTGCTTATTTCAGTATTCTTACTCTTCTCTCAGCAATACCATTTTGATAATGCTTAAAGATTTTTTGTTTTGAAGTCTCCTAAGGATCTTAATCAGATTCTCAGCCGTCTGATCCTTGGATTATAAGAAAATAACCCACGTAAACCTTGAAAAATCATCAATAATGACTAGGGTGAATTTCATTCCTCCCAATCTCTTGAACGATGATTTGCTCTGTTTTCCTAACTGGCAACTAGGACAGACCTTGTCCTTTGAAAACTTCAAATTAGGTAAACCAAAAACTAAATCATGAGAACAAATGTTGTTAATGGTTTTAAAATTAAGATGATTTAATCTCTTATGTCATAGCTAGTTTTGATCATTTTAGGTTATCATACATATGGGATTAGATATCTTATTTTTCCAATTCATTTTGTAAGAGTTTCCTACTCTACTTCCAGTCAGTAAAATGTTACCTTATTGTTCCTTAACCAGACATGCATGTGTTTGAAAATCAATAGTAAATCCATTATCACATAATTGGCTCATACTAATCAGGTTATAACACAAGTTTTCCACAAGTAACATGTTGTTGATGATTATATTACCATGGATAATCTTACCCTTATCATGGTCTTACCCTTGTTGTTGTCGCCAAACGTGATTTTATGCCCTAAACAGTTCGTGACTTTAGTTAGAAGCCGTCTATCTCCAATCATATGTCTAGAACATCCATTGTCCAGATACCATACTAATTCCTCCAAGCAGCTTATCTGTTGTACCTACAAAAATACATATTTAACACTTTTTGGTATCCACATTCACTTGGGTCCACGGTCAATCAGACCCCTAGGAATCCATATTTGATTTATTCTAATAGATTTCCCTTGATGTGTTATGATTAGTGCATTTGATTTAGGCTTGGCAGATGTCTTCCTGCTGGCAGCTAAACTGTTAACCTTAGAGGATAGTTTTTATCTAAAATTCCTTGACTTCCTGTCAAGTTTTAGTTTGCCAGACTTACTGGATGCTTCCTTCCTAGGTTTCAGTCAGCTTACAGTTGGCTTAATATAAATAATCTCATCCTTTAAGGTTAAGTCCATACATCTTGGATCAATTATTTTATCAGTTAGACTCCCTCTAACAAAGTTTATTGGCTTAAACTTGTATGTTGTTGAGTTTAACTTCTCACAAGACTTTTATTGGCTAAACCGGATTTTCATCCGGCAGGCCTCATCACACTTATTTGTTGTCTGATTGAATCTCCAGACCTTGTCTAGGAACTGACCACATATGTCAACCGTTGGTTTTCAGAAAACAGTGTTTGAACATTTTCTTTGAGCTTCTCATTCTCATATGAGAGCTCGACCACTTTGTTTTCAAAAAAATTTGATTCAGAAGGTTGAGATGAAGAAGAGTTATCAGTTTCATATTTCAATCTCATTTCATTATAAAAGTCTAACAACTTCTTGTACTCACTGACCATGTCATTGAGTGCAACAGTTAGTTCATCTCTTGTAAATTCTGTATAGGATAAGTCAAATTCCTCAGATTAGTGAAAAGAATTGGCTTGCAATCAAGGGGGAAGATTAAGCAAAAGGGCTTTAATCTAGGGAAGAGGAGGATAGGAGTGTCCCATGTTGAGAAATTTTGCATTTTGTCTATCAATGGGAAACTTTGATTATATATGAAATTTAATTGGATGGAATTTTTTCTAATTTTCTTGATCTTCTAACTAAGTTTCAACATTATCAAAAAGGAGTTGAGTAAATTAAAATGAACTTAGGAAATAAGTTTATTGAAATCAACATTGTTCTAATTATGAGCTGACATTATTTTGATGATGTGGGGTGTAATTAAAATAAAACTTAGTTATGCACAAGCAAAGCTGAAGAGCTTAATTTAAGGTTGCAAACGAATAATACTAAATTGTAAAATTGTCTTTGAGCAAGTATAGATATAAAGAAGACGATCTAGTTAGACACGGTCTAACTCCTTTAGATGTGTTCTAAAGGAAAGCGCGGTTAGACGCAGTCTAACTCCTTTAGACGTGGTCTAAAGTAAAGCACGGTTAGATGCGGTCTAACTCCTTTACACGTGGTTTAAAGGAAAGCACAATTAAAGGTGGTCTAACTCCTTTAGACGCGGTCTAAAGGGATGCGCAGTTAGACACGGTCTAACTCCTTTAGACATGGTCTGAAGGGAAGCGCAGTTAGACGCGATCTAACTCCTTTAGACGCGGTCTAAAGGGAAGCGAAGTTAGACGCGGTCTAACTCCTTTAGACGTGGTCTAAAGGGAAACGCAGCTAGACGCGGTCTAAATCCCTTAGACGTCCGAAGGAGCATCTAACTACGTACTCATTCAGTTCATCTGCAGTTATCGTTTTCAACAGTCTAACAACTCAGCTCCAATAACGAATGAACAACTGTCACACACTCTAATATTCAAATTGCCCATGATGTAGTAAATAGAATATCAAAGGATATTCAGCGCACTACCTGTCTGGTACGGCCACAATCCCAAAACATAGATTCTGTTATACTCTCATATTATTAGCGGTCGTCCAACAAATGGAGGACACGTGTCCTCAAAGAAGTTTCGACCATTGGTACACTTCAACTATAAATAGAATCCCAAGGACAACAGACGAATAAATGAACTTTACGGGATCAATTTAAAACTTTGAGAGTGTTCAATAACTTGTCATAGACTTCTGATTGAAAAACTTTCTCATTGCTATCAAGTCATATTCTCTGTCTAAAGAGTTGTGTTTACACTTTCCAGAGAGCATACTGTAATTCATTCATTGTTCTTTCTGTGTGAAATCTCAGTGTTATAAGTAGAACAGAGGTTGTTGTGTTCAATAGAGAGTTAGCTAGAAGTTCAGAAGCAATCAGTTGTTAAGCCATGTGATTTTTAATTGTGTTTGTGTAGTGTGTTATATATCAACTAGACCTTCTAATGGATATCCTTCAGGTTATGGAAGAAGGGGTGATGTAGGAGTTTTATCTCCCAACATCCATAAAACTCCTTGTGTTCTTTACTTTCTGCCATTTACATTTGTTCATCTGAAACTTTAAATCCAACAAACTATTCCGCACTTGAATCCGTTTGTAAAGATTTGTGAAGAATAAAAATAGGTTTTAACTTCTAACAAAGTTAAAACCGAATTGAAGTCATAAGATGTTCACAATAGTCAGACCCCCGTCTCTATTGTCAACACTGATCCTAGCAGGTCAAATTAATTGTGTCGATACATAGCAACGGTACGTTTGTCGTATGCCTGGCATACGGGATTTTAGTGCACAAAAGAATGGAATATTCATTTTTCTTTTTAATATCAGAATAGAGAGCTAGTTGTACATTTTGTCATATTGTAGTTTATGAGTGCTCAACAACTTCTTATTCTTTCTCCATGAAGTAAGTGACCTCTTCATCATCACTGACATTGGATAATGAATCATCTGAGTCGCTTTGGTCACTCTTGGCTTTGTTGTCAGCCGACATTAAAGCCTTTGATTCTTTCTTGATGTCCTTCTTCTTATCTCTCTTTGGCTTCCTGCACTTCGATTTGAATTGTCCTAGTTTATCACAGTTAATACACTTCAGTTAGCCTTGTAGTTATTCTTATCATCATTGTTATTATTTGAAGAGCTTGTGTTAGATTTTCTCTTCTTAATTAATTTGCCAAATTTCTTCACGAAGAGAGCCATGGCGTCGCTGTTAATCTGCTCTGCAGCAGTCTTCACATTAGTGGCAGCAGGGGACTCCTCAGCAGTCACCAACGCCTTAGTCGCAATAGCCGATGTAGAAAGCTCCTCTTCATTCCTAGAGTTTATCTCAAACTCATAGGCCTTCAGATCAACTAGCAAGTCAAAGAGCTCCATCTTATTGAGATCTTTGGACTCCCTCATCGCCATCTTCTTGATATCCCACTCCATGGGAAAAGCACACGTGACTTTGATTGCAACCTCTCTATTGTTATAGGTCTTGTCCAAGGTGGAAAGAGTGGTGATAATCTTTCTTAATCTCCCATCAAATTCAGACATCGTCTCTTCAGGACGCATCTTAATGTTATCAAATTGATGTGTGGCAACCATGAGTTTGTTCTATTTGGTTTGCTCATTTTCTTCACAGAGTTGAGTCAACCTCTCCCAAATTTCTTTGGCAGAGTTGCATGATATAATGTAGTTGAACATGTTGTCATCCAGAGTTTTGTACAGAATATTCATGGCCAAGTTTTCGAGGTTGTTTTTCCTCTTGTCTTCACTGGTCCATTCAGATCTATCTTTCTCAATCTTTATCGAACCTTCGGTGATGACAAGCCACATGTCATCATCTATGGAAGATAGATGAGCATGTACTCTCTTCTTCCACACGACATAGTTTTCTTTTGAGAACATGGGAACCTTGGTTGTAGCGGCCATAGACATGATCAGATTTTGTTGTTGCTTGAGATAGAAAACGAGGCTTTTATACCACTTGTTGGGATTGATACTGATAATAGAGACTAGGTTCTTACTATTGTGAAAAGTTTACTATAAACTCTTCGATATTAATCCTGTATCTGTTTCCATTCTTCGCAAATCCTCCAAACTCTTGAAACAGATTCAAGTGCGAAAATGTTCGTTGGATTTGAATCTTTAGACAACTGAATGTAAATGGTAGAAAGTAAAGAACACAAAAAAATTTATAGATGTTCGGAGATAAAACTCATATGTCACCCCTTCTTCCACAACCGAAATGATATCCACTAAAGATTTTGAATCAAATACAGTTCACTAATCTAACTAACTCTCTATTGAACAGAACAACCTCTGTTCAACTTACAACAATGAGGTCTCTCACAAAAAAGACAGTATGCTATTACAATTCCTCACAACTAGACAGTAAGAGAGAGAGATGTTCACTTTTTATTTTTTTTAGAATTTCTTGAATAATGTATGAAGCAGTTCAACCATTGTCCTTAAGCTTCTATATATAGTTGAAGTACACCAACGGTCAAATATTCTTTGTGTACACATAGCATATATCTGTTGGGCGGCCTCCTATAGTACGAGAGTACAGCAGACTCTAAGAATTTGGATCGTGGTCGTACCGAACAGGTAGAAACCTAAGTGATCGTGGTTAGACGGATGCTTCCTTCAGACAGCTGCTAAAGCAAGGCATTAGACGTTCTTCTTTAGATCGCGTCTAAAGGAGTTAAACATCCTCTTCTAACTACGCATTCCTTTAGAAGGTGTCTAAAGGAGTTATACATCCTCGTCTAACTACGCTTCCCGTTAGACCGCGTCTAAAAGAGTTAGACGTCCTCGTCTAACTACGCTTCCCTTTAGATCGTGTCTAAAGGAGTTAGACATCCTCATCTAACTACGCATCCCTTTAGACAGTGTTTAAAGGAGTTAGACGACCTCGTCTAATTACGCATCACTTTAGACTGCGTCTAAAGGAGTTAGACGTCCTCGTCTAACTACGCATTCCTTTAGAGAACGTCTAAAGAAATTAGACGTTCTCGTCTAACTATGCATTCCTTTAGACCGCGTCTAAAGGATTTAGACGACCTCATATAACTATGCATCTCTTTAGACCGCGTCTAAAGGAGTTAGACGTCATTGTCTAGCTACGATTCCCTTTAGATCGCATCTAAAGGAGTTAGACGTCCTCGTCTAACTATGCATCCCTTTAGACTGTGTCTAAAGGAGTTAGACGTCCTCGTCTAACTACGTTTCCCTTCAGACCGCGTTTAAGGAAGTTAGACTACCTCGTCTAACTATGTTTCCCTTTAGACCACGTCTAAAGGAGTTAGACTACCTCGTCTAACTACGTTCCCCTTTAGACCGCGTCTAAAGGAGTTAGACTACCTCGTCTAACTACGTTTCCCTTTAGACCGCATCTAAAGGAGTTAGACTATCTCGTCTAACTATGTTTCCCTTTAGACAGTGTATAAAGAAGTTACATTGTCTCGTCTAACTATGTTTCCCTTTAGACAGCGTCTAAAGGAGTTAGACTACCTTGTCTAACTACGTTTCCCTTTAGACCGCGTCTAAAGGAGTTAGACTACCTTGTCTAACTACGTTTTTTTTAGACCGCGTCTAAAAAAGTTAGACTACCTCATCTAAATACGTAAGACATCTAAGACTATCTACTTCAGACCACGTCTAAAGAAGCAAAGTCTTTTAGATTTGCGTCTGCACAAAATAAATAGAGAACTTAGCTTGATCATAACTAAGTTTAACATAAATCATCAAAATAATTTCAGCATTAAATAAACTTATTTCCTTAGTTTATTTTAGTCAATTTGATTTGACCCAATAGAAACCTTATGCAACATTGCTCTTGTCATCAAACGTATCGAACAAGTGTTGATACGCCTTGAGCATTTAGAATATAGATGTGTAGGTGGCATCGCACAACACACAGTCGACACAATCTTTGAAAGTAAGAGTTGATGAGCCTCATTAGGTTGACCCATACAAATGAGCAAACAAATGTGAACACAGAGTTCACATTGTTGTTTAGGGTTGTGCACCCTCTCAAGTAATTCTATTTAGATGAGTGTAAAAACTTCACGTCTCTTCAACTTTAGCATATCACTAATTTCGATCTAAGCATCCTTAATGGTCCCAATAGAGTCACCAATTTTTATATGTGTCTTTTTCGGTCCTCCTCCCTTTGGGATTGGAGTCATATATGTTCATCATTTGATGCGTTTTTGTTAATATTTAAGCATGATCTGGTTCTAAACTTTTTGTTTTATAGTCGCAAAATTAGATTACTTCTTAAAAATATTATAAAATAAATTCAAAGTATTCTAGTTAAGGGTTCAATGTTTGGTTACCGTGTGGGAAAGGGCCTCGGTGTTATGGCCCACATCCTCGTCCTACAAGAATGGTCTCTACTTCAAAATGGTATTTTATTGAGACGTGAAGAATAATTACACTTTGTTTGATTCTCGGAATTTTTTTTGTTATTTGTCTAATGTTTTGAACATATTGTTTAACTAATGGACTATGCTTATTTCAGTTCTAGATGTTGTTATAGGAAGTTCATAGTAGTAAACAAGATTGAAAGTGAAAGCAATAGACAAATCTAGTGAAATGAGGATACGCAAATGAGATTTTAAAATTCAAGTCTACTCAAACCTGAATTTTCTTACATGAGATTATTAAGAATAATTTTAGGAGCGTGTGGCAATTTTCCTTGTGATTTGTAGAGTTCTAGAACTCTAGTTATGATATCGTCAAGTTAAATATTTTTCCAAACATGCCCTAAAATTCTGAAAATTTGTGTGAATGTAGAAATTTTTTTTGTAATATTTGGAGCAAATAAGAATAATATTCATGACCATTTTATATTTTTTTTGACTTTTTTCTGAAAGAGTTTAAAGGTATAAATTAATTAGAGAAGTTGGTTTTATAAAGTAATAAACAAACAAGTTATCAAGGATTTTTTAAAACTAAAGTTTTTGGTCAAAATTGAGGCGAAGGATAAGTCCAAGGGTGAATTTTAACACTCTAGTGATGACTTGGATGCCTATAAGAAAGATGTCTCCTTCCTTCTTTGAATGTGTAACAACTTGGCATAGTGGTTGATCACTCGATTAACTGAACTTAAGTTTAGTGTCTCAATTCCGACCACAACACACTTTGTCTTTTATTATTTTTTTATTATTTGAGTCAGGATGAAAAATTACCTGGGGCTAACTACAATATTTTTCGCAAACCAAATTCTCATTATCTCAAATTTAACTTTCTATGTTTCGCTTTTTTTTTCTTCCTGTAATTGATATAATAAATTAATTCATTCAAACATATAAAATAAAAGATGTATAAACATTTACTTTATGAAATTATGAAATAAAATAGTACATTTAAAACATTTAGCATACACATTATTGAAGTTGTGTCCTTCTATTCTTTTTAATAAAAATAAATTTAAAAAAAAGTAAAACACTAAAAAATATTTAAATAAAAAAATTAATAATATATTTAATTAATCATTTTAACTTTTAAATTAGACTTATCATTCATTAAAATTAGATAATATATACCTTAAAAATAATTTGTGAATTTACATAAAAATTAATAAGAAAACATACCAATTATTTATTGAATTAACTAAAAAAACTAAATTATTAGATTTTCTTTTATAGTTATTTTTTATTATATATTTGTACTTTTAATATTTTTAACTCAAATCACTTATATTTTAATAATTAAACGAACAAATAACCTAACTAGCAATGACTTAAAACACATTCATTAATTATTTGACCAATAAATAATATTATAATTAAGTTAGGTAAGGATAAAAAACCTTTTTGTATTTATATTAAAAAAGATTAACCAAATATTTCAAAAAATATTTTTCAACAAAACTACTCTTATGAATTATTGTCACTAAATTGCTAATTCAAATAAATTTTGATGTGGAGAAAGAAATAGTATTAAAAATGCGAAATTAACTTCTACAATGACTTATTCGAACATAAAAAAAACATATAATGCTAATTAATTTTATTTATAAAAATAAAAAGCAAAAAGAAGTTTTGTTAAGTGGAACCAGATATATGGGAATCTAATAGTAAAGGAGTGAGAAAAGGTAATTGCCCCCATTTTTATTTTTTTTAATTTAATTAGGGCGGAGCCCACCCTTGTTAAGTATTTTTTAATTTAAGTGGGGCTAGAGCCCACCCTAGCCCAAGGGTAGCTCCGCCCCTGGTCACGTAGATGGATATTGATGAGCCTCGTAGCTTTAATCAATTTGCATTCTCCCTAAAGTACGACAAAAATGAACATAACTCGTTCTGAACTTTGATCCATTTGATAGATACACAAGAAGGTCTCTCTTCGATCCTAGCTCATCCTTCTTAAGCTTGTGACCTCTTCTCGGGACTTATACATCGAGAATCATCATCACAAAACTTCAATTATTCGATCGCTTGGACTATTTCCGGCGAAATTTGAACTGAATTTAGGTTGTTCTTTGACGTTAAGTTTTACTATCATTATAGTTTAGGTTAATTAGGCTTACGGTTACATTATCTCATGGCATCTTAAACTGAGGCTCAAGAACAACGCCTCAAGAACAACGTTGGCAATATATCAAACTTCAGCTGAGAATTTCAATCAATATTATGTTGGGAAAAAACCCTAACAGAAACACAAAAGAAGAAAACAAACGAAAGAACACTAACAGAATTAAATAACGGAGTTCGGTAAAAATATTGTCTACGTCTCCGAGCACAAAGGCTATCAATTAATAAGGAAGAAGATATAAAAGTATTGGGTGCAATAAACCAAATAGGGGAGAGTTTCTTTTAAACACTAAGAAACTTCCCCAACTCCCATCATCTTCCGATGTGGGATTTATTCTAATTGTGAATATAGTTTCTTTTATATACTAAGAAACTTCTTTCACTTCCATCATCTTCCGATGTGGGATTCTAATTGTGCCAAAAACAACAAATCTCCACATTGGCACAATATCCAAATACTAATCTTAAATATTAAAAATAGCTCTTCAGTGTTTCCAATTGACGCTCTTCAGCGCCGACTCAAACGCGGAATATGTTTACCAAATCTAAACAAGGTTCAGATTTGGCTTTTCCCATGTCTTTCATCTTCAACTATTTGCCCAATTGAGCCTTCAATTTGTCAATTTCATATTGGCTCTTTGATGCTATCAACATATCATCAACATACAAGAGTAAATAGATATAAGACTCATCTTGCAGTTTGCGTAAATACACACATGAAATGAATCTGCTTCTTGTGTACTTGTGCTCAATCATAAACTTGTCAAGTCGTTTATACCATTGTCTCGACGATTGCTTCAACCTGTACAATGATCTGTTCAACTTGCAAACCCAATTTTATTTATCAACAACTTTGAATTCATCTGGTTGATAAATGTAGATTTCCTCGTTCAAATGACCATGTATGTCTGCGGTCTTCACATCTGGTTGAGCTAGCTCTAAATTCATCTGCGCTACCAAGGCCAACAAAATTCCAATGGAATAATGTTTAATAATAGTAGAAAGTACCTCATTATAATCACCTCCTTCCTTCTTAGCGTAGTCTTTAGCTACCAATTTTGCCTTGTAGCAAACATCAAATTTTTTGGGAAATCCTTCTTTCTTAGCAAATATCCATTTACAACCAATAGCCTTCTTCCCTTTTCGTAGATGCGTCAACTTGAATGTCTCATTCTTCTGAATATGTTGCATCTCATCTTCCATAACACCTCTCCTTTTTCCATTTTTAGTATTTCGACTGACATCTAAAAAAGTGGATGGAACATCATCTATGACTAGAAGTGCATAGGATGTCATGTCAACATACCAACCTAGTTTTTGAATAACTCGTTTTGGCCTGTTCACAGCAATTGATTCACATTGTTCTAAAGGTTCTTGGGTTGGAACCTCTTCCTCATTTAACTCTTCGTTTATTATTGGAGAGTCACTTATATTTGGGTTTATCTTTATCTGCTCAAACTCCACCTGTTGAAGAGTACAATCAATCTTGTCTGGTGTTACCTTATTCAATATTGAATAATCGTCAAATGTAACATCTCTACTGATAATAGTTTTCTTTGCATCCAAACACCAGAAAAGATACCTTTTAACTCCAGTAGTAAATCCCATAAAAAGAGCCTTCTTACCTCGTGGATCCAACTTTGATTCAACTAAATGATAAAATACATTAGAACCAAAAATATGCAAAAAATCATAATCAGTTGCAGGTTTTCCAAACCATACCTCTAATAGAGTCTTGCCACCAAGTGTAGATGATGGTATGCGATTTACTAAATGTTGAGCGTATGACACAGCTTCTGCCCAAAATTTCTTGTTTAACCCAGCATTAGACAACATACATCGAACTTTCTCCACCAATGTCATGTTCATACGTTCTGATACTCCATTCTGCTATGGTATTTTTCTGACTGTGAAGTGTCGAACTATGCCACACTCTTGACATAACTTCTGGAATGGATCATTCGTGTATTCTCCACTGTTATCAGTCCAGAGAATTTTGATCTTTCTTCCTGTTACATCTTCAACTTGAGTTTTTCATTTAAGAAAAATCTCAAACACTTCATCTTTGTTCTTCATAGTAAACACCCATACTCTTCTGGAAAAATCATCAATAAAAGTAACAAAATAATGTTTACCTCCAAGAGAAGGAGTCTTGGCAGGTTCTTAGACATCTTAGTGCACATAGTCCAAAATACCCTTGGTGTTATGGATAGCAGTGCCAAATTTTACTCGCCTTTGTTTCCCAGAATACAATGTTCACAAAATTCTAATTTACAAACTTTTGTACCTTTTAGCAATTCTTGCTTGACAAGAGTTTGCGTAGATTTCTCATCAGCATGCCCCAATCGCATATGCCATAGCTTTTTGCCTCTAACTCCTTACTGCTCCCGGAAGTTGATATATATGTTGTCCCATTAACTGTACTACCTTGATAATAATACAAATTATTATTTTTCCTGATATCTTTCAACATCACAAGCGTTCCAGAGATTACTTTAAGAATTCCATTTTCCAATTTCACATGTAGGTCTTTTGACTCCAAGGCCCCCAAAGAAATGAGATTATTTGTCATATTCGTTATGTAACCAACATCTCTGATAATTCTGGTGGATCCTTCATCATTTCTCAACTTGATTAAACCTATCCCTTTTATTTTACATGTACTAGCATCTCCCATGTAAATAACTCCACCATCTAGCTCCTTAAAGTCAAAGAACCACTTTCGAACTGGTGTCATATGATAAGTGCAGGCTAAGTCCAATATTCACGCGTCAGGATGAGATATTGTGTGTGACATCGATAAAGAGTATTCTGAATCTACATCATCTTTGTTTTCTGCAACATTTACATCTTCAGAATTTTTCTCTTTCTTCTTCAACTTTGGGCAGTTAATCTTCCAATGTCCTTTCTCACGACAGATTGCACATTCATCTTTGACAACTCTACTTTCGGATCTTCTTCCTTTCCCTTTTGTTTTGCTTTGTTGACGACCCTTGACCATCAATGCTTCTTCTGTTGTACCTATTTTGTTTTTCCGTTTGTCTTGCTTTCTCAATTCATGACTATATAAAGCAGAACTTACAGCATCAAAAGAAATATTTTACTTCCCATGAAGTAACGTTGTTTCTAAGTGTTCAAATTCATCAAGAAGGGACGATAGCAATATCAAAGCAAGATCTTTCATCCTCAAATTTAACATCTAGGTTTAACAGATCTGCTACTAATTCATTAAACTTAGTAATATGTTCATTCATAGTAGTACTTGATTGGTAATCAAACCGGAACAACCGCTTCTTCATAAGGAGCTTATTTTGACCACTCTTCTTAAAATTTTGTCCTCCAATGATTGTCATAGTTTTTTTGTAGAAGTTTCATTCTTCACAGCATACTTCTGCTCTCTAGACAGGCACGATCGAATTGTTCCGCACACCAACTGATTCATGATACTCCATTCTTTTTCTTCTATACTATTTGGCTTTCCGACCTCAATATCAACATATAGACCCTACTGAAAAAGACAATCTAGAACCTCACCTTGCCACATGCCGAAATGCCTAGTTCCATCAAAGATTTCCACCGCAAACGTTAAATTCGACATCGGTGTCCTCATCCAGGATGACGAAGGAGTTGACGCCCCTTTTGAAGACTCCACCATGCCAAGGACGAACATTCGGCTCTGATACCACTTGTTGGGGAAAAAACCCTGACAGAAACACAAAAGAAGAAAACAAACGAAAGAACACTAACAGAATTTGATAACAGAGTTCGGCCAAAATGTTGCCTACGTCTCCGAGCACTAAGGCTATCAATTAATAAGGAAGAAGAGATACAAGTATTGGGTGCAATAAACCAAATAGGGGAGAGTTTCTTTTATACGCTAAGAAACTTCCCCAACTCCCATCATCTTCCGATGTTGGATTTATTCTAATTGTGAATATAGTTTCTTTTATATACTAAGAAACTTCTTTCACTTTCATCATCTTCCGATGTGGGATTCTAATTATGCCAAAAAACAACATATTAGATGTAATCAAATGTTACTTCTAATTACCTAATTCTAGCCGCTAGGGTTTAACCAAATGTAATCACACAATTAACATGTAAACAATTTGTGAAACTAAGGCAGAGAACGAGAATTAAATTAATAATCAATTTCAATTGGTGAAATCAAATTAGGGTGTCTTACAAGTCTTACAGGCTTCTCTGAATACACGAGAATGATGTATAAGAGAAGTATGAAGTAAGAAGAGCAGTTGTGGCAGCTTTGCACAATTAGAAAACGTTTCGGCATGGTCTCCTCGACAATAGGGAGAGATGGTTATTAACAAATAGGCATTATACTAAGCAATTTGGGTCATGCTTGGGCTTTCTAAAAATCGAAGACCAAAGCCTACAACTTTGGTTTTGGTATTGTTTCAAATGAACTACCATATATAGTTCATGTCATTCGGAGATGAACATTTTTGGTCATTTCTTGTCTTCATTTTCTAGTTGTTTGAACAGGGGTTTGTTGGAGCTTTCCTGGTCAACTCAAGTCGATTCACGGGATGAGCTTGGTACCATTGGAAAGGTATATTAAAGGGCTACACTTTTGGTAGAAAAATATTTAAATGTGGGTGGCCTGCAGTCGGACTAATCTTTGAAGGAATGCACGTGACACAAAAATGATCACGGTAGCTTACGGGCGACCTCACGTGGGTTGTAGATTGAATTGTGTGTCATTATTGGTACCAAGAGAAAGATATATATGTTTGATTGAATGTAACATGACAATGTATCATTTTAGCATCACTAAGTATATCTTTAATTCAAAATATTTATTCGACTCATTTAATAGTGATAATATTTGCAAGCTTGCAACAAAGTTTTTCTTGAAGATTTCATAGATGAAGACATCATTGTTTTGAAGTATGAATTGATACATTATAAACTTCATGTAATGCAGAATTTGAAGGTTTTTAGAGTTGTTGAGTTGTGTCAACAATTAATCGAGAGTGGACGATTAAAATTTTATGTTATGTTGAATAGATTGATTTATCTTGTTTTAATATTACATGTTTCTACCACTATTACTGAGCGAACATTTTCAATAAAAAAAGAAGGTGAAAACAAAATTTCGCAATAAAATAGATGATAATTTTTTTTTCGTCTTCTTGAAACTCTATTTGAACGAGATTTAGCTAAGGATATAAAAATATATTTTATTATAGATTATTTTTATTTTTAAAATCTTGTATAGCTCAACTTATTTACATTATAATATAACGTCTTATTTTTTATAAATATATATATATATATTAAATAAAATTTAAATCCACCGCAACTCTAATTCTTAGATTAGTCATTAACTAATTTACTTTTACTTTTTAATTTAACTATTATAATTAATTATTGCTGATAATTTATTTTTCTGTAAATGAAATATTTACGACTTTTCACATATGAGTTGAACATAATAGCAAATTATTTCACATTTTAACTCAGATCATTCCATATGGTGCTAAAATATCTAATATGATAGTAGAAAATTACATCTTCCATTTCAAAAAATATATTCATGTTATATTTATATATCAACTAAATTTATAACTTAGTTTGTTAGATTGTTGTTTTATTTAACAAAAACAAAATTATAACTTAGGGGATAACTTATGGGTGCTTGGTTCAAATAAATGAATGGGAATAGAATTGGGATTGATAGATGTGTAGAATAGGAATAGGTATGATGAATAAAAGTGTAGTGTTTGGTTAAAAGTTTTAATATTCCAATTTTCATTAATAATGTTTGGATTTATAAGAAAAAAGTTATAAATATAATTTTGTTATTAAAACTATGATTAATATTTTAATTTATTTTTGTATTAAATTAAAAATATTATTATTTTTATAACATAGTTTTTTAAAATATATTAAATATTTAAGTGACATAATTTAATAAAATATAAACATCTAATATTTTATCATATTAATTATATTTTTTCAAAATAAAAATAAAATTACTTATAACAAAATACTTATGATAATGTTTCAATTTTTTACTAATTATAAATAAATAATTATCTATTACATATAAATAATATAAGAAAACGTCTTTCAAATATTATATATTAGATAAATACATTTAAATTAATATTTTATTTAATAATATATTATAACAGGTATAATTTTTTTAATAATAACTTTTGTTAAAATATTTCATATTTAACTTTTTTTAATATTTTTTATATAAATTGTTATTTTATTTTTAGTTTTATATTTTTATATTTTAATTTTATTATTAATATATAATATTTAAAATTAATTATATAAAATTAATTATATTATTATTAGTTATTGTAATTATTACTCAAATTTTATTTTAAATGATTCCTTAATATTATTTAAATAATTAAAATTATTTATTTCATAAATAAATAAAAATTTATTATTATGTTAATTATAAAATAACATATAATATAATTATAAAATATATATAATATTATAATTATAATTATGAGCGAGAAAAAATAGGAGAGTGGAGATAATGGGAGAAAAATTGTATCGCTTTGGAATCAAATCTATATCCTGAAATCAAAACAACCAACCAAACATCTCATTTCATTCTCTTTCCTATTCATGAATAGAAAAATCATGTACCAAGCATGCCCTTAGTTCGTTAGAATATTGTTCTAATAAGATTGTTTGAGACCTTTTCACATAATGTATTTTATGTTGTGATGCGAGAATTCGTATTATTATATTATAACAATTTTAGTTTTTTAATTTAAAATAAATAACTAAACTTCCTTCTTTTTATTAAAAGAAAAACATCATATTTTTTAATTAAAAAAATTAACTTGATAAACAATGTAACTAGAATTGGAGAGACACTAATTCTATTTTGATATAAAAACAATGTAACATGTAGACACTCAATGGCATGTCAACATTCAATTATAAAGATCTAGATTAGAATAGTATATTAAAAATAACTGTAACAATTAATTATTTACATTTGATATAATTATGGTAATCATTTTACTTACATTCCAATTATGTATATAGGTAACAACTACCAATTAAATATATAACCCAATAATTATATATGGTAATTATTTTACTTACATTCAAATTATACATATTATTCTATGTAGCAATTACCAATTATATATAAAAAAAAATATCGCAAGAAGAAATAGATAATTCTTCAGATATTAATATAAAAGATTTTTTAATTTTAATTAGGAAAGATCAGTTATGGTTGAGATTTGAATATTTGAGAGTTATTAGTACGATTGAATTTTAATAAATGTTTTCTTCATTTTTAAGAACAAAAACTATATATAACAAATAAGTTCGAAATAGAATTTTCACAGATATTTGAAAATCAAAAATTTGTTCATTATTCAAAAACAAAAAACTGTGATGCAAGATAATTTTATGTTTCCTAATTTAATATATTCTAAACTTTAATCTCCTATTCTAGTTTAGGGATAACAAGATACGGATATTTCAGTATTCTTAAGGTCCTAGGTTCGAGCTCGTCAGACACAAGTTATACGCTTAGTTAAATTGTTAAGTATGTTTATGGGTTATTTGTTTAAACCCGCGAGAATTAGTTGCATTTTACCTAACCTAACGTTTGTTCTAAAAATATCTAATTATAAATTTTCTTTTTAATTTAAAATAAATGATAATTCAGATACATTACAGTTACATTTCACTAGCTAGGATAGTGTTAAATTAGACCCACCTTATTTAAAGAGTTTTTAATGCCAAATAAAATGAATTAATATAAAATGATTATATTTTTGTAATTTTTTAATATCTAAAATCAATAATTATTTTCTTTTAAGTTACAATTTTTTTTTTTTAAAACGTGGTTGCCACTCAAACTACCATAAACTGTCATTGTCACCATATATGCTATGCTAGTGTAATGTAATGACATGGTCATTTCTTTTGTTATTAATTTCCACCACCACCAAATTAATTTTGTATTATTATTATTTTAAGAGAATGACTCTTTAATTATTTAGGTTCACAAAGAAAAAGGTAATATTTTTCTAAAAAAAAAATACAAGTGGATGTGAAAGTGGATGTGAATAGATGTTAGAATTGTGTATCAAATTAGTAAGAAAGAACGTGGGAAATTTCATTAGACTTTATTCAATTTGATTTATTTGAATAATTTTTTTAATAATTATTATCGTTTTAATATTTACTTATTAATTAAATTATCAACATAAATATTAAAAAAAATTGTTATCTATCAATATTTTTATCTCATAACTCAACTTTTCATAATTATAATCAAAAATTATTTAAATAATTCAATGAATATCTCCAATTCAAACAAAGTTGCATCTTTTTTTAATTCAATTATAATCAAAATATCATTATAAATCTCTCCTTAATTTAATTTATTAATTAAAATAAAATGTTAGGCTAATTCACTAAAATACCTTAATTATATTTATTTATTTTTTAAATATTTTATTATTATATATTAATATTTAAAAAAATTACCAAAATAATAATCATTACCCATTATCAAACATTTTCTTAAATAAGCCATATTTATTTAGGAAGCGTTTAGTTTGTGCGTTTAAGTTTGTGTAATTTATTTATTTTTATTTTTTTATAATAGTTTAAAGTAAAAATTATAATTAAACAAATTTTGTATTTAAATGTAACTATTTATCTTTTCTAACAAATAAGTTAGAACAAATATGCTTACAGTAAACTTATAAATTTAACTTACCTAGGAGCGAATAATCTGAAACAAATTTACTCTAAAAATAAAATATATTGGAATCGGTTGGTTTTGTTTCACCTCCATCACAATGTTTTTGTCCCTAAAGAAGGCTTTAAATGCACTGGTGACCAGCGTATAAATTAAATTGCGCTAGTGACTACTTCAATTTTTTTACGAAATTACCCCTGTCGCGTAACGCGAAGGGGAGAATCGTCAAGCGAAGGACTCTAATTCTGCATATAAATACTAAAAAAATCATTTCGTTGTTTTCCTTTCTCTCTCTTCTCTTTTTTCTCTCTCTATTTCGCGTTATTTCTCGCGACGGAACCCTAAACGAACATATCATATAGATCGGCGACGAAAATTCGTTCTAATATCATGTGATTTATGTTCTTATTTCTATTATAGCTTTATTAAATGTTGTGTGTTCATCTTCAATGCAGGTTTAGGGGTTATGGTGGATGCAGATGAAACCCTAAACGATGGAACCCTAAACCATGATATTTGTAGATGCATGCAGATGAGGTTATTCTTATTGTTCATCTTGGTTGTTCATTTTGTCGATAATGATATTTGCAGATGATGCTCTAATTCAGTTCCGTTTTAGAGAAGATTCATGTGATTCTCGCGAAGGGCCGTCCCTTCTCGCGATGGAAATTCCCTTCTCGCGAAGAGCAAGATCGTCTCGCGAAGGGCAAGATCGTCTCGTGAATTAAGTCGAAGAGGCGCGCATTTCTACACGCGCTATACTCTATTTATAAGTATGACGCGATGAACATTTCATTTATTCACTCTGTCGCGACGACTCGTCTCTCTCTAGTCTCTTCTTAACTTCACTACTCCCTGTCTTGACGATTCTTCCTACTCATCTTCTCTTCTCGTTCCTTCATCGCTGTCATTAATTTGGTTAGTTTTAGGGTTTATGTTTAGGATTTCGCAATGGATTGTCCCTTCTCGCGATGGGTTTAGGATTTATATTTAGGGTTTCGCGATGGGTCGTCCCTTCTCACGATGGACCTTCTTGCGACGGCATTATGGTCTTGCGACAATGTATTTGTTATTTGTTCTTACGTTTTTGTTGTTGTCTTTTTGTAGATGGCAGAAATCACCGTTCGTGAGTTTCCTAGTAAAATTTTTTGGAAATGCACTCATAGCCTCAAGAAGATAGCTGACAAGTTCGATACAATGGGTTTTTTAAAGAGGGTTTTGAATACCCAATTCAAATATTTATTCACGGCACTGTGCTTGCTGTTCTCAGGAACAATAGTCCATCAGATGCTGCTTAGAAAGGTAAGCTCAAACTCGAAGGAGATTATTTTCATGGTGAATGGGGAGGAACTGGTATTTGGTATGAAAGAGTATGTATTGGTTACATGTCTTAACTTTGACAGATTCCTTGTGGTGAACGAAGAAGAAGATGAATGTCGAGGTTGTCCACCTCTCTTGATTAAATATTTTAAAGGGAAAATGATTGTACCAATCAACGAGTTTGAGTCTAGTTTTATGTCATGCACTGATAAGGAAGATGCATGGAAGATGAATGGAAGATGGGGTTGGTATGTCTGATTTGCTAGTACCTATTTGCATTTGACCCAAGAAGGATTGTACTTGTCAAAATAGATGCATGGAGGATTGTCAGTACCTATTTGGTATACTTTTTGAGTAAGTGGTAGTATACTTTCTTAAGGTGGGTAGTAAGTAATGGTATCTTATCTTGAGTACGTGGTAACTTCTCTACTACAAAGACACATAGTGGTGACATAGTGCGACCCGAAATCAACCGTGATGAATATGTGTTCACATCCTTATCTTGATCAATAACAAGAGGGGGAGGATTTTTCATACACAGAACATCATATTTGACTTGAAACACTAAATCATATGTAAATCTTTGCAGGTTAAGTGCATCATATATGAAATCAACTAATTCGGCAAAAGTAATATTTAGGGGTAAATCCAAAATTTTGATCGATCTTGCATGAAAAGTCATTGTACCATCAGCAAATGTTCACCGTTCATTATACAAAACGAATACTTCAACTGCAATTAAAAACATGAATGAATAAATAATATTATTAGAATGAGGAGCCGTCGCGAGACGATCCAATACAATTGAAGTCATGCAATTATTCATTAAAAATGGTGCCCTTCGCGAGACGATCGGGCCTTTTCGTGAGACGATCGTGCTCCTCGCAAGAAAGTCCATCACGAGAAGGACTGCTCAACGCGAGAAGGGACCACCCATCGCGAGGAGGGACAGCCTTTCACGAGAAGATTCATGTGATTCGGTCCCTTCTCAAGACGATCGTTCTCGTCGCGAGAAGGGACCGAATCACATGAATCTTCCCTAAAACGGAACCGATTTAGAGAATCATGCTCGAGGAAGAAGAGTACATGTTGCCACCATCGTGCTTGTGCTCGTGCTCAAGGTTGTGTCCGTCGAAGATAGTCGTTTGTCGTGGTTGTCCGTCGAAGATCGCGCCGTTTACGTTTTCGTTTAGAGAGAAGAGGAGAAGAGCGGGAAGAGAGAAGGATGAGAAGAGAGAAATGAAAAAAATGACGAAGTTATATTAAATGGTAAGGATATTCTGGACTTTTCACACATTTTTTTTTCGTGTGACGATTCTCCCTTCACGTTACGTGACGCAAGTAATTTCGTCAAAAAAAAATTAAATGGTCTTCAACGCAATTTAATTTATCAGCACATCTTAAGGCCTTCTTATTTTTAAGGATCATTTTGTCAAATTATTGAATAAAAGAGAAGTTTAGTAAAAGAAAGAATCAATAAATTTTATAAAGAATTATAATTATATTACATTTCTAATTAAATTCAAGTTTTAACAATTCCGTTCCAAATTAGCAGGCATTATTAAAGAAAAAACCCTAGTTAGTTATATAGAGAGATAATGGAGGAAGGCCAGAAATATTCAAGAAAGAGATGGCTACGTAGATTGTTGGCCCACATGCCCAACGACAAAAGTGCCCAGTGAGCGAGCAGTAACAGTCAGTACGTTCTCTCCTCCCCGTTCGTCTGTTCGTCCGTCCGGTCTCCGTGTATATATGTATATATAATCATCCTTTTCATATAGAAAACTCTTCGTCCAGTCGAAAAGCCAGCAAATTAATTAACTATGTCAATGTCACGACAAATTCTCCGGTGATTACTAAAGAGGATCGATGAGAATAGAGCGGAATTCGTCGACTAATCTGCGTAAGTAATCAGGTGTTCTGATATGGATTGCTGGTCCTCTCCTCCCATGTTTAATGATGAATTCGAGAAGCTTGTTCTTCGCGTTAATGCGCCGAGGTACAAATTCAATCCGAGTTTTTCTGGTTGTTTTTAATTTTGTTGAATTGCTGCGGGTCTGTCTGGTAATTGACGTTACCACTTTTCTGTTCTGTAGGGTTACTGTTGATAATGTCTCAGACAGCAAATCCACTTTAATTAAGGTAATCGATTTTATTTTTCTGTTGCTTTGAATTGATATGCATCAGCAGGATTTCTGTTGCATACTGTTCATTACTGGTCGATTCTTTGATTATGTAGGTTGATAGTGCAAATAAGAGAGGGAGTTTGCTAGATGTTGTTCAAGTTTTGACTGATTTAAACCTGTTGATTAGAAGAGCATACATATCTTCAGATGGGGGGTGGTTTATGGATGGTTAGTTTTTGTTTCTTTTTGTTCATGGGTTCAATTATCTTGCTTATAATCTGTGTCTTTTCGGTTGATTTTACGAAAATTGATGCATTCATTATCCCGAATGACAGTTTTTCATGTTACTGATCAACATGGAAACAAGCTCCCTGAAGATGGTATGGCTGAACGAATTCAGCAGGTAAGATCTTTATTTTTGCCTAAAGAGATCATTTCCATGATAATTGCTTTAATCCTTTTGGTTGATGAACTGCATATACTTGTGCTTTTACTTACTTTATTAGAAAAACTTTGTCATGTTTACAATATCTTCCCAATATCCCAGCCAAACTTGTCTTGGAATCTCTGTGGCTGATTGAGATACACTAGAAATTACATCACTTTCAAACACGAATCGCCAATTGTACAATTACCATGAAATTAGATCTCTTTAGGAAGAACTTTTATCAAAAGAGCAGTTTTATCTTTGGCACCCTTTTTAGTTGTATAGCTTTATTCCATCGGTATCCACACCCAAATAATCTATCAACGGTTTCAAATCATCAACAAAATATCAAAATAATCTCTTTTTTTTTAAGATTATATATTCATACCTTACCAGGCCTTGTTTGATGAAATTCTGTTGAAATAGTGTTTCTAAGTGTAGTAAATGTTTCCCAACACTGAGGACACCCATTCGCAATATATGATCCTTGATTTTATTTCTAACCAATTCATTTTCTTTACAACTGAATATATGAATCAATAGTCTCTAGGACCAAGGGGAAGGAGCTGCAGATCGATGAAAAGGTCTGTCGGTGTCCAATCTTCCATGGACCACACGACGATTGAATTAACAGGCAAAGACCGTCCAGGATTGCTATCAGATATCTTCGCTGTTCTTACAGACCACAAGTGCAATGTGGTAGCAGCCGAAGTCTGGACCCACAATTCAAGGATGGCATCAGTTGTTTACATAGCCGACGAATCAAATGGATTGCCTATCGACGATCATGATCGAGTCACCAACATAAGGCAGCTTCTCCTTTCGGTCCTGAAAGGCGATAGAGATATAAGAGGAGGTGCAAACACATCTGTTGTCTCTATGGGATCAACTCACACGGGAAGAAGGCTGCACCAAATGATGTATGCTGATCGTGATTACCACACCGATGATATGGGAATTAACAACAGCTCCATCGGCAGTGATCAAAGGAAACCTGTTATAACTGTAGAGAATTGTTTGGAAAAGGATTATACGGTTGTGAATTTGAGATGTGGGGATCGGCCTAAGCTACTTTTTGACACTGTCTGCACATTGACTGATATGCAATATGTGGTGTTTCATGGCATGGTGATTACTGAAGGGGCGGAAGCTTATCAGGTTTTAATATAACTATTTAATGTACCAAAAACGACAGCTTATTTTGAAGGAATCTAATACTTTTTTTCTTTTGTCGATTGAATAGGAATACTATATCAGGCACATTGATGGGTACCCAATTCGATCGGAAGCAGAAAGGCAACGGGTCATGGACTGTTTGGAGGCAGCTATAAAGAGACGAACATCCGAGGTACAAATACAATAACTTGTTCTTGTTGGTTTTATTCTTTAAATGGTTGTCGAATAAAACTGAAATAAGTTCTGATAAACATATGCATACATCACATATTTATATTTTTTATATAATTACATACTTTTAACAAGCTAGTTATAGTTATGAAGATACATGTTCAAGATTTATGTTTATAGTGAGGCCTTGTTTGATCTAAGGGTATTTGAATAATCAAGGTTATTTTCAAATAATCTTGTTTAATGTGGGTATTTAAAATTAGGTTATGATAATTTGATTAAAAAATGATATTTGATAGAAAAAATAATCCACATCTTATAAAATCCCTTACTTATTTATATCTAGTTAATTATTCTAGCAATTAATTTATTTATAAAATATTGAATGTAAAAGTGGTTTATTCTGCCTAACTGATAAAAGAGTATTTTAGTTTAGTTATTTAATTATGGTAACGTTTACTCAATAAGTTTTGTTATACAGGGAATTAGACTAGAATTATGCAGTGAAGACCGAGTGGGGCTTCTAACAGATGTAACACGAATATTCAGGGAGAACGGGCTCTCAGTCATTAGGGCTGAGGTCACAACCCGAAGCTCTCAAGCAGTGAACGTTTTCTACGTGACTGATGCGTCGGGGCGTCCGGTTAAGAGTGAAACTGTAGAGACAGTTCGAAAGGCGATCGGGCTTACTGTTCTAAAGGTGAAGAATGATGAGGTATTTGTAGAACAACAATTGCCACCAAAGGAAAGTGCCAAATTCTCACTTGGGTCTCTTTTTAGATCAAGATCAGAGAAATTTCTTTACAATCTTGGGTTCATAAAGTCTTATTCATAAGATCAAAGTAACACCTTTGATTGAAAAGGATAAAGTAAAAAAATTATAGCAGTTTGGTTTTGAAAAGGATAAGGTTCTATAGACTAATTAATAATAGTAATAATATAGAATGTGGTTTAAGTGAATACCTAAGTGTTCATCTTGGCTGTATTCTTCCATTTCTTTCAAATGCAACTTTGTAAATATTTTACTTCTATCTCATTCTATTATTTTTTATTACTTGGATATGAGTCTGTGTAGTTTAGTTTTTAAGAGATAATTAAGAGTTTTTGTTATGTTGTTTAATTTTAAATTAGTAACCAAAATTATGGGTTCAAATTGAATTTTAATTTATAAAATTGATAATTTATTTAAAATTTAATTTAAAAGAATATTAATTATATATATATAATTAATTTATAATTACAAAATTAATTAATAAGTTTATTTGTTTGAATAAATAATTTTTATTTTTATTTAAAAATATAAATTTACTTTATTTATAATAAAAATATAAACAAAATAAATTTAATAAAAAACAATATGTATTTAATGTTTAAAATTTTAATCTCATTTCACAATTTATTAATTTCGGTAAAACAACTCATCTTTTCACATATTTTTTTCTCAATAAATCTCTTATCTCGTGACTTTACACTTTTATTTTGGTCAAATAAAAAATCTCAAACATTACTGATCTCTTTTTTACTCTCATTTTAGCCCAACAATGTTCAATCGATCTTTCATCTTGTGACCTTAAAACACTTAGAATGACCAATCATCTCATTCCACATTTATCTACCAATTCAAATCGAACTTCTCATCTCGTGATATTAACTTTCACTTCGGTCAAACAACTAATTGTCTCGCATATTTTAACCACCAATATCAATTTCTTTCGCAATCGACCTCTATATATTTACCTTACTTTCACTTTGACTAATCAAAAAGTATTTCATTCCATATTTATCCACCAATCACAAACGACCTCTATTCTCTCGAAAACCTTAATTTCACTTCATCAAACAACTCGACATTCTTATCCTCACTTCGGGTAACCATACATCTCATTCAACATTTATCCACCCCAATTGACCTCTTATCTTGCTACCTTACTTTCACTTTGACTAATTAACCATTTCATTCCACATTTATCCATTAATTCACAATGAACCTCTCATCTCGAGACCTTATTTTCACTTCGTCAAATAATTCATCTCTTAACATATTTTACATATACAACCTGACCTTCTTTATCCTCAATTCGGCTAACCATCCATCTCATTCCACATTTATCCACCCCAATAATCGACCTCTCATATCTGACCTTACACTTTCACTTCGGTCAAATAAACCATCTCCAACATCACCAATCTCTTTTACTCTTCGCTTTGGTCATCAATCCCCAACTAACCTCTTATCTCGTGACTCATCTCCTCACATATTTTACAATATAAAACCTAATTTTTTATCCTCACTTTGGATAAATAACCATCTCATTCCATATTTATCCACACTCTAATCAACCTCTCATATTGTGGGACTTTACACAATTTTATTTCGATCAAATCAACCATATCCAACGTTACAAATCTCGTTTACCCTCACTTTGACCCATCAATTTCCCAATTGACCTCTCATAGTGTGACATTACATACAACGATTAACCAAAATCATTCCAAATTTGTATCCCACAAATGTCAATCGACCTCTCATCTCGAAACTCTACTTTCATTTTGGTCAAACAATCCATCTCCTCGCATATTTTACAATAAACAACTCTACTTATTTATCCTCACTTCAATTGACCAACCCATCTCATTTAACATTTATTCACCCTAATTGGACATCTCATAGCGTGACCTTATTTATACATCGATTAATCGAAACCATCTCATTCCACATTTTTATCTCACTAATCTCAATCGACCTCTTATCTCGAGACTTTACTTTTATTTCGGTCAAACAATCAATCTCCTCATATATATAATTTTTTTTTTTGGGGGGGGGGGAGAATGGTTAAAACCATTTCATAAAATCCCAAAAGTGGGAGGGTCAAGAATCAAAGCTAGACAAATTTTAGCTATGATTAAATGATGACAATCAAACGACCTTAAAAAATCTGATTAGTAGCAATCAAACATAAAAGAAACAGAGATTACAAACTATATCAAATCTTAATTATCCCAATAAGGATTTTTATTTTCATATCAACCTGATATTTCAACATATTGTCTTCCCCTTGTCCTTCCTCTTCCCTTTCCCCTTTCTTTTACAATGAAAGGGGATAAACTGAAGAGGTTGATGAATACTGCTTATTCTTATTTTGATTTCTTTCTTTATATGAACTCGTTCTGATTTGATAGAAATAATTATTATTCAGGATTTTCGGACTCTTTACCTTGTTGTTCTCAACTTGAATTTCGAGATCATTGTCTTTATTTCCTTCAATTTTAGCTTTGGAATTCTCATCAACTTTGGATTTCTATATATCAACCTTGGAATTCTCTTATTTCTCTTGATTAACCTGAGTATATTCCTCTCTATTTTCATCAGCAACCACTTTAACTTGATTTGATTGAGAATCCTCAACTATCTCTTCAACATTATTAGGTTGAGGTTTCACCTCCTTCTTCGTACTGCTTTCTTTTTGTACATAATTTTCTTTATCTTTTGTTTCTTGTTCTTTAACCACATTTTGCTATTTGAAAATAGGCACATCTGTTTCATTTTCCTGCATCTTTACTTTCTGGCCTTTATGAATTTTTTGATCTTCTTCCTTAGCCAAATCAAATTTTGGGCTTACATGTTGGAAGATATTGCAGAAAGAGCATTTGTTTGGCCTCCACTCATAAGTGATTTCCATGATAGTAGGTTTTTCTTTTGTCTACTACGGTCATACTTTTTAGCAGTGTGCTTCTAGGATGCACCTCAATGCTAATTTTAGCAAATGATAGGTGCTCTCCTCCTTCAGTAATTGGATCCATGTATAATGGTTTACCCAATAAACCTATAAAATGATTAAGTGTTTTAGAATTTTACATATGTACAAATATATTCCAGAGCTTGAACCGTATCTGTGCAGTTTCTTTTGGCTTACTCAATAAGTTCAAGTCTTAAGACCATTTTTTCAATTTCATACAGTTGGATCAAATATATGTATTCCCATTTTCTAGAATTCCCACAAGTAAATGTTATAAAATGTTTCTCTAAATTTTTGCATAAAATAAGTCCAGGAGTTATTATTCTCTGAATCAACAACGTCGAATGCAACAGGATATAGTTTCTCATTCGCATCCAATGCAACAACCACCAATAGTTGACCTCCCACCCTGTGCTTGAGAAAACTAGCATCAACGCACAATACGGGACGACAAAAGACTTTAAAACCCCTAATTGAGAGGCCTAGAGACATGAACATATACTTGAAGTGACCGAGCTCGTCTGTCTGAATATCTGTTATAGTACCCAGATTATTCTTCTCCAACATGTATAGGTATGAAGACAATTTTCCATTTGAATTCTCTACCGTTCCTCGCATCGCCATTAAAATCGTTTCTTTTGCCCTCCAAGCCTTATTATAAGTCAAAAATATCCCATAAGCTAACTGCATGTCTTCAATTATTTTCTTAGGCAAGTGGTTATGGTGATGGTCCATGTACTTACTCTTAATGCACTGCCCAATAACCCATGCCGATATTTGCATTTTTTTCTCCGGTCTCGAAAAAACTGATCATGAGTGTTGTTGATTGAATTTCTGAATCTCAAACATCTCAGAAAACTTATCTTTCACATCACGCAAGCTCCACTTGCATGTCTCATTCATATATTTCACATACCAAAGATGTTTTCGTGAATTCATCACTTTGAATTCAAAATGATAAGTCCTCGCATATTTATATAGCGTCAGTTAAAGTTCTTTTTTATTATCAAACAACACACCGACTTCCAATACGGTTTCACTAGTTAATGCCAATGCAAATGAAGGATCTGTCGGTGATAGGTCTGTCGGGTCTGTCGATGGTGTACTCATTGATGCTCTTGCACTAGATGGTGTACACATTGATGGTCTTGCACTAGATGGTGTACCCATTAACGCTCTTGCACTAGATGGTGTACTCATTAATGGTCTTGAACTAGATGGTGTACCCATTGACGCTCCTGCACTAAATGGTGTAGGTATTGATGATCGGTGCGGCGTGCGTGCAATTGCTAGTGCAGTACTAGTAGTAGCTTGGAAGTCACTAACCCGTTCATAATTAAAGTCACTAACCCGTTCATAATTAATTAGTTCATGATGAACCCGTTCATCTTCTTCTCCTCCTCCTTCATTTTCACTTTCAAATAAAATCTGTTGAGAAACAACTCGAGAAACAACTCCAGGTATAGTTTTTTTAGTAAGTAGTGGTAGTGCACTATCTTGACTTGGGTACTTCTCTACTAATGACACACAGTGGTGACGAAGGTGACGAACTGCGACCCAAAATCAACTGTGATAAATAGATGCCCACATCATTAACTCGCTCAATAACAACAAGGGGAAGTTTTGTAGAAGGATCATACATGACTTTAATCACTAAATCATATGTAGACTTTTGCATGTTAATCGCCTCATAGATGATATCAACTAATTCGGAAAATGTAGTACATTGGGGGTATATCCATAGTTTTGCATGATTTTGCACAGAAAGACCTAGTACCATCGACTGCAATTTTCCACTCTCCATTATACACAACAAATACGTCAGCTGCAATTGAAAAAATGATATTATCAATCGAGAGACACAACCATAACAATGAAATGCAAGTACTAACTATAAATGGTCTGGTCGCGTGACGCACCGCGTCACGCACCTGCGTGACGCACCCGGATTCTATCGCAACTGTGGCATTTACCTAATCAATCCATAATCCCTAAACCCTAACAAACAATGCGTTCAAAGAAAGAAATAAAAGAAGGAGGAAGCATACCAGTAGCAACAGACATCCTTCCTTCGTTGGGATTCCGACGTCTTCGTCGGGGGTCGTCGTCTTTTTAGAGAGAAAGAGGAGAATGATAGAAGGGGAAGTGAAGAGAGAGAACAATGAAGAATGAAATGAAAAGAAATGAGAAGAACTGGAAATTTTCTAATTATATAACAAGGGCATTGTGGACTTTTCACAATGCACTCGGGTGCGTCACACAACTAGATGATGCGTGACGCAATAGAGGCATTTTCGTTAGAAAAAAAGAGGGTCACCAACGCTATTTAATTTATGCGCTGGCACTTTCCCCATTTACGCCTATTATTGGAGTCATTTCGTCAAATTTCCCTTTCAGCTATTGAGAATTTCTTTTTATTTTTGCTTTTTTTTTGTTTCTAATTTTTCTATGAGAAATTAACAAAAGAAAAAAGAAAGAACAAAAAATTCTTGAATAAATTATAGTCAATTTTATTATAATATAAAAATATTAAATATGATAAATTTATTTTAAAAGGAACCATTTGGTTCAAATAAGATAATCATAATATTAATGAAATTGATAAATGTCTGGAATATGAATGTTTGATAAAAGTATACTTTTGGTTAAAAGTATTATTCAATCTCATTTTTATTTATGTTTGAATTTATAAAAGAGAAATTATTAATATTATTTTATAATTAAAACTAATATTAATATCTTAATTTTATTTAATTAAAAATATAAATTATTATTATATTTATATATAAAATATTTAAGTGTTTTATAATTTAATAAAATATAACATTTAATAAAATATAAGATTATTTTATAAGATTATTTTTTATAATATATAAAGTATAGTGAATAATTCAATTTTTTTTATTAATTACAACTCAAAATTATATATTATACGTCTAAGTCTTTAAAATATTATATATTAATAATAGATCAAACATCAAATTAAATATAACATTTACTTAATAATCTATATTATAATTAATAACTTATATTATAATGTGATATACTTATATTACTTAAGTATAGTATGAATGTCAAAGACTTGAATTCAGTAAGCAAGAAGATAGAACAGTTTCTCTCTGTAAAATTCGATTGCTTGTTCGTTGTGTAAGGCAAATTCGTAATGCGAATTGTCCGTTGTCCTTTAGATTTGTTAAATATTAAGCAGGAGTTAACGGTCGAATCTTCAAAAATGATACGTGGCACTCTTCCATTGGAAAGTCTCCATTGTACACAACAGGATCTGAGCACAAGGATCGTGGTCGTACATCACTGGTAGTGCGCCGAATATTCCATTAGGGATGTACCTGCAAAACAAGTAATGTGAAGAAAATTCTCTTACGTGGCATTCCTTGGTTGGTTGCATATAGTTGTTGTACTAATCTTCACTACAAAGTTGAGCAGGAGTAGGGTACAACTATAGCACGTGGGTAAGTGAAATGCTAGATTCAAGCATATTGCTTAAATTAAGCATTAGACGTATTTCAGTTAGACGAATTGTAAAATCAGTCTAATGAAATCACACATCTCCTTTAAATAAAAACGTCTATTAGACCGCCTGGTCTAATAGAATTAGACTTACGTCTAATTATTCAATAACCATTAGACGGTACGTCTAACTCCACTGAGTTAGACTACACGTCTAATTCCGGTTCTACCTCAGACTTGTCTGAAGGATTTAGACGCACGTCTAACTTTCACTAATTAGACCACACGTCTAATTATCCAATAACCATTAGACGGTACGTCTAACTCCACTGAGTTAGACTACACGTCTAATTCCGGTTCTACCTCAGACTTGTCTGAAGGAGTTAGACGCACGTCTAACTTTCACTAATTAGACCACACGTCTAATTATTCAATAACCATTAGACGGTACATCTAACTCCACTGAGTTAGACTAAACGTCTAATTCCGGTTCTACCTCAGACTTGTCTGAAGGAGTTAGACGCACGTCTAACTTTCACTAATTAGACTACACGTCTAATTATCCAATAACCATTAGACGGTACGTCTAACTCCACTGAGTTAGACTACACGTCTAATTCTGGTTCTACCTCAGACTTGTCTGAAGGAGTTAGACGCACGTCTAACTTTCACTAATTAGACCACACGTCTAATTTTCCAATAACCATTAGACGGTACGTCTAACTCCACTGAGTTAGACTACACGTCTAATTCCGGTTCTACCTTAGACTTGTCTAAAGGAGTTAGACGCACGTCTAACTTTCACTAATTAGACCAAACGTCTAATTATCCAATAACCATTAAACGGTACGTCTAACTCCATTGAGTTAGACTACACGTCTAATTCCGGTTCTACCTCAGACTTGTCTGAAGGAGTTAGACGAACGTCTAACTTTCACTAATTAGACTACACGTCTAATTATTAGTTTATTAGACTACACGTCTAACTTCGATGAGTTAGACTGTACGTCTAATTCTTTACATTCATTAGATTACACGTCTAATTCTTTACATTCATTAGACTACACGTCTAACTCCGGTGAGTTAGACTATACGTCTAATTCCAAACACATTAGACTCACGTCTAATTCTGTGTATCTATTAGGTCATCCGTCTAATTACACGTCTATTAGACTACACGTCTAACTCCAATGAGTTAGACTGTACGTCTAATTCTATGCATTCATTAGACCACACGTCTAACTCCGATGAGTTAGACTGTACGTCTAATTCTATGCATTGAATGCCAAAATCGGTTTAATGACCCTCATTAGAGCCAAGTCTTATAAAATATTGTTTCAATACACCTGCATCAAAACTCAAAAGTCATTTCATCATCAAAATCTCAGTGGTTAAATTATTTCAACACTTAGTCAAAATAATTTGACCCAACACTCACATATTTTACAATAAACGACCCGACTTACTTATCCTCACTTCGACTGATCAGCCATCTTATTTCATATTTATCCACCCTAATTGGACATCTCATACCGTGATCTTAAACTTTCACTTTGGTACATTACCAATCTCTTTTACCCTAACTTTGGTCCACTAATCCCCAATCGACCTCTCATTGTGTGTCATACTCATTTGGACTAACCAATCATATCATTCCATATTTTTATCCACCTCAATTGAACTCTAATCTTATTACCTTACACTTTCACTTTAATCAAATCAACAAACAATAAACCATATTCTTCCATATCGTGAATGTCATTTACACAACCACCAATTTCATGACATATTTTAATCATCCATCACAATAGACCTCTAATTTTGTAAATGTCATTACTCACCCACTAATTTTATCGCAAATTTTAACTAATATCATTCACATCCAACCATCTCCTTACTTCGATAAACCAACGTTTATATTTCAACTAACATTAACATTTCAACCACTAGAACACTTAAGATTGTTAATTTATATTTATAATTTTGTGTATGCATATATAATTTAATGATTAACAATTACAAAAATACTTATATATATATATATAATATTTGTATTTTTTAAATATTTAATAAATATTTATTATTTTAATATATTTAAAATAAATTTTTATTTTTAAAATTGATTAATTTTTTCATTATGATTTATTATTATATATATATATATATGAATGAATTATTATTATACTTTTAATATTGATTTTTTATCATTATTTTAAATAAATTTTGAATTATTAATTTTATTTATTTGAATTTATTATTAAAATAAAAAATAAATAAATAATTCAATTTCTTTCCTTATTAACTAAACTCACTTAATTTATTACATATATATATATTACATGAATGAATTATTATTATACTATTAATGTTGATTTTGTAATATTATTTTAAATAAAATTTGAATTTTATTTATTTAAATTTATTATTAAAATAAAAAATAAAGAAATATACTAATTTCTTTCCTAATTAACTAAATTTTCTTTTTCACTCATCCATATATATATATATATATATATATCGAAAACCAATCACCAATCTCAATTACAGTTTCACACATCTTGTATCCTTCAAAAAACCAACCACCAATCTTGATCGAACTCTAATTTCGTGATCACACGATCCTTTGTTACCGACTTTTTATTTCTCGACAAACCACATCTCAATCACACTTTAACACGTCTCTTATACCTAAGAAAATAAGTCATAATTCTCAATTGACATTTAACATCTTGACCTCACACTTTAGTCAATCAAATATTTGATTCATATTTTTAATCCACTTTGAATTGTTACTAGTCTATTATCCCTCGACAAACCGCATTCCAATCACACTTAGATTAGGGTTGTACTTGTTTGTTTGGTTGCAAGTTAAAACATACCTATAACATTTTTAATTTTATTTTTAACCGTTTTAAGTTTATGTGCGGGTCAACTCACAATTCGACCCAAATTCATTTACTCTCACATATATATTCAAATTAAGCACAACTCTCGACCCGACAATGTGGACATTTTGAAATTAAATATTATTATTATATATAAATTAGTTAGTTAAAAAGTTAAACTTATATTGTTAAAATTGTCCAACATTTATCAAATTTGGTGTTGAATTTAAAATATAAAATCTCATTAACCTAGTTATTTAAATGGTTATACTTATTTTTGTTAAATTAAAAGTTTGAAACATACATATAATATTTTTAATTTTATTTTTAACCGTTTTAAGTTTATGAACGGGTCAACCCACATTTCGACTCAAATATTTATTACTCTCACATATATATATTCAAATTAACCACAATTCTCAACTCAACAATCCAAATACTTTGAAATTAAACATAAATTACATAGAAATTATTAATTTTCTCTAATAGTATAATTTATTTTTTATAAATACCGATATGACTTAAAATTTTAAGTTTCATTTTTTAAATGGTGCAAATTTTAATATTCTATTATTTATAAATATTTTTAAGATAATAAAATTATCAAACAAAATTAAGTACAAAATAACAACATAACAATTTTTGAATTAAACTATCAGTAATAATTATTCACTATTATTTAAAACAAATATTTTAATTAAATAATTATAAAAATAATACTAAAAAAAATAAATAATTAAATTAAACAAAAACAATTAAATTATCTGATTAATATAACATTGAACAATAATTCAAAATTATAAAAAGTTATATTTTCTTTTATTCATATGCATAATTTTTTTATCATTTTTAAAATAAAAGAGAATAATAAAAATAAAAATAAATCAATATTCTAACAAGTTAAATATTATTTAACAACAAAAATTATGAACTTTAATATTTTCAAAGTTGTCATATCTAAAATAAAATTTCTCTATATATCCTAACATTAGTTAATATTTTGTGTGAAATCCGTCTGTTTTATTATTTGAATAATTATTACATGAAAATCATATATCCAATAAATAAAATATTTTTTTAATTCTTGGATTGGGTGAATATACTATTTGAAAATTGGTTATTGTTAATTTTATTAATTATTTTTTAAATAAAATAATTTTTATTAATTCGTATAAATTACATATATTACAAACAAAATTAAAAAAAAATCAATAAAATAAATATTTTTAATTAATAATTAAAATAATTATAATTTTCCTCTCAACTCTTATTTTATAATAAAACACACATATATATACCTTTTTTTTTTAAAAGACGGTTGATTATCATTATAATCATGTCTTATGGTCATAATTAAACTCTTTTTAAATTTTATATACTTCCCTTTCAACTATTGCGAATTTTTTATTTATTTTTTTTAGATTTTTTATGAGAAATTAACCCAATAAAAAAGAAAAAAAAAATCCTTGAATGAATTATCGCCAGTTTTATTATAATATAAAAATATTAAATATCATAAATTTATTTTAAGAGAAGCTCGATTTCGTTCAAATAAGAGAATAATAATATGAATTAGATTGATAAATGTGTGTTAGATAAAATTGGATCGGTTAATAGAACTTAACTAAAACAAACTTCCTATGCAGGAACGGTCAAGCAACGCAACCGGTCAAGCAACTCAACCGGCCAAGTCACTCAACCGGTCAAGTAATCAAACCGACCAAAAACCTGACCGAACAAGAAAGACGAGACAGTCGGTCAATCAGAAGCTATGGAAAAACCGAAAGTAATCTAGTTAACATAAACAACCGACCAGTATAAATAGATACTTCGGGTATCTGTTGAGAATGATACTGAAGGAACAGACTTAGCATTGCCATACTCATATAAGTCTGAGGACAGTCTGCAGACTGCAGAAGACCGTCCTACAAGATCTTTCTACTTCAGGATAAATCAGAAAGACAATCTTCCAAGTACAGACAACTGTCCAACCGACAGTTGCCATATTGAGTAAAAGACAAACCTAGCCGGTTTGACCTACACTAGAAGACTAGACCGCCAGGTCTAAAGACTAGACCGTCAGGTCTGAATCATTGAACCTCTGCTCAACCAATCAGATTCAAGGAAATGAAATGTGACCATTGACACATTTCACCTATAAAAGAAGAAGCTGAAGAGGAGTAAATGCGGAGTTACAAGTTCTGAATTTTCTACAGCCTAAGTGAAAAGATTGTGCTCTATCTCTAGAAAGCTTAAGTGCTTATTTGAAGTGTATTTACAATTACGGTTAAAATTGTACGAGTGTTATCGAGCAGGAAATAAGTCTCGATCGAATTGTGTTTGTATTCCTCAGTGAATATCCTTCTCGCGGTTTCGAGAGGAAGGGGTGACGTAGGAGCTTTATCTCCGAACATCCAAAAAAACTGCCTTGTTATTTACTTTCCGCCAGCTTTACTTTCTAACCGATCTGCACTAACCGACTAATACCGCTCCAACCAACTCAACATCATCTAAACCGAATTACTAAGCTCCAAAACCGACCCAGCAATTTCCAAACTTGTCTTATTAAAAACCGGTTCTGCATATCTCGTGTGTGTGCTGCTTCAACCTGAAACAAACCACTTCCGCGCTTGAACTCAGTTAAAGAGTTTGTGGCAGTTTGTGTAGTATTGAAACCCTAGTGTTAATATCTAACCGGATTAATTACCACCCTTTGAGTGAGACGCGCTAACCGGCCAGACCCCGGTCGGCCAGCGGCGACCTAGATCCTAACAATTGGTATCAGAGCAGTTAGTTTCAATACTCAAGCAATCATGTCGTTCGATAGGCCTCCAATGCTAAAAGGTGACGACTTTGCCAACTGGAAGGCACGTATGCACCTGCATTTAATCACCATGGATGACGAGATGCAGTTCATTATAGCTGAAGGACCGATAATCATTGATAAAGACAGAAAGGACTGGACAGCTGAAGATAGGAGAAGAAACAATCTGGACAATCATGCCAGGAACCGCATCTCCAACGGTTTGGACAGAAATACGTATCGCAAGGTCAGAGATTACAAAACAGCAAAGCAAACATGGGAAGCGGTGATTCAGATTCATGAGGGAAATGAAAGAACCAATGAAAATAAGATAATGGTGGCTACTCAGAAGTTTGAAAACATCAAGATGAAACTGGGAGAAACAATGAGAGAATACAGTGACCGATTCACAGGTGTAATAGACGAGCTAGCAACTCTTGGCAAGAGGTATGCCAACAAGGAAGTTATCATGAAAGCTTTAAGATCTCTTCCAAGTACATGGGACATAAAGATAATGGTGACGAGGGAATCAAACTGCATAAGCAAGATGAAGCTACACGATGTATTCGAAGATCTTAAGGTATATGAGTTTGAAATGAGATCTAGGACTGAAGAAGAAGTCTCAGCCTCAACCTCAACCAGAGCATTGATCACATCCATAGAACCGGTTGCTCCCGCACCAATCAGAACCGCTAAACAGTTCACCGAGGATGCCATGGCAATGCTTGCACAGAAATTCGGCAGATTCATGAAGAGAAGCCAACCGACAAACAACTATAACTACGGTGATAAATCTAATGTTATATGTTATAACTGCAATTGTTTGGGACATTTTAAGTGGGAATGTAGAAAACCGAGGAGAGATGACCGGAAACCGGACAATCAGAATAACCGAAATAACTATCAACAGACCGGTGAAGGAAGTGAGGTTCAGAAAGCACTGATAGCCGATGATGGAGGAAGCTTATGGGCTCACAGTGACAGTGATGATGAACTCACATGCCTCATGGCAAATAAGGAACAGATATTTGACTCTCCTTGTGAAGAATTTACTAAAGATGAGTTATATAATGCATTGAATGATATGGTAGCAGAGTATAAGAACCGATTAACCTTATTACCTCATCATCCCAACTTTAGAGCCGACCCCATAGTGCCCACTTTGACCGAACCAAAGACTATAGAACCTGATGAAATCCTAGAAACCGAGGCAACACCTGAACTATCCTCTGAGACCGAACAATCCAATGAGCCATTTCAAGAGTTGACCGAGGAGGAAAATGCCAGACTCCAATATAGAATGGCCGCATGGAAAAGATCAAGTGAAATGGTAAGCAAAATGTGTAGTTATAAAAGACACCCTACTTGCATGTTTGGTCTAGGATACAAAAACAATAGATCCAAAAACCGAAAACACTTCGACAAAATGAGACTCACAAAGGATAATCTTCCCTTTGTAAGTTTTGTCAGAAGTTCTTTAACCGCTGAAGAAGAATTAAGTGCCTACTATACAAAAGACAAACTAACCTATGTAGGTCCAACTGATTCTAAGAAATGGCTTCACCTGAGAAAAGAAAAACCAACCAGTCCAAGAATAGGCAAGCCAACCCACAACCACATAGGACAAACCAAATATCATCACCACATAAGGCCCTCTTAGGAAATCAGAAAGACCCCAAACCGAGTGCAAGAAAGTTAGTTAAAACCTTAACCGGGAAAGTTGTCCGACTTGTCAAAGTCTGGATACCTAAGGGACTAATCGCCTATGGACCCAAGTAAACGTGGGTACCAAATAGTTGTAAATATGTACATTTTACAGGAAATGAAGAAACGGCTAGGAAACTCTGAATGGTACTTGGATAGCGGTTGCTCCAGACACATGACCGGAAACAATAACCTTCTAACCGACATCAGAATAGAAACCGGTGCACTAATCACTTTCGGTGACAACTCAAAAGGTAGAACTGTGGGCAAGGGTAAGATTGTCCATGGTAACTTAACAATTGATAATGTACTCTTAGTCGAAAACCTACGTTTTAACCTGCTAAGTATTAGTCAAATGTGTGATGCTGGATACACTGTAGAATTTCTTAAACATGCATGCTTAGTTAAGAACTCTCAAGGCACCATACTACTAACCGGAAATAGGCTAGGAAATATTTACAAGGTAGACTGGAAAACTAAAGTAGAATATCCTGTCTGCATGATAGCTAAAACCGATCAAACCTGGCTGTGGCATAAAAGACTAAACCACTTAAACATGAAAACTTTAAACTATATCCGCGGTAAAAAGTTAGTCGAAGGAGTTCCTGACATAGTATTTAATAAGGATAAGGTCTGTTCAGCATGTCAAATGGGTAAACAAACTAAGTCAACCTTTAAGAGTAAAGGAAACATTCAATCTAACCGATGCCTAGAGCTTCTTCACATGGATTTATTTGGACCGATTAAGGTCGTCAGCCTAGGAGGTATGCTTTACACTATGGTAGTTGTTGATGATTATTCTAGGTATACATGGGTAATATTCTTACCATCCAAACGTGAAACCGCATCAAATTTGATCACACTGCTTAAACGTTTGCAAAATGAAAAATCAACACGCATTAATAGTATTAGAAGTGATAGAGGAACTGAATTTACAAATAGTACTCTAAATGCATTTCTTGATGAATCCGGTATTAGACATGAGTTGTCTAGTGCTAGGACTCCTCAACAGAACGGCCTGGCCGAGAGAAGAAACCGAACTCTCAAGGAAGCCGCACGGTCAATGATAGCCGATTCGGGCATTGCTCAGAAATTCTGGGCTGAGGCTATCAATATTGCATGTCACACACAAAACCGGTCTTTGATCAACAAGTTTCACAACAAAACACCTTATGAGGTATACTTTAATAGGGTTCCTAACCTTAAGTATCTTAAGATTTTCGGTTGTAAATGCTACATTCACATAAATGGCAAAACCTATTTATCTGCTTTTGACGCAAAATCCAATGTTGGGATCATGTTAGGTTACTCAGCAGTAAGTAAAGCATATAGAGTGTATAACAATAGAACATTAACTGTGGAGGAATCACTTCATGTTGTTTTCGATGAATCGGTTGAAAGTAACACTGCATCATGCTTTGATCTACACAACAGATTGGAAAATAACAACATCCATTCTGATAGTGAAGATGAGATTCCGGTTTTTAGACGGATTGTCCATGACCAAATGGGTGATGATGAAACCCAGCCGGATCAAGATGTCATACGACAGGAAGCTGACACTTCGGTTCAAACCGAGGAAATCGGTCGGTCTGACACTCCTGTTCAGCCTACCGATATGTCTAACCTTGATCAAGTAAACGGTAACTTGGTAGACATCCCTGAACCGAACCTCAAAAGGAACACAAATCATCCTCCTGAGCTAATTATAGGTGACCCTTCAGAACCCGTTCGAACTAGGCGACAAATCTTGGAGGAATACTTCAATTCCGCTTTCATATCCCAGATTGAGCCGAAAAGAGTGGATGAAGCATTGTCAGATCTGGATTGGATCTTGGGAATGCAAGAAGAGTTAAACCAGTTTGAGAGTAATAAAGTCTGGTACCTAGTCCCTAGACCAAAAGATCAACCGGTCATAGGAACAAGATGGGTATTTAGAAATAAACTCAATGAAGACGGTTTAGTCACGAGGAACAAAGCCAGATTAGTGGCACAAGGATACAAACAGGAAGAAAGCATTGATTTTGAAGAATCATTTGCCCATGCAGCTAGGATTGAAGCTATTAGGATTTTTCTAGCTTTTGATGCATTCAAAAATTTTAAAGTCTTTCAAATGGATGTTAAAAGTGCATTTTTGAATGGTGACATACGTGAAGAAGTATATGTTGAACAACCACCCGGTTTCAAAAATGCTGAACTACCCAACCATGTATATCGGTTAAACAAAGCACTATACGGTCTAAAGAAAGCTCCTAGAGCCTGGTATGACACACTAACTGCATTCTTGCTAAAACATGATTTCACCATCGGTTCGGTGGACAAAACACTATTTAAATTTGAAAAAAAGGAACACATCCTACTTGTTCAGATATATGTAGATGATATTATTTTCGGTTCAACCGATCCTAAGTTATGTGATAAATTCTCAACCCTGATAACTAACAAATTTGAAATGAGTATGATGGGAGAATTGAGCTTCTTCCTAGGCCTTCAGGTTAAGCAACTCGAAGAATGAACTTTCATAAGCCAACCCAAGTATACAAAGGAACTACTAAAGAAATTTGGGATGGATACGTGCTCATCAGCCGCCACTCCAATGAGCTCATCGGTCAAATTGGATAAGGATGATGAGGGTCAGGTAGTGGACCTGACTGCTTACCGATGAATCATCGGTTCTCTCCTATACTTGACAGCAAGTAGACCGGATATTCTATTTGTGGTCGGCGTGTGTGGAAGTTTCCAAACTAATCCAAAACAATCTCACTACACAGCCGCAAAGAGAATCCTGAAATACCTAAAGGGAACTCCTGACGTCGGTTTGTGGTATCTAAAGGACTTATCGTTTAACCTCACAAGTTACTCAGATGCAGATTATGCAGGTTGCAAGGTTGATAGAAAAAACACCAGCGGAACATGTCAATTCCTAGGTGATCGGCTTGTTTCATGGCACAGCAAAAAACAAACATCTGTAGCCACTTCAACCGCAGAAGCTGAATACCTGGCAGCCGGAAGCTTCTGTTCACAACTTCTATGGATCCAACAACAATTGAAGGATTTCGGTATCACAGCCGAAGAGTCTCCAATTTTCTATGATAACACAAGTGCCATAGCTATCACCTACAATCCGGTTCTACACTCTAAAACCAAGCACATTGACATAAGGCACCACTTTATTCGGGAACATGTCATGATGAAGCATATCCGGCCGGAATACGTATCGACAGATCAACAAGTAGCTGATATCTTCACAAAGCCTCTATAGGAAGCTAAGTTTTCTCAATTCAGACTTACACTTAGTTTAACCGATATAAATCAGCTTATCCCTAAAAATGCTTAAAAAGGGAAATCGGTTCGGACAGACAAAACCGGTAGTTCCTCCTAAATTGTCGGATTCCAAATTCACCAAGGTATCTATGGAAGAACCGCCTGGTCTATCAGTTAGAGTAAACCGACCGGTTACTTAGTGCATGCACCAATTAACCGCATCGGAATGAATAATTGAAAACCAACCGGCTTGGAAGTAGTTTACTTCAGATTATTTGGCCTCCAAACAAAAGTGGAATAATTATCTGTGTTTAAACTTATCTGTTCTGAAAAATTGCCTTTTCAAAGTAAAATCGGTCATACCTCAAAAGACGTGAAGATATGATATCTTTCATCGTCCAAGCCTATGACCAACATCCTAGGCTGTAGACATGCTTATTTTATGCAAAATACTTTATCCTATGGTTAATAGACATCATTACATGTGACACACTAGATAATAAGATCATCCCTCCACTAATATATAAGTTAGGCAAGCCTTAAACAAAACAATCACAAGATATAACTTATCCTCTCACTAAGACAAAATGTCTTAGTTTCCAAACATTCTTCAAGTGGATTTCAAATCTGCTCTGGGTATTGAACACTACGATGTCTTCAAGATGATTAAGTCACTTGAAGACACCGGTCTTCAGCACTTTCTAGATGACAAACATGTCATCTACCCTGAATCAGTCCTGGAATTTTTCTATAATGCTAGGATTTTCCGAGGAACCCCTCACTTCGACACTCACATTCAGTCCAAGGTGGGAGGGACTGTGTTCGACTTCACCGAAAGAGACTTTGCTAGATGCTTCGACCTACCGAAGCAAGGGCTAACCGACCTAAACGTTCCGGCTGAACTAAAGGCCGAAATCGCCTTAAGCTTTGCTCGGTCAAATCACCCGGTTAATGACCACAGTGCCAAATCATTGTTGAGAGATGAGTACCAGCTTCTCAACGATGTCATCGGTCGAGGCATCCTGGGAAGGGACGTAACCAACACTTACTGTACCGCAACTTTCAACATGATGACCGCCATAACCACGGGTACGCCAGTCAACTGGTCAAGAGTGTTGTTCGATGTCCTAATCTGGATGATCGGTACTCGGGCAATTGGTCTCGTTCCTCAAATAAGCTGTCTACTTCTAAAGCTTGGAGTTCCACTCTATCCGGGCGAAGGGTTGAGCCAGGCCTAGGTAATCACCAAAGAGGTCACCGACTCATTCTATGAGAGGTTTGAGAAAGCTTGGAAGAGGAAGAACCGCCACATTAATTCCAACGGTCACGCCAACTCCAACGGACATTAAGTCACTTCTTCTTACAACCGGTCATTTTGTTGTACGCACCGGTTGTATCTTTGTTAAACTCTATTATGATCATTTCGGCTTGGTTTATGTTATCTTCGGCTTCTAATCAGTTAATTTTCGATTTCTTGTACTATCCGTCATTAATGGAAAGTAACTTTCAACTTCCAACTACATGAGTAATCACTATCCAACTAACTTGGTTACTTTTGAACTAGATTCCTTACCTCGAGCTCCGCAACCGGTCAAAAGTAACCCCTTCCCAAGGAATTTTGGAAACATAAATATTCTCTTCATTATAAGACAAAACTGATCTTCAACATTAAATGCTGATATTTTCCCTCCAAATTTGGATCTATATAAGGAACCCCCCTTATCAACTTAACACATCTCAAAACAAAATTTCTTGAACTCTCTCTCTCTTGGCAAAGTTTGAATCATGCCGAGCCGAACTCTAAGAAACTTCTTGAGCATCGATTTCGATTCTTGTATGGAACATTGGGACCTGGAAACCAAGGAGTTCATGTTTGAGTCCCTCATCGACACCGGTCTTCGCACTTTTCTCGAAGAATCCGGACCCATACTCCTTCCAGACGTCATCAACTTCTTCAGAAATGCCTGTATAAGAGGAAATTTCATTGTTTCCACAGTGAGGGACCACACCTTCTGGCTGGATGAAAACGAATTTGCTCAAACGTTCAATTTGCCCACGGAAGGGTTTTCCGACTTCCCGACCCGGGTGGGAAGTGCAGCAACCGATTATTCAGAATTTTTCTCCGGTACCGAGGTACCTGTGGAGAACCACGGGCTGAAAACCCGCCTTGCCACCACATCCAACTCCTCCACGAGATTGTCAACTGAACCATCATTTGTCAATCTCCGAACCAACGCTACTCTAAGAGAATGTTTGACATGATGACCTACATTGTTAGCAATACGTCCATCAATTGGTCATCGGTCATTTTCCAAAATCTGAGGACTATGGTGGTGACCAAGAAAGGTCTCGGTTACGCTCCTCACCTAAGTCGGATCTTTCTTAAGTACCGTCCAGAATTTGGACCGGGTACAACCGGCATCCCATCGAATGTTCTTGATATGGATGGAGTGGAGGACAAGCTCTCTAGGATAGTCATTACATATGTTGTAATTTCATTTCCTATGTATTCTAAACCGATAAATGAATCGGCTTTTATCTTGTATCTTTCATTTCAATGAATATCTATTTCAGTTTGATAACCGGGTCAGTAATTGCAACATCAGAACATCCATCCATCCATCTAACTAACCGGTTCATATCAATAAACTACTTCGTTATAAAATCCGGTCAAAATCGAAGACCGCATAATCGTGGTTAATAAACCGCTTCTTTAACAAACGGTTAAAAAAGAAGAACAAATTAAACACCGGTTAGATAACCGCAAAACCGCTCAAAGTCTTCGGAGGGAAATTTCCCGCCAATAGATCCCCGCCTATGGCTTTCCCGCCTTTGGTTTCCCGTCTTCGGTTTGCCGCCCATGGCTTCCCGCCCAATGCGTTTGGAGGGAAAATTCTCGCCTAAAAGTGATGGGACGGTTCACGACGGTTGGAATTCCAAACCGCAACTATAAATAGGGTTCTTAGTTATTTTATTTCATTATCACGCGAATCGGCTTTCTCTCTCTAGCTTTCAGCTTTCTCAACTCTCTCAAATCCTTACTCTCCTGCCCTCTCGTTCGATCATGTAAAATGGGTCGCGACTCCGTGCTATTCAAACATATCATCCAAGTCGATTTTAAGGAAATTCGGACAAACGGTTCAGCTCCAGCAAAGTAGGTGTTATCCCGGATCTCCGAGTCCGGCCTTGAACATTTTCTGGGCGGTCCTTTCATACTATATCAAGATGCAGTTAACGAATTTTTCCGAACCGCATCCATCAACGGAGGATCAATAATTGCAAACATAGGCAGTCAGCAGCTCGAACTGACGGAAGAGTCGGTCGCTGAAATCCTACATCTGCCATCCGAAGGAAGCAACTTCTCGGCGGCTTTAGAAGAGGAGACTTTCGAAGCTGCTTGCCAAATCCTTTCGGAAACCGAGGACCCTATCGAGATCTCTGGAAAGAAATCATCCCTTCGACCGAAGTACCGACCATTGTGTGATATCTTCACAAAATCGGTCCAAGCAAGAGGGGGAAACTATGATAGTCTCATCCGGGCAAAGATTGAAATGCTTACCGGTTTAGTCAAGGGCATCAAAGTAAACTAGGCTAAGGTAATTTTCACTAACCTACGTGAAATGGTGGATCCGACATCCACTCGGTCATGGGGATACGCCATCCCACTTGGCAAAATCATGCTCCACTTCAACATCAACACCGGTCCTAGTGTTCTTCTCTCCTCAAGTAAAATCATAAGGTCCCATAAATTCAATGACATGAAAAGCAATAGGAAGGCCTCCGGTTCTATGGGTGGCCGAAAGAAGAAGGGAGTCTGTAAGAAAGCAGCTCCGGTAAAAGAAAAATCCGGGAGCAAGAAGGATAGACAACCAATCGGATCGGCTGATCCGCGGTCAGACACTCCAAATGATGAGGATTCGGCCTCCAGCTCTGACCGAACCACCTCGCAAAATACCGGAGGAGATCAGTCCGGTAAAGGGAAAGGACCGGTGGTCGAGAACCAATCGGTCAGTCATGATAATGCTGATACTGGTGTAGAAGACCTTGGGGAAGAAAATGTCCACGCTGACGATAACACCCAGGAGATGGCCGAGAATCTCGTGAGCAGAATCATGGACGAAATCCATCGGCAAGCTAACGCGGCATCCGAAGTGTTTTGTCAATGGATCCGGTATCGGCATCAGTTATTCTACAAACACATGTTACCGGATCTAACCGTTGACCAGAAATTCGAAAAGTTGATGGAGATAGAGGAGGAGGTCATAAACCTCACAAAGGCTCAAGATGTCACAACCGCCTTGGAACGATACACGATGGTCCAACTGCATGCTCGGTTACAACGGCTCACCGAGCACATTCAACGTCTCCAAGAAAAGTATAATTCGGGGACACCGAACGCTCAACTTCAACTATTGGTGATCGAACTGCTTACGCTCAAGGAAAGGGAAATGGCCAAGGAGGTGGCGCGGCTCGAAGCGGAGCCCGTTCGCAAAGAAACAACGAACTCATCGCCTCCTGCGGATGTTGGCAGTCAGAATCCGACCAATGAAGAGCCATCCTCTCCCCAACCGAATTAGACTATCAACATGACCGACGTCAGGACAGAGACACCTCTTACCGATCATCGAGCATCTGCTCAAACCGGGGATTCGAAACCGGCCATAACGGAAGAAAGGGTTAATCTCTCATTGAAGATTTTGTCAACGACGCGGTTCAGCCTTGGAAGAAGAAAATAAAAGAAACTGCGGCTAAAGCAGTCGAGATAGCCGAGACGACAAAGGATGATCTTGGCAAGGCGGTCGAGCGGATCGCGTCGGTTGAAACGAACTACGGTAATACGGATGAACTGTACGGCAGTCATCTTGAGCGAACCAAGGATTTGGAGGCTATAACTCCGAAGCTGGTGACCGACCTCGCTTCGGTCCATCAAAAGGTAGCCGAGATGGAACGGTCTCAAGAAACGACTAGTCAAAGATTGACAAAGGTCGAGGAGGACCTAGCGCAATCAGGTGCCCAGGCCGGCTCGACACTTGACAGGGTAATAATTCTTGAGGAAAAGAATACGACTCTTGAGGAAAGGAACGCCAAGCTTGAAGCCGATCTCAAGGCGGTCACCGAACAGGTGGCTGAATTAATAGCGGCTAAGCTGCTGCCGATAAGGCAACTGAGGAGGCGAATGCTCTCGCGGCTCAGAAACTCCAAGATGTGCTGGACAAGCAGACCCATACACAGAAGGAAGCGACATCGGCTAATGCGAACACAGCCGGCCACATGCAAAACCTAGCGGTCAATGCACCGGCCATCGCAAAGTCGATAGCGGCTCAACAAGCCGAAGATGCTAACCGGTTAAAGGCTCAACAAAAACGTACAACAACTTTGCCAAGGCTCACAAGAAGTCCCAGGCGTGTGCTTCCTCCTCTGTTCCGGTCACACGTAAAAGGGAAAGCTACTTTGAAGAAGGCACAAATCACCAGACTACTGGACAGAAGTCCTGAGACGATTATTGACCCTACCACCCAACCCGGTTTTACAACCGAGGATGATTTCGAGGAAGAGCTCGAGCCTCCACTCCGAAGACAGTGGTGCTTGAATATGGTTCCAATCAGATCAATCGGTCAACCGTTCTCTCCTTAAACCGGCACCTCAGGCGGTCAAGGTCCCTCTTCCAGGCCGGCTATGGGACAACCAACCGATGAACTACTGAAACAGTTTCTGCTGCCTAGAGCAAAGAAATAGGGGCTTTCTTTACTTTTATTTTCGATTATTTATATATATAGCTTTTTTTCCTTAGTGTCTTCTTATATATAAAGTAATTTTTGGAAACCGGCCTATATTTGCATTTCTTACATGATTTTGAATATTTTAAATAAAATAATCAAAAGGGGAGAAATTGATAAGATAAAATTGTTCAAAATTTTTCTCAAAATTTTCCAAAATTTTTCGAAAAATTCTCCAAGTTAATTTCCAAAAATCCGGCCAAATATTCTTTTAAACAAAACCGGCCTATATTTGCATTTTTACATGATTTTGAATATTTTAAATAAAATAATCAAAAAGGGAGAAATTGTTAGATAAAATTGGATCGGTTAATAGAACTTAACAAAAACAAACTTCCTATGAGGAACGGTCAAGCAACGCAACCGGTCAAGCACTCAACCGGCCAAGTCACTCAACCGTTAAGAAACTCAACCGGTCAAGTAATCAAACCGACAAAAAACCTGACCGAACAAGAAAGACGAGACAGTCGGTCAATCAGAAGCTATGGAAAAACCGGAAGTAATCTGGTTAACAAAAACAACCGACCAGCACAAATAGATACTTCGGGTATCTGCTGAGAATGATACGGAATGAACAGACTTAGCATTGCCATACTCATACAAGTCTGAGGACAGTCTGCAGACTGCAGAAGACCGTCCTACAAGATCTTTCTACTTCAGGATAAATCAGAAAAGCAATCTTCCAAGTACAGACAACTGTCCAACCGACAGTTGCCATATGAGTAAAAGACAAACCTAGCCGGTTTGACCTACACTAGAAGACTAGACCGCCAGGTCTGAAGACTAGAACCGTCAGGTCTGAATCACTGACCTCTGCTCAACCAATCAGATTCAGGAAATGAATGTGATCGTTGGCACATTTCACCTATAAAAGAAGGAGCTGAAGAGGAGTAAATGCGGAGTTACAAGTTCTGAATTTTCTACAGCCTAAGTGAAAAGATTGTGCCGATCTCTAGAAAGCTTAAGTGCTTATTTGAAGTGATTTACAATTTCGGTTAAAAAGTGTACGAGTGTTTATCGAGCAGGAAATAAGTCTCGATCGAATTGTGTTCGTATTCCTCAGTGAATATCCTTCTCGCGGTTTCGAGAGGAAGGATTGACGTAGGAGCTTGATCTCCGAACATCATAAAAACCTGCCTTGTTATTTACTTTCCGCCGCTTTAACTTTCTAACCGATCTGCACTAACCGACTAATACCGCTCCAACCACTCAACATCATCTAAACCGAATTACTAAGCTCCAAAACCGACCCCATCATTTCCCAAACCTGTCTTATTAAAAACCGGTTCTGCCTATCTCGTGTGTATGGCTACTTCAACCTAAAAACAACCACTCTCGCGCTTGAACTCAGTTCAAGGGTTTGTGACAGTTTGTGTAGTATTGAACCCCGGTGTTAATCTTTAACCGATTAATTACCACCTTTGAGTGAGACGCGATAACCTGCCAGACCCGGTCCGCCAGCCGCGACCTAGATCCTAAACAGTGTGGAATATAATTGTTGATAAAAGTATAGTGTTGGTTAGAAGTATTATTCAATCTCATTTTATTTATAATATTTGTATTCTAAAAAAAATTTATTAATATTATTTTGTAATTAAAATTAGTATTAATATCTTAATTTTATTTAATTAAAAATATAAAATATTATTATTTTTATATATAAAAATATTTAAGTGTTTTTAATTTAATAAAATATAATATTATTTTTATAATATTATTTTTGAAAAATGATATATATAGTACCTTATATTTGATTTGGTAAGAAAGAGAAAATATGAAAAAATATTTTTTTTTTTGTGTTTTTTTCAAAAATATGTTTTATATTTTTTAACCAATTATATGTTTTATATTTTTAACCAAATTAGGTAGGTGCGGTATAATAAGGTGTATAAGAGTGTGTATATATCATTTTTCTTATTTTTTATAATATATAAAATATATTGAATGATTCAATCTTTTTTTTATTAATTTCAAATAGTTTTTTATTCGTCTAAGTCGTTTATTTAGTAACCTATATTATAAATGTGATATAATCTTTTTAATAATAAAATTTATTAAAATATTTTATATTTATATTTTTAAATAATTATTTTAATATAAAATTGTTATTTTATTTTTAAGTTTTTATATTTTAATTAATTTGTTGGCAAGTGTTTTTAAGCAACCATTAGTTAGTTGTATTATTTGATATGCATAGGACCATTTGGCTTATCCGAGCCCTTTCATCAATCTTCTCTCTCTTCAGCTCAATCTGCCTTGTGACTTGCGAACCTCCCGAATCTTCTCACTCCAGTCGATCAGTCCCAACGAGCCATCTATATCTTCTTTCCATCTCTCTCTCACTGCTTCTCACTAATTCCACCGCCTGAATCGTGGTCTTCTCTTGCTCCGGATCTTGTATCACTCATTCTCAATTGGATGGCTGAGGGAAAGCTTCAAATTTATCATGATCTTCTATCGGAACCAAGTGATCAAATTTGCACTGACAAAGGTACGAGCATTTTATGCTTATGTATTCCTTCAATCCTCTCTAATCTCGCGAGCTCATTTGTTTCGATCTTGATTCTTGTGTGTTTTCCGATTGCTTGCTTGCTTGCGAGATCGATCTAAGCGCACCAATTCCCTTGATTAATTCGATTGCGATTTTCATTTACCATCCATTACAAACCATGACCTATGTTTGACATTCTAGCTAGTATGGTCTCAAGTTCCATTCCATGGATGATTCATATCTGAAATCATATTTGATTTTAGGTATATTCGGTCCCTGTGCTCAGAATGTTTCCACTGTTTTGTTATGAATTAGAAGACTGATTCTATATCTTTTCCTTCTTAAGAATAAATGCATATATAGTATGATCTTGTATACTGCTTTTATCTTGAGTTCATTGCTTGTTCATCCTTTAGAGCATAATTAACATTATTAGCTAGATTAAGAAAATTTATCTTACATTTTGTTGTTAAGTTTCTTGATGTTGTGTAGATATATATTGTTTCTATAACCTGCAGTATTCATCCTTACTGTTTTTGTTTTCTAATGAATTGATACTTGGATATCTTCTGCATGGCTTACTAATTTAGTATTATTTTAGATGTAATCAATCAATTACTCTATATGTCATGAATCTAGGCGTACAATAACATTAATTGTGATTTTTCCTTCTTTGTCCAAACCTTAGCTTCATTATGTCTGTCTAGCATTACTTATCCATTGGTGATGCACTTTTGTATTTTTTTATGACCAGTTACTTCAGATCAAGCAATACCTGAGAACATTCCTTTGTCACCTCAATGGCTTTATGCCAAACCAAGTGAGACAAAGATAGTAAGTTCCTTCTTTATTACCATAGAATACCCTTTTGTTTCCATTCAGTTCTATTTATGTTGTTTTTTTGTCTTATTTTTCACTAGGATGTAAGAACACCAAGTTCTCTTTCTCTCGGGCATTCTGTTGAATCCAATCAGAAGGAAGTTTGGCGTACGGATGTTCCCGAGGAGAAAAAGAAATGGAGAAGAAATCTGATTGAGACCGACACTACCCTTCGCTGGCGTGAAGAAGAGAGAGAAACTGGATTACTTGGTAGAAGAGATCGCAAGAAGACTGATCGACCTGCAGGAAGGGAAACCATTGAAAATAAGGTTTGCCTTCTTCTGAAAGATGGAACGGTGTTTCTAACCGCAGTTCCGGGCAGGACTCCACTAGGCGTGATGGCAAGTGGTCATCGAGGTGGACTCCCGATGACAAAACTACCAAGGAACCTCTGAATGAGAAGAAGGTGGATGTCGAGAAGGAAGAGGCTAATACTGAACATGAATTAGATTCTCGTGACAAATGGAGGCCACACCATAGAATGGAAGGGAATTCTACTGGATCCAGCTCATATCGTGTTGCACCTGGTTTTGAGGAGAAAGGAAAGATCGAGGGAGGAGTTAAGGCGGGGTTTAACTTAGGAAGAGGAAGATCTAATGGGACTTCTCCTTTGGGAATTCCGGGAACTTTAGGCTTTTCAACGAATACTTTTATCTATCCTAGGGGAAAGCTTCTTGATATCTATCGAATGGAAAATTTTATGGAACCGTCCTTTGTCACTATTCTTGAAGGGTTGGAAGAAGCTCCTCCCATAACGCAAACTACTCACCTCCAACCACTGGCTTTTGTGACTCCAGATGAAGAAGAGGAGGTAAGCCCTTGCCTTAACTTGCATATGCGACTCACCCAGGGTAGTTCAGTTTTGAACTAAGAGACTGAGGTCTCAAATTGTATTCCCAATAAAAGCACCTTTATCTTGAAGAGGGGAGACGTTGTGCTAGCCTTCCTCTAGGAAGAAAAAAAACCATGGTCTAAATTAAATTTGTATATGTGATCTTATTGTCCATTTTGTACTAGCCCTCCGGGAAAAAAATTTAAAATTGTGTATGGGATCTTATTGGTAATATTCTATTGAATAGGCTATCCTAGAAGATGTTTTGAAAGGAAAAATCTCTAGCAGCGGTGGGGCTATATACAATTCATTTCAGAAGGAAAGATCAAATGATGGCACAAAAGGTTGTTAATTTCTGAATCACTCTTCTTCCATATTTTTTTCTGAATCTTACCAATTTTTCTTCCTTCCTTCCAGAGACGTGTGAATTGGAATCAAATGCTCTTTCTTCTACATTAGCTGAAGACAATGTCAATCTCCTTGTCGACGACACAAAGGGTAATGCTTGTCCCAATGGTGAGGATGGAATTTTTAAAATTTTCTTTCACACAATCTGATATTATATAAATTAGGGTTTCGAAGGACCAACTACACATGTCAATGGATTGTAATAATTATTGTTATTTATTTTAATTTGTTGGTTATCTAGTTATTATAATTAGAATAATAGGATTAAGAGTTTAAAGTCTCGAGTTCGAATTGAAGTGGGGGTGGGGTCATGCGGCAGGATGCTGTGCAGACTCCTCTAAGTTCCTTGGTCTAGAAAAAGAAAAAGAAATTGATAGTAGGATTATGACTACCCTATTCTATATAGGTGACTTAAGTAGTCAGTTTAGTTATGCAATTCAATTATCTATTACTATTAATTTCCAGGCCACATGTCTACGTGTGATTGGAATTGTCCTTCGAAACCCTAATTTATATCTCGTATCATAATCCCTAGGCACCACCATCATGATAGAGAGAGTTTTGTAATTGTTTTTTTTGGGTGCATTTTCAGAAGATCTGTAAAACCGACTGTTCTTAGTGGCTGACAAAGCCTACAACAGGCTTGATGAGAATGGTGCTATTGATGTAGTAAAGGCTTTGCAGCCCGAAAATCTGGATTCAGCATTTAGTGGACGTCCTTTCCCCACTGACTTTTTATCAGCAGCTACAGGTGATACTATTACTTTCAAAAAGTTAAATTACATTCAAACAGTGCAAATCATGCTGTACTCAAAGATTCTGTTCGTCAGCTACGGTAATAATAAGGGTCAATCTTCTTCCGGATGATTCAAATGGTTTGTTTATTCCCTTCATTAGAATGGGGAAACTACAATCTTCATCATCAGAAGGAAACCAATTGTCAGTCAGTATCTACAACCAGAAGAATTGAGTTTATACTACCTTGATCCTCAAGGAGATATTCAGGGACCATTTCTGGGGGCCGACATTATCTCATGGTATGACAAGGATTCTTCGGAATTGACTTGCGGTACGTTTAGAAGATGCTCCCAAAGACTCCCTTTCCATGAGCTGGGTCAAATCATGCCACATCTCATAAACGATTTACCGTCCGAAAGTGAACAGCATAGAGTTCTTCTAGAAAACGAAAACTGGAACTGAAATTGGTCCGTGTATCTGAACCGGCTGATCAGCACTGGCAGTTGTCTGGTCTAACATCCTCCTCGATCAAGAGTACCGAGAATGAGGTGTGTTTCCTTACCACTCTTCCGGTATTACTGAGCCTATTTTCATATTTTGTCACAATATTATTGAAAAATCGTAAATTTTAAAATTGAAAGTGATTTTTTATTTGTTTGTTTAAGATTGATTTTTTAAATCATGACCCAGATTATAGTAAAAATAAATTCTTTTTATTTTGTATACAATTATTTTATTGATATGACCCAAATTATTTTAGTTTTTTGCTTCATCTGGTATAGCATGATCAAATTGGGTTGTTTTGATGTCAACTTTTTCATGTTGATGATCATCATATGAAAAAATCTGCATTATGTTTGTAAAAAATTTCAATGATCGAAAATAAAATCATATACCAGATGAAGCAAAAATTGTATTATAATTTGAATATCTAAAATATGATTGCTCACAAACGAAATAACAAAAATCACACTATATTCGGGATGATGATGTAAAAATAATCTAATAATCATCGAAGAAAATCTAATACTGAACGGAAAAATGCACTTTTGATTTTTGTCGCTTTTCAATGAGACCGTGATTCTGATAAAGATTATAACAAATTGCTAGTTTCCAAATAGGCTATTATTGTCCTTTTCTGAAAAAAAAGGTCAACGTTTGAAAGTTGCCGTTCAAAACGTAACATTACGCAATTTGTGGACATGAGCTCTTGCGCTTTACCATTAACCATGAGTCCTCATTGGATCATTTTTATACTATTTTTAAAATATTATGATTTTTGACTAACAATTAACAAATGTGGATTTTTGAAGATCTCACTATCTAACATGTAAAAATGTTGGTAAGAAACAAGTCAATTATTCACACTATCTGCATTTGCTTGTGTTATGCAGGAATGATGTTCCCCTCGTTTGGAAATGAGTTTAGAGAACCGGGCATGGACAGCAGAAACGATAATGCTCTGCACCCGTTTGGTTTGTTATTATCTGAGCTAGAAGGAAATTATGCAAGACGCGACCAACAGCCATCTGACCACATCAGCATAAACACAAACTATAGAGCCGGAAGAGCTAGCCCATTTGGAACCCTCGAGGGTTCGGCTCACATTTCCGATACTTGGCCAAATATTAACCAAGAATCTATTCTCGAAAACCTCATTGTATTGAAACAACAGCAGCAGATTCAACGCGAACGTGAACGTGAAGCCCAGCTTCAACAACAGCAACAGAGGCTCCATATGCAGCAAATATACAGACAGGAAATGCAGAGGCAGTCTCTTATCGAACAAATGATACAGAACCGTAAAGAAGAAGCTGCCCTCGAGCAAATTTTATTGAAGAAGCAGCAGCAGCAACAGAATTACTTGTATCAAGTGAAACTCAATCAAGTGGATCTATCGGAGCTTGTCTCACGAGCAAAGTTTAATCATCATCCTGAAGATGAAATCAATCAATTTCATCGGATGGCAGCCCGCCCTCATACTGCGGGGCTGAGCCCGTTGGATATTTACCACCATCAGCAGCATCAACAACAACAACAACTGCAAATGCCAAGGGAAATGCAAATGAATTCTGTTGAGAGGCGATGGCAGGAAGGAAACGAGTGGAATGATTCACACGTTCGAGTATTGCAACAACAAGAGAAGAAGAAGTGGGAGTCGGAAATGAATCATTCTCTTCCGATGTATGAAGATCCTACGAGTTTATGGATGTCTGCGGGTGCTGTGGATGAGGATAGTTCCAAGACATTACTTATGGAATTGCTCCACCAGAAACATGATGGACTAGGATCTTACGCGGGAGTGTCCAATGTTGGTGTAACCCATGAAAAGGAAAGTGGCAACCGCAAATCTGATATGAATGTCTTGGATGACACGGCAGACCACTACAGACACAACCACCGATTACTGTTTGCTGGTAATTTCTTATATTTTATTGGTTTATTCCAAATAGCTTGTTATGAAGGACTGTTTGTGATTTTGTTTTGGTTGTTTAGGTGGGGCAGAAAATGTAAGGATGAATGAAGGAAAGGGGTAGTAATGGTATAAGGAAGGGGAAGGGTTAAGACGATATAATAGTAATAGCGTTGATACAACATCGTTTAGCGAGATGTTGATCAGAAGTAATAGTAATAATATGAAGAAGGCTGTGGCGGGGCAAAGTGAGGATGGGGTTGGAGGATCGGAGGTGGGGATGGAAATGGGGAAAGGTGGTGGTGGTGGTGGGGGTGGTGGGAAGAAGAAAGGAAAGAAAGGGAGGCAACTTGATCCGGCTCTTCTTGGATTTAAGGTGACAAGTAATCGAATTATGAAGGGTGAAATTCAAAGGATAGATGATTAACACACTCTCTAGTCATTCATTTCCTCTTTTTTTATTTGATTTGATTTCTAGTGTATATTATTACATAATAGGATATATATATATATATATTGGTGTAGTGTATTATTACTTACCACCTACAGACTACTTCAGTTGAGGAGCAGCAGCTATACATACAAAGTGTAGAGAGCATTTTATTTCATTCAAATTACCATTTCTTTCTCTTTGATCCTGTCTAACTCTAACCTGACCTTAAGCATAATGACATAGAAAAGTGTTTCAAGGGAGTTGCAACAAGAATGGATATAAGGGGGCAATAGTGAATAGGGTGGGGAGGGGAAATTGGAGCAAATGACACTTAAAAAAAAAAAAAAAAACGTTGGGGATATTTTTTTTGGACGAAAATGCCCCCGTTGCGAGACGCAACCGGCATTCGCAAGACGGATTTTTGTCTCGCGAATGTCGCCATTCGCGAGACGTACCCGACAATCGCGAGACGAATTTTTTTTATTTTTTTTAAAAAAAAATCGTCTCCCGAATGTCGGGTGCGTCTCGCGAATGCCGATTGCGTCTCGCGATTGTGGACGTCTCGCGACATGGGCAAAATCGTTCAAAAAGAATTATAAGTGTCACCGTACTTTTTTTTTATGCGCTAACACTTTTTACAAATAATCCATTATTTAGTGTCATCTCGTGGAGAGTGCACTTATAGTTCTATTTTATTTTCAAGATTTTTTTGTTATCATTTTTGTCTCATAAAACTGAGACGGCACTATTTATATCATATTATAACATTATTTAAAAAGACGTTTTTACATATAATTCGTTAGTGTGTGGCACTAACTGGAAATAATTCCCGGAATTTTTTTAAAAAAAAGTTGATTGTAAACACTGTGTCCTTTTGTAAATATGATAATGTTCAAATATATAATTATTTATTTGGTATACTCATATTTAAAAGTTTATTTATTTAGTTTTAAAAAACAAAATAGTGAAACATTCATGAGAATCATTTTCTCAATTGCTTAAACTTTGAAAGTGTATGTGTAACTCATAAAGTAAATTATTATCCGGTTAATGTTCTAATAAAGACGTTTGTGTGAGAATGAGAAATATAATCTTTTAATTAAGATTCTTGTATAATAAATAGTATACTTCAATCATTTATTTATGGAAAAAAGCTCACTTAGACGTATGTACTTGTACAACTAGCTCACATAAACGTATGTACTAATAAAAGGTCATTTAAACGTATGTACTATCAAAAATTGGCTCATTTAGCCTCTTTTAGTAACCATGGTTAACTTTTATTTTTAAATTTATATATTTATTAATTAAATATTAATATATTTTCTCTCTCTTTCCTTTTCATTTATTATTTCATTTATTTCTAATAAATGAACTCTTTATTTTTTCTTTTTTATAATTTTTTATTATTTTTATATGAGTATTTATGATTGATTGTTTTAATTTTATTTTATATATAAGAGCATTCATTATTAATTATTTTAATTCTATATTTCTTCTTCTTTTTTATATATATATATATTTTTATATTCACATTCATTATTAATTATTTTAAAATTATTTAATCCCAATAATTAAATATAATAATAATTTTTTTTTCAACAATAAAAATCCTTTAACACAAAAATAAATTAATTAAAAATTAAGAATTGAATAATAATAAAAACTCATTCATCAAACAAAAGAGTAATAATCAAATATTAGACAAAATAATTCATTTACTACTAATATAAGCAGTGATAAAAATTAAATAAAAATTATTAATTTCATTTTTATTTATATAGAAAAAACATTTTTTTCATTTTTATTATATTAAATTAAATATAAAAAATCTTCAAAAAAATAGTACACTAAAATATAAATTTTTAAATAAGTTGTTAATTTAAAAAAAATGAGAATTTAAGAAATATGAAAAATAAAAATTAATAGAAAAAGAAGATGAAATATAAAAGAGGAATTAATATTAAAATAATAAAAAATTTAAGAATAAAATAAATTACCTAATTTAATTAATGAAAAAGAAGGAGAGAGAAAATATATTAATATTTAATTAATAAATATATAAATTTAAAAATAAAAATTAACCATGGTTATTAAAAGAGGCTAAATGAGCCCATTTTTGATAGTACATATGTTTAAATGACCTTTTATTAGTACATACGTCTAAGTGAGCTAGTTGTACAAGTACATACGTCTAAGTGAGCTTTTTTCCTTTATTTATTATATAAGTTATTTACTTTTTATATTATATAAAAGAAAGACAAAATTAAAAAAAAAATTGAACTTTGATTGGGCCGAATGATGTTTGAGGCCCGAAAATAATTAGGAGGGAAGCGTTCCCGCCAATTCCCTCTTACTCTCTCTCTCTCAAACACACACACACACACACAAAACTTTCTCTTTTCCTTGAATTGAAAACTCGTGGTTTGAGATCAAGCAAAAAGGAAATCAATGGAGATTGTTCTTCCCCAAAGAAGAGTTCCTGCCGCTGAAATAGTTCCAACTCTTCCACTCTACCGTTCTGCTCCACCCCTTGAAGTCAGACTCGAAGATTTCGAGATTTTTGCTATTCATCGTCTCCGAGGCGAGTATCTCCACTTTCTCTTACTTTGCAAGATTTTTTGTTTGATTTGTTTGCCGATGCTCTTGCAGTTCTTCAAGGAATATCCGATGGATTATCCAGAGGCAAGAAACCCGATGAGATGGAGATATCGGTTAGTTCATTCATCTTCAACTACTCTTCTACAGATGTTGTTGACTTTCAACTTGTAAGATTTGCTCAATTTCATTTTCTAGGTTAGAGATCTCTGGAAGTCAAATATGATCCAGCCACAAACTTCTTCTGACGAAATTAACAAGGACATCATCTCGCACTTCGTACTTCGTCTAGTTTATTGCCGAACGTAAGTTCGTTACAGTCAATAAAACAGTCTTCATTGAAACTTTACTTCTTGCAACCTGTTTCCCTCATTTTATCAGGGAGATTTGAGAAAATGGTTCCTTTCAATGGAGACTACACTCTTTCGTTACCGATTACGTCTTGAAAAAGCTGAAGCTCAGGTAAATATTGATGCCTGAACATTTCATTGAGGTTGTGCCATTAATTGATTTGCTATTGCCCCATTTTCTCATAGAGAGCACTCATGGTGGAATTTGATCTTCCCTACAAAGTGGTTTCAAATACTGAATTGGAGGTACTACTTGCAGTATAATGAATGAATGAATGAATCAGTATTTATCTTCTCACATATGCTAGCTTAACCATTTTTAAACCATAATTATCCATTTCCTTTGTTAGAATTTGAAGGAAAAGCTGAACCAAGTTGCAAGGTCCATGGGTCAATCTCTATCTACTGGTTGGTAACTGCTGATCATTACTTTTTGTCCTGAAATCTTGATTTGTGTCTTGGATACCTTGTCTTGCATTGCTAGAGCATATTTGATATAGGATTATTATTATTATTTTTAGTTCAATGACTAAAATATCAATTGTATTTCATATTTAAAATGTTATTAAAAAATAAATAGTAATTTTAGTTGATTATTTGAATGATAAAGGGATTTATGATAGAATAAAGGTTTTTATTAAAGTATTTGAGAAAAAAATAGGAGATCTTACTGTGTTTTAACATTCTCCGTCTGGTTGTTTTTTTGGCAGGTGATACCATATTCTATAAGGTGTGTACTTCATAATTGAAGCAAACTGCAAGAATACACTCTTTAAAGGTCTAAGAAAAGAAGCACGGGTGATAGCTAATCTGCTAATGTATATTTGTTCATAGCAAGGAATACAAATAGGCACTGGGTATTGCATGTTACCCTTCGTCTAAAGCTTTAATACCATGTAAAAGTCGGTTATTATTACACAATCTCTATTATGTAATAATAACCAATTCTTCATCAATAAGAATTCTCAAAGTTCTTTTAAATGGTATCATAGTTTCAAGTTGAGATTCTTCAGTTGCCCTCCACTAATAGCTACTCCAACCATGTTGGAGGTTGGGTAAGAATCTCAACTTGTAACCTAAAAGCATGTAAAATCTCAAGATAAGTTTTATTATTATATTGAAAGTGTGGATCTTTTCACTAGTACACAAGAAATGTGAAGGTCACGCCACCCATGGGAAAAACCGAAACTGTCACAAAACAAGTTGGACAACTGTTGTCACAAGTTAACAAGAAAGATAAGAAACACAACATCACAATAATACATTAGATTTAGAGGCTTTACTCCAATTCAAGATTAAGTGAAGTTTTATTATTGCATAATGGAGATTGTGTATTATAAGATTCAATACCTTTAAGTTAAGATTGTAATCAAATCTAGTTTTTCTTGATCATCCACTGAAATGTCTTATATTATGAGATTATTTATTGTCACAATCAGACAAAAACTATAACTGTCCGTGTAGCAGTGGATGAATGAGCAAACATGGATCAAGTCAAATTCCTTAAAATTAGGATTAGGTGTTCCTCTAGATATGATATATACAGTGAAGCACATGAATATGCTGCTTTTTTTTCTCTTTATTTGGTGAAAAGGAGAAGATATCACATGCTTGGTTATATAAATAGGCTATATGTTGTCTTTTAATGTCAATAAGGTACCTTTTGAAGAAGTTCCAGAGCTTGTGGCCAGCCGAAGAGTATTCATCCAGAAAGGGTATGCATATGTAGCTATGAATCAGGTGAGTATTATCTTTATTCTTTTTTGTCCTCTTTATATGAATATTTTGATCATTTACCACAATGGAGATATTTACATTTGTGGGAATCATATAGGTGGTTTCCCTTCTTGTAACTCAATTTCGTAGCTATCTTTCGAAGGCACTGGTGCTGACTAACAGGTCACGATCTTTTCCTTTTAAGTGAATACAACTGTTTCTCTTTTCCTAAGAACGGACGATATAATTGAAACTTAAAAAATCATATGCACTCAATTCCATCAGAATTATAATATTCCAATTCCAATTCTTTATTTTAAATCACCTAACAAACAATAGATTTGGATTTGGACCCCAGTTCCAATTTCAATTCCGCCCAAACCAAACATAGCAACAATTATTACAAACATACTTGTTTACAATGCCTATGTATTTATTATAGTCTAATAATATATTCTAAACAATCTTCTTGCATATTTCTAAACAATCAACCTTTCCTATCTAGTGTTTAATAACTTTTTTCTTTTCCATATCAATCTCATGCATTAGAAACAAATGAACAGCATCATGTGCCTAGTTATGAGCTTAGTCTATTGTCAATGCTATGTTTTCTCAACTATCTTACATTTTATTTCTACACTAGACTGATAATTTCTTAAAAAAATCTTGAACTATAAATTTTTCATACTACACTAAAGACTTTTGTCTTTGACAAGGAGATACACACTGGTTACACTTGTATGCAAGCATGCAATAATTCCATGCATCTGAATAATGACTGCAACTGTAGTTAAAGAGCTTGATTGATGTAGTTTATTTTTTTGGAAAAAACCTTGTTTGATGAAATAGTAGATTATTTGGGTTAAATGAGAAAAATATCTTTGTATTTAATATTTTTAATTATTATAAAAATAAAAGTAAGGGTATTTTAGTTGATTATTTGAATAATTTGAATAATGAAGAATTGATGATAGGATAAGGGGTTATTTGGACAACCTTCATCAAACAAGGCCAAAGATTTTGCTACAGTTATATTTAGAAGCACAATACAGTTATTTCCTGTGTATGTCTGCTGATTTTCCCCTTTGTGTTTGTACTAACTTTTTATTGTGTATATCCTAAAGCAAAAAATTAGTATTTGATAGTTTCCAATAACTGTTGCTTTGATTTTCAGGAAGTGGACATCTACCATTAGAGATCAGGAGAAGGGTAGGCTGACTCCCGTAAGTGCTGCTTGATTTACTACATATGCCTTACATAGAACAAACTGTCTTTCATAGAAACTTCTTAACCTGAAATTTACATGAAGTATAGATTGTTGAAGCTCTATCAACTAGTTATTTGGGTCCTGACTATTCCCAGGTACTTCACCTTTCTAAATGTATATTGTTTCTGTGCATTTGGTCTTACATTTCTTCCGTTTATGTGTAACTCTCGTTTGTGTTTACTTGTGGCAGCCAAGTGAATCTGCAGAAATATCACTCAAGGATATAGAACAAGCAGCTAAGACTTCATTTCCTCTTTGCATGCGTCATCTATTTGATAAGGTATGACTTTACTACCTAGCAAAAGTAATTTGAACCTTTTTGAAAACTAATATTTTTTCACAACCTTTGTCGTAATTAAGATCTCATTAAGTATCACCAAAGTTAAAACTGGAAGTGGTTTTTTTTTTCTACGAGATTTATATTAATTTTGGATCATGATCAAGATTGTAGTGTGATTTTTGTTGTTTCATTTGGTATAAAAATAATTTTTTTAGATAACGATCCAAATTAAATTGTAATTTCTTGCTTCACTTGGTGTAAAAATATTTTTCTCCATTAATAGATTATATTTTGGATAATTTTGATCAATATCAAAGCTTTTGTAGTACAATACAGAAAACCAAGTTGAGGAAGACAATCAATATTAGTTATCAAGCAAGATGTAGAAGAACTACAGTTTATAATAGAATCCTCTATTTAAGTATAGATTTAGTTTCATTTCCTTTCTTGATTGTATTCTTTCATGATTGTGTTGGTTCGTGATGTGTTCATGTGTAGCTAAGAGAAGATCATCATTTGAAGCATGGAGGAAGAATGCAACTGGGCCTATTTATAAAGGTTAGATTTTCAACATAAACATATTATGTTCTTATTATGCATGGACTTGAGATTTTCAACATATCCAATTCTGCAGGGTGTTGGCTTGAAATTGGATGATGCCCTAGCATTCTGGAAAGCTGAGTTCTCAAGAAAGGTAAGATTATGCAGTATTAGCATTTTATCTGGTTCCTGTCTTCTAAAGGTTTTTATTTTCTCACATGCTAATGCTAGATAACCGATAGTTTTTTTTTTCTAAAGCGGTCAACTTTTTTATTTTCAAAAGAGGCGCGAACATCCTTCACAATTTACAAGAATATGAGAAGCAAGAACAAAATAGAACAAAAACAAGAGAGAAAATAGAAATGCCAAAAGCTTATATCAATATCTAGCCTAAATAGAAAATTAGAAACTTGTATTTTGTTACCATCACGATTCCATTGACAAATTGTCAAAGTTAAAATTGAAAGCGATTTTTCTTGAATTGGTTTAAGAATTTTCCGGATTATGATCTACATTAGAATTGTTTTTGTTATTTCATTTGCTATATCTCTTAAATGTGGCGAGGTTGTGAAGGAAGAAGGCCCCTTTATCCTCTCGCTTTCCACCATCTTTGCATGTTCTTTACGTTTGAACGCTGCTGGTTCTCCTTGCAGGTTGGTGCGGAGAGATTTGACAAAGAATATGCATATAGCATACGTCATAACTATGGAAAAGAAGGAAAGAGAACCGTGAGTGCCATCTTTGTTTCTTTATGAAGCTATTTTTTATTTTCTTTCTAAAACTTAAAATGTAAGTAAGTGTTATCTTGGTGGGTGAATGCAGGATTATACACCTTATTCTTGTCATAAGATAATTTCATCAACCCCTGGTGTTGGAGATCATCATGGATGCCCTTTCCGTCATTTCAGGTAACAGATAGCTAAGTTATTTCATTTATCCTGAAAGAAATCTTGATCTATACAAAGAAACATATCCTCAATAACCAGGGTATACTCAAGACATTTTAGATTTTTCGGTAGCTTGAGTGTTTTTTTTATCTGTTAGGGACATTTTTTGTATCTCTAAAAACAAAAATGCTGAAATATGGGAAGTTCTTTCTTTCTCTCGTCTCATTCCCATAGACACCTTTTATTCTTTATTTAGGGTACAAAATTCCATTCACAGTCAAAGTTAACTGAGTTAATCTGAATTTAGCATTTGTTTTTAGTCTCAGGTCAAGACCTTTCATTTTGGCAATCACTTTTGTATATTGATATGAATTTGGAATGTGTGGCTGACTAGGAGCTTGATTGATATGAGATTATATCCAAAAAAAATAGTTGCCTCTTATCAACCATTTCTTCAATCCCATCATTCAAAACTATCAAATTATTATTACTTTATTTTCTATAACATTTTATAATATAAAATACTAAGGATATTATTTTAATCATTTTATCTAAACCGATTTTTACAGTTATTAAAAAAATAAAGCTGATTTTTTCCAAATAATCCTACATTAAACAAGCTCTAGATACTGCAAAAATCGTGCGCATCACAGTGTTCTATTCTCATAAATTTTGCAATAAGCCCAATATGAACCAGTCAAGAATCTCTACACATGATGATTAACAGTATTATTTGCAGATGATAGTGATCTATATTACTAATAGTTTTTGCTTTTCCCAGTATTAACTGCAATTGAGTATTATGCTCTTCATACAGTGAGGATAACCTTAAAGCAGCTCTTTCCAAAATGGGAGTTGGCAATCGCCCTCTTGATGATGTGATGGGAAAAGTTCGTAATAGACATTATCAGGTGAGAAGATTATTTTCGATAAAACATTCAAAATGTCTGAAATATCCTCCATTCCTCCCCAACGTACTGAATAATAATAATATCTCCAAATTTAACTTGAGTGCAGTTGGCATGCACTTTAACCTTTGAAGCTATTCATGGATCATCATGTGATACTGGGATCAATCATCCTAACCAATATTTCAGCGACAGCCGCAAAATCCTCCAAGAGGTGAAAGTTTTATCTATCACATCCCTTTGAAAACTTGTGGAAGTTAAAATTGAAACTGATTTTCTTTTTGTTTGGTATGAGATTGTTTTTAGATCATGATTCATTCAAATTAGATGTGATTTTATAAAAGTTAGTTACCTAATGATAAAACTTATATAATTTAGGTAATATATTGCATACTTTGAGAGTTCCTTTTAATTGTAATTTATTGACGGATTTGCCCTTTCGTCAATGTTTTCTCTTGCAGAATAACCCCACAAAATAAGATAAAGGGATGTCCATGACCATGAGTAAGTAGTCTTTCCCATCAAACATGCAAATATTTTTGAAGGAATAATTCTCATATAAATTGAAATAATACATTTGATTTTTAGGTTATTTTTTTCCTGGAAAGCATTTTACACTCGATTTCTTGAATATTTTTTAAAAATGAATGTTCTTTTCTTGCTAGGATGGAGGTTCCAGTTCTTGAGTGATTTTGGAAGTGGAATGTTATTATTATGAAGGTGTCATCATAATGGTCAATGCCAGTTTAATTTGGCCTGAACAGTAACTGTTGTTATTCCCCTTGTAATATGTATATACCAAAACACTTCACTCTTAGATTTCATTTTCATAAAGATAAATATTATTTGGATCTGGACCATAAATGATTTTTTAAATACACTGTCTAACCCAAATCGATTTATGTTCTTATTGTCTATTTCTAAATCGATGTTTCCAGTATCTCCATCGATTCAGGGACAAGGTTTTCTTATATTTGTAGATTCAGGGCATAGCCGTAATTGCCGTCGTCGAAGTTTTTGTCGACGAACAAGAATAGAGAGAGAAGAGAGAGAAACGAAATGAAGGAAATGAAAAAATTTGAGAATATATATACACACTGTTCGACTTCGCGAAACGTAAAGTCCTTTCGCGTTACGCGAAAAAGGTAATTTTGTCTAAAAAAAAATAAAGTGGTCACCAGATCAATTTTAATTATCGGGTGACAACGGAGGCAAATGCCCCCTATCTTCAGGGTCATTTCGTCCAATTTCCCGTTTAAAACTATATTTAAAAAAGAAATTAGGTCCTACCGGGAGTCGAACCCAGGTCGCTGGATTCAAAGTCCAGAGTGCTAACCACTACACCATAGAACCTTTGATATTCTTTTATGATATTGGACTTAGATGAATTATAGTGTAGAATTTTTTGAAAATTAAATCAAACTGTGAATACAAACTGGCATTGGAGTGAAAGATCACAGTAAACACATCCATATCAAAAATACTATGCGTTTGTGGGATGACATTTTATCATTTATTTTAAGAGTAAAATGGTATGTGGCAATGATGATCTAGGACAAGTATATTTTGATTGGTGGTGGGAGTTCATTAAGCCAATTAATAGCCTATATATGGGTTGTGTGAGGGAAGAACATAAGTTTGAAATTTTAATTATTTGCTAGTACTGTTAGGCTAAACTTTGTTAATGTCCATGTTAACAAACAAAATTTGTTTAACATTAAAACCAGATAGATCAAAACATGATTGAATTCAAAGTTGGCATGATCTATGAATCAATGAACCTGATTTTTTTAGAATGCAAGAGAGACAAACTTGTAAGTGTTAAGAGACTTTTTTTATGGTAAAAACAATTAAACAATAAAATCTTTTCGGCAATTGAATGGGATGATAAGATCTTAGCAAAGATTAATACCACTCATTTATCAGACATAAGAGAATTTTGTAAAGTATATGAAACTTCCCCAACAATTGGTTTGCCAAGGTATTTGTGTAAAAAATGACTATCCAAGATGGTGTGGAACCATCACATTCCTTATTAAGAAGAGCAATTTTGCTAATAACCTTAGCAAAGAGATTGTGATTTGTGAATGTGGTCTTTTGCACTACTGAAACCTAATCCTCTCAATGCTTTTAGCTTATAGATTGATTTTCGATTTTTTACAGTAGTGGTGTTTCTTGTTATCCAAGTTCCATCAAAATCATGACATAAAATACCTATTTTTTTTTTTTGCATGTAGAGGATGGGAGGAAGAGCCACAAATGATAAGATAGGTGTTTCCTAACCTGGATTGTGTTTTTATGGGGATGAAGGGTAAAATTCTAGTTTTTCACTTCTTTTCCTTTCATATCAAAGTTTAATTGAGTCCCAAATATTTGTCAATGGGCTTTCTTTTCAAATGTTAGTGATGAATATTGCATAACAATGAAAATAATGGTGTCAAGCATAACCAAGAATGACCATCTAAACTTATGCAATTTTCTTGCTTGATATTGAGATTTTTTTCCCAATTATTATCCTATTCATATAACTTATTGTCTTCACTGAAAATTAACACATTAATTTAAAAATTTTCAGATAAAAATACATACATTTTCTTCTTATTTCTTTAGTGCAACCTTTAAACACTTTCTTCAAAAAACATACATGGTTGAATTAGTCTATGTTCTTAGTGCAACCTTTAGACTTCATTTTGGAACAATTTACAAGATAACTAAATTAACTTTGAAGTCAAATTATTATTCCCTCAGTTGGTCTAGAGTTTCAAAATCAAACTACTTTAATTTGGTTTGTCCAATTGAAATCTTACAATTAGAATAATAAAATCAGAGAATGAATGATAAAATCAGAGAATTGTAAGTTTAAGAACTTCCTCAGTCTGCAAAAATACATAAAATTCCGATAACAAATAAATGCCAAAAGCTGATTTGGAACATTCTCCGCAAAATACATTAAAACAGAAATAAAATCATTGAGGCAAGATAAGAATGCCAATAGCTAACCATTTGGATATCACCATCTCTTAAGCATAGTTCAAGCGGAAAATGTCATTCAGTACATAAAAGCTGCCTTGGGGTGTTGGCATAAGATGAAACATCTGGGAAAGATAACGAGAAAAATAACAATATCATTCAAATGATCAAACATCTTATGAATACAAAGAAAATAAAGAGATGCATTAAAACACTTGAGAAGGGAAATCGTCGAATCACTTAAAATTGTGAACAAGGAAGTTTTTTTTGAAGAAGGATAAGTCAAAAAAGGTTCAATCAGATCGGTAAACTATATCTCATGTCAATATTTCACGTGTTTATTACTAGACCTAGGCCTTGTTTATGTGGGGGTTATTTGGAATTATCCAATCAACAATATACCCATCAGTTACATCTTTCAAATTATCTATCCTCCTCTATCTTTTTACCCATATAATCTGATTTCCTATAAAACCTATATCAAACAAGAATGAAATAATCACTTGGTTATTCAAATAATCCTAGATCAAACAATTGCATACATAATGTTTTACCTGGTTAGAACTCTATAACTTACACAAGGTCTAACAAATTCTTTCTAGCTATCACTGTGTTTTTCTTCTCCACTAGTTGATTCTATTTATCGAAAATTTCTCCCTTCATCCTCAATATCCCATTATATCCTTGATGACTCTTGGATTCTTTGGAATATTGAGGCAAAAGATTGGTTATAGCACATTGATCTCTCACTTATAAAAAGTCTATATTTACTCATGTGATTGCCTATGTGAACATAACATCAACTAATCAGATAAAAATGACTGTAAATGACCAATATAAAAAAGAAGAACAGATTGACTGGATTCTGATGTGCAGGACAATGAGGGAGCAAAACATTCAAATCGGAGCAGATATTGTAATTTCAATTTGAAGACAATAAAAAACTTGATCAAGACAGTAATATCCATAGATCTTCAACTAGTTTGATGAAGACGAAAGTAAAACTAGGGTTTGAAGGGAATATGCGTACCTGGCTGAACTTGAGGGCATGCTGCTCGCCCGCTAGTTGGAGATTGCCACTGACAAAAACAAGCATGCCACCAGAAGGGCCGGAAGGTTGGCAATCGACGGTGGTGATGCTGTGCTTGCACTGTTGAAAGGGGAGGCTGGTCAATTTGGCGACGATGTTGACCGATCCCTGGATCTTCTGGCCTTCGAAGGTTAGCATAGACGCATCCTGATACAAGTTAGCGAGACCGGCTCGATTGGTATCGAAGGTAGAGTAATAATGTTCGACGAAAGCCTTTGATACTGAATCTGGATCCATTTCCACCTCAAAATCAGATGATGATTATTGCTCTTGACGCCGCCGCCTCCTCCTCTCGTCGCTCTATGCTGTTTCTCTATACCTTAGGTCTGAAGCTGTAATATTTATATATAGGAGGTAGCGAGAATAAAAATAAAAATAAAAATAAAACTTGATTTTGTTTTTTTAGTTTATTACTTTATTTTCTCTACTTTTAACAAATACAAATTGTTTTATTTTATTTTTTAAACCTTGCAATTATATAAAAAAAAATCAATGAAAACTTTCACAATAAATCTAAAAATGTGTATTTTGTGGGTCTAATACTTAATAATTTACCACAAATAGAGTTAGAACAAAAAGATTAATCATTAAGATATTATGATTTATTTAACACAAAGATTTAAACTACTAAATAAATAAATAAAATTGATAATAAAAACGAAAGTAGAATATTAAATAAACTGAAAATGACAAATATGTACAATAATTCGATACATTTAACTAAGTTTTAAATATCCACATATATATATATATATAATTTTGTTTGAAATAATTCTTTATATATTTATTTTTATACATTTATTTTGGTTTGAAATAGTTAAGATTTATAGAACAATACAAAATGAAGAACCTAACTTCAAGTACTTGGAAGAATTCTTATTCTATGGTCAAAATTTGAACCCTTAATAATTAACTTTAAACTATCGATCACTTCAAATTTTAAGTAGGTTGTGTTTTTCAAATTTGGATTAGAGCTAATTTTGACTAATAAACGCATGTCGTCTTTAAATTAAAATACACTCATTCTCACTCCCAATTCATTCTCACTAAGAGATTGTCGCTCTTTTAGTGTAACTCTTGTCTACTCGGTCGGTTAAAAAATATTACGGGTTTTTGTATTACAATATCATATTTTATATTTCATAATTTCTATCCTATTATTTATATTGTAAGTATATGACTATTATCATATAATTTTTTCTTCTTCAACATCAACATTCTTTATTGCTTAGAAATTATTTGGGGGCACAACACAAACCCACAATATTTAAATATGGAAGAGACGAAATAACCTCGTCTCCGCCTTAGTTTGTAACATCATTAACTTGAAATAGAACATAGTATACGCGTCATAGTTTGAGAATGAAGTTGAAGAAGTTATCTAAAGACAAATGTGAAAGTTTTGCTCGAAACAGACTTAGAAAAAATATAGATATATCTTGTATAAGAGGAATTTGTACATATTTTCAACACAAATTACGGTTTTATAACATTTTAAATGCTTTTACATATTTATGGTGTAAATTTAAACAAAATAAATATATAAGGAATAATTTCAAACAAAATATTTTGTAAGGAAAACAAAAATAATGCAAAACAAGATCATATATAGAGATATTTCAAACTTAGTTAAATGTATATAAATCATTATACATACCTTGATAATGTCTACTATTTTATTTGTTATAAATATTGTATCACTTCTCACATTGTGAATATAACACTTGACATAAAAAATATTAATTACAATTTATAAAAATATATAAATAGTTGATAATATTTTATGGTATATAGTATTTACAAATTGTTTAAGATTGAAATTCCACTTTTAACTCTACAATGGGTCGGTATGGTATACCTTATACCATATTAGAAATTTTGATATATAAAAATTCATACATTTACCGTACCTTGATTTCGGTATACCTTGATTTTATTTGGTAACGATATTATACCGTTGATACCGAAAAAAACATATTTACCCAAACAAAAAAAAAACAATTCAGTATGGCCACTACATACAAGTTAGACAAAACTAAAAATTAAAGAATTTTATCGTAAAATAAAATATTATTTTTAAGAATCTAACATTTTTAGAGACTTGGACATGATTTATAAAGGCAACCAAAGTAACATACATCCATTTTTATAGTTTTATCTCGCCTTTGAATTTCTCACTTGAGTGACTACATTATAAGGGATCTTCCAACTTTGGCATATATTCCAAGCTTGCTCACTTACGGTAATACACCTCCAAGTTCACATAAGAGAGCCGCTATCAAACACAATGACTTCCCAAACTTCATCAATACTTCTACTCACTCTTAATAACACTACAATATTCCTTTCTTTCCAAATGTGATATATAATAGATACAAATCCACACTTGAAAACATTATAATATAATCTATCACTTTTTACCTTAATCATAGCCACTTACTTAACATCCTCCCATTCACTTGGAAAGCTAGCCAATTAGGGACGGATCTATGTAGGGGCTCGGGTGGGCTGAAGCCTACCCCGATTTTTTTACGGTTAAAATTTGACTACACACGCTAATTTCTTAAAAAATTTCAATATACTTCAATGTTTGTTTATCTAATTATTAAAAATTATGGTAAAACTTACCTTTATCCACTAGTTTTATTTTGATTTTTCTCGCTACTTTTTTAAGCCACCCCAAATATTTTTTAAGCACACCCCAACCCTATTTTCTGGGTTTGTCACTATAGCCAATGCCATGGATTTAGAAAATCTCTTCCAAAGTTCCAAGGTAAATGGGAAACAACCAAAAAGGTGATCAATAGTTTCATCCATATCATTACAAAGCAAATATTTAGAATATGGATTTTTCATATACTTAAACCTCCCTCTAAATAGAAACCATAAAATGAATTGGTTCCTAGGTATAATCTTGGGAGACCAAACAATATGAAACCATTGAACATAATCACCCCTATTTCGCATCATATCCCAAGCTAATCCAGCAACAAATTTACCACATTGTTCAACCTTCCACACACGAGTATCCATATGCTCATTAAACTGTAAAGTATGTAAATAGTCAAGGATTCTCGTACCTTATAGGATGTGCCTCAAGATTGAGTTCCACTTACCCTCCTTAATGTCTTGGACAATAGCATCATGACAGTCCCTTCTAATTTGCACATGCCCAAAGTCTTCTTTAAGAACGATTGAAATCTCTTCAAACCATGGGTCATGCCAAAAGAGTGTTCCTATACCATCTTCAATTCGAATAATAAACAACAAATTAACGCTCTCTTTTAGCTTTAGGATTTTCTTGAGCGACCAAGCCATATCTGGTTTGATTTTACACGTCCATATAGTCTTTTCCTTTTTCATAAATTTTGAATGTATTGAACCCATAAAGAATTCTGCCTTATTTCAATATCCTAAAAGTGTCTTACTGTCATAATCTTATTCCATTCAACACAGTTTCTTAAATCGATTCCTCCTTCATCTTTAGGCATACACACATTATCCCATTTGACCTTCTTTCCACCTCTACCTTGGTTACCCCAAATGAAATTTCTCATGATTTGATCAAGTTCCTTCATCACTTTTTTAGGTAGAACCAACTATTGTGACCAATACCCTATGATATCCATCATGACCTTCTTGACTAACTCAATTCTTCCCGCATAGGACAACTTTAACGTAGCCCATCCTAGGATCGAATTTTTAACATTCTCAATAAGTGGCTTACATTGTGTAATCTGATTTTTTTTTGAGGTCAAAGGAATTCCCAAATATAGAACCGGTATGGTACCCTCATTGATGCCCATTATGCTGAAAATATCCGCTTTTGTTTCCTCCTTAACACCGCCGTAGAAAGCCAAACTCTTGTCCTCATTGATAGATAAACTTGTAACACATTGATCCCTACTGATGAAGCGTGCTCCTTATCTTGACCTGACCTACAAATATTGTTGCTCGTTTTCAGAATGTGCTTTTCCTTTAAGTTTTTGCTGCAATTAGCAGCTCCTAATGGTAAATTCTCAAGATCGACGGTTAAAGATTTAGACATTCCCATTGCCCTAGTGATTATGCTGGAAGGGTGTGAACCAGTCATACGATAGACCAAATCACAACCAAAATTGACCATAGATATTGTGAATTAAATAAACTTCACAAGCTAAGGTAACAGATATAATAGGAATTCCTGTGTGCCCAAACAATGGCTATCAAATTCGTTTATTGAAATAGAGAGTAGTAACAAATCTCATACGCGTGCACACATCAGCAAGAAATGATGCTACAGACTACCTCAAATGAATTCTCTAAATCCAACTTAACCTCACAAAATTAGAAAACAATTTGGAGGGTGTCATGTCCCTGTAAATTAATTTTACTTAGAACATTTCAGTTAGACAATTAGTATTTCAGTTAGTTAGTTGGAACTCCTTAGTATAAATAGATAGATTACTAATAGTTAGGATATGATATCTTGGATATAAATCACATTACCTTGAGTAATTTCTCTTGGTTTTTCTTCTTCTTCTTCTTGTTCTTCTTTACCAAGACTATCTATTTCTCTTCTTTCTTCTGCTCTACCTATTTATCAAAATAATTCTAGTTTGAGTTACAGATTTATTGATAACGTGCATTGCTGAAAAACGCAAACTATCGAGATACGACATTTGGTATTAGAGAGAAACAATCCTCGACAAAAATCCGTTGACAACAATGTCAAGATCATAAGCCATGGAAGAAAGCAATCCAAAAGCTAGGCGAGCAAATGGATAATCTAGAAGCAACTATTTCTACTAAACTAGAAACGGTCGTGGCAAGATAACTTATTACGGTATAGTAAGAAATTCAAGGACAATGGGTAATAGAAACAAAGTTGATATCCCAATTCATAGAGTTACAACAGGAAAATACTAAACAATTCGAACTCATACACCAAAAACCTACAAGATTCCAACAAGATGCGACCAAACGCCTTTAACTGATGCAGTCGAAATTCTTAACTAATTTGGAAGCCAAGCTTGAAGCAAGAAATATACCTAACAAAAGTAATGAGGAAGAAGTTATAGGGGTATTTTTTCTTCAAATACAAAAATAGAGAAAAAAGTTGTTGAAGATGGACTGTTGAGGCGACCAGATACAACCAACAATAAATCTCAAAAATTCGGAAGCTCACGACCTACAAAACTCATGGGACTACAATCAGTAGGAAATTTATCACTAAAGAATTATAGGATTGATATGGAAAAGTTTGATGGAACAAATCCAAGGGGTTGAGTTAGAAAGGCAAACCATTTTTTTTGGAAATTTCATACTTGAAGATATTGACAAAGTGAATTATGCGTTTTTTTTCTTTAAAGAATGAGCGGATATATGGGTTAAAAATTATTTGGTAGATCATACTATAACTACATGAGACGAATTTACTAATGAAGTTTTATTATCTTTTCAAGAAGCAGGTCATCAAAACATCATTATTGAATTTCATCAACTTACGCAGACAAGATCATTAACAGAATACATTGACCAATGATGGGAATTGCGATCGTTAGTTATTGTCAAGAACATACCTCAGAGCGAAAATTACTACGTGCTATGTTTCTTCGGAGGTCTGTATGATGAACTGAAAGAGACGTTAAAATTGTTGAAACTTGAAACTTTGGACAAAGCAATAAGGTTAGCGATGAAGAATAATGAATTTTTAAATCCATTACCAAATGATATTAGAACCACATGACAGACGATTGGAGATTCGATTAGAACAAATCATCCAAAACCAGCCTAGACAGATAATATAGGAGGTCACTCTAATTTGGAACAATAAACTAGAAACGTAAATTGGGCATTGATACGAGAAAAGAAACAACAAGGCCTTTGTTTCAAATGTAATGAGAAATATACCCCAGGTCACATATGTGCTAATCAACAACTATTTAATGTCGAACTTGATGATGAATTAAAGGAACGGTTGAAGCTTGGGGATAATGAAGAGGAAGATTCGTTTATATGATGTTAAGGAGGAGGTATGTAGAGATCACATTGAGGCCAAAGTATTGGTGAAACAGTAAGAGAAAGTAAGCTCAACCTACAAGTAGACTTTTAAGGAATGGGGATTGTCATGTCCCTCTAAATCAATTTTACTTAGAACATTTCAGTTAGACAATTAATATTTCAGTTAGTTAGTTAGAACTCCTTAGTATATATAGATAGATTAATAATGGTTAGGATATGATATCTTGGATGTAAATCACATTACCTTTCTTCTATAATAGAATACCTTGAATAATTTCTCTTGCTGCTTCTTCTTCTTCTTCTTGTTCTTCTTTACCAAGACTATTTATTTCTCTTCTTTCTTCTTCTCTATCTATTCACCAAAATAATTCTATTTCGAGGTTATAGATTTATTGATAACGTGCATTGCTGAAAAATGCAAACTATCGGAACACGACAAAGAGATCCAAGAGAATTGTCGGGCTCGAATCGTGCATTGACAAATCAAACAATCGAAACAGTTCGAAATCTATAACAATCTAAAACTAAAGTAGGGAAGAAAAATGTAACCCGACGAACTGTCATTCCAATTTCCGGTGGACTGATAATGGCTGTAGCTTGCGGTTGTGGACTCCAATAGAAAGAGCTAGTAGCAATCGAAGTCTCAGACGAACCAGCGATGCCACTCCCAGTGTTGGAGCAACGCCGCGGCGACTGTGAGTGAAAAAACATAACACGCTCCAAAATATATAAATCCTTATTGACACTGATTCTTCCAATGTATTGATGAGAGTTTCGGATATACTACAGGGGAGAAAGAGACGCACCATAAAAGATCAACCATGGCGGGATTCCAGCACCGGACAACCGACGACGGACGAAAACGAAATCGCGACGCCGTACACTGATTCGCCAAATTTTTAGTTTCTCTCTAGAACATTTTCAGTTTTTAAGAAGAACATCATAACACTTATAGAGACTAGTAGTCACAAAAATTGGAATTAACATAAATAAACATAAGTATATATTATTTAAGTCAAACTAAAATGCGAAAGAGGGAGATCTAGAACGGTCTTTAATCGCATTTATATCTGCAAATATTTTGTATAAATTGATAATACACTCCATGTTTAAGAGTCACATGAAGTTTTAGTTTGAAGTTGTTTTTACTCTTTTTTGAGCCGTGGACTCTTGTGTTTCAAATTTCGTCGTATTTTTTATTCGAGATATACTTGACAACATATTAGACTCCATTAAGTCTATTTTATAAGAAAAAAATTAAATACTTTATAATAAAATTAAATTAGTTTTATATCTAGTAAACCAAATGTCTAAGAATTATATACATTGAATAATTTTGCAATATAATTATATTTTGATTTGATTTTTAAAAATGATGTTTTAACATCAAATATGTTTAAAAATGAAATAAAGTGGTTAAAGTTCGAGAGACATAATAAATATATTTAAAGTTGAGCCTTAATCAAGGCTGTCAAAATCGAGAGTTTACGTAAAATCGTTAGATAGTTGTAAAACTCGTAAAATCTAGAGTTTACATGGAATCGTAAGAGTTTAATTTGAAAAAAGAATAGTTATATATTATTAATATTTATATATATAATTAAGTATTTTATACTTAGCCAACTTAATTTTTTTTTATATATTTTAATATAAAATTATTTAAAAAATAATAATAAGTTAATAACACTATAAAAAATTATAATTACAAAATTAATTATATTAATTAATTTATTTAAATAAATAATAACTTTATTTTTTAATTTTTAAATATAAATTTGTTTTTTTAAAAGTAAATCATATAGAATTGTAAAATCGAAATTATTTATTAACTTGTAAGCTCGTAAAATCTTATTATCATAAATTTAAAATTGTAAGAGTTTACCTATTTAAGAGTTTACTTAAAATCAGACTCGTTAACCTAATGTGAAATTGTAAGTTTTTAAGAGTCAACTTGAGATTTTAACAATCTTGACCTTAATATGTTTGGAGAAAGAAATAAATATATTTATTAAGATTGATTGATTCGTTGATCACCGTTTGATTTAACTCAAAATTTCTAATGGATCCATAAATTTAATTTTTGAAATGAAAATTAAAGTATAATTATTATAATTGTATTAATAATTATTTTTTATTTATAATTATTATATATATACATTTTAATTTATAAATATTATTTCAAAATTTCGGTATAAAACGATATACCTAAATTTTAAAAACCTCATACCATTATCATATTTCGGTACCATACTTTACAATTTTTTTTTGGGTATTCTCGATATTTAGAATTTATAATTTATAATTTTCTGCCCCTAATCCACCCTTTCTCTCTTAGTGCATGTGACTATGTTCATAATAGAAACTTAAATATCTGAACATTAATAATAAATTTATCCTAATTAAAAAGTGTGTAAACTCAACTATATTTATTTAATTATAAATGAAAAATAAATTAGTCACAATACAATTTTTTTGATGAGGATGTAATTATCTTATGTTGATATATTAATATCTTATTTAAACAATAAAATAATTATCTTCGGTCTTTAATAAACTCGTCTTACATGAGATTCCTCAATTAACATCTGTACATGACTATATGAAAACAAAAAAATTCAACTTCAATACTAAGTCAGTACAATTATTTATCCTTTAAATATAATTAGATTAACATATAAATGCATATAAAACTTATAAATTATTATATAATACTAGTATTTAGCCCGTGCATTTTGTCATGGGCTTGGTCTTTTCTCCAACGAACCGTGCGGCACTAGTTATTATCTTCGTAAGATCAATAACTAGTCAGCCTTTCTCAATGCAACACTTGAATAAACACAAGAACTTTTAGAGAGAGAAAGTAATTATATTGGTAAAATACTTGATGCTTTACAAAGGTATACCTCAAAGGTATTTATAGTGTTAATCTCAACTACTACATTAATTACCCAACTACCTCATTAATGGTGTGCTAGCCAACCACCACAATAATGAGTTACTATCCAACTACCACCCTAATAACCAACCACTACATTAAATGACTCACAAGGCTTTCTAAAATGTTCTTTGGGTTGGGCCTTCATGGGTGATTAAGCCTCTTGGGTTAGCTGGTCAAGGGAGCCATGACATTCTCCCCCACTCAATCTGGCGACGTCCTCGTCGCGTCCTCCTTATAGCTACGAATGACGTCTTTGAAGTTCCATAGTACTAATTCGTGTTCCCAACTGGCTTCACTTTCCGGTAGTCCCTTCCACTTCACAAAGTATTCGACATAACTTGGGTGGGTACCCCTCCTCGGTATGACCCGATGTGCCAATATCTCTTCGGCTTCTTTCTCGGGTACGGTAGTGATTGCCGTGGGAGCTCGTTTTGATTCTCCTCTACTTGGATCTTCTTTATTTTCATGATAAGGTTTTAGTAAACTTACGTGGAATACGGGGTGCATCTCCAAATGTGTCGGTAATTTTAAGCGATAGGCCAGCTTTCCAATCCGTTTCTCCACGATGAAAGGGCCTTCATACCGCCTCACTAGTCCCTTGTGAACTTGCGAAAAGCGTCTCCCTTGATGGAGGAGGAGTTTTACCATCACTTGGTCTCCTTCTTCGAACTCCAAGTGCCTTCTCTTCTTGTCCGCCCATTTCTTCATTTTTTTGGCGGCCTTGGCGAGGTGGGCTCGTACTATGTCAGCTTCCTCATGCCACCCTTTGGCGAACTTAAAAGCCGTAGGACTTGGGCCTTTGTATCCCATCGCCAAAGTGTGTGGAGTTAAGGGTTGTTGACCTGTAGCTATCTCAAAGGGACTTCCCCCTGTTGATTCACTTTTTTGCAGATTGTATGAAAATTGGGCTATGTCAAGCAATTTTGTCCAGTCTTTTTGGTTGGCGCTCACGTAGTGCCTTAAGAACAACTCAAGTAAGGCGTTCACCCTTTCTGTTTGTCCGTCGGTTTGCGGGTGAAAGCTAGTTGAGAAGTTGAGTTCGGATCCCATAAGCTTGAACAACTCCATCCAAAACCTTCCAGTGAAGCGAGTATCTCGGTCGCTCACAATGGATTTTGGAATGCCCCAATATTTCATCACATACTTGAAAAATGATCGAGCTGCATCTTCAGCCGTGAACTTTGTCGTCATGGGGATGAACACTCCGTATTTGCTAAATCGATCCACCACAACCATTATGTTACTACACCCATCAGACTTGGGTAGGCAAGTGATGAAGTCCATGGAAATGCTTTCCCAAGGTCTCTCCGGGGTTGGCAATGGCTCTAGCAATCCCGCAGTCTTGTGTTAATCCACCTTATCTTGTTGACACACAAGACACGTCTTAACATAGATTTCAATGTCGTCTCTCATCTGAGGCCAATAATACCCACGTTCTACTAGCGCCAATGTACGATGTGTTCCTGGATGTCCAGCCCATCTTGAGTCGTGACACTCCTTTAGAATGGCTTTCCTTAATCCTTCCCACCTTGGTACATAGATTCTATCTCCTTTGGTAATGAGTATTCCATCTCTTATCCAAAATTGGCGAGTCTTCCCTTTCTCTGCCAATTCTTTTAAATTCTTGGCTTGTGGGTCGTGCTCAATTCCTTCCTTGATTTGATCTACTAAAGGAAAATTAGCACTTGTGATTGCGGCTAACTCTGCCTTCCTACTCAGGGCGTCTGCTACCAAGTTGGCTTTTCCCGGTTTATACTCCATAATGAAGTCGAACTCTGTGAGAAAAGCTTGCCACCTTGCTTGTTTTGGAGTCAACTTCTTTTGAGTGAGGAAATAGCTTGTTGCCACATTGTCGGTCTTCACGACGAACTTAGCCCCCAACAAGTAGTGTCTCCATGTTCGCAAGCAATGGACAACCGCAGTCATCTCCTTTTCTTGGACGGTGTACCGACGTTCCGCATCATTGAGCTTGCGACTCTCATAGGCGACGGGGTGTCCCTCTTGCATCAACACTCCACCAAGGGCGAAATCTGAGGCATCTGTGTGGATTTCGTAAGCCATGGTGTGGTTTGGTAGTACCAACACGGGTTCCTCCATCACTGCCTGTTTCAGCTTCTCAAATGCCTCGTTGCATCTCGTATCCCAATTCCACGACTTATTCTTTTTTAATAGGTCCGTTAATGGGGATGCAATCGATGAATACCCCTTTATAAACTTTCGATAGTAATTGATAAGGCCGAGGAAAGATCGCAGCTCAGTAACCTTCCTCGGTGGATTCCACTCTTCAATGGCTCGCACCTTGGCCTTGTCCATCCGGAGTTGGCCCCTTCCCACAATATGCCCCAAGAACATCACTTCTGGCCTTGCGAATTCACACTTCTCTTTCTTGACGAACAACTCATTTTCCCTTAATACTTGGAAAACTTGTTGTAGGTGTTGTAGATGATCCTCCAATGTTCTGCTATATATGACAATATCGTCTAGGTACACCACAACAAACTTGTCCAGGAAAGGTTGGAAGACTCGATTCATCAAGGTACAGAATGTAGTAGGAGCATTCGTCAAACCAAAAGGCATAACTAAGAACTCAAAAGATCCATACCTCGTAACACATGCGGTTTTGGGCTCGTCTCCCTCCGCTATTCTTACTTGGTAGTACCCCGACCGTAGATCCAATTTTGTAAACTACTTCGCATCACCAAGTTGGTCGAACAAGTCAGCAATCAATGGGATAGGGTACTTGTTCTTTATCGTCAACTTGTTGAGAGCTCGGTAATCAATGCACATTCGAAGCGACCCATCCTGCTTCTTTTGGAAAAGTACTGGTGCTCCATAAGGTGCTTTGGACGGCTTGATATAGCCCGCGTCCAACAGCTCCTTTAATTGCTTCCTCAGCTCCTCCAATTCGGGGGGTGCCATGCGATAAGGGACCGCTGCTGGTGGTTTAGTACCTTCGGCTAACTCTGTTTTGTGATCCACCTCTCTCTTCGGAGGGAGTTTCTTTGGCAGCTCAGCGGGCATTACATCTTGAAACCTCTCTAGAACCTTCGTGACTTCTAGAGGTGTCTTCTCTTGGGACACGCTTTTCTCATCTTCCTTCAGGCTAACAAGGAAAGTTGGACGAGCTTTCTTCATGCCTTTGAGAGTTGCATGGCAGAAAGCTGTCTAGCTTCTATCTTGCCTTCCCTTGTTAAAGGAATCATGCAAGTATTGCATTGCTCTAGAATGCACATAGTATTTGCAAAAGGAAGTGGGAAAGCATTTACCTTGTCTAGAAACTCTATGCCAATGACCATTTTGTGATCGTCCATGTCAACAATGGAAAAATCTAATACTCCAGTCCATTCTCCCAAGTTGACCCTTACATCACGAGCAACGCCATATGTCGCACTTGGTGCCGAATTGACCGCTTTCAGCCACCCCTTCTCTTTGGTGTAATCGATCCCCAATCTTCCCGCCTCTTTTGCCTCTAGAAAGTTACTGTTGGCTCCCGTGTCCAATAAAGCTTTAACCGTGTGGTTTCCCACTTTAGTTTCCACGAACAATCGTCCCTTCTTCGCGGACTTTGGTTCTTCGAACTTGGCTTTGATAGAACTGAGGAGATGTAGCGACCCCAATCGCGCCTCTTCATGAAGGCGTTCCTGCTCCTCCAATAATGCAGATAGTTTGTTTTTCGTGGGGCATTCTCTTGCTTTATGTGGTCCCTCGCAAAAGAAGCATTTTATCCGGGGTCTCTCCCCACTTTTCTCGTCCTGATCTCCACTATTGGGTTTAGTGAACTTAGATGGAGCTTCCCTATTGTGAAAACGATCTCTACCGTTCTTCCCCTTGTCGCTCCTATCGTGGGTCGATTTTGTGTTGTCTTGTCTTCGCATTTCAACTAGAGATTCAGCCACAGCAATGGCGGTGTTTAGATCTTGGACGCCACGCCGTTCTAACTCTAGTTTAGCCCACATTTGTAGACCATCGGTGAAGGCAAACAAAGCTTCTTCGTCCGAGTAGTTGGGGATCTCAAGGAGAGTGGCAATGAATTCCTTGACGTATTCCTTGATACTCCCCCTATGTGAGAGCCACCGCAACTTGGCTCTTGCTTCTCGAATAGCATTTTCAGGATAAAACTGCCTCTTGAGTTCTTCCTTGAATTCGATCCAAGTGTTAATAGAACACATACCTCTTTCTATGTCGCTACTCCTTCGCCTCCACCATAACATTGCGGTGTCTTCCAAGTAGGTCGTGGTAGTATCTATCTTCCTCGCCTCTTCTACCAGGCCGAGTGCTTTGAAGTACTGGTCCAGACCCCATAAGAAATTATCAATCTCTTTCGCATTCCTCTCGCCTAAATACGCTTTAGGCCTTGGAACATCTATCCTTGTCGGATTGGGGACTCCAACAGGCGCACGTCCGCACTCTTGCGCAACCGCCTTTTTGAGTAACGCCACATCCTCTTCGGTGGCTTGTAGTTTAGATGACATTACCTCGAGTTTCTCGGTCAAGGTATTGATTTCACCAATGAGGGTTTGCTCCATGATCTGAGCCTGCTCCTGACATTTTGACAAGCCCTCGTTTAAGGCACCTTGCATTCCTTCCCGGAGCTCGTCTCTCTCTTTCTCAAGCTCGGCAATGCGTTCCTCTAGGTCCCCAAAATTATCTTGTCCGTACGCCATTGTGAGTTCTACCTTCTCCAGTCTGGCGATAATGTCAACGATAGCATCCCTTGATCTCTCTCTTTCTTTGGTAGTTTTGGATCCTCCCGTTTGAACTTTGCGGGAGATCCTACCATCTTCTCCTGTCCCGTGGGGAAGATTCTCTACTTCATCCACGACCTTTGAACTTTCATCCGATCTCTTCGTCATTTCAGCTCTGATACCAATTGTCACGGACTTGGTCTTTTCTCCAACGAACCGTGCGACACTAGTTATTATCTTTGTAAGATCAATAACTAGTCAGCCTTTCTCAATGCAACACTTGAATAAACACAAGAACTTTTAGAGAGAGAAAGTAATTATATTGGTAAAATACTTGATGCTTTACAAAGGTATACCTCAAAGGTATTTATAGTGTTAATCTCAACTACTACATTAATTACCCAACTACCTCATTAATGATGTGCTAGCCAACCACCACAATAATGAGTTACTATCCAACTACCACCCTAATAACCAACCACTATATTAAATGACTCACAAGGCTTTCTAGAATGTTCTTTGGGTTGGGCCTTCATGGGTGATTAAGCCTCTTGGGTTAGCTGGTCAAGGGAGCCATGACAATTTGCACAAGTAATAATATAAAAACCGTGAAAATAATTACGGATAACATTTTTAATTTTATTTTTAACCGTTTTAAGTTTATGGGTGGACCAACCCACAATCCGACCCAAGTATCCATTTACTCAGCATCATTATATACATATATATATATACTAGTTAGTTAAAAAGTTGAACTTATATTAATGTTAAAACATACCGCGTTCATCAAATTTGGTGTTGAATTTAAAATATAAAGTTTTAGTAGCCTAGTTGGTTAAAGGGTTGTACTTGTTTTTGTTAGGTTACAAGTTTGAAATATACATCTAGCATTTTTAATTTTATTTTTAACCGTTTTAAGTTTATGGGCGGGTCAACCCACAATCCGATCCAAGTATTCAATTTAACCACAGCTCTCGACCCGGCAATCCGGACATTTTAAAAATTAAGCATCATTATATATATATATATATAGATTAGAACATGTTATATTTTTTAAAATTATTTAAAAGAATATTTTTTTTTTCAATTTTATCCCATTTTATTTATTAAATATGTTATAAAACTTATAAATTATTATATAATATTAGAACATGTTATATTTTTTAAAATTATTTAAAAGATTTTTTTTCTTCCAATTTTCTTCCATTTTATTTATTAAATATGTTACGCAAAATATCTATAATATAAATAATTTAATAAGTCAAATATATCTAACTATCATTAATTGGTTGTCTTTTATTAAATATGGTTAGGGGTGTTCAATATTTGGCCAGAACCGAATATTCGACTGAATTCGAATTCACCGAATTCGAATAAACCGAATTCGAATTTCATTTTTGATTTTTGAATCAAATTTCAAACCAATTTGAATTTAAATACGGTTTTCAAATTGGATTTCGAGTTGGAGTTTCAACTTATAAACCAAACCGAATTCATTTTTTATTATTTATTATATATAATATACAACTTATTATATTATATAAATATTTATTATATAAAATATATAATAATTTATTTATTTTATTATATATTATATAATTTATTATATATAATAATTACTCATTCATTCTCTAAACCAAATTTCTCAGCTCATCTATATTCTCTAACCCTAGACGTTGTACACCTTATCTTTATTCTCTAAACCTAATTTCTCAGCCGCCTACCTCATATATATATTCTCTAAACCTAATCCATTTTTATTCTTTAACCTAATCATAATCAAATAATCTCTCTAGCCTACATCTACAACCCACCTCATATATATATTCTCTAAACTTAATCTCTTTTTATTCTCTAACCTAATCAAATAATCTCTTTACCCTTCATATCTCTATTCTCTTAACATAATCTAAAGCGTCACCTCCCTCTTTCATCTCCATAGTTGTTACCTCTCTCTTTCATTTTTATTCTTATATAAAAGAGCCTCTATAGGCTTCAACTGCATCTATTCTCCATTCTCATATAAAAGATTCTTCAACTACTTCGATCTATCAAATCACGATATCTCTTCATTTTTTCTTTGTCAAAACTCTTAAAATTTTATCTATCTTTGTATCGTTTAACACCTACTTCGAAGTCAAGATTTAACTCCGCCGTTCAACATCTTAATTCAAATTTTGTTTTGAATTAGAATAATCTGAATTAAAGATTTAACCATAAAAGAAAAAAAGAAAAGAAATTTCAGTTCGAATTCAAATTATTCGAAATTCGAACCGAATATCAAATTCGAATTCAGTTCGGTTTTATTAAAATTTATTTGAATTCAGTTCGGTTTTATTAGAATTTATTCGAATTCAGTTCGGTGTTCGAATTGGCTAAAAAATAAATAATTAGAAAAAACTGAACCGAAGAACTCAAATAACTCGAAACACGAACCGATAAACACCCCTACCTTTTTATAGGAGAAATGATAGAAAGCGGGAAAAAATTGACAAGAATATGTAGGTAAATGATGTGTCATTCCTCCATTGGATTGAAAATTTAATATGAGAGAGAATTTTAAAATTTTCAATCTAATGGAAAGATGACACATCATTTCCTTACATATTCCTGCCAATTATTTCCCGCTCTCTATCATTTCTCTTTTTTATAGTGTATTAAAAATTTGTTATTTTTTTTCTTATTATCCTATCTTATTAATGTGTATGAATATTTAAATTTATTTAACATCTTCTAATAAATAAATTTGCTAATGAAATAATTTCTTAAAAAATAAACAAAACAAAAGATCAATAATTACTTATTAAAATAGGTTAAACTTGAACTTTTGCTATTACCTCAATTTGTTCACTAAACCTACATTCAACCTATTTAAATGTGATATTATTGATTATTAAGAAGCAACTAATTATGTTTAACATTTTATGAAAATTATAAAATTGTTTTGTTTTCAAAGGATATGCCATATAAATCAATATATAATTTTTTTAATTAATTTTTTTATAAATTCATACTCACCTAATATAGATAAAGTGATTGTTTTACTTTAGATATTGTTAAGTTTATTTTAAATAAAAGATTTGATCTTTATTATAAGTGCATATGTAAACACAAAAGTTTACAAATTAAAAAGTTGGTAAAAAACACAAAAGTCAAACAAATATTGCACCAAAATGAATATCCAAATCATCTAGTGCATAATGAAAATAAATTGCAACCAATCAGTGTTTTGAGTTTTAAAAGACATTTATATTAGATTAGAGTTTTAAAAGACATTTATATTAGATTATATGAACCCACTGCACAAGTGATAAGATTTATTTTTAAGAGATCAAAAGTCATAGGTTCGATTCCAACTTAAAACACTTTAGGTTGAAGTGAGTGTCTCTATGAGGTTATGTTAACATCCTTGTAAGCATGAAAATTTGACTTACCCAATTTGCAAAATAATATTATTATGTTTAATAATATTAAAATAATATTTTGGATTTTTATATTCAAAATAACTTGAAAGAAGGAATTAAAACCCAATTAAGGATTAATTATTGTGATAATTAAATCTTAATTAAGGAAACTTTCCAAAATTCCAAAAATAATTTGAGGATAAAATATTTGTATATATTTTATCCAAATTAGACCAAGGAAGGGGTTAAAAATATTTAATTATGATTTATTCATGATTTATGTTTAATTCATGACTTAAACCAATTAAATAAAATACCCCAAAATTCCCAAAAATTCCCCAAAAATAAAATATGATCATAATTGTTATTATGAATCTAGAAATATTTTTTGTGAAATTTTTGGTGAAAAAATGGATTTAAAAGGAATTAAATTCGATTTTTAATAACCTTTTAAATAAAATTAAAATTGCATAATCCTGTGTGGCTGATTTTATGTTTAAACTTTGCAGCAGGATCCTGGACCATCAGATGAGCGCCCAGATCTCATCCGACAGCCCAGAGCGCGCCATAAATCCAGTTGTAGCAGAACCACACGCGCGCGCTCGCACCGGATCAACTAACGGGACAGACTAACCCCGTTAGTCAACTAGGCTGACCGCTGATGGAACCAGACGGAACTCAGCGTTCCGTTACTCAAAACGACGTCGTTTTGTTCATCTTCTTCGTTGAGATGCAGGGTCGCCAGATTCGCGATCATCGCCGACGTCAAACCTTCCAGAAGCTCTAACTTCGGCTACAGGCGATCAAATCCATTGATTTTTTCGCCCACGTGATCCCCTCGTCAGCGCCTACGTTTCCCCCTTATCTAGAAGCCTTATCTTCCCCGGGATAAGGCTGCCAGCTGCCGGATAAGATTTTAGGGATAAGAACGCCGGCGATCAAAATCAAGTCGAATTGGCCTTCTACAACCGACCTTTCCACCCTATAAATACTCCCCTACCCCTCTACTACCAATCCATCAAACAATAACCAAGAATTACACATCAAATCGCCTCAATCGAAGACCTGCAATTTCCGGCCAAGAACAGTTTTCTACAGAACTTTCTCCGGTGAGCCAAGCTTCGATCCAGGCTTTTGGATCACCTCCAACACTACCCAGGAACGTTTTCTAGCTGTTGGTATGATTCAAGAAGCCTTGATTTTCGATTTGTAATTCAAAATTTTGAAATTCTTCAAATTTTCTTGTTTGATCACTTTGGTCGTGTTCTTATGCTTGATTATGTGATTTATTTGTAGAGAATCATTATATATAACATGTGTAAACTTTTTGTTGAAATAAAACCGATCAAATCAACCTAGAACATAATTTTGCAAAAATCAGTTTGAAAATTTGATTTTTTTGAAATGTTGTGTTCTTGGTTTAAACCTGGATTTGTCGATCCAGATTGTTGTTATATATGTTTATAAACATGTTTGAATCATTTCCACACAACTGTAATCAAGTTTTGATCATTTTTGATCAAAATTGAAATTTGAAAAAAAAGCTTGAAAATTTGAATTTTAAAACTTTGTGTTCTTGCTTTTAATCGGATTTTGTTGGTTCAATTAGTTGTATTACATGTTTGTATACATGATTAGATGATTTATAAGTAACTGTAATCATGTTTTGATCATGTTTGATCAAATTGAAATTTTGAGAAAAAGGTTAAAAATCTGAATTTTTGAAATTTCATGTTCTTGCTTCTAAGTTGAATTTGTTGATTCAGTTAGTAGCTATACATGATTCTTAACATGTAGGGATGAATTCCAAGTAACTGTTTCACCCTTTTGATCATGTTTGATCAAATTTGATTTTTGAAAAAAGTTAGATTTTGATTCAATCTTCAAAAACCATTTTAATGATGTAATGATATTCTTGTTTTGGTATGGATTAACTATATTCATCATTTCAAAGCTAATGGAACAAAAATCAGGCCTTGAAATGACCTAATTTAAAAGATCCCAAAATTTGACCTAGAAATGGTGTTTTAAAATTGATTCTCTTATGATTTTCAAAATCGTGATTTATGTTAGGGATTTTGTTCTTCATGATCATATGAACCTACTGTAACTTACGGATTGTGATTTGGACATCCCAATCAAAAGTTATGGCCTTCTAAAGTTTCGGACCAACACAAGAACACCAAGCCCTGAAATTTTGCCTTCGGACCGAGAAAAACAGGCCAGGACCGAGCCGAGCGACCGAGAAAACCGCCCACGACCGAGCCACCCGACCGAGAGAGTTATCTTAGGGCCAACAAAACTAGCATAGACCTAATTAACCTAGGACAAACCTTGCCACTTGACCTAGGATTGACCGTGACACCTAACCTAGGACTAACAACTAAACCTAACCTCATCTTAGCCTAGGCCAAACCCTAGCCCAACCTAGTATCAAACCCCCACTTAACCTAAGACCGTTATAGCCCTAGGCTTAAGTCCGAACCCTTACTCAAAATTGAACCTCTTCAACCTTACTAAGTCCAAATTGACCAGATCGGACTTGAACCTAGGGTTTAATCCTTAGGCCCGTTTGGTTCCAATTTTCAAAAAATCCAAAACTATTTTGGAACCAAGCCCCCATTTTCTAAAAAATGGTATTTTCAAGGTCATAAAGTAACTCTCAAAATTCTCTAGGATGTTTCCCAAAGAAATTTTCTTTTGCTAGGTCTTGTTTGGTTATACTCTCTAACATCTTTTTCCGATATTTTAAGGTTTTGTTAAATCTGAACCCCAACGCAACAGGTACACACCTCCTTTAAATAATTTTGTACAATTATTTAAAGTCTATCCTCATTTAGGACCCCTGGACTACTAATTAAAGATAAGGAATGTTATAATTAGATTTATAGAAGCCAGACTTTGTCTATTTTAGAAGGATTTTGAAAACCGTCCTTAGGCGGGCGTAGAGGACATAGCGCGAAAGCCCTTTTCCGAGCGTAAACAGATAACGAACCATTTTTTTTGGAAACTCTAGTATAAATACGTTTGTACACGTATCATTTTATTGATTTTCATAAAATCTCTTGGCGACTCTGATTTTCAAATGAATAATCTTTAAATTGATTATGTTTAATTGATTTAAATTGGGCCAGGTTAAATTGTTATTCAGCCTCCTAGATTATTAATGTTTGAACAAAAGATTAATTATTTTAAATAATTAATTTATTACTGCTCCAGGTATTCTCAAAATCTTTTAAAAATTAAATATTTCATTTTAAAAGATGCTTGGTACGCAAACCAAGGTTGAAATCATTGAACCTCGAGCTGCCTCGCGGTAGTCCTTCCATATTGCCATGTATCTCACAAACACGTGATAAGCTATGGAACGGGATATAGACCGGGGGGGAATAAAATGTTGTTACAATCCTATATTAAAATTAAATATTTTTTTTTTGAAAATGATGCACATAACTATTTTATAAGTATATATATGCATAAATTTAGAAAAGAATTAGTTTTAACGAAGAGATTATTTCTAAGTAACAAAGAAAATATGTCATAAAGGTAAGGGCTTGACCATAAAATATTAGTTTTAATTAATAAGTTAAAGTGTCAAATCATTTAACAATAACTTAGCGTCTCATACTACTATTTTATATATTTACAATAACATGTCATTAGTAGAGATAAGATTTCTAATGATCCTTCTAAATATCGAGGACATAATTAGTATTCCTAGCTAGATCACAAGGATTAAAAAAGTAAGTAGGATCTTGAGAAACATGATCCTCTTTAGACTCCACTTCACCCTCCATAACTTCATATCTAGATTCATCACCTTTGTATTCAACATTTGTTTCTACATCAGCCTGAGTAGATAAGTCGACAACATGATTGGACCCATGGGCCTCACTTGCACCTAATCTTGCATGTGTCAATGCCTTAGTTGCACCTTGAAGATCGATGCTCAGACCAGCTTCATAATGGAGATGAGTTATTTCCATTATTTTTATACTCCTTTGAGATAAAGGGAGCAAGAATGGTTGAATAGTACACCATAGATCTAATTATGATTCGAACATAGAGGGAGTAAATGAGCCTTTTGATGTGGGACATAGTTTCTCCCATGGGTTTTCTCGTTCTACATCGAACTATCGATACAATGGAATAGTACAATATGATGTGAATCATTCGAGGCCCACAATCATAATGTATGGATGACCATTCATGACAAAGATCATAGATTCGATGCGATATGAATGAATTAAAAATTGAATAGGATGATCATCTTGGATAACTCGCATAAATGAAGCAAGATTGAGTCCTCCTTTTATCCTCTAAATGCATGACAAATAGAACAAATCTAGTTTTAGAGGGAGAACATTAAGCTTATCCATAATCCCTAGATAAATGATGGATAGAGAACATCTTCGTGACTTGTGAGAATTTCTTGACATTGGATGATTAAGGCCAAGTTATATCTCAACAAGAATATATACAAGATAGATAGTACGGTTTGTACTCCAAGGATACAACCACTTCCAAAATGCAAGATGATGACTAATGAAGCTCAATTAGAGATGTGATAAGATAATGACCATTGTCTTACATCAGATGAATGCATCATTATTCTTATTGAAATGGCGCTCGAAATGATCATGCCATAGTCGAATATTAATGCCCCCATTTTTAACAAGAGAATGAGAGTCATGGTTATTGAAACCGAAATAGTTTATGAGAAACTATGTGTGAAGAATGGATGTTATCGTAGAGGAAATAAATAACATGCTTTGCGTACGAGGTCACATAAGGGCATGAAACTTCTCTACAATAGGAGTAATTTGACGACATCCAATAGAAAAAGTGTGAGTGTTAGTACACCATATGCTCCTCATATGTGTCATCATATTTATGTTGAATTTGATGAGACCCAAAGAAAGAATATGGTCAATGCCATAATGATGGAAATGGACGCAGTTCTTGTACAAATGATGCATGTAAACAAGGCTTCAGAGTTGAGGAGCTCCATGTCCTACACGTGGAAGTAGTAATGTTAAATTAGCTTTTATTTCTTAGAAAAATTTATTTTACACATTCACAAATACTTACCCATTCTAATTAATGCATGCATGCAATGAAGATGTTATATAATCATGCAAGATAATCAATAAAAAAATTCACACACTACTATCTCAAGTAATTGTGAAAACCCACATTGTCAAACATGCAAACAATATTCTATGATAGAAATAAACATTCAATTTCTAAATCTGATTAATATTGAAAATAACATAGTTTGAACAAATCAAATAGCTAGTACTCGAGTACACAAATAGTTCATACACATGATAAAGCGTTACAAATAAGATAAATATAAAATAAAACTAGAGACTTTTCCTAACAATCAGAGCCTGTCTCGTTGTCTTCTATTCCATCTCCTTTCTTTTCTGAATCGAGCAATTTCTCAGTCATGTTAATGAGACTAATCCAATTGTGTTGGAATATGAGGGAATATGAGGGAACATGCTTCATTCCACATGTCAAGATATATGATGTACATATCATTATGAATACATGGTCAACGATGCATTGTCAAACTATTTCCTTGGTCTTTCTGAATTGATAAAAGAGAGACAAGGTGCAATGTGAAGTGACTTCTTCAAGGCCAATCAAGATGATATAAGGACTATCATCCATGAAGAACCTCATGCCTTATGCCTTTGAAATGATACCATGTTACAATGTATTTCATGGGGTGATCGTCTTCAACATGATAAGTTGGATAAACTTTGATTATTCTTTTTGTTTGAAGTGACATAAAGGAAGAATAATGATACTCTACTTTAGGCAAAAAATTGAATTTATCCATAAGCCAAATGTAGAGTGTTAGTAGGTATTCCCTCTGAAGGAAACGATAAGAAAGACGAGGAGTATCATCGAGCCCTATGAGAGTTTTAGTGAGCACCAATCACGCCAAGCTGCACAAGCTCCTTTCCATGTGGATGACAACCTCAAGGAGTCGTGCTGAAGGCCCTCTGGCCTCCGATGGACGCAACAGGAAATGAGCAAGGAGCATCACCATCATCTTTCTAAATTGGACGTCTACTCGTTCCGTACCTCCCGAATTTATGATCGAATTAGTGCATCTTGTCAAGTTAATGGTTTTATTCACTACTATACGTTGAGCAGTTAATTTGTCAAAGCTGAAATATATCTTCAAACGTTTATAGGGAATTGTCCCTTGTGGAGGCAGTAGACACAACGAAGTGTCACTAAAGGACATCATGATGGAATGAAAATATTTGATAGTAGGCTAGATGTGTCTCTTTACTATGATGAATGTCCTGGTATCTAGATTCCATTAGTTATGCATGTACATCAAGAAACTAGTGTCCACTAGTGAATGGATCAACGAGAGAATCTCGTTTACTCCAGATCACGCATACAACTCCTTGTTGCTGAAGAAGAAGCATTGAATATATCGATCAACATCAAGTTGAGGTAGTTGAGACATTTCCTAGCAAAATAAAAGTTCTAATTAGTTTTTAATTTTAGAAAGAAATCTCAAATTTTAATCCTTTGAGCGTCTATTTCTTTTAGCATGACTTACGATAACGGTTGTCGTAATCAAGAAGAAATGAGATGAGAAAGACAAATATATCTTAGTTTTATTTTAAGATACATCATGGGCGCAAGGGCCTCTTGGTGTAGTTAATATTAGTTGGATACTCTTTGACTACAGAACTTCGACATACAAGATGCATTTGAGATTGCTTATGTGCAAATAGTGTTTATCAAAATACTTATGTTCACACACCTCATCACTTAAGAGGCAGTGAACCTTGTTGAGTTTAATCCATATGCAAATAGGCAAGCCAACAATCAAATGCAAATGCGTGATTCACATTGATTGAATGAGTTGTGTGCCCTCAAGAAAAGATTCTTGTGAAATGAGGAGTGTAACATCCTTCATTATTAGGGTAGTTTGTCCAACTAAATGTTTTGAGCTAAGCATCTAGTTACTCCCCAACTAAGTTGTAAATTTTCTATATGTTGTTTATTTTGTCGTCTCCCATGCTTCTTTTTCTGTATGACTATTTTTAATTTGCCTTTTTTTTTGGACGTAAAAGATCTGTTACTAATGAGTATATTTCTTATCAATTAGAATATTTTGTCTTTAAGGACGATCTGTGTGATTTGAAATTGGTTGATCTCATGTCTTACCTATCCGTTTGAGTGCTCCACCCATGGATGAGATGCATCAAAAGATTTAAATGGTATGTGCAACTCGTGCACTTATTTTAGAAAAGTTTTTTTTCTATAAAATTTATGTTATAAAACCAATTGGCTTACCTTCCTCTCAAATCTTGTAAAGTAGATAAAAGACTATTCCTATAGGATGCTATCCTATCTTTTGAGATGATGAACCATAGTGGTGTTCTATATTATAGACTTTTGGTATTGGCCCATATAGGTTTTAGATTAGTACGCGTGAAAGCGTAATAAACTAATTGACTTTAAGAGTTGCCACTTTAGTTTACTTAACAAAAAAACTAAATGAAAGAAAATAAAGTATTCACGTATTAAGGGTCTGGTGTTTAGTTATTTATTAGGAAAGGGTCGTAGGGATATGTCTTGTACACCTATCCTGAAGGATAATCTACTCGAATGTAATTGGCTAGTTATTTTTGAAGGTATGTTACACATTGCACTCAGAGCTAAGAATTCTTTTGCTTTTGTATCACAACTTTACGACTAATCTAATGGATTAACCATATTCTTCGCTTAAAGATGACTCTAAGCTTTAATTAGATTTCTCTGGTGAAAAATGGGTCAAAACCGAGAGTAAACTCTCTCAACAATAGCCCTATATCTCGCGGTATAAACCTAATACAAAAAGTTTGAGTAACTCTCGCCATTCGTCGGTATTGCCACTTTCGGTAAATATAATTAGGTGTTTACCAAGAGATATCATAGATTTTTCGGTTTAGATACCCGAGAGTTAATTGAAAAGCTTTCAGTTTTTATTGAAAGGGAAAAACCAAGAGTTATATAGAAAACTCTAAGTTTTTCCCTTTTACGAAACCGAAAGTTTTCCAATTAACTCTCGGTTTTCCTTTTCAAAAAAACCCAAGAGATATATGGAAAACTCTCAGTTTTTTCCTTTTAAGAAAAACTGAAAGCTTTCCAATTAACTCTCGGTTTTTCCTTTTTAATAAAACCCGAGAGGTATATGGAAAACTCTCGGTTTTTCCCTTTCAAGAAAAACTGAAAGCTTTCCATATAACTCTCGGTTTTTCCTTTTCAAATAAACCCAAGAGGTATATGAAAAACTCTCGGTTTTTCCATTTTAACAAAAACCGAAAGCTTTCCATATCTTTCGGTTTTTCCTTTTCAAAAAAACACGAGAGGTATATGCAAAACTCTCGGTTTTTCCTTTTTAAGAAAAACGGAAAGCTTTCTGTTGGGTCAAATTATTTTGACTAAGTGTTGAAATAATTTAACCACTGAGATTTTGATGATGAAATGACTTATGAGTTTTAATGCAGATGTATTAAAACAATATTTCATAAGACTTGGCTCTAATGAGGGTCATTAGACCGATTTTGGCATTCGATGCATAGAATTAGACGTACAGTCTAACTCATCGGAGTTATACATGTAGTCTAATGAATGCATAGAAATTAGACATACAGTCCAACTCATCGGAGTTAGACGTGTAGTCTAATGAATGCATAGAATTAGACGTATAGTCTAACTCATCGGAGTTAGACGTGTAGTCTAATGAATGCGTAGAATTAGACGTACAATCTAACTCATTGGAGTTAGACGTGTAGTCTAATGAATGCATAGAATTAGACGTAAGTCTAATATACACGGAATTAGACGTAAGTCTAATGTGTTTGAAATTAGACGTACAATCTAACTAAGCGGAGTTAGACGTGTAGTCTAATAGACTTCTAATTAGACGGATGGTCTAATAGACATTCGGAATTAGACGTGTAGTCTAATATATTTACAATTAGACGGATAGTCTAATTTGTGCGGAATTAGACGTGTAGTCTAACTCAGTGGAGTTAGACGTACAGTCTAATAGAAAGTGAAAGTTAGACGTGAGTCTAACTCCTTCAGACAAGTCTGAGGTAGAACCGAAATTAGACGTGTAGTCTAACTCAGTGGAGTTAGACGTATAGTCTAATGGTTATTGGATAATTAGACGTGTAGTCTAATTAGTGAAAGTTAGACGTGAGTCTAACTCCTTCAGACAAGTCTGAGGTAGAACCAGAATTAGACGTGCAGTCTAACTCAGTGGAGTTAGATGTGCAGTCTAATGGTTATTGGATAATTAGACGTGTAGTCTAATTAGTGAAAGTTAGACGTGAGTCTAAATCCTTCAGACAAGTCTAAGGTAGAACCGGAATTAGACGTGCAATCTAACTCAGTGGAGTTAGACATGTAGTCTAATGGTTATTGGATAATTAGACGTAAGTCTAATTATATTAGACCAAGCGGTCTAATAGACGTTACTATTAGAAGGAGATGTTTGATTTCATTAAACTGATTTTATAATCCGTCTAACTGAAATACGTCTAATGCTCAGCTTAAGTAATTTGCTTGAAGCTAGCATTTTACCTACCCACGTGCTATAGTTGTACCATACTCTTGCTCCACTTTCTAGTGAAGATTAGTACAACAGCTATATGCAACCAACCAAGGAATACCACGTAAGATAATTTTCCTCACATTACTTGTTTTGTAGGTACATATCTCTGATGGAATATTCGGCGCACTACCAGTGATGTACGACCACAATCCTTGTGCTCAGAACCTGCTGTGTACAATGGAGGCTTTCCAATGGAAGAATGCCACGTATCATTCTAAAAGATTCGATTGTTAGCTCCTGCTCAGTATTTAACAAATCTAAAGGACAACGGACAATCTGTCTCACACAACGAACAAGAAATCGTATTTTACAGAGAGAGAAACTGTTCTATCATCTTGCTTACTGAAGTCAAGCATTTGAATATTCATACTGTGAAGCTGCTTTCTGATTGTACTGTGTGTGAATCAAGAGAGAGATAGAATCAAAAAACCTTTAACTGAGTGATATTCTTCATCTTGTAATTGAACAGAAAATGTTTTGTTCAATAGTGAGCTAAGTGTGTGTAAACTGTATTTGATTGGAATCATATTATAGTGAATCCTTCCGGTGGTTGGAAGAAGGGGTGACGTAGGAGAGTTTCTACGAACATCCATAAACAAACTGCTGTGTTCATTCATTTCTGTCATCTTTTCATATTTCTTCTTGTGCTTCAAACCCAAGTAAACAATTCCGCCTTGAATCTGTTTCAAGTGTTTACAAGTGTTTGCGTATAATAAAAAGCGAATTAAATCCCTAACAGGATTTCTTTCAAACCGTTTTTCATAAGCCTTCATCCCTAGCCAGACCCCCGTCTCTATCGATAAAGCCGATCCTATCAATTGGTATCAAAGCCCTGTTTCTATTCTCAAGCTTTTCCTGAAATATGTTGACCGTAACCAAAGATGCTAGTGCTACAGCCATTCCAACTTTCTCTCGAGAAAATTACATTTTTTGGAAGAAAAGGGTTCGTGCTCATATATCTTCTCTTCATGATGACATATGGAGCGTTGTCACAGAAGGTTATATCAAGATTGATAAGGAGAAGGCTGACTGGACCGCTGATGAAAAGAGGCAGAACAATCTCAACAACATGGCTCTTGATGTTCTGTACAGATCTCTCGATGACACCATGTTTAACTACATTATCGAATGCGATACTGCCAAAGAGGTCTGGGACAGACTCACTCAACTGTGCGAGGGCAACGAGCAAACCAAGGAAAACAAGATCATGGTTTCCACTCAACAGTTCAACAACTTCAAGATGGGTCCTGGTGAAACAATGAACGATTTCGACACCAGATTCAGCAAGATCGTCTCCTCTCTGTCTATCCTAGGCAAGATCTATGGAAACCGGGAGCTTGCTATCAAGGTCATGCGTGCTCTTCTAAGGGAATGGGACATAAAGACTATGGCGATGAGAGAATCCAAAGATCTTAACAAGATCTCTCTCTTTGATCTCTTTGCTGATCTCAAGGCCTATGAGTTCGAGCTGAACTCTAGGATGGAAGAAGATCAACCCACGTCCGTTATCATTACCAAGGCACTGGTGACTGCTGATGAGCCACCAACCGTTCCGGATGTGAAGATGGCTGCTCAGCACCTGAGAAGCGATGCCATGTCTCTCTTCGTGAAGAAGTTTGGCGACTTCATGAAGAAGAGGAACTCTTACTCAAACTCTTCAAATTCTAATGACAATAAAAAATCTAAAGCTAATGTTACTTGTTTTAACTATGGTATTAAAGGTTATTATGCATCGGAATGCCGGAAGCCAAAGCGTGAAGATGCCAAGGATGATGGAAAAGAGCTGAAGGCTCTTATGGCAGGTGACGGGAAGAATAGAGGAAGCAGATGTGGCTCTTACTTTTTATCCAATGAAAGTGATGAAGAAGAGGTGGCTTGCTTCATGGAAAGAGAAAATGAAGAAACAACTCAGGAGACTGAGGTATTTGACTTCTCTTCCGAAAGGTTTTCAAGGGATCAACTGGTAGCTGCACTAGATGACATGTTCATCGAGTACAGAAAGCTAGCAGAATCCCTAAATGAAACTAAATCTTCATCAGATGTAAACAAACCAAATCTGTCTCAAGCTGAATAGTCAAATGTTTTTGAAAAGAAGATTGAAGAGATCTCATATGAGAATGAGATTCTCAAGGAATAGATTCAAACCCTTTTATCTGAAAACAAAAGGTTAAACTATGTTGTTTGTGCATGGACAAGGTCTGAAGATGCTGTTAAATATCAGATCAGCATGTTGAAACCTGCTGAATCTAGATCCGGATTGGGATATGATAGCAATGACCCTAACCTGTCATGCAAAAAGTCAAAATCATATGACAAACTTAAGCAAATAAGTTTTGTCAAAGGAAGTATGACTGACATTGAATCTGATCCTATTCATGAAGAAGTTGCTTTCAAAAATGAAATAGTTTATGTTCTGCCTACTGTTAGATGACTTAAGAATAAGCTAGAAGCAGCTAACAAGTCTGACAATCTAAAACCTGACTCTAAGTCAAGGAGTTTTAAAAGAAAATATTCTTCAAAAGTTAAAGGATTAGTGGCTAGTAGGAAGTCATCCGTTAAGTCAAAATCTTATGCATTAATCACAACACAAAATGGGAAGTCCATCAGAATAACTCAAATATGGATTCCAAAGGGACTAATTGATCGAGGACCCAATTGAGTACGGGTACCAAAATGTGTAAATAGTTTCTTTTGTAGGTGATGCAGGAGGATTGCAGGAAGGAAGCTAGAAGAGTACTCTTCTGAGTACACTGGCTTGAAGATCAACAATGGAATTTGCCATTCTAGTAGAATAAATGTGTTCTGTCGTTAAAAATGTTTTTGTTCTTTGGACCACAAAAATTATTTATTACATTTTTATGTCCATATACATACTGAGAGGGAAAATTACTTTGGAAGTAAAGATACTCTCCAGACGAATATCCTTAATCGATCTAATTAGACAAGGGTGTCTGAAAGAAACAGTGTGTACTTAGACGTATTTTTGCTCAAAATCTATTCACTTAAGTCTATATGTTGAAGTATTATACCTACGCGGGTAGACGGACACGTCTAATAGACGTTAGACATTTTTATGTCATGAGCAAGTGGATGCTCACGTCTAATCAAACACACGTCTAACACGTGGTGTTTATGCGGAATTAGACGTACACGTCTAATAGACATTAGACGGATTTTATAACACGGAATTAGACGTATGCATCCAATAGATGCATCCTCCTAATAAACGTTTTGTTATAAGGATTTGTGGAGTAAGAAAAACGTCTAACTACATGCTGATTAGACTGATCAAGGACAGTTGTCCCACGATTGAGAGCTATTTACTTTTCCCGCTCAAAATATCAAACAATCATCTCTTATTAACATGAAGACACGTGTCTCTCAAGTTTTGAGAAAATGACTGATATACCCTCATTTTTAATGATGACTCGTTGAAAAAGGACGTCTAACATTTATTAATGGGCCATACCCTTAAGAAAAGACGGTTATTCTGTATTTCTCTCTTTTGTCTATATAAGGATATTAGTGCATGCGTTTGGAAGTTTTCAATCTCTAGAAACTCTTAAGAACCCTAGTTCTCTTTGAATTTCTCTCACAAAATCTCTCTGAAATCTTGTGTCGTTTCATATTCTTTCGAAAATGGTGAAGAAAATCACTTTGGGTCACTGTACTTTGCAGGTGGATTTTCCATCGGTGTATACTTTCGATCAACCAGAGGTGGTGGAGATGTTCAGAACCCTAGAATATTTTGGGCTAAGAAAGTATCTCGGCGGTCCGTTCATATTCTATGAAAAAGAAGTTCGCGAGTTCTTCAAATCTGCAACTATGGTGGGCGAATCCATCATAGCAACTGTCAACGACATGGAGTTCTCCTTCGATGAAACTGTATATGCGGAGTTCTTTGAACTTCCGACGGAGGGGCACTCATTCGACTTGATCCTCTCTTCAGAAATCATGGAGGAGATGAAGAGAACCTTTTCTGCCGATGGTTCGATAATCCATGTAAATTGACTCAAAAAGGCATTTAAACCACACTTCATTCTGCTGAACGACGTGGTGGCAAAGGCGATACAAGGGAAATCTGACTCCTTCCATCTCTATAGTCAAGACCGTTTTGACTATATGTGTGCTATTTCAAAGGGAATCCAGGTAAACTAGGCTCATACCCTTTTCCAGAACTTGTCCTTCTCGATCTGTCAAACGAACAAGGAAAGCATAACGTTTGCGGCTCAACTGAGTCATTTGTTGAAGCATTTGGGGGTTCCTGTTGGTAAACCTGTGTAGATCAACTCTCCAAGAGTATATACTGCCCTTATAGTGGTTAATACACTAATGAGGATGAAGAACAATCTTGAATCTGCATCTGGTGCATCTAGTTACCAAGCTGGTGGAAAGCCTTCTACCCGATCCAAGCAACCTTCTGCTTCTATTATGTCTATAGGGGTTAAGAGATCGAAAACGGTGAATGAATCGGAGGCCAGTTCCTCCAGTCTGAAGAGTTCAAATAAGAAGGACTCTGTATTTGTCGATTCAAGGTTAAGGCATGGTCCAGGCGTACTTGCTGCAACTCCGATGTCCTCTCTATCTACTCCCTCAACCATTTTGAGGAAGCCTTCGAGATCCTGTGTCTCAAAGGAGAAGAAGACGAAGGCGCCCCGCGCGTCTAAATCCTTAAAGGTAACCTCTTCTAAATCTTTGGCCGCTGTGCCTAAGTTTGATGTTCCCGTTGTGGAACAAGCTGAATCTGTATTTTCTCCGTTGAGAGAATCTGCTGAAGGGCCTGCTGTTGAGTCAGCCGGTCCAAATGATGAAAATGTTGACAGGATTGAGTCTCCTGTTGTTCCAACTGATCTAGTACCCGCCGGTGCTACAGACCCATCTCAACCAGAACAAGGTGCTGTTCTTACCCTTGTGGCTGGTGAACCCACTAATCCTGCTCCTAAAGATTCATTGATAGCTGAGAAAGTTATTTGTGTGGAGCTCCCTGCTGAGCTCTGTAAGAAACCCCAATTAGCGTTCGAATTGATGCGTTCCAAAAGACAGACATGTGAAATTGTGTTCGGTGAACCCAGACCTGCTCCAAAACCCGTAGAGGTTGTTGGTAAAGGTAAAGATATTGCAACTCCAATTCCTGAAAAAGTATCGGAGGCAACATGGATTGTTGACCTCATTTTAGATTAAGTTAAAGTCATTACGACTGAGAAACTGGAGATTTTTGAATCATGGTCCCTGGAGAGACTGTCATCCAAGTACAATGATTCTCTGACGAATTCTGCAATAACAAAAGAATGGAAGAAGCGGGTAGCAAACGAAAAGAAAGTTCTTAAATGGGCAAGAACTTCAGAGGTTGCTAAGGCTCTAAAGAGAAAAGATCTAGTGGAAGCTTGCCTGTATGGAAAAGCTCTTTTCCCAATCTTTGAAGCTAGAAAGGCTAATTTCAATCCTGATGAGAGAGGATCTGAAGTTGAATTAAAAGTTTTGAAAAGATTGAACGACATATTGGATGGCTACGTCTCGGTAGCTTCTTGATACATTCATGGAACAGATTGCTCTAGCGCAAAACCCCTCGTTGATGATGAAGCTATGGATGTTCTTGATGCTGACAACGATGCTGATGAGCTAGATGCTGCTCTATTGATCGAATTCGGAAATCTTTCTGCCGAAGAGAGACGCATTCTAGATCAACCTATTCAAGAGAATCCAAATGAAGAAAAAGTGATTGTCCAAGAGCCTGAACAAGCCCTTGAGACAAATGTAGAAGAAGTTCTTGTGGAAGATGTGATTGAGGAAGCTGTTCAAGCTCCTATTGAAGAAGATGTTGCGATATCCCCTGTTGTGAGAAGAGAGGAAGTTTAAGAGAAAGTGGCCGAGGTAACTCAGCTAGAAACTATCAGATCTGAGGGGAAACCCTCCAAAGATAAGAATGCTGAACAAGGGAATTCCTCATCTGAGGAGGAACAGGATCAACAAGCAACTTTTATCAAGCCCCGTCTATTTCCCGACACCATTTTGGGAAATGTTCACGAAAACATCAACATTCCTATTCACTACTCTGGAAATCTGTATGAGAGATTTCAGAGAGCTGAAGAAGAGATTTTAGAAGAAGAGCGAGATGAAGTTGCTAAGAAGGCCGAAATGAATCAAACGGAGCAATCCTTGCAGATTCACACAAATTTTGAGCCAATTCAGAGCATGGCAGCAGAGTCTAAAGAGATTTCATCATATGAAGAATCTTCTACCGAAGGAAACAAAATGTAAAGGTCTATGAAGTCTGTGCTCTCATATATTCAGAAGACCATGACAAAGGCCATGAACACGAAGGAAGAAGAAAGAAAGGGACTTTGCGAGATTATCAAGGTCCTTACTGAACTAGATAAAACTTTGAAGAAGAACACATATGAGACTCATGTCGTAAATCTAAACTTCTCAAAGTTTGAAAAGCAACTTTTCATCCGTCAAAGTGAATTATTGGACATTGAAAGGCAATTCAATGATGAACGTCATAAAGAGACTTTAGAAGAATTCAGTCTGGTGAAGAATCAGATGGTGGAAATTCAGGGTTGTTTGAGTAGAAATGATAATGAACAACAATAATTTGCTGACTCCATTGCAAGGAAGTTTCAAGCAAAGGAGGACGCAAGGGCTAATGCTGAAAAAGATCAATCACGACCCGCCCAAGGCGGGTCAAGTAGAAGAAATGATGGCGTGTCAACCGGCACTAGATCCAGGCGAGCTCCAAGCACCGATGATAATCCTAGGCCAATCAAGAGAGGTGGAGGTCGAAGTGGTAATGATCGTGGAGGTCGAAGTGGTGGTGGCCGTAGTAGGCTAGCCAATGTTGATCAAGGAGGTCGTGGCAGCGGTAATGAACGTGGTGGTAGATCAAGTGGAGGCGGTCGTGTTGGTCACGGCTATCCATCCTTCTTCAACATGGTTCCCGGTCAAGAAATGAGTCTAACCAATCCTCGAGTTAAAAGGGAAGAACAATAATCTCTTTTTTTACTCTATTATGGTCTTTCAAACAATGTTTCTTTGATGGTTCTCTGAATACTGGTTTTTGATGTGTGATGTAAGTGAACAAGGGTTTTGTTTATTTATATGATGAATGCATATTTTGGTATATGTACGCAGGTCTCCAATTTCTTCATCAAAAAGGGGGAAATTGTTGGGTCAAATTATTTTAACTAAGTGTTGAAATAATTTAACTATTGAGATTTTGATGATGAAATGACTTATGAGTTTTAATGCAGGTGTATTAAAACAATATTTCATAAGACTTGGCTCTAATGAGGGTCATTAGACCGATTTTGGCATTCGATGCATATAATTAGACGTACAGTCTAACTCATCGGAGTTAAACGTGTAGTCTAATGAATGCATAAGAATTAGACATACAGTCTAACTCATCGAAGTTAGACGTGTAGTCTAATGATTGCATAGAATTAGACGTACAGTCTAACTCATCGGAGTTAGACGTATAGTCTAATGAATGCATAGAATTAGACGTAGAGTCTAACTCATCGGAGTTAGACGTGTAGTCTAATGAATGCATAGAATTAGACGTAAGTCTAATATACACGGAATTAGACGTAAGTCTAATGTGTTCGAAATTAGACGTACAGTCTAACTCAGCGGAGTTAGACGTGTAGTCTAATAGACTTGTAATTAGACGGATGGTCTAATAGACATTCGGAATTAGACGTGTAGTCTAATGAATGAACGGAATTAGACGTACAGTCTAACTCATCGGAGTTAGACGTGTAGTCTAATATATTTACAATTAGACGGATGTTCTAATTTGTGCGGAATTAGACGTGCAGTCTAACTCAGTGGAGTTAGACGTACTTTCTAATAGAAAGTTAAAGTTAGACGTGAGTCTAACTCCTTCAGACAAGTCTGAGGTAGAACCAGAATTAGACGTTCAGTCTAACTCAGTGGAGTTAGACGTGAAGTCTAATGATTATTTGATAATTAGACATGTAGTGTAATTAGTAAAAGTTAGACGTGAGTCTAACTTCTTCAGACAAGTCTGAGGTAGAACCGGAATTAGACGTGTAGTCTAACTCAGTGGAGTTAGACGTGCAGTCTAATGGTTATTGGATAATTAGATGTGTAGTCTAATTAGTGAAAGTTAGAGTCTAACTCTTTCAAACAAGTCTAAGGTAGAACCGGAATTAGACGTGCAGTCTAACTCAGTGGAGTTAGACGTGCAGTCTAATGGTTATTGGATAATTAGACGTAAGTCTAATTCTATTAGACCAGGCGGTCTAATAGACGTTACTATTAGAAGGAGATGTTTGATTTCATTAGAATGATTTTATAATCCGTCTAACTGAAATACATCTAATGCTCAACTTAAGCAGTTTGCTTGAAGCTAGCATTTTACCTACCCACGTGCTATAGCTGTACCCTACTCCTGATCCACTTTGTAGTGAAGATTAGTACAACAACTATATGCAACCAACCAAGAAATGCTACGTAATAGAATTTTCCTCACATTACTTGTTTTGCAGGTACATCCCTGATGGAATATTCAGCGCACTACCAGTGATGTACGACTACGATCCTTGTGCTCAGAACCTGCTGTGTACAATGGAGTCTTTCCAATGGAAGAATGTCACGTATTATTCTAAAAGATTCGACCGTTAGCTCCTGCTCAGTATTTAACAAATCTAAAGGACAACGGACAATCTGTCTCACACAACGAACAAGCAATCGGATTTTACAAAGAGAGAAACTGTTCTATCATCTTGCTTACTGAAGTCAAGCATTTGAATATTCATACTGTGAAGCTGCTTTCTGATTGTACTGTGTGTAAATCAAGAGAGAGATAGAATCAAAAAACCTTTAACTGAGTGATATTCTTCATCTTGTAATTGAACAGAAAATGTTTTGTTCAATAGTGAGCTAAGTGTGTGTAAACTGTATTTGATTCGAATCATATTATAGTGAATCCTTCTGGTGGTTGGAAGAAGGGGTGACGTAGGAGAGTTTCTCCGAACATCCATAAATAAACTGCTGTGTTCTTTCATTTGTCATCTTTTCATATTTCTTCTTGTGCTTCAAACCCAAGTAACAATTCCGCCTTGAATCTGTTTCAAGTATTTACAAGTGTTTGCGTAGAATAGAAAGCGAATTAAATCCCTAACAGGATTTCTTTCAAACCATTTTTCATAAGTCTTCATCCTTAGCCAGACCCCCGTCTCTATCGATAAAGCCGATCCTATCACTTTCCAATTAACTCTTGGTTTTTCTTGAAAGTGAAAAACCGAAAGATTTCCATTTAACTTTCGGTATTACCCTATAAAATGTACAAAATAGGTCGTTTGTTTTGTGCGCAACCAAAACCTATTTAGCCAAACCAATATATATATCAAATAACATTCATAAACTAAATGACCATTATCATTCCAAAATTCTAAACCAAACCAATCATCCACACAACCTGTTATCATTCGAATTAAAACGTACTCAATCATTCATAAACCTATTATCAGTCGAAACAAACAACCAAAACGTACTAGAGTTAACTAGTTGGGGGAGGTGGTTGATATTGCCTCATAAACATTTCCATATTTTGTTCATATTTCTCCAATCTTATCCTCATTTCTATCTTTTCCGCTTGCATTTCATTAATCGTTAGAGCTCTTTCTGCATCCCTCTTTTCCAATTCCTCCACTTTCATCGCCATAATTTTCTGTTCTTCCTTTAATCTTTCATTCTCAAAACAACTGATCAGTGGATCGTTGTGAATTGTTGCCACTTAGACGATCCTCTCGAAAGTTTGTGGGCCAGATACCTGATCACATACCGATCACTATCCCATGCTTTTGGCGTCCGAACATTCTTTCCATCAAGTCAAAGTCAGATATATCCGGTTCATTGCTTCTTAGCTCCTCCATCTCCGCCTGCACATTTGAAATAAATTTTCATTTATATAATAATAATCTAGCTTTATGTAATTTATTTAAATTCAATTAACTTAGAATTTTCTCTTGCGCTCTTTCTTTCGGGATGGGAGTTGAGTTTTCTTTAGTAGGTTTTAGGGTACGAGTCCTTTTGAATACTTCAACGACGGAGGGAGTCCATCCTATTTCAAGCGTTTGTTGAAATAAACAGGGTAGCCCGTGGTACGATTGGGACTGATTCACCTAGTCTTTCATGTGTCCCTCTTGAAGAAAAGATTGGTCCTCATCTTGTTCCTGTAAGTCCAGCGTGGGGCGTGGAAGGTTTTGATCCTTTTGTTGCGGGAGGAATAGCCTCTCATCATATTGCAGCAGGAACATTGGAGATATTAGTGAGCCTATTTCATCTTAGCGTTAGTCCGCCCCAACGTCTATACAAAGGACTCCGTATGGGCAATATTGAAACTGTCCTTTCTATATGTGGCTTCACAAGTGAGGGAAGGATCTTAGCCATCGGTGACTAAAAAGAAAACTTTCGCTATAAACTCCACAGCTAATGATTTATAAAATTAATAACATTCTTTATATTAAGTTATTAAAAATAATGAATAATGTACATACATAGTATTCCTTCACTTGAGAAAACGGTATACTTCTAGTATGATGTGAGAATTTCAGCTTATTCATGTTAATAACATTGGTTCGACTGTATCTCTGTATTTGAAATAAAAAATGGAGTTAGAATAATTGATATCAGATTTGATTAAATTATGAAACCGTACCTTAAATTTATCGGTGAAATAATAGTTTCGGCACACGAATTCTCAATCATCTCGATCATAGTCTTGTGGGGATTGTTGTGTACCGCCGCCTCGTCTTCTTCACGAATTCAGATATAATCCCTGTTCAAATCCGAGCGCCACCTATCCCATATTTGTTTGGCATGTGCCAATCCGGTCGCTCGATACTGATCAATAGAACCATTAGTACACTCAAACGGATCCTTAAAAATAAATCATTCAAATGTTAAAAAAAGTATTTAATGATTAATGTATAATTAAGTAATTATTACCGTCATAGAAAGCCAGATTGAATCCAATTGGTCAGCTTCCACTTCAAGAGACGGTGTGAGACGGTTGAGGGGTCCCTCACAACCGACCCCAAATGTCTAGACCACATTTTTCTTCCATCGACGCCACCAGGCCTCCCATCTACCTCTTTAAAAGTTAGAGCAATCTTTGTCCCTGATGGCCTCCTAGATAGTGCGATATTCTTGTTCTTCCTCCGTCTCTTGCTGGCGGAAGATTCTTCAAAATTATCAAATTCATAATTAGATATAAATCAATACAAACAATAACTAAGTGTAAACATGTTACCTGCCGATGATGGGTCGGGAGTGGAATGGTGCTCATGAGCCTCCTCGTCATCCTCCTCGTGAGCCTCCTTGTGGTCCTCTTTATCATCCCCCATTGAGGCAAACATACTCTCAATAAACTCTTCAGCATCAACATCTTCGTCATGTGTATAATGTGCTGGGCAGTAGTAGTTAACGGGTCCACGGCTAATGGTGCGTCTCTAGAAGACTCTCCTTGGATCCTTAGGAGATCTACCTGTGCAAGTAGGTTCTGGTATGGCCTAGACAGTTTGCTGGGTGTTTTCCTCATACTCACCCAAGTTTCTTTAGGGCCTTCAGATATCCTTAATGCATACTTTTAATAAATGGGAGAATAATTGAAATAAAATAGTTATAAGAATGAATATAAAGTAAAAACATAAATCTACCTAATTAATCTGAACTATATATTCGTAAACCGTGGATTTATTTTTGTCATAATCTTCCAATCGGGTCATGCTGACATATCAGAGGCGTAGAATACTTGTTTTGCATGACTTGCCAATATATACGGGTCATGACTTTGGGTTTTCAAAATTCGGTTTACATTTGTACTTACAAAGCCATATTTATCCACTTTCACTCATAGTTCCCCCGAGTGTGTATCAAGACACTTTAATAAGACAACTCGTTTGTGAGAAAAGTATTATACTTAGATTATATTTGTTAAAACTCCGTAGTATGACATAGTATCTAACCAGTTGTACCCTTCAATAACCACTCCACTATTTTGAGTGGTCAAACATTCGTCGTGTTTTTCTATAAAAAATTGTATCCGTTTACTTTAAACCAAACACACATACATGAGTACATACTTAAACCTTCGCCAAAGATCTTGAGGTCTCTTGATATGTCATTATTTTTTGCTAATTGAGCGACCTATATATATACATTCCCGAAATTTAATCGTTAAAATAAATTTAAAGTTATTAGATATGGTTTTGAATCTAATCACTCTATGCTTAAAATAGGTGGCATACGTTTCACCACATGACTCATTGTTATTGTAATACTGCATATAATCATTGTAAATAAATCAAATATTAAATAGCATACTCTTTAATGATAATTAATAATACGTACTATAACAACAAAATATTGAATCTTATATGTAAAATGTTCTGCTTCGGGACAATTTTTCAAAATGTATGAATGAGCTGTCACTCGATCGCTATAATCCAAGTTGTATATTTTTCCGTTGGATAGGTCTTCCAACAATAAAAATATTGAAATGCCCGAGATTTCAGTTTGTGCATGTTCTTGGTCTTCTTCCTCCATATATCTGGCACATAAACTAATACTCTCATTTATAAGATAGCTCTCGCTTATTGAGACTTTAGGGTAGTTTTTATTCCGCAAATATCTTTTCATTGTACCCATGCAATGTTCAAACGGATACATCCATCGATACTTGTTAGAAAAATCAAGATAGTTAATTTATTAAATGAAATTTAACTATCTAAAAAACATAATCAATCTTTAACCATTTGTGTAGGAACAACTTCAACCGAATCGACTAAATCCATCAACAAGATCGGCCAAACCGAAATTCTCAACTTGATTTATCCTCTCGATTAAATTGAATCGGCTCAAACACATTCGAGGTTAAATCGGATCGGCTCAAATTCAGGACTGGCTAGAAGTGCTAACCAATAATATTCCGCTGGCTCAACGCATTGAAAATCATAAAGCCAATGGGAAGATTATTCAAAGTGAAGAATAATCTGAAGATGACGTAATGAATATATCTTGGGAATATGCAAAAGAAGGTTGTGAGATATGGCATGCAGCAATCTAATGATTGCAGATTTTATCCAAGCTCACAAGCAACCTTCACGGTGCAGGCGGCCGCCCCATGCATGGTTGCCATGTGTACAAAAAGCAAATCTACCTACTCTGACCGGCTCGGCTACCTATGACCAATCAACTCAAGAGTGAGAAATATGACCGTTGTCAGATTTTTTCCCATATAAAAGAAAGCCAAATCATTGAAGAAACACACATGTTACCAACCTGGTTTTCACCTGATCAAACCTGAAAAACATCTGAATTTATACAGTTCTCTTGATCAAAGTGAAACAATTGTAAACATTAAACATTCTGTTGTAAAAGTGTATTACATCACTGCGTGAGTGTTGTAAAGTGAACGACGAGCAGTAAATAAGACTCGATCGTATTGAGTATTGTGTTGTGGAATATTCCTTAGTGAATATCCTTCTCACTGTTTGTGAAGAAGGGGTGATATAGGAGAGTTTGCTCCGATCATCCATAAAAATCTGTCTTGTGTTCATTTACTTTGTCACTAAACTAACCGAACCGACTTTTCCCCATTCCAACCGAACCACCTAAACCGATCTTTCCATACTACCTTCCCTTAACCAAATCGTGTGCAGTTGCTTCAGGTCGAAACATACATTTCCTCCCTTGAACTTGGTTCAAGAGTCTGTGACAACCTGCGTAGTATTAAAAATGGTTATAATCTATAACAATACTAGACAGGTCCCCTATCGGCTATCCCGATCCTAATAATACTAGACAGGTCTCCCAAGCAAAACCTTAAATAATAAGTGAACTGGGAGATGCATCATGATGTCGAAGATTAAATAATTAATCTGACCTTAAATGCAGGTTGTGGGCGGAGGCGCATTGACAGATCTTTAAGCGGGGCGCAACGGTAGGGCTCAAACGGCTACAGGGACACGACATCTTCAATCCGGTCGCAATTCTTCAAGTAGGGTCTTGGCGGCGTTGTCTTCGGATGGGTGGCGTCTTTGGATGGGCGGCGTCTTTGGATGCAGGATGCGGCACAGGCGGAAGGAAGCGGAGAAAGAGAAAGGGAAAGAAATCGGGCGGAAAGAAGAAGAGAAGAAGAAGGTTTTTTTTTAATTTAAAAAGGTCATTACCGAAAGTTATATGAAAACTTTCGGTTTTGATCATTTGATTAATTCTGAGAGTTTTCATATAACTCTCGGTTTTTTATCATTTCCTTAATTCCGAGAGATTTATACATATTTCTCAGTTTTGATCATTTTAGATTCCGAGAGATTTGTCGAAATCTCTCGATTTTAGATAAATTTTAAATAGATAAAACCGAGAGATTTGTGTATATCTCTCGGTTTTGATGGTTATTTCCGAAAGTTATACCATTAACTTTTGGTATTACCACTTCATTATTTGTTAAATTAATTACTTTCTCACTTTCTAATAACCTTGAACAACATTAATTTAACACATATTATATCCTTAAAATATTACACAATCCATATGATAAAACATTTCACACATTCATAGGATAATCAAACATAAACATACATATACACTTCTTTATATAATCAAACACAATCATATACATTTTAACATTAAACACAATTTGAATTCTTAAAAAATAACACACACTTGATTAACTTAGTTAGGAGTCTAAATTAGAAAGTGAAATGCCAATTAAATTAACAAATTATGTAGTGTCAATACCGAAAATTAATGGTATAACTTTCGGTTTTGATCATTATTTCTTAAAGTTATAACATTAACATTCGGTATTACCACTTCATAAAATTTTAAATTAATTGGTTTTTAACCTTCTAATAATCTTGAACAACATTAATTTAAAACTGTTGGGTCAAATTATTTTGACTAAACATATTTTGATGATGAACTTGTGTAAAACTTAAATAAGAATGAAACTTAAGTTAGACGTGCAGTGTAATAGACACATAGTTAGACGTACAATCTAACAGACACGTGGTTAGACGTGCAGTCTAACAGACACATGGTTAGACGTGTAGTCTAACAGATACGTGGTTAGACGTACAGTCTAACAGATACGTGGTTAGACGTGCAGTCTAACAGACATGTAGTTAGACGTGCAACAGACACGTAGTTAGACATGCAGTCTAACAGATATGTGGTTAGACGTGTAGTCTAACAAATACGTAGTTAGACGTGCAATCTAATAAACACGTGGTTAGACATGCAGTCTAACAGACACGTTGTTAGACATGCAGTCTAACAGATACGTGGTTAGACGTGTAGTCTAATAGACACATGGTTAGACGTGTAGTCTAACAGACACATGGTTAGACGTGCAGTCTAACATATACGTGGTTAGACGTGCAGTCTAACAGACACATAGTTAGACGTGCAGTTTAACAGATACGTGGTTAGACGTGCAGTTTAACAGACATGTAGTTAGACGTGCAGTCTAACAGATGCGTGGTTAGACGTGCAATCTAACAGATGAAAGTTAGATATAGAGAGTCTAACTCCTTCAGACAAGTCTAAAGGGACACGTAGTTAGACGTGCCGTCTAACTCCAATAGACTTGGTGGTCTAATGGATCCTGCTATTAGACGGTGGCGTCTAACTTCATTAGACTTGGCAGTCTAATGGAGCACGTCTAATGACTCGCTTCAGCAGTTTCTTGAAGTTAGCATCCATCTACCCATGATCAACTAGCCGTACGCTACTCCTTCTCCACTAATCCGTGCACATCAGTACAACAACCAGTTGCATCCAATGAATGAATGCCACGTAAGTAAATATTATTTCCACTAATTGTTCGTTGCAGGACAATCCTAGAAGAATATTCGGCGCACTACCAGATTGGTACAGCCACGATCTTTGTGCACAGTGTCTGATGTACTTGTGTACTATGGAGGCTTTCCAATGGGTTCTTTCCATATTTCATGGCATAAGATTAGACCATTGGTACCTGTTCTCTATTTAAAGATCTTCAAGGACAACGAAAGAGCTGTCGGACTTACACTCTATCTTAGGAATTGCTCACTTGTTTGCTTACTAGTTTTGTACATCAATAGAGAGATATAATCAAAACCCTGTGTAGCTGAGTGATATTCTTAAACCTTCTATAAGTTGAACAGAGTCTGTTCTGTTCAATAGTTAGCTAGCACTGAAACTGTATTTGATTCAAAGAAAAGTATAGTGAATCCTTCTAGTGGTTGGAAGAAGGAGTGACGTAGGAGAGTTTTGATCTGAACATCCATAAACAACTCCTTGTGTCTTTTACATTCTGTCCTTCATTCTTTCATTCGTTATTAGCTTCAAACCCAAGCAAACGTTTCCGCACTTGAATCACTTCAAGAGTTTGCAAAGGTTTGTGAAGAATAAAAGCGATATAAATCCCTAACAGGATTTCTATCAAACCGTTTTCTAGAAGTTGTCATCAATAGTTAGACCCCTGTCTCTATTGGTGCCACTGATCCTTTCAATTGGTATCAAAGCCTTGTTTCTATTTTCAAGCTATCACTAAGAATGTCGACCATAACCAAAGATGCCAGTGCTACCGTAATCCCCACATTCTCAAGAGAAAACTATATTGTGTGGAAGTACAGAGTTCGTGCTCACCTTTCGTCTCTTCGTGACGATATGTGAAGTGTTATCACAGATGGTCCCATCAAGATTGAAAAGGAAAAATCCAAATGGACTAGTGAAGACAAGAGGAGAAACAACCTCAACAACATGGCATTAGACGTTCTGTATAGATCTCTTGATGACAATATGTTCAACTACATCATCGAGTGCGATACTGCCAAGGAGATCTGGGACTGACTTACCCAACTGTGCGAGGACAATGAGAAAAAAAAGGAGAACAAGATCATGGTTTCCACTCAACAGTTCGACAGTTTCAAAATGCGTCCTGGAGAAACAATGAATGAGTTTGACACAAGGTTCAGCAAAGTTGTCTCCACTCTATCTATTCTTGGCAAGATCTATAGCAACAGGGAGATTGCTATCAAGGTCATGCGTTCTTTGCCAAGGGAATGGGACATAAAGACGATGGCTATGAGGAAATTTAAAGACCTCAACAAGATTTCGCTCTTCGATCTGTTTGCTTATCTCAAGGCCTATGAGTTTGAGTTGAACTCAAGGATTGAAGAAGATCAACCCTCATCCATCATCATTGCCAAAGCTTTGGTGACTGTTGAAGAGTCACCGGCTGCTCCTGCCGTGAAGACAGCTGCCCAACAGCTCAATAGCGATGTCATGTCTCTCTTCGTGAAGAAGTTTGTCGACTTCATGAAGAAGAGCAACTCTAACTCAAGATCTTCAAATTCAAATGATAATAAGATATCCATAGCTAATGTTAAGTATTTTAACTGTGGCATTCTAAGTCATTACCAATCGGAATGTCAGAAGCCGAAGCATGATCAGAAGAAGAAGGACGAAGAAAAGGAGCCGAAGGCTCTTGTGGCAGGGGACGAGAAGAACAAACAGAACTATAATGATTCTTACTCTTCTTCTAGTGACAATGATGATGACGAGGTTGCTTGCTTCATGGAAAGAGAAGAAGAAACTCAGGAATCTAAGGTATTTGACTTCTCTTCTGAAAATTTTTCAAGGGAACAACTGGTAGCTGCACTAGATGACATGTTCATAGAGTATAGAAAGCTAGCAGAATCCCTAAATGAAATAAAGTCTTCATCTAATAAAGTGTCTCAACCTGATTTGTCTCAAACTATAGAATTAAAAACTCTTGAAAATGACAAGGTCGAGATCTCATCTAAGAATGATATGCTCAAGGAAAAGATTCAAATTCTTTCTTCTGAAAACAAGAGGTTAATTTATGTTGTTAGTGCTTGGACAAGGTTTGGAGAAGCTGTCAAATATCATATTAGTCTGTTGAAACCCGTTGGATTCAAATCCGGTTTAGGATTTGATAGTAATGACCCAAACCAGTCCTGCAAAAAGTTAAACTCAGCAACTGACAAGCTTAAGCCAATAAGTTTTGTCAAATGAAGGCTAACTGACATTGAATCTGATCCAATTCATGAAGAGTTAGTTTTGAAGAATGAAATAACTTATGTTCTGCCAACTGTTAGCTGGCTGAAAAATAAGTTAGATGCAGTCAGCAAGTCTGGCAATCTAAAACCTGACTCAAAGTCAAGGAGTTTTAAAAGAAAATCATCTTCAAAAGTTAAGGGATCATTGGCTAGCAGGAAGGCGTCTGCTAAGTCAAAATCATACGCACTAATTACAACAAAGAATGGGAAATCCATCAAAATAACTCAAATATGAATTCTAAGGGACTGATTGATCGAGGACCCAAGTGAATGTGGGTAACAAAGTTTGTAAATATTTTCTTGTGTAGGTGATACAGGGAAGCGACAAGAAGGAAGCATGGAGCATACTCTTCTAAGTATATATTTTAGAAGATCAACAATGGCGCTTGCCATTCCTAAGGACTAAGTGTTTTATGTTTTAAGAATACTTTTGGTCTTAAGGACCTTAAAATAGTTATTTATTCATTTTGTACATGCATAAATTGAGAGGGAAACTTATTGTGAAAATAAAGATGCACGCAGATAAAGTGCTTTAATCGGTCTATTAGACGAGGTCGTATAAAAAGAAAAAGCATGTATTTAGACGTATTTTTACTTATACACTTTATGCATCTAAGTCAATGCATCTTGGTTAATAATTTGCGCGGTTAGACGCTGACATCTAATAGATGGTTAGACGTTTATAAGACAAGAGCAATTGGAAGCTCACGTCTAACTAAACACACGTCTAATGCGTGTTGTTCATGCGTAATTAGACGTCAACGTCTAATAGACGTAAGACATTTATAAGACAATAGACTCATGCGTCTAATAGACGTTTAGATCTCATAGATTGTAGAAATAAGAAAAACGTCTAATTACATGCGTATTAGACTGATCAAGGACAATTGTCCCACATGTCGTGTCATCTAATTTTTCCGCTCAAACATAAAAACAGTCATCTTCAAATAACATGAAGACACGTGTCTTTCAAGTTAAGAGAGAATGACTTATATACCCCCAAAGTTAATTATGACTATGTGGGAAAAGACGTCTAATATTAATTAATGGGTCCTACCCTTATGAAAAGTGACGGTTAAGCCATGCGTCTCTTAGAAATCTATTTAAGGACATCTTGCATGTGATGGAAAGGTTTTTCACTCACAAATCTCTCAAGAACCCTAGATTTCTCCAAACTTCTCTCTAAAAACCTTTGTTTATCTTGTGTCTGTTCATCTTTTCTCTCAAAATGGGTAACAAGAAGATTACCCTCGGACATTTTACTTTGTAGGTGGACTTTCTCTCTGTGTATACATTTGATCAACAAGAGGTGGTCGACACGTTCAGATCTCTAGAGTATTCTGGTCTCGGGAAGTATCTCGGCGGGTCGTTCATCTTCAAACAAATATTATTTTAATAAATCTTTAGATAATGTTAAATTAAACAAATTTGATAATGGTCTTTTATTAGATATTTTTTTTGACAACCTACAAAATATTCATATACCAAAGCTCATGTTGCAAATTATTTTTCAACTAGTTTTAGTACATCTAAATTTATATTAGCTTAACGTTAAAAAATAAATTGTTGCAAAATTAGATGTAATTTACAACTTGTTTCCAGATACAAATATTGCAACCAATATTTGAACAAGTCTGATGCAGGTTGTGAATTGTATGTAAAAACAGTTGAATAAATTTAAGATATATACATATATATAATTATAAATAATTTAATATTTAATAACATATTAGAGGTAAAATATCATTATCTTCTAAAAAATACAATATATTTTATGATAGAAAAATTAAGTAAGTTAATTTTGAAACCGACCAGAAAACTAAACTATCAACTTCTATGTGCAGGAACAGATTGAATTGAATGAACCGGCTGGAACCTCATAAACCGGCTGAAGAACATCTCAAAGTAATCCAGTTCCAAATGATCAAGTCAAGATCAAGAGGAACCGAACTCAAAATTCTCAGCAGACCGACTAGCAAAGAAAAGGCTACACTCCAGCCGGATCATTATATGACAGAGTCAACCGGAAACTAAGAAGTTACAAAGATGACGTAGTGTGAAGAAATAGACGTGTCTTGAAGAAATAAAAGAAGATAAGATCCGATCAGAAGCATGCGATAAAAACAATGATGATTTGCTGATCCGACTCAGACAGCCGGAAGGTGCATGCCTGACACGTGTTCGAATCTGCAAACCGGTTACGTCATCTTTACCTTAGGAGTATCTGCATGCTTGCCAAGTGTTAGGAAGGTGAAACGTGCAAGCAACCTCTTTGCACTGGCGTGACTCTAAACTGACCAATCCCACGGTGAGAGAAGAAAGTGACCGTTGGGATCACCTTCACTATAAAAGGAAGACGAAGCGACCTCATTAAATACGGTTCTGAAAAACATTAAGAGAGAGAGAAAGAAATCTCACGCGCGATCCAAAACCGTTGTGTCATTTACCGAAAGCTTTGTTTGAGTTGTATTAGTGTATTACATCAAGAGTGAGTTGGTGTAACCGGCGAGTAGCGAGTTAAGGCTCGACCGACAGTGTAATTTCTGTAACCTTGAAAGTTAGTGGAGATCCTTCTCATAACCTAAGAGGAATGGGTGACGTAGGAGGGTTTGCTCCGAACATCCATAAAAATCTTGTCTCGTGTCATTTCTTTTATTTCCGGCTTACTCACTTAACTTAACCAAAACAATCTTACTCCTTAAATCAAAAACCGGTCCACTCATATTTCTAAAACCGACTCCTCATAAACATCATCCAAGTCACATACGTTGCTTCAGACTGAAATAGACATTTCCTCCCTTCAACCCGGTTCAAGAGTCTGTGACAGTTTGCGAAGTGCTGAGAACGGTTATGTCTCTAACCGGACTATCACCAAAGTGTGTTGCGTGTTGTAAGCGGCCACCCTTCCAGAAACCGGAAACACCCCGGTCCTCCAAGGGCGTCCCCGATCCTAACAAGTGGTATCAGAGCGAGGTTTTTAGCACTCAAGCAACCGAAAAAGATGGGAAGCATGACCCACATCGACAAGCCACCAATGCTAAACAGTGAAGCGTTTAGTAGTTGGAAGAAACAGATGTATCTACATCTGATCACGCTAGATGATGAGATGAGCCGAGTTCTGAAAGAAGGGCCAATCAAAATCAACAAGGAGTTAGATGAATGGACAAATGAAGATCGAAGACGGAGTAACCTGGACAACCATTGCATGAGGCACATCTATAAGGCTATAGACGATAATACTTTGAACAAAATATCAGCATGTGATAATGCAAAGGAAGCCTGGGAAACGATCATTCAGATTCATGAAGGAAACGAAAGAACAAAGGAGAACAAAATTTTGGTGGCTACACAGAAATATGAGAACATCAGGATGAAACCGGGGGAAAATGTGAAGGAATTTAGCAACCGGTTCACCGGTGTGGTCAACGAGCTTCAAACACTTGGAAAGAAATATGACAACCGAGAAGTAATCATTAAAGCCTTAAGATCACTGCCGAGCACATGAGATATCAAAACCATAGTGATGAGGGAATCAAGCAACCTCGGGCAGATGAAGTTGCATGACGTGTTTGAGGATCTAAAAGCTTACAAGTTCGAGATTAAGTCTCGGATCGAAGATGAAGCATCCACGTCAACCACAACCAGAGATTTGGTTACATCGGTGGAACCGGCGGTCCAAGTATCAACCGTTCCGGCTCCAGTCAAGAACGCTAATCAGATTAGTGAAGATGTGATGGCGATGCTAGCTCAGAAATTTGGGAGATTCATGAAGAAGAACCAGCCACCATCTAACAACAACTTTAGCTATAATTATGTACATAAATCCAATAAAAGATGCTATAACTGTGATGGTTTTGGACATTTCAGGTCAGAATGTAGGAAACCGAGAAGAGACGACAGAAAACCGGAAGGCAACTATCAAGGCAACAAATACCAAGGCAACCGGTACTAAGGTAACAACTACCAAGGGAATAACTATCGGAGAAATGACAACCAACGGAATGATTACCGGAAGAATGACAACCAGCAAGCCGATGAAGGGAAGGAAATACAGAAGGCACTCATTGCATCCGACGGAGGAAGCGAATGGGCGTACTCCGACAACGAGGATGATGAGGAAAAAGTAACATGCTTCATGGAAAACAACGAAGAGGTATTTGATTTCTCCTCTGATGAGTTTACTAAGGAATATTTGATTTCTGCACTCAACGAAATGGTCGCTGAGTTCAGAAACATATTTGCCTACATACCGACTCCGGTAGAACATAAAAACGTAAAGTCAAGTGGTATCGCTGATAAGTCATGCGAAACCACAATGTATGAACCGGCTGAACTATCCTTAGAAAATGAGGAGACAGTTCAACCGGTAACTGAAATCGATGAACGAGCACTGAATGTTACGACTGCGTGGGAAAGATCCCGTCAAGCCGTAAAACAGATGTGTAATTATAAAAGACACCCTAAGTGTAGATTTGGTATTGGTTATGAACAAAACAAATCAAACGAATCAAATCAACCTAACGAGATGAAACTCACAAAAGACAATCTTCCATTCATAAGATTTGTCAAGAGTTCATCAACCGAAAATGAGGAAGCACGTGATCTAAAACCGGAAAAAAAACTTAAATATGTGAGTCCGACTGAATCAGAAAACTGGCTTCATCCTGAGATAAGGAAAGCCAATCGGAAAGAAAATAAAAAAAAATAAAACAAGTAAATCTCGGTCTCAAAGACATTCATCACCGCGACATAAGGCACTCTTGAGCAAGGATCAAGAAGTTAAGCCGAACACTATACGAATAGATACCGGGAAAGTGATCCGACTCATTCAAGTCTGGATCCCAAAGGGACTAATCAACCATGGACCCATCTGAATGTGGGTACCGAAAAGGTGTAAATAATTTTCTTTTGTAGGTTAGGAGAAGCAACCGGTTAAAGAACTCGGAATGGTATCTGGACAGCGGATGCTCAAGACACATGACCGACAACGATGAACTACTAACCGACATCAAGTATGAAGCCGGAGCAGTCATAACATTCGGTGACAACTCGAAAGGTAAAATCGTGGGCAAGGGTAAGATTGTCCATGGTAACCTGTCCATAAATAATGTATTACTGGTAGAACACTTGCATTTTAACCTATTAAGTATAAGTCAAATGTGCGATGTAGGTTATAAAGTTGAATTTCATAAGAATGCATGTTTAGTTAAGAATCATCAAAATGACATTCTTTTAACCGGTAACCGAATGGGAAATATTTACAAAGTTGATTGGAAAACTGATTTTGAAAAACCTGTATGAATGATAGCTGGAAATGATCCAAACTGGCTTTGGCATAAACGGCTAAACCATTTGAATTTCAAAACAATTAACTTTATATGCTCTAAGGAATTAGTTCACGGTTTTCCAAATGTTAAATTTTCAAAAGATAAAGTGTGTGTTGCATGTCAAATGGGTAAACAAATAAAGTCATCTTTCAAAAGTAAAGGAAATTATCAATCTGAACGGTGTTTAGAACTTTTGCATATGGATCTGTTTGGTCCGGTTAGAGTAACCAGCCTAGGAGGCATGCATTATACTATGGTAGTTATTGATGACTATTCTAAATTTATTTGGGTAACATTTCTAGCCTCTAAAAATAAAGCTACTCCAAACTTGATCAAACTGATTTTAAGAATACGAAATGAGAAATCTATTCGAGTAAACAAAATCAGAAGTGATAGAGGAACTGAGTTTACAAATAGCAGATTAACTACTTTTCTTGATGATTCCGGTATTAGACACGAGTTGTCTAGTGCTAGAACTCCTCAACAAAACGGCCTGGCTGAGAGAAGAAACTGAACTCTCAAGGAAGCCGCAAGGTCAATGATAGTCGATTCGGGGATTGCCCAAAATTTTTGGGCTGAGGCTATTAATACTGCAAGTTACACTCAAAACCGATCTTTAGTAACTAAACGTTTTTCCAAAACTCCTTTTGAAATATACTATGATCGAATTCCAAACATACGGTACTTTCGAATTTTTGGCAGTAAATGTTTTGTTCACAACAACGGCAAAAATTATTTGACCGCTTTTGATGCTAAATCCGATGAGGGAATAATGTTGGGATATTCAGCTGTAAGTAAAGCTTATAGGATATATAATACTAGGACTTTAACAGTTGAAGAAACAGCCCACGTTGTTTTTGATGAATCGGTTGAATGAAACACTGCCCTACCCTTCGACCTTCACAACAGAATGGAAAATTTCAATATCTATTCTGATGATGAAGATGAGGTTCCGGTTTTTAGACGATTTGTCAATGACCAAGCGGTTGATGCTGAACCTCAGCCTGCTCAAACTGCTTTAACGTAGAAAGTTGACTCTTCAGTTTCGACTGAAGAAATCGGTCGGTCTGACTCTCTTCAGCCTACCGATTAGTCTAACCTTGATCAGCCAACCGAAAGCTTGGTAGACACGTCTCGGATAAACCTCAGAAGGAACAAAAATCATCCTCTTGAACTAGTAATAGGTAACATATCCTCACCCGTCCGAACTAGGCAACAAAATTTGGAACACTATGAAAACTCCGCTTTCATATCACAAATTGAGCCGAAAAAGGTGGATGAAGCACTGTCAGATCCCGACTGGATTCTAGCAATGCAAGAGGAATTAAACGAGTTTGAGAGAAATAAAGTCTGGTACCTAGTTCCTAGACCGAAAAATAAACCGGTTATAGGAACACGATGAGTATTTAGAAATAAACTCAATGAAGACGGTTTAGTTACGAGGAACAAAGCCCGGTTAGTGGCTCAAGGCTACAAACAGGAAGAAGGCGTTGATTTTGAAGAATCATTTGCCCCTGTAGCTAGACTTGAGGCAATTAGAATATTTCTAGCATATACAACTTTAAAAAATTTCAAAGTTTTTCAAATGGATGTTAAGAGCGCTTTTCTAAACGGTAAGGTAAATGAGGAATTTTATGTTAATCAACCTCCAGGTTTCAAAAATTCAGAACACGAAAATCATGTTTACCGACTGAACAAGGCCCTTTACGGTTTGAAACAGGCTTCAAGAGCCTAGTACGATACGTTAACACAATTCTTATTTGATCACAAGTTTACAATATGTTCAGTCGATAAAACACTTTTCAAATTTGAGAAAAAGGATCACATATTACTTGTTCAAATATAGGTTGATGATATTATTTTTGGATCAACCGATCCAAAACTATGTGATAAATTCTCAAAAATGATGACTGACAAATTTCAAACGAGTATGATGGGAGAACTGAGTTTATTCCTAGGACTTCAGGTTAAGCAGATTGAAGCCGGAACGTTCATAAGCCAACCAAAGTACACAGCCAAACTACTGAAGAAATTTGGAATGGATACATGTGCCGAGGAGGCTACACCAATGAGTCCTTCCGTAAAGTTAGACAAAGATGAGGATGGTTAAGCCGTTGACATCACAACATATCGGGGAATGATTGGATCTCTGCTCTACTTAACAGCCAGCCGACCAGACATCCTGTTTGCGGTTGGAGTATGCGGGAGATTCCAAGTCAATCCAAAGCAATCACATTACACTGCGGCTAAAAGAATATTGAAATATCTAAAGGGAACTCAAGACGTGGGACTTTGGTATCCAAAAGATTCAAGTTTCAATCTCATAAGCTACTCAGACGTGGATTACGCAGGATGCAAAATCGATAGAAAGAGTCCAAGTGGAACTTGCAAATTACTGGGTGACCGGCTCGTTACATGGAGTAGCAAGAAACAGACCTCAGTTGTAACGTCAACCGCAAAGGAGGAGTATATAGCAGCCGCAAGCTGCTGTGCACAACTTCTCTGGATCCAACAGCAACTAATGGAATTTGGTGTAAAAGTTGAAGAATCACCAATATTTTGTGACAACACCAGCGCGATAACAATCACATACAATCCGGTGTTGCACTCAAGAACGAAGCACATTGATATAAGACACCATTTCATCCGGGAGCATGTTCAGGAGAAACACATCTGGCTGGAATATGTCTCAACTGAGCAACAAGTAGTAGACATCTTCACCAAACCGCTATAGGAAGCTAAGTTCTCTCATTTCAGAAACATTATAGGAATTACTGATGTTAAGCAACTTATACCATGATCATACATGCATACTGCTTACATACATAATTATGAGAAACCGAGATATGTGTTCAGGGAGAAGCTCTCGCTTCTCAAACCATATTCAAATAGGCCATTAAAAATTCAAGAATGCTAACTGGGAGGAAGTCTCCGGTTAAGCTGAACAAATGCTGATACAACTCAACATTTCTTCACATCGGAATAAAATATCTAATTAAAACCGGTCATGGAAAACCGATTAGTACAAATATACTCTGGTTTAGATGGATTGAACTTTTCCGGTTAACTTGGGATAATTAACCGTGTTTTCATGCATACCTTGAGAAATGAAGCCTGTAATTAATAAAATATTTTACCTCAATCGAGATGACGACATGTGTCCATCATAAATAGAGGGAGACTAACATCTTTTCAATAGATTTTTATCATCATGAATATTCTAGTAATAATTAACTTTGCATTGGAAATAAACATTATACACTTCAACAAGTTAAAGCCTATTAAATAATTGATGACATCACTAAGCATGCTTAACCTATTGATCTAGCCGAACCCCTAGCTATATAAACAATCCTCTAATCCTCACAAATTACATTCACTATTCACAATAACTCTCTTGAGCTAAAACTATCTCAAGATCATGAACTTCGACCCACTTGCAAAGAAAATTCTGTTGGCCGACTTTAACTCTATTTATCAATATGAAGACCATGAAGTCAAAGAAATGTTCTTAGCCGTTGAAAGAAGCGGGCTAAGAGGATTTTTGGAGAACAGATTCATCCTCGACTACCTGGTAGTCGACGAGTTCTTCGAAACTGCAAAAGAGGTGCATCGAGACATAATCGTTGCACGAGTTTATGGTCAGTCCTTTCTATTCATCGAGACGGATTTCGCTGAATATTGCGGTTTACCCACTAAAGGGGTAACCAACCTTACATACTCTCTAGTGACCATTGAGGAAATGTGTCATCGGTTTTCCAACTCTGAAATCCCGGTTAGACCCTGGGGTGGTAAAAGTCAACTCTCTCACAAGTACCAGCTTCTATGTGAGATTCTGGGAAAGTCAGTTCTGGGTAGAGAGAAGAGCTACTATTACACCCAGAGGCTCTTCGAGATGATGATTGCCGTTACGGTTGGGACACCGGTAAACTGGTCCTGGATTATCTTCAGTAACCTGAAGAAGATGATTCTTTCAAACAAAACCGGTTATGCTCCTCAGCTAAGCGGTTTCTATGCTAGTCTGGATATTCACTCCGGACCCTTCGTCACTCTCCATCCGAAGCACGTGCTAACGAATTAGAGAATCCAGGAACTGATCGACCGGTGGGAAGCAGCTAAAGCCAAGAGGAATCAAGCTGCCGGTTCATCAAATGTTTAACATTCTTCATTTCTTTTCTCATTTTTCAAACCGATAATTTTGTTGTACTACCGGTCTGGTACTCTTCTTAATGAAAATCTCTTCCCTCCTTTTCGATAAAAAAATCAAAGAAATCCTAAAGAAAATAACCAACATTAAATGCTCCGTATCAAACCAAATCAAATCAGTCTTGAAAAATGAAATATTCGCTTTCCAAGAAGCATGCTTGATCCGATTAGACCAGACATGCCTTTATCTTCTTGAAAACTGATAGGGTATTTATGACCAGACATAAACGGTCTGATTTTTCAAAATATCCTCATTTAATGCATCCAACCACCCACGCTATAAAAATGAGGTCTCATCTTTCTCCATCAAAACACACTTCCGATACTCTTCTCTCTCTAAGTTTGAAAGCTCAAGAACTCTGTTCGATTCTCAATCTTACTCTCATCCAGAATGAATGCCGAACTAAGAAACACAATAATAGTTAACTTTCAGGAAATGAGAAATGTCCGGTTTCACGAAACCATATTCTAACCAATCGTAGAATCGGGACTTCAAGGTTTCCTTAAAGGATCGGACACCATCCTTGAAGAGGAGGTGTTTGAATTCTTCAACAACGGGCACATACTTGAAGATGGTAGCATAAGGACCATCATTAACGGGAGATTTCTTCGGATTACCGAAGAACATTTTGCCCATTTCTTCAACCTTCCATTTGAAGGTTTTTCGGACTTCCCAACGCCGTTCTTTCTGGCTAAGGAAGACTACGGCTTTGTCTTCTCTTCCTCCACCGATCCGGTCGATGACCATAGAGAGAAGGATAAACTTGCTCCTCAATACCAAGTCTTTCATGACTTGGTTCAGCGGTCTATTATGGGTCGAATGCCCAACCAAAACTATAACCAGGAGCCTTTCGACATCATGATAGCCATCGTACGCAAATCGTCCATCAACTGGCCACCTACCTCTTCAACAACTTGAAGAAGCTTGTCACCGCTCCAGGGGGAAGGATCAGTTTCGCTCCCCAGATCACTCGATACTTGGAGGTGCATTGTCGCAACCTCGGACCCGGTGTTCCCGTCAGACCGGCCAACACCCAGTCTCTATCCATGCTGGACAGATGGATATCAAGGATTGAGAAACAGACACACGACAACACTGTGGACAACTGGGTTGACAGAATGATCGAGGGGGAGTGACTCGATCTATTTTAAATTATCTGTATTTTCCGGTTTTCTGGTCATTTTGTTGTAAGACCGGAAAACCATTTCATCTTCTTATGCTTCGGTTTTATATATAAAATTCCATATTATTAAAGTCTCCGGTTTCTCATATTAATCTTCTTTCCGGTTCTACTCTGAATAAACAAAAGACTCCACGTTAATCAAAACTTCCAGTTAACAAAATTTCCGGTAAATCAAAATCTCAAACAAATCCGAAAAAGTTCGAAAAACTTACCGCCCACGGTTTTACCGCGCAAGAAATTACCGCCCATAGTATTCTCCTCATTTACCGCCGAAAGTTACTGCAGTAACTTTTGGAGGAAAATTTGGCGCCCAAAATCATAACCAAGTGACGGTTCATCTTCTAACCGTTCAAAACCGCCTCCTATATAAGTTCAAATTAGTTCATTATTTGCACAAGCTTTCTCTCTCTAAAAATCTTAAAATCTCTCTGATTTCCGATCATCGTTGTTCTTCATCTTCTTCACTCACAAAATCATCATGGATCTAGTTAAAGCACCTTTCCAATACATGTTGCAGGTCGATTTCAGCAACATCGACGAACACGCTGCGGAAGAAAACAAAGTCGTGCTGCAATCGCTAAGGGATTCGGGATTAGAAACGTATCTGTCTGGTCCGTTCATCGTGCACCCGACGGAGGTTGTGGAGTTCCTGGCGACGGCGACTCTAACGAAGAGGACGGTCTCCGCCACCGTGAACGGCAAAGCGGTTAACATCACGGAGGAGATCTTTTCTGAAGCGCTCGGTTTGCCGAATACCGGGCTGGACTTCAAAACAAGCTTGACAGATGCAGAATTCAACGCGGTCCGGTTATTTATATCATTTGACGACAAGGATCTGGTAACTCACTCAAGCCGGAAGAACAAACTCAAGCCGGAGTTCAGATGGCTGTTGAACATAATCTCAAGATCACTTCAGGGTAGAGGAGGCAACTTCGATAACCTGACCAAACTGAAGTTGAAGATGATGATGGCGATTGTCCGTAGTGACAAGATCGATTGGGGAACCGTTCTATTTGAACAATTTTGCGAGATGGTGGTAAAGAAGGATGGCCGGGTTCAGGCCTATGCAATGCAAATAGTGAAGATTCTTAAGTTCCTTAATGTGGAACTCGGTGAAGGTGAACCGCTTCCATCCGCCAATATTCTTAACTCTGAGCAGATGAGCAAGAAAACTGCTAAAGCGGCTAGGCCAAAGTCCTCCAGAACAAAGTCATAAAAAGGAACCAGCTCGTCCGCACCGGCTGGTGAAAGTTCGAAACAAAAAGATCCTAAGGGGAAGGCAGTCCAAGCCGAGGCTTCTCAGAAGAACAAGGGAATGAGGAAGAAGTCCGCGAAGAAAAGCTCCAACAAACCGACAGATTCCGAGAAAACTCTCTCCTCGGATCATTCACCAAAGAGAACCGCATACATCTTTCAGCCCATTCCCATCAACACAGTTCATCCCATTCTAGTCACCTCTCCATCATCAAGGCAAACCGAACCCTCGGGGAGCCAAGAAACCAAGTCAACATCGGAGGAGGCAAAAGAGGTTAGTGTTCATTTTGAAAACTCCAAGTCCCCGAACAAAACCTGGATGAAATAATGGCCGACGTAGGTTTAAGGACCTCAGAGGTCATAGTGGACGTGGTCCAAAACATTATTAATGAAACCGAAGACGACGTGACAAGTCTTCTCAAAACAACTGATCGGGTTGAGGAACCCGGTCAGAGTGAAATTCATCCGGTCGAAGAAACGGCCAACACTGAGAACATCATCCCTCCGCTCAAGAGGGAAATATCGAAGAAAAAGATCCATCCGGCTCGGCTGGGAACAAATCTGTTCCAACCGAAACAACGCTCCAATCGGCTCATGACGGGCCAACCGATTCAACAATTATACCTGAAGGTTCATCTCAGGCTAACAAGGGAAAAGAAATCATGCATGAGGACTCTCCGATGCAAGGAGACAATGAAGCTCAAACGGTCCCACAAACTGAAATCATACCGAAAGCTGAGGATCCTATCTCAGAAGAAGAAGAGGAGGAAATATTCCAAAAGCTCATTCAAGATATGAATAGGGAAGCTGAAGACCTGGCCACATCTTATCATCTATGGGTCAGGTTGCGCTGCGAAACGAAACTATCAGACATGATCCCTGACTTCAGCGGAAATGAGTATTGGGAGAAACTCGTAGCTCTAGAAGAGGAGGCTCTCAAGGTAACCGACACCGACGTTATTCAAGCCGCATACGCTAAAACCATGGTAATGGAAGAGTACGCAAAGCTGCAAGCAGTAACTGATGCCATGAAGAAGGCTGAAAGAGCTAAACTAACTCCGATAGAATTAAGAATGCTTAAGCGGTTTATGAAAGTGCAGAATGATCTCACTCAAAAGGTTGACCAGCTAGAGGCAGAATGGAAAGAGGAGTGCAAAACTGTTCTAACACACGCCGATCAATTTCGGAGCAAACCTATTTTTAACACCGGGGAGTCATCTAAGACAGCAGAAAATCGGAGCAGTGCCCCTCCACAAACTAATCAGGCTCCGGGACTTGAGCAAATGAAGGAAGTGGTTGCTGACACCATTATTTCCTGTCTCCATAAGTACATCATTACTACGGATGAGAAGATTGCAACCGTTGAAGCAAACTTGACCGAAACAGTCTGGGCATCCATCCACTCTGAGATCACCGAAGCCGCTCAAACATCGATCAAGTCAATGATCGCTGAAACCGTTCAAACATCGATCAAGTCGATGATCGCCGAATCCGTGCAAACAACAACCGCTCCTTTGCTCGATATGATGCAGGCTATGGCAGCTTAGATTGAGGAGTTGTCCAAATTACAAGCTAATAAGACTTAAGAGCAAATTCGTGCTATGCCGAAACAGCAAGGAGACTTCAAGATGAAGATGAGCAAAGGGAACGATTGAGAAAGGAAATTGAAGTCAAAGATCATGAACTGGCTAAGCAATACGGGGATAAAGAAAAGGCCGCTCAACCAGAATCCTCATCGGCTCAAGGCTCTCACTCAATGAAAACGAGGAACAAGAACAAACGTAAGGCGATTCAGACTCTATTGAAGCAGGTGGAACGAAGCGGATAAGAAGAGTTCCAACCGGTCGGACAATATGTACAACCTCTGGATGAAGAAGAAGAGGAAGACGATGCACAACTCAATCAGCGAAAGAAGAAGGCAGTTGAAGCACCAACCACACTTCCAAGCTCCGGTCCGATCGTTGCACAATCATCTCGTCCACCCAGACTAGTAAGCGGCGGTTTCGGGTTCAACAAACGAACTCCCGGTATATCAAGTGTATTTACCGGATGGTAAATTGATGCTGAAAGAAGAGAGAGAGAGTGGAAGGCAAGAGAGGAGGAAGAAAGGAAGCGAAAGGAGAAAGAAAACGAAAAGGGGGGGATCACCCAATCCTTAACTTATCTCTTTCTTATGAACAATTTACTTATGTTTGGTTTTTGTTTCAGAACTCAGTCATTTTTAATTTAAAGTAACTATTTTACTAAATACCCATTGAAAAATCAAAACATGTTTTGAAAATTCTCTTAACCAGAAAAACATCAAATTGTTAAACATATTTTTCAAACCGGCCACAGCCTACGAGTTTTGAATATTTATTCTAAATAATCAAAAAGGGAGAAATTGATAGAAAAATTAAGTAAGTTAATTTTGAAACCGGCCATATATTACAATTTTTGAATATTTATTCTAAATAATCAAAAAGGGAGAAATTGATAGAAAATTTAAGTAAGTTAATTTTGAAATCGGCCATACATTACAATTTTTGAATATTTATTCTAAATAATCAAAAAGGGAGAAATTGATAGAAAAATTAAGTAAGTTAATTTTGAAATCGACCAGAAAACTAAACTATCAACTTGTATGTGCAGGAACAGATTGAATTGAATGAACCGGCTGGAACCTCATAAACCGGCTGAAGAACATCTCAAAGTAATCCAGTTCCAAATGATCAAGTCAAGATCAAGAGTAACCGGCCTCAAAATTCTCAATAGACCGGCAAGCAAAGAAAAGGCTACACTCCAGCCGAATCATTATATGACAGAGTCAACCGGAAACTAAGAAGTTATAAAGATGACGTAGTGTGACGAAATAGACGTGTCTTGAAGAAATAAAAGAAGATAAGATCCGATCAGAAGAATGCGATAAAAACAATGATGATTTGCTGATCCGACTCAGACATCTGGAAGGTGCATGCCTGACACGTGTTCGAATCTGCAAACCGGTTACGTCATCTTTACCTGAGGAGTATATGCATGTTTGCCAAGTGTTAGGAAGGTGAAACGTGCAAGCAACCTCTCTACACCGGCGTGACCGTTGGGATCACCTTCACTATAAAAGGAAGACGAAGCGACCTCATTAAATACGGTTCTGAAAAACATTAAGAGAGAGAAAGAAATCCCACGCGCGATCCAAAACCGTTGTGTAATTTACCGAAAGCTTTGTTTGAGTTGTATTAGTGTATTACATCAAGAGTGAGTTGGTGTAACCGGCGAGTAGCGAGTTAAGGCTCGACCGACAGTGTAATTGTTGTAACCTTGAAAGTTAGTGGAGATCCTTCTCATAACCTGAGAGGAAGGGGTGACGTAGGAGGGTTTGCTCCGAACATCCATAAAAATCTTGTCTCGTGTCATTTCTTTTATTTCCGGCTTACTCACTTAACTTAACCAAAACAATCTTACTTCTTAAATCAAAAACCGGTCCACTCATATTTCTAAAACCGACTCCTCATAAACATCATCCAAGTCGCATACGTTGCTTCAGACTGAAACCGACATTTCCGCCATTGAACCCGTTCAAGAGTCTGTGACAGTTTGCGAAGTGCTGAGAACGGTTATAGTCTCTAACCGGACTGTCACCAAAGTGTGTTGCGTGTTGTAAGCGGCCACCTTTCCAGAAACCGGAAACACCCGGTCCTCCAAGGGAGTCCCCGATCCTAACATTTTATTTGAATAAAAATAATTAAAAATAAAAATAACACAACATATACAAATGTTAATTAAGTGCATACAAACAATCTAAAAAAAAATAAGAGGCAAAAGAATGAAGATGCGTGCGGGAATTGTTTTCATGTACTGGATTTCAAAAAAAAATAAACTTACAAACCAAGGAGAATATTGTAATATAACAAATCAAACAATATACATATTAGAAATTAAGACAAACTAATTAGAACTAAACTAATCACAAATTATGATTGTTTGTTTTTATAAAATAGTCGATCATCAAATTGTCTTCACAAAAAATCAATTGGAAAATATAAATATATATTTTTTATTATTTATTTTTATTTATTTTATATATGTAATTATAATTTGGTTCAATTTTTTAATTATTTATATATTAAATTTTATTATTGTTAAATTATATCGTTATTTAGTTATACATGAATTATAATTATTTTAATAATGCCTTTTTTAACTCATAAATTATGAGAAAAAGATTGAGATTAAAGAAAACCGATTAAACTAAATAACTTATGTATCTTACTTTTTATTTTTAAATAAACTTTTAGAAAATCGTTGTGATCTCCAATTTTAATTTATGGTCTACTTAGTAAAAAAAATACATGAAACCTTCTAAATATGGACCTTAATTTAAGTGCATACAAAATTAAGATACAATTAATATCAATAAACCACCCATTGTTTCTTTATAAGTGATTCAGGGAAATATAAAAACTAAATTCTGAATTCAGTTTGATTATAAAATAATATAAAATATAAATATTAAACTTACTCCAATGACTTGAATATCATAAAAGAGAAAATAACCAAAATAATAGATTTGATTAAAAATTTAATTTAAAATTTGTTCATTTAAATTAAATTTTAAGTGGATGGCTTTTGAATTTTTAGAGTAGTTACTCGATTTAATTTTTTTTTTTAATTTTGAGAACACATAAAAACAAAATATTTTATATTAAATATTTTTAAATATTATATATATATATAGTTAATCAAAATATCATTTAAGTATTTAAATTATTAAAAAATAAGAAGTAACATATCAATAAAAAGAAACTCTTATTCCCAATATTTTAAAAAAATATTCTCTTCAATCTTTGGGACCAATAAAATATTCAAATAAAAAAATATCAATTAAAAATAAATTACAATTCAACAATTAATAAATTAGCTAAATTAAATTTTATTTAAAAAAATAATAATAAAATATACACAATTAATTCAAATAATTATTCACAAATAAATAAAATAAATTTTCTAACAATTATACTAAAAATATTTACATTACATCCTTCAAAATAATCTCATTTTGAAATTAAGATTACTTAACCTTGTAATCTTCACTTAAAAATGATGGGTTACAATATATTGTCAATCTTCCTTCTCAATTTCAGGTGGACACATCTTCCATCATATTTTTATACAAAATGTGCATTTAAAAACTTCTCCAATCTCTCCACCTCTTTTATATTTGTTGTAAGATATTATTGGACATTTTTTTTCTAAAACAAAAAAAAAGTGTTTTGAAGATAAAATATCATACATATTGAAGAGGAGTCCCAATCAAACATATCAATCCTCATAAATACTAATCACTCAACTAGCTTTTACCACATTTAAAATGAAGAAGGTTACAAATGCAGTATATTAATTACTAATTAATAATGGACAATTACTCCATTAAAAAATAAAATAGAAAAACATTAAATAGAAAATTTACCTCTCATTTTTCTTTTAGATGATTACTTAGATATAAAATAAGGGATGTACAAAATTAAAGATATTAAAAAAAATAAAGAGTCCTAAAACTTCTATATAACACCAACTTAGGCTCATGGATGAAGACGTTTGTTCTAGAAATCTAAAGTAACAAATCTTCAACATACTCTTTTTTGTTCTATCGATCCATATGTGAGGTTCAGATGCCCAAGGTTAACTGGAGTAATGCCAAATATAATTTGGGATATTTGGATCAATGTGTTAAGTTGGGTTGAAGTCGACAAAATTAAAAAGGATTGGAAGATGATCCGGATTGACGTTTGGTAGAATATTTGAGGGTAAATAACATCCGAATTTTGAAGGAAAAAATCACGAAAAATGATAGAATAAAAAAATTGTTCTTTGCCTCTTTTTCATCATTCTTAAAAGTAGGAAACTTCTTAAGTTAGGCAGGCAAGTGTTAAATAGAATAGACGAGAGAATCAATAGTTAATTTGTAGTTCTTCAATAATGACCACATTTTTTTAAATAATAAGACAATTACTAAATAAAGAAAAAAATTACAACATTTAAGGTTTTGGAAATCAGATGCAAAATCATAAAATAAACGAACACATTAAATTATAACTGAAATACTAAATGAATAAAAAGAAATATGGTACTTCAAATTTTACTTGTTATAGACTTGTAATTAAAATTTGGTTCTAAATCCTTCCAAGCTAGGGCGAAGAGCAAATAACTATAAAATAGTTAGTTAGTCGTTATTATTTTTTTTTTAAAAATAGATACAAAATTTATTACTTTTAAAATGTTTTTAAATATTTCCTTAGATCACACCTGTTTTAGTTCCCATCAAACTTCGACAAATTAAAATACTTAAACCTCGAAAATAATACTCAATTTCAAAAATATATATTCAAAACATAACCAAATTAATTAGAAAAAATAAATAAAACGTTAAAATAAGAAAAGTGAAGCATCAAATAATTACTAAAATTTTGATACTATAAACCTTATATTACAAAAATTTAAATTAGAGTTTCATAGACTTTCAAATAAATAAAAATATAACAAATAATCTATATACTTTTACATAATTTGGTTTGCTATATTATTTATGAACAACACATCAAGGAACCACGATTGTCAATAATAAAATATAAAATTCCTATTTTATTCGCATAACCCTCCTTTAACTTAATACATTTGTTGGTGTGGGAGTTGAATCTTTGACATTTATTCGGTTAGGTATTAATTATTGTCGCTTCAATTATTTTAATAGGTAAAACATGTTGATGCATTTATAATTTTCCAAATAATTATAAATTTTGAAAATTGGGAATTAATTTATTAATTTAAATTAAGTGCAACATCCAAAATTATGATTTTGTTATTATAAATTTTTGATAATTTTTTTGATGTGATAATTGATTTAAGTGATTCTTATTAAAATAAATAAAAAATTCCTCATTTTTATTGTTTAATCAGTTATTTAACTTATAAACATTTTTAGCTCATTGAAGATAACATGTTATCAAAATACAAATGTTTTTTTTTTCATTTCAGACTAATTTAGTGTTATATATATTAATTATTAATTTTTTTTGTGACGTGGTTTAATTTATACGTCTCAAATAGATATATAGATATATAGTGTAAAAGGTTCTTCATTTCTTATGACCTAATTTCAAAGCTGAAAACTTATTTCAGCCGCCGCTGTAGAGAGAAGTATGAATATGATACAATTGTTTACTACTAATTCAACTATTTACAAAGTTAGAATCGGTCTATATATCATTGATTTGTTTATCTTTCTTAATTTTATTCTCTAATTTTTCTGCTTCTTCTTTTGTTTTAGATTTTTCAGCCACCATATCGTGGATGGATGTTGACATTGATGAGATGGAGTCATTAAGTTTCACAAGGACTTTAATTCGTAAAAGAGTGAATCAACTTCTAGGTACGAGTACTTTAATTCGTAAAAGAGTGAATCAACTTCTAGGTACGTAGGTACGAGTGTTCTTAATTTCTTAACCAATTACTTATTTTGAGAAGTAGAATTTTGAATTATATGGTTAGATTAGTGAATTATAACATTATTAATTACTTTAATGCATTTTATGTTTGATCTATCATATTGTTTAATTTGGTTTCACATTTTCAGGAGAAGAAAATTACCTCCAAGATTTTGTTTATTTGGGTCCTTATTATATTAGGGTAATTTTAATGTCTTCAGATTATTTATTCCATTACAAAAATATCATTGACAATATTGATATTTTACTTTATATTATCTTGTATGTGTTTTTGAGACTCTTCTTTGATAATTATGTAGGTATATTATAATGAAGAAACAGTAAATCTACCTTTAACAAAGGGAAGGATAAATAAGGAGAAGATATTTTTGCTGGTTGTGGTGGTATGTCGGAAGTTTTAAGACAATCAGGCAAGTATCTTTTGTTATAGTAAAATTGATGTTATAGTAAGGATATTATGGTTAATCTTATTGTTTTTTTAAGCTTAGTTTATTTAAGATAATTACTCTTTAATTAGTACTTGTATATTAATTTTCATTTTCTTTTATTCGGCTGATTCTTAACTCAAATTATTTATTTTTTCATAGGTGGTAGATTTCGGTTATATCATTTTACCACAACAACAAGAGCAATAGAGAACAAGATTGGTCAAGATTAGAAACTAATTTTGTATATGATCTTATTATGTAACTAATTGGATAGGATCTTTTTATGTAATTTAATTGTTTTGAAATGATTGAGAATATGTAAATTGTAATTTATTGATTAAATAAAGTTAAATTAGTTGATGTTTAGCTAAAATTTGTTCTTAATTGTTTAATGTAATGTTTGAGCTTAATTTTGGATGCATAATTGATAAATTAGTTAAAATTTAATTAAATTTTAAATAGTTTTTTTTTATAGTTTTTTAGATTAAGTTTAACTTAGTTTGTATCATTTTACTATGATTTTTTATTAAATAAAACAATTTAATAAATTTTGTCCTAAAAATGTATTTTTTAAAAGAAAATTATAGTTTTTAATTACCTATTAAATATTAATTTATAAATAACACCTTTCTTATGTTATAATCACACATATTAAAAGAATAAAAATAATATAATATTTTTCATTAGAGCATTTACTAAGGTCAAATCTTGTGAGCCATATATTGAGATCATACTACCTATCCGGTTCTGGTTGTTATTTAGTTGGTTTAATTGAGTGGATAAACTTTGATACTTTTTTATAATTAAAAAAAATAGCGTTAAATCTATTATAATTGAGTTTAAAAAATTTAGAGAGGAAATGTCTATATAATAATTAATTAGTGTCACCATTTTTCTAACATTTGATTTGGATCATATAAAAATATATTATGAATTACTTTAATATTTTATTTAATTCATATAAAAATCAATAAAATTTTCTGTAACTAATTTTAGTTTGATAATTTTAAAAATTTTTTATTTAAATTTACAAGAATCATAATAAAAAATTATATAGACCCAATATATTTATTAAATTGATTGTTAATCTAAATCCTTATAACTTTATTGAAATTATAGAAATTTTTTTATTAGATTTTCAAAATCTGAAATCTTTTTTGAGATGAAAATAATTTAAAAAATAGACCCAATGTATTTGATAATTTTATTTACTTTTATATAATATTTGCAATTTTATTAGTTGATATTTAAATCATTTTATTTATTATTGTCAAAATCACCTAATAGTTATTATTGTTAAATTTTTAAGCAATTAAATAAATATATTTTATAACTTTTATATAATCTTTATAACTTTATTAGTTGATATTTGGATATTTTATTTATTATTTTCAAAATCTTCCTATATTTATTATTGTCAAAATCTCAATATAATTATTTTTATTTCAAAACAAATTTTCAGAATTTGAAAATCTCAAAAATAATTTATATAATTTGATTAAAGTTATAAGGATTTAGATTAATAAATAAGTTATCATATTTGGGTGTATTTAATATATCTTTTATTATTCTTATAAATTTGTAAAAAAATTAAAATTTATAAAATAAAAATTAGTTAAGGAAAAGATATTTTATTTTTATATGAATTATTAAAAAAAAAGAGGAAGTACAAAAATTAATACTACTAAAATTTGGGATAATGAAAAATGAAAATGTATTTAAATAGAACTATTATTTGAAATATTTTTTTTTATTAACAATTATTTGAAGATTTAAAAAACAATTATTGTTGAAATAAAAAAAATATTTGTTGTTTAATTTTTAATTTATTTTAATATTTTTAATATTTAAATTTTATCTAAATAAAATAATAAAAATTTAATATTTTAATTAATTAATATAATGATAGATGTTTGAAAAGAAATATAATAATAAAGAATTCTAATACTTCTAAAATAAATCTACATAACTTAATTTATTTAATTTATATATTAAGTTTTATTTATCACATAAATAATGTCATTTAAAATTTTATAAATATAAAATTATTATCATGACGTTTACAAAAATAATATTAGTACAATAATGTTTTATTATAGATATGAGGACGTTGATCTTAACTCATTAACAAATTATTGATATATTTAAATTTTAAATTAATTAAACTCAAATATAATTTACACTTACAATACAAATAAATAAAAGAATCCAAAAAGGAAGTCATATATTTCTCTCCGTAATTTTATAGATAGTTTTTCTCAAATTTCTTTTTAATTATTACTCTTTAATTTTACCATAAACAGTTATGAATCATTGGACCACTTTTAAGGGACCAAATTTCCTAAAATTATATTATTAGTTATTTAATTATTTAATTAATATTATTATTAAATTACTATTTTTTCTCAATTGTATGAATACTTTTTATATATATTATGAAATTTTTATATAGTAAAATTATAATTATATTTAATTTATATATTTTTTAAATTTGTTGAAATTTTGATTAAAATTATTTTTTTAATAAATAGTTGTTTTACAACCCAAATTCTATAATCCGACATTGATTCAGAGGGATTCATAATTATATAAAATGAATGTAACTCATTTTGAGATTAAGAAATAGTGTTAAAATGTTGTAACATTTACGTCAATTATATTTGAAACATAGTTAAAAAAATAATTCAGGTGTATTGTCTCTCTTTATTGTTTAAGATGACCTCTAGAATCAACTTCTATAATGAATTTGGTTGTACATTTCTCAAAACTGTCCTATGTTAATCTTCAAATTTTGTTTTTATTTAGACTCTTGTTCAAAATTCTTGGTCAAGAATTAGAATATCATTACAAAGAATATCATAATTATGCCATGCTCACTCTAATGGGATTGAAATAAGATCATACTATGTGTTTATATTAGTAACTTCAACTCCAATTATGTTAAATAGATAGTCAAATCTAGTTATATAAAAAATTATTCAATAATATATTCCTTATTGGTCTTTGAGGTCATGAACAGTAACCTTAGTTATAGATTAAAGTCGTAGTATTCTGGTATCAAGGCGAAACGATTTTGCGATGATAGAAACCAAACAACAAGTTGAGATGGATGCATTTAAGCCTCGTCGAAGTCTTTACTTCTCTACAACAAAACATGACTGAATTGAATAACAATATGAACATAAGGTTCATTGTCACGAAGACAGATTGACATTCATAGAAGGAGAGTCTCTTCTTGGCAAAGAACCCCGCCCTAGGGCTTTTGATGATGTTGTTCACCGTGGCTCTCCCCACGATAGGCCCTTCCATCAGCACAAATAATATGTTCCTCCAACTCGGTTCACCAAGGTTAATTTCCCTTAGTTTGATGGAACCGATGTGGAGGGTTGATTTATATCTGCTGAGCAGTTCTTTAGGGTGCACAAGAATACTGATGTAACTAAATTTGATATTGCTCCTAGTGTTGATGCTAGAATGTGGTATGTGTCATATCTTCATAAACGCAACCATAAAAAAGCCATGAGATGGGCTGTATTCAAGAGAGACATCTTGTTGCAGTTTAGGCCTTCCATACATGACACCCCCATGAGGTAGTTGATGCACATGAAATATGTCAGTTTTGTCCAAGAATACAATCTCGGATACATGATAATTTCCAAAAATCTATATAGTATTCCAATGTAATATGTTATAGACTACACATGTTCGGGTTGAGGGAGTAAATTACAAATGTGATCAGGTTGCAGTTTCTCGGTCCTTAAATGTAGCCATGTTGATGGCCAAAGTCTAAGAAGCGACGTACAGGTCATTGTTGAGCAAAGGGTATTTGTACATCGCTAAACCATCATTGTTACACAAGCTAGCCAATGTTACCTGGCCAAGCACCAACTGGACCACCGACCTCAAGCTAAGTCCCACATATGCATCTTCTTCTAGCATAAATTAGGGCTGCATAAAGCAAATAGACCCAGTTGTAATGGATGAAAAGAGGAGGAAAGACCTATGTTATACTTGAAATGAAAAGTGGGAGCCCAACCATATGTGTAAATTGAAGTTATTCATGGTCTCGGCTAATGACCAAGAAGACTTACCAGGTTTCTAAAAGCCACCCTAAACTCAGATCTTGATAATCCTCTTCCTTTGTAGTCTGATGGAGTGGAAGAGTTTTTCATTTCCTTGCATGCATTGACCAATTATAATAATTTCCAGACACTTTAGATCATCAACATGATTGAGAACTTTCTGTTGGTGATCATGATTGATACAGGAAGCGCCCATAACTTCATAAATAGAAGGATTATGAAGAAAATAAGTCACCCCCATTTGTTGTTAGTTTGAGTGATAGATTGTTCCAACATATTTTGCTCTAGCATTTGTCAAGACTCGAAATGGTCAATGGAGGGAAAGAATTACCAAATAGATATGTAGGTGCTTACCATGACATGGTATGATATTGTGATGGGCGTCGATTGGTTGATTACTTTAGGCCCTTCCTCCTAGAATTTTGAAAAGTTAACCCTCTCTTTTGAAAAAGTGAGGGAGAACCACTGTCTTGCAGGGTATACCTCATGCACAAATCAACCTGATATAAGAAAACTAGTTGGAAAAGTTATTCAAAAAGACAGTTTTGCAACTAATTTGTTTCACTTAACATAATGGAATTATAAGATATTTTCTAAGGATCTCCAGTGACTGCTCGAAAACTTTAACACTCTGTTCCAACAACCCGAAGACCTGTCACCAGTTAGAGAACGACATCATTGAATCAAACTAAAGGAAGGCACACAAGATGTGTTCTTGTGTTCATATTGGTACCCTGTCCTTCAAAAAATGAAAATTGAGAAATAAGTCAATGATATGCTAGAGATGAGAATAATTAGAAGGATCTGCAGATATTTTGTTGCGCTTGTGGTACTGGTCCGGAAAAAGACTTGTCCTAGATTTTCTATAACATCCTAGTGTATAGTCTAAGTAGGAATGAGTTCTTCTACTTACACCAAGTAATGGAAACATTGCAACAACAAAGGTCATTACTCAATAAAAGAAAATGTAGCTTATAGTACAGACAAATTTCTTATACGGGCCATATATTGATTGAAAATGGAGTGACTACTAACCCGAAAAAACTGGAGGCAATGAAGACATGGTTGGTTCCACAACCAGTAAATCAATTGAAAGAATGTTATCGAAGGTTTATTAAGGATTGAAGTTCCATAGCCTGACCCCTTAATACCCCGTTGAAAATAACTCAGAACCGTATTAAACAGTTGAAGACATCAAGAGAAAAGAGTTTCCTTTACAAATTAAAGCAGACTAGACCGGGGTCTCTTCATCGAGGAAGACGAATATTTGAAGGGGGAGAAAAGGATTGATTATCTGTCTGTTTCAATTTATGTTATTTACAAACCACATTTTGTTAAATCTCTTTTCCCACTTTGAATAGTTGTAACGACATACTTTTGTGGATTTGGTTCATATATAAACTAAACTCACTCCCAATTACAGATATGAATAAATTGTGAAAAGTTTGGATTACTACATTTCTGATTTTCTTTCGTCATCTTCAATTCTCAGAATTTTAGTATTCTTTTCTCATCTATGTTCCGTCTTCTTTTTCAGAAAACCTTGATTTATGGTTCTCCTAACTTTTTTAGTACCTTTGAACTTTGAACAACATATTGCTCCCAAATCGTCCACTAACATGTTAAGAAGTGTTTTGAGTTTTTTATTATTGAACGATAAGCTCAAGGACAACAAACTCCAAACTTAATTCGAAAAATGTGAGATTGGGTATTCTTGATTTCCAAACCGATACAACAAATTAATTCAATGATAGGTTCCTAAATCATGTGCCGAAACTTTTACCAATATCAATTTCAAAGAATAAAAACTTCAAACTCTAATTAAGAATTGAGTTACAACAAAGTAAAGTTTACAATAAGTCCTCAATGTGATTCTTAACAAATCTAGGAAGTCAAAATTCTAAGTCAGAGTGCTGCTGTGGTTCTCCTATTAGCCAAGAAGAGAAGGAGAAGAGGTAGAATAAAGAGGCCACGCTGGTGATCCACATGCCTCCTTCATCTATGGGTCTAATCTCTTCATGTGAACGGTTCAGATTAAAATCCAAGTGTTTCTCATCCAATGGCTGGTGATCCGGTACATGAACGTTAGCTTGGTGATCCTGGTAATCTCCATCCGACGGCTCTCTATCTTCCCAAATTGATGGTCTAGATGGGCGCATTGGTGATCCAGGTGTTGGCTGGTACTTGGTGATCTTGATGACTCCCATCCAACGCTCCAAGTTGTTCCTCATCCAGCAATCCAGGTGCCTTCCCATTGGTTGATCTTCCAAGTCTGGCCCTGGGTCTAGGCTTGACCTGCCTTCTATATCATTATTGGATATATATATATATATATATATATATATATATATATATATATATATATATATATATATATATATATATAATAATAATAATAATAATAATAATAAATATGTTTTTCATTATATATAAAAATAAATATTTGGTTGGTAAATTATTATTATTATTATTATTATTTGAGGTGGTTTAATTTAGACGTCTCAATTAAATTATACTTTCTGTTGTATATATATTAAATCAAGGACTTCATTTCTCTTGTACCCTAATTTTAAACAGAATTTCTTCTCCGCCGCCGCCACAAATAAAGTAGGATTTTGATACAAAGAGATTATTCAACCGTGATGACGAGACATTGAATCACATGGTTAGAATCGGCTTGTACGGTTGATTTAATTTATCTTGGTTATTTTATTGTCTAACTTTTCTCTTTTCTCTATTCTCTAATATCTTCAGTCGCGTATGTTCTCAATGGATGATCTAACTAACGCCATGGAGTCACATGGTTTTGCGATGTATCTTGTTAAAAAAAGAGTGAACCAACTTCTAGTTGTGGTATCTTCTTAGTTTAAAAAATATAAAGAATAAAAATATTTCAAAAAATGTTTTGTTGATTGAGGTTAACATAATATATATATTTTATTAGGAAAAGAAAATGATGCTTTCTAAAAAAAAAATTTAGTTCTTAAAGAAGATTTTATTGCTAGTTACAAGAGTCTGGGTTTGGTGGTAAGTTGGAAATAAGTCATGTTCTTTAGTAAGGTTTTAGTAAGGTTCGATGGTTTCAGGAAATACTAATCTACTTTATATTTCTTTATATATTCTAATATCATATTTGTCTTTTAAATTAAACAGGTCATTACAAGGACCAGCTGAGGATAATAACAACATTCAAATTCAAGAAGGAAGAAAAATGTTACTTAACAAGAACAATAAATGTATTAGATTTTGGAGTTTGTATCTTATTAGCATTTATATTGTAGTTCTTAATGAGTTTAGAAATAATAATAATTTAATCCTTATAATTTTTTTTATATATTCTTCTAATATAAATTTTGTAACTTAGAGTTACTAGAATTATTATTCTATATAATGGACAAAAACAATTCCTTGTATTTTAAATGTGTCATTATTTTTGCTGAGAATATCTAAAAGTGTTGTAAATTATACCAAACAACTCAAAATTAGTCAAAATTGGAAGTTATCAAATTAGCTAGGCCTAAAGGAAATGAGGAAATTTCTAAATTTTAATATTAACTAGTATGATATTTTTTTCTTTTTCGAGATTAAAATATGTCAACATTGTAATAATTTGAAAGATTATAAATATATGGAATTAATTACACAATTTTGACAGTATTTTGTAGTTACACACAAAATCCTACAAAATAATAATTTCATTGTATTTTGACAATTGTCCTAAAATTTATATTTCAACCAATTTACTATATATATAAGTAAGTCACTATAATGTTGTCATGGTTAAATTTTATCTCTCTATTATTATTGTAACAATTTAATCTAAATCCACTCGAAGGTGTAATGTTAATGCATATTTGTGACATATAATTTTTTAAACGAGATGTTTTATTCAAATTTTGTTAAAGAATAATTTTGATATGCTAATAATTTATCCTCAAATTATAATTTTTAATAATTTTGAGTCAACAACATTTATTAAAATAATATTAAAAAAATAATTTTTTTTTATGGTCTAATTGCACGAGAATAAATTTAAAAATTAATTTATAATTGATTAAATACCATATTAATTATTAAAAAATAACTGTACAAATTTATATAAAATCTAGCTTTCAAATAAATAACTAAATAAATTGTCAAAATATTTGTTTGAAATTAATAATTTATGTTTTAATTTGCTAGGGTTGGGAAAAGAAAAAAATCGAAATGAATCAAGGCATAAGCCAATTGATCTTCAACCATAGCAAACTGCTACACGTTTCTCCTTTTTTTTTTTTTTGTTTTTCCTTCAAAATCATGTTAGATATTTTGTCTTATATAAGATAAAATATAAAAAAAACAATTTTACAAAGAAATAAAATAAAATATACGATAAAACGAATCAACGATTTTAGAAATTGATCTGAGACATTTGCGAAACACATTTTTCTTACAACAGTTTAATTGTCTCCCATTTGTGCTTAAGCTTATCATAAATAGCGGTCTCTTATAATAAAACGAATATAGTAGTGATTCTGCACTACGCATCAAACTTGATAATGTGAAATTGATTCTAGTGACATGTTCAAAGGTTCTGCTCTGAATGTTGAAAACAGTGGCAGAGATAATGATAGAATTTTCAATTGAGGTAAGAGCAGATTTATGTCAAGGAACAGGAAGAGTCAGTCCAAGTCTGGGCGGTCATTTGAGTGTTAGAATTGTGGTAAGCAAGGTCACCTGAAGAGGAACTACAAAGCACTGAAGAGAAACAGTGATGTTAAAAATGATGCAGCCAACATAGTTATAGAAAATGACACTAATGCGTTGCTTCTATCAATTTATAGCCCGATAGACTTATGAGTTTTGGACTCTAGAGCATCTTTCCACACCACTACCCACAAAGAGTTAATGAAGAATCCTAGAAATTGTAGGAAGTTTTATCTCACAGATGGTGAACCACTGATATTTTAGGCATGCGGGACATCAAATTGAAGATACCTAACAGTTATATTTGGAAGATTAATAAGGTGAGAGACATTCTAAGTTTAAGGCACAATTTGATTTCTATTACACAACTTGATGATAAAAGTCATAGTTTTAGTTGTGGAAATAGTGCGTGGAAGGTTTCTAAAGTATAAATAGTTGTTGTTCGAGGTCCCAAAACTAGAACGTTATACACGACTTCAACATGTAGAGACATAGTTGTTGTTTTTGTTGATGACTCAAAGAATAGTGATTTATGGTATTGCATGTTAGGTCATATGAGCGAAAAAGATGATTTGTTTTTTTAATAATGGTTAGATTTTAGTTATGCAAAAACTACATTCTTGGAAAATATAAACGTGTGAGATTTTAAGAAAGAAATGCTAGAGTTGGTACACAGTGATGTGTAGGGATCTGCATGCATTTTTTCTATTAGCAGATCACACTACTATGTGATGTTTATAGATGATTCGACAAGAAAAATATGCATAGTTTATTTTGTGAAGCACAAATCTAATGTATTTGCTATTTTCAAGAACTGGAAGACTTTGGTTGAAAATGAAATAAATTAGAAGGTTATGTGTTTGAGATCCAACAACGGATGTGAATACATCAATTCTGATATTAGAGAGTATTATGATGTGAATGAGATCAGTATGGTGAAGACTGTTTCCTAAACGCTACAAGAAAAAATGAAGTAGCTGAATAAATGAATCAAACGTTGAATGAGCGTGATAGAAGCATGAGATTGCATGTAGGGCTGCCTAAAACTTTTTAGGAAAAAACTATCAACACTAATTTGTACTTGATAAATAAAGGATCCTCTGTTACTCTTGAATTCTAGAAAGAGTCTGGAGCAATAAAATTTAAATCTTTCTTATTTAAAAGTGTTTAGTTATTTGTTATATGTGCATAATAATGAATATTATATGAGCAAACTTGATTGAAAGTCTAATAAATATTTTTTATTGATTATGGTGATATCGAGTTTGATTATCATTTATGGGATAATAGAATTTGGAAGATAATTTGTAATAAGAACGTTATATTCAATGAACATGTTCTCTATTTAGATTGTGTTGGAAAGACATTAAATGGTGATTCCAAATTGGAAAAGACTAGTACGGTCGATTTGAGAGCTTTTTCAGCTGAATATATACCGACGGTCAAAGAAAACCAATGTGTTGTTCAATATGAATCGTTGAGAACGTGGCCCTATAGGCAAATCAGCAAACATCGATTATACAGTTGAGAAAATCGTCAAGAATGGAAAATTAGTCGAGAGGTATACCCCATCTCTAAACTATATCTTATTGATAGATAGAAACGAACTTGAATGCTACAAGGAAGCAATACAATATGATGAATTAGTTAAGTGAGAGTTTACAATGAAAAATGAGATGAACTTTTTTACATCAAATCACACTTATGAGCTCACTAAACTACCAAAGCGAAAGAAAATACTTCACAATAAATAAATCTTCAAAATTAAAGAAGAACATGATAAAATAAGGAGGTATAAGACAATGTTAGTTGTGAAAGGATTTCAAGAGAGCGAAGGTATTAACTACAATGAGATTTTATCTCTAGTGTTAAATTGATGACGATTAGAACTATTTTGAGTTTGGTTGTGAAAGAAGACATTTATATTCATTAAATGAATGTCAAAACTTCTTTTCTTCACGGTGATTTGAATGAAGAGATTTATATGCTACAACCACAAAGCTTTGAAATCAAAGAAAAATATGAGCTTATGTGTAAGTTTTCAAAAGAATCTATATGGTTTGAAACGGGCTCTAAGGTAATGGTACAAGAAGTTCGACAACTTCATGAAAAGTAACAATATTTTGAGGTGTGAATCTGATCATTGCTGTTATATTAAGAGGTTTGATAAATCATACATTATTCTTTTTATCAACGTTGATGATATGTTGATTGTTGGAGCAAGCTTGTATGAGATTAACAACCTAAAGACAAAGTTGTCTGAGAAGTTGAAGGAATTGAGTGCTGCAAAATAAATCATTGGGATTAGAATTTTCAAGGATAAAGAAGTTCTCAAGCTTTCACAAGAAGCATATGTGAAGAAAATTCTTAGCAAATTCAACTTGTACGATGCAAAACTAGTTACTATCCCCTTATCTAGTTAATTTAGACAATCTAAAGATTTGCCGACTTCAACTAAGGATGGTCACCGTTGTGTATACTTTATGACATTGATTGTATTGTGTATACGATTGTTTGCACACGACCATACATATCACATGTAGTGGGAATTGTAAGCTGATTCATGAGCAACTCGGGTTGACAACATTGGGAAGCAATAAAATGAATATTATGATACTTAAGAGGAAGTATGAGCCTCGTTTTGTGTTTCTAAAAGTTTAATATGGGTTTGGAAGAATATATTGATGTTGACAATGATGTTGATATTGGTAGTAGGAAGAGAACATGGTACATCTATACTTTAGGAGGTACTGCAATTAGTTGAGTTTCAAAATGGCATAAGACTGTTTCTATTTCTAATTGTAAGACAGTGTATGTTGTTGTGTTAGAGGTTGTTAAGAAAACTAGTAGGATTTTTGTGCGATACAAACAAATATATAAATGAAATAATTAAGACATAATTTTTTTTTACAAAAAAACAAATTGAGTCACACTATATAATATAAAAATATTTTATCAAATACAATAAACATAAAATTTTATTTTAATTAAATTTTGTTATATAAAAAAATAAAACATTTAAGTTCCATTTTTTTTATTTACATCTTTACACGTGAATTATAAAAAATTAATAGTTATTTGAATTTTATTACATAAATTTTACCATTTTATTGTGTTTGACATTAATTTTATAGTATCATAATTGTTAAACACTATAATATTAAATATATAAGTTTGAAATTTTTTAATATTGTTCTTTTATTTAATACATTTTTTAATATTGTGTGGAGTCATTTAATCTCATATTTATTATAATTTTTTTTATAGAAAATTATTTTTAGGTACAAATGAAATAAATTATTACAAATATTATCATTTTATTCAAAATTTTAGTTTTTTCGTTGTATTAATTTAATTTAATTTTCCAATTTTTTTAACGTAAATTATCACTTTATCTTAAATAGGTAAAAATAATATTTTAGAAAAATATGTTTGTATTTTTTCTCATTTGAACATAATTAATTTAACTTCTACTTTATTCTCTAAAAATTTTTAGAAACAGATTATTAATCAAAAGTCAAAATATTAATTAAATTATATGTGAAATATCTATTAAAAAATAATACTGAACCATTACATAAATTATATACTATCGATATTGTTCTTTCATTTATTCCATTTTTTTTAATATTGTGTGGAGTCATCTAATCTAATATTTATTATAAATTTTTTTTATAGAAACTTTTTTTAGATACATTTGAAATAAATTATTATAAATATGGTCATTTGATTCAAAATTTTAGTTTTTTCGATCTATTACTTTAATTTAATTTTCTCATTTGTTTAACGTAAATTATCACTTTATCTTGAATAGAAAAAAATAATATTTTAACAAAATATGTTTGTGTTTTTTCTCTTTTGATCATAATTATTTCAACTTCTATTTTATTCTCTAACAAATTTTGGAAACAGTTTGTTATCCATTAAAAGTCAAAATATTAATTAAAATATATGTAAAATATCTATTAAAAAATAATACTGAACCATTATATAAATTTTATAGTATCAATATTGTTTTTTCATTTGTTCCATTTTTTAATATTGTGTGAAGTCATTTAATCTCATATTTTTTATAATTTTTTTTAGATAAAATTGAAATAAATTACTATAAATATGGTCATTTTATTTAAAATTTTATTTTTTTCTCTATTAAATTAATTTAATTTTCCTATTTTTTAACGTAAATTATCACTTTATCTTAAATAGACAAAAATAATATTTTAAAAAAATATGTTTGTGTTTTTTCTCTATTAATCATAATTATTTTTTTTATTTACATCTTTACACGTGAGTTATAAAAAATTAATAGTTATTATTTGAATTTTATTACATAAATTTTACCATTTTATTGTGTTTGACATTAATTTTATAGTATCTTAATTGTTAAACACTATAATATTAAATATATAAGTTTGAAATTTTTTAATATTGTTCTTTTATTTAATACATTTTTTAATATTGTGTGGAGTCATTTAATCTCATATTTATTATAAATTTTTTTATAGAAAATTATTTTTAGATACAAATGAAATAAATTATTACAAATATTATCATTTTATTCAAAATTTTAATTTTTTCGTTCTATTAATTTAATTTAATTTTCCAATTTTTTTAACGTAAATTATCACTTTATCTTAAATAGACAAAAATAATATTTAAAAAAAATATGTTTGTGTTTTTTCTCTATTAATCATAATTATTTCAGCTTCTATTTTATTCTTTCAAAAATTTCGAAAATAATTTATTATCCATAAAAAGTCAAAATATTAATTAAAATATATGTAAAATATTTATTAAAAAACAATATTAAACTATATTTTTTATGTCAACACCATAAAATTCATATTTCAAAACTACATGTACTTATACTAAAGTGTGATATTATATATATATATATATATATATATATATATATATATATATATATATATATATATATATATATATATATATATATATATATATATATATATATATATATATATATATATATTTAAACAATAACATTAATTATTATTTTAATTAAAATAATAATAATTCAATTTTATAATTTTTATGATAAGAATATATATTTATAATAATATTATAAATTAAAATAATATATATTTATCAATTATTTAAAACATGTCAAAATATAGAATTAAATATATTTTATATTATTTGAATATATATATATATATATAATCTATTTATTATATTTTTGTATTATATATACATATAATTAAAATATTAATATTATTTATTAAAATATAATTTTATTATAAAATATGTTATTAGGCTTTGTTAATTTTATTATGAAATAATAAAAAAATAATTAAATAAAAATTAATAATTTTAATTTTTTTTTTCTAAATTCACGGAGGCAAAATAATATTTTCTGGTCCTCCATAAATCTAAATAAATGATGATAGAATTAAGAATCGGTAATGATTAAGTTCATACTAAATCACATTATTATTAATATAATATGAATATATTAAATAGAATAATCAAGACAAATATTATAAAATAATGTGAATAATAAATCAATTAATTAAACATTATAATAAATAATAATAATATTTCAAAAAAAATGAAAAATAGTAAAAAATCTTAGGCTAAAAATATAAAGATAATTTGCATTAAAAAATTAATTTTATTTTATTAATTAGTCATAAAATTTAATCAATATTCATACTTTGACCATATCAGATTCAAAAGAAGATGACGTAGAATGTTATTGTAGTTGCCTGAAACGATCGGATTCAAAAGAAGATCGATGAAATACGTATGATGTTGTTGCAACTGCCTGAAACGATCAAATTTCTGAGAAAAATGCAAAACAATGAACAACAGATTGTTGAAACATAACATAATACAAATTCAATTATTGAAAACATTATATTGATAGAGAAATTGAGAAGATTACGTATCGATACAGAGATAACACGTTTAGAAACCGAGAATGTTGTTGTAGCTGCCTAAAACGATCAAATTCCAGATACAAATATTGAAACCAATATTTGAACAAGTCTAATGCAGGTTGTGTATTGTATGTAAAAACAGTTGAATAAATTTAAGGTATATACATATATATATATATATATATAATTATAAATAATCTAATATATAATAACATATTAGCGGTAAAATATCATTATCTTCTAAAAAATACAATATATTTTATTTGAATAAAAATAATTAAAAATAAAAATAACACAACATATACAAATGTTAATTAAGTGCATACAAACAATAAAAAAAAAATAAGGAGCAAAAGAATGAAGATGCGTGCGGAAATTGTTTCCATATAAACTTACGAACAAAGGAGAATATTGTAATATAACAAATCCAATAATAAACATATTAGAAACCAAGACAAACTAATTAGAACTAAACTAATCACAAATTACAATTGTTTGTTTTTATAAAATAGTCAATCATCAAATTGTCTTCACAAAAATTTAATTGGAAAATATAAATATTTATTTTTTATTATTTATTTTTATATATGTAATTATAATTTGGTTCAATTTGTTAATTATTTATAAATTTATATGTTAAATTTTATTATTGTTAAATTATATCGTTATTTAGTTATACATAAATTATAATCTATATATAATGATGCTTAATTTTTAAAGTGTCCGGATTGCCGGGTCGAGAGCCGTGGTTAATTTAGATATATGTGAGAGTAAATGGATACTTGGGTCGGATTGTGGGTTGACCCGCCCATAAACTTAAAACGGTTAAAAATAAAATTAGAAATGCTATAGGTATGATTCGAACTTGCAACCTAACAAAACAAATACAACCTTTTAACCAACTAAGCTAATAACACTTTATATTTTAAATTCAACCCAAAATTTGATAAACGCGTGACATTTTAACAATATAAGTTCAACTTTTTAACTAACTAATCTATATATATATATATATAATGATGCTTAATTTTTAAAGTGTCCGGATTGCCGGGTCGAGAACTGTGGTTAATTTGGATATATGTGAGAGTAATGGATACTTGGGTCGGATTGTGGGTTAACCCGCCCATAAAATTTTTACCGTAATATTTTTTTCACGGTTTTTATATTATTACTCGTGCAAATGCATGAGATACATGCTAATTTTTTTAATAATGCCTGTTTTTAACTCATAAATTATGAGAAAAAGATTGAGATTAAAAAAACCGATTAAACTGGACTACTTATGTATCTTACTTTTTATTTCTAAATAAACTTTTAAATAAATTTTTAGAAAATTGTCGTGATCTCTAATTTTAATTTATGGTCTACTTAATAAAAAAAATACATGAAACCTTCTAAATATGGACCTTAATTGAAGTGCATACAAAATAAAGATACAATTAATATCAATAAACCACCCTTTGTTTCTTTATAAGGGATTGAGGAAATATAAAAACTAAATTCTGAATTCAATTTGATCATAAAATAATATAAAATATAAATATTAAACTTACTCCAATACTCAATATCATAAAAAAGTAAAGTAAACCAAAATAATAGATTTGATTAAAAAAATAATTTAAAATTTGTTCATTTAAATTAAATTTTAAGTGGATGGCTTTTTAATTTGTAGAGTCGCTACTCGATTTAATTGTTTTTATAATTTTGAGAACAAATAAAAATACAATATTTTATATTAATTTCTTTTAAATATTATATATATATAATGTTGATAAAAATATAATTACATCAAAATATCATTTAAGTATTTAAATTATTAAAAAAATAAGATGTAACATACCAATAAAAATAAACTCTTATTCCCAATATTTTAAAAAATATTCCCTTCATTCTTTGGGACCAATAAAATATTCAAATAAAAAATATCAGTTATCAATAAATTACAATTCAACAATTAATAAATTAGCTAAATTAAATTTTATTAAAGAAAAATAATAAAATATACACAGTTAATCCAGATAATTGTTCACAAATAAATAAAATAATTTTTCTAACAATTATACTAAAAATATTTACATTATATCCTTCAAAATAATCTCATTTTGAAATTAAGATTACTTAACCTTGTAATCTTCACTTAAAAATGATGGGTTACAATATATTGTCAATCTTCCTTCTCAATTTCAGGTGGACACATCTTCAATCATATTTCTATACAAAATGTGTATTTAAAAACTTCTGCAATCTCTCCACCTCTTTTATATTTGTTGTAAGATGTCATTGGATATTTTTTTCGCAAAAAAAAAGTTTGAAGATAAAATATCATACATATTGAAGAGGAGTCACAATCAAACATATCAATCCTCATAAATACTAGTCACTCAACTAGCTTTTACCACATTTAAAATATTATTAAGATCAAAGCCTTTTGTTTTCTTGATGAAGAAGGTTACAAATGCAGTATATTAATTAATGAATAATGGGAAATTACTCCATTAAAAAATAAAATAAGAAATTTACTAATTTTTCTTTTTGATGATTACTTAGATATAAAATACAAGGATGTACAAAATTAAAGATATTAAAAAAAAAATAAAGAGTCCTAAAACTATATAACACCAACATAGGCTCATGGATGAAGACGTTTGTTCTAGAAATTTAAAGTAACAAATCTTTGACATACTCTTTTTTTTTTTCTATTGATCGATATGTGAGGTTCAGATGCCCAAGGTTAACTGGAGTTTGTTCTAGAAATTTAAAGTAACAAATCTTTGACATACTCTTTTTTTTCTATTGATCGATATGTGAGGTTCAGATGCCCAAGGTTAACTGGAGTAATGCCAAAAATAATTTGGGATATTTGGATCAATGTGTTAAGTTGGGTTGAAATCGACAAAATTAAAAAGGATTGGAAGATAATCCAGATTGACGTTTGGTAGAATATTTAAGGGTAAATAACATCAGAATTTTGAAGAAAAAAATCACGAACAAGGATAGAATATAAAAATTGTTCTTTGCTTCTTTTTCATCATTCTTACAAGGAGGAAACATCTTAAGTTAGGCAGGGAAGTGTTAAATAGCATAGATGAGAAAATCATTAGTTAATTTTTAGTTCTTCAACAATGGCCACATTTTTTCAAATAATAAGAGAATTACTAAATAAAGTAAAAAATTACAACATTTAAGGTTTTGGAATTCAGATGCAAAATCATAAAATAAACGAATACATTAAACTATAACTGAAATACAGAATTTATAAAAAGAAATATGGCACTTCAAATTTTACTTGTTATAGACTTGTAATTAAAATTTGGTTCTAAATCCTTCCAGGCTAGAGCTAAGAAAATAACGATAAAATAGTTAGTTAGTCGTTATGATTTTTTTTTTAAATAGATACAAAATTTATTACTTTTAAAATGTTTTCAAATATTTCCTTAGATCACACATTTTTTAGTCGTCCATCAAACTTCGACAAACTAAAATACTTAAACCTCGAAAACAATACTCAATTTAAAAAATATATTCAAAACCTAACCAAATTAATTAGAAAAAATAAATAAAACGTTAAAATAAGAAAAGTGAAGCCTCAAATAATTACTAAAATTTTGATACTATAATCCTTATATGACAAAAATTTAAATTAGAGTTTCATAGACCTTCAAATAAATAAAAATATAACAAATAATCTATATACTTTTACATAATTTGGTTTGCTATATTATTTATGAACAACACATCAAGGAACCATGATTGTCAATAATAAAATATAAATTCTTATTTTATTCGCATAACCCTCATTTAACTTAATACATTTGTTGGTGTGGGAGTTGAATCTTTGACATTTATTCGGCTAGGTATTAATTATTGTCGCTTCAATTATTTTAATAGTAAAACATGTTAGAATCGGTCTATATATCATTGATTTGTTTATCTTTGTTAATTTTAATCTCTAATTTTTCTGCTTCTTCCTCTTTTGTTTTATATTTTTCAGTCACCCATATCGTGGATGGATGTTTACATTGATGAGATGGAGTCATTAAGTTTCACAAGGACTTTAATTCGTAAAAAAGTGAATCAACTTCTAGATATGAGTGTTCTTAATTTCTTATCCAATTGCTTATTTTGACAAGTAGAATTTTGAATCATATGGTTATATTAGTGAATGATAACATTATTAATTACTTTAATGCATTTTTATGTATGATCTATCATTTGTTTAATTTGGTTTCACATTTTCAGGATAATAGAATTACCTCAAAGATTTTGTTTATTTGGGTCCTTATTATATTGGGGTAATTTTAGTGTCTTCTGATTATTTATTTCATTACAAAAATATCATTGTCAATATTGATATTTTACTTTATATTATCTTGTATGTGTTTTTAGACTCTTCCTTGATAATTATGTAGGTATATTATAATGAAGAAACAGTAAATTTACCTTTAACAAAGGGAAGGGTAAAGAAGGAGAAGATATTTTTGCTGGTTGTGGTGGTATATCGGAAGTTCTAAGACAATCAGGCAAGTATCTTTTGTTATAGTAAAATTGATGTTATAGTAAGGACATTATGGTTAATCTTATTATTTTTTAAGCTTAGTTTATGTAAGATAATTACTCTTTAATTAGTACTTGTATATTAATTTTCATTTTCTTTTATTCGGCTTATTGTTAACCCAAATTATTTATTTTTTCATAGGCGATAGATTTCGGTTATATCATTTTACCACGACAACAAGAGCAATAGAGAAGAATATTGGTCAAGATTAGAAACTAATTTTGTATATGATCTTATTATGTAACTAATTGGATATGATCTTTTTATGTAATTTAATTGTTTTGAAATGATTGAGAATGTGTAAACTGTAATTTATTGATTAAATAAAGTTAAAAATTAGTTGATGTTTAGCTAAAATATGTTCTTAATTGTTTAATGTAATGTTTGAGCTTAATTTTGGATGCATAATTGGTAAATTAGTTAAAATTTAATTAAATTTTAATTTTTTTTGTATAGTTTTTTTGATTAAGTTTAACTTAGTTTTTATCATTTTACTATGATTTTTTTATTAAATAAAATAATTTAATAATTTTTTTCCTAAAAATGTATTTTTTAAAAGAAAATTATAATTTTTACCTATTAAATATTAATTTATAAATAACACATTTCTTATGTTATAATCACACATATTAAAAGAATAAAAATAATATAATATGTTTTATTAGAGCATTTACTAAGGTCAAATATTGTGAGTTATATATTGAGATCATACTACCTATCCGGTTCGGTTGTTATTTAGTTTGTTTAATTGAGTGGATAAACTTTGATACTCTTTTATAATTAAAAAAAATAGCATTAAATCTATTATAATTGAGTTAAAAAAATTTTAGAGAGGAAATGTCTATATAATAATTAACTAGTTTCACCATTTTTCTAACATTTGATTTGAATCATATAAAAAATATTATGAATTTCTTTAATATTTTATTAATTCATATAAAAATCAATAAAATTTTCTGAAACTAATTTTAGTTTAATAAATTTTTAAATTTTTTATTTAAATTTACAAGAATAATAATAAAAAATTATATAGACCCAATCTATTCAATAAATTGATTGTTAATCCAAATCCTTATAACTTTATTGAAATTATAGAAATCTTTTTATTAGATTTTCAAAATCTGAAATCTTTTTTGAGATGAAAATAATTTAAAAAATAGACCCAATGTATTTGATAATTTTATTTACTTTTATATAATATTTGCAATTTTATTAGTTGATATTTAAATCATTTTATTTATTATTGTCAAAATCTCCCAATAGTTATTATTGTTAAATCTTTATGCAATTAAATAAATATATTTTATAACTTTTATATAATCTTTATAACTTTATTAGTTGACATTTGAATATTTTATTTTTTATTTTCAAAATCTTTCTACATTTATTATTGTCAAAATCTCAAAATAACTATTTTTATTTCAAAACAAATTTTTAGAATTTAAAAATCTCAAAAATAATTTATATAATTTGATTAAAGTTATAAGGATTTAGATTAATATATTGGGTGTATTTAATATATCTTTTATTATTCTTATAAATTTGTAAAAAAATTAAAATTTATAAAATTAAAATTAGTTAAGGAAAAGTTATTATATTTTTATATGAATTATTTAAAAAAAAAGGAAGTACAAAAATTAATACTGCTAAAATTTGGGATAATGAAAAATGAAAATGTATTTAAATAGAACTATTGTTTGAAATATTTTTTATTAACAGTTATTTGAAGATCTAAAAAACAATTATTGTTAATAAAAAAATATTTGTTGTTTAATTTTTAATTTATTTTAATATTTTTAATATTTAAATTTTATCCAAATAAAATAATAAAAAATTAATATTTTAATTAATTAATATAAGGATAGATGGTTGAAAAGAAATATAATAATAAAGAATTCTAACAATTCTAAAATCAATCTACATAACTTAATTTATTTAATTTGTATATTAAACTTTTTTTATCACATAAATAATGTCATTTAAAATTTTATAAATATAAATTATTATCATGACGTTTACAAAACAATATTAGTACAATAATGTTTTATTATAGATATAACCATCTTAACTCATTAACAAATTGTTGATATATTTAAATTTTAAATTAACTAAACTCAAATATAATTTACACTTACAATATAAATAAATAAAAGATAAAATTTGGGACATGATCCAAAAAGGAAGTCATATATTTCTCTCCATAATTTTAATGATAGTTTTTCTCAAATTCCTTTATAATTATTACTCTTTAATTTTACCACTTTTAAGGGACCAAATTTCCCAAAATTATATTATTAGTTATTTAATTATTTAATTAATATTTTAAATAAATTACTATTTTTTTCTCAATTGTATGAATACTTTTTATATATAATGAAATTTTTATATAGTAAAATTATAATTATATTTAATTTATATATTTTTTAAATTTGTTAAAATTTTGATTAAAATTATTTTTTTAATAATGATTTGTTTTACAACCCAAATTCTCTGGTTCGACATTGATTGGAGGGATTCATAATTATATAGAATGAATGTAACTCATTTTGAGATTAAGAAATAGTGTTAAATTATATTTGAAACATAGTTAAAAAAAAAACAATTTAGGTATATTGTCTATCTTTATTGTTTAAGATGACCTCTATAATGAGTTTAGTTATACATTTCTCAAAACTGTCATATGTTAATCTTCAATTTTTTTTTATTTAGACACTTGTTCAAAATTCTTGGTCACGAGTTAGAACATCATTACAAACAATATCATAATTATGCAATGTTCACTCTAATGAGATTAAAATAAGACCCATAGTACGAGTGTGTTTATATTAGTAACTTCAACTCCAATTATGTTAAATAGATAGTCAAATCTAGTTATATAAAAAAATTATTCAATAATGTATTCCTTCTTGGTCTTTGAAGTCATGAACAGTAACCTTAGTTATAGATTAAAGTTGTAGTATTCTGGTATCAGAGCGAAACGATTTTGCGATGATAGAAACCAAACAACAAGTTGAGATGGATGCATTTAAGCGTCGTTGAAGCCTTGACTTCTCTACAACAAAACATGGCTGAATTGAATAACAATATGAAACATAAGGTTCAATGTCACGAAGACAGATTGACATTCATAGAAGGAGAGTCTCTTCTTGGCAAAGAACCCCGCCCTAGGGCTTTTGATGATGTTGTTCATGACTATGGCTCTCCCCACAATAGGCCCTTCCATCAGCACAAATAATATGTTCCTTCAACCCGGCTCACCAAGGTTAATTACCCTCAGTTTGATGGAACCGATGTGGAGGGTTGATTTATATTTGTTGAGCAGTTCTTTAGGGTGCACAAGAATACTAATGTAACTAAATTTGACATTGGTCCTAGTGATGATTCTAGAATGTGGTATGTGTCATATCTCAGAAATGCAACCATAAAAAAGCCATGAGATGGGCCGTATTCAAGAGAGACATCTTGTTGTAGTTTAGGCCTTCCATACATGACACCCCCATGAGTTAGTTGATGCACCTGAAATATGTTAGTTTTGTCCAAGAATACAATCTCGGATACATGATAATTTCCAAAAAGCTATATAGTATTCCAATGTAATATGTTATAGACTACACATGTTCGGGTTGAGGGAGTAAATCACAAATGTGATCAGGTTGCAGTTTCTCGGTCCTTAAATGTAGCCATGTTGATGGACAAAGTCTAAGAAGCGACGTACAGGTCATTGTTGAGCAAAGGGCATTTGTACATCGCTAAACCATCGTTGTTAGACAAGCTAGCCAATGTTACCTGGCCAAGAACCAATTGGACCACCGACCTCAAACTAAGTCCCACATATGAATCTTCTTCTAGCATAAATTAGGGTCGCATAAAGCAAATAGACCCGGCTGTAATGGATGAAAAGAGGAGGAAAGACCCATGTTATACTTGCAATGAAAAGTGGGAGCCCAACCATATGTGTAAATTAAAGTTATTCATGGTCTCGGCTAATGACCAAGAAGACTTACCAGGTTTCTAAAAGCCACCCTAAACTCAGATCTTGATAATCCTCTTCCTTTGTAGTCTGATGGAGTGGAAGAGTTTTTCATTTCCTTGCATGTATTGACCAATTCTAATAATTTTCAGACACTTTAGATCATCATGATTGAAACTTTCTGGTGGTGATCCTGATTGATTCAAGAAGAGCCCATAACTTCATAAATAGAAGGATTATGAAGAAAATAAGTCACCCCCATTTGTTGTTAGTTTGAGTGATAGATTGTTCCAACATATTTTGCTCTAGCATTTGTCAAGACTCGAAATGGTCAATGGAGGGAAAGAATTACCAAATAGATATGTAGGTTCTTACCATGACATGGTATGATATTGTGATAGGCGTCGATTGGTTGATTACTTTAGCCCTTCATCCTAACCCTCTCTTTTGAAAAAGAGAGGGAGAACCACTGTCTTGCAGGGTATACCTCATGCCCAAATCAACCTAATGTAAGAAAACTAATTGAAAAAATTATTCAAAAAGACAGTTTTGCAACCAATTTGTTTCACTTAACATAATGGCATTATAAGATATTTTCTAAGGATCTCCAGTGACTGCTCGAAAACTTTAACACTCTATTCCAACAACCCGAAAACCTGCCACCAGTTAGAGAATAACATCATTGAATCAAACTAAAGGAAGGCACACAAGTTGTGTTCTTGTGTTCATATTGGTACCCTGTCCTGCAAAAAACGAAAATTGAGAAATAAGTCAATGAGATGCTAGACATGAGAATAATTAGAAGGATCTACAGCTATTTTGTTGCGCCTGTGGTACTGGTCCGGAAAAAAGACTTGTCCTAGATTTTCTATAACATCCTAGTGTATAATCTAAGTTGGAATGAGTTCTTCTACCTACACCAAGTAATGGAAACATTGCAACAAAAATGGTCATTACTCAATAAAAGAAAATGTAGCTTATAGTACAGACAAATTTTTTATACGGGCCATATATTGATTGAAAATTGAGTGACTACTAACCTGAAAAAACTGGAGGCGATGAGGACATGGTTGGTTCCGCAATTAGTAAATCAATTGAAAGAATGTTATCGAATGTTTATTAAGGATTGAAGTTCCATAGCCTGACCCCTTAATACCCCGTTGAAAATAACTCAACCGTATTAAATAGTTGAAGACATTAAGAGAAAAGAGTTTCCTTTACAAATTTAAGGTTGGTCATTGGAGGCAGACTAGACCGGGGTCTCTTCATCGAGGAAGACGAATATTTGAAGGGGGAGAAAATGCTATAATCTTGGATAGTTAGAATTGATTATCTGTCTGCTTCAATTTATGTTATTTACAAACCACATTTTGTTAAATCTCTTTTCCCACTTTCAGCAGTTGTAACAACATACTTTTGTGGATTTGGTTCATATATAAACTGAACTCACTCCCAATTACAGATATGAATAAATTGTGAAAAGTTTGGCTTACTATATTTCTAATTTTCTTTCGTCATCTTCAATTCTCAGAATTTTAGACATACATACTAGTAGTATTCTTTTCTCATCTATGTTTCGTCTTCTTTTTCGGAAAACCTTGATTTATGGTTCTCCTAACTTTTTCAATACCTTTGAACTTTGAACATCAGATTGCTCCCAAATCGTCCACTAACATGTTAAGAAGTCTTTTGAGTTTTTTTTATTATTGAACAATAAGCTCAAGGACAACAAACTCCAAACTTAATTCAAAAAATGTGAGATTGGGTATTTTTGATTTCCAAACCGATACAACAAATTAATTCAATGATAGGTTCCTAAATCATGTGCCGAAACTTTTACCAATATCAATTTCAAAGAATAAAAACTTGAAACTCTAATTAAGAATTGAGTTACAACAAAGTAAAGTTTACAACAAGTTCCTCAATGTGATTCTTAACAAATCTAGGAAGTCAAAATTCTAAGTAAGAGTGCTGCTGTGGTTCTCTTATTAGCCAAGAAGAGAAGGAGAAGAGGTAGAAGAAAGAGGCCACGCTGGTGATCCACATGCCTCCTTCATCTATGGGTCTAACCTCTTCATGTGAACGGTTCAGATTAAAATCCAAACGTTTCTCATCCAATGGCTGGTGATCCGGTACATGAACGTTAGCTTGGTGATCCTGGTAATCTCCATCCGACGGCTCTCTATCTTCCCAAATTAATGTTCTAGATGGGCGCATTGGTGATCTAGGTGCAATGCTATGCTGACTCCTGGTTGGCTGGTACTTGGTGATCTTGATGACTCCCATCCAACACTCCAAGTTGTTCCTCATCCGGGGATCACACAATCTACATCAGCAATCCAAGTGCCTTCCCATTGGTTGATCTTCCAAGTCTGGCCCTGGGTCTAGGCTCACTAGTAAAAAAAAGGTCTTCTGTAACGACTGCTAGTAACGACGTTCGAACGCCCTTACTAATATTTTTTATTAGTAACGGCTATAATAAACCGTTACTATTATAACTACATTAGTAACGGTTATATAAACCGTTACAGATAGGTCCTCAGTTAAAGTTTTTGTTGAGAGCTTTCAGTAACGGTTTCTTTCAAATGCTGTTACTAATAGCATATCTGTAACGGTTTTAAAAAAAAATCGTTACAGATAGTGAGTTGTTTTTTCTTATTCTCTTCTACTATCTGTAACGGTTATAGACAAAACCGTTACAGATAGGGCGTCAATTAAAAATTTTCTCTGCTAGTAACAGTAACGACTTTTGAAGAAAACCGTTACTGATAGTGTATCTGTAACGGTTATTCTGAAAACCGTTACAGATAGTGATTAATAACTCCCGCGAGTTCTTCTTCTTTTCCTTCTTCCTTTCTTTCTTTCTTCTTCCGTTTTCTTCCGCGCTCAGCCCGCAACTTCCGCATGTATAGTAATCCGCCGCCGCCGGTAGAAGACGTCGATCATCCGCCGCAATCAGGTAAGTTCCATCTTCTCTTTTTTCCCTCTACTCCCTCTTCTTTGTTCTTCGCTGCCTACTGTCTACAATCGCAATCCGCAACTGGAGATTTTTACAATCAACGCCGCTGTCTCAATTAGGTATTTACATTGAGATTTCTTGTATATAGGTATTTCATATCTCTTTTGTGTATTGAGATTTCAGTTTAATTTCAGGAGCCGAATGCATTGCAGCTAAATATTTGATTTTGGACTGTTTTCTTATCCTGCGTACCGATTGCTTTATAACCAAAGGTAAATGGTAGTATTATTAGTTAGACATGTATTTTCTTGGGGAAAGCTGTTTACTACTATTGTAAAAGGAAAAATTAGTAATTGAGTAGGTCTTCCGTTTTCTAAACCTGTATAATGATAAATCTGTTCATAATCTTCTGATAGTAAAAGAAGTAGTGTCCTTCCTGTCTACACTTTAATATGTATTTGCCTATGTTATAAGGTGACCATTTATAATATATATGATCATAACTTGGTTTATAGGTTCTTGGTGGAGCGATTGGTTGGAGAACATATTGATCTTGTCTCAAAATTGGACAAATTGGAAGCCTGGTATGTTATTATTGATTTTTAATATGAAGCATAATCACATGAAAAGATTAATTATATTTGTTGATACTGCTGATTTGTTAAGAGAAGTTGAATTTGGTGTATAAATCAATGCATGTGGGTTGATTTTTCTACCCTACAGTATCTGTTCATTCGTAATAAAAATCAACACTAAAGCTTATATGGAGTTTAAATCATCATCTTACTTACTCTTGATAAATTGAAAATCAACCCACATGGTCTTCGAACAAATTCTAATTTTAAAGCATTTTTGTTTTAATTGTTTCTAACTAGTCTTTATCTGGTAGATCTATATATAAACTACCTCAATGGTTCAGTCTTCAGTCTCCTAAGTAGGTTTATGGTTTATCTCTAGTTATTTGAACTCCCCTTTAGTGTTTTATGTGATGAGTGAACTCCCCTTTCATGAGATTGTGTATAAAAAGGATCCAAAATGAACTCCATTTGATTTTTAATATAATATCAAAATTGTTGCTGCTGCTGCTGATTCTTTATTTGATTCAATCATAGATTTGTTTTACAACTCTCTTTTGTTAGAAAAGAGTTTGGCTAAATAGTTAATTTGAAATAGGACTGTGTGCATTATTAATTTCTCAATACTCTTTTTCATTCTATTTTGCAGATAATTCAATTTTCACCGTTTGAATTGCCCATGTATTTTCTGTCGCTGATCGAAGTTTACCCTTTCAGATTCAGGTTAGTTCGTATTTACAATCAATGTTTGATTGTTAGATTAGTATATTATTGGATTATAGAATTGTTAGATTAGTATATTATTGGATTATAGCATTGTTAGATTAGTCTATTATTGGATTATAGCATTGTTAGATTAGTATATTATTGGATTATAGCATTGTTAGATTATTAGATTATTGATGTTAGGTTAGTGCATAATTTGTATGTTATGTTAGATAATATTGAATGCTAAGTTAGATTATTTAATGTTAGATTATTGGATTGGTATATTAAGTTAGATTATTTGTATGTTAGATTATTGATGGATTATTGTTTATTAGATTATTGCATGTTTGGATTATTAGATTAATAAATTATTTGTATGTTTGATTATTGATGTTAGGTTGTTGGATTATTAATTTGTATGTTAGGTTAGATAGAAATCCCAGACAAAACATGGATGACTATACTTCGTACCGATCATAAATATAGCGAGGGGGTTGACAAATTCATGGAATTTGCTGAAAGGTCTACGGGTAGATCATCGATTGCATGTCCTTGTGTAAGGTGTGCAAATCGAGTATATGAGAATAAGAGTGTGGTTAGATCCTATCTGATTGTATATGGAAGAAGACAAAATTATGGTTTTTGGTATTTTCACGGTGAAAGGAGAATTGGACGTCAGAATATAAATGTTGTTATTGAGAATATGGAGGAAGATGAAGGGGATGATGAAATTGAAGACGAACCGATCAATGTACCACCAAATAACGAGATTAATATCATGAAAGACGAACCTGTTGAAGTTTGTGAGGATCATGTAATTGAAGATATTATTGCTGAGGATCATCTAATGGAAGATATTATTGCTGATTTGTATCCTAATGTCAACAGTCATAATGAACATCCAAGTGAAAATGAGGATCTCGTTGATGATGCTAAGACGTTTTACAAATTGTTGGACGATTCGAAACTACCTTTGTATGAAGGTTCTCGCATTTCCACAGCCTCAACTCTTCTTAAACTTCTTCACATAAAGAATGTAGGTCAGTGGACAAACACGTCATTTGATTTATTGTTGAGTTTATTGAAGGAGGAAATACTGCCAATTCATAATCAACTACTGAATTCGTATTATGAGTGCAAGAAATTCATTAAAGACATGGGTCTATCGTACGAAACAATTGACGCATCTAAGAATGATTGCATGCTTTTTCGTAAAGAGGATAAGGATTTGCATCAATGTAAAGTTTGTGGGATTTGTAGGTGGAACGTCAATAAATCTAATGGTGCAATTCGAACGAAGGTGAATGGTAAGTATATACTGAATAAGTCGCTGCGCTATTTTCCATTAAAACCGAGGTTGCAAAGATTATACATGTGTTCCAAAACTGCTCCACGCATGACTTGGCATAAAGATAACAATCCCGAAGATGATGTGTTGAGGCATCCTGCTAATTCAATGACATGGAAGATCTTTGATAACTTGTACCCAAATTTCACAACAAAACCTCGAAATGTGCGACTTGGTTTGGCAAGTGATGGTTTTCAACCTTTTGCTAGTGGAAAAACATCGTACAACATTTGGCCAGTTATTCTCATCCCTTACGACGTCTCTTCTACCACATGTATGGACAAAAACAATTTTCTTCTTTCAATGCTCATTCCAGGACCAAAAAGTCCCGGTGATTGTATTGACGTATTTCTTGACCCACTTATTGAAGAGTTGACGGAATTGTGGAATACCGGTGTGAAGACATACGATGCAAGCAGAAAACAATATTTTAATTTACGGGCAGCTCTTATGTGGACTATTAATGATTTCCCGGCATATGCAAATTTGTCTGGATGGAGTACAAAGGGGAAATTGGCATGTCCGCCTTGTAATCAGAACACCGCGTCTTTGAGGTTAACAAATTGTTAGAATGAGTGTTACATGAATCATCGATGATTCCTCCCGTCTAATCATTGATGGCGCAAAGAGACCGATACATTTGACGGGCATATTGAGCATAGAGGTCCTCCTGTACTATTATCGGGTTCCGAATTTCAATTGCAGACGCGAGATCTAAAGGAAATTTGTTTGACAAAGTACCTACCTAAGAAAACGAAAGTTATACATGAATCCCGAGGTGATAATTGGAACAAATTCAGTATATTCTTTCAATTGCCTTACTGGAAATCTTTGATGTTGAGACATAATTTGGATGTAATGCATATTGAGAAGAATATATGTGATAGTTTGTTGGGAACTTTAATGAATTTCAAAGAAAAGACCAAGGATGGAATTAAAGCAATGAAAGATTTGGTTATAATGAACATAAAACATTCCTTACATCCGGTTGAAGTTGATGGTGTTCTTCAGTGTCCGTCGGCCCCCTATGCATTGTCCTCAGAACACAAGAAACGTTTATGCCAGTTTTTGAAAGATATTAAAATGCCCGACGATTTTTGTTCAAATATTTGGGCGTGTGTAAACATGGAGGAGAAAAAAATTTCAGAATTGAAGAGTCACGATTGTCACATTCTATTACAATATCTCCTTCCACTAGCTACATGTGGCCTACTTCCCGATGATGTGTACGATGCTGTGGTGAATTTAGCAAGGTTCTTTCGGTTGTTTTGCCAAAAAAGTTTACAACGCGGGCAATTGGAAACATTACATGATGACACTGTTTTGACACTTTGCAAATTGGAGAAGATCTTTCCACCTTCATTTTTTGATATAATGGTGCATTTGCCCGTTCATTTAGCTTTTGAAGCTTGTCTTGGAGGGCCGGTTCAGTATCGATGGATGTATCCAGTTGAACAATATATGAGCACACTCAAGAAATACCTTAGGAACAGGAACTTTCCAGAAGGTTCAATCAGCGAGAGTTACATTTTGAATGAGAGTATGAGCATGTGTGCCCGATATTTGGACGATCAAGAGTCAGAAGATGAATCGATAAATACAAGTACAACATTCTCCATATTCATCGCTATGGAAGACTTATCTAATAGCACAGCCTACACATATCAACCGGGTGATCGTGAGCGTGCTCATTGGTACATTTTAAAAAATTGTCGCGAAGCTGAAGAATATTATAAGTAAGTCCATTAATTTCATTATGAGGTATGATTTAAGTAATAATTTAATCTATCATTTGCGCAGCGATTTCGTTCAATCATGCCCTCCTAATATTTCCAATGAGGCTCGGGATAAACAATATGTTAGATATTTTCAAGAAAGAGTAAGTAATCGTCTTAACAATTTCCTTTTTTAGTATATGACAATTAGTTTAACAATAATTTCTAATTAATAGGTGGAGCAATTAACCGATCAATCTGATAGGACAACGAATCTTAAGATTTTAGGACGTGGGCATACATTGTATGCAGAGAAATATAACTCGTGCAAAATAAATGGGTACAAGTTTAACACTGAAAAACATGACGAGAGCTTGACTACCCAAAATAGCGGGGTTTTGGTTGTTGGTAATAATGGGGCCGAGACTATTAACTACTATGGAGTGATCAATGAAATCATAGAAGTGATATTCTTTTGTGGAAGATGAGTGATTCTCTTCAAATGCAAATGGTTTGATGTTTATCACAAAGATCGGGGCATTAAAGTTGATAAGTATGGTTATGTTAGTATAAATATCAACAGGATTCTACAGACTCAATTAAATGAACCATTCATAATGGCAAGCCAAGCACAACAAGTCTTTTACTCTACAGATATGGCATCAAGGCTTGAATGGAAAATTGTGACATCAATAAATCCCCGTTACTCTAATTAAGGTTGAATTATTTTCTATGAAGGGTTACTTGTAAATTTTTCTTATAAACATTACATTCAATATTTGCAGCTATCATGGCACCTAAAAGAATGCAAGGTAAGGGTTTAAGCAGCCAGCTAAACGACCTTGTATAGAGGAACGAGGAGCATTCAGAAGATCCTTTGCAATTACTTAACTCTATCGGGGAAATTGATTTGGATATTAATGATGTGATGAATGTTGATAGTGTACCAAACACTAACCTCGATGATGATGATGAGACACAACCCACGTCTGAGGAGCAAGATGGAGGTACTTGTGTTTGCTTAAGTGAGTTGTTATGATCCTATATAATTTTTTGTTTAATTTTAGGATCTATTTCGAGAAGTAGACGGGGCAAGAACAAAAATAAAGTAGTTGGTAGATTGCAAGCGGGGCAAAAGATGACTCTTCAATTTAACCCGGTAGATGGTAAACCAATGTGCGAGAATAAGACAGCTTGGTCGAGGCATATTGGGAGTGTCATTCGTGACTCCAATGCACTACCTCACAGGACTTTGCGTTAGTCGGACCTGAGCTCTACACAGCTAGATCACATATGGATGGCTATCACGGTAACTTTTTATATTATTAAGTCCATTATGTATTCATCACAATCTATAATCGTTTTAATGTTGACTATTTAGGATCCTTTCGTGGCTGTGGGGGAGGACATCAACAACTATCGAAGACAAGGTTTATTTCAAGCAAACAAATTATGGGATAGATGGAGATGTCATTGGAACACCATGTACATTAAAGCTCGTGAAGGTAACGAGCAAGCGATTAGGGCAAATCCCCCTCCCGAGATCGAAATAAGTGATTGGCATTATCTACTTGATCGTCGCTTTCTCACTCCGAATTCAAGGTAAATTAAAGTTTTTATAAAGAGCTCATACATTAATCATTCATTTAACACAATTGTTTTCTTATTTGCAGAAAACAAGTACTGTGAATGCGCAAAATAGGTCGCGTGTTGTGTACAAGAATCATGCGGGCAACATCTCATTTTCGCAAGTGGAGAAGCAAATGGTTCGTTTTATCATTGAATAACAAAGTTTATAATGTTATTACGTTTTTATTAATTATTAAATTTGTACAGGAGAAGACTACCGGTACGTCGCCTAATTTTTAGGAATTATTTCTACACACTCATACAAAGAAACTAACTTTGCAAGATCCAAATCCGGAGGTTCCCCCTATTATTCAAGAAAAAATGGTAAGTCGTGTTTATTAGTTTTATTTCTTTTATTTATTTTATGTATGTAATCAAATATAATTTGTGTTTGTAGACTGCCTTGCGAACTGCTATAGAAGAAGACCCGAATAGAAATGAATTGCAGTTGGCTGAGTGCGCATTCAGGTCTCAAGGACATGGGCGAGTTGTGGGTTTGGGCTCCGGTGTCACACCTAGATCTTTTAGAGCTGATGCTCGTGGTGGTTCTAGCACACCGCGTAGTGACACCCAACATTTCCGTGAACAAAACCAACTTTTACTTGAGGAGATGCAGAAGACGCGAGAGGAGCGTGAAGCGGAGAAGCTTTAGTCACAGAGAGAGCGCGAAGAAGCCTTACTCGAGCGTCAGATGGAGCGTGAGGAAGCACAAAGGCAGCGTGAAATGGAGCGCGAAGAATTACAAATGCAGCGTGAAATGGAACGTGAAGAAGCTCGAAGGGATAGACAACAATCATTTGTAGAGCGTGATAGAATGCGGGATGAGATGTTTGAGATGAGGGAGACGATGAACTTCTTATTATCCATGATTCCCTGTGCTCAACGTCCACCTGCCCCTCCCACTAGAGATGATGCCCCTTCCACTTGATCGTCGCTTTCCCACTTGAATTCTAGTTAGTTGAAATGTTATTTGAAGTACGTTAATTAATGGTTTTTGTGGATTTGTGATATGATTATAGTTTGTGATATGATTGTAGTTTGTGGATGGATTGTAGTTTGTGGATGGATTGTAGTTTGTGGATGACTATTGTTTTGAATTAATGATTGTGGTTTTGGGTTTTTGGTTATTGATGATTGTGCTTTTGGTTTTTGGTTATTGATTATTGTGGTTTTATATAGGTAAAAATTTGGATAAAAAAAACGATTATGGTTTAGTAACGGTTAAATAAATTAAAAAACCATTACTATAAAATTTTATGTAACGATTTAACAAATAAAAAACGGTCACAGAAACAACACAGGTATCAGTAACGGTTTTCGAAAACCGTTACAGATACTACTGCCTTCCAGTAATGGTTTTAAGCCGGCTAGAACCGTTACCGTAGTTCCTTTAATATTAATAACGGCGTTCGAAAATCGTTACTGATACCTATGTTGTTTCTGTGACGGTTTTAAGACGGCTAGAACCGTTACTGTTGTTCCTTAACTATCAGTAACGGTTTTCGAACGCCGTTACTAATACCTGTGAAGTTTCTGTAACGTATTTTTTAGTAACGATTGGTAACGGTTTTATTTGCCGTTACAATTATATTTCAGTAACGGCGTTCGATGCTTTCAGTAACGATTTTCGGCCTTACTAACACCTCTTTCAAGCGCTTGACCTGCCTTCTATATCATTATTGGATATATATATATATATATATATATATAATAAATATGTTTTTCATTATATATAAAAATAAATATTTGGTTGGTAAATTATTATTATTATTATTTGAGATAGTTTAATTTAGACGTCTCAATTAAATTATAATTCACTTATTTCTGTTGTATATATATTAAATCGGACTTCATTTCTCTTATACCCTAATTTTAAACAGAATTCTTTCTCCGCCGCCGCCACAAATAAAGTAGGATTTTGATACAAAGAGATTACTATTCAACCGTGATTACAAGACATTGAATCACATGGTTAGAATCGGCTTGTACGGTTGATTAATCTATCTTGGTTATTTTATTGTCTAACTTTTCTCTTTTCTCCAATATCTTCAGTTGTCGTATGTTCTCAATGGATGATGTAACTAACGCCATGGAGTCACATGGTTTGACGATGCATCTTGTTAAAAATAGAGTGAACCAACTTGTAGTTGTGGTATCTTCTTAGTTTAAAAAATATAATGAATAAAAATATTTCAAAACATGTTTTGTTGATTGAGGTTAACATAATATATATATTTCTATTAGGAAAAGAAAATGATACTTTCTGGACAAAATTTTAGTTCTTAAAGAAGATCTTATTGCTAGTTGCAAGAGTCTGGGTTTGGTGGTAACTTGGAAATAAGTCAGGTTCTTTAGTAAGGTTCGATAGTTTGAGGAAATACTAATCTACTTTATATTTCTTTATATATTTCTAATATCATATTTGTCTTTTAAATTAAACAGGTCATTACAAGGACCAGCTGAGGAGAATAACAACATTCAAATTCAAGAAGGAAGAAAAATGTCACTTAACAAGAACAATAAATGTATTAGATTTTGGAGTTTGTATCTTATTAGCATTTATATTGTAGTTCTTAATGAGTTTAGAAATAATAATAGTTTAATACTTATAATTTTTTATATATTCTTCTAATATAAATTTTGTAACTTAGAGTTACTAGAATTATTATTCTATATAATGGACAAAAACAATTCCTTGTATTTTAAACGTGTCATTATTTTTGCTGAGAATATCTAAAAGTGTTGTAAATTATACCAAATAACTCAAAATTAGTCAAAATTGGAAGTTATCAAATTAGCTAGGCCTAAAGGAAATGAGAAAATTTGTAAATTTTAATATTAACTAGTATGATATTTTTTTCTTTTTGGAGATTAAAATACGTTAACATTGTAATAATTTGGAAGATTATAAATATATGGAATTAATTACACAATTTTGACAGTATTTTGTAGTTACACACAAAATCCTACAAAATAATAATTTCATTGTATTTTGACAATTGTCCTAAAATTTATATTTCAACCAATTTACTATATATAAGTCAGTCACTGTAATATTGTCATGGTTAAATTTTATCTCTCTCTATTATTATTGTAACAATTTAATCTAAATCTACTCGAAGGTGTAATGTTAATGCATATTTTTGACATATAATTTTCTAAACCAGATGTTTTATTCAAACTTTGTTAAAGAATAATTTTGATATGCTAATAATTTATCTTCAATTTATAATTTTTAATAGTTTTGAGTCAACAACATTTATTAAAATAATATTAAAAAAATAAAGAAAATATTTTTTATGGTCTAATTGCACGAGAATAAATTTAAAAATTAATTTATAATCGAAATATTATCGATTAAATACCATATTAATTATTAAAAAATAACTGGACAAATTTATATAAAATCTAGCTTTCAAATAAATAACTAAATAAATTGTCAAAATATTTGTTTGAAATTAATAATTTATGTTTTAATTTGCTAGGGTTGGGAAAAGAAAAAAATCCAAATTAATCAAGGCATAAGCCAATTGATCTTCAACCATAGCAAACTGCTACACGTTTCTCCTTTTTCTTTTTGTTTTTTTCTTCAAAATCATGTTAGATATTTTATCTTGAATAACATAAAATATAAAAAAAAATCTATTTTACAAAGAAATAAAATAAAATATACGATAAAACGAATCAACGATTTGAGAAGTTGATTTGAGACATTTGCGAAACACATTTCTCTTACAACAGTTTAATCGTCTCCCATTTGTGTTTAAGCTTATCATAAATAGCGGTCTCTTATAATAAAACGAATATAGTAGTGATTCTGAACTACGCATCAAACTTGATAATGTGAAATTGATTCTAGTGACATGTTCAAAAGTTCTGCTCTGAATGTTGAAAACAGTGGCAGAGATAATGATAGAATTTTCAATTGAGGTAAGAGCAGATTTATGTCGAGGAATAGGAAGAGTCAGTCCAAGTCTGTGCGGTCATTTGAGTGTTAGAATTGTGGTAAGTAGGGTCACCTGAAGAGGAACTACAAAGAACCGAGGAGAAACGGTGATGTTAAAAATGATGCAGCCAACATAGTTGTAGAAAATGACATTAATGCGTTGCTTCTATCAATTTATAGCCCAATAGACTCATGAGTTTTGGACTCTAGAGCATCTTTCCACACCACTACCCACAATGAGTTAATGGAGAATCCTAGAAATTGTAGGAAATTTTATCTCACAGATGGTGAGCCACTGATATTTTAGGCATGCGGGACATCAAATTGAAGATAACTAACAGTTCTATTTGGAAGATTAATAAGGTGAGAGACATTCTAAGTTTAAGGCACAATTTAATTTCTATTACACAACTCGATGATAAATGTCACAGTTTTAGCTGTGGAAATGGTGCGTGGAAGGTGTCTAAAATAGAAATAGTTGTTGTTCGAGGTCCCAAAACTGGAATGTTATACACGACTTCAACATGTAGAGACATAGTTGTTGTTGTTGTTGATGGATCAAAGAATAGTGATGTATGGTATTGCATGTTAGGCCATATGAGCGAAAAGAGATGATTTTTTTTGAATAATGGTTGGATTTTATAACTGAAGTCTGTTGAAGATCAGTTATGCGAAAACTACATTCTTGGAAAATAGAAACGTGTGAGATTTTAAGAAAAAATGCTAGAGTTGGTACATAGTGATGTGTGGGGATCTGCACGCATTTTTTCTATTAACAGATCACACTACTATGTGATGTTTATAGATGATTCGACAAGAAAAATATGAGTTTATTTTGTGAAGCACAAGTCTAATATATTTGCTATTTTCAAGAAGTGGAAGAATTTGGTTGAAAATAAAATAAATTAGTAGGTTATGTGTTTGAGATCCAACAACGGATGTGAATACATCAATTCCGATTTTAGAGAGTATTATGATGTGAATGAGATCAGTTTGATGAAGACTGTTTCCTAAACGCTACAAGAGAAAATGAAGTAGCTGAATAAATTAATCAAACGTTGAATGAGCGTGATAGAAGCATGAGATTGCATGTTACGCTGCCTAAAACCTTTTGGAAAAAAAAAACTATGAACACTAATTTCTACTTGATAAATAGAGGATCCTCTGTTACTCTTGAATTCTAGAAAGAGTCAGGAGCAAAAAAAGTTAAATCTTTCTTATTTAAAAGTGTTTAGTTATTTGTTATATGTGCATATTAATGAATATTATATGAGCAAACTTGATTGAAAGTCTAATAAATATTTTTTTATTGATTATGGTGATATCGAGTTTGGTTATCATTTATGGGATAATAGAATTTGGAAGATAATTTGTAATAAGAACGTTATCTTCAATGAACATGTTCTCTATAAAGATTGTGTTGGAAAGACATTAAATGGTGATTCCAAATTAGAAGACACTAGTACGGTCGATTTGAGAGCTTTTTCAGCTGAATATATACTAACTGTCAAAGAAAACTAATGTGTTGTTCAAGATGAATCGTTGAGAACGTGGCCCTATAGGCAAATCAGCAAATATCGATTATACAGTTGAGAAGATCATCAAGAATAGAAAACTAGTCGAGAGATATTCCCCATCTCTGAACTATATCTTGTTGACAGATAGAAGAGAACTTGAATGCTACAAGGAAGCAATACAATATGATGAATTAGTTAAGTGGGAGTTTACAATGAAAAATGAGATGAACTTTTTTACATCAAATCACATTTAAGAGCTCACTAAACTACCAAAGAGAAATAAAATACTTCACAATAAATAAATCTTCAAAATTAAAGAAGAACATGATAAAATAAGGAGGTATAAGAAAATGTTAGTTGTGAAAGGATTTTAAGAGAGCGAAGGTATTAACTACAATGAAATTTTATCTCTAGTGTTAAATTGATGACAATTAGAACTATTTTGAGTTTGGTTGTGAAAGAAGACCTTTATATTCAATAAATGAATGTCAAAACTTTTTTTCTTCATGGTGATTTGAATGAAGAGATTTATATGCTACAACCACAAAGCTTTGAAATCAAAGAAAAATATGAGCTTATGTGTAAGTTTTCAAAAGATCTATATGGTTTGAAACGGGCTCTAAGGTAATGGTACAAGAAGTTCGACAACTTCATGAAAAATAACAATATTTTGATGTGTCAATCTGATCATTGTTGTTATATGAAGAGGTTTGATAAATCATACATTATTCTTTTTCTCAACGTTGATGATATGTTGATTGTTGGAACAAGCTTGTATGAGATTAACAACCTAAAGACAAAGTTGTCTAAGAAGTTGAAGGAATTGGGTGCTGCAAAACAAATCATTAGGATGAGAATTTTCAAGGATAAAGAAGATCTCAAGCTTTCACAAGAAGCATATGTGAAGAAAATTCTTAGCAAATTCAACTTGTACGATGCAAAACTAGTTACTATCCCCTTAACTAGTTAATTTAGACAATCTAAAGATTTGCCGACTTCAACTAAGGATGAGAAACATTACATGGTCACCGTTGTGTATACTTATAACATTGGTTGTATTATGTATAAAATTGTTTACACACGACCATACATATCACATGTAGTGGGAATTGTAAGCTGATTCATGAGCAACCCGGGTAGACAACATTGGGAAGCTATAAAATGAATATTATGATACTTAAGAGGAAATATGATCCTCGTTTTGTGTTTCTAAAAGTTTAATATGGGTTTGGAAGAATATGTTGATGTTGACAATAATGGTGATATTGATAGTAGGAAGAGAACATGGTACATCTATACTTTACTTTAGGAGGTACTGCAATTAGTTGGGTTTCAAAATGGCATAGATATATTTGAAATAAATTATTACAAATATGGTCATTTTATTCAAAATTTTAGTTTTTTTTATCTATTAATTTAATTTAATTTTCTCATTTGTTTAACGTAAATTATCACTTTATCTTAAATAGGAAAAAATAATATTTTAGCAAAATATGTTTGTGTTTTTTCTCTTTTGATCATAATTATTTCAACTTCTATTTTATTCTCTCACAAATTTTGGAAACAGTTTATTATCCTTCAAAAGTCAAAATATTAATTAAAATATATGTGAAATATCTATTAAAAAATAATACTGAACCATTACATAAATTTTATAGTATTAATATTGTTTTTTCATTTGTTCCATTTCTTAATATTGTGTGAAGTCATTTAATCTCATATTTCTTATAATTTTTTTAGATACAATTGAAATAAATTACTATAAATATGGTCATTTTATTTAAAATTTCAGTTTTAGTTCTATTAAATTAATTTAATTTTCCTATTTTTTTTAACGTAAATTATCACTTTATCTTAAATAGATAAAAATAATATTTTAGAAAAATATGTTTGTGTTTTTTCTCTATTGATCATAATTATTTCAGCTTCTATTTTATTCTTTCAAAAATTTCGAAAACAGTTTATTATCCATAAAAAATCAAAATATTAATTAAAATATATGTGAAATATTTATTAAAAAACAATACTAAACCATCTATTTTATGTCAACACCATAAAATTTATATTTCAAAACTATATATATATATACACCATAAAAATATATATATATATTTATATTTGTTAAACAATAATATTAATTATTATTTTAATTAAAATAATAATAATTCATTTTTATAATATTTGTGTAAAAAATATATATTTATAATAATATTATAAATTAAAATAATATATATTTATCAATTATTTAAAACATGTAAAAATATAGAGTTAAATATATTTTATATTATTTGAATATATATATATATATAATCTATTTATTATATTTTGTATTATATAGATACATATAATTAAAATATTAATATTATTTATTAAAATATAATTTTATTATAAAATATCTTATTAGACTTTGTTATGAAATAATAAAAGAAAATAATTAAATAAAAAAAATATTTAAAAAAAAAACTTTTCTAAGTTCATATAGGGAAAATAATATTTTCTTCTAGGTCCTCCATAATTCTAAATAAATGATGATAGAATTAACAATAGGTAATGATTAAATTCATACTAAATCACATTATTATTAATATAATACGAATATATTAAATAGGATAATCAAGACAAATATTATAAAATAATGTGAATAATAAATCAATTAATTAAACGTTATAATAAATAATAATAATATTTTAAAAAAATGGAAAATAGTAAAAAATCTTAGGCTAAGAATATAGAGATAATTTGAATTAAAAAATTAAATTAATTTTATTAATTAGTCATAAAATTTAATCATTACTCATACTTTGATCATATCCAATTCAAAAGAAGATGACGTAGGATGTTGTTGCAGTTGTCTGAAATGATCGGATTCGAAAGAAGATCGATGAAATGCGTATGATGTTGTTGCAACTGCCTGAAACGATCAAATTTCTGAGAAAATATGCAAAACAATGAACAACAGATTGTTGAAACATAACATAATACAAATTCAATTATTGAAAACATTATATTGATAGAGAAATTGAGAAGATTACGTGTCGATATAAAGATAACACGTTTGGAGACCGAGGATGTTGTTGTAGCTGCCTAAAACGATCAAATTCCTAGGAAAAAATTCATAACAGTGAACAACGAATTGTTGAAACATAACATAATATAAATTCAATTATTGAAATCATGATATTGATAGAGAAATTAAGAATATTATGAGTTGTTATGGAGATATCACTATTCTCTCTTCAATTGAACCTTGTCCATCTAAGATTATTTATAAGAAGTGGGTGGAGAAGAAGATGAAAAGTTATATACGTTGATTTAATATATTGGTTTAATTGTAGTTATATACGTTGGTTTAATATATTGGTTTAATTGTACTTATATACGTTGATATAATCATTATTTAATGTTAAATTCAATTAATAGATAATTATAATAGGATAACTGAAACTTTTTTTATTTTGCATATTTTCATATTTAATATTTAATGTTAAAATGAATTAATATAGATAATTTTTTTTTATAATTAATATAATTTGATAACTGAAACTCTTATTATTATTATTCTTGAAGTTTTTTATAATTAATATTTAATGCTAAATTCAATTAATATAGATAATATTTTATATGAGAATTATTAGGCTTATTTTTAAAATAATTAATAAAAAAAATATTAATATATATATATAAGTATATATATATATTTAATAGAATTGTTAAAAATTTATATATACGGTGAGGGAAAGAAAAATAATTAATTAATAAGGATAAATAAAGGGAGAGAAATATATATATATATATATATATTTAATAGAATTGTTAAATATATATATATATATATATATATATATATATATATATATATATATATATATATATATATATATATGGTGAGTGAAAGAAAAATAATTAGTTAGTAAAGATAAATGAAGGGAGAAATATAAATATATATATATATATATATATATTATATTATATTATATTATATTATATAAGAAGGAGAAAATATCTATGATGATGATATGGATATTTTGGAGAGAGAATATATGGTGAGGGAAAGAAAACAATTAATTAATAAAGAGAAATAAAGAAAGAGAAATATATATATATTTATATATATATATATATATATATATTTATAAAAGAAAGAGAAAATATATATGATGATAATGTGAATTATTTTGGAGAGAGCGTAATGTACACTTCCAATATTTTAAATTAAGCGTCATATAGATGATGTGGTTGCATTTTGCAAGAATTATGTCAATAAAACGAGGGAAGTGTGTTGTGATGTGATAGTCAAAGTTTCATTCATTTGGAAAAAAATCTTGTTTATTATGACACGACAAAACATATACATGTTCGTTATCATTTAATTCGATCAACTTTAAAAGATGGAGTGTTAGCTTTTGAGAAATTTCATGTGGGTGAAAATCTAGCTGATATGCTGACGAAAACTGTGACAAACAAGAAATTGAAGTTGGGTGCAACTTTAGTTGTTCGTCTTCGTTAAGACATCGGATGGAGAGCCACTTCCGATCAAGGGATGATGAAGTGAGTCTCTAAGTAGGAGATTATGGAGTTATGAAACTTGCACTTATAATAAACTCTAAAAGAGTTTATTGGGTTTGGATTTGAGCTTGACCAAAAATTATTTAGGTTTAATTACTTTAAAGTATACCCTATAAATATGTTGTTGTAATTAATTTATAGGGTAATAAATAATTCTAGAGAGAAAAAGTGTGAAACAAAAACTCTATATTCATTTTTTTTTCTTCATAGTGAAATCTGATAGTGGCTGAAGTGGACGTAGCTCAATTGAGTGAACAACTATAAATTTATAAATTTGTGTCTTCTTGTATTAATTTTTTCATGCGTTTTTACCAATCGTTTCAAGCATGTCAGATTTGGGGATCCAAATCCTAACAAAGAATACATAGATTTATAGTGGTTCACTCAAAAAGAGTTATGTCCACTTCCAGCCGCCACATTATTTTACTTTGAAAAAGAAAAAAAAATACATAGATGGGTAAACATTTAGGTAATAAATCTAAATAATTCTTGGTCAGGTTTCAACCCAAACCCAAACACAAACCCACTAAACTTTAATTAATTATATAGAATTTCTTATAAGTGCAGGCTCTACAGATCAACATATTAGTGAGTTAATTTTTAAAAATAATTCACCCGATGATTAAGAGCTTCCAAGATTTTCAAAAGGTGGCAAAATGGTTTTTAATAACTAGGGATAAGTAGTTAGTTATTTGGGGTACGTATTACCAACAAAAAAAAAATATGTTAGGATCATATCTTCATATGTATTGACAACAATCTCCTCAACCCTACATGATGGACCTTTTAACTAGGGATAACATTTAATGAAAATGTATCTTGTTGATCCATGGATAATCCCTATAATTGTATAACTGTTTTGAATTTTGTTTCTAATTATTATTATAAACAAACTAATACTTTTGTTATCACTTTAAATATAAAAAATATAAACATTTTGATGATTACGTTTTGAGAAATAATAACTTCATTATCTTGAGTTGAATTCTAAAATTATCATCTTATTCTTCTTGGATGCACATTATTTTTTCTTGGCATCGCATCTTATTCACTAGGATCTGAAATAAAATAAGAGTATTAATAATCGTCATTTGTTGTGACATAACAACCATTGTGTCTATTCTTTTTTCCCTCTCTTCCTCTTGATCCAAATTATTTGTTACCTGACAAACTGACGATCGAGAAGACACCTCAATAAATAAGGAATTCGATTTCACCTCTATTATGAAGTTTTTGGGTTGTTGAGAAGTTGGAACATGGGAAATGCCTTTGGAGTGCTTGATGGATCTAGGGTTACTAGTGTCCTTCTCCATGATAAGCTTCAAAAATATGTTAAAGATCTCAAAATAAGAAGGAAGATTTGTTTGTGTCTCTTTTCACAAAGTAAGAGTTATATTTAAAAATATAGATAAGTATGGGGAGTGCTTTAGAAATTCAATCTAAAATTTATTACAAGAATAAATTACAATAATGAATGACAATCTAAAACTTGATTTGGCAGCTTCAAATATAAAAAATTAGAATATTTGCCAAGTAATTGTAAAGAATTCAACTAAATTGACCATTTGAAAATCATTTATCATTAATCCATTTAAACTTTATTTTTCCAGGCTCAATATTATTTCTTATAACTTTTTTTTTTTTTTTTTAAGTAAACGGTAAATTTAAATTCCTTCTAATATTCCAAATCTGCTCCGTACTTGAAACTTTTCTCCACGTTCCCGTAAGTGTGCCACAATCTTATATCATGTATTACATTTTTTTAGTGGATATATGTCATAAATCTCTCACAATTTCAAAGTTTTTGTAATTCATATCTCCTATAAAAACTCATTTTGGTGATATTGTTGGGTAACACAAATATGAATTATAAATATATATATATATATATATATATTTATGCAGAACGTGCATTTTCATTAACTTAAAAATTTTGTGAGTGTTAATAAATATGGGCAACTCGTTGGATAATATAGGGGTCTAGTACCCGTGGATCATATTCATTATGTACACAAATACGTACAATCTCATGTTACAAATTTAGTGGCTAAATTTACAATTCAGGGTATATTTATAATATGATTATTTTGTCAAACTTTGAAACAACTTAAAATTGACAATAAGCATGACTTTAAATCATGGCGGACTAGCTCAAACAAGAGCATCTAAGATGGTGTCGCTCCAAGAATTGAAACTTTAGAGTATTAAAATTATAGAAGCTATACAAAAATAAAAAATAAGCTGTCGCATTTCTATTTTAACTTAAATTACACCTGTATTGCTAAATGATTTTTGTTTGTTAAATTCTTATTTTGGAAAAATTAAAAGGTCCCACTTAAAAGAAATCATCAAAAACTTACTAAATTTGACCGAAACAATCCTAGAAGAGGAGCTTGAAGAACATATACTGTTAGATTTATTGGACTAATATATATAAATAATGTGTTTGGGCTATTGTTTATTTAGAACCCAATCGATAAAGTGATCCACTAAAGTATTTTGGTTATTGGGCTAAGTCATGTTTGGTTATTAGTATGGTACAATTTATTATGTGTAGAAACCGGATATTTATTTAATATTTATGATGGATTAAATAATAAATAAATGACAATATAAATAGGGTTGTGGTCCCCGATTCATCGATGTCAGTTTCATTTTCTCATAACCTCCATAGTTAGAGAGAAGCAAGAGAGACGGTCTATAGAATTGGAAGATCTAACCTGTGGTAACTCAAAAGCTTTGGACAATGACATCAGGTACGCTTCCGCTTAACTTATCATATCGAGTTATTAACATAGAGAATCATTAATCTTGTCTTGTCTAGTTAAACAATAATATAATGTTGAAGATTATAGATCATGACTAAAGAAAACTATTAGATAATCCAGACTAAAACAAGATAAGAATAAATATATCTAACAATTGGTATCAGAGCAAATCTCTATGTTGATATGTTGATGTTAAGATTATGATATGAATACATATTTGATCTGTTAATACTAAGATTGTGATATGAAGAAATCGTTGATCCGTTGATCTTAAGATTATGTTAAGAAGAAATTGTTGATTTGTTGATCTTAAGATTCTGTTATGAAGAAATGATTAATCTTTTAATAAAGAAATCACGATTTCTTTACACTGACTTTTGAGTTCCTAGTTTACTTCCTTTGCTATTAATAAAATAAAATAAATAAGACTAAGTATTATTATTATTATTATTGTGTTATTTATATATTTATTATTTAAATATATATATATATATATATATATATATATATATATATATATGGAATTTAAAAAGATTCAAACTTTTATTTATTATTTATTTTATTATAATAAATAAAGTAAACAAATAAAGATTAAAATTATTATATATTTATTGTTTAAATATATATATGCATATATATATATATATATATGGAATCTGAAAAGTCATCTTTAAATTTATATATATATATATATATTTATATTTTACTCATATATTTTATATTGGTTATTAAAAAATATAACATATCATTAAAGAACTTTTAATTATTTTGATGATATAAAGTTAAACCACACCAAAAGGTTATTAGAAATTAAAGAATTAAGATTATATTAAGATTGAAGGAGTTTATTATTATTAACAATTAATTGAAACAACATGTTACCAAAGTATCCTCTCTTATGAAGATTAATTTGTTAAGAATTTTAAATGATAGTATACTTTTAATTCATGCGGATATTGTATCGGCCCAAAGGAAGATCAATATTGTCGGGCCGGATTAAATATATACATGTAATGATAAATATGTGACAATTATATGATATTTTTGTGAACAATAATTCGGTCCAAAGATAGATTTATTGTTTGACATGATTTATTGTCAATATTTGATCATAACACTAAATTATCATTTACAAGTTAAGATTTACGTCAAAAGACTAACTTTTAACGTTGTGCCAGATAATTTATTTATTTTTTGATGGACAAATCTTAATATAAATACTAATTATATTTGGATAAAATAGGTGTTTATGATTTCAGTTAATGCTTCCGCTTCTTCTATATCTGCCAATGTTAATTCGATTCCTATACTGAATAGAAATAACTTTAAGGACTAGAAAGAAAATGTTCTGATTATCCTCGGTTGTATGGATCTAGACCTTGCGCTTCGGATTGATCGTCCCACTATTATAGATGAGGGTACACCTGATGAAAAATGGGACCTTGAAAAGTGGGATAGATCAAATCGCATGTGTTTAATGATCATCAAGCGTGGAATTCTTGAAACATTTCGGGGTGATATTTCTGAAGTTACTGATGCTAAGGAATTCATTGAGGAAATTGAGAAATGTTTTGCAAAAAACGATAAGGCTGAAACTAGCACGCTTCTAGCGAGCTTAACCTCAATGAAATATAAAGAAAAATGAAATATAAGGGAGTACATTATGGAAATGTCTCACATTGCTTCAAAACTAAAATCACTAAAGTTAGAGCTTTCTGATGAAGTGCTCGTGCATTTAGTTTTGATCTCTCTTCCTACACAATTTAACCAGTTTAAGGTAAGTTATAACTATCAGAAGGAGAAATGGACTCTTAATGAGCTCATTTCATATTGTGTGCAAGAGGAAGAGAGATTGAAGTAAGATCAGACTAAAAGTGCTCATCTGGCTTTGAAAAATAACTTCAGGGATCAAAGAAATAAAAGGAAGAACCCTAAAGAAACTGCTGGTGGTCCCGCACAAAATAAACATCAAACTAAAGAAAATGAGGAATTTAGTTGTTTCTTTTGTCGACAATCCACACACATGAAGAGGGACTGCACCAAATATCACGCGTGGCGTGCAAAGAAAGGTGACATTCTTACTTTAGTTTGCTCTGAGGTTAATTTAACTTCAGTACCGAGTAACACTTGGTGGGTAGATTCTGGTGCTACTACTCACATTAGTGTTTCTATGCAGGGTTGCTTGAGCTGCCGAAAGCCAAGTAATGATAAAAGATTCATATTTGTGGGCGATGACAAATCAGTTGAAGTTGAGGCTATTGGGAACTTTAGATTATTATTAAGAACTGGTTCTTATTTGGATTTGAAAGACACTTTTATTGTACCGTCGTTTAGACGGAATTTGGTTTCTATTTCTGTTTTGGACAAATTTGGTTTTTGTTGTTCATTTGGGAATAGTCAGTTTAGTCTTTTTTTAAATTCAAGTATTATTGCAACTGGTTCTTTGTCGGTTTATGATAATCTATATTTACTTGATACGGTTGCCTCATATAATGAAACTTTGCATACAAGTACACACGGTACTAAAAAGAAACAATTGAGAATTCTGCATCAATTTGGCACTAGCGTTTAGGTCATATATCTAAACACATAATTGAAAGACTTGTAAGTGATGGAATTCTTGATTCCCTTGATTTTTCCAATTTTGAGGTTTGTGTTGGATGTATTAAGGGAAAGCAAACAAATGTATGAAAATTGGGTGCCAATAGAACTATAGACGTCTTAGAACTCATACATACTGATATTTGTGGGCCATTCCCTACGGCCTCTTGGAATGGTCAACGATATTTTATTTTGTTCATAGACGATTATTCAAGATATGGTTACCTTTATCTAATTAGTGAGAAGTCTCAAGCACTGGACGTGTTTAAGGCATACAAAGCTGAAGTAGAAAATTATCTTGGTAAAAGAATAAAATCTGTCAGATCTGACCGTGGTGGTGAATACTATGGTCGATATGATGGATCTGAAGAACAACGTCCAGGACCATTTGCTAAATTCCTAGAGGAATGTGGAATTGTACCTCAATACACTATGTCAGGTTCTCCTCGCATGAATGGTGTATCTGAGAGACGAAATAGAACTCTTAAAGATATGGTAAGAAGCATGATTTCTTATTGTACTTTACCTGAATCTCTTTGGGGAGAAGCAATAAAGATTGCAGCTTATATTCTCAATAGAGTTCCAACTAAAGCAACAACTAAAACTCCTTATGAGCTTTGGACCAGTAAAAAGCTAGTCTTAAAGCATTTTCATATTTGGGGATGTCCAACAAAAGCAAGGCCTTATAAGCCAAATGAAAAGAAATTGGACTCCAAAACAGTTAGTTGTTACTTTATTGGATATTCTGAGAAATCAAGGGGTTATAAGTTTTTTGTTCCCACGAACAGAACTATTTTTGAGACGGGAAATGCAGTGTTCATTGAGAATATTGAGTTTGAGGGGAGAAATACTAAAGAATTTGTATTTGAAGAGGAATTTGTTCAAATTCCTACAATTGCTACTGATGATAATCATGAATTTATTCATGATATTAATCTAGAAGCAATTCCAGAACTTCAAGACATTAATACAAATCTTCCCATTGAAAATGAGGTAAACGTTCCTGAAGAACAAACTCAACAACCTCAAGAACAAATGCCATTACGGAGATCCACAAGAGAAATGAGAAATGCTATTTCAGATGACTATATTGTATTTCTCCAAGAACATGAGGATAGCATTGAAATGATGGAAAATAATCCTATCAACTTACATCAAGCAATGCATAGTTCTAATTCTCATAAATGGATCATTTCCATGAATGAAGAAATTAAGTCCATGAAAGACAATGACGTTTGGGATCTAGTCTCATTACCTGAAGGTGCAAAATCTATTGGTTGTAAATGGATATTTAAACCAAAAGGGATTCAAAGGTTGATGTAGAACGATATAAGGCACGTCTTGTTGCAAAAGGTTTCACTCAGAGGGAAGGTACTGATTTTACAGAAACTTTTTCCCCTATTTCGACAAAAGACTCTTTTAGAACGATCATGGCATTAGTGGCGCATTTTAATCATGAGCTGCACCAAATGGATGTTAAGACTGCATTTCTAAATAGCAACATTGATGAGACAATTTTTATGAACCAACCAGAAAATTTTGTGGTGGGAGAACCAAACAAAATGGTTTGTAAACTAAAGAAATCCATATATGGTCTCAAGCAAGCTTCTCGTCAATGGTATCACAAATTTCATGAAATTATTACCTCATTTGGTTTTGAGAGTAATGTAATTGATGATTGTGTATACCACAAGTTCTGTGGGAGTAGACATATTTTTCTGATTTTATATGTTGATGATATATTGCTCGCTAGCAATGATACACGCTTACTGCATGAAACTAAAAGATTCCTTTCAACTAAGTTTGAAATGAAAGATCTTGCTGATGCCTCTTTTGTATTAGGAATTCAGATACATCAAGACCGTTCTCGAGGTATACTTGGATTGTCACAAAAGAGCTACATTGAGAATGTACTAAAGAGATATGGCATGCAAGAATGTAAATCAGGAATTACCCCTGTTGTTAAAGGAGACAAATTTTGTCTTCAACAATGCCCTAAGAATGATCTTGAAGTTAAAGAAATGCAGAAAATCCCTTATGCATCTGTAGTAGGGAGTTTGATGTATGCACAAGTTTATACTCAACCAGATTTGGCATACATTGTCGGAATGTTTGGCAGATATCTGAGTAACCCTGGTATGGATCATTGGATAGCAGTCAAGCGGGTTATGCAGTATTTAAAAAGAACTAAAGACTTCATGCTCACGTATAAGAAATCGGACCAACTAGAGATCGTTGGATATTCAGACTCGGATTTTGATGGATGCCAAGACAGTCGGAGATCCACTTCAGGTTATATCTTCATGCTTGCTGGAGGAGCAATCTCATGGAAGAGTGTTAAACAAACACTCATAGCTTCTAATACTATGGCCGCTGAATATATAGCATGTCATGAGGCATCTAATCATGGAATGTGGTTGCGGAATTTTGTCACTAGACTGAAAATTGTGGAAGGAATTGAAAGACCATGAAGTTATTTTGAGACAATAAATCAGCAGTCATGTATTCAAACAACAATAGGAGTTCAACCAAGTCAAAACACATTGACATCAAATTCCTAGTTGTTAAAGAAAGAGTTCATAGTGGTCATTTATATATAGAACATATTGGTACAAACTCTATGATTGCGAATCCGTTAACTAAGGGACTATCACCTAAGGTCTTTATGGAGCATACTACTCGAATGGGTGTTATATCATTTAAAGATATTCAGTTTTAGTGGGAGTTTGCTTCTATATATATGTAACACAGACTTATTGATTACTGCAGTTTATGGATAATAAAGAATTTTTGTTACACTCTGTTTTTTGAAAATATTGATCTCATTAGGGACCAGTTAGAAGTTGACATGATTCATGATCACATTAGATGTCATTTCTATGCTACACATCCATACTATGATCTATGTCATTTAGTTATACTGATATCCGTGATCATTGACAGATTGAATTACGAACTAATGTAATTAAAACTTTTTGGTCCAATATTTATATAATTAATGGACGAGATTGATTTAGAGTGACTTTAAAGTATGATAGCTACATTATTTGCGCATAAAGATGAACACATTTAATTACATATATTGTCCAAGTGGGAGATTGTTAGATTTATTGGACTAATATATATAAATAATGTGTTTGAGCTATTATTTATTCAGAACCCAATTGATAAAGTGATCCACTAAAGTATTTAGGTTATTGGGCTAAGTCATGTTTGGTTATTAGTATGGTACAGTTTATTATGTGTAGAAACCGGATATTTATTTAATATTTATGATGGATTAAATAATAAATAAATGACAATATAAATAGGGTTGTGGTCCCCGATTCATAGATGTCAGTTTCATTTTCTCATAACCTCCATCGTTAGAGAGAAGCAAGAGAGACGGTCTATAGAATTGGAAGATCCAACCTGTGGTAACTCAAAAGCTTTGGGCAATGACATCAAGTACGCTTCCGCTTAACTTATCATATCGAGTTATTAACATAGAGAATCATTAATCTTGTTTTATCTAGTTAAACACTAATATAATGTTGATGATTATAGATCATGACTAAAGAAAACTATTAGATAATCTAGACTAAAACAAGATAAGAATAAATATATCTAACATATACATCATCCAATTAACCAATATTTTATATTATAAAATAAGTCTCGTAGTATATTTGCTAGTCTTTCAATGTTATATGAAGGAATATAAGATCTTTCATTCTTGGGTCGAATCAGTACTATATAAATTAAACTCCATATTTTCACTTTGGTAAGTATTACCTGGTTTGAATTTAATCCAACAAATGAAATGAAATTGAAAAATAATGTCGAAATTAAAACTTAAAATTCCCAAGCATTTAATTCTTATTTGTTTATTTATTTAAACATTAATTATGGATGATAAAAGTGGTGTAATACCTCTATCTTTCTCTATCTTTTGAAGTTGTTTTAGATAAGTCCTATATTTCGAGTGCTTCTCAAGAAAAAAAATATGTATTTGGATTGTTTGCAAACAGGTCACATCTCAAATCTAATACCAAAACCTATCCTTGGGAAACGAAACTAGTGGACCAACTTTAACACATTGAATACACAAGTGGTGGTCCAACCTAATATACTATAAATAAGAAGGAATCGACCTTCGATTAAATATAAATTATGCACAAAATACTTATCTAATTCTAGATACGTACAAATGACGCAATATGGTTAGGTAATAAAAAACCGTCAATACAATCCAGATAATGAGTATTTTAGATGAAGAAGACTAACCATCTTGGGAGGAATGTGGATAGAGTTGTTTAATTGTGTTTAGCATAAGTTTGTTAAACATATATTTATTGATCGTGTGGGCCTTGTCGGCCCAAGCTTAGGCACACGGTCCCTTTACTCTATCTCTTTATCATCCTTTTAGTTAAACAAAATCAAATCATTTTAACCCTATTCATTTATCTTCATAGTTAAACGAAAATCTTATGTGTTTTATTTTAGTAAGCAATTCTCGAATGAAGTATCTCTATTTATATATAAATTATTATTTTAAATTATTTATTTAAATTATCCTTGTTTTTTAATAAATATAAATATAATAGTGTAAGCATGAAATTTTGACATACCTTATTTTATAAAAAAAATATTATTATTTGTAATAATAATAAAATAATATTTTGAATTTTTTAATTCAAAATAACCCAGAAAGAGACAAAATGAGGAGTTAAAATCAAATAAAGAGTTAATTATTGTGATAGTTAAGCCTAACTAGAAAAATTATTCAAAAATCCAAAAATAATTTGAGATTAAAATATTGTATTTATTTTACCCAAATTAAGCCCCTTCTTGGGCTAAAATTTATTTAAATATGATTTTATACATAAATTATGTTTAATTTATAGCTTAAAAAAAATTAAATAAATACCCCCAAAATCCCAAAAATAAAGATAAGAATCATAATTTTTATTATTTTTCAAAAAATATTTTTTTTGGAATTTTTGGTGAAGGAAAACAAAAGAAAATGATTATAATTCGATTTCAAAACACCCTTTTATTTGAAATACAAATGATAATCTTATGTAGCCGAAATTATGTTTAATTGTTGTAGCAAGATTCAGGGCCATTAGATGAGAGCGCTTGGATATATTCCAACGCCTACGAACGCGCCACATAGCCAGATGTAACGAAGCTAGCGCACACCCGCTTCGTCGGATCAATTAACGGGATGACTAACCCCAATAGCCCAAACGTTGATGAACGCGGACGGAACGCAAACGGCGCCATGAAACGACGCCATTTTGGGTCGTCTTCTTCATTGGAATAGGACGTTCGCCGGAAATGCGACTCACCGACCGCGATTCTTCTAGAAGCCTTATCTCCGCCTACATCCATCCTTATCCCTCCATTTTTCTTCCACGGTTCGCCTTATCTCGCTAGCACAATCCCTATGCCTATTGATCTTATCCTACTTTAATATAGGCTGCCACATATCAAGATAGAATTAGGGAAAAGAACGGAGATCGTCAATTTCAACTTGAATTGAGCTTCTCGGCCGACTTAAGACTAGTATAAATAGTCTTTAAGAGTCTCTCTACTAGATCATCAAACAATCACAGCTTGTTACACACTGAATCAAGGAATTCAAATTCCGGCCAAGAACAGTTTTTGTAAAAAAATTCTTCGGCCATTACAGTTCCGATTCAGGCTTCTAGAATGTTTTCAACACATCTGAGGAGTGTTCTCAAGCTATTGATATGAATCCAAAACCTTTGTATATCAATTTGTGATTGAAAATTTGAATTATTAAAATTTTCAAGTTTGATCGGTTTGATCTGTTCTAAGGCTTAATTATGTGATTTATTTGTTTATAATCATTCCTTATATCATGTATGAACTTTCTATTGAAAGAGAATTGATCAAATCAATTTAAATCGAATTTTCAAATATTTTAATTGAAAAACTGAAATTTTACGAATTCACGTTCTCAACTTATAATCTTGATTTTCTTATTCAAATAGTTGCTAAACATGTTTGTAAAAATGTTGGGATAATTTTAACATCATTTTAATCATGTTTGATCAAACTGTGTTTTTGAGAATTTTGAATTTTGATTCAATCTTCAAAAATCATTGTAAAGATGTAATGATATTCTTGTTTTGGCTGTGTTCAACTATATTCATCATTTCAAAGCTAATGAAACAAAAATTAGACCTTAAAATGCCCTAATTTGAAAAATCCCAAATTTTGACCTAAATATGGTTTTTAGAAATTGATCTTTGTAAAGATTCAATGATCGTGATTTAGGTTAGATATTTTTTTCTTCATAATCATATGAATCATCTGCAACTTACAGATCATGATTTCATGATCTGTATCAAAAGTTATAGGACTTGCAATTTCTTCATACCAAATGAAGAACACTTGGTCCTAGGATCGAGTCCTATAGGATCGGGACATAAAATCTTTGGTATGAACCGTGACCGAGGGGTGATGTTGAACTAGGACCGAGACTCAAGACGGGTGTTCTTAAGGTAGGACCGAGACTTAAGACCGGTGTTATTAAGCAAGGCCCGAGCAACTCGACCGAGGAGTCTGACTTGGGACCAGGCCTCCCAAGTCTACGACTGAAAAACCTAGACCCAGAACCGAGCCTCCCAAATTTAGGACCGAACAGTCTGAGTTCAAGATAGAGCCTCTTGAACCTTATGATTGAGCCCTCCGGTCCCTCGACCGAGTAGTCTGAGTTCGGGACCAAGCCTCCTAACCGAGACCTTTAGTCCTTCGACCGAACAGTCCGAATTTAGGACTGAGCTTCCCGAACCTAGGACCAAGCCTTACGGTCCCTTAACCCATGCGCCCGAGTCCTAATCTAGACCACCCCGGTCAAGATCGAGTCCATCCGAGCCCAAAATCTTAAAACTGGACCGAGACCCTAAGACTCGGGTCCTAAGGCCTATTTGATTCCACTTTTCTAAATCTAAAATTATTTTTGTAATTTTGGAACTTGAATCCATTTTCAAATAATGTCGAAATGTTAGAAAATGATATTTAAATATTTTCGGGATATTCCTAAACCAATATTTTGGCTAAGGCTCTGTTTGGAATTTATTTTTAAATTCTAATACTTTTTTGATATTGTTTTAGGGTTTTTACTCAGTATTATAACAATGCAATCGCATGTACGCCCCTTCTAAATAATTTTGTATAATTATTTACGTAGTCTAAGAATATCCTTATTTAGGACCAATGGGCTACTAATTATAGAAAATAAATGTTATAAATAAATTTAAAATAGCCAAACTTTGTTTATTTAAAAATTAAAAAAACGTAATTTGATGGGCCTAGAGGACATAACACGAAAGTCTTTTTCTGAACGTAACCAAAGCTACGAACCCCTTACAGAAATTCAAGTGTAAATATGTTTATACACATATCATTTTAATGATTTTCATAAAACCATTTGGTGACACTAATTTCAAATAAATAATCTTTTAAATTAGTTATGTTCAATTAATTTAAATCGGGTTTTGGCCAAATTATTATTTAGACCCCAGATTATTAAAATTTGAATAAAATCAATTTTTTTTACATAATTAATTTCAAAGCTCCCAGGTATTATTTTAAAAATCTTTTAAAATAATGTATATATTTTTAAATAAGCCTGACAAGCAAACCAAGGTTGAAACGCATCGAACCTCGAGCCTCCACGCAATGTTTGCTCATATTGTCACGCGTATTCACGACACGTTCTAAGCTACAGAGGGAGCATATACCTGGGGTTACAAATATATATTAAAATTATTAATCTTAATAAAACGTTTTAAAAAATATATTTATTTTATTACATTTTAGTTTTTAATAAAATATATATTTTTAGAAAAATATTGTATATCAAAATTATAGTTGATCTAAAATTGATGGTGATTTTATTTTTATTTTGTATAAAGGATGGGATTAAATTGGATAAAACAAAATAGAGTAAAGAGTAAAGAGTGCATGAAAACAAATATTGTTTTTGATAAATCTTGAGATAATGTTAAATTAAACAAATTTGATAATGTTCTTTTATCAGATATTTTTTTGTTGACAACCTAACAAATATTCATATACCAAAGCTCATGTTGCAAATTATTTTCCAACTAGTTTTAGTACAACTAAATTTATATTAGCTGAAGGTTAAAAAATAAATTGTTGCAAAACTAGATGTAATTTACAACTTGTTTCCAGATACAAATATTGCAACCAATATTTGAACAATTCTAATGCATGTTGTGTATTGTATGTAAAAACATTTAGGGACACTTTTAATAAATTTAAGGTATATAGATATATATAATTATAAATAATTAAATATATAATAACATATTAGCGGTAAAATATCATTATCTTCTAAAAAATACAATATATTTTATTTGAATAAAAATAATTAAAAATAAAAATAACACAACATTTACAAATGTTAATTAAGTGCATACAAACAATAAAAAAAAAATAAGGAGCAAAAGAATGAAGATGCGTGCGGAAATTGTTTTCATATACTGAATTTCAAAAAAAATAAACTTACAAACCAAGGAGAATATTGTAATATAACAAATCCAACAATAAACATATTAGAAACTAAGACAACTAATTAGAACTAAACTAATCACAAATTACGATTGTTTGTTTTTATAAAATAGTCAATCATCAAATTGTCTTCACAAAAATTCAAATGGAAAATATAAATATTTATTTTTTATTATTTATTTTTATTTATTTTATATATGTAATTATAATTTGGTTCAATTTGTTAATTATTTATAAATTTATATGTAACATTTTATTATTGTTAAATTATATCGTTATTTAGTTATACATAAATTATAATCTATATATATATAATAATGCTTAATAAATTAAATGTAGGGTGAGATTCACGCTCTCACCACATCTCACATAGGCTTATTATATTTTATAACAATTTCTCTCTCTTGTCATAATTACCTATTAATAATTATTAATTTATCTATCATAAAATAATTATTAATTTATCTTTTCTAATTAATTTTTATTTTATTTTACTAATTTTTCTTTTCTAATTATATATATTATTTCATTTCATTAATTTTATATAAACTTATATTTAATATTATTTATTTATATATATATATTTATAATATACATAATAATACTATATATAATATATAATAACGTTTAAATGATTTATTAAACTAAAAATAAAAATAAAATTACAAATTTCTCTTTTATATTAATTTCTCTCTCATATTTATAATATATCTTTCCTAATTAATTTTCTTTTTTTTAACACTAATAATTAATTTATTTTTTATTTTCTTTTTCCTTATTTATATATATACATATATATATATATATCATATTTTTCTTAAACATAATTTTATATATTTTTAATAAAATAAAAATTTTAATTTATTTAAAAATTAATATTAAGCGTTTCTCTCTCCTAAAATCTATATATAATATATTTTCTCATTAATTTTATATAAATACATTTTTTTTCATATTATACTTCTATGCATATTATTCTTTTATTCATTATATATTTTATCTATTATTGATTAACAATGATTAAATATTTATACATACATAAATTTTTAAATTAAATTAAAAAAATACAAGTGGTCTAATGGTTAAAGTGTTCACATTTCATATTGGAGACTAGAGTTCGAGTCTCAATTGATGCGAATTTATAAATATGTGATTATGCATGTGGGTATGAGTGGGTGAATTTGTGGACGATGTATATGGCATGTGTGAGTCCCTACGTACGTAAATGCTTTACAAATATGTGATTGTACATGTGGGTATGAGTGGGCGAATTTATGGTTACGTAAATGCGTATGTGAATTTGTGATTGATGAGAATGTTATAAATATGTGATTGTGCATGTGGGTATGAGTTGGTGAATTTGTGGTCGATGTAGTTATGTGATTGTGCATGTGGGTATGAGGTGAATTTGTGGTCGATGTAGATGGCATGCCTATGTAAATGCGTATGTGAATTTGAACGGAGATAATATATACAATGATGTTTAAACTAAAAATATAGGGTGACATCTACCAAATTTTTACACATTTTATATGAATTTCTCATCAAATTCTCGCGGTACAATCGTCTCTCTTTTCTCCTTAGGTCTAGGTCTTTCTTCAATCAACTCTAATTTCTCCTTAGGTATAGTTAACAAGAGAATAAGAGGTGGGTGTCGACAATGAAAGAGAGACCCAGAGGAAAATATTCGATTTTGATTTGAAGAAAAATGGGAAGCGAAAGAATACGAGGATTCTCTACCTCCGTGGATTTAGAAAAAAAAAATTAAATTTTTATTTTTACACATTTTATATGAATTTCTAATCAAATTCTCACGGTTTATCAAATTCTCGCATTACATTCGTCTCTCATTTCTCCTTAGGTTTAAGTCTTTCTTAAATCGACATTCTTTTTTCCTTAGGTATAGGTAGCACGAGAAGAGGAGGAGGGCGACTCTGACGGTGACGGAGAAGGGCGACGGTGACGCAACGGAGGAGGGCGACGACGATGCGAGAGAGACATAGAGGAAAATATTTGATCTTGATTTGAAAAAAAAATGGGAATAGAATGAAGACGAGGATTCAGAATCAAGATGAAGACGAGTATTCTCTGTCTCCGTAGATTTAGAAAAAAATTAGTTTTTTATTTTTATTTTTACACATTTTATATGAATTTCTCATCAAATTCTTGCGGTACAATTGTCTCTCCCTTCTCCTTAGGTCTAGGACTTTCTTAAATCGACTATCATTTCTCCTTAGGTATAGGTAGCACGATAAGAGGATGTGGACGACGACGACGCGACAAAGGAGGGAAACGACGACGTAAAAGAGACCTAAAAGAAAAAAAGTTCGATCTTGATTTAAAGAAAAATGAGAAGCAAAAGAAGACGAAGATTTGAAGTTAAGAGGAACTCGATAATTCTTTGCTTCCAATGATTTAATTTTTTTTAAACAAAATTCTATAACAAAACATAATAAGATATTTTATAATAAAACTATAAATAAAATTGTATTTTAATGAATAATATTAATATTTTAATTATTTGTATATATATATATATAATAAAAAATATAAAAATATAATAAATATATTATAAATATATAAATAATACAAAAAGTATTTAACTCTATATTTTAATATGTTTTAAATAATTAATAAATATTTATTATTTTAATTTATAATATTATTATAAATATATATTTTTTATACAAAATATTATAAAATTTTATTGTTTAACCAAAATAAAATTATATATATATATATATAGTTTTGAAATAAGAGTTTTATGGTATTGACATAAAAAAAATAGTTCAACATTATTTTTTAATAGACATTTCACATATATTTTAATTAATATTTTGAGTTTTAATATATAATAAACTGTTTTCGAATTTCTTGAGAGGATATAGTAGAAGCCGAAATAATTATGTACAAAATAGAAAAAAATACAAACATATTTTGTCAAATATTATTTTCGTCAATAGTGTGATAATTCACGTTAAAAAAATGAAAATTTAAATTAAATTAATAGAAAAAAAAATTAAAATTTTGAATAAATGACCATATTTGTATTATTTTATTTTAGTTGTATGTTAAAAAAAGTTTCTATAAAGAAAATTATAAGAAATTTGAGATTAAATAACTTCACAATATATTAATAAAAATGAAAATATGAAAGAATATATACACAAAATTAAAATTTCTCAAACTTATATTTAATATATATAATGTCTAATAATTATGATATTATAAAATTAATGTTAAACACAATATAATGGTAAATTTATATAATAAAATTTAAATGATTGTTATTTTTTTATAATTCACATATAATAATGGAACATAAATGTGTCAATTTTTATACAACAAAATTTAATTAAAGTGATTTTTTTTTGTTTATGGTATTTAATTAAATATTTTTAAAATATTGAATATAGCCACCGTTAATCTATTATATAGTGTGATTCAATTTTTTTTATAAAGAAATTTTGATTTTTATTATATATTTATCCGTTAAACTGGATTACTTATGTATCTTACTTTTTTTTTTTTAAATAAACTTTTAGAAAATCGTCGTGATCTCCAATTTTAATTTATGGTCTACTTAATAAAAAAAATACATGAAACCTTCTAAATATGGACCTTAATTGAAATGCATACAAAATTAAGATACAATTAATATCAATAAATCACCCATTGTTTCATTATAAGGGATTCAGGGAAATATAAAAACTAAATTCTGAATTCAATTTGATTATAAAATAATATAAAATATAAATATTAAACTTACTCAACTCGAATATCATAAAAGAGAAAAGTAACCAAAATAATTAATTTGATTAAAAATTTAATTTAAAATTTGTTCATTTAAATTAAATTTTAAGTGGATGATTTTTGAATTTTTAAAGTCGTTACTCGATTTAATTTTTTTTTTATAATTTTGAGAACACATAAAAACACAATATTTTATATTAAATTTTTTAAATATTATATATATCTATATATAGTTGATCAAAATATCATTTAAGTATTTAAATTATTAAAAAATAAGAATTAACATATCAATAAAAATAAACTCTTATTCCCAATATTTTAAAAAATATTCTCTTCAATCTTTGAGACCAATAAAATATTCAAATAAAAAATATCAATTAACAATAAATTACAATTCAACAATTAATAAATTAGCTAAATTAAATTTTATTAAAAAAAATAATAATAAAATATACACAATTAATTCAAATAATTGTTCACAAATAAATAAAATAAATTTTCTAACAATTATACTAAAAATATTTACATTACATCCTTCAAAATAATCTCATTTTGAAATTAAGATTACTTAACCTTGTAATCTTCACTTAAAAATGATGGGTTAAATATATTGTCAATCTTCCTTCTCAATTTCAGGTGGACACATCTTCCATCATATTTTTATACAAAATGTGCATTTAAAAACTTCTCCAATCTCTCCACCTCTTTTATATTTGTTGTAAGATATCATTGGAGATTTTTTTCTAAAAAAAAAAAGTGTTTTGAAGATAAAATATCATACATATTGAAGAGGAGTCCCAATCAAACATATCAATCCTCATAAATAATAATCACTCAACTAGCTTTTACCACATTTAAAATCTTTTTAGATCAAAGCTTTTTGTTTTCTTGATGAAGAAGGTTATAAATGCAGTATATTAATTACTAATGAATAATGGACAGTTACTCCATTAAAAAATAAAATAGAAAGACATTAAATAGGAAATTTACCTCTCATTTTTCTTTTAGATGATTACTTAGATATAAAATACATGGATGTACAAAATTAAAGATATTATAAAAATAAAGAGTCCTAAAACTGCTATATAACACCAACATAGGCTCATGGATGAAGACGTTTGTTCTAGAAATCTAAAGTAACAAATCTTCGACATACTCTTTTTTGTTCTATTGATCAATATGTGAAGTTCAGATGCCCAAGGTTAACTGGAGTAAAGCTAAAAATAATTTGGGGTATTTGGATCAATGTGTTAAGTTGGGTTGAAATCGACAAAATTAAAAAGGATTGGAAGATGATCTGGATTGACGTTTGGTAGAATATTTGAGGGTAAATAACATCAGAATTTTGAAGGAAAAAATCACAAACAATGATAGAATAAAAAAATTGTTCTTCGCCTCTTTTTCATCATTCTTAAATGGAGGAAACATTTTAAGTTAGGCAGAGAAGTGTTAAATATGAGAAAATCAATAGTTAATTTTTAGTTCTTCAATAATGGCCACATTTTTTCAAATAATAAGAGAATTACTAAATAAAGTAAAAAATTACAACATTTAAGGTTTTGGAATTCAGATGCAAAATCATAAAATAAACGAACACATTAAACTATAACTGAAATACAAAATGAATAAAAAGAAATATGGCACTTCAAATTTTACTTGTTATAGACTTGTAATTAAAATTTGGTTCTAAATCCTTCCAAACAAGGGCTAAGAGCAAATAACGATAAAATAGTTAGTTAGTCATTATGATTTTTTTTTTTAAAAATAGATACAAAATTTATTACTTTTAAAATGTTTTCAAATATTTCCTTAGATCACACATTTTTTAGTCGCCCATCAAACTTCAACAAATTAAAATACTTAAACCTCGAACACAATACTCAATTTAAAAATATATATTCAAAACCTAACCAAATTAATTAGAAAAAATAAATAAAACGTTAAAATAAGAAAAGTGAAGCCTCAAATAATTACTAAAATTTTGATACTATAATCCTTGTATGACAAAAATTTAAATTAGAGTTTCATAGACCTTCAAATAAATAAAAATATAACAAATAATCTATATACTTCCTATTTGGTTTGCTATATTATTTATGAACAACACATCAAGGAACCACGATGGTCAATAATAAAATATAAAATTCCTATTTTATTCGCATAACCCCCTTAAACTTAATACATTTGTTGGTGTGGGAGTTGAATCTTTGACATTTATTTGGTTAGGTATTAATTATTATCGCTTCAATTATTTTAATAGGTAAAACATGTTGATGCATTTATAATTTTTCAAATAATTATAAATTTTGAAAATTGGGAATTAATTTATTAATTTAAATTAAGTGCAACATCCAAAATTATGATTTTGTTATTATAAAGTTTTGACAATTTTTTTTATGTGATAATTGATTTAAGTGATTCTTATTAAAATAAATAAAATAATTCCTCATTTTTATTGTTTAATCAGTTATTTAACTTATGAACATTTTGTATACATTTTAGCTCATTGAAAATAACATGTTATTAAAATAACAATGTTTTTTTTTATTTCAGACTAATTTAGTGTTATATATATATATATATATATATATTAATTATTGATTTTTTGTGTGACGTGGTTTAATTTAGACGTCTCAAATAGACTACTGTTCGAAAGATTACACGTGTTCATATATATATATATATATATATATATATATATATATATATATATATATATATATATATATATATATATATATTTTGTAAAAGGTTCTTCATTTCTTATGCCCTAATTTCAAGCGAAAACTTATCTCAGCCGCAGCTGTAGAGAGAAGTATGAATATGATACAATTGTTTACTACTAGTTCAACTATTTACAAAGTTATAATCGGTCTATATATCATTGATTTGTTTATCTTTGTTAATTTTATTCTCTAATTTTTCTGCTTCTTCTTTTGTTTTAGATTTTTCAGCCACCCATATTGTGGATGGATGTTGAAATTGATGAGATGGAGTCATTAAGTTTCACAAAGACTTTAATTCGGAAAAGAGTGAATCAACTTCTAGGTACTAGTGTTCTTAATTTCTTAAGCAATTGCTTATTTTGAGAAGTAGAATTTTGAATTATATGGTTAGATTAGTGAATTATAACATTATTAATTACTTTAATGCATTTTATGTTTGATGTATCATATTGTTTAATTTGGTTTCACATTTTCAGGAGAAGAGAATTACCTCCAAGATTTTATTTATTTGGGTCCTTATTATATTAGGGTAATTTTATTGTCTTCTGATTATTTATTTCATTATAAAAATATTATTGTCAATATTTTAGTTTATATTATCTTGTATGTGTTTTTGAGACTCTTCTTTGATAATTATGTAGATATATTATAATGAAGAAACAGTAAATCTACCTTTAACAAAGGGAAGGGTAAAGAAGGAGAAGATATTTTTGCTGGTTGTGGTGGTATATCGGAAGTTCTAAGACAATCAGGCAAGTATCTTTTGTTATAGTAAAATTGATGTTATAGTAAGGATATTATGGTTAATCTTATTGTTTTTTTAAGTTTAGTTTATGTAATATAATTACTTTTTAATTAGTACTTGTATATTAATTTTCATTTTCTTTTATTCGGCTTATTGTTAACCCAAATTATTTATTTTTTCATAGGTGGTAGATTTCGATTATACCATTTTACCACAACAACAAGAGCAATAGAGAAGAAGATTGGTCAAGATTAGAAACTAATTTTGTATATGATCTTATTATGTAACTTATTGGATAGGATCTTTTTATGTAATTTAATTGTTTTGAAATGATTGAGATCATGTAAATTGTAATTTATTGATTAAATAAAGTTAAATTAGTTGATGTTTAGCTAAAAATATGTTCTTAATTGTTTAATGTAATGTTTGAGCTTAATTTTGGATGCATAATTGGTAATTAGTTAAAATTTAATTAAATTTTAAATTGTTATTTTTTTTATAGTTTTTTAGATTAAGTTTAACTTAGTTTTTATCATTTTAATATGATTTTTTTATTAAATAAAACAATTTAATAAATTTTGTCCTAAAAATGTATTTTTTTAAAGAAAATTATAGTTTTTACCTATTAAATATTAATTTATAAATAACACCTTTCTTATGTTATAATCACACATATTAAAAGAATAAAAATAATATAATATTTTTTATTAAAGCATTTACTAAGGTCAAATATTGTGAGTCATATATTGAGATCATACTACCTATCCGGTTTCGGTTGTTATTTAGTTTGTTTAATTGAGTGGATAAACTTTGATACTCTTTTATAATTAAAAAAAATAGCATTAAATTTATTATAATTGAGTTAAAAAAATTTAGAGAGGAAATGTCTATATAATAATTAACTAGTGTCACCATTTTTCTAACATTTGATTTAGATCATATAAAAAATATTATGAATTTCTTTAATATTTTATTTAATTCATATAAAAATCAATAAAATTTTCTGTAACTAATTTTAGTTTAATAAATTTTTTATTCAAATTTACAAGAATAATAATAAAAAATTATATAGACCCAATCTATTCAATAAATTGATTGTTAATCCAAACCCTTATAACTTTATTGAAATTATAGAAATCTTTTTATTAGATTTTCAAAATCTGAAATCTTTTTTGAGATTAAAATAATTTAAAAAATAGACCCAATGTATTTGATAATTTTATTTACTTTTATATAATATTTGTAGTTTTATTAGTTGATATTTAAATCATTTTATTCATTATTGTCAAAATCTCCCAATAGTTATTATTGTTAAATCTTTATGCAATTAAATAAATATATTTTATAACTTTAATATAATCTTTATAACTTTATTAGTTGATATTTGGATATTTTATTTATTATTTTCAAAATCTTCCTACATCTATAATTGTCAAAATCTCAATATAATTATTTTTATTTCAAAACAAATTTTCAGAATTTAAAAATCTCAAAAATAATTTATATAATTTGATTAAAGTTATAAGGATTTATATTAATAAATAAGTTATCAAATATATTGGGTGTATTTAATATATCTTTTATTATTCTTATAAATTTGTAAAAATATTAAAATTTATTAAAAAAATTAAAATTTATAAAATTAAAATTAGTTAAGGAAAAATTATTTTATTTTTATATGAATTATTTAAAAAAAGGAAGTACAAAAATTAATACTGCTAAAATTTGGGATAATGAAAAATGAAAATGTATTTAAATAGAACAATTGTTTGAAATATTTTTTTTATTAACAGTTATTTGAAGATGTAAAAAACAATTATTGTTGAATAAAAAAAATATTTGTTGTTTAATTTTTAATTTATTTTAGTATTTTTAATATTTAAATTTTATCCAAATAAAATAATAAAAATTTAATATTTTAATTAATTAATATAATGATAGATGGTTGAAAAGAAATATAATAATAAAGAATTCTAACAATTCTAAAATTAATCTACATAACTTAATTTATTTAATTTGTATATTAATCTTTTTTTTATCACATAAATAATGTCATTTAAAATTTTATAAATATAAAATTATTATCATGACGTTTACAAAATAATATTAGTACAATAATGTTTTATTATAGATATGAGGACGTTGATGTTAACTCATTAACAAATTCTCATTAACAAATTGTTGATATATTTAAATTTAAAATTAACTAAACTCAAATATAATTTACAATTACAATACAAATAAATAAAAGATAAAATTTGGGACATGATCAAAAAGGGAGTCATATATTTCTTTCCATAAATTATGTAAATAGTTTTTCTCAAATTCCTTTTTAATTATTACTCTTTAATTTTACCATAAACAGTTATGAATCATTGGACCACTTTTAAGGGACCAAATTTCCCAAAATTATATTATTAGTTATTTAATTATTTAATTAATATTATAAATAAATTACAATTTTTTCTCAATTGTATGAATACTTTTTATATATATTATGAAATTTTTATATAGTAAAATTATAATTATATATAATTTATATATTTTTTAAATTTGTTGAAATTTTGATTAAAATTATTTTTTTAATAAAAATTTGTTTTACAACCCAGATTCTTTGGTCCGACATTGATTGGAGGGATTCATAATTATATAGAATGAATGTAACTCATTTTGAGATTAAGAAATAGTGTTAAAATGTTGTAACATTTAGGTCAATTATATTTGAAATATAGTTACAAATAATAATTCAGGTATATTGTCTATCTTTATTGTTTAAGATGACCTTTATAATCAACTTCTATAATAAGTTTGGTTGTACATTTCTCAAAACTATCATATGTTAATCTTAAAAAAAAAATTATTTAGACTCTTGTTCAAAATTCTTGGTCACGAGTTAGAACATCATTACAAAGAATATCATAATTATGCAATGTTCACTCTAATGGGATTGAAATAAGATCCATAACGAGTGTGTTTATATTAGTAACTTCAACTCCAATTATGTTAAAAAGATAGTCAAATCTAGTTATATAAAAAAAATTATTCAATACGTATTCCTTCTTGGTCTTTGAGGTAATGAACAGTAACCTTAGTTATAGATTAAAGTCGTAGTATTCTGGTATCAGAGCGAAATGATTTTGCGATGATAGAAACCAAACAACAAGTTGAGATGGATGCATTTAAGCCTCATTGAAGCCTTGACTTCTCTGCAGCAAAACATGGCTGAATTTAATAACAATATGAACATAAGGTTTAATGTCACGAAGACAGATTGACATTCATAGAAGGAGAGTCTCTTCTTGGCAAAGAACCCCGCCCTAGGGCTTTTGATGATGTTGTTCATGACCGAGGCTCTCCTCACGATAGGCCCTTCCATCAGCGCAAATAATATGTTCCTTCAACCCGGCTCACCAAGGTTAATTTCCCTTAGTTTGATGGAACCGATGTGGAGGGTTGATTTATATCTGCTGAGTAGTTCTTTAGGTTGCACAAGAATACTGATGTAACTAAATTTGACATTGCTCCTAGTGATGATGCTAGAATGTGGTATGTGTCATATCTTCAGAAACGCAACCATAAAAAAGTCATGAGATGGGACGTATTCAAGAGAGACATCTTGTTGCAGTTTAGGCCTTCCATACATGACACTCCCATGAGGTAGTTGATGCACTTGAAATATGTCACTTTTGTCCAAGAATACAATCTCGGATACATGATAATTTCCAAAAAGCGATATAGCATTCCAATGTAATATGTTATAGACTACACATGTTTGGGTTGAGGGAGTAAATCACAAATGTGTTCAGGTTGTAGTTTCTCGGTCCTTAAATGTAGCCATGTTGATGGCCAAAGTCTAAGAAGCGACGTACATGTCATTGTTGAGCAAAGGGCATTTGTACATCGCTAAACCATCATTGTTAGCCAAGCTAGCCAATGTTACATGGCCAAGCACCAACTGGACCACCGACCTCAAGCTAAGTCCCACATATGCATCTTCTTTTAGAATAAGTTAGGGTCGCATAAAGCAAATAGACCCGGCTGTAATGGATGAAAAGAAGAGGAAAGACCTATGTTATACTTGTAATGAAAAGTGGGAGCTCAACCATATGTGTAAATTAAAGTTATTCATGGTCTCGGCTAATGACCAAGAAGACTTACCAGGTTTCTAAAAGCCACCGTAAACTCAGATCTTGATAATCCTCTTCCTTTGTAGTCTGATGGAGTGGAAGAGTTTTTCATTTCCTTACATGCATTGACCAATTCTAATAATTTTCAGACACTTTAGATCATCAACATGATTGAGAACTTTCTGGTGGTGATCCTGATTGATACAAGAAGCGCCCATAACTTCATAAATAGAAGGATTATGAAGAAAATAAGTCACCCCCATTTGTTGTTAGTTTGAGTGATAGATTGTTCCAACATATTTTGCTCTAGTATTTGTCAAGACTCGAAATTGTCAATGGAGGGAAAGAATTACCAAATAGATATGTAGGTGCTTACCATGACATGGTATGATATTGTGATAGGCGTCGATTGGTTGATTACTTTAGGCCCTTCATCCTAACCATCTCTTTTGAAAAAGAGAGGGAGAACCACTGTCATGCAGGGTATACCTCGTATACCTCATGCACAAATCAACATATTATAAGAAAACTAGTTGAAAAGTTATTCAAAAAGACAGTTTTGCAACCAATTTGTTTCACTTAACATAATGGCATTATAAGATGTTTTCTAAGGATCTCTAGTGACTGCTCGAAAACTTTAACACTCTATTCCAACAACCCGAAAACCTGTCACCAGTTAGAGAACAACATCATTGAATCAAACTAAAGGAAGGCACACAAGTTTTGTTCTTGTGTTCATATTGGTACCCTATCCTGCAAAAATAGAAAATTGAGAAATAAGTCAATGATATGATAGACATGAGAATAATTAGAAAGATCTGCAGCTATTTTGTTGCGCCTGTGGTACTGGTACTGGTCCGGAAAAAAAGACTTGTCCTAGAATTTCTATAACATCCTACTGTATAGTCTCAGTTGGAATGAGTTCTTCTACATACACCAAGTAATGGAAACATTGCAACAACAAAGGTCATTACTCAATAAAAGAAAATGTAGCTTATAGTACAGAAAAATTTCTTACACGGGCCATATATTGATTGAAAATGAAGTGACTACTAACCCGAAAAAACTGGAGGCAATATGGACATGGTTGGTTCCGCAATCAGTAAATCAATTGAAAGAATGTTATCGAAGGTTTATTAAGGATTGAAGTTCCATAGCCTGACCTCTTAATACCCCGTTGAAAATAACTCAGAACCGTATTAAACAGTTGAAGACATCAAGAGAAAAGAGTTTCCTTTACAAATTGAAGGTTGGTCATTGGAGGCAGACTAGACCGGGGTCTCTTCATCGATGAAGACGAATATTTGAAGGGGGAGAAAATGCTATAATCTTGGATAGTTAGGATTGATTATTTGTATGTTTCAATTTATGTTATTTACAAACCACATTTTGTTAAATCTCTTTTCCCACTTTGAACAGTTGTAACGACATACTTTTGTGGATTTGGTTCATATATAAACTGAACTCACTCCCAATTACAAATATGAATAAATTGTGAAAAGTTTGGCTTACTATATTTCTGATTTTCTTTCGTCATTTTCAATTCTCAGATTTTTATGCATACATACTAGTAGTATTTTTTCTCATCTATGTTCCGTCTTCTTTTTCGGAAAACCTTGATTTATGGTTCTCCTAACTTTTTCAGTACCTTTGAACTTTGAACAACAGATTGCTCTCAAATCGTCCACTAACATGTTAAGAAGTCTTTTGAGTTTTTTATTATTGAACAATAAACTCAAGGACAACAAACTCCAATCTTAATTCGAAAAATATGAGATTGGGTATTCTTGATTTCCATACCGATACAACAAATTAATTCAATGATAGGTTCCTAAATCATGTGCCGAAACTTTTACCAATATCAATTTCAAAGAATAAAAACTTCAAACTCTAATTAAGAATTGAGTTACAACAAAGTAGAGTTTACAACAAGTTCCTCAATTGATTCTTAACCAATTTAGGAAGTCAAAATTCTAAGTTAGAGTGCTGTGGTTCTCTTATTAGCCAGCCAAGAAGAGAAGGAGAAGAGGTAGAAGAAAGAGACGACGCTGGTGATCCACATGCTTCCTTCATCTACGGGTCTAATCTCTTCATGTGGATGGTTCAGATTAAAATCCAAGTGTTTCTCATCCAATGGCTGGTGGTCCGGTACATGAACGTTAGCTTGGTGATCCTGGTAACCTCCATCCGACGGCTCTCTATCTTCCAAAATTGATGTTCTTGATGGGCGCATTGGTGATCCAGGTGCATTGCTATGCTGACTCCTGGTTGGCTCGTACTTGGTGATCTTGATGACTCCCATCCAACGCTCCAAGTTGTTCCTCATCCGAGGATCACACAATCTACATCAGCAATCCAGATGCCTTCCCATTGGTTGATCTTCCAAGTCTGGCCCTGGGTCTAGGCTTGACCTGCCTTCTATATCATTATTGGATATATATATATAATAAATATGTTTTTCATTATATATAAAAATAAATATTTGGTTGGTAAATTATTATTATTATTATTATTATTATTATTATTTGAGGTGGTTTAATTTAGAGTCTCAATTAAATTATACTTCACTTATTTCTATTGTTTATATATTAAATCAAGGACATCATTTCTCTTGTACCCTAATTTTAAACAAAATTCCTTCTCCTTCGTCGCCACAAATAAAGTAGGATTTTGATACAAAGAGATTATTCAACCGTGATTACGAGACATTGAATCACATGGTTAGAATCGGCTAGTACGGTTGATTAATTTATCTTGGTTATTTTATTGTCTAACTTTTCTCTTTTCTCCGATATCTTCAGTCGCGTATGTTCTCAATGGATGATCTAACTAACGCCATGTAGTCACATGGTTTGGCGATGTCTCTTGTTAAAAAAAGAGTGAACCAACTTCTAGTTGTGGTATCTTCTTAGTTTAAAAATATAAAGAATAAAAATATTTCAAAAAATGTTTTGTTTATCTATTAGGAAAAAATAAATGATGCTTTCTGGACAAAATTTTAGTTCTTAAAGAATATCTTATTGCTAGTTGCGAGTAGGGTTGTAAATGAATCAAATACTTTTGGTTCGATTCGGTATTCGTATTCGAATTTTAATATTCGTATTCGTAATTTTGTGATTCGAATTCGAATAAAAATATTCGATTCGACTAATAAACAAATACGAATACAAAATCAAGATATTCGATTCGGTATTCGCTAATATTCGATTATATATATATATTATATATATATACCATTTTATTAATTTTAATTTTATAAATATTATTTATTCTAAAACCCTAATATATATATATATATATATATTTCTTCGGTTGAAAACTTGAAACCCACATCTAGTCATTCTGCTGCTAATCACTCAAAACCTACTGCCGCCTCCATGTAGTTCTCTTCTCCGCTCGTCGTCTTCTCCACTCGACACTACTCTAGTGATTTATCCGGTGAGTCCTTTACTATGTTGAAGTTGATCAATCAAGATCCCGAAAGTCTACTACTTCAGTATAATGTTCTTCTACGTGTGCGAACTCCACGTCTAAAGAAAAATTTGTGCCTTCTAGTTTGTCTATGTTTGATCGGTATTTGGATACTCAACTGTTGAGGTTCATGATCCTCTGAAGTCGGATTTGGATATTTACTTGGAGTAAGGGGTTTTTAGAACTCAAGACGAGGATACAAGTGTACAGTTTGATGCCTTGGCTTGGTGGAAATCTCAAGAATTAAAGTTTAAAATTCTATCCAAGTTAGATCGTGATGTTCTAGCTATCCCTATTAGTACAGTGGTATCAAATGCTATATTTAGTGCAGGAACGCGAGTGTTAGATCCTTATCGATCAAGGTTAACATCTGATATGGTACAAGTGTTGATTTGTGGAGCAGATTGGTTCGTCAGATTCCTGGGATCAAGAAACCCCTTATGACATATGTGAGTTCTCTATTTATTTTATAATTTATTTGATTTATATGCATGTTTTTATAAATAAATAAATTTTTAATTGATTTTTATTTTTGTTTAGGAACAAGAACAACCGATCAATGTCATGTTGCAAACTACTTGATTTGCAAGCCATGAAGGATTAGAATATTGATTTACAAACCACTTTAATGAAATGTTCTTTTGATAACTATTGTTTATGTTATGTTACGCGGAAGTTTTAATTAATGGCTTGCATTACATTGTATTGGGAGTTGAATATTGTGTTGAGTTATGGAGCCTACACTTATAATAAACTCTACATTGTTAATTAGAGTTTATTGGGTTTATCTTTTTTGGTTTTGGGCTTGGGCCTGACCAAAGTTATTTAGGTTTATTACCTGAATGTTTACCCTATAAATATGTGATTATTAAGGGTTTACAGGGGTAGACAGAATTCTAGAGAGATAAAGTGTGAGGCAAAAACTCTGTATTCCTTCTTCTTCTTCATAGTAAATCTGGTGGTGGCTGAAGTGGATGTAGCTCAATTTGAGTGAACCACTATAAATCTGTGTGTTCTTGTGTTCTTCTTTCTTGTGTTTTTACAGATTGTTTTCAAGCTGGTAGGATTTGGGAGATACAAATCCTAACAACTTGTATTAGAGCAGCTAGGCTAAATCTGAGCATTGGAAATAATGGCAAGTGAGAATAGTATACGACATGGGATTGGAAGATTTGATGGGACAGATTATGCCTTCTAGAGAATGCAGATTGAAGATTATCTCTATGGAAAGAAGCTTCATGTTCCTTTAAGTGAGAAACCAGAGAAGATGGATGAAGCTGAATGGAAACTCCTTGATAGACAGGTTTTGGGAGTTGTCCGATTGACGCTAGCCAAGACAGTTGCTCACAATGTAGCAAAGGAGAAGACCACCATGGGTCTGATGAAAGCTCTTTCTGATATGTATGAGAAACCATCTGCTAACAACAAGGTACACTTAATGAAAAGACTATTTTACTTAAGAATGGTTGATGGTACTTCTGTCACTACTCATTTGAATGAATTCAATACACTTGTGAATCAATTGCTATCTGTTGAGATTGATTTTGGGGATGAAGTTAGTGCCCTGATTTTGTTAGCATCTCTACCAAATAGCTGGGAACCTATGAGGGCAGCAATTAGTAATTCAGTTGGAAATGCTAAACTGAAATTTGTTGAAGTTAGAGATCGTATTCTTGCTGAAGAGGTTCGTAAAATTGATTCTGGTGAAACATTCAAAGGTTCTGCTCTGAATGTGGAAAATAGGGGAAGAGGTAATGATAGAAATTTCAACCGAGGTAAGAGCAGATCTATGTCAAGGAGCAGGAGGAGACAGTCCAAGTCTGGGCGGACATTTGAGTGCTGGAATTGTGGTAAACAGGGTCATTTAAAGAGGAACTGCAAAGCACCGAAGAAAAATGATGATGATAAAAATGATGCAGCCAATGTTGTTACAGAATCTGTCACTGATGCATTACTTCTGTCTGTTGATAGCCCGATAGATTCATGGGTTTTGGACTCAGGAGCGTCTTTCCACACCACTGCTCACAAAGAATTAATGGAGAATTATGTGGCTGGAAACTGTGGGAAAGTTTATCTCGCAGATGGTGAGCCACTGGATATTGTTGGCATTGGTGACATCAAATTGAAGATGGCAAATGGTTCTGTTTGGAAGATTAATAAGGTGAGACACATTCCAGGTTTAATGCGTAATTTGATCTTTGTTACACAACTTGATGAAGAAGGTCACAATTTCAGTTGTGGAAATGGTGCATGGAAGGTGACTAAAGGAGCAATTGTTGTTGCTCGAGGTCATAAAACTGGAACGTTATACACGACTTCAACTTGCAGAGAAACAGTTGCTGCTGTAATTGATGACTCGAAGAACAGTGAGCTATGGCATTGCAGGTTGGGCCATATGAGCGAAAAAGGGATGAAAATTCTTTTGAAGAATGGACAGATTTCAAAACTGAAGTCTGTTGAACATCAGTTATGTGAAAATTGCATTCTTGGAAAACAGAAACGAGTGAGTTTCTTAAAAACTGGGAAGGAGCTCAAGAAAGAAAGACTAGAGTTGGTACACACTGATGTGTGGGGACCTGCACCTGTTTCTTCTATTGGCGGATCATACTACTATGTGACTTTTATAGATGATTCAACAAGAAAAGTATGGGTTTACTTTATGAAGCACAAGTTTGAAGTATTTGCTATTTTCAAGAAGTGGAAGGCTTTGGTTGAAAATGAAACAAATCAGAAAGTTAAGTGCTTGAGATCCGACAACGGAGGTGAATATATCAATTCAGATTTCAAAGAGTATTGTGCTGAGAATGTGATCAGTATGGTGAAGACTGTTCCCCGAACGCCTCAAGAGAATGGAGTAGCTGAACGAATGAATCGAACATTGAACGAGCGTGCTAGAAGTATGAGATTGCATGCAGGGCTGCCTAAAACCTTCTGGGCAGAAGCTATTAATACTGCTGCCTATTTGATAAACAGGGGACCCTCTGTTTCTCTTGAATTCAGAATTCCTGAAGAAGCTTGGAGCAATAAAAAGGTAAATCTTTCTTATTTGAAAGTGTTTGGTTGTTTATCATATGTTCATATTAATGAATGTGATAGGAGCAAGCTTGATCCAAAGTCTAATAAATGTTTTTTCATTGGTTATGGTGATATCGAGTTTGGTTATCGTTTCTGGAATAATCAAAATCGGAAGATCATTCGTAGCAGAAATGTTATCTTCAATGAACAGGTTCTCTACAAAGATTGTGTTGGGAAGACATCAGGTAGTAATTCCAAGTTGGAAGAGACTGGTACAGTCGATTTGAGAGAATTTTCAACTGAATATATACCGGTTGTCGAAGAAGAACAATGTGTTGTTGAAGATGAAATCGTTGAGAACGTGGCCCCAGAGGTAAATCAGCAAACACCGGTTATACAGTTGAGAAGATCATCAAGGAATCGAAAACCAGTTGAGAGATGGTCTCCATCTCTGAACTATATCTTCTTGACAGATAGAGGTGAACCTGAATGTTATGAGGAAGCAATACAATCTGATGAATCGATTAAGTGGGAGTCTGCTATGAAAGATGAGATGGACTCTTTGATGTTGAATCAGACTTGGGAGCTCACTGAGCTACCAAATAGAAAGAAAGCACTTCACAACAAATGGATCTTCAGGATTAAAGAAGAACATGATAAAACCATGAGATACAAGGCAAGATTGGTTGTGAAAGGATTTCAATAGAAAGAAGGTATTGAATACAATGAGATCTTCTCTCCAGTAGTTAAATTGATGACAATCAGAACTATTTTGAGTTTGGTTGTGAAAAAAGACCTTCATCTTCAACAAATGGATGTCAAAACTGCTTTTCTTCATGGTGATTTAGATGAAGAGATTTACATGCGACAACCAGAAGGATTTGAAATCAAAGGAAAAGATGAGCTTGTGTGTAAGCTTCAGAAGAGTCTGTATGGTTTGAAACAGACTCCAAGGCAATGGTACAAGAAGTTCGATAGCTTCATGAAAAGTAACAATTTTTTGAGGTGTGAAGCTGATCATTGCTGCTATATCAAGAGGTTTGATAAATCGTACATTATTCTTCTTCTCTACGTTGATGACATGTTGATTGCGGGAGCAAGTTTGTATGAGATTAACAAGCTTAAGAAAGAGTTGTCTGAAAAGTTTGCAATGAAGGATTTGAGTGCTGCTAAACAAATCCTTGGGATGAGAATTTTCAGGGATGAAGAAGTTCTCAAGCTCACAAGAAGAATATGTGAAGAAAGTTCTTAACATGTTCAACTTGTATGATGCAAAACCAGTTACTACCTCTTTAGCTAGTCACTTCAGACTATCTAAAGATCAGTCGCCTTCAACAGAGGAGGAGAAAAATTACATGGCAACTGTTTTGTATGCCTCTGCCATTGGTTGTATTATGTATGCGATGGTTTGCACAAGACCAGACATAGCACATGCAATGGGAGTTGTTAGCAGATTCATGAGCAATCCGGGTAGACAACATTGGGAAGCAGTAAAATGGATACTACGATACTTAAGAGGAAGTACGGGTCTCACTTTGTGTTTTCGAAAGTCTAATATGGGTTTAGAAGGATATGTTGATGCTGACAATGGTGGTGATGTTGATAGTAGGAAGAGCACAACAGGGTACATTTATACTCTGGGAGGTACTGCAATCAGTTGGGTATCAAAATTGCAGAAGATTGTTGCTCTTTCAAGTTGTGAAGCAAAGTATGTTGCTGTGACAGAAACTGCTAAGGAGATGATGTGGTTACAACCTTTTTTGCGAGAATTGGGTCAAGACTACGAGGGAAGTGTTTTGCGATGCGACAGTCAGAGTGCCATTCATTTGGCAAAGAATCCTGTTTATCATGGCAGGACGAAGCATATACAGGTTCTTTATCATTTCATCCGGTCAGCTTTAGAAGATGGAGTATTATCTCTTGAGAAGATTCCCGGGAGTGAGAATCCAGCTGATATGTTGACGAAAGCTGTGACAAATGAGAAACTGAAGTTGTGTGCAACTTCAGTTGGTCTTCTTCGTTAAGAAACCGAATGGAAAGCCACTACCGATCGAGAGATGATGAAGTTAGTCTCCAAGTGGGAGATTGTTGAGTTATGGAGCCTACACTTATAATAAACTCTACATTGTTAATTAGAGTTTATTGGGTTTATCTTTTTTGGTTTTGGGCTTGGGCCTGACCAAAGTTATTTAGGTTTATTACCTGAATGTTTACCCTATAAATATGTGATTATTAAGGGTTTACAGGGGTAGACAGAATTCTAGAGAGATAAAGTGTGAGGCAAAAACTCTGTATTCCTTCTTCTTCTTCATAGTAAATCTGGTGGTGGCTGAAGTGGATGTAGCTCAATTTGAGTGAACCACTATAAATCTGTGTGTTCTTGTGTTCTTCTTTCTTGTGTTTTTACAGATTGTTTTCAAGCTGGTAGGATTTGGGAGATACAAATCCTAACCTATTGAAATCGTAATTTGAACATTATTATTTATTTTTTATTAGGTAATTTTATTGAATATTGTTATATATTATGTAAAAATATTAATTTTCAAATTTTCGAATAAATTGTATAAAATATGTTTTAAAAAAATCGAATCAAATACTCGAATCGAATAATACGAATATCAATTTCAAATCGAATACGAATCACATTAATTATTCGAAAAAATTTCGAATACGAATATTCGAATAGTTTCACGAATACGAATACGAATCGAATACAGTAATATTCGCTTCGATTCGATTCGTTTACAACCCTAGTTGCAAGAGTCTGGGTTTGGTGGTAAGTTTGAAATAAGTCATGTTTTTTTTAGTAAGGTTCGATGGTTTGAGGAAATACTAATCTACTTTATATTTCTTTAAATATTATAATATCATATTTGTCTTTTAAATTAAACAGGTCATTACAAGGACCAGCTGAGGAGAATAACAACATTAGAATTCAAGAAGGAAGAAAAAGTGTATTATATTTTGGAGTTTGTATCTTATTATCATTTATATTGTAGTTCTCAATGAGTTTAGAAATAATAATAGTTTAATCCTTATAATTTTTTATATATTCTTCTAATATAAATTTTGTAACAAAGAGTTACTAGAATTATTATTCTGTATAATGGACAAAAACAATTCCTTGTATTTTAAATGTGTCATTATTTTTGCTGAGAATATCTAAAAGTGTTGTAAATGATACCAAACAATTCAAAATTAGTCAAAATTGGAAGTTATCAAATTAGCTAGTCCTAAAGGAAATGAGGAAATTTGTAAATTTTAATATTGATACCAAATAATTCAAAATTAGTCAAAATTGGAAGTTATCAAATTAGCTAGTCCTAAAGGAAATGAGGAAATTTGTAAATTTTAATATTAACTAGTATGATATTTTTTTTCTTTTTCGAGATTAAAATACGTTAACATGGTAATAATTTGGAAGATTATAAATATATGGAATTAATTACACAATTTTGACAGTATTTTGTAGTTACACACAAAATCCTACAAAATAATAATTTCATTGTATTTTGACAATTGTCCTAAAATTTATATTTCAACCAATTTACTATATATAAGTCAGTCACTATAATATTGTCAGGTTTAAATTTTATCTCTCTATTATTATTGTAACAATTTAATCTAAATCCACTCGAAGGTGTAATGTTAATGCATATTTGTGACATATAATTTTCTAAACGAGAGGTTTTATTCAAACTTTGTTAAAGAATAATTTTGATATGCTAATAATTTATCCTCAATTTATAATTTTTAATAATTTTGAGTCAACAACATTTATTAAAATAATATTAAAAAAATAAAGAAAATATTTTTTTATGGTCTAATTGCACGAGAATAAATTTAAAAATTAATTTGTAATCGATATATTATCGATTAAATACCATATTAATTATTAAAAAATAACTGGACAAATTTATATAAAATCTAGCTTTCAAATAAATAACTAAATAAATTGTCAAAATATTTGTTTGAAATTAATAATTTATGTTTTAATTTGCTAGGGTTGGGAAAAGAAAAAAAATCCAAATGAATCAAGGCATAAGCCAATTGATCTTCAACCATATAGCAAACTGCTACACGTTTCTTTTTTTTTTTCCTTCAAAATCATGTTAGATATTTTGTCTTGAATAACATAAAATATATAAAAAAAACAATTTTACAAAGAAATAAAATAAAATATACGATAAAACGAATCAACGATTTGAGAAGTTGATCTGAGACATTTGCGAAACACATTTCTCTTACAACAGTTTAATCGCCTCCCATTTGTGCTTAAGCTTATCATAAATAGTTGTCTCTTATAATAAAACGAATATAGTAGTGATTATGCACTACGCATCAAACTTGATAATGTGAAATTGATTCTAGTGACATGTTCAAAGGTTCTGTTCTGAATGTGGAAAACAGTGACTGAGATAATGATAGAATTTTCAATTGAGGTAAGAGCAGATTTATGTCGAGGAACAGGAAGAGTCAGACCAAGTCTGGGCGGTCATTTGAGTGTTAGAATTGTGATAAACAGGGTCACCTGAGGAGGAACTACAAAGCACTGAAGAGAAACGATGATGTTAAAATGCAGCCAACATAGTTATAGAAAATGACACTAATGCGTTGCTTCTATAATTTTATAGCCCGATAGTCTCATGAGTTTTGGACTCTAGAGCATCTTTCCATATCACTACTCACAAAGAGTTAATGGAGAATCCTAGAAATTGTAGGAAATTTTATCTCACAGATGGTGAGCCACTAATATTTTAGGCATGCGGGACATCAAATTAAAGATAATTGATTAATAAGGTGAGAGACATTCTAAGTTTAAGGCACAATTTGATTTCTATTACACAACTTGATGATAAAGGTCACAGTTTTAGTTGTGGAAATGGTGCGTGGAAGGTGTATAAAGTAGAAATAGTTGTTGTTCGAGGTCCCAAAACTGGAACGTTATACACGACTTCAACATGTAGTGACATAGTTGTTGTTGTTGTTGATGACTCAAAGAATAGTGATTTATTGTATTGCATGTTAGGCCATACGAGAGAAAATAGATGATTTTTTTTTGAATAATGGTTAGATATTATAACTAAAGTCGGTTGAAGATCAGTTATGAGAAAACTACATTCTTGGAAAATAGAAACGTGTGAGATTTTAATAAAAAAAAATGCTAGAGTTGGTACACAGTGATGTGTGGGAATCTGCACGCATTTTTTCTATTAGCAGATCACACTACTATGTGATGTTTATAGAAGATTCGACAAGAAAAATATGAGTTTATTTTCTGAAGCACAAGTCTAATGTATTTGCTATTTTCAAGAAGTGAAAGACTTTGGTTGAAAATGATATAAATTAGAAGGTTATGTGTTTGAGATCTAACAACGGATGTGAATACATCAATTCCGATTTTAGAGAGTATTATGATGTGAATGAGATCAGTATGGTGAAGACTGTTTCCTAAACGCTATAATAAAAAATGAAGTAGCTGAATAGATGAATCAAACGTGAATGAGCGTGATAGAAACATGAGATTGCATGTTGGGCTGCCTAAAACCTTTTGGGAAAAAAACTATCAACACTAATTTCTACTTGATAAATAGAGGATCCTCTGTTACTCTTGAATTCTAGAAAGAGTCTGGAGCAATAAAAGTTAAATCTTTCTTATTTAAAAGTGATTAGCTATTTGTTATATGTGCATATTAATGAATATTATATGAGCAAACTTGATTGAAAGTCTAATAAATAATTTGTATTGATTATGGTGATATCGAGTTTGGTTATCATTTATGGGATAATAGAATTTGGAAGATAATTTGTAATAAGAACGTTATCTTCAATGAACATGTTCTCTATAAAGATTGTGTTGATAAGACATTAAATGGTGATTCCAAATTGGAAGAGACTAGTACGATCGATTTGAGAGCTTTTTCAGCTGAATATATACCGACTGTCAAAGAAAATCAATGTGTTGTTCAAGATGAATCGTTGAGAACGTGGCCCTATAGGCAAATCAACAAACATCGATTATACAGTTGAGAAGATCGTCAAGAATGGAAAACTAGTCGAGAGGTAATCCCCATCTCTGAACTATATCTTGTTGACAAATAGAAGCAAACTTGAATGCTACAAGGAAGCAATACAATATGATGAATTAGTTAAGTGGGAGTTTACAATGAAAAATGAGATGAACTTTTTTACATCAAATCACACTTAAGAGCTCACTAAACTACCAAAGAGAAAGAAAATACTTCACAATAAATAAATCTTCAAAATTAAAGAAGAACATAATAAAATAAGGAGGTATAAGACAATGTTAGTTGTGAAAGGATTTCAAGGAGTGAAGGTATTAACTACAATGAGATTTTATCTCTAGTTTTAAATTGATGACAATTAGAATTATTTTGAGTTTGGTTGTGAAAAAAGACCTTTATATTCAATAAATGAATGTCAAAACTTCTTTTCTTCACGGTGATTTGAATGAGGAGATTTATATGCTACAACCACAAAGCTTTGAAATCAAAGAAAAATATGAGCTTATGTGTAAGTTTTCAAAAAAGTCTATATGGTTTGAAACGGGCTCTAAGGTAATGGTACAAGAAGTTCGACAACTTCAAGAAAAGTAACAATATTTTGAGGTGTGAATCTGATCATTGCTGTTATATTAAGAGGTTTGATAAATCATACATTATTCTTTTTCTCAACGTTGATGATATGTTGATTGTTGGTGCAAGCTTGTATGAGATTAACAACCTAAAGACAAAGTTGTCTAGGAAGTTGAAGGAATTGGGTGCTGCAAAACAAATCATTGGGATGAGAATTTTCAAGGATAAAAAAGTTCTCAAGCTTTCACAAGAAGCATCTACGATCAGAAGGAAAAATACTCCACTCTTTCTCGCGCGCGAAGTGCAGCAAGCAATTACGCCTTGCCTTAGTGAGTGATATCGTATTCTTCCTCAAGCTTGGAGTGGCTCTTAGCTGAACCGGGCTGTTGGCCTATCAAGCACTTATGTGAAGAAAACTCTTAGCAAATTCAACTTGTACGATGCAAAACTAGTTACTATCCCCTTATCTAGTTAATTTACACAATCTAAATATTTGCCAAATTCAACTAAGGATGAGAAACATTACATGGTCACCGTTGTGTATACTTATGATATTGGTTGTATTATGTATACGATTGTTTGCACACGACCATACATATCACATGTAGTGGGAATTGTAAGCTGATTCATGAACAATCCGGGTAGACAACATTGGGAAGCAATAAAATGAATATTATGATACTTAAGAGGAAGTATGAGCCTCGTTTTGTGTTTCTAAAAGTTTAATATGGGTTTGGAAGAATATGTTGATGTTGACAATGATGGTGATATTGATAGAAGGAAGAGAACATTGAACATCTATAATTTAAGAAGTACTGCAATTAGTTGGGTTTCAAAATAGCATAAGACTATTTCTATTTCTAATTGTAAGACAGTGTATGTTGTTGTGTTAGAGGTTGTTAAGAAAACTAGTAGGATTTTCGTGCGATACAAACAGACAAATATATAAACGAAATAATTAAGACATAATTTTTTTTTATAAAAAACAAATTGAGTCACACTATATAATATAAAAATATTTTATCAAATACAATAAACATAAAATTTTATTTTAATTAAATTTTGTTATATAAAAAAATAACACATTTAAGTTCCATTTTTTTATTTACATCTTTACACGTGAATTATAAAAAATTAATAATTATTTGAATTTTATTACATAAATTTTACCATTGTATTGTATTTGACATTAATTTTATAGTATCATAATTGTTAAACACTATATATATTAAATATATAAGTTTGAATTTTTTTAATATTGTTATTTTATTTAATACATTTTTTAATATTGTGTGGAGTCATTTAATCTCATATCTATTATAGTTTTTTTTATAGAAACTTATTTTTAGATACAAATGATATAAATTATTACAAATATTATCATTTTATTCAAAATTTTAGTTTTTTCGTTCTATTAATTTAATTTAATTTTCCAATTTTTTAAACGCAAATTATCAGTTTATCTTAAATAGGTAAAAATAATATTTTAGAAAAATATGTTTGCGTTTTTTCTCATTTGAATATAATTATTTCAGTTTCTACTTTATTTTTTAAAAAATGTTAGAAATAAATTATTAATCAAAAGTCAAAATATTGATTAAAATATATGTGAAATATCTATTAAAAAATAATACTGAACCATTATATAAATTATATATTATCAATATTGTTCTTTCATTTATTCCATTTTTGTAAATATTGTGTGGAGTCATCTAATCTAATATTTATTATAATTTTTTTTATAGAAATTATTTTTAGATACATTTGAAATAAATTATTACAAATATGGTCATTTTATTCAAAATTTTAGTTTTTTCGATCTATTAATTTAATTTAATTTTCTCATTTGTTTAACGTAAATTATCACTTTATCTTAAATTGGCAAAAATAATATTTTAGCAAAATATGTTTGTATTTTTTCTCTTTTGATCATAATTATTTCAACTTCTATTTTATTCTCTCACAAATTTTGGAAACAGTTTATTATCCATGAAAAGTCAAAATATTAATTAAAATATATGTGAAATATCTATTAAAAAATACTATTGAACCATCACATAAATTTTATAGTATCAATATTGTTTTTTTATTTGTTCCATTTTTTAATATTGTGTGAAGTCATTTAATCTCATATTTCTTATAATTATTTTAGATACAATTGAAATAAATTACTATAAATATGGTCATTTTATTTAAAATTTTAGTTTTTTTTCTATTAAATTAATTTAATTTTCCTATTTATTTAACGTAAATTATTACTTTATCTTAAATAGACAAAAATAATATTTTAGAAAAATATGTTTGTGTTTTTTCTCTATTGATCATAATTATAAACCATCTTTTTTTATGTCAATACCATAAAATTCATATTTCCAAACTACATATACTTAGGTGTTATTATATATATATATATATATATATATATATATATATATATATATATATATATATATATATATATATATTTAAACAATAACAATAATTATGATTTTAATTAAAATAATCATAAATCAATTTTATAATATTTGTGTAAAAAATATATATTTATAATAATATTATAAATTAAAATAATTTATATTTATCAATTATTTACAACATGTCAAAATATAGAGTTAAATATATTTTATATTATTTGAATATATATATATATATATAATCTATTTATTATATTTTTGTATTATATATACATATAATTAAAATATTAATATTATTTATTAAATTATAATTTTATTATAAAATATCTTATTAGACTTTATTATGAAATAATAAAAAAAATAATTAAATAAAAAAAAAATTTTAAAAAAACTTTTCTAAATTCACGGAGACAAAATAATATTTTCTTCTAGGTCCTCCATAAATCTAAATAAATTATGATAGAATTTACAATTGGTAATGATTAAATTCATACTAAATCACAGTATTATTAATATAATATGAATATATTAAATAGGATAATCAAGAAAAATATTATAAAATAATGTGAATAATAAATCAATTAATTAAACGTTATAATAAATAATAATAATATTTCAAAAAAATTTGGAAAATAGTAAAAAATCTTAGGCTAAGAATATAGAAATAATTTGCATTAAAAAATTAATTTTATTTTATATATTAATTAGTCATAAAATTTAATCATTACTCATGCTTTGACCATATCAGATTCAAAAGAAGATGACGTAGAATGTTGTTGCACCTTCCTGAAACGATCGGATTCAAAAGAAGATCGATGAAATGCGAATGATGTTGTTGCAACTACCAAAAACGATCAAATTTCTGAGAAACATGCAAAACAATGAACAACAGATTGTTGAAACATAACATAATACAAATTCAATTATTGAAAACATTATATTGATTGAAACATTGAGAAGATTACGTGTCGATACAGAGATAACACGTTTGGAGACCGAGGATGTTGTTGTAGCTGCCTAAAACGATCAAATTCCTGGGAAAAAAATGCGAAAAAGTGAACAACAAATTGTTGAAACATAACATAGTATAAATTCAATTATTGAAAGCATGATATTGATAGAGAAATTAAGAATATTATGAGTTGATATGGAGATATCACTATTCTCTCTTCAATTGAACCTTATTGATCTAAGATTATTTATAGGAAGTGGATGGAGAAGAAGATGAAAAGTTATATACGTTGATTTAATATATTGGTTTAATTGTAGTTATATACGTTGGTTTAATATATTGGTTTAATTGTAGTTATATAGGTTGATATAATCATTATTTAATGTTAAATTCAATTAATATAGATAATTATAATATGATAACTGAAACTTTTTTTATTTTACATATTTTCATATTTAATATTTAATGTTAAACTGAATTAATATAGATAATTTTTTTTATAATTAATATAATATGATAACTAAAACTCTTATTATGATTATTCTTGAAGTTTTTTATAATTAATATTTAATGCTAAATTTAATTAATATAAATAATATTTTAGATTAGAATTATTATGTTTATTTTTAAAATAATTAATAAAAAAATATTAATATTTAAAAATATATAAATATGGTAAGGAAAAGAAAAATAATTAATTAATAAAGATAAATGAAGGGAGAGAAATATATATATATATATATATATATATATATATATATATATATATATATATATATATATATATATATATTATGTAAGAAGGTGAAAATACCGATGATGATGATGTGGATATTTTGGGATGATGATGATGTGGATATTTTGGAGAAAGCATGAGGAAAAGAAAACAATTAATTAATAAAGATAAATGAAGAAATATATATATATATATATATTTATATATATAAAAGAAAGAGAAAATACATATGATGATAATGTGAATTATTTTGAAAGAGCGTAATGTACACCTCCAACATTTCAAATTAAGCGTCATATAAATGATGTGGTTGCAATCCTTTTTACAAGAATTATGTCAATAAATGAAGGAAGTGTGTTGTGATGTGATAGTCAAAGTGTCATTCATTTGGGAAAAAAATCTTGTTTATTATGACAGGACAAAACATATACATGTTCGTTATCATTTAAGTCGATCAACTTTAGAAGATGAAGTGTTAGCTTTTGAGAAAATTCATGTGGGTGAAAATCTAGTTGATATGCTGACGAAAACTGTGACAAACAAGAAATTGAAGTTGGGTGCAACTTTAGTTGTTCGTCTTCGTTAAGACATCGGATGGAGAGTCACTTCCGATCGAGGGATGATGAAGTTAGTCTCCAAATAGGAGATTATTGAGTTATGAAACTTGCACTTATAATAAACTTTAAAAGAGTTTATTGAGTTTGGATTTGAGCCTAACCAAAAATTATTTAGGTTTAATTACCTTAAAGTATACCATATAAATATGTTGTTGTAATTAATTTATAGGGTAATAAATAATTCTAGAGAGAAAAAGTGTGAAAAAAAAACTCTATATTCATTTTTTTTCTTTATAGTGAAATCTGATAGTGACTGAAGTGGACGTAGCTCAATTGAGTGAACAACTATAAATTTATAAATTTGTGTCTTCTTGTATTATTTTTTTTCTTGCGTTTTTACAAATCGTTTCAAGCATGTCAGATTTGGGGATCCAAATCCTAACAAAGAATACATAAATTTATAGTGGTTCACTCAAAAAGAGTTATGTCCACTTCCAGCCGCCACATTATATTACTTTGAAAATAAGAAGAAATACATAGTTTTTTTACTCATACTATTTATCTCTAGTTTAACCTTATAAATATTTATAGGGTAAACATTTAAGTAATAAATCTACATAATTCTTGGTCAGGTCTCAATCCAAACTCAAACCCAAACCCACTAATTAAACTCTAATTAACTATGTAGAATTTATTATAAGAGTATGCTCTATAGATCAACATATTAGTGAGTTAATTTTTAGAAATAATTCACCCGATGATTAAGAGTTTCCAAGAGTTTCAAAAGGTGGCAAAATGGTTTTTAATAACTAGGGATAAGTAGTTAGTTATTTGGGGTCGTATTAACAACAACAAAAAAATATGTTAGGGATCATATCTTCATATGTATTGACAACAATCTCCTCTACCGCTACATGACAGACCTTTTAACTAGGGATAACATTCAATGAAAATGTCTCTTGTTGATCCATGGATAATCCCAATAATTGTATAACTGTTTTAAATTTTATTTCTAATTTTTATTATAAACAAACTAATACTTTTGTTATCACTTTAATTTCAGCTTTAAATATAAAAAATATAAACATTTTGATGATTACTTTTTGAGAAATAATAGCTTCATTATCTTGAGTTGAATTCTAAAATTATCATCTTATTCTTCTTGGTTGCACATTATTTTTTCTTGGCATCGCATCTTATTCACTAGGATCTGAAATAAAATAGGAGTATTAATAATTGTCATTTGTTGTAACATAACAACTATTGTGTCTATTCTTTTTTCCCTCTCTTCCTCTTGATCCAAATTATTTGTTAGTTCATCCAAAGTTAATCGAGAAGACACCTCAATAAATAAGGAATTTGATTTCACCTCTATTATGAAGTTTTTGGGTTGTTGAGAAGTTGCATTCCAATCCACTCCATGTTGGGGGACCGAGGGAGAACATCATAACAACAAAATCGAGACCACAATCAATGCTGAGTTCACTGATCTTTTTGTACAATCCATTATGGTAGTTAGAGAAGGTGACACAACAATCTTCTTCCCTCTCCTGACATTGGTACATAAGGATTCGGTGGCTGCCTTTGGACTGCTTGATGGATCTAGGGTTACTAGTGTCCTTCTCCATGATAAGCTTCAAAAATATGATAAAGATCTCAAAATAAGAAGGAAGATTGGTTTGTGTCTCTTTTCACTAAGTAAGAGTTATATTTATAAAATATAGATAAGTATGGGGAGTGCTTTAGAAATTTAATCTAAAATTTTATTACAAGAATAAATTACAATAATGAATGAGATTTAGATAATTTGATTTGGCAGCTTCAAATATAAAAAATTAGAATATTTGCCAAGTAATTGTAAAGAATTCAACTAAATTGATCATTTGAAAATCATTTATCATCAATCCATTTAAACTTTATTTTTTCAGGCTCAATATTGTTTTTTATAACTTTTTTTTTTTTAAGTAAACGGTAAATTGAAATTCTACTGATATTCCAATTATGCTCTGTACTTCAAACTTTTTTCAACTTTCCTGCAAGTGCGCCACAATCCTATATCATGTTTACATCTTTTAGTGGATATATGTCATAAATCTCTCACAATTTCAAAGTTTTTGTAATTCATATCTCCTATAAAAACTCAGTTCGGAGATATTGTTGTGTAACACAAATATGAATTATATATATATATATATATATATATTTATGCAGAAAGTGCATTTTCATTAACTTAAAAATTTTGTGAGTGTTAATAAATATGGGCAACTCGTTGGATAATATAGAGGTCTAGTACCCGTGGATCATATTCATTATGTACACAAATACCTACAATCTCATGTTACAAATTTAGTGGCTAAATTTACAATTCAGGGTATATTTATAGTATGATTATTTTATCAAAGTTTGAAACAACTTAAAATTGACAATAAGCATGACTTTAAATCATGGCGAACTAGCTCAAACAAGAGCATCTAAGATGGTGTCGCTCCAAGAATTGAAACTTTAGTGTATTAAAATTATAGAAGCTATACAAAAATAAAACATAAACTGTCACATTTCTATTTTAACTTAAATTACACCTGTATTGCTAGATGATTTTTGTTTGTTAAATTCTTATTTTGGAAAAATTAAAAGGTCCCACTTAAAAGAAATCATCAAAACATACTAAATTTGACCGAAACAATCCTAGAAGAGGAGCTTGAAGCAAATATACATCATCCAGTTAACCAATATTTTATATTATAATGTAAGGCTCATAGTATATTTGCTAGTCTTTCAATGTTATACGAATGGAATATAAGATCTTCATTCTTGGGTCGAATCATTACTATATCAATTAAACTCCATATATTTACTTTGGTAAGTATTACCTGGTTTGAATTTAATCCAACAAATGAAATGAAATTAAAAAATAATGTCGAAATTAAAACTTAAAATTCCCAAGCATTTAATTCTTATTTGTTTATTTATTTATTTATTTAAACATTAATTCTGGATGATAAAAGTGGTGTAATACCTCTATCTTTCTCTATCTTTTTATGTAGTTTTAGATAAGTATTCCTATATTTCGAGTGCTTCTCAAGAAAAAAAAAATATGTATTTGGATTGTTTGCAAACAGGTCACATCTCAAATCAAGTACCAAAACCTATCCTTGGGAAACGAAACTAGTGGACCAACTTTAACACATTGAATACACAAGTGGTGGTCCAACCTAATATACTAATCGACCTTCGATTAAATATAAGTTATGCACAAAATACTTATATATTTCTAGATACGTACAAATGGCGCAATATGGTTAGATAATAAAAAACCGTCAATGCAATCCAGATAATGAGTATTTTAGATGAAGAAGACTAACCATCTTGGGAGGAATGTGGATAGAGTTGTTTAATTGTGTTTAGCATAACTTTGTTAAACATATATTTATTGATCGTGTGGCCTTGTGGCCCAAGCTTAGGCACACGGTCCCTTTACTCTATCTCTTTATCATCCTTTTAGTTAAACAAAATCAAATCATTTTAACCCTATTCATTTATCTTGATAGTTAAACGAAAATCGTGTTTTACTTTAGTGAGCAATTCTCGAATGAAGTATCTCTATTTATATATAAATTATTATTTTAAATTATTTATTTAAATTATCCTTGTTTTTTAATAAATATAATAGTGTAAGCATGAAATTTTGACAGACCCTATTTTATAAAAAAAATATTATTATTTGTAATAATTTATAAAATAATATTTTGAATTTTTAAATTCAAAATAACCCAAAAAGAGACAAAATGAGGAGTTAAAATCAAATAAAGAGTTAATTATTGTGATAGTTAAGCCTAACTAGAAAAATTATTCAAAAATCTAAAAATAATTTGAAATTAAAATATTATATTTATTTTACCCAAATTAATCCCCTTCTTGGACTGAAATTTATTTAAATATGATTTTATACGTAAATTATGTTTAATTTATAGCTTAAAAAAAATAATAAATACCCCCAAAATCCCAAAAATAAAGATAAGAATACTAATTTTTATTATTTTTAAAAAAATATTTTTTTTGGAATTTTTGGTGAAGAAAAACAAAAGAAAATGATTAAAATTCGATTTCAAATAACCCTTTTATTAAAAATAAAAATGATAATCCTATGCAGCCGAAATTATGTTTAATTGTTGTAGAAAGATTCAGGGCCATCAGATGAGCGTTTGGATATCATCCAGCGCCTAAGAACGCGCCACATAGCCAGATGTAACGAAGCTAGCGCACACCCGCTTCATCGGATCAATTAACGGGATGACTAACCCCAATAGCCCAAATGTTGATGGACGCGGACGGAACGCAAACGGCGCCATGAAACGATGCCATTTTGGGTCGTCTTCTTCATTGGAATAGGACGCTCGCCGGAAATGCGACTCACCGACTGCGATTCTTCTAGAAGCCTTATCTCCGCCTACATCCATCCTTATCCCTCCATTTTTCTTCCACGTGTTCGCCTTGTCTCGCAAGCACAATCCCTATGCCTATTGATCTTATCCTACTTTAATATAGGCGGCCACATATCGAGATAGAATTAGGGATAAGAACGGAGATCGTCAATTTCGACTTGAATTGAGCTTCTCGGCCGACCTAAGACTAATATAAATAGTCTTTAAGAGTCTCTCTACAAGATCATCAAACAATCACATCTTGTTACACACTGAATCAATGAATTCAAATTCCGGCCAAGAACAGTTTTCGTAAAAATTTTCTTCGGCCATTACAGTTCCGATCCATGCTTCTAGAATGTTTTCAACACATCTAAGGAGTGTTCTCAAGGTGTTGATATGAATCCAAAACCTTTGTATATCAATTTGTGATTGAAAATTTGAATTATTAAAATTTTCAAGTTTGATCGGTTTGATTTGTTCTAAGGCTTAGTTATGTGATTTATTTGTTTATAATCATTCCCTATATCATGTATGAACTTTCTATTGAAAGAGAATTGATCAAATTAATTTAAATCGAATTTTCGAATATTTTAATTCGAATTTAAAAACTGGAATTTTAAAAATTCACGTTCTCAAGTTCTAATCTTGATTTTTTATTCAAATACTTGCTAAACATGTTTGTAAAAATGTTGGGATAATTTCCCAATGACTGTAACATCATTTTAATCATGTTTGATCAAACCGTATTTTTGAGAATTTTGGATTTTGATTTAATCTTCAAAAATCATTGTAATGATGTAATTATATTCTTGTTTTGGCTGTGTTCAACTATATTCATCATTTCAAAGCTAATGGAATAAAAATTAGACCTTAAAATGCCCTAATTTGAAAAATCACAAATTTTGATCTAAAAATGATTTTTAGAAATTGATCTTTGTAAAGATTCAATGATCGTGATTTATGTTAGATCTTTTTTCTTCATAATCATATGAATCATCTGCAACTTACAGATCATGATTTCATGATCTGTATCAAAAATTATAGGACCTGCAATTTCTTTATACCAAATGAAGAACACTTGGTCCTAGGATCGAGTCCTGTAGGACCGGGACCAAAAATCTTTGGTATGGACCATGACCGAGGGGTGATGTTGAACTAGGACCGAGACTCAAGACCGGTGTTCTTAAACTAGGACCGAGACTTAAGACCGGTGTTATTGATCAAGGACCGAGCAACCCAACCGAGGAGTTTGACCTTGGACCAAGCCTCCTAGGTCTACGACTGAAAAACCTAGACCCAAAACCGAGCCTTCCAAACCTAGGACCGAACAGTCTGAGTTCAAGATAGAGCCTATTGAACCTTATGATTGAGCCCTCCGGTCCCTCGACCGAGCAGTCCGAGTTCGGGACCAAGCCTTCTAACCGAGCCATTCAGTCCCTCGACTAAGCAGTCCAAATTTAGGACCGAGCCTCCCTAACCTAGGACCAAGCATTTCGGTCCCTTGACCCATACCCTAATACTAAATCTAAAAGTAATAGTTATTAAATAGGATAATGATTCTAAGTATACAACGTGAGAAAAAAATGAAAAAATAAAAGAAATTAAAATTTATTATATTCATAAATTAATTTTATGATAAATAAATCAACTCACGATCTGGAGGTTTTATATTGGGGACACAAAAATGAAAATAAATATTTAAAAAATGAACCCAAAAATTTATTTTTATTAAAAATATTATGTTTATTTCTTTTATAAAATGTTTCAAAGTCATTTAAATGTAAAAACTAAGAAAAACAAAATAAAACTGAAACAAACAGTGAGTTGTGGGTTGGTTATCGAACTACATCTTCAACCTCCCGTTGCTGCAAATTCTCTAGTTTTGTTCTTAAGTAAGAAGCTCAAGAACGGCAAACCCATTTTTCCAATTTCAAAATTTAAATTTTAGATATTGTCAATATAAAGTTAATGAAATTAATTTAATTCAAAAAAAAAAACATTTAAATTATGTTAATAGTGAATCTCAATTAATAATTTAAATTTAAAGAAATTAAATTTCAAATACAATATACCAAACTCAAATGTATCAAATTGCAATTTATAAAGTGAATTAAGACAAAATGAGATATTATGGTGGGCCTTAAATGTTTCCTAAATATTGATAGAATCTTCTAGATACATAACTAACACTTAAACAACTTCACACACGAAAAATAGAAAATTTGGACAAAAGCTTAAAAACTAAAAAATGGTGAATCGTCTTAAGTTCATTTCAGTCGTTGTCATTTTTTATTGCCTTGGTCTGATATTTATGGTGGTCTCTATGCTTTTTCCCCTCTTCATGATGAATTTTAACATTCTTTTGAGGAAAGAATTATGGAATTTATGTTTGTAAATAGCACCACTACATTTAGGTCTTTTGTAGCTTCAAATAATCTCTCCTTTCTTTTTCTTTTTTATTTTCCTTAATCCCTGCAAAAAAAAATATATATTAATACATATTTAGTTTATTTAGCCTGTTTATTTACACAAATAAACTAACATTAATATATATATATATATATATATATATATTATCATATTTATTTGCTTATTTATTTTACTAACACATATAAAATAAAATAACATTTTTTATAATATATTTATCGAGCTATTATTTATTTTATTTGCAACACTTTATTTTATTAACAGTAGTCCGATCAATCCTTTATTTTTATATGTGATTTCATTTTGAAAGATCGTTATTTAATTCTGAGGAATGTTTTGGCATGTACTTTATTCTCAATTTTAATTTACTATAATTTAATATATTTTAATATTGTTTTACTAATTGTATGGTAATATTATTATTTTATTTGATAATGATATTGTTATGATTTTATTTGATAATTCATACTTTTTTAATCCCAACAATGAAAATAAATATTGAACTTTTTAACAAAATACTGACCTACTACTAATTTTTTAAATAAATCAATTCCAAACATTGACACAAACAGTTTTTTTTTGGGTTATTTGGATTTTCCTCCTTTCTATCTGTATATTTTTATTTAATAATTAATTTATATGGATTAATAATTAAAATGATATATTAGATTTATGATAAAAAAAACTTAACTAGTTCCTCAAACAAGTCCCAAATATATATTGAGATCAATTATTAATATAGTGAGATATAACCTACATTTATCATTATTCCTCATTTTTATGTATATAGCTACATTATTGGTCTTGAAGGTGAGTTTTGTTTATTATTATTAAAAAATATCTCAAATAACATGTTAATTAATAAATGATCATGGAAGTGTTCTCTAATAAAATCTTTTATTTACCATTCTTCTCTTCTTATTTTTCTTTAGTTCTTTGGGTTTTTTTAATTAATTTTGTTTTTACTCCATTAGAAAGAAATAAAATCCTGATTGTTGTAATTTATTTTAAATGTTTATTTATTTATTTTAGTTTAATCCATATAAAAATTATTAATTTTCTTTTAATATATTGTTTTTTAGTCATATCTAATTAATTTTTTTAGAATTGCTATTATTTATTTCTTAAATTTTAAACTAGAAATTAAAAATATCAATGAATTATATTACTGTTAATAAACAAAATTAATTAAATTATGCTTATCAAAATTTTTCATTAAAAAAATTCAAAAAAATATATATTTAGCTTTCTTCTTCAGAAGATTTATTATTATGTAGAATAAAAATAAATAAATAAAAACTGTCAATTTTTAATATACTGACTGATTGGATTGCTATTTATTATACTGAGTTGAGTTGGATTTCACAACAGTAATTTTTATATTACTTTTCTTCCTTTCCTTTGCCTTTATATCTGTCACCGCCAAACACCACCAAGTACAGAAAAAAAATGAAAATTAAAGAAGAAACTTATTAATTACTTTTTTTTTAAATTCTCTAATATTCTATTTTAAAAATCTATTCTATTCATTTGATTTTATATTTAATATTATTTATAATTTTATTAAAAAATTATTAATAAATTCTCCGTTAAAATATTTCTTTATATTCTAACAAAATTCATCATCAGAAATGAATGAGCTATAACTCATACATTTTAATATAAAATTTTCTAATATTTTATTTAATTTCTTAAATATTGAAAGAAGTATAAAGATTTCAAGAACTTTTCAAATTCTACCATATTGATAATGATGGCGGGTGCTTTTTTGTATTCCTTAAGTTAGAAGGTATATATTTCATTTATTTTTTTTAGATATTAAAGGAGTTCAGTTCTTGTGAAACCTTTAAACATTTTCAGAAAATTTTTCGTTTCCACCCAACTTATTATGCTAAAAATAGCTTAATTGGTATAATCCAGAAAACATCAATTACTTCGTTTAACATTTTATTCATTAAATTAATTAATTTATTAACTAAAATATTAAAATATATATTTTTTAAAATTATTAATTTTATTATATATATAAATCAATACATTTAAACTTTTTTTTACTAACAAAATATCTCTATTTACTCAAAATTATCATAAATAATTTTTTTTTTCACTGACCTAATTAAATTTTTTTGGGTTTTTCTGAATCATCCTCATTTCTCTCTATATTTTTATTTAATAATTAATTTAAAAAAGAATTTGATATTTATTAATAAATAAAGAAAATTAAAATTATGATAAATAAAAACATTAATCAGCTCTCAAACAATTCCTTGGCAGTAACCTAGATTTGTAATTATTACTTATTTTCTTCTTCTATATATAGGTCTGATGGACCGGTCTTATTTATTATTATAACTTTCTACTGAATTCATGTTTAGTATGAGAAAGTTGTTGAGATAATTAGTTTTTATTTGGTTATTTTAATAAAATTTTGAGTTTTAGGTTATTTTTGTAAAAAGATTTAAGAGTATTAATATTTAATAATAAAAAATTATATTTATATATAAGATGTCTGTAAAATATTTTTTGATTCAAATTATATATTTTTTTAAGTTTTGAAATGATTTAATATAGACATATTTTTATATATTTTAAAAATTAAATATCATTAATTTTGATTTTTTTTTTATTTTATGATTTGATAGTATGTCTTAATATTAATTTAGTTGATTTTTTTTATTGAGTTTCTTAAAATTCAATATTATAGTTTTTAATTATTTCTTTTACACCTTAAAAGAGCCGAGATCAAACAAGCTCTTAGGCCTGTTGTATACGGACAAGATTTAAAGTAAAGCACAGATGACCTGAAAGAATTTGACTGATAAGATAGTTTGAAAAATAAGTCTGTGCTTCTGTTTGAAGTCTGAACCATCCTCTCTCTCTTTTCTTTTCATCCCTTCCTTCCGTCCAATCCCATTTCTCTCTAACTATTTCAGATTCGAAATTGAATTTGACTTTAAGATTCATGAACAGACAGAGACAAGCGGTCCTTTTGAGATTTTGAAGATCGAATATCAGATTTGAAAGAATAATTAACAGAAGTATCGCTCTCCAATAAGTAAGATTCTTTCGTTTTTTTTCCATAAAGAAGGATGAAGTGAAATTTAGTTATATAAAACGTTTTTATTTGATTCTCTTCTTTTATTTGTTAGGATTGACTGAACTCTGCCTTTATACTCTTAGTCGGCATCTTCATCGGCAGTGTTAAAGTAAGTTTATCAAATATGTTTTCTCTTATATCCACTTTAAATTCAATTAACACATTTAAAACTTTCTGTCTAAGGTTTTTAAAGTTGATCCTTGATCTTGTTGATTGTTATTATTCCGTCTCATTATTTCTTATCAATTTTATTTATTTAAATCTTTTATCTCTTTTTAATATCAATTCATTTATATTAATAGAATGCCAAGGATTTACTAATTTTAATCCCGGAATTCTCATTACTCCGGTGGATTGGGAATCCAGTAAAGAAAGGACCGAAATATTTTTGCAGCTTTGTGATCTGGAAAAAACAAAGAAAAATTTTAAAGGTAAAAGTCCTACGCCCTTGGGTTATAAAAACGTAAGTGATGGTCTGTGGACTCACTTGTCTGTCTATCACGATATCAAAATCTTGAGAAATAAGTGGAATTCAGAAAAGAATTTGTGGAAAGTTTGGATTTTTTTTACAAATAGTAGTAAACTTAGCGGCATGGGTTGGGATCATCAGCGAAATACTATTAAAGCTCCAAACTTTTGGTGGAAAGAAAAGAGCAAGGTAAACATTGTTTTTTTTCACTTTTATAAAAATTAGTTAGGTTAAAATTATTAATATTGAATTTTTTTTATTATTATTTTTTTGTTGAATAGGATCATGACCAACTAAATAAATTTAAGTCAAGTGGGATTCAAAATGAATACATTTATGAAAGATTATTTGGTCAAAGTTTAGTTACTGCTTCGACTGTGTACACTGTTGGGGTCGATACAATTGCTGAAGGTTCTGGTGATTCTCAGGATAGTACTTTCACTCCAGACGATGTTGATCTTCCGACGCTTCCAAGAAAGTCCGGAAGTTATAGTGGCAGCAAGCGTAATTGTACAAGTAAAAATGAGAATACGAGATCAAAACGTAAATTAGTCAAAGAACATATTATATATCATCAACATACTCACACCGATAATTTGAGTCGTACATCGAACCCAACAACTGAAGACTCTGAAAAAAAATTTGTTGCAAAGGTTGAAAAATATATGGGATATCCACCTGGATCAAATGAATCATTGCATGCCGTGTATGCTAGAGAAGCATTGGCGATGTATGAAGGAGACGCCTTTGTTAAATTGTTAAAGAACTATATGAATAACTCTTCTTGGCTATAAATTTTAATTATGTTATTTTATTTAAGTTTGAATTTTTATCTTATTTAAATTTTATTTTGTATTTATTTTCAAACTATTTTATTTAATTTGAAATTATCTAAATATTTTTAAATTAAAATGATATTATTAAGTAGTTAGTTGTTCAAAATTATTTAATTATGTTTTTATTATAATTTTTGATTATATTGATTATTTTATATATATATATATATATATATATATATATATATATATATATAATTGTATTGATAATATATAAAGTTATAATAAATGGATATAATAGTTGTTAATAGCATTGATTTTTTTTACGCCAAAGTAAGTTGTGTAGCTATTTACATGTAATTACTCAAGCACGACAATAATCTCATATGACCTAGAAAAAGAAAATTTCGAAACTATTTAACATATTTTATATAATAAAAATTGATTAAAGACCATGGACTGACTCCTACACGAGTTGTCCATATTTCTTTTTCGCAAACATCACATCTACTCTTAATTTTTAGCTCAAATTAGCAAAAAGTTCAAAGTTTGTTATGGTAAAATTAATACCATGGGATGTGCAATTCAAATTGTAATTTTTTTTTTTTATGAAAGTCACAAGGCCAGTTGCGATTTGATACGTTCATTAAAAAAATAAATTACAAATAACTCTAATATACATAATGCAAAATACATTACTTATTCATTTATAAATGAAACTAATAGATAGATTATATATACCATATCAATTGTTATTCAACTTATATTGCAATATTTAGTTTTATAAAGTTACAATAATAGTTGATAAATAGAACACGACAAGAATAATCTCACATCCTTTGGATAAAGGAATTTTCCAAACTACTTAATATGTACATTGTTTATCAAAATTGTTAGTAAAAACCAATGGGTTAGCTCTTGTAGCTCATATCCAATTTTAATATTATTAATTTTACTTATTCTATAATTATTTATTATTATTCTTTGCAAAATTGGTATAATTAATTTATAATAAATAATTATATACAAAAATAAATGGATACTATGTATAATATGTATAAATAATTAAGAATTAATTAAGTTAGTAAATTTATAAATAATAAGTTTATTGATAGATTTAAATATTATTGATTCTTATTTCAATAAAATAATGTAATATACAATTAATTATATAAATATTTTTTTATATAAAACTAAAATTGCAATTTGAATTTTTATTATCACTGCAAAACAAGTTACAAAATAACTCTATAATAAATTTAATACAAAATAAATTACTATTATTTCTAAATGAAACAACAAATATAAATTAAACAATGTCAATAACTATTCAACTTAAATTCCAATATTAGTTTTATGTACAATTGATAAATAGCATTGAAATTATAAGTTGCGTACACATTCGAATTGAATAAAAAAAATATTCTAAGCTAATTAATACCAAGTCTCTTAGAAGCTACCTTAAATCTCCTCTACATTAGTTATCTATTCCGATTATTATCCTATTCAGAGAAAAAAAAATTATGATCTAAACAAATATTTACCTTGATTTTAAATTTATGTGCAATTTTATTAAAAACTTATTAGGTGTATATATGATATATATATATATATATATATATATAAACATGTCTTGTTTATTTGTAAACCTTTTAGTTTCACATATTCATATTTATGTAATGTTATGCAATTTTTTTAAGTAATTAATTATTAAGTTTTTTCTTTTTCTTTCCATTTCCAAAATTATAAATACAATTTATTTTGCAATTTTACTTTAAATGAAAGTTGCGAAAAAAATTATAAAATTAACATGTTATTAATACAAAATAAGTTTTTAAAGTTGATTGATAATTATTTATTTACATATTGGTGTCTAACTTTGTAACTTATTTATAAAAAAAATCAAAATTTTTATTGTTATCACAATTTTTTAAGGATAGATTACGTAATAAGTTAAAAAGATTTCGTTCAATTAATTGTTATTTAGAGTTTATTCAAATTAAATTTAAAAATAGTTCAACTTAATTGTTTCTTAAGAATTAATTAAGAATGAAAGCATCTTAATAAAATAAATAATAAATCAAATTATATTGTCTTATATTTGTAACTTTATTTGGCAACATATAATTATAGTTTTGTTGCGAAACAAGTTACATATTAGTGTTAATAATATTTAACACAAACTTAGTTGCACAATAAGATAAGATTAGAGTTTCCAACTTTTATGATCACTTATTATTTATCTTTTATCGGAATAAAACATTATAATTAAAAAGTGGATGAAAACGTTGGAATATATATATATATGGTAGTTAAAATATTAACAATATTATTTGTATTATCTCTCTATTAATGTGGCTTTAAAAGTTGTAATGATTACTTGTTATAAAAAATTGCACCATTTTAATTAATAAAACATTATTCCCTCTTTAGTGACTTGTTTAATAACAATTTATTTAAAGCTTTTAATTTTTTTTTTATCAACAATCAATTAATGTAAAAAATGTTACAATTTTCCCACTATTTAGAATTTATGTTATAATTTAAGTTACATGTTCTTAAAAAATGTATTAGTTATATTTAAGTTGTAAAAATAAGTTACTAATGGACCTTTTTTTTTGTAGTGAATAATCCAACTTAATTTTTTTATTTTAAACGTATTTTAAAATTATGGAACAGTTATAAAGTATCACTAATTATTCAATTATTCACAAATGTAAAACTTATTGAAAAATAGTTTCTAATTAATTAAGAATTAATTAATTTGATAATAAATTTTATTTTCATTTATAATTCTATAAAAACTTTAAAAAATATCATATATATATTTCTTCCAATCTAATAAGTTGTTCTATTATATAGTTAAAATTAAGATTACGAAATAAGTTAGAAGATTATATTCAATTATCTGTAATGCAAGATAAATAACCAAATTAGTTTAGAAATAATTCAAAATATATTTAAAAGTAGTTTAATTTACTTTTTACTTTAAACTTGCAAAAAAAATTGTAAAGTAAAACAGTTTTTTTTATTAATGCAAAACATATTGAATTTTTATTTAACATATAATTAATAAATTTAAAAATTAATTAAGAATTAATTAAGAATGAAAGCATCTTAATAAAATAAATAATAAATCAAATTATATTGTCTTATATTTGTAACTTCATTTGGCAACATATAATTATAGTTTTGTTGCGAAACCAGTTACATATTAGTGTTAATAATATTTACTACAAACTTAGTTGCACAATAAGATAAGATTAGAGTTTCCAACTTTTATAGTCACTTATTATTTATCTTTTATTGGAATAAAACATTATAATTATAAAAGTGGATGAAAACGTTGGAATATTTATATATATATGGTAGTTAAAATATTAACAATATTATTTGGATTATCTCTCTATATTAATGTGGCTTTAAAAGTTGTAATGATTACTTGTTATAAAAAATTGCACCATTTTAATTAATAAAACATTATTCCCTCTTTAGTGACTTGTTTAACAACAATTTATTTGAAGCTTTTAATTTTTTTTTTATCAACAATCAATTAATGTTAAAAATGTTACAATATTTCCACTATTTAGAATTTATGTTATAATTTAAGTTACATGTTCTACAAAAATGTATTAATTATATTTAAGTTGCAAAAATAAGTTACTAATGGACCATTTTTTTGTAGTGTTGGTTGACTGTGAGTTAGTTTCTGTTTATAGTACCAGTACCACCTTACTATTGATGAGATCCTGAATCTTATGCTCGAGGGAATAACACGTGTTAGTTCCGTGCCCTTTCACTTGGTGATATTGAAACCATTCTTTAGATTCCTCCCAATTACCTCCTTTCTTGGTTTTGGTGTTAGTAGCTAGATCAATTTGTGTTCTACTAGTACTTTAAAGGACTTTGATTAAGACATCCCTAGGACATCAAATCTTCTAAGTGGCATGTAGGTGGAGGGAGTAGTAGTGTTCTATTATGGTAGAAGTGTTGGTCTTTGAGCGACAAGTTGTCTATGTGGGCGCCCTGGTCTTGTACATTTTCTTTCCCATATGTTATTAATGTAATTCTCCTCTAGCTTCTTTTTCTATGCATATTTAGGTTTAGGCTAGTATGGTTTATTTACTTCTTCCGCCTACATCTTTAAGGCGTCATCATAGCCCTCTCCTACACTATTCAGATTCTTCAAGTAGTGATATTTGCTTCCGAATAGCTTTTTAGTATATTGCACATTCATGTTGACATATTGCATGTCATCCTAAGCCTTCTCACTAGGCAGCTCGTCAATTTATGATGCAATGTTTTTCCACATGTTAGCATAGGCCTACGCACGCCATGATCAACGTTTCTTTTAATGAGTTTGGTTCTTGGTTACGTGTGAGAAAGGGCTAAAAGCGTTATGTACAACAACTCCCATCAAATTGATAGTATTTATTACTACAATTTTGATTGTTTAGACTTTATTGTTACGCTTTACATTTTATTGATTTTCCTTTTTATCTTGTTAAACATAATTCCAAGGGTGACTTTCCACGTTTATGTGGATTTTTTTTTTTGTTTACAACTATACATACATACAAAGTAAAAAGAACAATACAATAGTAATGTATACACATTTACAAAATAGGTATAAATCCTACAAAAGAGTAATTCAAACTATTTAGAAATTTGTGAAAATCGAAATTTTGATTGAAAATATTTTTGTGATTTCATATTTTTTTGGATGAGTAGTTTGAAATATGTGTTCATGCAAAGTTTGAGAAAAAGTGTAGTTTTTAGTTAAACAAACACTTAGTGAAATCTTTTTTTATGTTTTGGTTAAACATGTTTTTAGGCATTTTATATTGTATAGTTTCTAATGTGGTAACAACAATATAACAATAAATTCTCAATCATAATATCATTCAATCATTAAAACCAAAGAAAATTATCAAAATTTGTTGAATAAATCAATTTTATTTTTTTAATTGAATGAAGAGATGTTCATAAAGGATGCAATCATTTTATTTTATTAATATACAACATTAAGGATATTTTAAAGATTTTTCCTTTAAATAATCAATTCAATAACACTTTCAAATAAATTTAATTATTTTAGGTCAAATTGGGCGTTTTTATTTGATATGAATTTGTGAATTCTATTAATGCAACATTAGTGAAAAAGTGACATATTATATCGAGACATGTATAAATCTTTCTGTAATGCTCTCGATAGAGAAAAATCTTTTGTTAATAAAATTATTTACCGAGAGATGTATAAAATTTTCGTTATTAAAATTATTTACTTACTGTTTTTTATATATCTTTCGGCATTACCCTCATCCCCCAAACACGAAAATAATTCTAAGTGTTCAAAAGACAATACTGAAAGATGTTTAAAAATCTTTCATTACTTGAGTAGAATACCGAAAGATTTTCAAACATCTTTCGGTATTGTCTCTTTAAAAAAAACAGAAAATAATTCTAAATGTTGAAATAGAGAATTAGAGAAAAATATACCCATTACTTTCGGTATTGGCTCTTCTCCAAAAAATATAAAAATAATTCGAAGTGTTGGAATGAGAATTAGCGAAAGATATACCCAAATCTTTCAGTATTGACTCTTTCCAAAAAAACAGAAAATAATTTTAAGTGTTGGAATGAGAATTAACGAAAGATATACCTAAATCTTTCGATATTGACTCTATCTAAAAAATAACTCTAAGTGTTGGAATTGGGAATTAACGAAAGATATACCCAAATATTTCGGTATATACTTAATAAATACCGAAAGATGTGTACAAATCTTTCGGTATTGGACTTCTTTGGTTTTTAAATTCTAAATGGATTTTCACTTTATTAGCTTGTCTAAACAACTAAGAAAATCAAGTGTGTGTTATTTTCTAAGTATATGTATTGTGTTTAATTTTATAAGTATATATGATTGTGTTTGATTATATAAAGAAGTGTATATGCATGTTTGTATTTGATGATAATAAGGATGTGTGTATAGTTTGATTATAAGTGTGTGTTGGGATTGTGTAATATTTTAAGGATATAAAATGTGTTAAATGAATATTATTCAAGCTAATTAGAAAGTAAAACACCAAATTGATTAACAAATTAAGAAGTGAAATACCGAAAGATGTTTAGATTTCTTTCGGTATTGAATGGGAATATCGAAAGATGTGTAGAAATGTTTTTGTATTAAACTCTTCTAGACCACTTAGCCTCAGGTCAAATGCAGAAAGATGTTTGGAAATCTTTTGTATTCCCATTCAATACCGAAAGATTTATGAACATCTTTCGGTATTTTACTTCTTAATTTGTTAATCAAATTGGTATTTCATTTTCTAATTAGCTTGTTTAAATTCCTAACTAAGTTAATCTAGTGTGTGTTATTTTTTAAGTATAAGGATTGTGTTTAATTTTATATGTGTATATGATTGTGTTTGATTATTATAAGGATGTGTGTAGAGTTTGATTATAATGATGTGTTGGGATTGTGTAATGTTTTAAAGATATTAAATGTGTTAAATGAATGTTATTCAATGTTATTAGAAAGTGAAACACCAATTAAATTAACAAATTAAAAAGTTTAATACCGAAAGATTTCTAGACATCTTTCGGTATTGAATGGGAATGCCAAAAGATGTGTCCATATCTATCAGTATTTCACCTCTTCCAGACCATTTAGCTTGAGGTCAAACACTGAGAGATATGAGCATATCTTTCGAATTTCCCATTCAATATTGAAAGATTTAAAAAAAAAATTGGTATTAGACTTCTTAATTTGTTAATTTAATTGGTGTTTCACTTTCTAATTAGATTGTGTTATTTTTTAAGTATAGAAATTTTGTTTAAATTACAATTGTATATGATTGTGTAATTGATTTTATAAAGAAATGAATATATATATTTAGGGTTTGATGATAATTAGGATATGTGTAGAGTTTGACTATAAGAATGTGTTTGATGATAGTTAGGATGTTTAAAACTAGATGAATGTGTTTAATGTTTTAAGTTAAAAAAATCTAAGGTAATAATTTAAGGATATTACCGAGAGATATGTGTAAATCTCTCGGTAAAAACATTTTTGTAGGGTCAAAGTATTCTGACTAATAGAATTTTGATGATTAGTGTGTATAAAACTCAAAGAAGAAATCTAAGTCGTCTAATTGTTTTTGTGCAGGTGCATTAAAACATGCTAAAATTAGACTAAGTCTGAATGAGGTTCATTAGCCTTACTGGCTATTAGACGCATTAAGATAGACGTGCAGTCTAACAGACGTAGTTAGACATGCAGTCTAACAGATGCGTAGTTAGACGTGCAATCTAACGGATATGTAGTTAGACGTCCAGTCTAACAGACGTAGTTAGACGTGTAGTCTAACAGATGCGCAGTTAGACGTGAAGTCTAACAGATGCGCAATTAGACGTGAAGTCTAACGGATACGCAGTTAGACATGCAGTCTAACGGATACGCAGTTAGACGTGCAATCTAACAGATACACAGTTAGACGTGCAGTCTAACAGACATAGTTAGACGTGCAGTATAATAGACGTAGTTAGAAGTGCAGTCTAACAGATGCGCAGTTAGATGAGCAGTATAATGAATGCGTAGTTAGATGTGCAGCCTAACAGGTGTAGTTAGACGTGCAGTCTAACAGACGCAGTTAGACGTGCAGTCTAACAGATGCGCAGTTAGACGTGTAGTCTAATAGATGCGTAGTTAGACGTGCAGTCTAACAGGCGTAGTTAGACGTGCATTCTAGCAGACGTAGTTAGATATGCAGTCTAACAAATGGGAGTTAGACGTGCAGTCTAACTCCTTCAGATTAGTCTGAAGGGAAGCGTAGTTAGACGTGCAGTCTAACAAATGAGAGTTACACGTGCGGTCTAACTCCTTCAGATTAGTCAGAAGGGAAGCGGAGTTAGATGTGTCGTCTAACAGATGAGAGTTAGACGTGCAGTCTAACTCCTTCAAATTAGTCTAAAGGGAAGCGTAGTTAGACGTGTCGTTTAACAGATGAAAGTTAGACGTGCAGTCTAACTCCTTCAGATTAATCAGAAGGGAACCGTAATTAAACGTGTAGTCTAATTCCATTAGACCTGGTGTTCTAATAGATTCTGCTATTAGACGGGGGCGTCTAACTTCATTAGACTTGTCAGTCTAATTGAAGCACGTCTAATGCCAAGCTTGAGTAGTAGCTTGAAGCTAGCATCCGTATACCCATGATCAACTAGTTGTATGCTACTCCTGCTCCACCATTCCGTGCAGATCAGAACGACAACCAGTTATATCCAATGAGTTAATGCCACGTAAGAAAATATTCTTCCCACTACTTGCTTCTTGCAGGAAAATCCTAGAAGATTATTTGGTGCACTACCAGATTGGTACGACCACGATCATGGTGCTCAAAGTCTTCTGTACTTGTGTACTATGGAGGCTTTCCAATGAGTATTCTCCACGTGTCATTATAGAAGATTTGACCGTTGGTACCTGCTCCCTATTTAAAGATCCTCAAGGACAACGGTTGAATCACTGAATCAATCAGAGAACACATCGAACGAATACGCGCGAACATACAAGCTAATACACAAATTGTTTTCTTGCTTTATTGTGTGTACATCAAGAGAGAGATAGAATCAAAGTATTGTCTAGATGAGTGATATTCTTCAATATATTGTAAGTTGAACAGAGTCTGTTCTGTTCAATAGTAAGCTAGTCGTGCAACTGTATTTGATTCTAAGAAGAGTATAGTAAATCCTTCCGGTGGTTAGAAGAAGGGGTGACCTACGAGAGTTTTGCTCCGAACATCCATAAACAGCTTTTTGAGCAAACGTATCCGCACTTGAATCGTTCAAGAGTTTGAAAGGGTTTGTGAAGAATAGAAAGTGATTTAAATCCCTAACAAGATTTCTATCAAATCGTTTATCCGAAGCCGTCATCAATAGCCAGACCCTCGTCTCTATTGGTGCTACCGATCCTTTCAATTGGTATCAGAGCTCTGTTTTCTATTCTCAAGCTTTAAGGACCTGAATCATGTCTATCATCAACGATATCTCTATGCTTCGAAAGAAAACTACGATTATTGGATGATGAGAATGCAAGCGCACTTGGCTGCTCTTGATTGTGATATGTGGAGTATCATTACCGATGGTCCCATAAAAATTTCGAAGCCAAGATGTGAGTGGACAACTGAAGATAAGATGACCAATAACCTAGATAATGTGGTCAAAAATATCTTGTATCAATCGATCAACATGAACATATTCTACGAGATCAAATCATGCTCCTCTGCTAAAGAAATTTAGGTGAAGCTAATTCAGATCTATGGTCGAAACATTCAAGCCAAGAAGAATCAGAAAGATCAGAAAGTCTTCATGTGTGTTGAAAACAAATCCAAATGGGCCGATAACGACTCAAAGGATTCTCCTATTGAAAATGATACTGAAACTGCAACATGCTTGATGGAAGATGATCAATCCAAGGTACATGTGAGTGATGGCCTAGAGGAATCTGTATGGTATCTTGATAGTAGATGTTCCAGACATATGACAGGAAACAGACGACTTCTTATTCATATAACAGATTTCTCTGGACCTAAGATCACTTTTGGTGACAACAAGAAGGGTAAGACCATGGGTAAGGGTAAGATTATCCATGGTAATCTAACCATTAATGATGTGTTACTTGTTGACAATCTGTGCTATAACTTGATTAACATTAGTCAATTATGTGATAACGGTTTGTCAGTTGATTTTCAAACTCATGCATGCCTTGTTAAGGATCAACATGGTAATACTTTATTAACTTGAAGCAGAGTAGGAAGTTCTTATAAAATGAACTAGGAAAACAAAGCATCTGATCCTATGTGCATGATTGCCAAGAATGACCGAAATGGTTATGGCATAAAAGGTTAAACCATCTAAATTTTAAAACCATCAACAACATCTGTTCAAATAATTTATTATTTGGTTTGCCTAAACTTCAGTTTTATAAGGACAAAGTATGTCCTACTTGCCAGTTAGGCAAACATGGCAGATCATCGTTCAAAAGTAAAGGGAAATCTCAATCCAGCCACTGCTTAGAATTGTTACACATGGATCTGTTTGGTCCAATTCCTGTAAAGAGCCTAGGAGGAATGAGATCCCCCCTAATTGTTATTGATGATTTCTCACGATTTACATGGGTAGCATTTTTACAATCAAATGATAAAATTGCTGAAAATTTGATTAGAATCTTTAAAAGAATTTAGAATAAAAAATCTTTGAATATTGCTTGCATTAGAAGTGATTAGGGAACTGAGTTCACAAACAGATATCTTTCCTCTTATCTCGAGGAGTCTGGGATTAGGCATGAGTAGTCTAGTGCCAGAACTCCACAACATAATGGTATTGCTGAGAGAAGAGTGAGGACTCTAAAGGAAGCAACGAGATCTATGTTAGCTGAATCAGACGTTTCTCAGAGGTTCTGGGCAGAAGCAATTAACACTGCTTTCTACACACAAAATCGATCAATAATTAACAAACGTTTTGATAAAACTCCCTATGAACTGTATTACAGGAGAATTCCCACAGTTTTGTACTTCAAAGTATACGGGTATAAATGTTTTATCCATAACAATAGAAAGGTTTATTTGACCACTTTTAATGTTAAAGCTGATGCTGTATTCATGCTGGGATATTCCTCAGTAAGCAAGGCTTTGATGCTAAGACCGGATTCGATGCATCTAGGGTTTTAGAGAAGCTTTGCTTATAGATATATAACAACAGAACTCAAACAGTTGAGGAATCCCTTCATGTCGTCTTTGATGAGCCTGTTGAGAGTAACTCCATTGATCCCACTGACCTTGCTAACAGATTAGAAGCGACGAGCCTTGAGTTTATAAGTGAGGATGAAGCTCTAGATAAATGGACTTCGTTGTCTGATCCTGTGACTGATCCAGTTGAAATCCAACCAGAAATACAAACTCCTATTCAACAAACTGTTGAGAGTTCGGACGTCGCGGAGTCACCTATTCAGATGACCAATCCCTTTGGATCAAACTTCAGATGGAATAAGAATCATCCACCAGAATTGATCATTGGAAATCCTTTCTCTCCTCGAAGGACAAGAAGTCAATTGATGGATTAAATGGCCAATTCTGCTTTTATTTCTCAAATTGAACCCAAGAAAATTGGTGAATCATTGGTTGATCCAGATTGGATCAATGCTATGTAGTAGGAATTAAATCAATTTGTGAGAAATAAAGTGTGGAATCTAACTCCTAAACCGACTGATCAGTCAGTCATTAGAACAAGATGGGTGTTTAGAAACAAACTTAGTGAAGATGGTTTAGTTATTAGAAACAAAGCCCATGTAGTTGCTCAAGGATACAGATAGGAGGAAGATATCGACTTTGATGAGTCTTTTGCAACTGTAGCAAGACTTGAGGCAATTAGAATCTTCCTGGCGTATGCATAATTTAAGAATTTTAAACTTTTTCAAATGGATATGAAAAATACATTTTTAAATGGTAAATTAAATAAAGATGTTTATGTTGAGCAACCACCTGGTTTTGTAAATCATACTTTACCAAATCATGTTTTCAAACTTGACAAAGCTTTATATGGTTTGAAACAAGCTCCTAGAGCTTGGTATGACACTTTGACTGAATTTCTGTTTGATCATGATTTTGTTATTGGAACTGTGGATAAAACTTTGTTTAGATTCACTAAAGACTCTCACATTATGTTTGTTCAAATATATGTTGATGATATTATATTTGGATCAACTAACCTCAAATTGTGTGAGAAATTTGCCAAGCTGATGCAGGACAAATTTGAAATGAGCATGATGGGAGAATTAACTTTCTTCCCCGGTCCTTAAGTTCATCAGCTAGAGAAAGGAACCTTCATCAATCAGGCCAAGTATACCAAGGAGTTACTGAAGAAATTTGGGATGGAGAACTACTCTGCTGCAGCTACTCCAATGAGCTCTTCCAGTAAACTGGACAAAGATGATGGTGGTCAAAGTGTAGATGCCACAACCAATAGAGGTCTTATTGGGTCGTTGCTCTATGTTACTGCCAATAGACCAGTTATCCAATTTGTTGTTGGTGTCTGTGGAAGATTCTAGGCTAATCCTAAACTTTCTCACTTCAGTTCTGTTAAACGTGTTCTGAAGTATTTGAAGGGGACTCAAAATGTGGGATTGTGGTATTCAAAGGATTCCAGTTTCAATTTGACTAGTTTCTCTGATACAGATTATGTAGGGTGTAAAATTGATAAAAAGAGCACAAGTGGAACTTTCCAGTTCTTTGGAGATCGTCTTATCTCATGGTTCAGCAAGAAGCAGACGTCGATTGCCACGTCTATAGCTGAAGCAGAATACCTTGTCGCTAGTAGTTGTTGTTCACAGCTCTTATGGGTTCAACAACCACTTAGGGACTATGGGATTGAGGCTGAAGAATCTCCAATTTTCTGCGACAACACAAGTGCTATCGCAATCACCTATAATACAGTACTGCACTCTCGGACAAAGCACATCGAAATCAGACATCACTTCATCCGAGAGCATGCCAATCAAAAGAAGATTCGTCTTGAATACATCCCAATAGATCAACAAACTGCAGACATCTTTACGAACCTCTACCTGAGATTAAGTTTTCTCACTTTAGAAATATTTTAGGACATGTTGATCTTTATTGATTTTATTATGTGCATGAACTGAAGGGGAACATTTGTTCAAAACGTAACTGGATAGAGAAGAAGATAGAGGTCTTAATACGTCCAATGGACTAGAAATTTAAGAAGCATGACTACTTAGACGTACGTCTACTCAAGCAGTCTTTATCTTCTTTTGGGAGCTCATGTATTGGTTAATTAACCTACGCGGTTAGACGTCTAAGTCTAATAGACGTTGGATGTTTATAAGACAAGAGCAAATGGAAGCTCATGTCTAACCGGACACACGTCTAGTACGTGGTATTTATGCGTAATTAGACGTCTACGTCTAATAGACGTTAGACGTTTATAAGACAAGCTTGATTAGACGTTAATGTATAATAGACAGATTTCCCAATTAGAAGTGAAGAATGTAAAAAGTAGTTTTAACATCTAACTACTTGTGTACTTAGAGTTTTCATCTTCTGGGTATCGGGACAGCTGTCATCTGCAACTGTATCTGTCTATGTACTTTTTCCCGCCAAAAATAAATTAGTCATCTACAAAATAGATTGAAGACAGGTGTCTTTCAATGTTTAAAGAGTGACTAAAATTTCTGATAACTTTCTTCTATACGTCTAATATTAATAGTGCAGTTTCATGATTAATATTAATTGATAGTTGTGTCCCTTGGGAATAGGTTTATGAAAATTTTGACGGTTGGTATAATCATTAAATATTAAATGTCACACGTTAGCTCCCTTATATTTAATGAATAGTGTCACTCAAATGGTTGAGTACTCTTAAATACTTTATTCTCTCTCTAGAATTCGAATCGCCAAAATCCTGTGTTCATCTTGCCAAAATTACTTCTCTCTCTCCGAAATCTCTACAAGTAGACTTCAAATCTGTTTCAACTCTAATGATTCCTGAAATGGTTCAAATGTTTGAATCATTGAACACTTCTAGGCTGGAGAAGTTTCTTCGTCCTCACTACATCTATCACGAACAAGTTGTTCGTGAATTCTTTGAAACCGTTGGCTTTTATCATAATCAGTACATTCATGCGAATGTACTTGGCAAAAATATCTACTTCACTGAAGAAACATTCGGCATGTTCTTCAGACTTCCAATCGAAGGAATCCATGAGTTTCCTTCTTCCTCAAATGAAATTATGTCTGAAATGATGCTTGTCTTTTCAGATCAAGTCTTCGAGGGCAAATCCTTTCTGTTAGGTATCACGGGAAGAGTAACTGTCTGAAGGTTGAGTATGCCCTACTCAACGATATCATCTCCAAATCCATTCTTTCAAAGGACTCTTCCTACATCTACTGTACGAAAGTCTTTGAAATAATGGTGGCCATCACAAGAGGTGTAGCCATCAACTGGTCGAAATTCCTCTTCAACAATCTGGTTAGAATGATTTCCTCTCGAAAGAAGATCTTCGGTTATGACACTCCCCTTAGCGCATTCCTTTGTTGTCTCCTTACTGAACCCGGTCATGGGTTTCATGCCAATCCTTCTAAAGTCCTGAATGGTGCAAGGGTCATCGACTATGTTCTTCGGTTGGGTAGGCTTAGATCTAAGAAACGAAACAGGAAATCCAATAACTCAGCGTTAACCCTAGCTCTAGAATCCGCTGGATATTCCCTTCCCATATGATGTTAAAGAAAGGGAAAAATATTAGCCTTAGACTTAAGGGGAAGGAAGAATCTATTGATGTTGTTTTGATGTTGATCTTTTAATGTTTTTAGGGGTTAATGTTCCTAATATTTCAAGTTAAGTTATGGTTTTATGTAATTATGGTATATGAATAGTTTGTTGCTATCTACTGCATTACTCATATAATCTTTTAATTGTGCAAAGTTTTAACATCAACATCAAAAATGGGGAAATTATTGGGTCAAAGTATTCTAACTAATGGAATTTTGATGATGAGTGTGTATAAAACTCAAATAAGAAATATAATCTGTCTAATTGTCTTCAGGAAGGTTCATTAAAACATGCTAAAATTAGACTAAGTCCGAATAAGGTTCATTAGACTTACTGGCTATTAGACGCATTAAGTTAGACGTGTAGTCTAATAAACGTAGTTAGATGTGCAGTTTAACAGACGTAATTAGACGTGCAGTTTAACAGACATAGTTAGACGTGTAGTCTAATAGATGCATAGTTAGACGTGCAGTCTAACAGATACGCAGTTAGACGTGTAATCTAACAGACATAGTTAGACGTGTAGTCTAACTAACGTAGTTAGACGTGCAATCTAACATACATAGTTAGACGTGCAGTTTAACATACATAGTTAGACGTGCAGTCTAACAGACGTAGTTAGACGTGTAGTCTAACAGACATAGTTAAACGTGCAGTCTAACATATGCGTAGTTAGACGTGTAGTCTAACGGATACGCAATTAGACGTGCAGTCTAACAGACGTAGTTAGACGTGCAGTCTAACAGATGTAGTTAGACGTGCAGTCTAACAGGCATAGTTAGACGTGCAGTCTAACGGATACGCAGTTAGACGTGCAGTCTAACAGACATAGTTAGACGTGCAATCTAACAAATGCGCAGTTAGATGTGTAGTCTAACAGATGCGTAGTTAGACGTGCAGTCTAATAGACGTAGTTAGACGTGCTGTGTAACAGACGTAGTTAGACGTGCAGTCTACTAGATGCACAGTTAGACGTGCAGTCTAACGGATGCATAGTAAGACGTGCAGTCTAACAAGCGTAATTAGATGTGCAGTCTAACAGACGTAGTTAAACGTGTAGTCTAACAGATGAGAGTTAGACGTGCAGTCTAACTCTTTTAGATTAGTTTTAAGGGAAGCGTAGTTAGACGTGCAATCTAACATATGAGAGTTAGACGTGTAGTCTAACTTCTTTAGATTAGTCTAAAGGGAAGCGTAGTTAAACGTGACATCTAATAGATGAGAGTTAGACGTGCAGTCTAACTCCTTTAGATTAGTCTGAAGGGAAGTGTAGTTAGACATGCTATCTAACAAATAAAAGTTAGACGTGCAGTCTAACTCTTTCAGATTAGTCTGAAGGGAACTGTAATTAGACGTGTAGTCTAATCTCATTAGACCTGGTGGTCTAATAGATCCTGCTATTAGATGTGGGCGTCTAACTTCATTAGACTTGTTAGTCCAATTGAAGCACGTCTAATGCCAAACTTGAGCAGTTGCTTGAAGCTAGCATCCGTCTACCCATTATCAACTAGCTGTATGCTACACCTACTCCACTATTCCGTGCAGATCAGTACGACAACCAATTATATACAATGAGTTAATGCCACGTAAGAAAATATTCTTCCCACTACTTGCTTCTTACAGGAAAATCCTAGAAGAATATTTGGCGCACTACCATATTGGTACGTCCACGATCATGGTGCTCAAAGTCTGCTATACTTGTGTACTATGGACGCTTTCCAATGGGTATTCGCCACGTTTCATTATAGAAGATTCGACTGTTGGTACTTTCTCCCTATTTAAAGATCCTCAAGGACAACAGATGAATCACTGAATCAATCAGAGAACACATCGAACGAATACGCGCGAACATACAAGCTAATACACGAATTTCTTTATTGTATGTACATCAAGAGAGAGATAGAATGAAAGTATTGTCTAGCTGAGTGATATTCTTCAATATATTGTAAGTTGAACAGAGTCTGTTCTGTTCAACACTGAGCTAGAAGTGCAACTGTATTTTATTTTAAGAAATGTATAGTGAATCCTTCCTGTGGTTGGAAGAAGGGGTGACGTAGGAGAGTTTTCCTCCGAACATCCATAAATAGCTCTTTGTGTCATTTACATTCTGTCATCTTCCCCTTCTTTGGTTCTTAGCTTCAAACTGTGCAAACGTTTCCGCACTTGAATCGTTCAAGAGTTTGCAAGGGTTTGTGAAGAATAGAAAGTGATTTAAATCCCTAACAGGATTTCTATCAAATCGTTTATCCGAAGCCGTCATCAATAGCCAGACTCCCGTCTCTATTGGTACCGCCGATCCTTTCACTATTTAATTAACAAAAGCCTTTCTTTTCCCGATTACTTTTGTGCTCGCTTCCTTCCCTCACCTCTCCCGATCGGGCCCTTTGTAGACAGAAGACGACGATTGACGTCGCCCTTAACCGACGACATTCACGCCCGACACTGTCCTCGACCGACGTCGGCCACGCCCGATGTGTCCCTTGACCGTCCGCTTGACCTCCTTTAGCCGCCAATCGATCTTCCTATCGCTACGTGCCCCAGCCCTCTTCGTCTTCTTCAATGCCCTACAGCTTGATCAAGGTTAGTAATTAGTTTATATGTTAGATTTAAGCTAGATTTTGGTTATGTTAGACTTATGTTATATATGTTAGATTTAAGTTATATATATTAGATTTACGTTATGTTAGATTTAGGTTATTTATTTATATGTTAGATTTAGGTTAGGTTAGATTTATGTTATTTATATATGTTAGATTTATGTTATGTTAGATTTATGTTAGATTTTGTTAATTAGTATTTAGGTTAGATTTATATTTTGAGTCTCAAGATTGTTGAAATATGTTTGAAGCATGTGGTTGCTCTTTTTACTTTATTTGTTATATATAGTGTCTTGAATCAGATTTGATGAAAATATGTTGAATAGTAATCTGATTATAAGATTTGATGAATTTGTTTCACTTGTTCAGTATGATTAAGATTTTGATTTTGAATATGATTCTTTCATTGATGATAAATTTTGGGTTTGATTTAATTTGATGAATTTGTTGACTTGTTGAGTAATATTAGTGGTATTGTTTGACTTGATTAATTAGGGTATGATACTGGATTAAGGTATATATATGGAGAACCGACTCACATTTTAGGTTATATATATATATATATATATATATATATATATATATATATATATATATATATATATATATATATATATATATATATATATATGAAGAACATAGAAATGTAAGCCTAATTTATATTTAGATAATGTTAAGTAAATATTAATGTCGGTTGTTTGTCATCTTATTATAAAGATGGAAGTACCCGATAAAACTTGGATGAGCTTATTTCGAGATCATCTCGAATATGAGTAAGGGGTTGACAAATTTATCGAGTTTGCAGCGAGTAGTACAAGACAGCAAAAAGTGAATTGTCTTTGCGTGAAATTCTTGAACACGACTTTTATAGAAATAGTCAATGTGAAGACTCACCTCATCATTTATGGAATAAACCTTAATTATGAATTCTGGTATTTTTCATGGAGAAAAGAGACTTACTACTAACGTGGTTAATGACGATGATGATGTCGGTGACTTGGATGATGATGATGATGATCATGGTCAATCGGATGATGGCGTGCCGGAATTCAACGATTTTAGAACGGAGTTTAATAATACAGTCAATTAAGAGGTCAATGAAGAACATTATATGCAAGATTTTATACACAATATGTTCTCCAATGTTAATGATGGCCCGAACAACCATGAAGTAGTCAAAGAGGCGTAGAGATTCTATAAATTGCTTGATGATTCTTAACAGTCATTGTATGAAGGTGCTCGAATAACGAAATTGTTAACACTATTGAAACTTCTTCACATAAAGAATGTCGATCAATGGACAAACGCTTCATTCGATACGTTGGACTCCCGAAGCGTGAGACTAGGTTTATCAAGCGATGGGTTTCAACCCTTTACAAATGGGAAATATTCATACACTACATGGTCAGTTATTCTCATTCATTATAATGTGTCACTCACTACTTACGTTAATTCTACCAATTTTATTTTATCTATGTTAATTTCATTCCTAAAGAGTCTAGGAGATGAAATTTACATATTTCTCCGGCCATTGATCGAAGAGTTGACTGAACTATGGAACAGTTTTGTGAGAACGTTCGATGCACACACCTCGCAATACTTTAACATCCGAATATCGTTTTTATGGACCATTAACGACTTTCCATCATATGCGAATTTATCAAGGTGGAGCACAAAAAGGAAACTCGCTTGTCCTATCTATAACAACGATACTATATCTCTTCTATTAATTAATGGTCAAAAACAATGTTACATGGGTCACAGACGCTTCCTTCCACCAAACCACAAATACAGAAGGGATAAAGATTCGTTTGATGGTCGAACAAATTATAGAGAGCCCTCGAAATTGTTAATGGGGCAAGAAGTTTATGAGCAAGCACGAGACCTAGAAGGCACAATTCTTACTAAGGATCAAAGTAAGAAAACCAAGATATATCATGAAACACGGGGAGACAATTGGAACAAACTTAGCATTTTCTTTCGTTTGCCTTATTAGAGATCACTATTATTGAGATATAATTTGGATATGATGCATATTGAGAAAATTAGTTTTGATAGAGTGTTGAAAACAATGATGAATATGAAAGAGAATATTAAGGATGGTCCTAAAGCCCGTAAAGATTTACAACTCTTAGGTATACAATACTAGTTACATCCTGTAAATGATGGAGGAGTGATTTAGTATCCAGAAGTGCCTTTCACTTTGTCCTCTGGTCATAAAAAACGTGTTTGCAAATTCTTGAAGGATCTTAAGTTGCCTGATGGATTTTGCTCAAATATTGAAGGTTGTGTAAATTTGAAAGAAAAGAAGATTATGGGATTAATGAGTGATAATTGTCACATTTTATTGGAATATCTAATTCCTTTAGTAACCCATGGATTACTTTTAGATCATGTGTATGATGTTATAGTAAATTTGTCCTGGTTTTTTCGTTTATTGTGCTCCAAAGAGTTGATTGCAGCAGACATCGAACAATTGTACTTGGATAATATAACGACACTTTGCAAATTTGAAATGATTTTTCCACTATCAATTTGAGATTTGAGGCTTTGCTTGGGGGGGTTGTCTAGTATCGATGGATGTATCCGATAAAACATTACATTGATACAAAGTAAAGATATTTGCGGAATAAAAACCATGTCGAAGCCTCAATAAGCGAGAGTTATCTTCTAAATGAGAGTATTAGCTTATGTGTCAAGCATCTAGAGGAGGAAGACCAAGAACGTGCACAAAATTCAATCTCGGGCCTTTCAATATTTTCATTGTTGGAAGAACTATCCAATGTAAAAATATACAAATTAGATTATAGCGATTGAGTGACGAATCATTCATACATTTTGAAAAATTGTCCCGAAGTAGAACCTTTTTACATATAAGATTCAATATTTGTTTATTATAGTACATCTTATTAATTAAATTAAATAGTATGCTATTTAATATTCGACATATTTATAACGAGTATATGCAGCATTGCAATAACATTGAGTCCCGTAGAGAAACGTATGCCGTCTATTTTAAGCATAAAGTGAGTAGATTCAGAACCATATCTTATAACTTTATTTTGATTTTACAATTTACGAATGAATTTCTAAAGTGTATATATAGGTCGCCCAATTAGCAGAAGATAACGATATATCAAGAGACCTTAAGATTTTAGGCGAAGATCCACCTATGTACTCATGTATGTATGTTTGTTGTAAAATAAACAGATACAAATTATGTATAGAAAATTACGACGAAGGTTTGACCACTCAAAATCGCGGAGTGGTTGTTGAAGGGTACAATAGGTCAGATATTATGTCATACTACGGAGTTTTAATGGATATATTTTAAGTACAATACTTTTCTCACAAATGAGTTGTCTTATTCAAGTGTAAGTGGTTTGATACACATTTTGGGGAATGAGGAGTTAAAGTGGATAAATATGGCTTCGTAAGTATAAATGTAAACCGAATTTTGAAAACACAAATCTAGGAACCGTATATATTAGTGAGTCAAGCAAAACAAATATTCTACGCTCCTAATATGACATCACGACCCAGTTGGAAGATTGCGACAAAAATAAATACACGGTTTACAAATATCTAGTTAAGATTAATTAGTTATATTAATGTTCTTATTTTAATGTTCTTACTTTAATGTTCGTACTTTAATTATTCTCCGATTCATTAATGATATGTGTTTGCAGGATGGATGGTGGTCGTAAGCAAACTATTTGGGGGAGTATACGAAAAATACCAAAGAAACTAAATAAGTCATTCCAGAACCTACTTGTATAGGCAGATCACCTTAAGATCTAAGGAGACTCTTCTAGAGACACAGTGTATGTTGTGGGTCTGTTAGTTATTGCTGGCCTAGTAGGTGGTACACATGAGGATGAGTCTGAAGAGTTTATTGAGAGTACGTTTATTGATGAGGAGGATCAAGAGGATCAAGAAGAGGATCATGAGCACCAGTCCACTCGTGACAATAATGCATCAACAAATAACATTTTTATATTTATTGCTTATACAGATTTATACCTAATATTGAATTTGTTACTTTTGCAGAATCTTCCGTCAGGAAGAAACAGGGGAAGAACAAGAATATTGCTTTATCGAGGAGGCCACTGGGATCAAGGAAAGTTCTGAATTTCAGAGATGTAAATAGGAGGCCAATCGGCGAAGGTAGACGCATGTGGTCTAGAAATTTTAGGTCGGTGGTACAGGCTCCCTTAGCCATCTCACACTGTCTACTCAAGTGGAAGGCATTAAGTGCTGACCAATTTGATTCACTTTGACTTTCTATGACGGTGATAAATTACTTATAAATTTAACATTCAAATAAAATTTTATAACATTTGAATGTTTTATTTTTCAGGATTCGTTCGAGATAACATATGGTCCTATTGATCAATATCGAGTGACCGGATTGGCACACACCAAACAGATATGGGATAAGTGGCGCTCCAATTTGAATAGGAATTATATTCGGGTTCATCACGGAGACGAAGCAGCGGTACTTGCCCATCCCCCACGAGACTACGATCCAACTGATTGGGAGTTCGTGTGTAGCCACCATTACTTCACAGATAAATTTAAGGTACAGTTTCATAATTGAAATTAAAACTAATAACACTAGTTCTAACTTAATATTTTATTTCAAATGTAAAGAAATAGTGGTATCAATATTGAGAACAATAATAAATTGATATTTTCACATCATACGGGCAATAAGCCTTTTTCACAAGTGGAGGAAGATTTGGTATGTACATTATTTCAAAACTTAATATAAAGAATGTTAATAATTTCATAAATCATTTATTTCAACAAGAGGGTGATATAGGACGGGCACCCATTTTCGTTGAAATTTTCAAGAGGACCCGTACCCCAAAAGCTACAAAAGAAAACCTCAACCCAATCACGGACGAATGAGCGCAAGAGAAGATTATAAGTTAAATGGCTTTAATTGAAAATTTAATAAAATTATTTATAGATTATATAAATGAAAATTAATTCCAATGTGTAGGCGGAGATGGAAAAAGTAAGAAGCAACGAAACAGATATCTCCGACTTTAACTTAACGAAGAAAGTGTTCGGATGCCAATTGCATGGGACAGTCATCGGTATGGGATTCGATGTCTGGCTCGCATACTTTCGAGAGGATCGACGAAATAGAAACAATTCTCAACGAGCCACTAATCAGTTATTGTTAGAGGAGAATGAAAAGATTATGGCATAAATGAGAGAAATGGCGTCAACAGTGAAGGAAATTCAAAGAGGGATGTAGAAATGGCGCAAAGGGAGGCGGAATGGGCACAAAGGGAAGAGGAAATGACGCAAAGGGAGGCGGAAATGGTGCAAAGGGAGGCGCAAAGGATTCACAAATGGAGGAATATAAACAATAAATTTCATTCCTATTCCTAATAAGGCAGTTTCAACCCCCTAGCTAGTTAGTACATTATAGTTATTTTTTTTGAATATTTGTAAATGTTTTGGTTTGGCAAATAACAGGGTTTGATTTAGAATTTTGGAATTATAATAATATTTTTGTTAATGAATGATAGTGTATATATTTTCGTTTGGCTGATAATATGTTTTGGTTGCGTAAAAATGAATAGCCTATTTGAATCATTTTTAGGGACAATACCGATATATAATAGATCATCTCTCGGTTTTTCAGACGAGAGAAATATCAAAAATATTTCGAATAACTTTCGGTATTTTCCTCGTATTAAAACTGAGAGATGATCTATTATCTCTTGGTTTTTCACACAAGGGAAAAACCGAAAGTTATAAGAAAATCTTTCGGTATTTTCACAAGAGTAAATAACGAGAAATTATCTATTATCTCTCGATTTTTCAATCGAGAGAAATACCGAAAGTTTTTTGAAAAACTTTCGGTATTTCCCTCGAGTAAAAAATCGAGAGATGTCAAAATCACTCGGGAAACACCCAAATAGATTTACCGAAAGCTGTAATACCGACGAATGCTGAAAGTTCTATAAACTTTGGGTATTAGTGTTATACTGAGAGATTTAGGGTCATTACTGAGAGATTGTACTCTTAGTAATGATCCTTTTTTCACTAGTGCAATGATAGGATCGGCTTTATCGATAGAGACGGGGTCTGACTAAGGATGAAGGCTTATGAATAACAGTTTGAAAGAAATTCTGTTAGGAATTTAATTCGCTTTCTATTCTACGCAAACTTGTGTAAACACTTGAAACAGATTCAAGGAGGAATTGTTTACTTGGGTTTGAAACACAAGATGAAATATGAAAAGATGACAGAAAAGAAGAACACAGCAGTTTGTTTATGGATGTTCGGAGAAACTCTCCTACATCACCCCTTCTTCCAACCATCGGAAGGATTCACTATAAAATGATTAGAATCAAATACAGTTTACACACACACTTAGCTCACTATTGAACATAATACTTTCTGTTCAATTACAAGATGAAGAATATCACTCAACTAAAGGTGTTTTGATTCTAGCTCTCTCTCTCGATTCACACACAGTACAATCAGAAAGAAGCTTCACAATATTCAAAGGCTTGAATTTTCTGTAGTTTCAGTAAGCAAGATTGGCAAGTAACGGCTAAGGTGCTTCGTCCGTTGTCCTTAGGATTGGTTAAATACTGAGCAAGAGCTAACGGTCGAAACTTCAAGAATGATACGTGGCACTCTTCCATTGAAAAGCCTTCATTGTACACATCAGGTTTTGAGCACAAGGATCGTGTCCATACAGAACTGGTAGTGCGTCGAATATTTCATCAGGGATGTACCTACAAAACAAGTAATTTGAGGAAAATTCTCTTACATGGCATTCCTTGATTGAATGTGTATAGCTGCTGTACTAATCTTCACTAGAAAGTGGAGCAGAAGTAAGGTACAGCTATAGCATGTAAGTAGGAGAAATGCTAGATTCAAGCGTACTTCTTAAACTGAGCATTAGACGTATTTCAGTTAGACGGATTGTGAAAATCAGTCTAATGAAATAGGTCATCTCCTTCTAATAGAAAAACGTCTATTAGACCGCCTGGTCAAATAGAATTAGACTCGCATCTAATTACAATAACCATTAGACTGCACGTCTAACTCCACAGAGTTAGACTGCACGTCTAATTCCGGTTCTACCTCAGACTTATCTGAAGGAGTTAGACGCACGTCTAACTTTCATTAATTAGACCACACGTCTAATTATTCAATAACCATTAGACTGCACGTCTAACTCCACTGAGTTAGACTGCATGTCTAATTCCAGTTCTACCTCAGACTTGTCTGAAGGAGTTAGACACACATCTAACTTTCATTAATTAGACCACACGTCTAATTATTCAATAACCATTAGACTTCACGTCTAACTCCAATGAGTTAGACTGCACGTCTAATTCTGGTTCTACCTTAGACTTGTCTGAAGGAGTTAGACGCACGTCTAACTTTCATTAACACCTTCCTCTTCCTCTTCCTCTTCCTCTTCCTCTTCCTCTTCCTCTTCCTCTTCCTCTTCCTCTTCCTCTTCCTCTTCCTCTTCCTCTTCCTCTTCCTCTTCCTCTTCCTCTTCCTCTTCCTCTTCCTCTTCCTCTTCCTCTTCCTCTTCCTCTTCCTCTTCCTCTTCCTCTTCCTCCATCAATACATTTTTCTTCTTTTTCATTATCTTCATTAACACCTTGATACTCATTTTTTGATACTCATGTTTTCATTGATACATTGATCTCTAATATTATCCTTTGTAGGTGGTTCAAAACCTCATATTGAAAAATATCATCTTCTTCATTATCACATTCATCTCTAATGACATTATTTTCTTCATCACTTATTTTTTTATTTCTAATAGTGTCATTTTCTCTATCACTTATGTCTTCATCTCTAAGACTCGAACTCGAAGGGATAGAACTTTGATTTTTTGCATTGAATAATTTAGAAATCGAGCGCACCAATGACTTTATCATGCATCATTTCGTCGTTTGATTCTTCTATTATAAGATCTAGAAGTTTGTTTTTGAAATGGACGAAACCTCACTATATTTTGATTTATATTCTTCGTCATAGCTCAAAAAATACATATATTAAAATAATTAATTTTTTTTATAAAAATTAACAAATAGATATAACATAATTTTAAATCATAATTTATAAACTTATAATCTAATAACTATCAAATTAATAACTAGTTTCTAAGTAACGGAGATAAAGTATTTTAAAACTAAATTTCTAATTTCCTTGGATTGATACTAAATAACTAAAATCTATCATAAGCATTAAGTATTAACAATAACATATTAATTACTAATTTACTAAATACCTAATTCAAAAAATCAATATAGTTATAATAAAATATTTAAGTATATAAATTAAAAGATGATTAAAAAATAACCTTAGAAAATTTGAGAACTAATTCAAAAATTAGAAAACATTTAATAAAGTTAAAGTATATTATATAGAATTTATAAGTATAAGAAGTTTATATAATTTATAAGAATATATATTAATTTGAGTAGTTTATAAAATTTTAAAAAAAATACATATTAAATTAAGAAATTAGGAAAGAATAATATAAAATAATTAGATTGTGATGGTCATGCTTGAAAAGAAAAAGAAAAAGAAAAATTAAAAAAAATTACTGTTTAAAATGGAAAAAAAAAGGTAAAAAATATTACATTAATTTTTTTTTAATAAGAATTGGGCTGCCCAAGGGGTGGGTATGCCCTAGCCCATGGGCTTTTCGGGCTTGCCTCTCGGCCGACCCTGCCTCTAATATATCTTAGCACTCTCTTAACAGAACTCAAATAAAGTTACAGATTCAATTGATATGATAACCATCCCAACAACATACATCAAATATGGTCTAGTTACATTTAAATACCTCAAGTTTCACACTATTTGTTTGAATTTAATTGGATTGAACTTTACTCAATCTTCATCTTTCGTTAGTCTTATTTCAGACACAATATGATTTCCCATTGAGTTACTATTAATCATATAAAAATTTTCTATAATTTCAGAGGTATACTTCTTTTGAGAAAAATAATAAATACATCCTTGTGTTTGGTGCATCTAAACACTAAAAAAAAAACACTTCATATTTCTCAAGTTTGTCATTTTATAAATCTTCGTCATTGAGCTTTTGAACAAAATAATTTGTTTTTTCATTGTTTTCTTTCAATATCAAGTCATCTACATATAAACTAATTAACAAAATATTATTTTTGTGAACCTTTCTTAATAAACAAAGTTGGTTTCAAGTGATATTTTTCAAACACTCTGTGATTAAAATAGGTTTTTTTTTATTTATTTTGAATTAAGGAGAACTAACATGACACCCTACAAGTATGGCACACTGCTTCAACTTAAAGCGCTTTTAGATGTAATTGAACTCGTGACATTTTGGTCTCTTAAGCGACTCTTACCACTAGATTACCTTCATGAGTTAGAGTCTTTTCTAATTTATAGGCTTTATGGTCTTCATTCTTCTTTTCAAAGTCTTGTGTTTCTCAAAAAATACTTTTCACCCGGTTCACCATGTAAAAATGCGCTTTTTACTTCAAGTTATACAAATTTCAGCTTTTGTGAGCAACTATTGCAACCAACATTTGGATAATATCTCACATAACTACTGATGAAAAAAACTTCTCATAATCAACTCCATATTTTTGGGCATAACCCTTCACTACTAATATGGTTTTATGCTTGCATACTTTTCCATTTTCATTTAACTTGGTCTTATAAACTCACTTGACACAAATCTTCTTTGTTCCTTTAAGAAATTCAACTAAATTCTAAGTTTTTTCCTCTCCATAGCCTAAATTTCAGTCTACATTACCTCCTTTAAATGGATACTACCAACTATTTCTTTAAAGAAAGTTGAATCAGATGATACATGTAGGACTATGTTACTCTCGTCTTCCTCTAATGAAGTACCATCAACAATGTAGTAATCTGCCAATAAAGAGCTCGTATTGCGCTTTTTGATAAAGTTGGTGGTTAAGTATATAGTTCTAGACCTTCTAGCTATGAGATGATTGGTGAGTGAAGACATTCACCTACCTCTTCAATTATTTTTTCCAAACTTTCACCATATTTACTTTCACTTTTAATTTCACATCCATCATCTTGCCATTCTACAGTAGACTCTCGATAAAATAATATTCGATAGAATTATAACCTCGATAAAGTAATAAATTCTTATAGTCCCAACTCGGGCCAAATAGGTAAATTAATAATTTTGATAAATTTATTAAGTAATATACTTTTTTGGCGCATATAGGTCTCAACCGATATATAAAGTAATAATATACTATTTTTTAATAATTCAAAGTGTCTTAGTGAGATATGAGTCCACTGTTGTCTGCTTTGTATGAAATATCCATTTGAATCTCATCCTTCACTTTTTGCAAAGCTTTATGAAGTTGTGGAGTGCTTCTATCATATTTTAGGAGAAAATCACTAAGTTTTATTGCTGCTCTAATTGCTTTTTTGCGAGAAACAGACTCCAAAACACGACTATCATCCTCATTGTCTTCATCTTGATTTTTTCTCTAAGACCCTCAATGATTTCTTCATCAGTTAAAATCTCGGTCGTGTCATTTTCACCCGTATAATCCAAGAGTTGATCCACATTCATTGTGTTACGATAGTGTAACTCCTTTATTGTTGACCATGATTTCCTAACGCCTTCTTCTTCTAAAGGTTGTGAAACCATATTTTCTACCGAACGATGTTTGCAATGTTGAAAGCAATTTGCAATTGTGGTATTATTAACATCGTTCATCTAAGATGGGATAGAAATGTTGATTACATCTAGAACATTTATTTTCTCCGAATTTGTTTCTCTAGCCTCAAAACCCTCTAAAATAGAATGACAAAATATGCGACGATAATGCATCTTAAATGCTCTTATAATTCCTGCATCACATAGATGAATTTTTTAAGTTGTATTGGATGGTAAGAAGAAAAATTCAACATTTTGTAACCCTTGAATTGCCTTTGGATGGGCAGGACAATTGTCAATAACAATTAAAACCTTTTGTCCATCCATCTTTTTGTCGAACCATCGAACATATTATTCAAACAATACTCTAGTCATCCACGCTCATTTATTGGCACAATATTGGAAATTTAAACTTTATAAATTAACATTTTTGAAGCAACGTGGTTTTGCAAACTTACTGATGATCCATAATGGAATTTTCTCTTACCCATCTTCATTGCAACAAATGGCTACTGTCATTCTTTCTTTTTCCTGCATCACATGGCTGAATTTTTGAAGTTGTATTGGATGGTAAGAAGAACAATTCAATAATTACTAACCCTTGAGTTACATTTAGATGGGAAGGACAGTTGTCAATAACCAATAAAACCTTTCGTACATCCATTTTTTTTGTCGAACCATCGAACATATTTTTCAAACAATACTCCAATCATCCACGCTCGTTTATTGGCACGATATTGACAATTTAAAATTTGTAAATTAACATTCATCCAAGTTGAGATAGAAATATTGATTACATATAGAACATTTATTTTCTCTGAATTTGTTTCTCTAGCCTCAAAACCCTCTAAAATAGAATGACAAAATCTGCAACGATAATGCATCTTAAATTCTCTTATAATTCCTGCATCACATAGATGAATTTTTTAAGTTGTATTGGATGGTAAAAAGAACAATTCAACATTTTGTAACCCTTGAATTACCTTTAGATGGGTAGGACAATTGTTAATAACTAATAAAACCTTTCGTCCATCCATCTTTTTGTCGAACTATCGAACATATTCTTCAAACAATACTCCAATCATCCACGCTTATTGACACAATATTGGCAATTTAAACTTTATAAATTAACATTTTTAAAGCAACGTGGTTTCGCAAACTTACTGATGATCCATAATGGAATTTATCTTACCCATCTTCATTGCAACAAATGGCTACTGTCATTCTTTCTTTTTCCTGCATCACATGGCTGAATTTTTGAAGTTGTATTGGGTGGTAAGAAGAAAAATTCAACATTTTGTAACCCTTGAGTTACCTTTAAATGGGAAGGACAACTGTCAATAACCAATAAAACCTTTCGTACATCCATTTTTTTGTCGAACCATCGAACATATTCTTCAAACAATACTCCAGTAATCTACGTTCGTTTATTGGCACGATATTGACAATTTAAACTTTGTAAATTAACATTTTTGATGCAAGGTGGTTTCGTAAACTTACTAATGATCCATAATGGCATTTTCTCTAATCCATCTTCATTGCAACAAATGGCTACTGTCATTCTTTCTTTGTCCTTTTTTCTTCCCTCAAGTTGTTTTATAGCCAATGAATGATCAGCTTGTAATCTATAAACAACCCAATTTCATCCATGTTGAAAACATATTTCATGGAAAACAGTCCTAGTTTCTCTCTTATTGTTGGCAAGTTGCCATCCACATCTCCTATATTGACAAAACATGCTTTCACCAAAATACCTAAAGAACTTGATTCATATTGTTATTTAAACCTCTCCACCAAACCAAGAGAGTAATCAAACTCTGGACCATTATCACCATACAATATTTTCATAAAATCTTTTGTCTTCTCTTGAATTAACTCTCCCAATATATTTACCCGCTCTTGAGGTTGAAGAATCCATTCATACAAAGACTTTTCTAGATTTGAAGACTTTACATATTTGTGTCATTTGGCATCAGGTTTCGTCAAATCAGCCGAGAGATATTCCGATGACCCCTTAATTGTATTCAATATTGTCGCTTGACTAATCTAGGGATGTTAAATTTTTCAGAAACCCATTTTTGTAGCTCTTTTTGAGACGAAGTTGAATTCTCGCTTTTATACCCGCACAATGTTTTACACATTTCACATGTCATGGTTATATGCTTCACCCTTTTTAGATGAGAAACCATTAGATATTAATACAATAAGAAAGAAGAGAGTAGTATAAGATTGATTAGAGAAGAAGAGAAGAAAGAAGATAAAAGATGTGTTCAGTTAGGGCGCAGGTAGTCCCTTAGAATGAACCGACATGAGAATCGAAGAGGGAGAAGATAGAAGAGTAGTAGAAGATTATGTACTGTATGTATGTACTTAAAGATGAATATTTTGAGATAAAAATAATCTTACAGCATATGATATTACACCATTTACAGTACATATTAAATTATTTTAAGAATAAAAAGGTTTTATAATTGATTATATTTTAACAACTAATATAATAAATGATCCCACTATATATAATTTGAATTTTGAAATTCAACAACATTCAATAAAATTATATTTTATTATTATACATGTAAAATAAAATATTATTACTTTATCGATTAAATAATATTTGTCCAACATTATTACTTTATAGAGAATCTACTATAGTTTTTTTAAACTAATGTTGTTATGTCAACCCAAACACACATTTCTTGAAGATAGCATCCTTACTCAATATAATCTTTTTAGAATAGGATAATAAAGTCAATAAGCTTTAGATTTCTTATTTATACCATAGAAAAAAAAAAAAACATAAGTAGATTTCTTACTATCTAATTTCAATATTTTTTATTTAGGTACATGTGCAATGCAATCAAATATTTTTAAATGATTTACAAAAGGTTTTATATCACTCCAAGTTTATCAAAACTCTTTTATTTGACTGCACTAATGAAGTTTCTTTTTATGATGTATGCATACATACTACTACACAACTTGAAACCAAAAATCATTATGACTTGTTTATTGGACAATATGCTTCTTGTAATATTTATGATTGTCTTATTCCTTCTTTTAGCTATCCCGTTTTGTTGGAGAATATAACATACAATTAATTGTCTTTTTATTTTATTCACTTCACATTATTTGTTGAATTCGTGAAAACTAAAAAAAAAATAACCTCTATCTATTCTCAAGCATGTTAGAGGTTGTCCACTCTTTCTCCACCATGAGTTTGAAATTTTTAAACATGTCAAATACTTATATTTTTATTTTAACAAATAAACTCTATAGTTTTCTGCTAAGATCATTTATAAATGTGAGAATGTACTTTATTTCACTACTCGAAGTTAGTGTTATGGGACCGCATATTCTTAGTGTACGAGTTGCATCTTTCTAGTTGCTATCCACTTGCTTCTCTTTTGAACAGTCCATTTTTGTCATTTTATAAAGAGACAATGAATTCACTCCTTCTCGGGGGTGTAGTAATTTTTGGTAACCTTTCAACAATTCTCACGAGTTCTATAGTTTCTAAATTTTTATAATCTAGATAACCCATCATGCAATGCCAAATATATATGACTCACTTTCTATAGTAGTCTTAAACTAGCTTTTAAGCTCTTGATTTGTTTCTTCTCTTTTGAGCAGGCTACTTGATAGTTTGAACATTTTATGTGCACTCATCTGCACAATAATGAACAAGTATTTTGTAGTGTGATACAACTTATATTTTTCCCATTCAATAACAATCTTGATCCGTTTATCACTAAGATGGTCCATACTTAGAAAGTTGTTCCTTAACTCTCTAATATAATAGACTCTTAAAATTGTTTGTCTTAAATATTCTACTTAAACTTCATAGTGTCTTTTCCTATAATAGTTAACCTTGTGTTGTTTCCATGTTTAACCGAGTGTCTAAAGTCAGTATCCAACTAAAAGAATCACTCTAAGTTCCCACACATATGATGTTGAGCACCTAGAGTTCAAATACCACAACCCTTCATTTGTTTTCTATGTAGCTGTACTAAAACCATTATGAGCATTTCTTCTTTCACATCAGCTTCAACATATTGCGCATTATCTTTTTAGTTGGGACATTCTCCTTTTTGGGGGGAAAACAATTTCCTCCTTACGATATGGGTGAAATTTAAAAATATGACGTCTCATGATCTTTTAAATATGCAATCAATAATTTCCATGATCATGACAAAATATTTTCCTCTTCCTCTATAGCCCCTCTTCTTCCCTTTATTCACGTGTTACTCTAAAATCTTGACTATCTTTTTTAAAGAACACTTGAATTTTTGATAATGTACAGTTAAAGAACTTTGATGTTTATCGACTATCATTTGATAAGTTCCCTTGACTTTTCCAATAGTCACCACCACATAAATGAACATCTTTGTTAATGTTCTTAGAATCTTTTATACTAAAATAGAGTCTTCCATCATTTCATCATTATTTCTCATCTTATTGGCTACTCTTACAACTCTAACAAAATAGTTATATATCGTATTGTTCTTCTTAATATCAAGTATTTTGAATTATCTACGTAGAGTATTTATAAATGATCTTTTTACATTCTCATTACCTCCAGGCATGTTTTTTAAAGAGTCACGTATTATTTTGGAGGTACTTCTGTCCAATATTTGCTTGAACGTCGCTTAATTTAGCGCTTCAAATAATTATTCACCTTACAAATTTGCAACTTCATCTCGTCAAAGTTAGTTTTGGCCCCACTAGTTGTTGGATTGTCGAGCGCCTCAAATTCTACCTTTATTAAATCACACAGACCCTTGAAGCAGAATAAGTTTTCCATTAACTCACTTTAGTAATCGTAGTGGAGACCGTCAAAGTTAAAAATTCTCATTATCGTGCTTTAAACTTTTTCGTCTTCCATTTTACTCGTCTTTTTTTAATCTTAAAGATTTAATTGATATGCTTAAGGCTCAATTCCTCCCTTTAAGCTCATAGTTTGAGAGGCTTTTCGCTCTAATACCATTACCATTTGTTAGAATCAAAAGAATACAAAGTATAACTTGTTTATTACAAAGTCAAAATACAGATTAATTAATTATAAATTATATTAATTTAGGTATTTAAAAATAAACATAATTAAAAAAATAAAATTAATTATCTAGTACTAAGGAAATGGTAAAGTACCAAACTTATAAGGAGATGACAAATAAGATAATCTGGATAGCTTCGCGATTTAGGAGCTAGTAAGCGCGGGATTCAAAGTTGAGACGCATCGAATGAATTATTAAATGAATCTAATCAAATTGAATGTTAGACACCGAAAAGGGTTGAGGTTAGGGTTGTAAACGAATCGAATCGAAGCGAATATTACTGTATTCGATTCGTATTCGTGAAACAATTCGAATATTCGTATTCGAAATTTTTTCGAATAATTAATGTGATTCGTATTCGATTTAAAATTGATATTCGTATTATTCGATTCGAGTATTCGATTTGATTTTTCTTAAAACATATTTTATACAATATGTACTAGGGTTTTAGAATAAATAATATTTATAAAATTAATATTAATAAAACGGTAAATATATATATATATAATCGAATATTCAATCGAATATTAGCGAATACCGAATCGAATATCTTGATTTTGTATTCGTATTTGTTTATTAGTCGAATCGAATCGAATATTTTTATTCGAATTCGAATCACAAAATTACGAATACGAATATCAAAATTCGAATACGAATATCGAAAAATTATTGATCCTCAGGACGACTCGTCATCCCGGATCAGTCAACAATCTCGGGGTTATTTGATTCATTTACAACCCTAGTTGAGGTGATAATTTTGTAAAGACTAAAAATTTAACGTAGTTATTAAAATATAATATAAACAAAGATTATTGAAAAAATGAGTAGGGATAGAAGAAAGAAAATGATATTGCATAACATTATTTTTTTTATTTTTTAACTAATTGCAACATTCCTCCACTTCCCTTTTCCAAATCATCTCACACTATTAATTTCTCTTCAAACAAATATAATATTTTCATCAAAATTTTACAGAATTTTGAGAAAAGGTCAATTTCAAAACACAGTTTTTTTTTTTGTTTCACAATACTTAGTCCGTAAGCTTTTCCTTCCCTCCCCAACCCCAGCTTCAATCAAAGCGACTGCCGGCGATCTAGCTTCCGCTAGGGCCGCTACTCTTGTAATCTCGTCAGATTTCACGTTGTATCTGTCCGATCGATCGACAATCTATGTTTGTTCCTCTATTTCTTTCATTTCCTTCTCTCATCAATTTTAATCCAGAGATTCTTAGGGTTTCTACTCACCCTTTCTTTTGTTGTGATGTTTGTGTTTGTAGTTACCTTCGTCGTATAAAATCACGGTTCTGTTATCGGTTATCTGTGGATACAAATTGTGTCAATTTTAGCGATGGACGGAAACAAAGACGAAGCCTTGAAATGCTTAAAGATCGGCCGTGATGCCCTTGACTCTGGTGATCGGAAGAAGGCACTTAAATTTTTAACCAAAGCCCGTAGGCTCGATCCGTCTGTCCCAATCGACGATCTATTGTCAAAGATCGACTACGAATCTGCTGCAGATGATGAAAATTCCAGCGGACCAACAACCAAAGACTCTTCTGAACCCTTATCCAATGATTCCGGTCCTCGGAGACGTCCATCAGCTGCTGGCTCGTCATCATCATCATCGCCGAAGGCAGGTGAGTCCGTGAAATATACTGAAGAGAATATAGCGATTGTCAGAGAGATAAAGATGAAGAAGGATTATTACGAGATCTTAGGGCTAGATAAGAACTGTACAGTTGAAGATATCCGTAAGGCATATCGTAAGCTTTCTCTGAAAGTCCATCCAGACAAAAATAAAGCTCCAGGGTCTGAAGATGCTTTCAAGTCAGTGTCAAAAGCATTTCAATGCTTAAACGACGATGAATCTAGGAAGAAGTACGATGTTGTTGGATCCGATGAGCCAGTCTATGAGAGACGACCCACAACAAGGCATCAAGGATACCACGAAGCTGAATTTGATGCTGAAGAAATCTTTAGGAATTTCTTCTTTGGAGGAATGGGACCTGGAACCACAACTCAATTCGGCACATTTAGCTTTGGAACTGGAATGGGTGGTGGTGGTGGTGGTGGTGTGAGAGCAGGCAATAACAACAATGGTTCATCAGCCAGAATGCTAATTCAGCTGATACCTGTTCTTATAATATTGCTATTGAATTTTTTGCCAAATAGTAATGAGCCAATTTATCAACTATATAGACAATACCCGTATCAGAATCGTTTCGCTACTGAAAAAGGCGTCAACTTTTTCGTGAAATCTCCCAACTTTGAACAGGAATACCCTCCAGATGGCGATGCACGTGTGGCGTTGGAAGCAAGGGTGGAGAGAGACTACGTTTACGTTCTTTCCCATAATTGTGAGAATGAGATGCAACGCTACCATTGGGGATTCGTGCAAGAAACCCCCAGTTGTGACTCGTTGAAGCAGTTCAGAATGCTGGCTGCCTCGTGATTTTGATTAAAGGTTTGAAATTTCTATCTTATTATACTATATAAATACTTCTTCTATTGCATAATAACTCAATTTGTATTGGTAATTTCCATATTTTGTTGTGGAATGGTTAGTTATAAAAGATGGAAACTAGACATTTTTCCATCTTGACCAGATTAAAACAATTCTGTTCAAAGGAAAGTTTTACGACGTAATTGATTATTTAAGATTATTTTTAAATAACCTACTATCCAATCAACCACCATTTCTTCAATCACATTATCCACCAAAGTATCTAAATGTCCTCCATTTTAATTTTGTTTAGCTCTATTAATTAGAAATGTAAGGTTATTATTGTCATTATACCTTAAAAAAACGGTTTATTTCGATAGGATGATCAAACATGGAAATAACTGCTTGATTATTCAAACAAGGCCCAAATACACATTAAAAAGCAATGAATATGAAGATATTAGAGAAGCATTTAGATGGAATCAAATCCTAAAATCAAGCATTCACTCTTATCTAGTTAGAGTTGTATGTATACATAGTTTTATTGTATGAAAATAACTACTGAAATAATTAAACAAAAGAAGGAAGAAATCAATTGAGTTTTTCCCTGCCTCTTTGTCTTGAACAATTGTGGATTTTTATCTAGGAACAGTAGTCTGGGATTGAAAGTATTGGCTCCCCATTCAGTCATCATTTGATGGACTATTTGACTTAACCGAAGGATTTTTACTGTAAAGTCCCGCCACTCAAAATCTTAAGGTGGTCGATACTCACCATACTTTGCTGAATTTCCTCGGGTTTTTTCTCCACTGCTAGGGATATTATCTACTTTCTTGAGTATCTTAGAATGTAGTACAGTAGTAGTAGCTCTTACTTTTGTTTTATTTGTTTGGATGTTGATCTTTGATCTTTGAACTTTTAATTTTTGTTTTCAATGTATAAAATGACCCTTCTTCGAAAATAAAATAAAAAAGTCCTAGGAACAATAATGGGTGTTAACTTCCTTGTATGTGTTTGTTTTTAAGGATGACAGCTTCAAATAAGGGTTTGTTTTTGTTTGTTTATGTTTTGTAGGAACAGCAGCTGAATGCTAAATGACAGTGGTAGGCTGCATTGGTTGTTCTTTGAGGCCCTTTTAACATACATTTGTTTTTGTGAAGGAGTTTGAGACGATAATGCGAATAAGTAGAATAAGCAACAGCCTTTTGTGAAATTGAAATCTTGAACTTGTTATATGAGTTGGTATATAGATATAATCGGTATTCTTTCTATGTTTGCTGGTTATGTACTTGTGAATTCTTCGATTGTGGATGACATTTTTACACTGTAAGCTTATATGTGAATATGTTATTGTACTTAGATTAATACATGTGGAGAAAGCTGAGTTTTATAATTGAATATGAACAATGCGAACTACATCAGCGATTGGAAAGCTTTGAACTTATGATATTGAGGTCTGGATTTGTTAGGCACATTGGTGTAATATAAATAAATGTAAAATAATAAAAATTATAATAATAATTAAAAATTTAAATTAATATCTATACAATTTTTATTACATTCTTATATTATATTCTAAATACAAAATTATAAACTATATACAACTTATACCATTTTTTATAATTAATATCAAACATCAATAACTTATAAAATTTATACTAGCTTATATTATTTATACTTCGTTACAATTTATACTTCTATATAACTTATACTCTATATAATTTATACTACGTACCTACCAATATAATTTATACTACGTACCTACCAAATGCTATTGAGGCATGTGCAATTCTTTTGTTAAATAAAAGGTTCATAATCTCTATTCATGCTATAAATTAATTAATGTTCTCATTTGAAATAATTACACCATTTGGAAATACTTTTTTCCCAAATATATTTAGAGAAACTAAACTTAGATTTATAGACAAATTCAGAATTTTAATTGTCTTTTTGGGGTGACAGTTTTTGAGGTATTACCGTTCAGGTTTATCCCAAATATTATTACCTATGTGAGGAGAGGACAATTGTTAAGAGAGCACAAGGGTTATTCCAAATATATTGGTTGAGACTTCTCAATGTCTCCAAATAGATTGGTTGAGACTTCTCAATGTCATTGACAATTGTTAATGTATTTATAAGTTTATCACAACTAAGAATTAAGAGAGAAATGTTAATGACAATTGTTAATGTATTTATAGGTTTATAAAAAAAAAAAAAACAAAAAAAAAAAAGTTCATCTAGACGTACAAGTAGCTTAATTAATTAAACGTGTACTATTAAAAATTGGCTCACCTAATCTCTATTAGTAATTATTGTTAATTTTTTTTTAAACAAATTAATATTTATTTGTTCTTTTTTTTATTAATTAATTAATTATTTTTACTATTTTTTCTTTTATCTATTTTTTTATTAATCAATTAAGTCATTTATCTCTTTTAATTACCTTTTCTTTTATTATTTGATTATTTTATTTATTTATTTTTTATTAATTTACTTCTTATTATATCAATATAGATTATTTTAAAATTATTTGGTCTCTTTTAACTTTAGGGACTAATACTTGAATCATATAATATATAAATTAGTTTAATATTTACTATAATATTTAATTAACTAATTTATATAAAAATATATTTATTTGTATTTCGTAGGATTTTTATTCTAATTTACATAAATATGATAAATATAGAATATGTATTCAACTTGTGAAGAATAGTTTACACAATAAATAAATTTTCTTAAAAAAAGATTATATAAATAATTATTTAATAAAAATATTTGAACGAAATATAAAAATATCAAAATATTGAACTATTTTATACATTACAATATTCAATTAGTTCGAGACCAACTAATTTTAAAATAATCTAGGTTAATATACAAAAATAAAAATAAAAAAAATTAAATAATAAAATAAGGAACAGTAAAAAGAGAAATAGATTAATTAATTAATAATAATAAAAAATAGTAAAAAGAAATAAATGAATTAATTAATAAAAAAAGAACTAGAGATAAAAAAATAATATTTAATTAATAACTATTAAAATTTTAAAAAACAATTAACCATGGTTAATACCGAAACCAATTTTTAATAATATGTACGTTTAAATGAATTTTTATTAAATCATGCGAGTCTATAAGGGTAACAAGTACATACGTCTAAATTGATTTTATTTTTTATTTATTTATCATTTAAAATCTACAAATAATTAATACAACTATTTACTGATGAGATATAACCTTTTAATCAAACACAAATACATACATACACAGTTTTAAGGTAAATGTTTTATTTTTTCACATTTCATATTGGATATTAGTTTCTTTACTGAGTATATAATTAATATTATATATATAATCTTTTCTGTTTAATAGGATTGCATTGTCATGCATTCTAGACAATTCTAAGACAAACTATTCATTAATCGTATACTTTGATGTTACTGCTTAAGGTCTATGCACAATTCTTTCTTGCTCAACAAATTTCAAAACAATAAAATGTATGATTTTTCGTATTCAATTTTAGTTGTGTTATTAACTTTATTGTTGCGATTGTCCCTTGCTCGAGTGACACAGTAAAAGGCTAAAAATAAATAATGTTGCAAATAAATAGGATGCTTGAAACAAACTTTTCTATTATGTTTGCAGTTAATAGTTATACCTTATATCACCCACATGAGCTTTTGACATGATAACAACTAGAGAGATGTTCAATAATTGACCATAGTTAATCAAATCAATGAGGTTTAGAATTACTTATTGTATTTTCTTAGGATTTTCTTTAGGGATTTTAATTGAAAAACAATTAAATATTATTAAAGCAATTCCCGGATTGTATAGTTTTATGCATAAATATGATTAAAAAAATTCTTTAACGTTGATGGATACTAAAGGAATGGATCATTTATAATAGAGATTGGGGTTTGACTATTGTGAACAACTAACGATAAACGATTCGATAATAATCCTGTGAGGGATTAGTATCTGTTTCTATTCCTCGCAAATCTTCCAAACTCTTGAAACAGATTCAAGTGCAGAACTGTTTGTTAGATTTGAAGCTTTACACAACTAATTGCAAATGTTAGAAAGTCAAGAACACAAGGAGTTTTATGCATATTCGGAGATAAAACTCCTACGTCACCCCTTCATCCACAACCAGAAGGATATCCACTAAAGACTTTGAATCAGATATAACTCATCAATTTAGCTAACTCTCTGCTGAACAGAACAACCTCTGTTAAACTTACAACACTGAGGGTTCTCACAGAGAAGACAATATGTCATTACAATATGATCACAACTATACAAACAGTAAGAGATTTGCGTGTATGTTAAGCAGTTGTTCGTTTTGTTCATCAGTAGTTTGACCATTGTCCTTAGCTTCTATTTATGGTTGAAGTACACCAACAGTCGAATATGACTTGTGGACACGTGGCATGTATCTATTGGACGACCGCCTATAGTACAACAAACTGAGAATTTGGATTGTGGTCGTACCGAACCTGGTAGTGCACCAAATATTCTCTAATCTTGTCTTGTACTAGAAATGTATGTGTCCGCGTATGTGACATTCATTCATTTGATAGAATCGACTTAATTGTTAGACTGTTGAAAGTAATTGGAGTAGACAGCTGAGTGATCGTTGTTAGATGGATGCTTCCTTCAGACAGTTGCTAAAGCGAGGCATCAAACGTTCTTCTTTAGATAGCGTCTAAAGGAGTTAGACGTCCTCGTCTAACTACGCTTCCCTTTAGACTGCATCTAAAGGAGTTAGACAACCTCGTCTAACTACACATCCCTTTAGACAATGTCTAAAGGAGTTAAACGTCTTCGTCTAACTATGCTTCCCTTTAAACCGAATCTAAAGGAATTAGACGTCCTCGTCTAACTACGTTTCCCTCTAGACCGTGTCTAAGGGAGTTAGACGACCTTGTCTAACTACACATCCCCTTAGACGGTGTCTAAAGGAGTTAGAAGTCCTCATCTAACTACGCTTCCCTTTAGACTGCGTCTAAAAGAGTCAAACATTCTCGTGTAACCACGTTTTCCTTTAGACCGTGTCTAAAGAAGTTAGACATATTCGTCTAACTATGCTTCCCTTTAGACCTTGTCTAAACGATTTAGACGACCTCATCTAACTACGCATCACTTTAGACCGCGTCTAAAAGATTTAGACGTCCTCGTCTAACTACGCATCCCTTTACACCGCGTCTAAAGGAGTTAGACGTCCTCATCTAACTATGCTTCCCTTTAAATCGTGTCTAAAGAAGTTAGACGACCTCATCTAACTATGCATCCCTTTAGACCGCGTCTAAAGTAGTTAGACGTCCTCGTCTAACTATGCTTCCCTTTAGACCGCGTCTAAAGGAGTTAGACGTCCTCGTCTAACAACGTTTCCCTTTAGACTGTGTCTAAAGAAGTTAGACATCCTCGTCTAATTATGCTTCACTTTAGACTACATCTGAAGGAGTTAGATGACCTCGTCTAACTACGCATCCCTTTAGACAGCGTCTAAAGGAGTTAGACGTCCTCGTCTAACTACGCTTCCCTTTAGACTGTGTCTAAAGGAGTTAGACGTCCTCATCTAACTACGCTTCCCTTTAGATTGCGTCTAAAGGAGTTAGACGACCTCGTTTAACTACGCATCCCTTTAGACCACTATTAAAAGAGTTAGACGTCCTCGGCTAACTACGCTTCCCTTTAGACCACATCTAAAGGAGTTAGACTACATTGTCTAACTACGATTCCCCTTAGATCGCGTCTAAAGGAGTTAGACGTCCTCGTCTAACCACGTTTCCCTTTAGACCGTGTCTAAAGAAATTAGACATCCTCGTCTAACTATGCTTCACTTTAGACTGCATCTAAAGGAGTTAGATGACCTCGTCTAACTACACATCCTTTTAGACCGCGTCTAAAGGAGTTAAACGTCCTCGTTTAACTACGCTTCCCTTTAGACCGTGTCTAAAGGAGTTAGATGTCCTCATCTAACTACGCTTCCTTTTAGATCGCGTCTATAGGAGTTAGACGACCTTTTCTAACTACGCATCCCTTTAGACCACGTCTAAAAGAGTTAGACGTCCTCGGCTAACTACGCTTCCCTTTAGACCGCGTCTAAAGGAGTTAGACTACATTATCTAACTACGTAAGACGTATAAGACATCTTGCTTCAGACCGCGTCTGAAATAGCAAAGTCTTTTAGATTTGTGCTTGCACAAAATAAATAGACAGCTTAGCTTGATCATAATAACATCATAAAAATTATGTTCCAAACCATAAAGATCTTTTATATTCTTTTAAAGGTAATTAAACTATTTTTTTCTTAATTAACTTTCTTTCTTCTTTGTTTTAATTTTTTCCAACAGTTTGATTTTCTCTACAAGGCAAAATTGGTATCTAAAGACTATGCTAAGAAGGAAGGAGGTGATTATAATGAGGTACTTTATCATATTGTTAAACATTCTTCAATTAGAATTTTGTTGTCCTTAGTAGCGAAGATGAATTTGGAGCTAGCTCAATTAGATGTAAAGACAGCAGACATACACTGTCATTTGAATAAGGAAAAATTTACATTTATCAACTAGACGGATTCAAAATTGCTGATAAAAAAAATTGGGTTTGTAAGTTGAATAAATCATTGTACGGGTTGAAGCAATCGCTAAGACAATGGTACAAGCGACTTGATAAGTTTATGATAGAGCACAAGTACACAAGAAGCAGATTCAATTCATGTGTGTATTTGCGCAAACTGCAAGATGAGTCTTATATCTATCTACTCTTGTACGTTGATGATATGTTGATATTATCAAAGAGCCAATATGAAATTGAAAAATTGAAGGCTCAATTGGGTAAAGAATTTGAGATGAAAGATATTGGAAAAACCAAATATAAACATTGTTTAAATTTGGTAAACATCACATGTGTTTGAGTCAGCGCTAAAGAGCGCCAATTGGAACCACTTAAGAACTTTTTTTAGCCTATTTTTAGATAGGAGTGGGGGAAGTTTCTTAGCCTATAAAAGAAACTCTCCCCTCTTTGTTTTATTGCACCCATTATTTGTATCTCTTCTTCCTTATTAATTGATAGCCTTAGTGCTTGAAGATGTAGGTAATATTTGGCCAAACTCCGTTATCAAATTATGTTAGTGTATTCTTTCGTTAGTTTCTTCTATTGATTCTGTCGAGTTTTTCCCAACAATTATGATCTCTAACTCACAACATTATTTAAATCAAACAAATCAGGTAGATAAAAAAATACACACAATCAGAAAAACTTCATTAATAGAAAACCCTCCAGCCATAAAAGAAAAAATAAAGTCGTTATTTATCGCAAAACTCTTGTCTAACGGAGTATAAGATATCATTTGAATATTTGAATATTCCTGTTTGGGAAATACTTTAGCAACTACATCTTTCTAAAGAAGGATGAATCAGTTTCCTGTAAGGGAGAATATTTGGAAATTGAATGACCCCTTACTTTAACATTGAAAAAAAGAGTGAGAACAATTAAACATGTATGAAGATAAAGGAGAATTGAAATGGAACTAGATAAACATACCGTTAAATTCCACAAAGCACAGTAAACATTGCCAAAAAAACCTACAATAGTGTTTATTTGCATATTAGTACCAATAATAATAACATATGAACAATTATCACAACTTACTAATATGCTATATTACTATCATGTACAACTAAAATCAATATATTGAAACCTCTAATAATTGACTCACAAGTTTTGGCTTTTAGAACGAGCACATACATATACATACGTAAACCAATTTTTTTTTTTTTATAGTTCAACTTAAGGTGTTCTTAGTGGGAATCGAACCCGTGACCTTTGGTCTCTTAGATAAGACTCTTGACACTTGAATTACACCATCTAATTTAAATAAAATTGTTCCCTCAAATTTGGACTTATTTCCTACAAGTAGTTGGATTAGTCTTTACCTTTCATATCTTCGTTCTTGTAAAACATACCACAACAACCCAAGAAAGATAAGAGAAAATTATTTATTTATTTTAAAAATATTTAATAAATGAAGAACCATATTTTCCATGTATGTATGTATATAAGAAGAAATGATCTAAGGTGAAAAAAAGGTAACAACTAACAAAGCAATTAAAAGAAAAACATGATTACCTTGGCCAACCAATTCTCCAATTGTCAAGTTCTCCCATGGAATTTAATAATTAAAGAAATTGTCCATGTCAAGTTTATTAACAACACTACTACTAATATTTCAACAACCACTTGAATACTATTTCTATTAACATTAAAGAACGAGGACCAAGACCTCGACGCATCATTGTTGGCAGGTGTATTACCCTTATATCTTGTTCTTGTTTTTCATTAGAAAAATAACAATTAAGATAATGATATGTTGTTTAGTTGTTCTCTTGGTCCTTATTTAACTATGACCATATAAAACATCAAGTTTTATTCTCTAATGAACTTTCATGCTCATCTTTCCCTTTTCGCGAACAAAAGAGTCCTTTCTTATCTGTCTAGGCTTCGACTCTTGATGTAATGATCTTTTGAATCACAGATTTCTCCCCTACAAATTCATCACCAGAATATTCTTGAGAAATTAAGTTAAATGGATAAGACTCTATCGGTTCCCCACTAGTGGTACTTGCTCCACAGGAATTTGCATCTTCTATATGCTTAGAAAAAGCTAGATCTGAGAAACCACGATCATAATGATAAATATCTCTACTCCCCCTTTCATGAACCATGATGTCATTTCTTAACTTTATTTTTTACTTCACCTTTTTACTTACCTTTGATGCCTATTTATATTATATATATATATATATATATATAATCCATCATCTCTAAAATACGATCAATACAAATTAAATGAAGATAGATTGCAGTTACAGGAACTAACCAAATTAGATATTTTCGAGGTAATGGCAACTTGAAGTGGCTGCTGAGGGAGCTAGGGACGGCTAAAGCTCCATGTTTGTGTCTAAATTCTTAGTACATTGGAATGAAGGCCTCATTTCTTGGTATTGGCGTCAATCATTCAATGCGCATATAATACCTAATAAAGTGTCATCGTTATCATAGAAATGTGTGTTGGCTGCGACCATAGTTGTCAATAGCGTATAGCGCTAAATAACGCCAAAACTTCTCATGACTATAGCATAAAGCGAATAGCGTAGCGAGGGCTATTTATAAATAAAACGTAAAAATGTGTAAATATCAGAAATAAAAAAAACATCACAAAAATAAAAGTTCAAAACATAAAAACTATAAATTCTTAAACTAGAAAAAGTTCAAAACATAATCCAAAATTCATTGTCATCATTTTCTTCATCAAGATCGAAATCAACTTCTTCATTTGAAATTGCATATTGCTCAACATCATTCTCTTATTCACTTTTTTCATCTAAATTAAATTTATCTAAAACATCAAATTTGTTTGATGTTCCTATTGGTCTTTTCTCCTTGACTTAGATGTGATTTCCTTCGAGCTTCTTAAAGGTGTAGATGTAGAGAAAAGAAGAGAATTATAAGGATAAGAAAAGGCTAGAGAAAAGAAAAGAAGAGAAGGAGGGATAAGAAAAGGCTAGAGAAAAGTAATAAGAGAATAAATTTAGAATTAAGATTAGAGGAAAGAAGAAAAAAAAATTGGAAAAGACTAGAGAGAAAAAAGTAATAAGGGAATAAAAAAGGAAAAAGAAGCGTGCAAAGAAGAGGAAGAGTCAATTTTGTTTTCGAAATTTAGATAAATGAAAAAAGTTTGGGGAGATGAAAAGTCAAATCATTAATATTTTTTTTAAAAAGCATCGCTATGAGGGGAAATAACTTTTAGTGTAATATGAGCTTTAGAAACAAAATCAGGGCTATTTGAAAGTGCGTACGACACGCTATTCGCTATAGCTAACGCTACGGGCGCTATTGGCAACTATGGTAGCAACAACTATGAATCATCTCCTTTTTATGCTTGACATGAATTTGGTCAGTCAAATTCTCACCCGTCGTCCTGTGTTGCATGATATTATTGGCTACAACAAGATCTAGGTTATCGATCATGAGCTCAATAGACTTTTGACCTAGAACTTCAGCTGGAGAATAACCATAAAGGTGTTCAGCTATTCGATTCTTATGCAATTAAGGTAAAGCAGAATAAAATCAATGTTGTATTTTCTATAATGAATAAATAGGTTAAAAGTTGTTTATTAATAAAAGATATATTAAAGAATGAATGACAATCTTCTATCAACAAATGAGTTCTGTAAATTACCAAATATGGACAAATTTGAGCACTCACCTATAAATTATACAACCAATCATATCAAATATAGTTATAGATTGGCCTAACGACTACAGGATATTAAAGTACTTCCTATAAGTAAACTTCACAGTTGTCGGTAAATTAATAATGTCGACAACATGTTCGACTGTAAGAGGTTGATCTTTTACACGACTCTATCTGCAAATACGATCATCCAATTCCTAAGTAACCTCGTTGTAATCACCTTAAATCAAATATAGAAAAGTCTCACTAATATTTTACACGTCTCTAAGACTGAAAGCTATAACCGAAAACCTAGTAGAAAAGTGGAAATATGCGATAGATTATAAATTATACTACAAAAGGCCATATCGACGGTCTTCATTCGAAGCCAAACAAATTCATATTATTAAGAATTATAACTACAACCCAAAACCCTAGAGAAAAATAGGAATAAGATAGAGTATATAAATTATAATACAAAAAAAAACTATGGCCTTACCTTTGGTTTTCATCTTCCAAAGTCGTCACCTAACATCTTCCGATCGAGGATCGCTCATCTATTATAGATGTGAGATGACTTCTTGAATTCAATCGGCCTTCAAAAACCTTAACGGAAAAGAGGGTGAGAGAAAGACCCGCGAGATTTTATTTTAACCCGAAACGTGTGAAAAACCTCTTTTATACCCTTTCACTAAGGTGAGCGCGTGTATGTCACCCTCAAACTAAATACATAAAGGATCATTATATATATATTACACACATATAATTAATTTCTATTACAATAATATATATATATGGAAATTAATCAAAAATATAAAAATATATATATGGAAATTAATCAAAAATATAAAAGTCATCTCTATCTAAACAAAATTTATGTCCTTTTTATTTAATTACATAAATCTATTTTTATATTACACATAAAAGTTATTTCTAGAATTCAAGGATAATTACAACAAATCTATATATGGAAATGAATCAAAAATAATATATATATATATACATATACATATATATATATATAATGTGGAGTTATAATTTTTATTGTATGTACTCTATAGAGATATATAAATAAGTAAGTTGCAACATTCTTCTTCACACTCTCAAATCTTCTCTAATTCCTTTCCCGAGTATCACCAACCTCTAGTTAAAAATATATTTGTATACATAAGCCCTTTTTTTTTGTAATGATTTTCAAAAATAAATTTGTAAATCTGTCTGCACACATAAAATTTATTTCTAGAATCCAAGTATGATTACAACAGTATTAATACAATTTTAATGTTGATTTATTATTTTTATTGTATGTAAATTCAAGTAGTATCTAGAATACTATGTAGAGATATATAAATAAAGAAGTTGTTTTAACATTCTTCCCCACACTAAGATTTGAGAGTGTAATCATACTTGGATTATAGAAATAATTTTTATGTGTGAAGATAAATTTGCCAATTTATTTTTGAAAATCATTTTAAAAAAAGGGCATACGTATTTTAACTAGATTTTTATTTTGGTTAGCGTTTGGTGATACTCGGACAAGGGATTTTCGTTATATTCTTTGTACTCATCAAAAATAGACTCCACTGTACAAATTTTGTTTTCAAAAATCGGTTGCAAAATGTTTTAATTTTAATTTTGTAGGGTGATCATTCCACCTTTCGAATCAACTAAAAAGGTGGACTAACGGCTGAGTTCCATCTACGAAAAATCAAATATGGATTAGATCTTATCCCTCCGGTGATCGCGACGAAGAAGATGATTAAGGCGTGAAATGACGTTGTTTCAGGTGAGAACGCAGACAAGGAGCGGTCCGTTGACATTCCGTCGACCTTTTAGCATTCCATTGCGTTCAAGTTGACGGAGCTAAGGATCGTGTTAGCCATTCGCAACTTCGCGGGAATACGCTCCTTCCATTATAGCGGGCTAGGATGGCGTGTCTGAGGTATTGGATGAGATTCCAACGTCTATCAAATGGACACAGTTTCGGTTGTACCCATTTCACTGAATTTCGGCTACACCTGATTAGAATTCTATTTTTTATTTAAAACTGTAATGGTTTGTTTGAAATTGATTTTTCTTTCACCCTTTTGGCTTTATTTTTAATATTTTTATATACAAAAAATATAAAAATAAATATAAAAAATATTTTGCCAATTAATATTTTTTTATATTTTAGGTTAAATAAATATTTCTTTTGGGATGAAATGGGTACCACATTTCAAAATAAATTATTTATTTTGATCCCTTTATTTTTTAAAATAATTTTAAGATAAAAAGAGTACAATATTTAACCTAAATAATTTCTTTTTTTTATTTTGCCATTTTCCTTATTTAATTATTTTTTAATTATTACAATAATTAATCTAATTAATTATCTAATTAGGTTTTGGCATGGGGTTCATTATTTTTATTTTTTATTCAAAAAATAAATTAAAATAATATTAATATTATAAATTGGGTATGTAGAATTTTAGTGATTATAGAGTGCCCCTCTCGAATCGAGTTTGAATACAACAAACTGGTTTTGAAAACGCTGATTTGAGTATAACATCTAACATTAAACTATTTTATTCAATTTATAATGAGAGTGTTTGGAAATTAAGAAAAAAAAGAATAAATGAAAAAATTGAAAAGCTTAAAGGTAGCGAGTCGAGAGGAATGGAGGCGTTACAATTATTATAAAAATATATCTTACTATTAAAGTTTATAATATCTAAAATTTTAATTAATTGTATTTTCTCATTGTATTTTATGTTATTTTAGTGCAATATTATTCTATTCACATTATTATGTTTTATTTTTATGAAAGTTATAAACATCATTACCTCCACAACCATTACATTCACTTTCATTTAAGGCGTTTAAGTAGGAATCCAACACATAACTCACTTTCATTTAAGGCGTTTAAGTAGGAATCCAACACACAACTCTTATCTTTTAAGAACTATTCTTGACAATAATGTGTGAGTAAAAATATAAGAAATCTCCCGGGTTCCTTTCAAATTAGTGACCCAAAAGTCATTGAATTTGTAATAGTTTTTATTTTTAAAAATAATTTTTAGTCTTTACAAGGAAAACATGATTCTATATTATGATGATATATTGTTAAATATGAAATAAAATAGATCTTTAATTAATATAAAATATAATATTAAGATATGTGTGCATTATTTATGTTTGACATTTCAAATACACTATAAAGAAATAATTGATTTTAAACTCATTATGTCATAAATTAAATTTATTTGATTAAATATTTGAGTATAATTAAAATACAAATGACATTCACAATTTAGATGGATATTAACATTTGTAATAAAAAAATTAAATATATAATCAAATATTAAGAATATTTCATTTTCAAAATTAAAAGATATGTCATGTTTTCTGTTAGGATTAGGATCGCCAAAGGAGACTGGGGTCTCACACGCCGATTGATAATAACCCTGTTAGAGGTTAATATCGGTCTCTATTTTTCGCAAGATGTCACAAACTCTTAAACCGAGTTCAAGCGCGGAAGTGTTTGTTTCAACTTGAAGCAACAATCTGTTTAGAAAAACAATAAGGGAAAGAGGACATAACACATAATTTATGGATGTTCGGAGATAAACTTCTACGTCAACCCTTCTTCTCAAACCTTTGAGAAGGATATTTACTAGAATATTCAAACCGTTTACAACGCGTACACAGACTTAGTTGAACAACCGAGGCTTAGTGACTACTCGTTTTCGAGCTTACAATAAGCAGACTCTGTTGAACAGAAACAAATTCTATCAACTTACAATACTTACCACTCACACATAATAGGTAATATTGTAATACACTTGAATTTCTAACACACACTATTTGAAAACTTGAGCGATTTAATAGCAAGGATTCTCATTTTCACAAGTTGTAAGATTATATGGCTAGCTCGATAAGAACGTGAACAAGGTGCTGAAGCAGATGACTTATGTCTTCTTAAGTAGGCAAATATATTAACAAATATATTTTCTTCTTCAATAGATATATTTGCTTGATAGTACTCCTTTCTTGATCGTGATTGGTTGGAGTTCAAGGTTGTACAACCGATGGGATGTCCTTTGATTTTGTTTGTACTCTGATAATAAGTTAACATGGAATTAATTGGATTAATGATTTCTGAGGAACAATCAACATACAGTTTTGTCTTCTAATGATTTGGCTATCTAAAACAATATGGAAGACAACTGCTCCCAATAGACTTCATCAGACTTGCACCAAAATGACAATTAAGATTAAGTTGACATAGATCTGCTCACAATAAGTTTTTCATCAGACTTGCACCAAAGTGCGAATAACACGGTCTGGACACGTGAAGGTTGCTCTCTGCAATTACCGGATGTGTTTTGCATAGCACTGATGTAGAAACTTCCGGTTGCGCCTTGTATAAAACCGTTTTAACATATTACCGGTTCTGCTTCTTAAAATAAAACCAAGAATACTATCTTTAGATAAATGCTACCGAACATATAACCGATATAGAGGAACTACCGATTCCGCATATGATAAGACCGAAGTAAGGATACTACCGGTTCAGTTTCATTTATAGTACTAAACGGATAACCGGACATTCTACTGGCTTCGCTTCTTTTATAAAACCGAAGATGCTACCGATCAAACTACTGGTTGTGCTTCTTATATAAAACCGAGTAGACAACCGATCAGACTACCGGCCAGACTATCGGTAAGACTACCGGTTCCGCTTCTTCATATGTGTTTGCTGATTTTTGCAGCCGTCTTTAAAGGAAAACCGAACAGTTTTAATTCCCGGTTTCTTTATCCTGCACAAAATTAACTTGGTTAATTTCTTTACTAATTATTTATTGATCCTAATAATTAATTATCTATTTTATCTAAAAATTTCTCCCATTTTGATTATTTAAAATAAATATTCAAAACCTTGTAATTTTATAATCGTTGGCCGTTTATACTAGTTTATTTATTCATTTAAATCTAACAATTTCTCATTTTTTGATTATTTAGTGCAAGAAATCAGATTACTATTAATTTTTATAAAAACAAACCGACTTTTATAATTTATTCTAAAATATCAAAGAGGGAGAAATTCTTAAAAATTAAATTAACTTAAGCGGCCAACGATTACAGGGTTTTGAATATTTAGATTAAATAATCAAAAGGGAGAAATTATTAGATAAGTTAGATAATTAATTAGAAAGTAATTAATCATCTAAAGAACTTAACCAAATTCATCCTTTTGTGCAGGATAAAAAGAAAACCGCAAAGCAAAGAAACTCGGCTTTTCCTTAAAGGACAAATGCAAAATTTGGTAAAATTGCAACCAATATTTTATATCTTTGGCTCTATAAAGACGGCGCAAATTGGCATTATGTTATATTATCTATCAAAGAGGAGCAACCAATTATCTAATTAGTTCGGTATTGGAAATCGGTTTTACCGCTCAGTCAACGGATTAATAATATTCTCAGTTCTCTATCCATGAAGCACAACCGGTAGTATGATGAGTTATCCGCTCAATCATTTACTTAATAACTGCAACCGGTAATATTTCATCGGTTTTATAAAGACGGCGCAAATCGGTATTATCTGGCCGGCTTTATGTTCGGATATCTATAAAAGAAACGGAACAAGTAGTGGATCGGTTCGGTAGTGGAAAACGGCTCTACCGCTCAGCAAGCTGATCGATAAATTTATCATTAAAATATTAAGAAGCGGAACCGGTAAACTAACCAGTAGTTTAACCGGTAATACCTTCGATTCATAAAAGACGACGCAACCAGTAGTCTGTCCGATAGTCTATCCGGTAATATCTCCGACTCTTATATATAGCGGAAACGGTTATATCCTTTCTCCGGTATTATACGAAATCGGTAGAATGACTGGTTTTACTCCAAGAAGTAGAACCGATAATATCCAGTTAACGGTAACTTTACCGATTATTCACAAAGGGCGTAATCGGTAATCCGATTGGTAGTTTGACCGGTCAAATCCAAGAAGCAGAACCGGTTTTATGCTAATACATCCTTACACAAAACACATCCGATAGTTTCCTTTTTAGTGCTAGGCAGAACAATTTCGGTAATTTCAGAAGGGAGCCTTCACATGTCTAGACTGTATTATTACCATTTTAATACAAGTCTGATGAAACCTCTTGGGAAGTAGAAGTTTTCCAAATGAACTTAGACTACCTTTTCGGTTAAGTTCAATATAGTCCACTTGGAGCAGATATTTATCATAGACAAGCCAAATCAGTAGAAGACAAATCCGCATATTGATCTGATCCTCGGAAATCATTATCAAATTAATTCCATGTTGACTTATTATTAAACAAGATTAGAGGATATCCCAAAGTTGTACCATACTGATCCTCAGCCAATTAGATTTAAGAAATGAAGTACTATCAAGGAAATATATCCGTTGAAGAAGAATATGACCATTGTCATATTTTTCTATTTAAAAGATCAAGGTTCAACCGAATTAACCACCTTTTTTGCACGAACCTTTTGACAATCTTTAAAACCATCCGAAAAACCTTTGTACAACCTGTGATAATCCTTAGCTAAATATTTCAACCCTGCTCACGTTTGTTTAGTGTGTGTTATAAATCCAAGTGTATTACAATTTTAATTATTTTGTGTGAGTGGTGAGTATTGTAAATTGACAAAATCTATTTCTGTTCAACGGAGTGAGCCTAGTAAGAAGTCGAATACGAGCAGTATTTAAGACTCAGGTGTTCGATGTAAGCATTGTAAACAATCTGAATATTCTGAGTGAGTATCCTTCTCAAAGTTTGAGAAGAAGGGGTGACGTATTGAGCGATACAGAAAGTAAATAACACAAGGAGTTTTATGGATGTTCGGAGATAAAACTCCTACGTCACCCCTTCTTCTGTTTTATGGATGAAGGATATTCATTAGAAGGCTTTGATTTGTATAGTGACTACATAAACACAGTCAAACACACTAGACTTAACAATTGCCTTCTTTTGAACTCCTAGCTATCAAACTCTATTGAATAGACCACCGTTTATTCAACTTACAACACACTGTTAATGACTATTAGGTAGTCCAGTAAATTATCTCTCAGCTTCACGTAGTGAATTACAGAATACACTTGAGAAGAAAATAGCTGGAGAGAGTAAGTTGTTTCAAGAAATCAAGAGTATAAAAATCTAGTGATCAAGTGATTCTTCGTTGTGCTTTGCTGCCTTTATATATTTTATTTATGACAACGGTCAAATCTATTTTGTTGATACGTGACCCCTAGTACGTTCGTCGAGCCCGGCGTACAGGATTTAGTGCGCATGGAAAAGGAATTTTCGTTAATGGCAGAGTAGAGAGACGGATGAACATTTTGTCGTATTCAGCTGATGTGGCACTCAGCTAATAACGTACTCAATTGTTGGATCAGTCTGTTGATGAGCTCTGTTATTGAGACGTTTGCACGCACTTTCTTCAGACCGCGTCTAATGAAGTTAGACGACGTCTGCTCGCACTTGCTTCAGACCACGTCTGAAGACATACATATTTTGAGTTGTATCTAAAATAATAAAATTCAAATTATTTTAAATTAGCACTAGGTGAGACTTGAACCCACGATCTTTATTATATAGAATGGATGTTTAACCACTGCCCCACTTAAGATGTAAATTTCTTTTTATATATTTATATAATTGATATGACTGACAATTATATATATATATATATATATATTTAAACTTAGTTTTATCCATTCATTTTTAAAACCATTTCATCAATCATCAAAATCAAGTATGTTAATTGTCCTAAATCAATTAAGACATTAATCTAAAATCCTCATATAATCTTAAATCTCTCTAGATTCATATTTCTCTTCATATAACCTTAAATAAAGTAATGCTACATAACCCTTTAATTAATGTGATTTATAAGAAAACTTACTTGTAACAGATTAGAGACAAGTGCTCGGAAAGGAGGTGCGACGTCGATTACGTTCGTTTGACTACGACGATGGAGGCTCTAAGCGCTAGCTTGGAGAAATTAAATAAAAGATGAGAATGAATCTCTATTGTTTAATGTCGGAGACAAATTCATTGGCAAGATTCATGACTTCAAAAGTCTTACAAGATTCGTTGTCCTTAAACGATTATTTTAAGACAAAAATAGAAAAGATGAATAAGTAGATAGGGAGATAAACGATTATTTTAAGACAAAAATAGAAGAGATGAATAATTAGATAGAGAGAATAACAGATTAATTGAAAGATAAAGAAAAAAAGAGATAGAAACGGGAGAAAGTCTATGAAAGGAGAACTAAGGGTTAGGGATAGACAGGGGTAATTTTGTCTTAAAATTTTAAAAATAGATTTTTTTTATATTTCATCAAACATGGGTTTTTGGGATAAAGCTTAAATAAAACTCAAAAACCCATTTCCTCATAGAGAGAGACCTCTATAAGAAATAAAATAAAATACAACTTGAGATTATGTAACTTCATCTCCTTTACTACTAAGAAGTGGACGGACACAGACTCTAAAATTTTCACAAAAATAATAGGAGGATATGAGAAACAAATAACTCACCAACAATTTAGAATATTATTCAGATTATAAAAATTTGGGACGAAAAATCTGATCTAGTTACAAAAAAAAATGTCACACCAAATAAAACAAACACCAATATAAATGTAAGGGACAAAAAAATTTATTTTCCAACTTTCTTAATCAAAAGAATATAAAAATAACCTGAAAATCGTTATATATATATATATATATATATTCTGTATGGAGTTAATTCTCACCAATTAAAAAAAGTTAATATACAAAATTAATTTGCAAATAATAAAATATAACATCTACACAATTAAAACAATTAAATGATAATTTAGATGTTAAGTAATATATCAAATCTGCAAAAATTAATGGAAATTATCTAACTATCTTGCATTTTTTAAGGTGACTCAACGATGTGTTTGAGTTCTATAAGGATGGGTGAGTAGTAGAGCAAATCGATAAACCAATTAAGCGGTGTCAAAAAAATCTCTACAAAATATTATATGTGGTAGTGAAAATTGTTCTTGCCTGTGGGTTGGTAACAACGCTGAAAAAAGTTATATTAAGTGATAACTGGTCATTTACATATATGATCAAAATAATGAGAAACTCATAATAAAATGTAAGAAGTTTTTTAAATGGGAGATCAGTTTAAATAACTCATTATTAGATAAATAGAAATAACTTCATATCTAGTAATTTCATCTTATTTGTTGCTAAAAGAAGAATTAAAACAAACTCGAGAAAAAAATTAATAGAACAATTGGCAAGTATATATATGAGCAGCAAACGACACACCAAAAGTTAGAAATATTATTCAAATTATAAAAATTCGAGAAAAAAAATCTGGTACGGCTAAACATAATGTCAAATCGAATAAAATTCAACATAAAATAAATAATTTCTTTTAAATTGTAAATATAAATTTAATTTATTTATATATAAAAAATAATTAATAAATTCTTAAATTTTTAATATCATAAATTGAAAATAATTATTAAAGTGTACCTAGTTCAATTATTAGAATATATTACCAACTTTTACTCTTTGCTAAGGTATATTTATGTTGCTTAAAAAACAAAAGAAAAGAAAAAGATAACATGGATAAGAGAAAGAAAATGAGAGGGCATTTTAGTATAATAAGAAAATCGCGAGGCGGAGAAAGGAAGTCTTATCTATCTCCTTGGTTGTATACTTAGCTGATTTCGGGAAAGCATATTTCTTCTCATTCTTGCGCGGGCAGCATATTTCAGAAGATGTCCATGTCACTGTGCTTCACTCCTCTTTCTTCACTTAAGCCTCCAACTAAACCTGGTAACCAATCTCTCTTTCTAGAAAATTAATGTCTTCCGGGGAGGATTCTCAATGTTAAATTTATGTTTTCAGGGCTCATTGTTAGCCATCCCTCACCTAGAAAGGTTGTTTGGCTCAATGATACGACTTCGAGATCCGAAAACGCTAGAATTCGTTCGTTTGAATTGAAGGTAATTAATTGTGTTTGATGCTTTCAAACTTTTTGTTCATATCATGTCAACTCTCATGCCTGCAAGCTATTGATAAATCTGTTAACGAAGATGATTAGATGAACCTATCTATGGATAAGGGATTGTAAAAATTAGGAGTGAGCAAACGGGTAAACTCAACCCGTATTATCCGACTCATATTCAACTCAAATTAAATTTACCCAACCCATATTATTTACTAAAAAATAAATAACTTATAGAGATATTTGGGGGAGCAGTTCATTTGTTAACTGCAGTTACTTTTCTTGTTTGTTTATGACTGCTGTATACATAATACTGTAATAGTTTAAGGGTTAAGATTTATTTATGCTTAAGAAATCAAAAATGTCACATGTTTTATTTTGTTTTAGATAAGATTCTTAATTTTAAAAAAAAATTTAGTTAGAACAAAGAAATCAGTTCAATTAGAAAATAATAATACAATTGGGCTCATTTCACAAACAAACGGCCAGCTTACTGCGAAAGAAAAACAATAGTTAGTCCTTGTTTAATTTTGGGTTATTTAAAAATTAATATTGTTTGATGTAAAAGTTGATTATTTGGATAAATTAATCATAATATTTTTAGTATTTAATGTTTTAAGATGTTATAAAATTTAAAGTAAGAGTATGTTGATATTTTACTTGATGATTTTAATCTTATGTTTTACAAAGCTATGATTGATTGTATCAGGGTTATTTGGAAATAATTCAAAAAAACCTGCATTGAACAAACTCTTAATGAGAAAACATGAAAACAATGACGAATATGGGTAATCCTTAAAGACGTTATCTCTTTGACTAAAAGTGCGCTTAATCGTTTCGTTCTAAATCATCCTCGAGATTATGATTGGTATTTATGTAGGACTCCTTGTTCAAGTTTACGAATTTCATTGTAATCTCACCAATATGTAGCCAATGAACAATGGATTAACAAATGGGTGGGCATTTTCTTGCTTAAATTTTAGTACAATGCATTTGAATTTTCTCATTTATCTTGGATTAATTAAAAGTTTCTCATATTTCAAAATGAAAAGCTTCCTAATGTATTTGATTAAGTTTTTGTGTTTGAAAATGTTTAGATTGACAATTGACGCATCACTTCTAACTTGCCATTTCTTCTATCTTCAAAATTTGACCTTACATTTGCCATTATTGTTACGGCCCAGGCTGCTGAAAATGAACCTACCACCAAAAAGAAAAGGAGCATTGTCTGCGAAAATTGTGAGGGAAATGGTATGTGGTTTATCTTCTAAAGGCATTAAATAATGGTGTGGTTATTTTTCAAGATCTCAGCTCATAGAGTTTGCTTTTAATATTCATTGTCTCTATGGAATGTACAGGTGCAGTAGCATGCTCTCAGTGTAATGGCAATGGAGTCAATTCGGTCGATCACTTCAATGGGCAGTTCAAAGCTGGTCAATTATGCTGGTTGTGCAGGTCATACTCCTATCTTCATTCTACAATTCCATTTTTACTTTGTTAATATTGTGAGAATTAAACTAGATGTTCTTGTTAAATCATAAAATTGCAATGAAATATATGGTTTATGTTGTTTGTTTGTTTTCTCCATTCCTCTATAACAGAGGCAAAAAGGAGATGTTGTGTGGGGACTGCAATGGAGCTGGATTTCTTGGTGGCTTCATGAGCACTTTCGATGAATAGGAAAGTTCATTAGGTGGTTCGGTTTGAACATTTTCTCCTCCCATATTTTTGGTTTTGGAGTTCCAACAACATTGGAATATGTATCGTGTTAATTTAGTGAAGAAAATGGAGGAAAGATGTATGGATTTCAATTATATTCATCAATCTTACATTTCTTTTTGAGGGCTTTGTGACATTTTCAAACATTGATTTTGTGTTGTAATCGTCATATTTATTAACTAGGAATCAAATAGATTAAAAGTTAAGTTTTTTTTAATGAAATGGGAACTATGTGGGTTTGGTTAGGATAATTTTTTAAATAAAATAAACTAAAGTTTAAATAAAAAAATTTAACTTTTATATCAACCTTAGAGCAATTTTAATTTAGCAAAGATATTTTGTTTGATAAAGAGACTCAATAGAATTAATTGTTTATTTGAATTAAATTTATTCTTTCTTTAGAAAAAGCAAATGAGCACATATTGTTTGAATTAAAAGAGGTTGAAGTTTACTTGTGAGATACTAGAATTTTATTTTTTAATAAACTTATAAAAATATTTGTTCAAACCCAGATAAGTAAAAAATTGGAGATCTAAGTATTTCCAAAACAAAAGTGAAGACAAATATTTTTGAATTAAAAAATGTTACACCCAATATTTCCAATAATACATATGGATTTCATGGCTAAACTAAACAAGTATCTTTCCATCATATTTAAATCAATCACCCTTCACATTGTATATACTTGCTTCACTATTCAAATTAATCATAGGAAAGGGAAATGATAGAGAGTTGAAAATTTTTGACAGAAATATGTAGAGAAATGAGGTGTCATCACTCCATTGGATTGAAAATATAATAGGAGAGAGAATTTTAAAATTTTAATCCAATAGATGAATTACACCTCATTTTTCTACCTATTCCTATCAAAATTTTCCTGTTCTCTATCATTTCCCTTAATCAAATTATATACATTTCTTCTACATTTTCATCAATATTATATTTTATGTTATCTAATGAATTATACGTGTGTTTGAATCGGTGCTACCAATAAAGACTATGGTTTGACTATTATTAGCAGCTAACGATAAATTCTTCGATAATTATCCTGTGAGGGATTAGTATCTATTTTTATTTTTCATAAATCCTCCAAACTCTTGAAACAAATTCAAGTACGGAAGTGTTCGTCGGATTTGAAGCTTTGAACGAGCGAATGTAAATGGCAGAAAGTATAGAACACGGGGAGTTTTATGGATGTTCAGAGATAAAACTCCTACGTCACCCCTTCTTCCACAACCAGAAGGATATTCACTAAATACTTTGAATCGAATACAACTTACTGAGCTATCTAACTCTCTGTTAAACAGAACAACCTCTATTCAACTTACAATGTTCTCACAGCTAGACAGTAATTCAATTTATCTCTTGATCTTGAAGGATGTAAGAAGTCAGTTAGAGCAAGAGTAAGATTGTGAATTAGGTAACCGAGAGATTCATCCATTGTCCTTGAGCATCTATTTATACTAGAAGGATACCAACGGTCGAATCTTCTTTGTGGACACGTGACATGTGTCCGTTGGAAGGCCGCCCAAAGTACTAGAGTATAGCAAACTCTGAGTAAAATGTTCGTGGTTGTACCGAATTGGTAGTGCACCGAATATCCTCTAATATTGTCTTGTACTAGACATACAGTTGGAAGGATATTTGCGTACGTGGCGTTCGTTCATTTGATATAATTAGTTGGCTTGTAAGACTGCACAGAAGTGAGTGAAGCAGGAGTAGAAGATATCTAGTTGGTCGTGGTTAAACATATGCTTTCTTCAGGCGGCTGCTAAAGCAATGCATTAGACGTGCTCCTTTAGATTGCATCTAAGGGAGTTAGACGTCCTCGTCTAGCTATGCACCCCTTTAGACCTCGTCTAAAGGAGTTATACGTCCTTGTATAACTATGCATCCCTTTAGACCTCGTCTAAAGGAGTTAGACGTCCTCGTCTAACTATGCATCCCTATAAATCTCGTCTAAAAGAGTTAGACGTCCTCGTCTAACTACGCATCCCTTTAGACATCTTCTAAAGAAGTTAGACGTCCTCGTCTAACTACACATCCCTTTAGACCTCGTCTAAATGAGTTAGACGACCTCGTCTAAGTACGCTTTCCTTTAGACCTCGTCTAAAGGAGTTAGACGACCTTGTCTAACTACGCATCCCTTTAGACCTCGTCTAAAGGAGTTAGACGTCCTCGTCTAACTACGCTTTTCTTTAGACCTCGTCTAAAGGAGTTAGACTACCACGTCTAACTATACTTCCCTTTAGACCTCGTCTAAAGGAGTTAGACGACCTCGTCTAACTACCATTTAGACCTCGTCTAAAGAATTTAGACTACCACGTCTAACTATTCTTTCCTTTAAACCTCGTCTAAAGGAGTTAGACGTCTAAAATAGCCTGCTTTAGACCACGTCTAAAGTGGCATAGTCTTATATATGCACATGCACAAAACAAATAGAAAACTTAGCTTTATTCACAAGTAAGTTTTAACACAGATCATCAAAATAAAGTTAGCATAAAATAAGCTTATTCTTAAGTTTAGTTTAGTCAAAATAAATTGACCCGACAATATGTTGATGGGATCGGTGTTGACAATAGAGACTAAGGTCTTGCTATTTTGAACAATTTACAATAAAAAATTCGATAGTAATCCTGTGATGGATTAATATCTGTTTCTATTCTTCACAAATCCTCCACACTTTTGAAACGGATTCAAGTGCGGAACTGTTCGTTGGATTTGAAGCTTTAGACAACTGAATGTAAGAAAGTAAATAACACGAGGAGTTTTATGGATGTTCGTAGATAAAACTCCTAGAAGACTTTCAATGAAATACAACTCACTAATCTAGCTAACTCTCTATTGAACAGAATAACCTTTGTTCAACTTACAACGCTGAGGTTTCTCACAAAAAACACAGTATGCTATTAGAATTCCTCACAGACAGAGTAAGAAAGAGATATTTTCCTTTTTGCTTTTTAGACTTTCTTGAATAATGTGTGTAGTCGTTCGACCGTTGTCCTCGAGCTTCTATATATAGTTGAAGTATACCAACGGTCGAATATTCTTTGTGTACACGTCGCATGTATCCATTGGACGGCCTCATAGAGTACAAGAGTACAACAGACTCTGAGAATTTAGATTGTGGTCGTACCGAACAAGTAGTGCGCTGAATATCCTCTAATCTTGTCATGTACTAGAAAGGTAACTTAGAGATATTCGCGTGCGTGACATTCATTCATTTGATGTAAATAGCAGGCTTGTCCGACTGTTGAAAGAAGTGGAGCAAACAATTAAGTAATTGTGGTTAGACAGATGCTTCCTTCAGACAGCTGCTAAAGCAAATGATCTAACATTCTTCTTTAGACCGCATCTAAAGGAGTTAGACGTCCTCGTTTGACTACGCATTCCTCTAGAAAGTGTCTAAAGGATTTAGTTAGACAACCTCGTCTAACTACGCTTCCCTTTAGACCGCGTCTAAAGGAGTTAGACGTCCTCGCCTAACTACGCTTCCCTTTAGACCGCGTCTAAAGTAGTTAAACGTCCTCGTCTAACTACGCTTCCCTTTAGACCGCGTCTAACTACGCTTCCCTTTAGACCGCATCTAAAGGAATTAGATGACCTCGTCTAACTACGTATCCCTTTAGACAATGTCTAAAGGAGTTATACTACCTCGTCTAACTACGTTTCCCTTTACACCGAGTCTAAAGGAGTTAGACTACCTCGTCTAACTACATTTCCCTTTAGACATTGTCTAAAGGAGTTAGACTACCTCATCTAACTACGTTTCCCTTTAGACAGCATTTTAAGGAGTTAGACGTCCTCTTCTAACTACGCTTTCCTTTAGGCTGCGTCTAAAGTAGTTAGACGTCCTCGTCTAACTACGCATCTCTTTAGACCGCGTCTAAAGGAGTTAGACGTCCTCGTCTAACTACGCATCCCTTTAGACCGCGTCTAAAGGAGTTACACGTCATCGTCTAACTACACATCCCTTTAGACCACATCTAAAGGAGTTAGACTACCTCTTCTAAATATGTTTCCCTTTAGACCTCGTCTAACTACATTTCCCTTTAGACAACGTCTAAAGGAGTGAGATTTCCTCGTCTAACTACGCATCCCTTTAGACCACATTTATAGGAGTTAGACTACCCCGTCTAACTACATTTCCCTTTAGACAGTGTCTTAAGGAGTTAGACTATCTCATCTAACTATGTTTCCCTTTAGACAACGTCTAAAGGAGTTAGATGTCCTCTTCTAACTACACTTTCCTTTAGACTACGTCTAAAGGAGTTAGACGTCCCCGTCTAACTACGCATCCTTTAGACCGCGTCTAAAGGAGTTAGACGTCCTCGTCTAACTACGCATCCCTTTAGACTGCGTCTAAAGGAGTTACACGTCCTCGTATAACTACGCATCCCTTTAGACCGCGTCTAAAGGAATTAGACGTCCTCGTCTAACTACGCATCCCTTTAAACCACATCTAAAGGAGTTAGACTACCTCATCTAACTACATTTTCCTTTAGACCACGTCTAAAGGAGTTAAACTACCTCGTCTAACTACGTTTCCCTTTAGACAGCGTCTAAAGGAGTTAGACGTCCTCGTCTAACTACGTTTCCCTTTAGACAGCGTCTAAAGGAGTTAGACTACCTCATCTAACTACGTAAGACGTCTAAGACAACCTGCTTCAGACCATGTCTAAAGTAGAAAAGTCTTTTATATTTGCTCTTACTCAAAAAAAATAGACAACTTAGCTTAATCATAACTAAGTTTAACATAAATCATCCAAATAATATCAGCATTAAATAAATTTATCTCCTTAGTTTATTTTAGTTAGTTTGATTTGACCCAACAATTTCTCCCTTTTTGATGATGTTAAAACTTCTCTTCGTATCTCATATCTATATACACTGTGATTACATGGCGCCTGGAGCGAAATGTGTTTCTCTCTAAACTTATATCTGCATTCCTTTTGAAATGGAGCCTGGGGGAAGGGAGCTTCACTCCATACGTTAACTGGACCTTCCGTTAACAGTGTTTGGAGTAAACTCGGATAGATATCTGGGTTCCGGATACTCTCTCCCTCCCTTCAACCCAGCTTTTGATTTATAATTAAAATAATGCTCCTGCAATTTCATTGGTCCGCAACAGGTGAACACTGAAATCGAGAGTAGAAGATCCGGCTTATAAATATACATAGCAACACCATTCATGGTAGAAAAATCAATTCTAATATGACACTTACAAATAATTTGGTCTCTCTCTTCCTTATTCTCTAAACAAGTGAAAATTTTACAAAAATATCGCTTAAAAAATATATTTTGTGCTAAACATATGTTGAAAAAGTAGAAGATAAAATATTAAGTTTATTGTTTGGTTTTCAAATGTAAAGTGAAAGTGCAAATTGTAAAATAGTACTTAAAAAGTTGAAGGAAAACTAGGGATGGCAACGGGTAAGGTACTCGACGGGTATCTCTACTCATATTCTCATCCTCGATCTCCGATGGGTATCCAATTACCCGATTAAAAAACTTATAATATTAAAAATATTGAAGAAAAAAATACTAACTTTAATAAATAATTTAAAATTAGTAATATCAAAATATTAAAATATAAATAAATATATTACTTACCTATATACTTGTTTTTTAGATCATGAAGATAAATTAAAGTGGAGAAAAAATAGAATGAAAATTGAAAAAAAAAAATAGAGATTAAATATGAAGAATGATGAGAGAAAAATAATATTTTATTATTAAAATGATGAGCTGAAGATTTATATTAGGTTGTATTTGTAATGATGAAACATTTGTAAAGTCACACATTATGCATAAATAAAACAAAAAATTAATATTAATATAGTCGGGTATCGAATAACGGGTTTGGGTGTCGCACATACCCCATCCCCAACCTCATACCCGACCGGATACCTTCTCCCCCTCCCCATGCTCAACTCTGACTTCGAACCCGATTTAAAATATCTTAACCCAACTATCGAGTACCCATGAGTATCGGACATATAAGTACACATTATCATTCCTAAACAAACCTCGTAGATGCTGAAAATAGTCACAACTAACGCCCAAATAATGAAAAAAGCATTTAACTATTATGTACCAACAAATTTTTTACTCTAAGCCTTTTACAAATTTTATCTCCTTTTAAAACAAATTGATTGCTTTAATGAGATTATTGAAACATATATCATATAAGTTGTTAATTTATATTTTTAACTAACACCTTAATATTTATTTATTTTGTAAAGTGAAAATTTAACATAATCTCATTTTGATATCTTTTATTCTAATTTAAAGTGTTTTAAAACGCGCTTAATATTTATCTTATTAAATGTTATATATATATATATATATATATATAATTAAAAAAAAACTCAAATAACTAAAAAAAAATATGTACAAGTTTCATAAAATCTCAACTTACTTTTAAAATTATAAAATTTTATAATTTAAAAAAGGGCTAACAAGTCTGTAAATTCTTAAACTAATTAAACTCTTACGCTTACGGTTTTAATTTGCGATTATTCAATTTTATAAGTTTATAAATAATTTTAATTTTATGATTTTATGCGATTTAAAAAAAAAAAATTATTAATCGTTTCTCGAATTCGTGTTCGTCACATTTTATTAAAAAGAGATGAAGATATAGATTCTAAAGTTTTTTTTCAATAAAAATTAATTAAAATTGATCTTTCATTCGAAGTGTAGTATTTTTTCATTATTTATATAAATGCAGTGGGTTAGTTATCACTTTGAAGAACTTTTTTTAACATTATTTATCAACCCTAATTCAATAACTATTTTTATTACCGTTCTCAATATTTTATATTGTTTTTTTTAATATCGTTTTATTAGTTCATTCATCGTACTCTCATTTATCACTCATTATTATAAATATTTGAGGTCACACTACAAAAATTACATGATTGTTTAATTTTTTGTTATAATTATAATTTTTGTAAAATTGTTATATTATTTAAATTATAAATTGCCGAAGGTCTTTTCGGTTAAGGTTATTTAAATAATTTCAACCTAATCAAACAAAATTTAACTCCTCTCATATAGATCACCTCCCTCAATTTTAACTAAAATATTATTTATTTTAAAATAGTAAAATCTTTTAAATTATTTTACAAAAAAAAAAATAATCATTCAAAATCATTGCCAATCATAATTTTTAAATAACACACTTGTTATTAGTTAAATAACTCAGCTTATAAGTGTTAGTTTAAAAATTAATTATATATATATATATATATATATCATTCCTTATTTAAATAAATTCTTTTCAATAAATATATAAATGTGATAATATTTTAGACCAAAATTTAAATAAATAAAAATTGATAAATTTATTAATTTATTAATTTATTAATTTATTAATTTATTAATTTTTCTCATCTCAAATTCGTAACAAAAAAATGTGTAAACCTAGCTGTCTAATTCCATAAATATAAATAACTAACTAATAATTGGTGGTAGAAAAATCAATTTTGATTTGACAGTTAGACAAATAATTTGTTCTCTTTCCTCTTTTTTGAGTCGCGTTCAAATTTGGGTTTTTTAAATAACCTAACAAAATCAATTATTACATCACTCTTTCTCTTATATATCAAATTAATTAGTTCATTAACTAAAATACTAAAATATTTTTTATTTTAAATTATTATTTATTTTATTTATATATATATATATTAAAAGTTTTTTTACTATAATAATTATCATTTTCTCAAAATCATCGCCCATAATCATTATTTTTTTCTTTTTAAATTATTTAAATAACCTGGAACAACAAGACCTAAACAAGTGAAAGTTTTACAAATATAGCCTAAAAAATATATTTTGTTCTAATATAATTGGTTCGGATTGGGGTTTTTTAAAACCCTTGGAGAAAAAAATAATGATTTTTGATAATTTTAAGGAGGTGATGATTATATTTTATAAAATGATATAAAAAGTAAAATAAAAAATAATAATTTAAAATAAATAATATTTTAATATTTTGGTTAATGAAATGAATGATGTGTAGTTAAGAAGTGATTAATTAAAAAATTAATTTTGTTTAAATTATTTTAAAAATCAAAATAAAATGGGGTCTAAAGTTGAAAAGGTGAAAGAAGAACATGCACTTTCACTCTACATTAAAACAAACCATAAAACTTTAAAATCTAAGTTTATTGTTTGGTTTTTCAATATAAAGTGAAAGTTGCACAATGTAAAAAAAATGGGACAAAAGTTGCACAATGTAAAATAGCACTTAAGAAGTAACTATGGCCTACAACAAATTTGAAGCCAAACTCATTATCGCTGAAAATGAGTCACAACTAACAACCCAATAATGGAGGGAGCATTTAACTATTATATACTACAATGTTAAACTTTTTCCTCTAAGCCTTTCTATTAATAGAATTTGATTACTCAATTCTCAATTTTACAAGGCTATTTTAAGAAGTTATGGACAACTCTTCCAATTATAACCAACTCTTACAAATTTTATTTTCTTTTAAATGCTTAAATGAGGTTAAATGCTTAAATGAGATTATTGAAATACATATAAGTTGTTCATTTATATTTTAACTAACATGGTTAATATTTATTTATTTGTTTTGTAATGTAAAAAATTAACATAATCTCATGTTCATGTATAAGGATGACCACTAGTACCCGCTGGGTAATAAAGTACTCAACTCTGAACCCAATTTTTATTTATTACCCGACCTTGACCCAGAACCTAATGGGTATCTCTATTTGTATATCGTCCCCGATTCGTCGGGTACCTGATTAAAATATGAGTTTATATTTATTATTAATTTTTAAATATCATAAATATTTAAAAAAAAATAAATGAAAATATTATTATTTGAATTTATAATTATGTTATATAAGTTAAAAATATAATAATTTTGTTGTTAATACATATTGAAGTTCATAAAAAACAAGAAAGAATGTTGAAAATTTGTTTAACATAAAAATAAAAAGTGAAAAGTAAATACAGTGAGAAAATTTTGTATTATTAAAAAAAAAAAAAATTAAGAGAAATTGAGAAGAGAAATTAAAATAATATTAGAGTGGGGTGAATGAGCAATATGAATAATATATTTATTATAAATTTGTATAGATATGAAATTTGAAAAGTTATTTTATACTTTAAGGGTGTGTTTGGTACCCGGTATAAAGGGGTATAACACTATTGGTATAGTATGAACTATACCAATAATGTTTTAATATGGTGTTTTGTTAGAATTTTACTATAAAATTATACCTTTATATAATTTATACCTCATATTTAATATAAAATTGTAACTAGTCCTTCTAGGTACAATATTTTTTTTATATCACTTAATTTTTAATTTCTCATTATAATTTTTTATTAATATTATATATAACTTACTATTATATAATATATTAAATATATTTTATTTAGTTATAATATTATTATTATATTTAATTATTTTTAATATATATTTTTAAATATTTCAATATTTTAATTAAAAAATATTTATTTATTTTTATAATAATAATTTGATTAATTATTAATTTATATATTTACTTATATTATAAATAATAATTTTATTTTATTACAAATTTTAATAATATTTAAAATAAATAAATATAATTTATGATTTATAGTATAATTAATTTTTTTAAATGTTAATTAAATTTACATTAATTATTAAATAATAGTACAATAATTTATAATAATAAACAATATTATTTATAATATAAATAAATATAAAATAATAAAAATAATAATAATTAAAATTTTAAATTAATATATATACATTTTATACTACATTTTTATACTATATACCAAACACAAAATTATAAACCATATACAACTTATACCAATTCTTATAATTCATACCAAACAATAATAACCTATACAATTTATACTACCCTATATTATTTATACCTCGTTATAATTTATACATCTATACAACTTATACCTTATATAATTTATATCACGTACCAAACGCTACCCAGTAATAAAATATATATATATATATATATATTATATTTTAATATTAATATTTTGGGTATCGAGTTTGAGTTTCACATACTCCTTATCCGACCTAAGCCCGATTGGATAATCCTTTTTCACTTTTCATCCTCGACCCCAAAAACGATATAAAATACATGAATCCGACCATTGGATACCTAAGGATATCACAGATACCCATTGACATCATTATTTATGTCTAAGTTATTTTTTGAAACAATTAAACTTATAAACTAATAAAAATTCATTTAAATGTATGTACTATTAAAAATTAGTTCATTAGTTCATCTAATGTAGGTTAGTAAACAGGGTTAATTTATTTTTAAAAATCTAATATTTATAAATTAAATATTCGATTTTTTTTCTCTTTTTTTATTAATTAATTAATAAATTTATCTCCTTTTATCTATTATTATTTCTTATATCAATATTTGACATTTAATTATTTTAATTTTATTTATTTTACTATTTGCTTTTCTTTTATATCAACCTAGATTATTTTAAAATTGTTTGGTCATTTTAAGGACTAATACTTAAATTTGTTTGATTTTTTTAAGGACTAATACTTAATTATTGTAATTGATAAAGTAGATCAATGTTTATGTAATATTTATTTTTATTAAAAATTCTAAATTTTTATGTAAAGATTAAATAGGAGGAGTATTAATTTCATTTTTGTTTACATTAAAAATTAAAAAAATAAATATTTTATAAAAATATTACTTTAAAATAAAATTCACAAATAAATTGTTAATTTTTTTCACAAAATTAGAAACCCTGTTATAATAGAACAAATTCATTACAAAACATTACATAGAACAAAATTGATAAAGGAAATAAGATAAAAAGAGAGAAGAGAAATATAATCCATGAATGAAGAAAAAGAAAGATAAAATGAATATTTAATTAATAAAAACAGTGAGAGAAAAAATAAATATTTAATTAATAATTTTTTATTTAAAAATATATATATTTATTAAAAGGCTAAATGAACCAATTTTAATAATATATACATTTAAATAAACTTTTATTAGCTCGACCTAGTAATACAAGTACCTATCCAAATTAACTTTTTTCATATTTTTAAAATTCTAAAATTTTACGATTTTAATTTACGATTATTCGATTTTACGAGTTTATAAATAATTTTGATTTTATACGATTTCATAAAAAAAAAGTGAGTTTATAATTATAAATAATAAAAAAATGAATTTATATTTATAAATAAATATATTATTAATTATTTTAAATAAATATCATTTTACATAATATCATTTCATTTACTCATTATTATTATTATTTAATTAATTTAATGACTAATTATATATATATATATATATTTAAAAACATAAAGGTAAAAAAAATCTTTATAACTAATATTCTTTAAAAATAAACTATTACAATTTTACCCTAACCAATAATTTTCAGTACACTATTTTGATTATATTTATACCCATCAATAATAATATTAAACCTAAAATTACAATATTAAACATAAATTTTATTATTAGGATGTTCAATTGTGTTTGTAATTGTTTGATTATTTTGAAATATTTGTATTATTAATTCTATTTAATTAGTTATTTAAATTTGTTCTTAAATATTATAATATTCAATTTTATATATGATACATCTAATATTTCAGAGATAGCATAAATTTAAATATTTATCCAAATAATTGAAATAGCCCAATAACAAATAATAAGGACAAGAGAAGGCCAGCTCTCTCAAATGTCAACACTGATTACGAATGTCCTAATCAGTCGACAAATCAATATCAAGATACAAGTAATTAATTAACTTATATATCTTTTTATCTATATATACATATATTTGATCACAAAAAAATAAATAAAAAAATCATATTAAAACGGACCTGGTTTTTTCCTTTGATGCCATTCTTGAGTGAAAACTGATGCCTTTCTTTTCCTCCATTCAACAGTTGCTTCCTCTTTAGGAATTACACTGTTAAGATCGATACCAAATGTTGTTGTTGTCGTTGATGAACCTAACCGCAAAGTTAAATCACACTCAAATCCTCCGTTAGGTTTATCTTCGAACACATTAGGTTGAATTGGATTTAACTGTTTACTAGTGGAAGCATGAAGAATTTCCAATGGATGTTTTAACAGATTTGTAAGAGATTCATGTTCTTGTTCTTGGATGATTGGAGAAAGATAACTTCTTGAGTATGAATTACATTGGCTTCTAGATGCTCTTAAAGGAACACATCCCAAATTTAGGGAAGCTAATACAAAAACAAAATTTTCAATAAACAAATATATTCATGTGATTATTTGAAATTAATAATTAACATCATTCATATATAATTCATAAATTATATATAATTAGCTAAATTTGTTATTAAAAAAAAGAGAAATGATTGGGAGAGGGAATTTGGGTGAGGAAATAAGAGAGGGAATGACACGACTCACAATATAATTGGCTGAAAAAATCAAATAATTTCTCTCTTCTCTCTTTCCTCCCACTTTTCCCTTTTTTCCAACCAATAAGTTGATGTAAGTCATTCTCTCTCTCATTCCCTCTCTCAAATTCTCTCTTAATAAAAGCTTAAGTTATTTGATGTTAGAAGTGGATACAAATATTCTCTATTTGGTTGATAACTGAAATGATATGATTACTTAATAGTAAATTATTTAAAATTAATCTCAAATATATATATAGTTACATATCTATAACCTTAATCCAGTTATTTTAATAATCAATTTTTTATAAAAAAAATAACCTTGATGAAAGTTGAAGCTATTTGAAGTTAGTTGGATAAAAATGTTCTCTATTTTGGCTGATAACTGAAAAATATGATTAATAGTAAGTAAATTATTTAAAAGATTATGTCAAATAAAGTTATTTCACAAAAACTTAGTTATTTAAAATATTCCTAGATCAAACAAGACCTAAGACCATTTAAATTTATATTATTTCATATTAATTTTTTTTCTCTTTTTATTTAATATTTGAAATCTACCTTTTAATTAAGTTTGTCAAATCAGAATAGTTTTTTTAAAAAGTAATTGGACCATTACTGAATAAATTTTAAAAGTTTGTTCGGTTGATGGAGTGAAATTTTTTTTTTTAATAAAAAGATTTAAAAGATATTAATATATATAAATATAATAAAAAACAATAATTTAAAATAAAATATATTTTATTATTTTAATAATGAATTAATTGATTAAGAAAGATGATTGAAATTATGATTGAAAATATTTTTTTATAATTTTTTAGATTAAATTAAAAAAAATATTTATTAATTTTATTTTAAATATTTTTTTACAACAAATAACAATCTTATTTAAACTAGCATGTATCTCGTGCATTTGCACGAGTAATAATATAAAAAATCGTGAAAAAATATTACAGTAAAATTTTATGGGCGGGTCACCCACAATCCGACTCAAGTATCAATTTACTCTCACATATATCCAAATTAATCACAGTTCTCGACCCGGTAATCCGGACACTTTAAAAATTAAGCATATATATATATTAGTTAGTTAAAAAGTTGAATTTATATGGTTAAAATGTCACGCGTTTATCAAATTTTGGGTTGAATTTAAAATATAAAGTGTTATTATCAACTTGGTTAAAAGGTTATACTTGTTTTGTTAGGTTGTAAGTTCAAACCATACCTATAGCATTTTTAATTTTATTTTTAACCGTTTTAAGTTTATGGGCGAGTTAACCCACAATCCGACTCAAGTATCCATTACTCTCATATATTCGAAATAAAGTAGAATTTAAATTATTATCTAAAAAAAGGAATTTATTAAACAACAAAAATTTACCCTAAAAATAATATAAATTCTTTCTCAAAATTTTCCAATAGGTCATTTATTAAGAAGATAATACTAATTTAAGTTACAAAATTCGTTCTTGTTATTCGATTCTTTATTTATTTATATGGTTATCTTGTTAAATTTAAAATAAAATATTTGTTTATTTATTACCTTCAACACAAGGCGGTAACAAGTCTGCAGTTTCAGTTTCAGAGCTTTGATCTCTCCTAATGATTGTATCAATGGCTTCATTCATTCTCTCCCATAGAGTTTGGCTATCCATGTACTCCCCCTGAAATATTGCAAGAATAATCATATAAATCTTTCAGATGATGAAGAAAAAGAAAAAGTAAAACCTCTGATTTCTTCGGTTTTGAAGACAAGAAGAGGTAAATTCTCTTGCCATTCTCTGTTCTTCTTAGTAGAAGAATTGTGGTTTTCGTGTACAAACCTTTAATTCAAGAAACAGGTGGTGTACATAAAACAGAAATTGAAGAATAGAATAAAATAGAATAGATTGATGCAATTACCTGAAAATTTGTTGAATTATGGAACCTCTTAAAGGCTGATGTCTATCGCTGTGCCATGCCCTGCGCAAACACTCGTAAGGTCTTGGTCCTGGTCTAGGCATAGCCTATGAATCAGTTTGAGATCTGGGGCGCGATTAGACAAATAACAAGTACAAAAGAGAGTTTAAATGTGATTATAATAATAATGGAAGAGGAGATGGAAGAAGAAGAAGAACGGGGAGGTAGGGTTTGAGTTGCCATTGGTGTGATTTGACATGAGAGTTAATTAAGTCTTGTTCGTATTCCAGGTTATTTAAATAACTGGAAAGGAAAACAATGATTATGGGCGATTTTGAAAAAGTTAGGATTTTTTTTTTATAAAAAGACCGAAGAAGTATTTATATATATAAATAAAATAAATAAATAATAATCATCTAAAATAAAGAGTATTTTAGTTAATGAATTAATTGATTTGATGGAAGAGAGAGTTGATATCACAATTTATTTTGTTGGGTTATTTGAAAACTCAAATACTAACTAGGCTTTAGGGTTTGTTCTCTTAGGGTTTTATAAAACCAACTAAAATCAAATTTTCAATCAATCATTTCTCAACAATCACATTACTAATTTCATTAATCAAAATACTAAAATATTATCTATTTTAAATAATTATTTTTTTATTTTATTTATATATATCAATACATTTTAAATCTTTTTACTAAAAATAATCATCACCTCCTCAAAATCATCACCAATAATTATTTTTTTCTTCGTCTAGGTTTAAAAAAAAAACTCATTTCGAACAAGACATTAGGTCTTACTCGGTGGTGACAAGTTATTTAAAAAATCAAGAGAGAAAATAATAAATAATAGTGAATGATTTTTGTTAGTAAAAAAAATTAAATTATATTGATATATATATAAATAAATAATAATAATAATTTTTATAAATAATATTTTAGTATTTGATTAATGAATTTAATGAGTAGATTGAAATAATGTTTGATTTGTATTAAATTATATGAAAAATTCATTCTAACAAGGCCTCGGGTCTTTCTCTTTCTCCCCTGACCTAGAAAGAAACCCCACCCTCACAAGCCACTTTCACCTTTCAATTTTGCACAAAATGGGAATGGGAGCCCCCACACCTTACATGTCTCCCCCATCTCTTTCTCTTCAATATTCTCCCTTTCTATGTCTACCCTACAACCCAACATCAATAAATTACACCTTCTTTCATATTGGATTATTTGAAAAAAATAAATAATTAAATTATCAATTTCAATTTTTATTCATAAAATAGAATAATATATTATTTTTTTTAAATGGTCATCGAACCCATGACTATGAGAATATGAGTTGCTTAAATAATGGAGTAACGGGGTAATATGTATAATGATTCTTATACATTTAAGTGGGTTTGAAATATCTCATTATTCTAGTTCACTCTTTAGAAAAGTACACTCAATAGAGAAATTGAAAGATTAATTTTTCTTGGCCCCTCTAATTATGGATGACAATGAATATTTATATACCTAATAGTCGGGTTTAGGTATCTTTAATCGGGTTCGAGGTCGGTGATAGAGAATGAAAAGATTACCCAATTGAATTCGGAGATGAGGAGATTGCAAAATCCAAATCTGATACTCTATATCCAAAATAATAATAATATATATATATATATATATATTAAAGTTTAAAATAATTTTTCAAATTCTACGTCATTACAATCATTATAAATTTATTATTTATTTTATGGATATCAACCCTTCACTTTTAACATATTTTAATTTTTCATCCCATGACTTTTAATATTTTCTTTAATAATTTTTTTTCTCTTTACTCACTCATCACTTTTTTTTTTTGAGAACGCTGGGTTCCGCTACTCCTATGGAGTGCGACTAATCCCCGCGGATTAAGTACATAGCCCGCAAACATACTTAACCAGGCGCAGAACTTGCCGCCTGACGGGTTCGAACCCAGGACCTCATGAAGGCCTGAGGGATATCCATCTCTTGTTGCCACTAGGCTAGAAGAGGGGATAACTTTTTAATTTCAAGTTTAACATTATTTTAATTTTCTCCAACTTTTTCTCAACAAAGTTGTTTAGTTCATCAAGTTTATTTATCCCTTACTTCAACTTTTTAATCTTCATAAAGTTGTTATATTTTTCTAACTTTTACAATATATGTATGCAAGTAATACACATTTTTTTTTTGTGTTTTTAATATTTAGTATGTTTAGAAAATAATAAATATAAATTTATATTTTTAATCGGGTAATGGGAGATCCGTCAGGATCGGGTACCCGACGAATCGGGGATGTGATATAAATAAAAATACCCGTCGGGGTCGGGTAGTAAAATAAAAATTGGGTTCGAGGATGGGTACTTCACTACCCAGCGGGTATGATACTCGTTGTCATCCATACCTTTAATGGTTTTCTTAACATTGAAGGGTGCCTCGTTTTTCTTTCAATTAATTAGATTTAAGTTGATATTGCGTTTTATTCGTTCTGACATCTTGTTTAATCGTATTAGTTTTTTTCTCGTATTTTTATAGTTCGAATAGTACTCTCAATTGTTGGTGGGTCGTTTGCTACTCATATATTCTGATTGTGTTAATGATATTTTATTGAGTCCGTATTTGTCATCTTCTTAGCAGCAAATGGGATGAAATAATTAAATCTACTATTATTTTTCATTTTTTTAATGAAAATGTATTGAATTTGATCTTTCATATGGATGACCCTTTTACATGTATCCTCCTATTATTTGTATAGATTTTTCAATATCTCAACCATATATGTAGATGGTCTATTTTCATTTGCCAAGATTTTTTCATACGTTATTTTTCGACCTTTGACTAATGATAATTTTAATTGTCGCTCAAAATATTTTGTAGAGATTTTTCGACACAGTTTTATTGATTCGTTCGGCTTTCTCTACTTTAACATTAATCATTCAGAACTCAAATGAGATTTGTAACCCTCGAAAAAACATTTTTGTATTTAGGTCCTGTTTTCCATGAAAAGCTCGAAGTTCAAGAATTTCAACATCGGTGTGCGTGTTAAGAATTTTCTTTTAAAATAAAACATTATTTTTAAAAGATTTTATTGATTCCTCACAGTTTTGAAATTAATTAAAAATAATTAATTTCGGATTCAATTTTAAATAATCTGGAGATTTACAACCATCAAAATACAATTTGATTCTTTTAGAAATCCATTAGTTTAAATTAATTAAACATAATTAATTTAAGATATTCTTTAGTTTGAAATAGAGTCGTCAATTGATTTTTGAAAATCATTAAAAAAAACGGCACGTAATGGTCAAAGTTTCTTTCAGTTCGTAGTTTGGTGATACTTGGGAAAAAAGCTTCCGCGCTTCATCCTCTGTACCCGTTAAAAATGGTTTCTACTTATAAAGTTGGCTTTTAAAAATCGATTTGTATAACGTTTTATTTTTACCGATTATTCTTCTGGTCCTAGTTTCTAGGTTTTAGCGTTATTTAAAATATTGAAACAATAATATTTAAATGCTTGTACCTGTTGCTGATAACGTTTATTTGGGAGGGAAATACCTGAAGAACATCAGTTAATTTTAAGGATGTTAGAGTTTAGAAATAAGCACCCAATAGGCCTTAGTCAAAATATTATTTTGTGGGAAATATCCTAAAAATATTTTGAAATCATTTTCTAATTTTCGGGATTTTTAGAAAATGGTATTGGGTCCTAAAATTACAAAAATAATTTTGGGTTTGTATAACCCCCAAGAATTCTCTTACAAAATATGGCGGAGATAAGTTTTCTAGAAGGTCGACGGAGTCGATCGCGGCCTCCGGCGTTCGCGAAGAATAAGAACAAAACGACGTCATTTTTATTAATCAAAACGTGCCATTGGCGGTCCGTTAGTGTTCCATTGGCGTTCGGGCGTCTGGGTTAACGGGGTTAACGTCCTCGTTAGTTGTTCTGGTGTGGATCAGGCGCACGTGCACATGGTTACAACCGGTAGGCGTAGAGTCTTCTTGGGCGCTGGATGAAAATCCAGTGCTGATCCGTTGACTATGAATCCTACTACGATATTAAAACATAATTTCGGCCACATAGAATTATCAGTTTATATTTTTAATAAAATGGTTATTTGAAATCGAATTTTTAACTCTTTCTTGTGTTTTTCTTCACCAAATTAATATATAAAAATATTTTTGACAACATAATAAAAATTATGTTCATTTATTTTTTTAAGGTATTTTTGGATATTTTAGGGTATTTATTTAATTGTTTTAAGCCATAAATTATACCTAATTTATGTTTAAAATCACAATTAAATAATTTCAACCCCTTCTTGGGTTTAATTTGGGTAAAATAAACACAATATTTTAACCTCAAACTAGTTTTGGATTTTTATTTAATTTTTCTTATTAGGGTTTAATTATTACAATAATTAAACCTAATTTGATTTTTAATCTCTTTTTGGGTTATTTTGAATTTAAAAATTCAAAATATTATTTTATTATTATTATAAATTAATAATATTATTTATAAATTAGGGTATGTCATATTTTCATATTTTTAAAAGTGGAACCAAAATAGGCCTTATGACTAGAGTCCTAAGCCTTGGGTCCGTTTTTATCGGTCGAGGTCAAAACACCCTCGGTTATGGTACTAATAACTCTCGGTCCTTGGCTGAGATTACCGGTCTAAGTGTATAAACCTATCGGTCCTAGGCTAGCTCTAGGCTAAGTCCCTTGGTCGAGATGTATAAACCTCTCGGTCCTAGGCTAGCTTTGGGCTAAGTCCCTCGGTCCCGGGTTTAGGAATTATCGGTCCAAGATCGAGATTCAACGCTCCTTTCGGTCCTAGGTTAAGATTCCTCGGTCCTAGGTTCTGGAATTCTCGGTCCTAGGTCGGATCTTTCAATCTTGGATGAAAATCTTTGGTCGAATTTCTCGGTCCTAGCTCAAGAACATCGGTCGGACCTCTCAGTCCTATTGAAATTCTCGCTCTTAGGTCTCGGTCTTAGGCTAACAATCTTCGGTCCTCAAGAACACAAAAGTGCAAATTTTTAAATTTATTTTTTAGCTTGAATTCTTTGATCCAGGGGTTTGACTAGTTTCACAAAGCTCTCAGGAACATGTTGATAATCATCTTAAGGTATCAATCAACTTAGATGATGATCAAATCGTTCAAAACAGTTTGTGATCAAATTTTGGATTTTTTATTTTAAAGTTATTTTGAGGAGGAAGAAGCTTCTCAAATAACTTTCTTATATCTCATATACTTGATTGGTACCAAAACATGAATATTGTTATTCATTTTGACCAAATCAAGAACTCAAAATTTTCAATTATTTTGAAAATTTTAATTTTGATCAAATATTATCTGGATGGATCAAACATGATCCAAACAATTGTCCAACATCATTACAATCATGTTGGAGAGCTTTTTGGGCTATTATTCAACATAATTATCCCAAGAACAACAAACCCGATTTTCGGATTTAAAAAAAAAAATCTGTTAGAATTTTTGAGAGAGAAAATATGTAGAGAATTGTATTGCTTGTATTCTATACATAAGAAGTCTAGTGTTAAATAATAAAAATTACATTTACATAAAAGGAAATGATTTAAACAAAATCATATGAATTATAATTGATTTGACAATTAATAGAAAATCTTCAATTAATTAGCAAATCAATTAGTCCCATAGATTTCCTACTAATAATATTTCATTATTGAAATTGTTTAACTTTCCATATTTTCTTACAAGGAAGATAGAGAGATAATTCTACACTCCCCCTCAAATTGGGTAGTAGATATTGTTAGGATCTAGGTCGCGGCTGGGGGACCGGGGTTGGCCGGTTAGCGCGTCTCACGTAAATGGTGGTGATTAATCCGGTTAGAGATTAACATCAGGGTTTCAATACTACACAAACTGTCACAAACCCTTGAATCGAGTTCAAGCGCGAAAGTGGTTTGTTTCAGGTTGAAGCAGCACACACACGAGATAGGCAGAACCGGATTTGAATAAGATAGGTTTGGGGATTGCTGGGTCGGTTTTGCAGCTTAGTAATTCGGTTTAGGTGATGTTGAATCGGTTGGAGCGGTATTAGTAGGTTAGTGCAGATCGGTTAGAATGTGATTGGTTGAGCAGAGGTTCAGCCTTGCATTAAATGCGGTTCTGGTTTCCAAGGCATCGGTCAAACCGGCTAAGTTTGTCTTTTACTTAATATAGAAACTGTCGGTTGGATAGTTGCCTGCACCTGGAAGGTTGCGCCTCTGACTTATCCCAGAGTGGAAAGATCTCTTCAGGCAATCTTCTGCAGCCTGTAGAGTATCATCAGACTTTTATGGATATGGCAATGTCATAGTCAGATCCTTTGATGTTATCTTCTACAGATACCCAAAGTATCTGTTTGCACCGATTTGTAAGTTATACTTAGTTTGATATTCTTGACTTCTTTCTCTAAGTAGTCTTCTCATCGGTTTTCCGGTTGGATACTGTATTTCGGTTTAGGATGTCTACCGGTTGTTCTTGGCTTCAGGTTAACTGGATAATTTCCGGTTTTGGATACATCCTTTGCTTCTTCTTCTAATCGGTTTGATTACTTGATCGGTCAGATTTTTGACCGTTCCTGATAACTTCAGGTTTGTTCATTTGCTTCTTCTGGTCGGTTTGATATTCAACCTGATAATTTCAGGTTTGTTCATTTGCTTCTTTTGGCCAGTTTGATATTCAACTTGATAACTTCAGGTTTGTTCATTTGCTTCTTCTGGCCGTTTTGATTTTCTGACCGTTTAGATTTCTTGACCGTTCTTTCGGTTTACAACTCAACCGGTCCTGAACTTGAACCTGTCCGGATTTCTGCATATAGGTTGAACCTGTCCGGATTTCTGCACACAGGTTGAACCTGTCAGGATTTCTGCACACAGGTTGAACCTGTCCGGATTTTGAACTTCTTGACCGAACCGGTTGACCGAACGCTTTAACCGAGCTGATCTTGCTATAGGTAAATTTTGGATTTTTCTTAGCTTACCTGAAATAGTAAAACTTTAAATATTATTTGCAGTCGATGAGATTTGATCCCTAGTCACCTGTGTGACAGGCATGGGTGTTTACAACTACGCTACAGCACCTTCTTGTTATATTTAAACCAATTAATATACTTGATATGACTTAACGGTTTATTTTCTAACAATTTCTCCCTTTTTGATTATTTAGAATAAATATTCAAAACTTGTAATCGTTGGCCGGTTTAAAATTAACTTACTTAAATTTTTCTAACCATTTCTCCATTTTTGATTATTTAGAATAAATATTCAAAACCATGCAAGAAGTAAGAAGTAGGCCGGTTTAAGAATCTTATGTTTGTTTGGCCGGTTTAAAAATCTTATGTTTGTTTGGCCGGTTTAAAAATCTTATGTTTGTTTGGCCGGTTTTTGGAAAAACGGTTTGGTTTAAGGAGAACATTATTTGAAAAAGAATTTTGTTTGAAAATTTTTGTAATCTAACAATTCTAAAATATTTCTAAGGGAAGAAAACTTAGACTCGAGAAGTGGCTTTGTGAGGATGTTAGCCACTTCATGTTTGTTCCCTTCATGTGATGTGTCTGTCAGCAGCCGGCTGTCCGGATGCAATGTTGTCTTTTTCAAGCCTTTGTCTTGATTTACCTACATTCATAGACAATAGAAAATCTGGTCCCCATTTTTCTTTGAGTCCGCGGTTGATTAGTCCCTTGGGTATCCAGACTTTAATAAATCGGATAGCTTTCCCGGTTATGGTTCTAATTAGTTTTCCTGTGCAAGACTTGGCATCTTTCTGCTGTCCTAAGAGTGCCTTATTTTGTAGTGACTTTTGGTTTGTTCTATGTGGTCGTGGATCGGTTTGTTTACCTGCTGGCCGGTTGACTTTCCTTCTCTCAGGATAAAGCCATTTTTCCGAGTCAGTTGGACTTACATATATTAATTCTTCTTCCTGTTTTGAGTCACGTTGTGCCTCATTGTCGGTTGAAGAGCTCTTGACAAATCTTATGAAGGGAAGATTGTCTTTTGTGAGTTTCATCTTGTTGGAATGGTTCCGGTTGACCGATCTGTTGTCTTTGTATCCAAGACCAAATTTGCATTTGGTTTGTCTTTGATATTTAGACAATTGGTTCACCGCTTCACTTGATATTTTCCATGCGGCTATTCGATACTTGGTTCGTGCATCTTCTTCTTCGGTCAACTCTTGAACTAACTCCTTGAGCTGCTTAGTCTTAGAGGATAGTTCAGGTGCTGCCTCGATTTCTAATATTTCAGCAAGTTGAATACTATCGGTTTCAAGATTGGGGGACCGGGGTGGTGTTATAGGATCGGTTCTAAAGTTGAGTTGGGTTGGTATTAAGGTTAATAGGTTCTTATACTCTGCTACCATGTCATTTAGTGCATTAAATAACTCATCTTTAGTAAATTCTTCACAAGAAAAATCAAATACCTTAGATTCTTTCTCAGCCGTGAAGCATGCATCAACTTTATCATCACTATCGCTGGACGATGAGTCGTCCGAATCGCTATCGTCCCATGTTCTCTTGCTTTCAGTAGCTATCAGAGCCTTCTGCTATTTCCGGTTCTCCTTTATTTGGCTGCTGCCCTCACACAGTTGGATCAACTTCTCCCAAATTTCTTTAGCAGAGGAGCACAGCTTGATCTTACTAAACATGTTTTTGTCCAGCGACTTGAACAAAATGTTTTTGGCAACATTATCCAAGTTATTCATCTTCTTATCATCAGTCGTCCATTTGCATCTTGGCTTATTAATCTTTATCGGGCCATCAGTAATAACATACCACATGTCGTCGTCTTGTGAGGCCAAATGCACCTCCATGCGTATCTTCCAATCAACATATTCATCGATGCAGAACATGGGGGGCTCGTTGATGAAAGACATGATGATATTCGGTTGCTTGAGTATTGAAACTAACTGCTCTGATACCAATTGTTAGGATCTAGGTCGCGGCTGGGGGACCGGGGTTGGCCGGTTAGCTCGTCTCACTCAAAGGGTGGTGATTAATCCGGTAAGAGATTAACATCGGGGTTTCAATACTACACAAACTGTCACAAACCCTTAAACCGAGTTCAAGCGCGAAAGTGGTTTGTTTCAGGTTGAAGCAGCACACACACGAGATAGGCAGAACCGGATTTGAATAAGATAGGTTTGGGGATTGCTGGGTCGGTTTTGCAGCTTAGTAATTCGGTTTAGGTGATGTTGAATCGGTTGGAGCAGTATTAGTAGGTTAGTGCAGATCGGTTAGAATGTAGAACCGGCGGAAAGTAAATAACAAGACAGGTTTTTATGGATGTTTGGAGATGAAAATCCTACGTCACCCCTTCTTCTCGAAACCGCGAGAATGATATTCACTAAGGAATACACAAACACAATCCGATCGAGACTTATTTTCTGCTCGATAACACTCGTACAATTTTAACCGAAATTGTAATCTTACTTCAGCTCTCATCTTGTAGAGAGATAAACACACTTAATTTATCTTGTCTTGTATCTTGGTTTTTCGTATCTAGTATGCTTTGCCTCTTCAGCTCCTTTTATAGATGAAATGTGCCAACGGTCACATTTCTTCAACGGATACCTTCAGGGTCATCCTTGAGTCTGATTGGTTGAGCAGTGGTTCAGCCTTGCATTAAATGCGGTTCTGGTTTCCAAGGCATCGGTCAAACTGGCTAGGTTTGTCTTTTACTTAATATAGCAACTGTCGGTTGGACAGTTGCCTGCACCTGGAAGGTTGCGTCTCTGACTTATCCCAGAGTAGAAAGATCTCTTCAGGTAATCTTCTGCAGCCTGCAGAGTATCATTAGACTTGTATGGATATGGAAATGTCATAATCTAATCCTTTGATGTTATCTTCTACAAATACATAAAGTATCTGTTTGCACCGATTTGTAAGTTGTACTTAGTTTGATATTCTTGACTTCTTTCTCTAAGTAGTCTTCTCATCGGTTTTCCGGTTGGATACTGTATTTCGGTTTAGGATGTCTACCGGTTGTTCATGGCTTCAGGTTAACCGGATAATTTCCGGTTTTGGATACATCTTTTGCTTCTTCTTCTAATCGGTTTGATTACTTGATCGGTCAGATTCTTGACCGTTCCTGATAACTTCAGGTTTGTTCATTTGCTTCTTCTGGCCGGTTTGATATTCAACCTGATAATTTCAGGTTTGTTTATTTGCTTCTTCTGGCCGGTTTGATATTCAACCTGATAACTTCAGGTTTGTTCATTTGCTTCTTCTAGCCGTTTTGATATTCTGACCGTTTAGATTTCTTGACCGTTCTTTCGGTTTACAACTCAACCGGTCCTGAACTTGAACCTGTCTGGATTTCTGCACATAGGTTGAACCTGTCCGGATTTCTGCACACAGGTTGAACCTGTCCGGATTTCTGCACACAGGTTGAACTTGTCCGGATTTTGAACTTCTTGACCGAACGCTTTGACCGAGCTACTTGACCGATCCGGTTGACCGAACTCCGGTTGACTGAGCCAATCTTGCCTATAGGTAAATTTCGGATTTTTCTCAGCTTCCCTGAAATAGCAAAACTTTAAATATTATTTGCAGTCGGTGAGATTTGATCCCGGGTCACCTGTGTAACATGCATGGGTGTTTACCACTACGCTACAGCACCTTCTTGTTATATTTAAACCAATTAATATACTTGATATGACTTAACGGTTTATTTTCTAACAAATATTGAACGTGCCCAACTTGCCACATAGTTTATTAAAATTTGGCTTGTGAAGAGCTTTGGTAAATATGTCAACCACCTGATTTTGAGATGTAACGTAGAGGGGTGCATTAGAGCCTTTATTGACATTCTCTAAAATAAAGTGACGATCAATTTAAATGTGTTTGGTCATATCATGATGAACCAGATTCTTTACAATACTGATCGCAGCTTGGTTGTCACACATCATTTGAATAGGTCCATCTGGAGGCAATCCTAACTCTTCAAGGATGCGCCGTATCCAAATTCCTTCACAAATTCCGAGTGCAAGAGAACGATACTCGGCTTCGGCACTACTCTGAGCGACAATAGATTTTTTTTGCTTCTCCATGTTGACGAGGTTGTCCCATACAAATGAAAAATATTCAGAGGTGGATTTTCTATCAGTAATGTCCCCGGCCCAATCGGCATCGGTGAACACATGAATTGACTTATCGTCTTTACTTGTGAATAAAAGGTTACGTACCTTAGAATTCTGAAAATTGCGTTCATATGATCTTCGGAAGGACGATTCATGAATTGGCTAACAGCGCTCGCTACGAAGTCAATGTCAGGACGAGTGTGAGATAAGTACATGAGTCACCCCACGAGGCGCTGGTATCTACCTTTGTCGGTTGGAGTATCGTCATTGTTATTTCTAAGTTTGTGGATCGAATCCATGGGGGTATCGGCAGGCTTGCATCCAAGCATGTCGGTTTCCTTTAAAAGGTCTATGGTGTATTTTCTTTGAGATAAGGAGATGCCCTTCTTTGATCGGACAAGTTCTATTCCTAGGAAAAACTTGAGGGTTCCGAGATCTTTGGTGTCAAATCGTCTACTAATGAACTCTTTCAAATTTTGAATCTCTTTTCATCGTCCTTGGTCATGATTATGTCATCAACGTAGACAATGATGATTGCGATATTTTTATTCGGAGCAATCTTGACAAACATAGTGTGGTCGGCTTGGCATTGAGAGAAGTCATTCTCGATGATGGAGATTGAGAATTTTTTGAACCATACCCTCTGTGATTGTTTGAGACCATGTAGAGAATTATGGAGGTGACACACTTTGTTAGGTGAACCACTAATACCATGAAGCACTTTCATGTAGACTTCTTCTTCAAGGTCTCCATTTAGGAAGGCGTTTTTTACGTCGAGTTGGTGTAGTTTCCCATCTTTGTTATCCTCTAAAGATATAAGTATTCGGATGGTGTTGAGTTTTGCAACAGACGCAAAAGTTTCTAAGTAATCTAATTATATGATTGGGAAAATCCATTGGCGACTAGACGAGCTTTGTACATTTCAATCGATCCGTCAGAGTTATGTTTCGTTTTGAAGATCCATTTACATCAGATGGGTTTCTTTCCCTTTGGAAGCTCACAAAGGGACCATGTATGATATTTTATAAGTGTGTCAATTTCTTCATTAACGGTACATTTCTATTCTGGTTGTTCGAAGGCTTCTTGAATGGATGTAGGTATTTTCACGTTGTAATAGTCGGCAATGTTGGCCCTATATGACTCTGATAGACATTTGTATGAAACAAATTTCGAGATCGGGTGCATGACCTAACACCTTTCCTAAGAGCAATGGGTAAGTCAATAGGAGGAATATCATGATTAACTATCATACCTGAAATTTTTGGACTCAGGCCTGAGGAGGATTCATGGACGGGTGCAAGTTGTGTTCTTCGTCGAATGTAGACTTTTGGTGAAGAAGTGGTTGTGGATTCGGATGTAACTTCGAGAGGTGGATGTGAGGTTGGTGAAGAGTGGTTGTGGGTTCGGATGTAACTTCGAGAGGTGGATGTGAGGTTGGTGAAGGAGTGGTTGTGGGTTCGGATGTGACTTCGATTAAAGATGATATTTCATGTATTGATTCGGGTATAGGTACGAATGTATTAGAGATAATGTCTTCGAGGGGACCATCTTTTGGAACATTGTTGAGATTCTCCCCCTCAACATGGTGGTAGAAGGGTTGATCTTCAAAGAATGAGACATCCATAGAGTAGAAAGTCTTTTTGGAGCGAGGACAATATCATTTGTACCCTTTCTGATTTGGTGAGTATCCTAAAAAAATACATTTTGTGGCTCGTGAGTCGAGTTTGTCCTGATTGTGGTTATGAATGTGGACAAAAGAGGTGCATCCAAAAATCTTTGCGGGAGTATATTTTAATGCGATTTTAGAATCGAGAAAGATTTTTAAGAGAGTTTCAATTGGACTTTGGCATACGGTTAATAAGATATGCAGTGGTGGATATAGCATCGCCCCAATATATTTTGGGAGCACATGAGTCAACTAGAAGGGATCGAGTTACCTCGAGTAGATGGCGGTTTTTTCTTTTGGCGACTTTATTTTGTTGGGGAGTATCAACACAAGAGCTTAAATGGATGATGCCTTTTGATTTTAAGAATTCGACGAAATTGGAAGAGAAGAATTCGCGTCCGTTATCGGTTTTGAAAGCATGGATTGTGACTTTGAATTGATTATGAATTAAGACAAAGAAGTCTTTGAAGATTTGACAAACTTCAGATTTTTCCTTCATGAGAAAAAGCCAAGTGAGACGAGTGTGGTCGTCGATAAAAATCACAAACCATCGTTCACCATTTAAAGAGTTAGTGGGGGGGTCCCCACACATCGCTGTGAATTAATGAAAATGGTTTAGAAGGTGTGTATGCAATGCTTGGATAAGAAGACCGAGTGTGTTTTGTAAATTGACAACTTTCACAATGAAAAGAACTAGAGACTTCATTGATAAATAATTTTGGAAAGAGTTTTGCCAAATACAAAAAATTGGGATGTCCTATTCTACGATGCCACAACATTATCTCGACACGTTTATTTGAAAGGGAAGTTGAATAATATGAGACATTTTCAATAGATAGACTAGGTTGCAAAATGTAGAGCCCTAAACACAACTTAGCATTGTCAATCGTCCTCCCCGATTCCGTATCCTGAAATTCACAACCATTCGGATAGAATTTGGTAAGATATTTTAAATCATGACAAATCTTTATAATTGACAGTAGATTGCACTCAAGAATTGGAACATAAAGAACATTTTTTAAACAAATGGTAGGCGTTAAGAAAGTCGATCCAATTTCTTTAACTCTTGCGGACGCGTCGTTAGCCACGTGAATGGTGGACAAATGATTTTGAATACAAAAATCATGTGGTAGAGATATGTTCTCATTCATAATCCCCTGAATCAACAATATAATATTTAGAGTTAGATGTACCTAAGTGGGCGTTAAACGCTTTGGGACAATCGGAATTGATTATATCGAAGGCAGCCATTTGGGACAGAGAGTTTATTTTTGGAAAAATTTTATGCAATTTATTATTTAGATGATCAATTATTTATTTGTTTTTGTAAATGTTATCCTTTATTATTTACTAATTAATTTATCATATTTAACTTATATTTAAATTTAATGAGAATTAATTTCTTATAAGAAAAATATCTCCTTATATATAATTTTGTTTGAAAATTTTTATGTATATATATATTTTTTTAATTTACTCTCTAAATATATTAAATTATTTAAAATATTATAATACCTTTAATTTGGGTTGAAAATAATCAACATAATTTTTATATACATAACATATTCATTTTTTTTTTAAGTCATACTATGGAGTCACTTTCATCTTCAAATAAGTGAATAACTTTTGTTAACTTCATTATCAAACACCGCTCTAATTTTGTGAAATTGAAACTTCATAACTAGAGGAGTTGTCAAGATTGGGACGAGAGTTTTGTTTTTGAGTTTTAAAAAAATTCAACAAAAATTAATTTTTTAATAAATAACTTCTTAACAAGTAAATCATTCATTTTATTAACTAAAATACTAAAATATCCTTTATTTTATTTTTTATTTTTTATTTTTTATTTTATTTATATATAACAATAACCTTTAAGTTTTTTACCAAAAAAAAAACAATCATCACCTCCTCAAAATCATCACCAATCATTATTTTTTTCTCTCTTTAAATTTTTTTAAAAAACCTGGATTTGAACTATACCTTAAAAAAAAATAAAAAATAAATGTTATGTCAGATAAATTTGTGTTTATTTTGAATTTATTTTGAATTCAAATTAATGATGTTATAATATTTTAAATTATTTTAAATATTTATAAAGTAAATTCAAAAAAATTAATTATATAATGAGTAATTTCTTTATAAGAAGATGTTTCAAATTCAGTAAAATGTACAATGACAATTATATTTATTATCTCATACAATAATTCAATATCAAACAAACTAATCTTTAAGTTTATCATTTTGTTGGTTTCAAACTATTTTAGTTCTATGTTGAAAAAGTAACTTTATTTTTTTTAAATAAATTATATTATTATTATTTTAATCATTAAATTATTTAATTTATTAATTAAAATATTTTAATTTTACTTTAATAAATTTCTAAAAGACCCTAAAAACCCAAGATCAAACAAGCCCTATATGAGGGAGTTAAACACAAGTTATTTTAAAATAATTTATTGAATCACAGTCAGATATAGATATTGTGTTGTTTTATATAATCAATAAGATAAATAATTTTATTCAGAGTAATATTATTGAAAACTAAATTATTTAGATGATTATATTATATATATATAATCTTTTTGTTAATATATGTGATTATGTTTAAATACTTCGATTTATTTATTGATAATTTATTTAATTGTGTGAAGCTTATTTATCACTATTAATATGTGTTTGATACAACATAATCATTTTAACTTATTTATAATTGATTTAACTTATTATTTGTAATTGATTTAACAATTATTATTTATAATTGATTATATATATTTGATTCATCTATTCTCATTAGCATCTTACAATGATTGCACCAACTTATACAAAATTGTAATGAATTCTTCTAATCAAACAACCACAAGTTGTTTATATATATATATATATATATATATATATATATATATATATATATATATATATATATATATATATATATATATATATATATATATATATATATATATATATATATATATATATATATCCATTTTTTCAAATAATTTATTTTAAATAACTTAAATCAAACAAAAAGTATTCAAAATATAAATCACAAAGTTAAACAAATCTCAAATATGCTCAATCTCATTATAATAGTTATATGAAAACCAAGGTGTAGACTCTTAATTAATTTAATCATTTAACTTATCAATTAAAAATATTAAATTATTTTATTTTATGAAATTTAAATTTTAAATATAAAAATATTTAATAATTTAACTTAAATAATTTTTATTTTTATTTTTTATCAAATTTTAATATGATTTGGAAAGAAAAACAATCATATAAATAGAAGCTATATAAATAGTTAACCACAACTATATAGCTTACATTGATTCAATTTATTATATTCTATATATTTAGCTTTCAGATTTTTGAATTTAAACCTTTTTTTTATAAATAAATTTGGATTATATTTCAGTTTAGAACAATTTTATAAATGATAAGTAATGATATTACGAGAGAAGATAATTTGATATTTTAAATAAATAAAAACTTATTTTGAAAACCAAAAAAAATAGAGTTTTATGATGACATATTTATATGAAAAAGTTAATTTTTTTTAATTATTATTATTAATTTACGGTAACATAAAAACCATGTATAGAAAAGATTCAAACAAACATAAAGTTATGATAATACAATTGTAATAATCAAAATTGTGAACTGTGCTGACATTGACATTGTTCTACACACATTTCGGGTATTAATTTGTGTTTTAAAGTGTATTAATAAATGGAGAAATGTCAATTTTATGTGCAAATTGGAGGGGTGTTAAATTTATATATTAAGTTGTAAAATTTTATTTATGTATATAAACTTGATAAAATGTGTTAAATTTATTCCTTCTTTAACGGCAAAAAAATTTTAATGTGTTAAATTTGGACTATTATATAATAATAATAATTAATTTTTAATTCAAATCATATGTCATGTATTAAATATATATGTTTTTAATACACATCAGCAGCTGTCCAATGACTGACGAGCACTTTTGTTTACAAGAAGAAACTCAAGGTCTAGATATTCAATGAGTGTTCTTGAGGATGGACGACGGTGAACTTTGGGTTCATTCATATCTCCTCTTCTCACCTTCATCTCAACTCATCTACAAACATTCTATAGAAAAAGATTATAGTCAAGTGTTTGATTCTAACAAACCTATCAAACCCATCAGGAAAAGTTATTGAAAGAGAAAGTCTAAAATTCATCTTCCATTTGGTTCAATCCAACAACGTTAGTCTCATCTGCTAAATGATCTACACCGAAACAGTTTTGAGTTTTCCGAATTTTATAAGCATATCGGAAATCATCGAAGAAGAACAACACCATACAAATCGTAATATAATCCATATTATCTACACTAGGATTCCCCATATTCAGAGTTGGAATTATCTATGTACAACGATGAAATGGTGAATTGCGCTATAAAAATGTCTAGTTTCGGACTGGTCTAAAGAGAGAAATATTGTATTAAATTGTAATTTTTGGTTACATAGATTATGTCTATTATATAGACATTATAATTGACATATAAAAAATTAAATAATATAATATTGTTATTATCATAATTTATAATATTGTGATAATATCTTACAAATATATTATATTATACTCTAATATCCCCACTCAAACTCACGATGCAACAAAAATAAGCATTAAGAGTTTGACAGTCAAAAACTGAAAACGCGAACAATGAGAAGTTACGCATCATTCTTAATCTTCTTCTCCTCCTTCTCTTCTCTCTTCTCTCTTCTGCCCAATCCATTGACCATCCACACAAAAAAACAGCTCTTCTTCGATTCAGACCAACCAAAATTAACAATTAAATCAAAACCAATCAAACCAAGTTTCACAAACTCCTCCAAAAAACCAAACTAAAATCAATAACTCATAACAACCAAACCAAAATCAATCAAACCAAACTTTACAAACATAGGGAAAATTCAAACCAAATTCAACCCCCTATTCTCAACAACAACCAAAACCAAAACCAATTCAACCAAATTTTACAAAATGGGGAAACACCAAACCAAATTCAACTCCCTATACTCAACAAAACAATCAAACCAAAACCAATCAAACCAATCTTCAAAAACTCACTTCCGATTTCCTCTCCTCCAAGACTAATAATAAAACCAACATTCTTCTTAACCAGCTAATTCAACCAAATCAACATTCGATCCGTCTAAGTTACCCTCCTCACTTAAGAACAAAACAACCAAACTCATTTGAACAAAACAATCAAACTAATTTCCACCAAGCTACCAAAATCCCCAATCCAACTAAACGAAAACAAATCCACTCAAATGAAATAAAAAAACAGATATAATATTAATAATAAATTATTAGAGTTCTCCATCAATAGCTAAGGTAACCATTGATGGAGGCAGCGGAAGACTATCACTTGATTAACTCAAGAACGATAACAAGGCTCTGATACCATGTTAAACTAAAGAAAAAAATATTGTATTAAATTGTAATTTTTGGTTACATAGATTATGTCTATTAGACATTATAATTGACATATAAGGAAACTAAATAATATAATATTTATATTATCACAATTTATAATATTGTGATAATATCTTACAAATATATTATATTATACTCTAACCGTCTCGACTCGAACTCAACGATTTGTCGCCAACATGCTTGACGACGATGAATTCTTGAACGAATTCCTAGAAATAAGCCGAATCGGTTAGATAACATGAGGAAAGTATTCACAGAGTAATTGGCGAAATTGAGGATCGGGAGTTTGAAAGGGAATGTGGGTTTATTCTTATGGATGGACTTACTAGGGTTTCTCGATTAACTAGATGAACGTTGAACAGTGTTAAGAAGGAGAGATGAGTACTCTAGAGCAATATAAATGAATTGGATTAAAAAATTATATATTTAATATTTGATATCTAATGTGGATTAATATTTTTTTAATAATTATATAGTTGTAAAAAAAATTTAACACCGTTAATATTTTTCAGTTAAATGGAATAAATTTGACATATTTTGTCAAGTTTAAATACATAAATACAATTTTACAACTTAATAAACAAATTTAAAACCTCCCTCCAATTTTATGTATAAAATCCTCCAATTTTATGTATAAAATTGACATTTATCCCTTAATAAATTTTATAAGTTTTTTTTTTAAAATTTGATATGATCATTTATTTTCATTTTCTAAATTTTATTTATTTATTTATTTATTTATTTATTTTTGCCTTTTTAAAGCTGAATTTTTCTAATATTTGCTTTTCTTTTGTTAAATCCTCATGTGTCTCTATTATCACTTTTTTTTTCTTCCTTGACTAGCTAGAAGTACTTGAATTTTAGTTATTTTTCAACCTAACTATAGAAATATAGAAATAGTGATGTTTGGATATATGATGATGTGACTCCCCACCATTGTGTATCATGTTGGAAGATTGTCTTGAAAAGGGAGAACAAAATTGAAGATATTTCCACCTTTTGTTTTTAAAACCAATAATAATAATAATAATAATAATAATAATAACAATATTAATGATAATGGGTTGATAACTTATATTTTCAATTGTAATCACTTCAAATACATGACATTGGATTATAAAAAAAAATTAAGTTGTTTCTAGTGCGCAATAATAGCTTAATTTGAAACCGTTTGAATTCTAGTGATTCTAAAAAATTATAGATAAACTTTTGGTATCCAAGTATAGTTGTTTTTTTGGGCAGATTCCATAAAAGAAATTTGTCTTAAACAACTAAAACATTAACCATACTTGTATTTTATTTTAGTTTGTCACGTAGTTTTAATAAATAAAAAATTAGTTAAAGCAAATTTTATAAATTTTGATCACATGTCATTTATATTTTTCAAAAAAAATGTAAATATAAATTAAATATGCAAAGCAGTTGTATAACAATCAAAACTATTAAAATCTAACAATCAAAACTATTGAAATCAAGAGTTCTTGTTAAGTGATAAACTTCTAAAATTTAGAATTTACTTAAAATCGTAATAATTTAATTTGAAAATACTAATTATATATTATTATTAGTTATATATATAATTATGTATTTTATACCAAATCAATTTTAAAATTTTATATATTTAAATATAAAATTAATTCAAAAATAATAATATATACAAAATACTATCAAAAAAAATTATATTTATAAAATTAATTATATTTATTTATTTATTTGAATAAATCATTTTTATTTATTTATAAATATAAATTTATTTTTTTATAATGTAAAATTGTATAAATCATAAAAATCAAAATTTTTTATAAATCCGTAAAATTTTAAAACAGTAAAAATTTACTTTAAATATTTTTAAAATGTTAGTGACAATAACATGAGATTGAAAGTGTCACATGACTCTTAGCTATAAAAAGTCATTCAAAACTTAACCTCAAAAGAAATTATTAGAAAAATAAATTTTTAATAATTTTTAACTAAATCACATCTTTCATATCAAATGCTATCAAATGTAAACAACACTTCACTTTGAATTTAAAAATAAAATAAAAAATTGCCATAAAATCACACTTTTCAAAAAGAGCCGTTATGGAGACATCCCATTAAACCTAATAAGTAAACAAAATAATATTTCATTCAATAGGATAAATGTAGAATAGATAATTTTCTTGAAGATTTACAAAGATTTTGTTCAACCGATCTATAAAAAAAAAAAGTAATCAACCAAAATTCAAAATTCAAGTTAGCACTACCGCCTTTTGATGTAAAACTAATAAACAACAAACAAAAAAAATTCAAGAATCCAGTTCATCTCATCTACAAACTCTAATCTTGCGACCCCATCCATCTTAGGAAGGAGCACCACACCAAAGGAGTAGTAGATGAATTTACATTTGTATGCGACCCAAACTAAGCAAAATAAACACCTTTTGTTACCTTTGGGGTTGATCTGAAACGGGGGCACCAGATGGAGCTGTGCTTGGCCCGGCACCATTTTCATGTGGTGGAGAAGTGCCCCATTTTCCTTCCGATTCTAACGGTTCGATGATGTAAACTCCACCATCGCTAAGTCCCAAAGCAAACTGATTAGTGTCGGTTGGATGAGCAGCAATGACCAGAGGATGTGCTCTTAAGCTGCAAAAACACAATAAGATTTAAGGTTCTGATTCAAAACAAAAGGGCGTTCAACAATTTATTTCCAAGGGAAAAAATCATGGCCTAAGAAATGAATAACTAGGATTCTAACCTCGGGTTTGTAGGTAGATAAGCAGATGGATTAATTCGACATCTCAACCGTAAGTTAGCAGCAGTTAAAATGCCTATACTTCCATCTTCAAAGCTGACATAAATGGACTGACTGTCGCATGAATAGGCTGCATGTGTGATCGGACCACTCGCTTCTCGCGGGACCCACTGTTTGTTTGCCAGACACATTTTTTAAAGGAAAACTTCATTAAAACCGCAAAAATGCACACAAAATAAAATATAAAAAAAAGAGTGATAACATTAGGATTTGTGGGAAAACATAGAAATAGAAGCAGTTCTTACCTGCTTAAGGCAATCGAGCTTAGGAGCTTCATATATGGCTATCTGAGTTTCATGAACTACCATTAAATGGATCTGATCTTGGTGAAACTGCACTTTGGTGTCGGCTAAAGGAGCCTGTGTTCGACCAGTCGGAACCTGCAAGAACTTACTTGTCTGCTTCTCCCACACATCTGTACTCCAGACACAAAGCTGTATAAAACTGACATTAGTCAAAGACTCAATCCTGTTTGGAAACACTTTTGTTTCTGAATCTGAATCTGTATTCGGATATGACATAGAAACCATTTTGTTACCTTATTGACATATCTAGGAGCTTGTTACATCTTGGTTTTTTTCAAAAACTTTGTTTGATGGAAAGAAAGGTTTATTTGGGTAAAATGACTATAATATCCTTAGTAGTTAATATTTTAAAATGAACTCACTAGAATAGTTCAAGTACCAAAAGTGATTTTTAAAAGACCAAAGGTCACAGATTTGATTCTCACTTAGACTGCCTTAAGCTGAAGAAAAGTCATAACGGTGGGGTCATTTAGCTTCCCACGCTATAAAAAAAAAGTTAATATTTTTAAAATGTAATCAAGAATAAAGTAATTTTGATATTTTAGTTGATGATGGTATAGGGTTTTATTTGAATTCAAATAAACAACATCAAACAAGCCCACAGTCAGACTAAACTGAAGGTTTGTTCGATCTAGGGTTAATTGAATAATCAAGTGGTTATTTCCAAATAATCATTTGATGTAGGTTACGAAAATCAGGTGATTTGGGTAAAAAGAAATTGATGGTGAAATCTATCAGAAATATTGTTTTCATGTGAAGGCAATATGATTTACCTGAGAATCTGCCCCTGAAGACACTAAGATATTCAAAACATTAGAGAAGGCAAGCCCAGTTATTCTCTTCTGGTGGCCTTTGAGTTTGGTTTTAGCCTAAACAGTAAAAAATGATAGTTATTAATGCCAAAAAAAACAAAATTAAAAATCGCGATTCTCAAGGAATTGAACACAAAAGAGGATCATGAAAACAACCTCGTCGGATCTGACATTGTATATTTGGATTGACGAATCTTCCATGCCAATGGCAATAATATTATTGTCTTGTGGATGGAACGCCAGAAATGTTGCTGCTGGTGGTGACGCCATGAATGTGGTCATAGTCTGCATTAATTCAGTTATTTACAAAATAATTAAGTAACGACATTTTGATATTTTAATCCCCATATCAAACAAAACACTAGTAAAACATAGTTTGCGAGTATTTAAGTAAAGATCAGGAAGTAACTTGCCTTGAAAGTCATCATATTGAACAAAGTGACTTTGCCTCCAGAAGCAGACATAACATAAGAGTCATTTTTCGAAAGTGCAAAGCAAGAAACAGCCTCTTCAGGATTAGTGTTACTAATATCGTTTGTCATCAAAGTTCCACTCGCGGGTTGCCACAGTTGAGGTGCGATGTTAGCAGTTGACTAAAGAAAGTTTGAACAAAAAAAAAAGAATTTCAGAATCCACTTCTTCCATAAAATAAGAATGAACTAACTTAACTTACTTTCCCAGTTACGTTCCTTTCACTTCTCTGCCATTTCCAAAGTTTGTGGACTGCATTTGCTGATAAAGCCAATATAGCGAGTCCAGAATTTGTATATAGCAACCTCGATACCTTAAGTCACAAGAACGAGAAAAAAAAATTATTATGTTGGTTTGAAACATGTGTTCTTTGATGTGCAAAAGAATCAAGTAAATGCACGAGAGCCGAGCCAGCTACACATTTCATACCAAACGGATCTAGATCTCCATTTATAAATTCATTTACAGCTTCCCCGAGCAAAATCTAGATCCAGATTCATAAACAAAATCATACCCTTGTTGTAGTCAAATTATCAGGCAGTCTCAAGGATCGACACTGTGATGCCTCGTTCACTTCTGTCAGTTTCCAAATCCTAGACTTTTCTGTTGATTCCTCGTTAATTCTAGGTTTTACATCTGGCAAGCTTCTTGCATTATCACCATTCTACAAAAAATCAAAAAAATCAAAATAAAAAACTACCAATATTCACAAGACCTCAACTTACAAACTGAAAAAAACACCAACCATTGCAAGAATCGGCACCATCTGACCAGGACGGTCGATGACGTTTGATCCAACAGTTCCACTAGCAGAACCAAACGCAGTTATAGAAGGGGCCTGTACACACTATTAAGAAATCTTCAGATCCAGGTCATAAATTAAACGAACTACTGATGAAAGATTGAACATTAGAAGTCTCATTTAGCTAAGCTCAAATGTTCATCGCCACAAGGTCGTGGGTTCAAGCCTTCGTGAATATTTCAAAAAATAATAGTTGAACATTAAATACCTTCACAATTGGCGCAGAGCCAACCTTAGAAACATCAAACGATCTACTTTCTAGAGTTCGAAGACACCGAACTCCATCTGAATTTGCCAAGATTTTAATACCGTTATCATTTGTTGAGACAGCCAAAAATAGCCCTTCCCTGCTGAATCTAACACAAGGAGAAGCCTGTATGACAAAAACACTGCAGAAATGAAAAACAAAACAAAATGTATTGGGAGAAATTTGGATATTTATATAAAATATAAAGTACCGAGAGTCCACCATCTGCATCTATTGTTGTAAATATATTAAGATTGTCCATATCCCAAATTTTCACCATGAATTCATCTCCAACTGCTAAGAACCGGTTCCTAGTGGTGTCAAATTGGACAACTTCATTCGCTCGCTTTCCAAGTCCATGATAAGTACGTTTGACTGCACCTTCGCTTTCATTCCATTCCACAAGGTAAGAATCTCCTTCTTTATTGGTTCCACACGAAAACAACCTGTCATTTGTCACTTTTTTTAATTATAAAATTGAACGTTTATTAAGAAAAGAAGCTCTAGACGATCAAATAGCAAGAGAAGTAGTTTAGACCTCGATCCATCAGCACTGTATGCCATTGCAGTGGAGGAATGACCTGGTGCATCATAGTCAACTCTAGATCCCGCATTATCATATAGCCATGCCTTTATTTTCCCATTTGTTGCAGTTGAAAAGATAAACTGGCCCAACACGTAAAATATCACAAGAACAACAACAAAATCATTAAATTGCATATTATAGCAGATAAAAGCTTCCTCAGAAGTGATTTAAGGCTATGTTTTGTTATTTGGAATTGAAATTGGAATTAAAATTCCAATTCTATTTTTACTTTATAATTGGAAATGGATATAATTCAAATCCTATATTATGAAAAATCACTAAAATCTATAGGTTTGATTCCATTGAAATCTAAATTCCATTTTCATCGCACTAGCAAGCAAACCATGGAATTGGACCGGCCCCCCAATTCTAATTCAAGAGTCTATGACTTGCTTAAAAATTAATACAAATGACAATAACAAAAGTTCAACAATTTTTCCTTGCAAAACTCATAATACCTGAATATTCTCCTTTTGGTGCGGACACAAAGAGTATACGGGTGCTTCGTGTCCCTCGAAGATGAATTGTTTGGCTCCCGTAGCCGCATCCCACACCTGCATAAGTTTTAAGCATTTATAATTATTTCCTTTTAAATATTAGACTTTGTATTAACGGAGTTATCACAAATACAATTTCTAATAATACATATTGGGTTTGTTTATGTTTGATTTCCTTTTGTTTAACTCATGATAATTCTTGTCGTGACATGTACTCTTGATTTTTAACCATAGATCTAACATATACGTTTTTAATGAAAATATTTGTTTTTCAAAAGAATAATACAATGAGGTCTATACCACACGTGACATGAACATTCATCTATCAAGTCACGTTGAAACCGATAAAATTTAATTGTCACCATTTATACCATCCTTAAGAAGCTATCGAACTCATAGATTTATACCTTGATGAGCCTATCCTCGCCACAAGTGATAACTGAGAGTTGTTTATTTGGATAAGAGAAAGCAATGTCATTGACACTTCCAACGTGAGCATCAACCTAAATAAACAAAACCTTTGAATTGATAAGATGCTTCATAAAAATTGAATGAACAGATCAAAGGGAGAGAGCAACATATGCACAAACCTCTATATGGTTGCGGACATCATCACCTCCTTTATACGAGTATACATGAAAAATGTGCTTAGAGTATGCAACACCTGAAAACCATTAGATTTTTAACAAAATACAAGGAAAAAAAAAGGAAGATCGCCATGGACAAAAAATGTATAATACATACCAAACAAGGTACCATCGGGACTCCATGTTACACGATTGACCGATGCAGCATAATCACCGGATAGAGATGCCTAATTAAATAACCAAAAACGATATCAATACCAATTTCAATACTTTTTTAATCACCGGATAAAAGAGATGCCTAATTAAATAAAAGTTTCAAAAAAAGATGACTAACCTGTAACGAGACAGAACAAGTTGCAAGTTCCCAAACCTTGAAGTTACGAACAACGAGTCTCTCACGACTGCCTAACTCCCATAACATAATATCGCCGGTATTGGTCCCAACTGCAAAGAATTGAAAACGGTTAAAAAGCAAGAAATCAAATATTGATTGCATAGGCAAATGTGGACAATCTGGGCTTACCAAGAAGAATAGTTTGTTGAGCAGGATAGAAATCCATGCTCTTAACAGCTGATCCTGTATTAAGATTCATGACAACAGCTTTTGGCAAATCATCAGAAGAATATGAACTCTGACCATGGCTCTGACTCTGAGCACTAAATCCAACTGGTAGCATATTAACAAGATGGTTGTTAACCTGTTGAAAGATTATTCCAGAGTGAAATTGAGAATACAAAAAGATTTTAAAAAATGATAATCTTTTCCCTCGAGTGGGTAAAACTTCAATTGTTAATGAACATCATAGGAGGAATAGATATGCAATACTTCATCTATCATTCCAAAAGGTCTTGCTCTCTTTAATACATGTTCAGAATCTGCTGACTGATAATCCGCAGCAGTGTTGTTTGTAGGAGGAGATCTTGGACGCTTTAAAAGTGCTGCTACAAACAAAGAAAACTAGATTAATGTTCTTGTAAACAATGATGGTAGAGATTGTTGAAAACTAGAGCGTTTGTAACTCAATCTAGTTTTTCGTTTCAGAATTGAACTATGTCATGTAGTTTGCTTCTATTCCATTTTTCTTTGCAACTACTAAAATTGTCTCTTTCAAAACAAAAAATGTGGAATTTCATTGAAAATGAACGTTTTGTTGTATTATTCCCTAAATTAGGATCCAGATTTATTCTACTAGATATATTTTGTGAATAAAATAAAAAATTAAGCCAGCATTTCCCACAATTTTGCCTTTTTAATTATATAAATAATATCAATACCAAGTCTTGAACACGTGAGTTGAATGATCAGAAATCAAGCCATGTTGATTTCTTAAATCTAAACAGATTATACTAGTTTATTAATTCCTTAAGATTGAATTTTTCAAGGTATACTAAGGCTTACCAGAATTATTAGGAGTGGTGAAACCAATGGGCACAGTCAATGCTGAGGGATGAGGAACAGAAGAAGGACTAGCCATCCAACCGGCAAGAGAAGTTGGCATAGGAGGAGCGGGTGCAGATGGAAATGGCTTAAAAAATTCACAACAAAGATTACAGTCAAAACCAAATTCAAAGATTCTAGATAAACTTTAAAGAAAAAACGCAACTTTAGATAGATTTATGACTTACTCCATGTGCACTTAAAGGTAGAAACCCCCCGGTTTTAGGAGCAGCACCCATTAAGGGATTAGCAACAGGTGATGGAGCACGGGCACCATTTGGCTGCGATTGTCCACAAGAATGGTCTACAAATAAGGTCTTGATGTCAGGGTTAGACTTTGGATTCTTACAAAGCTGGTGCTGCCAATTCAAGCTGCAAGAACATAAATACATAAGAATAACAAACAAAACAAAAATATCTATGTTATACGATAAATGAATTCCTAACCTCTGGTTGATTAGTGTCCTAAGCCTCGAGTTTTTCAGACTAGGAAACGCCAGCTTATCTCTAAACAAAGGGTTAGCTTCAATCAACTTTTTCAGTTCAGCGAGCATTATATTCCTAGCAGACTTTGTATCCCCATACTTAGATAATTGCTCATTATCCCTGCAAAAAGCAACCATTAGAAGAATAATTCACAAGAAAACAGTTATTCTCTATCGAAATTCATTCATACCTAAAATTCTCCAAGGTTAGAAGCTGAGTTATTTCTTTAAAGAGATCTTCATTAAACGCTGCAAAGACTTTCAAATCCTTCACTAGAATCTCCACAGCCGTAGAACGATCTTTCCTGTAATTATAAAAATATCAGCGTTAAATTACAGAATAGAGACCATAAAAATAAGAAAAAACATCTCAATATTATATAACCTGTCGAGGGCTTCCAAATACTTTTGTTTCCGAATCTCGAAAAAGATCTTCATTGAGTATCTGTTATCATCTACCTTTGTAAATCCCGATAAATACTTCTCAATATCATCCCATTCTCCATTTGTCACTAATTCCTCAAAATATCTCATGTTGAAGAAATATCCTGATTCTAGCTCCAGTCTAGACAAATGAAAATAATAACATACATAATCAAATCAGAAAAATGTTGTTCAACTACATGGTTTCTAGATTTATAAGCCAGAAAATGGGATCTATTACACAAGCCTAATCTCATCTCATAACATAACATTATGAACAATGATTGCTGTTAAAACTCATAGGAAAAAATAGATCTATGGATGAAATAAAATCAATAGTTATTGGGGGAAAATCAATATACTTCTAATGTCGAATCAGGATAACTAGAACAAAAATAAAGCATTGAGTGGAACCCTTCTTTGGTGTCGATGTAATAGCTATGAATAATTATCGACAGCCAAGAAATGATAGAAGAATGGGACCTATTATTGGACAAACAATGCATTTCAGACGTATAATCAATATGTTTCAACCGGGTTATTCTATTCCAACTCTTCAAAAGAAAAAAGAAAAACATAATCAAAATACAGGCAAGTGAAATTCAATCCACGAAATAATTCATCGAATCTATACAGTAAAATCAAACAGATATGGTAATCATAACTATCAAACACGATCCTAATCAAAATGAGTACTAAATAAAAGGGGGAAATTATAAATGCAGAGAAATGAGATCAAATTTTGACCTAATAACCTATACCCAATTTAAGGACAAGAAAGACATTCAACCAAAACGTTTCAATCTTTATTCAGACATAGAAACAGAAATACAGTGGATTAATGAGACCTCCTTACCTATGAACACTGTCTTTGAATTTCTCTTCCTCCAAAAACTGAAGAATAAGGAAGACAAGCTCTCTGCTCAAGGATGACATTGTTTGTCCTGTCTCAAACTGAAAACAAGATCTAAAATGATTATCGGCAGCCAGTCAATCCCTAAAAAACGTCCGAGTTTGTAAGAAAATCAATCAACAAACATTCTCACGCCGAACCCATCTCTCAAACCCACAAATCAAAAGCAGCAATTTACATAAACAAACATACAAACGCCCAAAAAATGCCAAATTGTGAATGAAGACAGCTTATACCTTAGATTGTAGAAAGAAACAGATCGGAAATTAGATGATTACAGACAGGCAGAGGTCATTTGCTGGTCTTTCTATCTCAAAGGGATTTTGCACAGAACAAAGATGTGAAGCGTAAGAACATATAAATAGTAGCATTCGGACACGAAGAAGAGAAAATATATGGGTGAAGAAATGATACGCGCATCCACTTATTGATTATAAGTAGGTTTACTTATAATATAAGTTCTTTACATTTTATATATGTCGTTGTTCTTATCTATTACAGCTGAATGGTTTTTTATGACCTTCGCTCTAGCTGGCTTTGTTTCAGTGCAGTCGCGTGTACTAATTAGACATATACTCTCAACTTTTTTATTATTTTCTTAACAAATAATTCAACTAATTTAATTGCATTACTTTTTTTTTATTATGTTGTAGACAATTAATTAATGTCATTAAGTTTATAAATAAGAGTTTTCCTTACACAAAAATACAAGGAAATTAATTGTTTATTTAGAAATTATATTTTTAGTCAACTTTATATTTATTACTATATTTGTAATATATAAATGTATTTTGAAAATATTGGGTATATATTTTAGTCAATTTATTATTTTGGGAAAATTTTCAGATATTCATCCTTATCTGGATAATTATTATATATATAATTTTACACGGTTTATTATATATTTATTTATTTTTTTCCCAAAAAATATATTTATTTATATATATATTAAACATTGAGTTTTTTTAAACCTAATTCAAAAAAAATAAAAATAAAGCAACAATTAAAGATAAAAAAAACTATCTTTTTAATAGAATATACATAACCTCTTAACAACAAGAAAAAATAACAAGTGTTCAAAATGTTCATGTCAATAGAAAACATATATACATGCATTTTCCAACAAATGAAACAAGTGTTCAAAAAAGATTATAAAATAATAATAATAAAATACATAAATAGGTGGCACTTAGATAAAGGAGAAGCATTGAGTGAAAGGGTCAATTAACTTATGTTTAGATTTAACGGGCTACACGGCATTAGTGAAACTTCATTGAAGAAGATTTTGATTGAGAAAAGTAAATCTTTTTATTTTTTTTTTCATTCTAGTAAGAAATCCTTAAATAATATCAAAACGGTAGAAATTACAATGGATCTATGCGAGAATTCAATTAGTTCGGTGTTGATGAAGCACAAGATTGTCAAAGATAGATATAAAAATGTGTTGATGCAGAGAAAATATATTCGTTTTTGAATAATTCAGATGAAGATAATGATTTGCAATATTTCATGTCTAAAAGATATAATTAAATTATTAAAAGAATAAAAAAAATCTTAAACTCACACGAAAAAGTTCATTTCAAAGTAAAACGAGCATATAGTATGTAAACCAAATTAAGAACAAAGAAGGGAGAGAATACTCTCTCTTTCAGAAATCAATGTAAAAAAAATTTGATATGAATGGACTTTATTGATAGTTAAATTCTCTAAATTAACTTCTTTTTTTTAAATTACAAATTAACTTATTTTACTATTTTTTTTTTTAATTTATGTTATTTACATTTAAATTTATTCTTAATTTATGTTAATTACATTTGTCCAAGCGCCCTACCGTTTCTAGACAACAAACCTTACAAAGAAGAGAAATTTGAGGGGGTAGGAGTCGACTTCAAGTTCTAACAGTCAGAGGCGTGCCTCCAACGGCGTCTCTAAACAATTTGAGGTTGCCTCCGTTGCAAAGAAAGTGAGACTGGAGAAAACTCACGTTGTAGAGGTGCCTCATTTGGTAGCCTCTATCTTGCCTAATGCCTCGGGCCGAAGTGCAAGTTGAGGTCTCTATTGTGAAGCAAACTGAAGAACCAGTGTCTGTCGAGTCTACTGGCCAGACTGCTGATATTCATGCAGCAAAGGCTTCTCCCAATGTAACTTCTTAATCCATTCTGTTTGTAGCGCCTTTTAAAGTTCCCTTTGTGGAACCGATTGCTAAACCAACTGCTGAGTCAATTGGTGTTGTTGAAGAAAGACATGCATGAGATTTTGATGTCTCTCTTGCAACACCAACAGCTGGTGAAGTTGTTGGTCAAGATGATATACTTGTTGCTGTTCAGACAGAGGATTCTCTTATCAAGGAGTCGGCTATTGTGTCTTCCTCTATAAATGCTAAGACAGTAGATCCTCTTTTCGGCGCCTCTCTAGCAGCCTTAGTTGGACAGGTTCAAGCTGCAAAGAGCATAGTATTTAAAGAACCTGTCTTTGCTGTCAAGCCTGCCAAAGTTGCAGGAAAGGGCAAAGAACCCTCGGTGGATGTCCCCGAGCCTCTCTCTAAAGTTAAGTTGTCACTCGAACTCATCCTTGAGGAGGTTGAGTATGATGCTTCTGAGATGTTTGAGATTTTCGATAAATGGAGCAGTATAAGGCTCCACAAGAGGTTCAATGAAGCTATCTAAGGCGACGATCTGATTGAGTAGTGGGAGTCGCTGCTTAGTCTGGAAAAATGTCCTTGCTTGGACCTGCACCAAGGAAGTTCACAAGACTCTCAAGAGGAGAGAGCTCGTTGCAACAATCGCTATAGGGCGTGCTCTATTCCCTATCCTCCGCCAAAGGGAGACAAATTATGACCCTCTAAAGAAAATAGCTTGGGTAGACGGAAAATAAACATCCGTATGCAGTCAATCTTGGACTCCTCCACTTCAACAGCTCTGTGCTTTCTTCATGGCACAGAGTCTTCCAAGATTGAATAACTTCGAAAGGAGGTGTCACTGGCTGAGCTGAACAGCTCCGATGCCGAAGAGCAACTGACGTCTGTTGAAAAGTTGCAGCCTCTCCCTAAAGAATATGAGTCGTCTTCTCCTATTGCTGAGCAGTAGCAGCCACTCTCTGTTGAGGAGAGACGTATACTCGATCTTCACACTACTGAGCAGCAGTTCCTATTAATGAAGAGCAACAGCAACTCCCTTCTGCCGAGAAGGAGCTATCTCAAGCGGCTAAGAATCAATAGCTCTCCTCCTCTATTGAGAAGCAGGTATCAAAAGTTGTTGAGGAGCTCTTCTCCCTCAAGAAAAGAAGCATTCCTCTGCTCCTGAGCAGCATATCTGAGCAGAAGTCATCTGCCAAGAAGAAGTCGTCTACAACTGCTGAGCAACTTTCAACCCCTGCTTCCAAGAAGGCTTCTTCAATAGATGCTGCTCAGTTTTCTTCTTCTTCGTCTGAGAAGCAGTCGCCTAAGGTCGCTGTGCAGATCTCATCAGACAAGGAGACGTCTGAAGAGAGGCGATCTTCCCTTAAAAATAAACGCTCCACCTTTTCGTCTTCCAAGAAATCCATCCCTACTAAATCCATTCATTCTGAAGATATGACGGGGTTTCTCAAGGATCTATGCGTAAAAATTAAAAGAGTAGACGGAGAGTCTTGAGCATTGATCAATATTCCTCGAGCCTCACCCTCCGATAAAAAACCTGATCCGTCTGAGATCGAGGTAAGTTTTCGACCCGATCCTCTTCGAATCCTTCATGTAAGCTCTCATCATGCCTCTTCTGATCCCACTTCCCCTGAGGTGTCCACTCCTAGAATGATGGATCTTTGAAACTTCATCATGGATGTTTTTGCACCTATGTAGCAGAGCATCACATCAATCTTTAGTAAGCTGGAGATTCTAGAAGAGCGGACTGTTTTGAACTCAAAGGCAACTACTGATGTAGCCTTGGCTTAGGAAATGCAATCAAAGATATATCGAGGACTTCGATTGAAGTATCGATGATCAGGAATCAGATGACCAGGATGCAGTCTACTCTACTCTTAAACGCCTTCAATCTTTATAACGAGACAAAGTCAACATTGGAATTGTTATGCCTTCAACTTCTCAAAATATCCAATTCTCTCAAGATAGAAGATGATGAGCGCATTAAAGTTTCCAGTGCAGAAGCCAAGCAAGTTGAGGATACTGGTGTTGTAGTAAAGTGCATTGAAGCTGCTGAAACAGATATTGATAATGTTAAAAAGGGGGAAAGAAGCAATCGAGGGGGGAGAGATAGTTGCAGTCGGGGCACTCGAACTAGGAGTAAGTCAGATCGAGGAGGAGGCCGAGGTGCATACTATGGAGGAGGTCGTCGAGGATGGGAAAGATATCTCTACGACAATTAAAAGGGGGGAATGTCAAACTTTGTTTATTTTATGTGCTTATGTTTATATAAAATTTACTTTTAATTCACTGATCTTATGACTTAGTTTTAACATCATAAAAAAAGGGGAAATTGTTAGATTAAGTTAAATAAAGAAAAAGATAAAATTAATTAAGAGATAAATAATTAATTAATTTGAAATAAGAAAAATGCTTTAATTGATTAAAATGAACTTAAGTGAATAAAAATAAGTTTAATCAATACAACATAGTTTTAATAATGAATTCATAAGTGAATAAAATTAAGTTGTGCAAATGTGTTTTGCGCAAGTACAGATCAAGAGGTGTCTGTCTTCAGCAGCCGTCTGAAAAAGCGCGAGAAGACGTCTCACTTCAAAAGACGTCTTAGTCTGAAGAAGTGTGTGAGCAGACGTCTTGCTTTAATAGACGACCTAGTCTAAAGAAGCGCGCAACAAACGTCTCACTTCAACAGACATCCTAGTCTAAAAAAGTGCGCGAGCAGGTGTCTCACTTCATCAGACGTCTTGGTCTGAAGAAGCGCAAATAGACGTCTCACTTCAACCGATGCATTGGTCTAAAGAAGCGCGAGTAGACGCCTTGTCTTAATAGTCATCTAAAGAAGTGCGTGTTGATGTTTTGCTTCAACTGTCGTCTGAAGAAGCGTCCGCTTATATGCTTAGCTCATCAGAATAGCGAACAACAGTGTTCGTTATCAGCAGTCTGCCAAGTCATCTTAATGTGCCAAAATGCTTAACTGCCACGTACTCAATTATTCCACTAACCCGCATTGTACCTTCCAGTACACCACGTTCTACCGAATATTCCGTAGTAAAATTCGGTATGCCACGATCTAACAAATATATTCTTGCGTACGATCTCGTACATCTACGTACATCTAACGGAAAAGCTGACATGTATCCAATAGAAAGATTCGACGGTTGATATGACGTAAATGTAAAAGATTAGCAGAGTACAACGACGAATCTCTCTAATTGCTTGAATTCTGAATCAACGAATTGCTAAGCTTTGTGTTTACTCTCTCTAAGATTATTCTGTAATTCATTGAGCTAAGCTGAGTTATTATTTACTGTTGTAACTGAGTGTATTTTCAGTATTGTAAGTTGAACAGGACGTTGTCTGTTTAACAGAGTGATAGTTAGGAGTTTAGAAACAGACAGTTGTTAAGTCATGTGTTCTGACTGGGTTTGTGTAATTGATATACGAATCAAAGCCTTCTAGTGAAAATCCTTCTAAAAATAGAAGAATGGTGGCGTATGAGTTTTATCTCCGAACATTCATAAAACTTTTGTGTTATTTACTTACTGTATCTGTCGCTTCAAATCTAGCAAGCATTTCCGCACTTTAATTCGTTCAAGTGTTTGCGACGATTTATGAAGAATAAAAACAAATTTTCATCTCTAACAGAATTAAAATCGAATTGAAAGTGATAATTAGCTTAGCAATATTCAAACCCCCTTCTATTGTTTTCACCGAACAAAAATGAACAAAAATGATGTTTGATATGTTTGGGTTATTTAAACAATGATACAATGAATGACTTATGTTTTATTTATATATTTTTATGAATTATTTTATTATTATAAATTTTAAATAAAAATATTATAATAATTCAATCCATTAAAAAATTATATAACTTATTTATTTTATCGTAACAATATTTTTGATAAAAATATTAAATAACCAACATCAAACAAGTCTTTAAAGATGGTGAAAAGTCATTTTAGTTGTGTTCATTTATTTTTTTTTATCAAAATGTTGGTCTTTTTTTTTCTCCTATTTAAGTTAATGGTGTATTTTATATGATGCACTTTCCTGTTTAGTTAAATTAGATTTATTGTTCTAAATTTTCTAAATAATATTTTCAATATTTAGTTGTTTTTTTTTTACTTTTCGTTTATCTTAGTGGTTTCCTAATTCATTAATCTATACAAGTTTGTAGCTATTTTGACATAATAACTAAATAATTAGTTAATCTTGATATAATCTTTTTTGACGTTATTTAATCAATACAATTTTAACTCTTGCGTAAAATAAATATATGTTATATTAAAAATCAATTTATTGTCATTTATTTTCTCTTTATTATGTATTGATTTTTATAATATTTATATTTATTTTTATATTTATTGCTTTTCAATATTTTAATATTCTTTTTATCAAAAGTTTATAATATATTTTTTTATATGCTTTTTATTTTCCTTTTCAAGTATACATGTGGGTTAATAAATTATTTAAATTTAAATATATTTATATTTTAAATATTATTTTATTCAATATTTTGATAAAGATAAATAATGGGGTGATAAAATTTGGACTAGAGAACGACAACAATTTGACTATAAAATAATAAATTTTTTCTTTTTTCTCTCCCTACTAACCCTTATTTATTTATTTTTCCAAGTTAATAAATAAGTCATTCCATCTCCTCTCTCTTTTTATATATATATATATATATATATATATATATATATATATATATATATATATATATATATATATATATATATATATATATATATATATATATATATATATATAAATTTTGCTCAATAGACAAGTTTGTATCCATATGTTTAAAATTAAAAAATTACATAAATAATAAATCTTTTTTAAATGATAGTTTCATATATATATTAATATAATACTTTTTTAGTAGTTATTAAATTTTATAAATTATAAATTATAAATTAATAAATTTATAAAAATTGATTAAAATTATGTATATATATGTTAATAATAATTTACCTCTATAATTTATTTATAAAACTAAAAAACTTAAGAAAAATAGTAATAAATAAATAATTTTTAACTTAATAATTAACATATCAAATTTTTTTTTTGAATTGTGATAATTGTTTGAATAAGAATAATTAATTGTTAATGATTTTTAAAAATATTTTATAATATTGAATGGAATAATATTTAAAATTAAATTTGTTTAAATTTAAATAATTTATAATAAGAAGAATACATTTTTATAATAATATAAGACTTTGTTCATATTAAAAATAAGAAATAAAAATATATTATAAGTTGTTTTTATTAAAAAAATAAGTAAAAAAGAGGGAGAAAAAAAGGATAAAAACTAAATATAAATTGAAACGGTAAATAGTTATAATTATGAAAAAGACTGAATGATTTTTTTTCATATAAATGATTAAAGGCCCTTGGAGAACACATATAATATTATAAAAGATTTTGTAATATTGAATCATATAATTTTTAAAATTCAAAATGATTTAAATTTAAATAATTTATAATAAAAGATTAAATAATTTTATTTAAAATATACTTTGTTAATATTAAAAATTAAAATATAAATATTTTTAATAAAAAAATAAGTAGAAAGAGAAGAGAAAAGATTAAAAAAAATAGAAACGATTAAAGGAAAGAATTTATATGGTGTATTTTGATTCGTTAAAAAAATAAAAAAAATTTAAATTTTCTTTGTACTCTCAAATTCTAAAAAATATATAAATTAAAAGTAAATAAGTTTAAAATATTATTTTTCAAAAATAAAAATAATATGTAAGTATTTAAACATTATTTAAAAATTAAAAATAGGCCCAAAAGAATGAGAGTACTATACTATAATATTAGTAGATCGGTTTATGTTATTTATGAATATTGATTTGTTGATGTCAAATTAATATAAAAATAAAATATATTTTAATTAATAAATAATATTGATTTGAAGTTTTCAATACAAAATATCATTTAAATCCAAATAAAAATTAAAAATTATATATATATATATTTAAAAATTGAGAATATAAATTTTGTTCATATTAAAAATTTAAATATAAATATATTATAAGTCGGTAAATATAAATTAAAACTGTAATTATGTAGGAGACTAGATAAATTTTTAATAATTCAGGTAAATGAGTAAATAATTTAAAAAATAATTTCCGAAAACAAAAGTCATGTTTAAATATTTGAAGATTTTATTTAAAATAAATAGGCCCAAAAAGAAAGAAAATAAGATATTATAAATTTATTTTAATAAAATAAAATATAAAAATAAAATAAAATAAAATATATTTGAAGTAATATTTATTTGAAAATAATCTAGAATAAGCCGTGGGCTAAAGAGAAGCAACGAAATCCGAAACCCTAAAAGAGTTATAAGAGTTGGGCTTCGATCTCTCCTCATCTCTCCTAGTCTTTTCTTCTGTGTCTGTTCTTTCTCCCTTCCTATTCTTTATGTACTATTCTTCTGATTCCTGAATCCCTATTATTCAAAGTCCAATCCAATTCCAATTCCAATTCTGTTCAATTCGCCTTCGTTTCTGGATTGGAGCCCAATTGCGTCTTCTTCTCCAACAAGGGTCTCAATCGGTTCAAGAAGAATCTGCTTCTGGATCAGGCCAGGTAACTTAACTTTGATTACTTTGTTTCTTGAAATTCAGATAGATATAGAGAAGAAGAAGAAGAAGAAGAACGTTCTTCATTTCTTTATCTTAGGGTTTCACAACTCTTAAATTTCTATTCTTTTAGTTTTCTTCTCATCAATTAGGGTTTTTTATTATTATTTTTACTTCATCTCTAATCTGCATTCTGATATTTATTTGCTGCCCTTGGCCTATTTATGATATTGTTTTCTTCATTGAACAAGATAGATGACAGTCTGTCTAGTTTATTTTTCTTAGGGTTTATCCTTATCTTGATTTATTGCAGGTTTTTTTTTATGCATAATTTAAGTTGAATCATAAACTTGGAACTTGTTTTTGGGTGTTATTTGAAATGGTTTTCAAATAATCTGCTGCTATGCCATTTAAATTATCAACTTAGTCAAATCAATCAACATTTTTTTTTTCAAATAACCCAAGATGAAATCATCGCAGAGTGTATTTGAAGTTGGATGAGATTATTGATAAATTTTCACACCAGTACTTAAACTGGCCATTAGTTGTGGCTTTCTTTATTTTAAGCTGCCTAAATTTTGATCTGTTTATATAACTTTAGTTGATGAAGCATAGTTTAATGTGTGTTTTCCTTTGTGATTTTCAGCCCATAATTGAAGATGGATACCCTTCCAACCGAGAACAATGCACTTGCAGTTATTGAAGAAACGGCACAGCCAGCCACGAAACGTAGGAAAAAGATGTCTCTGGTCTGGGAACACTTCACAATCGAGACCATAAGCCCCGAATGCAGAAGAGCGTGTTGTAAGCGATGCAAACAAACATTTGCCTACAGTACCGGTTCAAAGGTATCCGGTACAAGCCACCTTAAACGACACATTGCCAAAGGTACTTGTCCCCTCATCCTCAAGAGTCAGCGACAGAACCAGAATGAGTCGACGTCTTCACTGTTGATCGCTCCTTCGAACACTGATGGAATAATTCAAGCACCAAAACGAAAGTATCGGACTGGGAATCCTTCTAACCTGTCTAACTATGTTGGGTTCGACTCCGATCGTTCTAGACATGAAATTACGAGGATGATCATTATGAATGACTACCCGCTTCACATTGTAGAACATCCCGGGTTCGTATCCTTTGTAAAGAGCCTCCAACCGGAGTTCAACTTGATGAGCTTCAACACTGTGCACGGAGATTGCGTAGCGACCTATCTCAGAGAGAAGGAGAGCCTACAGAGGATTGTGGAGGGAATCCCGGGTCGAATTTGTCTCACCATCGACACGTGGACCTCTGCCTTCTCCAAGGGATATGTCTTTCTCACGGGACATTTCATTGATAGTGAATGGAAGTTGCATAGGAAGGTTCTTAACGTCGTTCTTGAGCATTGTCTTGATTCCGATCTCGCGTTTTCCCATGCCGTTGCTGCTTGTCTTTCCGATTGGAATATGGAAGGCCGCCTGTTCTCGCTCTCAATTAATCATCCCTTGAGTGTAGTCGGAATTGACAATCTCCGAGCTCTACTGTCGTTGAGGAACCCACTTATTCTTTGCGGGCAATTGTTGGTCGACAATTGCCTTGCTAGAGCATTGACCCACATTGCATTGGGGGCATTTCGGGCTGGCGAAGCCACTGTGAGGAAAGTAAGGGATAGCGTGAAATACGTAAAGACATCAGAACCGAATGAGGAAATTTTCAATCAACTCAAACAACAACTTCAAGTGCCTAGTTTGAAGACGTTGGTTATCGACGATCTTTCTCGATGGAACACGACTTATGAAATGCTCGTATCTGCCTCCGAACTGAGGGAGGTCTTCTCTTGCTTGGACACTGTCGATCCGAATTACAAACTCGCCCCCACCATGGATGATTGGAAGCAAGTGGAGGTGATGTGCACTTACTTGAAACTCCTTTTTGATACGGCAAATGTATTGACGAATCCGGCTCTTCAAACGACGAACACGTTCTTCCATGAGGCGTGGAAGATCCAGTTAGAGCTCGCGCGAGCGGTGACCATCGAGGACCCTTTTGTACGTTATCTCACGAGACCGATGCAGGAGGCTTTCGACGCTTATTGGAAGAATTGTTGCCTCATGTTGGCTATTGCGGTTGTTATGGATCCTAGGTTCAAGATGAAGCTAGTTGAGTTTAGTTTCAAAAGGATCTACGGCCACGACTCGGTAAATTATGTCAAAGTTGTGGACGAGGGTCTCCACGAGCTCTTTATCGAGTATGTGGCTCTTCCTCCCCCGCTTCCGCTCCCACTTGCCCCTATTTACGCTGAAGAAGAAGTTAATGGCGAGATCTTCAAGCAAGAGGAGTCTCCAAACGTGGGCATGGTTGAGGATCATACATTGGCATTGAGTGATTTTGATGTTTTCATCATTGAGACGACAAGCCAACAAGAAAGGTCGGAATTGGACCAATACTTGGAAGAATCTTTGTTGCCCAGGGTTCACGATTTTGATGTTTTGGGCTGGTGGAAGATAAACAAGATGAAATACCCGACTCTTTCGAAGATGGCTCGCGATATATTGACTATCCCTGTATGCACTGTAGGTCCGAATTCGGTATTCGACACTGTGATGAAGGAAATGGACAACTACCGGTGTTCTTTGCAGCCAGAGACGGTTGAGGCTCTCGTTTGTGCCAAGGATTGGCTCAAAGGCGAACCTAAAGAGAATTCAACTGCACCGGTGAGGATGGAATTTCCTATCTAGATTCTTAAATCATTGGTTTTATGTTTTTCTTGGGTGATTGCACTGTGAATACTTAAAAGTTTTTTTTATTCATATTCAGAATCATGAATTCAAAAGTTTTTATAGAATTTTGACAATATTATATTTTTATTTCTAGTTCTTTCTTTATTTGTTCTTTTTGTACATATTTTGAAAAATGTAACCTCTTCAATGTATGTGCTAGATAAAAAATAGTTATTAAAATGATTACAATTTACAACCATTAAATGTGTAAACTTGTCAGCCCCTTACAAATTATCAATACAAATAACAAAAACAAATTAAATCAAATTTACAAACCAAAAAAATTGTAAGACTTTTTTAAGTGTTCTAAATCAAATATTCTATTGAAATCCACCATATAGTGTCATCATTTAAGATCCTAAAAATTCATTACCTTTAGTGTCATTATTAAGATCCTATTTAAATCAAGTCCCTTTCTTTTTATTTTATCATAGATAATATCACAAATAAAGTTTTCTTTCCTTCTTTATTAAGATTTGAAATTAAAATTCTTTGTTTATTTTTTACCTTCATAACATTTATATATTCTAGGATTTTTGGTATCATTATCATCATTATCCATTAAAAAAATCAAGACAAATTATTCGGAGATGATATATTAATTATGCCAAACATCTATCATGACCATTTTATGATAATGCACAATTATTTATTAAATTATAAATCAAATTAAATTGCATTGTATAAAAGTTCTCTTATATTTGTTTCTCTCTTTATCATATTTTTTCATTGCTTAAATTCTAAAGAAGATAAAGAGTGAAAGAAATATTTTAGGCCTACAAATTTTGACTTAATTTTTTTTGAAGTGATTTGATAAAAGGAGTTATAAAGTCTAATTTAACATTCTTTTTCATAGTAGCCACTTAACTTAAATTTTAATAATAAATTATTTTTTTTTTTTTTTTTAAATGTTCAATTGCGACAAGAATAAGACCTTAGTTCGTCTACACAAAACACCCTAATATTTCGTCTAAGACAATCTCTACTAATAAGTATAATTTGACATAAATTTTGTTAATTCATTTTGTGATTATAAATTTGTGGGCAATAACAATTTTTAAGTTTTTTTTAAAATATTTTTAGGAGAAGAGAAGAGAAGAGATAAATTAGGCAATGTCTTTAATATGTATTTTCTATACTTCAATCACTAATGAAGCTGCCTCTATATTTTGACTTTCGGGATAAAGGGACCGTAGTTTAATAAACTGATTATGACACTTTTTAATTTATTTTAAAATAATCTTTATGCATGAATGAATGTTGTTAATTTTATTTTTTAGCTTTGGTTGGTAGATACTAATTACTTAGAATCTAAGGCAAATGTACATGACATGGGTGACATTGCAATATAATATGTGTTAATTTGTTTTGTTTTTTTTATAATTTAATTTACAGAATTGCATTAATTAAGTTTGTGCTCTACGACGACAAAAGTACGCAGTTTTGTGTTGTGCAGGGTCAAAACAATTCTAGATCGGTTTATAAATCAAAATGCACAACTAAACCGTTGAGGCCGGGTTTTCTAAATTAGAAACAGTTGGTTTTGATTTATTGATCGTTTCAGTTTGATCGATTCGGTCGGTTTGAAAATAATATTTTAAAAACAACTAAAACTTAAAATTAGTAAAACATCTTAATTTTGTTTTTCCAAAACTGTTTTAACAACCATCAAACATGACACAATTCTACAATTCAGAAATCATACTAAATTACCGATCGATTACAAAAAGATATTCATGCACATATAAAATGACTGATCAAACATTCAAGGAAAAAAACATATATAATGAAAAAACAAATAAGATAAAACTTAAAACCTCGATCAAAATTTAGGAGTTTTATATTCAGTTGAAGAGGATAAGTATTAGTATGTGTAAGATTAAGTCAACAATTTGAGAGATATTTATTGGTTTATCAACAATAGAATAGATAGATCAATATTAACTAACCACAACAAAACGAACCGCGCTTCTCTTCTTGTACAACTAATTAACTCTAGGAATATGTTAAGCTTGAAATAATAACTTAGCCTTCCGAGTTCTTGATACCAAGAATCGGGTTCTTGATAGTTGGGACCGAGGATGGAATACAATACTCAAACGCAACGGATATAAAGTGAGAAGAGAATTCGAGGTTAAGGAGAGAAGAACCGAAGGTGAGAAGAGAAATACTACTAGAATACACTTAGTAGTCCAAGATAGGGGTCCAAGACCGAGAGAATAACTTAAAGCAACAACTTTCACAAACTTCAATTCATAGCCCAAAAAGTGGGGTGGGCATCAACATTTAAAACGACTGAATTACCCAAGAGTATTCGGTTACAAACTTGTTACAACAACTTTCAAAATAACAGAATTCGGTTTGAGAGAAATATAAGAAAAAGGAAACAAAACAGAATTATTAAACAAAAAACATAAAGCTGGCCCAAGTGTTCCATAAGACCGAGGAGGATGCACTTTCTTATTCGTGGATCGTAACAGAATCATGTTCTTGTTTCAAGAGAAATAGCCAATTACCTTCTTTTGAAAGTACTACAAGTTCCTGCAAGAGAACAAAATGTATGTTATTCAGTTATATATACTACTCCAATATTTCTCATTAACAGAAGTTAACCTTGTGTTGACTTCATTGATCAGAGTTTTGTACATCAAATTAAGGCAGAACAATTAACATTGCATGATCACCTTCATAATGGTTTCCTTGTGCTTCAAGGAAATGTGTATTGATGAAGTTATTCACAAGAATCTCACCCTAGCACTTTCAATTGGTGAAACATCTACATAAAAGATCAATTTGTCAATACAAGCACTTTGTGCTTAATGAAAACTAATTATCAGTCAAGATCGATAACCAACCAACCTTCCGCTGTCAGATTATCATATGAACCGCTATGAGACTCATTATTCTCAATAATTTGCCGATCCTCTTTCACTCCTACGTACATCATGATTTGTTAATTAAAGAATCCTGTAGGGTTCATGAAGGAAATTATGAGAGAGAGATCGATGAGCAAATAGAAGGAAGAAGTTCAAAGAAATTATTAACATAACTAGCTTGCAATTCAATTCAAATCAAAGTGAATTCACGGTTAAAATTATCCTAATTAGATCATAATTTAATGTGTGAGAAAATAAAATTTGAATGCTGCGGAAGTGTACCTTAATTATTTTTCTGAATCTTCTCTTTCCTTGTAATAAAAAATTCTTTAATTCTCTATTTCTTTAAACTTTCTTTATGTGGAATGGTTCTTCCATTTGATGAGTAAGTCAATAGGTTTCTCTCTCTCTGTTGATGTGGACACAAAGGAGAATTGTCCGTACTTCAAATGGGGACCATTACCGTTACATATAACCAACATTAAGTTAGTTATTATAGTTAGGTAATTTCTAATTTAGCCCCTTCATAAAATTAAAAATCCCACTTAGGTATCATCACTTTATATTCATGACAAATACAACCATAAGCCATAAACTTAATTTCACATTAGATCACATTATTTTGGCTTATATTAAATATGACATTTGTACAATTATTTATTATACTAGTGACCCTATAAATTCTAACAATCTCCCACTGGTTCTGTATCTACAAAAAATAAATGTATCAACCATAATGCGCCTGAAGTTTTATGTCATCTCAATCGTATGTTGTATAAACAATTTTATCAATTAATTATATCAATATAGGACCAAAGAGCTCGTCGTTGTATTTAAGCACAATTAGACCCAACAATGATCACATAAATCAATACAATTAATTGACAAATCATATAATGAATGTGAAGAATGAAAATTCCATGCAAGGTGATCTTTTCATGTCAATTTTTAACTGGTCCTACTTAACTTTAGTGAGATCATACTTTTTTGTTTGGCCTATAATTGCATTAAATTTAATTTCTAAATTAAAATTAGACATTTTTTTATTATAAAAATTTAAAATAATTATCAAATTGCTTGAAATGATTTTCTATATTTTATGGAACAAAAATATTCGAGAGTGGGGCTGTTTGGATAACTTTTACAATTTTATAACTTATTTTGTTGTGTCCATAACTTGAGTTACAAGTATCCAAAAATTACAAGAAAAATTATTGGGTGATTCGTTAACTATTTTTGATATTTTAATATATTAACCATAATTTTTTTTTTTTTTTGATACTTTACAAGTTTTGACCATTTCTGTTATAAGCAATAAATTGGTTTTCAGACTAACATTTGATACCTACACCATAGTTACATAATCATACTCTAGCTAATTAATTTTTGTGTATACAATGTATAACCTAGGCGAATGCTTAAGGACAGAATGAGCATGGTCCTTATCCTAGGTTAATGACATAGGTAGATATTAGACCGTGATGTTAGGATTTTGATCAAACAAATTGTGATTTATAATATGTCATTTTGTTTTAAAAGGCCAATTTGATTCGGAGTTCAGAACGACTGCCTGAACAAGCGTGTGAGTTATAACCAATTATTAAATCTAAAAGAATTTTCTAAAAACATTTTTCTTTCTTAGTTTCTCTTTATAAAAACCCCATTTTTACACTTAAATAATTAAAATAAATTTGTCAGGTCTACTATGATGATCATATTTGATTGCTGGATCGGGAGAACAAAAACAGAAGCAACATTTCAAAATCGGCCCGACTTGCCTTGTTGAACTTGGTCCAAATGTTGATTTTTCAAAATACTCAAGATTCAATGAATCGATACATTCAGACCGACTAGTTCGGAAAATCATGAATTTTGAACAAAATTTATAGAACAAATACTTTAATGCTCGTTTTTGTGCCCGAATGCCAATTTTCATAAAAAGTCACAACTTGGGAACTTGATATGTTCAGATTAACCGATTTGAAAAATTATGAATTTTGAGTATAATATTGTTGTTGGCAAATTTTGTACAAAAGACTTTCGAAAAAGAAAAGACGAAAATCGACTCAAACTAGGCGGTCTAATCAATGAGAATGATGGATTGACACAAGAGTTCCAAGGCATGTTTGTTCCAAGAAAAAATATTTCCAAGCCACGAATAAATGAAGAATGATGAAAATTTGTTAATGAAGAATTTTGTCACTTTCGACATACAAGGTGAATAAAAAGTGGTGTTAAGGTTATACCAAAGGAAAAAAAAATGGTTACACAATAATCTTTTTATGTAGATGATATACTTATTATTGGAATTAATGATAAAATGATTAAATACACTAAAAATATGTCAAATTCAAAATTTGACATGACAGATGTATGATTGACTAACGTGATTCATAGAATTAATGTATTTAGAGTATCAGAAAAGATAGTTCTAAATCAAGCTCATTCTATGAATAAAATTCTTAACCAAATTAACAATAATAATTCTGCAATGTATAATATACTAGTCTAACATTTATCTAAAAATTATTTTTTCCCTTTTTTTTCCTATTTCAAACTCTTATGTTTAAATAAATTTGATTAGAATTAGTAGTCTATCTTCCTAGAATAGTTGCAACCTTCATATCTTATTTCTCTTTCTATCTCAGGTTTCTTTTTTATTCATACTCATAAGCTTACATATTTGACAAAATTTATCTAAGAATGAGGAATCTTCATTATTAGAATATTAGAATAGTTGCCATCTCCATATATTTTTTCACTCTTTCTTTTATTTCTTTTTCATTGAAACTCAAATATTCAAAAATATTTGATAAAATTTCTATAAAATCTAGTCCCCTCTAGAATCTAGGATAGTGTTTATTTCTAGATTTTTTAATAATATATTTATAATATTATTATATATTTTATATATTATATTTTTTAATAAATATTTATAAAAAAACAAATTTATTTTATATAAATTAATTTATAATAATTGTATCTTATTATTTTTTAAAATAAACTATTAAATGTTTATTATAGGATTTAAAATAAATTATTCATCATTTTTGGGTTTTAACATTTCTTTGATTGGGCCCTTGAAAATGACTTAGTTAACATGTTATGGAAACATTAAGCCCATCCTTTTGTAAAAAAAAAAACAAAAGAAAAATGATAGCCCATCATCCCCTAAACCTAGAAGACGACAGTCTCTCTATAAAAGGCAAAAATCAGCAACAAAATGGCAGCCAGGGAGGCAGGCAGGCGAACTACGAATGTTCTTAGATCTCTCATTTGTTTGTCTTGGTTTTCTTTCGTTTTGATTTTGTTTGTTTTGTTTGTTTGTTGAGTCATTAGATATTTGATGATAAGTTGCAGCTGGCCGAGCTGTTCGGATGAAGTAATGACCGAACAGTAAGTTACACAGCGGCATAAATTAATTGATTAATCAAAAAGAGCTTATAACCAGCTCTTGTCTGCCTTAGTTTCAGCAGCACAAGATTGACAACTGCTCTACATGATAAAAACCCAATTGATCTCTCTTCAAAATTAATCTTAAATAGTTAGTCCTAGTTGAAGAAGATGAAAATCGAGAGTCTGACGCTCTTCATTTCAATTACCTACCCGAGATAAGTCACTTTTCTCATGAAATTTCTAGCTCAATCATTGACTAGGTAACTCTTTCTTTTACTATATTGGCATATATCGTGTATCTCCCAAATTTGAAACATAACTCGGAAAACAACCTCTTTCAACTCACATTCTAAAACAACTCCTTGCCCATCTTTTGCTAAATTGACAAATATTGTTTTTTTTCTTTATCATGAAATCCATCCAATGGGGGTTCATGTGATATTATGATCTAATTATTGTGAGTACACCCTTACGGTTACTCACACGAGGTTATGATCTCTTTGTTGTGAGTACACCCTTACCTTTACTCACACAAGGACAATGTTATGATCTCATTCGTTGTGAATGCACCCTAGAGGTCATTCACACAAGAACAATGTTTTTTTCTCTATTCGTTGTGAGTACACACAAGGACAATGATACGATCTCCTTCGTTGTGAATGCACTCGTGCAGTTATTCTCACAATGATAATGTTATGATCTCTTCATTGTGAGTACATCCTTGCAGTTACTCACACGAGGAAATTATTATGATCTCTTCTTTGTGAGTACACATATAACAAGAGGTATATAACAAGAGGTAAAGACCAGACCGACCCTTGAAATTACTCATACGAGGATAATGTTATGATCTCCTTTGTTGTGAATACACCCCGATGTCCATTCAAAAAAGGAAAATGTTATTTTCTCTATTCGTTGTGTGTACACCCTTGAGGTTACTCACATGAGGACAATATGATGATCTCTTCGTTGTGAGTACACTATTGTAGTTACTCACAAAGGATAATGATGATCTCTTTGTTATGAGTGCACCCTTGCGGTTACTCACATAAGGACAATATTACGATCTCCTTCATTGTGAATGCACCTTAGCGGTCATTTACACAAGGACTTATGATCTCTTTGTTATGAGTACACCCTTGCGGTCACTCACACAAGAACAATGTTTTGATCACATTCATTATGAATGCACCTTGACGGTCATTCACACAAGGAGAATGTTACGATCTCACAATGAGTACACCATTGTGGTTACTTATACAAGAACAATGTTATGATCTCCTTCATTGTAAATGCACTATAGTGGTCATGAATACAAAGGTTTACATAGAGATGGCCAGTAACCATTTATTTTGAATTAGAGAATGTTTTTTTTTTTTTTGCATGAATGTCCATCCAATGATAAATCAAAACAAACAACACTTTATTGATCTTAGGAAAATCTGAATGAAGTCCAAAGAACAACTAATAAAACTTTTCTTTAAGATTTACTATAAGTTTGATAAAGACTTGATTCTATGAAAGAGAAGTATCGAGAACATTGAGTCTTGAACAAGTGTTCCTACGAGCAACCACAATTAAAAAACTAGGTTATACAATGCAAAGATTTTAAAAAGAGTTATGGGTGGATGTATTAAGATTACCATCAAATAATTCCAAAAATGCCCTTAGTATGGACTAGGGCAATGATAAAGTGCAACTAAAAGATATTTTCTTAATAAATATCGAGAAAATCTCTTGGTTCAATATGATGCCTTCTAGTATGAACTAGGAACATTATAATATAGTCATGTTAGACTTGGATAATTTAACGCATATCTTAGAATAAATGCCTTTAGTGTGAATTAAAGTATTTTGATTTCATGATGCGTTAATGTATGGCTGTCTCATGGCAACAACGATAAGATGCATTTGCTAGCTCATAGTTATGACTATTGGATGCATATTTCGAAAAATTCTCATAATAGAGACTAGGGTTGTAACCCCTGGGTATCCCATATCTTAGCACGCGTCGTTAGACACGTGACAATACCAGCCCGGAGTGGCTCGAGGTTCGATGGTTTCAACCTTAGTTTGCGTGCTAGACATCTTTTAAAATAAAACAATATTTTTATAAGATTTTGATAGTACCTAACACCTTTTAAAATTAATTATGTAAAAACAATTAATTTGATTCAAATTTTAATAATTTGGGGATTTGTTATAATCAAATGATAATTTAATCTTTTATGAAAACCGATTTTAATTAATTAAACATAATTAATTTAAGAAAGATTATTTATTTGAAGATAAATTCTCCAATTATTTTAGAAAAATCAATAAAAAAGGTGTATATGTACAAACATATTTTACACTAGAGTTTCGTTTTGATTCGATGTTTGGTGATACTCGAAAAAATGCTTTCGTGTTATGTCTTATATACCGTTCGAGAACGGTCTTTACTCTATAAACTTAGCTTTTTGAAAATCGGTTGTATAATATTTTGTGTTTTATCCAATTATTTTTTCGGTCCTAGTCATTCTTCTAGGTTTTAGTATTATTTAAAATATTAAAACAACAATATTTAAATACTGATACCTGTTGCGGATGATAACTAGAGTGGAAATACCTGAAGAATATCAGTCATTTTTAAAGGCATTAAAGTTTAAAAATAAACACCAAACAAGCTATTGTTGAAATATTTTTGTGAAAATATCCCAAAATATTTAAAATGCATTTTCAATTTTTTCGGGATTTTTGGAAAAAAATTTGGAGTCCCAAAATTACAAAAATAATTTTGGATTTTAAAAAGGGGAACCAAACAAGCCTTAGGACTGGAGTATAAAGGTTTGGTTCCAATTTTATTAGTCGGGGTCTTAAGACCCTCGGTTTGGGCTCGGGAGCTCTCGATCTGTGTACTAGAGTCTCTTGGTCGGGGTCTATGGATACTCGGTCCCATGGTCTAGAAGACTTGGTCATAGGGTTTAGGATGCTCGATCATAAGGTTAAGACTCTTAATCCTAGGTCTATGAGACTTGGTCCTAAGGTTGGGACTTTTGGTCTTAGGTCTAGTAGACTTAGTCCAAGGGTTTAGGATGCTCAGTCCTAAGGTTGAGACTCTCGGTCCTAGGTCTAGGAAGCTCGATCCTAGGGCTTAGGATGCTTGAGCCTAAGGTTAGAAATCTCGGTCCTAGGTCTAAGAACCTTGGACCTAGAGTTAAACCTCTAGGTCTTAGGTGGAAATCCTTGGTTGGATCCCTTGGTCCTAGGTCTTTGTCCTAACTCAAGAACATCGGTCCTAGGTCTCAGTCCCAACTCAAAAATATCGGTCCTTGGTCTCGGCCCGGACCGAGGATTCTTGGTCGGTTCTCTCGGTCCTCAAGTACTCATTTTTTAAAATTCATTTTTTTAGCTTTGATTCTTTGATCCAAGAGATTGGATAACTTCACAAAGCTCCTAGGACCATCTTGATCATCATCTCAAGGTATTAATCGACCTGGAAGATGATCAATTTGTTCAAAACAATTTTTGATCTAAATTTGAGTTTTTGATTTTAAAGCTGATTTGAAGTGAAAGGAGCTATGCAATAGCTTCATTATATCACATATACTTTATTGGTACCAAAACAAGAACACTGAATGTTCTTTTTGACCAATTCAAGAACATCAAAATTTCATTTTATTTGAAAATTTTGATTTTGATGAAACTTGACCGGGATGGATCAAACATGATCCAAATGAGTGCCCAACATGTTTACAATTATGTTGGGAACCTTTCTAGGCTACGATTCAACAAAATTAACCCAAGAATAGTAAACCCGTTTTTTTGATTTAGAAAATTTATATTTGGGTTTTTGTTTCTTAGATCGATTGATCGATTCAATCTTATCTAGATAGTTTCTAAATGATCTTAGGATTAATATTCAACCATAAAATCACATTAACAACAAACACACAAGCTTCTGTAATTTAAAATATAAAATTTCAAATTCAAACTATAAATATGAATTAGAGGATGATTGAAATCTTACCAAGGATGAGAGAACACTCCTTGATCCTTAAGGAAGCTTTCTGGATACACAAATTCGAGCTTAACGACCTTGAATTTTTTTCCGAAAAATCCGAAGCTTTGAACCTTTAATGATCCAAAAAATTTCTTTGATTTAAGGGGTCTATGTTGGTTGGTTGGTTGCCTTCAGAATGAGTTGAGGGGGGTATTTATACTATTCATAGGTCGATTGGGGGCATATAGTAGCTTAAATCGGCCAAAAGCCATTAATGGCTTTTTGCTGTTCTTGGCTGAAGTCACCGGAATAGGGGTAACTCATCCCTATTTTGATAAGGAGAAATGATTACCATCGTAGGGTGATCACTTCAGGTTTTTTTTTGGGAAAACAACTTAGTGCCATTTCATTAAAAAATTCCAAAAGAGGGAAAAAAATACAAAAAGTTAAGATCAGATCTAGACAATTTCTAGATTTGACAATGAAACAATAATTGAATTATAAACAACAACAATAATCAATTAACGCCTACAACGTTTTTACTTTTATTCTACTTGTGACCTTCTCAAACGAAATATCCCATATCTGGCAAAGCTTTCTATTCTCTTCATTCCTTTTGATTCCTCTCTAGGATTGAATGAGTGCATTTCCATCTGAAGTTATATCTCTTCAAATATCTTCAGCGGTTTTACTTCTTTCATGGTGAGTTCTTACATTTTTTTTCTTTCCAGATATTGTAGATTACTGCTCCAAAGTAGCATTTCAACATACTTAAATATAATAATCTTCCTTTTGCTTTATTCTTCATCCACTCTTGGATTTCTTCCCATATTACTAGAAAGTTGATGATGTTCATGTTTATAACATACATCATCCAGATTTGTATTATAAAAGACCATTCCCCAAAAAAATGGTTTATGCTTTCCTCAACTCCCGAACATAGAACAAAATTGATATCAGGAATGTTTATGTATTTTTGAATTCTATCTTTTGTTGTGAACCTTTTCATATATACCAGCCAAAGAATAAATTGGTGAGGAGAAATAATCTTTGGAGACCATACCACATTATGCCAATCTACCTCCTGTCCTCTTGTTTTAACCATTTCCCATGCCTTTCCTGTAATAAACTTCTCATTTCTTTCTGTTTTCCAACATATTTCATCATTACTTTCATTGAGTTGCTTCTGCCTCATTAGGTTTAGAATTCAATCACCTTCTGGAATACGCCTCAAAAGTGAATCACATTTACCTTCTTAGACGTCTCTAAATGAGTATTTGATGTATTTCTCTTCTAACTCTGTTTCCTTATATTTCTTCTTTAAATATAATGGGAATATTATCCAGCCAAGGATTATGTTAGAATAGTACCCCTCTTCCATTTCCAATTGTGGTTTTCAACATTTGAAAGACATCTTTTCTTGTTTTTAGGATTTTTTTCAATGACCATGCCATTCTTTCATTGATGCTTCGTGTCCATATACTCTGCTCTTCTTTCATAAATCTTGTATGCACCCATTTGACCCATAAGGAAGCCTCTTTTTGCTCCATCTCCCATAAGCTTCTGATGGTGAGGGCTTTGTTCCATTCAACACAACCTTTTATTCCTAGTCCGCCTTCTTCTATGGGAGTGAAAACATCCTCCCATTTGACTTTTTTTCCTCCTCTGCCTTGTATTCCCCAGATGTAATCTCTCATGATTCTATCGAGTTCAGCCATTACTTTCTTTGGAATGACTATCTGTTGTGCCCAGTAGCCAATAATTCCAAAGATGACTCTTTTAACGAGCTCAATTCTACCTACATAAGACAGTTTTTTTGTAGCCCAACCCAAGACAGAGTTTCTAACCTTTTCTACCAGTTGTCTGAAATGATTATATCGGAGTTGTTTTGATGACATGGGTACTCCAAGGTATTTCACTGATAGTTCACCTTCCTTGATTCCCATAATATTGAATATGTTTTCTTTCCTTTCTTCATTAACCCCTTCATAGAAAGCCCGACTTTTGTCCTCATTGATGTATAAACATGTAATACTCGAAAAAATTGTTAGAGCTTCTTTGATTATACTAACAGATTCAACATCCGCATAAGCCACAAAAAATAGATCATCTGTAAAACATATATGGGTTATTACTTCTTCTTTGCAGTACGAGTGGATTTGAAATGATGACTTCTCAAAAGCATTTTTAAAATAAAGTCAAGAAATTCCATTATTAAGACGAATAGGTAAGGAGATATATGGTCTCCTTGCCTTACTCCCTTTTCACCCTTGAAAAAGCCTTCATGAATATCATTCATGCTCATAACAAAGTGAGGAGTGGAAACACATTGCATAATCCAATCAATAAAAATAATTGGAAAACCTACAACAAGGAGGAATTCGTGGATTAATCCCCATCTGATCGAGTCAAAAGCTTTTTTAATGTCAATTTTTAAAGGCACACATGGCGATATATTTTTCTTTTCATATCCATTCAATAAGCTCTGCATGAGTAGGATGTTATGAGAAATAGAGCGTTTAAGAATAAATGCTGATTGCCCTAATCCTAAAAGCTTATCAATAACTGTTTTTAAACGTTGCGAAATAATTTTTGAAATAATTTTGTAAATAATATTGCAGCATGAAATAGGACGAAAGTCCTGAATTTTTTTCGGAATTGAATTCTTAGGAATCAAATTCAACATTGTGACGTTCTATTGCTTCAACATTTTACTGTTTTGGAAGAACTCCAAAACCCCTTCGCTTACATCTTTACCTGCTATTTCCCAATTTTCTTTGAAGAAGTTCGCGTTGAAACTATCTGGCCCTGGGATTTTATCCCCTTTCATCGAAAACACAGCTTTTCTGACTTCTTCCATATTGACTCTTGTAATCAATTGGTTACCACTTTCTTCACTGATTTTCCTTTGCATAATCTGTTGAAGCAATCTTCAGCTGCCCTCTATTATTGTGCTCGTTTCTGTTCCAATAAGCTCTTTGTAGAAACTTATTGTTTGCTCATGAACTGCCTTTTGTCCTTGTAAAACATCTCTATTTGAGTTTGTGAGCCTTAAGACCTGATTTCTGAAATTCCTTGATGAACATTTTTTTATAGAAGAAAGAACTATTCTTTTCTCCTAATGAAAGCAAATTTTCTCTAGATTTTTGCTTAACAAAACTTTCCTCTTTAGAACAGAGGTCTTTGAATCGCGTAAGAGCATTTGGGGCTCTTAGTGCTTTGCTTTGTATTTCCTCCAGTTTCGTTCTAGATTCCTCTACTCTTTTGGAAATCTGTTAGGATCTAGATCACGGATGGGGAACCGGGGTACAGCCGGTTAACACTTTCTGACAACACTCAACGGTTGGTGTTTAATCCGGTTAGAAATTAACACTGGGATTCAATACTACACAGGCTGTCACAAACCCTTGAACCGAGTTCAAGTGCAGAAGTGGTTTGTTTCAGACTGAAGCAACACACACACATGATGAATAGAGATATGTTTTGGAGAATATTGGTTTGGAGATTAGGAGGTCGGTTTGAGGTTTAGTGAATCGGTTATAATGATGTTAGTCGGTTAGGATAATACAAATCGGTTAGGATATTGAGTCGGTTGGAAAATAGACCTGGCAGAAAAAAAGACACAAGACAAGTTTTTATGGATGTTCGGAGATAAAACTTCTACGTCACCCCTTTTCTCGAAACCGCGAGAAGGATATTCACTAAGGAATACTCAATCACACTACACAATCGAGTCTTATTTACTGCTCGATAATCACTCTTACAATTCTCACAGAAATTGTAATCACACTTAAGCTCTCAATCTTGTAGAGAGATAAACACACTTAATTTATCTTGTCTTGTATCTTGGTTTTTCGTGTCTGGTATGCTTTGCCTCTTCAGCTCCATTTATAGATGAAATGTGCCAACATTCACATTTCTTCAACAGATACCTTCAGGGTCATCCTTGAGTCTGATTGGTTGAGCAGAGGTTCAGCATTGCATTAAGTGCGGTTCTGGTTTCCAAGGCATATGTCAAACCGGCTAGATTTATTTTTTACTTAATATAGCAACTGTCGGTTGGACAGTTGCCTGCACCTGGAAGGTTGCGCCTCTGATTTATCCCAAAGTGGAAAGATCTCTTTAGGAAATCTTCTGCAGCCTGCAGAGTATCATCAGACTTGTATAGATATGGCAATGTCACAGTGTGATCCTTTGATGTTATCTTTTGCAAATACACAAAGTATCTGTTTGCACCGATTTGTAAGCTGTACTTAGTTTGATATTCTTGACTTCTTTCTCTAAGTAGTCTTCTCTTTATTTCGGTTCATTAAGTCTACCGGTTGTTCAAATTCAACCTGATAACTTCAGGTTTGCTCATTTGCTTCTTCTGGCCGGTTTGATATTCAACCTGATAACTTCAGGTTTGTTCATTTGCTTCTTCTGGCCGGTTTGATATTCAACATGATAACTTCAGGTTTGTTCATTTGCTTCTTCTGGCCGGTTTGATATTCAACCTGATAACTTCAGAATTGTTCATTTGCTTCTTCTGGCTGGTTTGATATTCAACCTGATAACTTCAGGTTTGTTCATTTGCTTCTTCTGGCCGGTTTGATATTCAACCTGATAACTTTAGGTTTGTTCATTTGCTTCTTCTGGCCGGTTTGATATTCAACCTGATAACTTCAAGTTTGTTCATTTGCTTCTTCTGGCCGGTTTGACATTCAACCTGATAACTTCAGGTTTGTTCATTTGCTTCTTCTGGCCGGTTTGATATTCAACCTGATAACTTCAGGTTTATTCATTTGCTTCTTCTGGCCGGTTTGATATTCAACCTAATAACTTCAGGTTTGTTCATTTGCTTCTTCTGACCGGTTTGATATTCTGACCGGTTGTAGTTCTTGACCGTTCCTGGACAATAAGTTTATTTAAGTTAAATTCTTTATTTGACTGGTCAATTTTATCTAACAAAATCCCACTATATTTTTTCCGGTCTAGCTTATTCAGCTTTCCTTTCAGTAATCTTAGTTTCTCACAAACTCTGAACATCTTTGTTCCATTAATTCTGATGTTCCAAGTTTCATTAAGTATTTCATTAAATTCTTCATCTTTCATCCAGAAGTTGAAGAACTTAAAGGGTCTTTTCTGGTTTTTCTCCTTCTCCCTAAAGAATTTCAAAGGGCAGTGATTAGAGATACTTGGTTGCAAAACCTGGATTTGGCTTCTTGGGTAAAACTCCACCCATTTTTCATTCACTAGACCTCTATCAATTCTGCTCTTTCTCATGTTGTTCGCCCCTCTTGTAGTTGACCATGAAAATAGATTACCTTAGGAAGACGGTTCAATGCAGCTTATGTCTCGAATGCATTCATTGAAATCCTGCATGTCTTGTGCTATGTCTGTCTCAGACTCTCTTTCATTTCTGAATCTTGTAACGTTAAAATCTCCCATAATAGCCCACGATTCGTCGTTCGTAATGCTTCTTCTCAAATCACTCCAAAGTGTATTCCTCTTTGTCCCAGAGTTGCTTACATAGACTACCACAAAGAATATTTTTACCCTTGTCACCAGATTGATAACCGCTGTCAAAATAACTTGTTTGCTTTCAAAATTTTTCTTGATTTCAACCCTTCTTTTATCCCATCCTACCCAAATTATACTTTTAACTAGAGGTGTTCAATATTTGGTCTGAACCGAATATCCGACCGAATTCGAATTTTTCGAATTCGAATAAACCGAATTCGAATTTCATTTTCGGTTTTCGAATCGAATTTCAAACCAATTCGAATTCAAATATGGTTTTCGAATTGGTTTTCGAGTTTGGGTTTCAACTCAAAAACCAAACCAAAAACCAAATTCATTCTTTATTATTTATTTTTCCATTTTTTATTATTTATTTTTCCAAACTTAACTTAAGAAAAAGTTCAAAATAATCAAATTATAATAAAAGAAAAAGAAAACAAAAATATCAGTGGTCTAGTGGTAGAATAATACCCTGCCACGGTATAGACCCGGGTTCAATTCCTTGCTGGTTCAATTTAGTTTGAGTTATATTAGTTCCAAAAATAAAAAAAATGAATTCGGTTTGAATTCGAATTATTCGAAATTCGAACCGAATATCAAATTTGAATTCGGTTCAGTTTAATTAAAATTTATTCGAATTCGGTTCGGTTTTCGAATTGGCTAAAAAAAATAAAATTCGAATAAACCGAACCGAGGAACTCGAATAACCCGAAAACTTAACCGATGAACACCCCTACTTTTAACCTCATCAGAGTTATGAATAAATTCCCATTCTTCTCTGAAGCAACCTTGGACAACATTCTGTATTTGACTTTGTCTGATTTTTGTTTCAATAATTCAAAATACTATGATTTCATTCCTTTCTGCTATTCTTCTAACCTCTCTTCTTTTTATAGGGTCATTTAACCCTCTAATATTCCATGTCATTAAGTTCATTAATGAAAAGAAGATGTTCCAGCTTTACTTCCCCTTCCTTTACATTTTTTTCTTTTTATTTTCCCATATAGCAGGGCTATAAGGAATTGTATTTTCCTTAATTTGTTTACCTTGCTGTTTTGGGACTGTGGAGAAAGTTCCACGACTGTGGAGAAAGTTCCAAAAAGGAGAAATCATCATGAATTGTTCGTTCTTTTCCTTTCGACGTCGCGTTGGAGACGAAGGTGGCACATGGAACAACATCATTTCATGTGCGTTCTGGCGTTCCGTTTGAAATTTTCGGCTAACAGGGTTGGCATCCAGTTAATTGATTCGGTGCTTCGCGTGCGTGCTTTTCTTCGGCTACAACCGATTATGTGGAGCGTTCCTGGGCGCTAGATAGAAATCCAACACTAATCCGATGGCCACGAATCCTTTACAGCGAATCCTCTGGGTTTTGACTGCACTAAATTACTGATTTTTTTTTATTAAATCCTTAAGTATTTCTTTGAAATTGTTTTTTCTTTCACCCTTTTGACTTTAATTTTGATCTTTTTAAATACACAAAATAATAAAATAAATATGGAATTTTTTTACCAATTTATTTTATTTTAGTTTATTATATATTTTTAGGATTTAAATAAATAATTCTTTTAGGTTAATTTAATACAAAATTCACTCTAAATTATTATTTTTGTCCTTTAATTTTTCTAAAATTATTTGAAGACAATATGGTACAACATTTATCCCAAACAATTTTACCTTTTCATTTTGGCCCTAATCCTTAATTAATTTTATTAATTAACACAATAATAAATTTTAATTAATTGTTTTAAATAGGTTTTTAGAAATGGGGTTAATTATTTTGATTTTATTTATTTAAAAATAATTCAAAATTATTATTTTAATATTATAAATTGGAGTGTTGAATTTTTTAGTGCTTATAGAGTGCCCCTCTCGAATCAAGTTTGAATACAACAAACTGGTTTTAAAACGCTAATTTGAGTATGCCATCTAACACTAAGTCATCATATCCAATTTATAACGAGGGAGTTAGGAAAGATGGAACCGGTAGCGTGTTGCTGTTTTAAGTGACCTAATGATGTTATCCATATCATTCGTCGAGGTGCTTCAGATCGTAGCATTAGGGAAATCATTTCCTTGGTGTGTAACTGCTGAGTCAAATCAAACTGACTAAAATAAACTAAAGAAATAAATTTATTCAATGCTGACATTATTTTGATGATTTATGTTAAAACTTAGTTATAATCAAGCTATGCTGTCTACTTGTTTGGTGTAGGTTCAAATCTAAAAGACCTTGCAAATTCAGACGCAGTCTAAAGCTGGCTGTCTTAGACATCTAACGTAGTTAGACAGGAAGTCTAACTCCTTTACACGCTGTCTATAAGGAAACGTAGTTAGACGAGGTAGTCTAACTCCTTTGGATGCTGTCTAAAGGGAAGCGTAGTTAGGCGAGGTTGTCTAACTCCTTTAGACACAGTCTAAAGGGAAATGTAGTTAGACGAGGTAGTCTAACTCCTTTAGACGCGGTCTAAAGGGAAACATAGTTAGACAAGGTATTCTAACTCTTTTAGACGCGATCTAAAGGGAAGCATAGTTAGACGAGGTCGTCTAACTCCTTTAGACGAGGTCGTCTAACTCCTTTAGACAACGTCTAATGGGAAGCGTAGTTAGACGAGGACGTCTAACTCCTTTAGACGCGGTCTAAAGGGAAATGTAGTTAGACGCTGTCTAAAGGGAAGCGTAGTTAGACGAGTTCGTCTAACTCCTTTAGACACTGTCTAAAGGGAAGCGTAGTTAGACGAGGATGTCTAACTCCTTTAGACGTAGTCTAAAGGGAAACGCAGTTAGACGATGTCGTTTAACTCCTTTAGACGCTGTTTAAAGGGAAGCATAGGTAGACGAGAACGTCTAACTCCTTTAGACTCTGTCTAAAGGGAAATATAGTTAGAGGAGGTCGTCTAACTCTTTTAGATGCTGTCTAAAGGGAAGCATAGTTAGACAAGGTCGTCTAACTCCTTTAGACGCTGTCTAAAGGGAAACATAGTTAGACAAGGACGTCTAACTCCTTTAGACGCTGTCTAAAGGGAAGCATAGTTAGACAATGACGTCTAACTCCTTTAGACACTGTCTAAATGGAAGCGTAGTTAGACGAGGATGTCAAACTCCTTTATATGCGGTCTAAAGGGATGCGTAGGTTTACGAGGACATCTAACTCCTTTAGACGCGGTCTAAAGAAGAACGTTTGTTGCCTCGCTTTAGCAGCTATGTAAAGGAAGCATCTGTTTAAGAACGATCTCTTAGCTTTCTACTCCACTTTCTTATGAGCAGTCTGACAAGCCAACTAATTCCATCAAATGAATGAATGCCACGTACACTAATATCTCTCAAATATATATATCCCAGTACAAGACAAGATCAGAGGATATTTGGTGCACTACCTATTCGGTACGGCCACGATCCAAATACCTAGAGTCTAATGTACTCTCGTACTATAGGAGGCCGTGCAACGGACACATGCCACGTGTCCACTAAGAATATTCCACCGTTGGTGTACTTCAACCATAAATAGAAGCTCAAGGAAAACTATCGAGCAACTAAATGAACCATCACATACCTCGGTCACTAACAAACAAACAAACAACTGCTTAACACACACGAAAGTCTCTTACTGTCTATCTGTTTAGCTGTGATCATATTGTAAATGCATACTGTCTTATCTCTAAGAAATCTCAGTATAGTAAGTTAAACAAAGGATGTTCTGTTCAACAGAGAGTTTGCTAGCTTAGTGAGTTGTATCTGATTCAAAGTCTTTAGTTAATATCCTTCCGGTTGTGGAAGAAGGGATGACGTAGGAGTTTTATCTCCGAACATCCATAAAACTCCTTGCGTTATTACTTTCTGCCATTTACATTCGTTCATCTAAAGCTTCAAATCCAACAAACAGTTCCGCACTTGAATCCGTTTCAAGAGTTTGGAAGATTTGCGAAGAATATAAACAGATACTAATCCCTCACAGGATTATTATCGAATTGTTTATCGTAAGCTATTCACAATAGTCACACCCTAGTGTCTATTGTTAACACCGATCCCAACAAGTGGTATCAAAGCCTCGTTTTCTATTCTCAAGCACCAACAAGAATCTGAATCATGTCTATGGCCGCCATAACCAAGGTTCCCATGTTCTCAAAGGAAAACTATGTTGTGTGGAAGAAGAGAGTCCATGTTCATTTATCTGCCATAGATGATGACATATGGATTGAGAAGGACAGATCTGAATGGACCAGTGAAGATAAGAGGAAGAACAACCACGACAACTTGGCCAAAGATATTCTTTACAAAATCTTGGATGAAAACATGTTCAACTACATCATATCATGAAACTCTGCCAAAGAAATATGGGAGAGGTTGACTCAACTTTGTGAAGGCAACGAGAAAACCAAAGAGAACAAAAACTCATGGTTGCCACACAACAGTTTGATAACATTAAGATGCGTCTTGGAGAGACGATATCTGAATTCGATGGGAGATTATTATCACCATCTTTCTACCTTGGGCAAGACTTACAACAATAGAGATGTTGCAATCAAAGTCATGCATACTCTGCCCAGGGAGTGGGATATCAAAACGATGGCCATGAGGGACTCTAAAGATCTCAACAAGATGGAGCTCTTTGACTTGCTAGCCGATCTGAAGGCCCATGAGTTTAAGATAAAATCTAGGAATGAAGATGAGATTTCCACATCAGCTATTACAACCAAGGCATTGGTGACTGCTAAGGAGCCATATGCTGTCACTGGTGTGAATATGGCTGCAAAGCAAATCAACAGCGACGCCATGGTTCTCTTCGTGAAGAAATTCGGCAAATTCATGAAGAAGAGAAACTCTAACTCAAGCTCTTCAAATAATAATAATGATGATAAGAATAACTACAAGGATAACTTGAAATATTTTAATTGTGATAAATTAAGACATTTCAAGTCGGAGTGCAAGAAGCCAAAGCGAGATAAGAAGAAGAAGGATAACAAGAAAGAGTCAAAGGCTTTAATGACGAATGATTGCAAAGCCATGAAGGAAGCGACTTAGATGATTCATTATGCATCGATAGTGATGAAGAAGAGGTCACATGCTTCATGGTAGAAGAAGAAAAAGAATCTGAGGTGATTTCTCTTCTGAAGAATTTATAAGAGATGAACTAACCGCTGCACTTATTGACATGGTCATTGAGTACAACAACTTGTCAGACTCTTATAATGAAATGAGATTGAATAATGAAACTGATAACTCCTCTTTATCTCAACCTTCTAAATCAAATTTTTTGAAAATAAAGTGGTTGAGCTCTCATTTAAGAATGATAAGCTCAAAGAAAAGGTTCAAACATTGTTTTCTTAAAACCAACGGTTGACATATGTGGTCAGTTCCTAGACAAGACCTGGAGATGCAGTCAGACAACAAATAAGTGCGCCGAGTCCTGCCGGATGCAAATCCGGTTTATGATTTGACAATGTTATCCAAGACCAGTCATCTAAGAAGTTAAACCCAGTGGAAGACAATCTTAAGATTATAAACTTTGTCAGGGGTAGTCTAACTGATAAAGGGACTGATCCAAGCTGTGAGGACTTAACCTTAAATTATGAGATTATTTATGTCAAGCCAACTGTAAGCTAGCTGAAACCTAGGAAGGAAGCAGCCAACGAGTCTGGCAAAACATAACCTGACAAGAAGTCAAAGAGTTTTAACCAAAAACAATAATCTAAGGTTAACAGTTCATCTGCTAGCAGAAAGAAGTCTGCTAAGCCTAATTCATATGCATTAATCACAATACAACATGGGAAATCCATCAGGATAACTAAAATATAGATTCCTAAGGGCCTGATTGACCGAGGATCCAAGTGAATGTGGGTACCAAAAAGTTGTAAATATGTATTTGTGTAGGTACAACAGATAAGATGCTTGGAGGAATCCGTATGGTATCTGGATAGTTGATGTTACAGACACATGTCTAGAGATAGACGACTTCTAACTAAAGTTACAGATTGTGCAGGGCCTAAGATCACGTTTGGTGACAACATCAAGGGTAAGACCATGGGTAAGGGTAAGATTATCCATAGTAATCTAACCATTAACAACGTGCTACTTGTTGAAAACCTGTGTTACAACCTGATTAGTATAAGTCAATTATGTGATAATGGATTTACTGTTGATTTCAAACACATGCATGTGTAATTAAGAATCAGTAGGGTAACACTCTGCTGACCGGAAGTAGAGTAGGAAATTATTACAAAATGAATTGGAAAAATAAGATATATAATCCCGTATGTATGATAGCCCCAAAATGATCAGAACTGGATATGACATAAGAGATTAAATCATCTTAATTTTAAAACCATTAATAACATCTATTCGCATGATTTATTTTTTGGTTTACCTAATTTGAAGTTTTCAAAGGACAAGGTCTGTCCTGCTTGCTAGTTAGGCAAACAGAGCAAATCAACATTCAAAAGTAAAGAGAAATCTCAGTCCAACCAATACTTGGAACTTCTACACATGGACATTTTCGGTCCAATTTCTGTAAAAAGCCTAGGAGAAATGAGATTTAACCTAGTCATTATTGATGTTTTTTCAAGATTTATATGTGTTATTTCTTACAATCTAAGGATTAGACGGCTGAGAAATTGATTAAGATCCTTAGAAGACTTCAAAACGAAAAATCTTTAAACATTATCAAGATTAAAAGTGACCGGGGAACCGAGTTCACCAACAAACGCCTAACTTCTTATCTTGAAGAGTCTTGTATTAGACACGAGTTGTCTAGTGCCAAAACTCCATAGAAAAATGGTATTACTGAGAGAAGAGTCAGAACACTCAAGGAAGTAGCGAGATCTATGCTTTCCACTCAGGTGTTCCTTAGAAGTTTTGGGCAGAAACTATAAATATAACATGTTATACACAAAACCGGTTAATAATTAATAAACACTTTAATAAAATACCCTATGAAATCTTTTATAGAAGAATTCTTACAGTTTCATACTTTCAAATTTTCGAGTGTAAGTGTTTCATTCATAACAACGGGAAAAAATATTTGACTGCTTTTGATGCTAAAGAAGATACTGGAATCATGTTAGAATACTCTTCAGTTAGTAAAGTCCTTAGAGTATATAACAATCGAACATAAACTATTGAGGAATCCTATCATGTTGTTTGTGATGAATCTGTTGAAAATAATTATAATGAATTCATTGATATTTCTAATAGATTAGAAGTAACAAGTCTTGAATCTGATAGTGATGATGAATCTCCGGTCAATAGGATACACTCGTCTGATCAGATAGCTGATCCGGTTGAAAGTCAACCACGCCCAAACTTCAAGTGAGTAGATAATTGACAGTTCGAATGTCGTGGAGCCATCTAATCAGATGTCTAATTCTTTAGGATCAAACTTCAGATGGAACAAAAATCGTCCA